>NC_141694.1:1349066091-1350519273 GCF_964263255.1 Lissotriton vulgaris | reverse complement strand
AGGCACCAAAGGCAAGCCCATCTGCACCAGTCCACACCCGGACCAAGCTCAGTGCCAGGAAACCTGGTCCTCACACTAATGACCTCTACCCTGCCACACACGGTCCCATGGAAAAATCCACCCACCACTCTCTGTGCTTCTGACACACCACTCCGCACAACACAGAGGGAGCATTCACATGCGTGTCCTGCAAGTTCTCATGCACTCTCTACACCCACCACTTCCAAACCCACAAAACTCAGGACCCCACTCAGTCACATTCACACAAACAAGCCACATGCTTACTCTCACACAGATCAACCACTACCCTTACAATACGCCAAACTGCCATGCATGCTCTGCAACATCCACTCACTCAACAACAAACACACCACAGGGTTAGAGGATCTAATGCACCACAATGCTTTGGATCTACTCTTCCTCATGGAAACATAGCTAAACACAACCTCTTCAATGGCCATCGCTACATCCATCACCTCCAGTTACAATACCATCAGGGACGATTCACATTACAGCCAACTTCTCCCTTGGCAGAATGATGGTATACAGCTAATACAGGAAATCAGGCTGATGAAACACCACTGCAAGGAACATGAGTGTAAATAGAGAACAAATCACAACAGCACACAGAAAGCCATTGCTAAATAAGCCTAAGATGCTACCAGTAGCAGATACCGCACACCAAGCACACATCTCTTGCACACTGCATAGACCTATGCAAAAACAGCAGCAGGGAAATTGTCCCCTTCATAAACAATTTCTCTGTACCACCTGCTTCCTCCAGCAACATCACTCCTTAATAATCCCTGTGCAACAAACTCTCAGGATTTTTATAAAACAAAACCAGCTCCATATACGATATATGAACCCTTAACTGTACCCCTTCACCATTGCAACTCAACTTCCCATCACAGCCGAAGAATGAACCCTGACCTTGTGGCCCACCATCGAAAAAGTCACTACCATGAAGACTGTGTATTCAGGGTCCTGTCTGCCCTTTGCCCCCACCACCAACAAAGGACTCCTCCGAAATCAGTGAAGCACTAAAATCTATCCTCAATGCCTCTAGTTATGCAGTCACATGGCAAACTGGAAGAATTGCACGCCCATGCTCAAGAAACCATCCGCTGACCCAGTCACATTACCCAACTACAAACTCATCTCCCTCCTACCATACCTTTCCAGGTTCTTAGAAGAACGAATCTATCCATGCCTCACCGACAAACTCAGCAATCACCAGCTCCTCAATGCCACACTGTCCAGATTCAGGCCCAACCACCGTACAGAAACAGCACGGATGATCTTTCACAGAGGAGACAAGGCAACCCTCATTGTCCTGGACCTCTCTGCAGCATTTGACATTGTCTCACACCCACGCCTTATCAGATGCCTGCACAAGATTGACATTCATCAGTCAGCCCCATCCTCTTCAATCCATCCATGATCCCTCTTGTCCACGTCATCCCTGCATACAACATCAACATCCTCTACTATGTCAATAACACACAACTCATACGCTCCGTCCCGAACAAGTCTCTCAGCCAAAGAAACAAGTTCACAGCCTGTATGAACGAAGTTGCAGACTGGATAAAAGCCAAACTCAACCCTGACAAAACATAAGTAGTGATCTTAGCATGAGTACCTCATCAAGGGTTTCCAACTGGTGGCCAGCCAGACTCCGACCCACACCATGAACTTCGGAATCATCACTGACAGCAAACTTGCACGGCTGCACATGTCTGCACTGACACTGCATTCTGCTGCTGCTCCCTGAAATTGCTGAGGATGTTCTTTTAATGGCTCCCAAGCAAAAAACAGAAAAAGTGTAACTCACGGCCAGTTAAAAGTATGTTGGTCTTTGTGAACCCCCTTTATGCCAGCTATATTGGATATGCCAATGATATGGATATGCCAATGATTTCTCCGCGTTGCGCCACTCGGGGAGTTGTCGGATTCGGACTGTGTCAGGTTTCATGGATGTTGCATTGGAGCACCCACAGCAACACCCTTGGAATGCTCCTTCCAAGCAGAGTAATGCGTGAAAGGGGCCATATTTACAAGGCCATGAAAAGTCATGCAGGGTGACTTTACAAGGCCTTGTATATGGGAAAGTCTATAGCGCCATCCAAAAAGTGACACACTGGCAGGGTGTATTGATTTGGTTGATCCTAGTAAAATCACTGTTTCTATCAATCAATCAGGGGTTTATAGAGTGTGCTACTCACCCGTGAGGGTGTCAAGGCGCTAGAGGGGGCGGGCAGTGGCAGCCGCTCCAGTAGGGCGTCGGAGCGCCGCTCCACTGCTTTCTCACAGTGGAAGAAACAGAATATAAAATGGTATTTTAAATACCATTTTATGTTCTGCGAGAAAGCAGATGTCAGGGGTATGCCTGGTTGGGGGCGGGCGTGTGGGCGGGTCAGGAGCAGTGGCTTGCACCACTATGAGTGCACTGACTGCTTGGTGGGTCTGAGGCCGACCAAATCAGTCATGCGCAGCCTACATTTTCTCTATGTAGGCTGCATGCAGCCAACATAGAGAAAATGGCGTGCCTACTGGTGCCCGGCTGGGAGCTGCAGTGGACTCAGCACCAATCACAACACTGCCATTGCTGCATTGTGATTGGCTCGCAGGATGGGCGGGAGCAGAGGCGGCGTGGAACCCAGACCAGGAGGAGCAGAGGCGGCGCGGCCGGGACCCGGTCAGGTAAGTTTCATTTATTTTTTGGCCCCTCCAGTAAAGCCGACCTGCCCATTCTGCGCCCAAGCCAAGGCGCTCCTGAAAAATACAAGGGCTTTAACACCGCTTTTTTGGCGTAAAAAGCCAAAAAAGCATAGATAAAACCAGCACCCTATTTACAAGAGGGTGCTAACATGCATAATCGCATGTTAGCACCCTTTTTCCCCATGCCTCCCTTTGCATCTCCAATGAGATGCAAAGTAGGCATTACTGGGCGTACCCCGGATGGATAACCTTGCAAATATTGCTGATGTCTACATCGCAATATTTACAAGGCAAACACTGCAGTCTGCTAAAATCCTGACTTAGCCATCCCTAACATAGGGGGTGGATAATGCTGATCCGACCCTTTGGGTCGTATCAGCAACGTTATCGCCCTTTTGCAGGGAACATTGCTGAAAAACCAGCGGTGTTCCCTGCAAAAGGTGATAACCTTGCTATCTGTGGAATTTTTATCACCCTGGAGAAACGCGTTGTTAATAACGCGCTACCAGGGCGATAAATTCCATAGATAGCCTGGCCGTTGATAATATGCCCCCAGATTTTTGGAAGATTGGAGGTTAATGGGTTTTTGGTGCCTTCCGTGGAACAGCTCGAGATTTATTTAAAGTCTTGTCACAGTAGTGCAGTACAGTGCAGAGCACAGATTTCTGATGATTAAAAACATATCTTCCCTCTCCAAAGACCCACAATATAATGTATGATATTGGATTAAATTATATGTGCTATTTACACATTTGGAAAAAATCCCCTCATTTCCAGCTGCCATTGCAACAATAAGGCATCCTGCTCCCACCGGCTGTTGCATATTGATTTGCAGCTGGCCATGCTGTTGTTTCTCAACACCAGAGCAGTTTAGCGGCAAAGCAATTCCTGCAGTGTTTGTGTATTGTCTTTTCTGTCTCCCTCCCCCCTCTAGGCCCATTTTATTTTCTGGAATGCCCTCTGCGTGAAGTTACCTCCTATCTCAGTCGGTGTTGAAACCAACAACATTCTTGTCTAGGGGGGCCTTCAATCATCAGAGGCCTTACAAGAGGTTTACAAGTGATGTCTCTCCCTCTTAAGAAGCTTCCATTATAGCTGTAATTTGTTTGCCTGTTTGGCCAGGGGAATTCCCCCGAAGGTGTGTCTGCAATGTTCCATGAATTACCTGGCGTGCACCTTTGTACTTGTGGGTTGGACATACTGTGCTTTTGTAAGTACAAGTACTCATATCAGTCTTAACTTGTTGCTATGGTTGGCTCTCCATTACCAGCGCTGAGATCAGAGACGCCATAGTTCAAGCCTGGGCGATAAATATGCATGTTGTCAGCCAGACCTTTAGGTGAAAACACTATTGCTAACTGTCCAAATTTATAACTATGACAGAAAAGAATTGTATGTCTTTACGTTCTAAGCAGCCTTCTGTTCTCTCGACTTGTCTTGCATGTCTCAGGTGCTTTTTTTCTCATCGCGCTCTCTTGCCGTTGTGCAGCATGCCAATAATTTTATGCCCTACCACTTTCAAATGTCACCAGCCACCACTGGGGGTGAGAAGCTCAAAATCAGTTCAAGAGCCAGGTCTTGAGGTCCTTCCTGAACGTGTGCAGGGTTGGTGAGTGTCTGATGTTCACACAGGGCTCGTTCCAGGTCTTGGCCATGATGTAAGAGAAGGCTCTCCCACCTGCTCGGTTACGGCGGAGTTAGAGGACATTGGCCAGGACGAGGTCGGCAGAGCGGAGGTTCCTCTTGGGTACGTGGAAGGATAATCTCTCATTGAGGTATTTGGGTCCGGAGTTGTTGAGGGGTTTGTAGGCGTGGGTGAGGAGTTTGAACGTGATCCTCTTCTTGACAGGGAGCCAGTGGAGGTATCGTAGGTGTTGGGTCATGTGTTTGTGGCGCAGTGTCCCAAGGATGAGTCTGGCTGCGGCGTTTTGGATGGATTAGAGTTTGTGTAGAAGGGTTATGTTGATTCAGGCACATAGGTCACTGTCATAATCCAGTCTGGAGGTTATGAGTGCGTGTGTGACTGTCTTTCTGCAGTCGGGGGATCCTTTTGAAAACCTTATGGAGGATGCGCAGGCAGTTGAAGCTGGTGGAGGCAACAGCGTTGATCTAGCGGTTCATGGAGAGAGAGGGGTCGAGGATGATACTGAGGTTTTTTGCCTGGTATGTTGGTGTGTGTGGATTCCCGAGAGCGGTGGGCCACCAGGTGTTGTCCCATGCAGAGGTGCAGGGTCTGAAGGTGAGGACCTCGGTCTTCTCTGAGTTGAGCTTCAGACAGCTGTCTTTCATCCAGGCTGCCATGTTCTTCATTCCTTCCTGGAAGCTGAGTCTGGTGTCTTCGGGATTTTCCATGAGTGAGAGGATGAGCTGGAAGGGTCGGCGTAGGATACAAGGCTGAGCCCATGCTGTCTGACTATGCCGGCAAGCAAGGGGGGGCCATGTAGATATTGAAGAGCCTGGGTCTGAGTGATGAACCTTGGGGTACTCTGCAGTCGATATCGGTGGGTTCGGAGAGGAAGGGAAGGAGTCTGATCCTCTGTGTTCGGCCGGAGAGGAAGGATTTAATCTAGTCAAGGGTAGCTCCTTGTATTCTCACACCGTGGAGTCTGGCTGCGAGCGTGCAATGAGAAACGGTGTCGAAGGCTGCGGAGAGGTCTGGAAGGATGAGGGTCGGGGTGTGTCCCTGGTCGAGTAACATGCAGATGCCATCGGTGGCAGCAAGGAGGGCGGTCTCAGTGCTCTGGTTGCTGCGGAATCCAGGCTGGGAGGCGTCCTGAATGGAGTTCTCTTTGATGAAGGCAGTCAGTTGGGCATTTACGAGTCTCTCTGTGACTTTGGCCGCGAAGGGGAGGAGAGAGATGGGCCAGTAGTTTTTCAGGTCTGTAGGGTCGGCCGTGGGCTTCTTGAGGAGGGGTTTAACCTCCACCCGCTTCCAGACATCTGGGAAGATGGTAGATATGAAGTAGGCGTTGATGGTCTGTTGCAGTTCGGGTGCGATGGCCATGTGGAATATGTGCAGTGGGCAGAGGTCCGTTGGGGCTCCTGAGGAGGTTTTCTTCATGGCAGTGGAGATGTATTCTGTGGTAGCGGGATCCCAGGTCAAGATGGTAGGATTATCAGTGGCATGGGGGGGGGGGGTGGTGTCCGGCGTCTGTTCACTGAATTTGTCGCAGAGGGCCTTGATCTTCAGATAGAAGTAGGAGCTGAGCTTGTCGCAGAATTCCTGGGAAGGTGTGACATCTGTGACTTTGCAGGGGGGTTTAGCAAAGTGCTATATGACATTGAACAATTCCATGGCATTGGTTGTGTTGGTCTGGACTTTTTTTCTATTATGAAGGTCCGTTTGGTATTGAGGTTCCGTGACGATTTGAACCCGTGTTTTCAGCATTGTCGCAAAAACATAATTTTGGTATCAGCGAACCGCAAATGGTCCAATTAGCATGTCCTGGTGTTTTCGCTATGCTACGAGTAAGGGTACTCCTGTTGCAAACACATTTCTAATCTACCCATGGCATCCATTTTAGATTATGGCAGCCATTTTGTGTTTCTTGCCCTCACATAGACAATGGACACGCAATGACCTTTGATTACTTCATTTCGATTAAGGACACGTAGGCTTAGCCGGCGATTCACCTCTCTAGTGACACGTGCACCTTAGAACAGAACATGCCGTGGCTGCATGACTCGACAAAGGCTGCCTCCTCTGCCTGAGGCCAGTCCTGCTATACTGGTTCTCGTGTTCGTTGGCCTGATCATGATTAGGCGGCCGAAGCTGGTAGCCTTGCCCATTTACGACCCACAAACATCTCTTATCCTACTTTTCTATCATCTGCACCTGGCTCTGCTCCCTTCCTTCTGGGCCTTTATTGGGGGGAGGTAACGAAATTTACGATGAGGCGGTCCGGGTCTTGAATGAAAAGTTGACATGAGATTATGATGGAAAAGTGGGAACCCCTCGTTCGTAATGTTTTGACATCAGATATTGTCGACGATTCCTGTGCAACGCCAAATATTTATTGTTTAGGACACAAAGGTTTGGGAATATATTACATGTAAAGAATTTGCCTCAAGCTCAATTTTTAGTATATAAGGAGCAACCCTTTTTGTACAATTTGAACAGGCTCCTAGATACTGCCCGTGTGTAGTTTCTGTGACTTCTGTGTCCCTGCAGTAATAAACCTTTGGTCTTTGACGCCACCATCGAGAAGCCCGTGTTTCTGTTTATTTGTGCACCAAGACAGGTAGAACTCCGGGGTCTTCGGGTGTTATTCCTGACACCTCTGGACGGAACCAAAAAAGTCCAGAACTCCAATTGGCGCCCAACGTGGGGCGACGTCATTCGGTACCGGTCCAAAAGCCTGAAGAGTTCGAGAAGCTTCGTGTGAAGATTCCTGAGGGAGGCGCCCCACTTCATCGATCCCGGCATATCGCAAAAGTGGCCCGACGTTCTCTTCCACGAGGGTTCCCGTTCAGGACGGCTGCAGTGGTCCGTTGCCTTGACCGTCGCCCTGTCTTGCACCCGAGGTGCAGTCCTTAGTACGGCGAGACGTGACGGGTTTCTCCTTGGTGACGTCTTCAGTGCCTCAGTTAAGTATTAAGTGGTTGCTAGTTGGTTACTTCGTAAGGGTTGTTCCTGTTTGGATAAGATCCTTTTAGTTCTTGGTTTGGTTTGGTTTCGTAATATTATCACTGGTTATTCTAGTTACGATAATCTATTGGTTTAGTTTTGGGTATCGATACATTTGTTCGCTTTGGTAGGCCTAAGTTCTTGGTTCGAGTGCACATTTCTGTTCGTGTTTTTGTTTGTTCTGTGATCCGGGTTATAAAATGGTAAGTCGGAAAAATTGTATGTTGTCGTGCTTTGGTTGCAACAGTGATTCCCGGTTGGAGGACTCATGTCTGGTTCCTCCGATCGGAACTCCCCTATATGATCTTTATTGTAAACACGGTGTGGGTCCTATATCTTATAATGAGGCGTGGGTCCGATACACGGAAAAAGACGGTGTGCTTAGTTGGCCACTGCATGGTAGTTTTGAACCTGAGGTCCTTGACAATTTAGAAGTGAAATTGTTCAAGAAGAAAGCCCGGCCGGTAATGTTTGATTCTTTCCGCTATTGGCGAAAAGAATCTAAACAGAGAGAAATTAAAAGGTTAAAGAAAGAACAGAAAGAGCGAGAGTTGACTTTAGAGCAAGCTGCTAATCAGCTGCAAGTCAACGAATCTGAGAAGGCAATAGAGATAGCTACTAGAGAGCGTAATTTAGCGATAGACAAGTGCTATCCTGCCTTGCCATCGAGTACAACTAAGATAGTAGAGGACCCCGAAAATGATCCTCTGTTGTCTTACTTGTTGCGATCACCCCCACTGTATGCACAGGGTGCTACGGCTCCGCCTTTACCGAATGTTCAATTGCCGGTTGCTGGACAACCTGGTATTCCTGCTCCTGCCCCCTTGAATCAAGCTTCTGTACCTCCAGTAGTCAATGTGAATGTTCCTTCGGCACCCCCTCTTCCTGGGTTGCCGGCTTCTTTACCTATACCTGTATCACTTATACCCGCTGTTTCGCAAGCTACCTTGCCTGATACTCCTACTGTTCCTGGTCTATCTGTTCCAACTGCTACTGTGTTTTCTACATCTGCTAGTATTATGACTCCGCTTTCTGTTCGTCGAAGAATCACTGATTCCGTCTCTAACATTCTGTCTCCTTTCTATAAATCTTTAATTAAGACTCCTACTTCTGACTCTGTACAGAGACGTAGTCAGCTCCCGAGTACTGAAGAACGGGGAATCTTAGATTCCACGGCCCTCAGGTGGATTTCGAAGAGTAGAAGATATAGTACTAGAGATGTGTTAGATACATTTATGCAGTGGAAAGAACCAACACAACGGTATGTGTTCGACGAGATGTGCTCCCTTTTACGTGACGAGTTAGAAGAAGATGATTCTGAATCGAATTTAGAAGATTTAATTAATGTTCAGAAAGAATTTGCTGCAGGTATGATAGTTGGTCAGGATATAAAAGAAGCGATGGAGCTAATTTTAAGTTATAGGTATGATCCATCACTTCGTTCACCAAGGGAGTTAGAGAAGATTAGTACGAAGCAGAATCGCCAATATCCAATGAGGGAGGTTCCTCCAATTTGGCGTGAAGCTGTGCAAGCTAATGTAAACCTTGGTATTGTTGCCGCTCCGGCGCAATTCCAAAGAGTGTGGATACACATTCCGTGGAAGCGAGCCGAGGTGCTAGCAGTGAAACAGGCCTTGCCAGATCCGCGTAAGAATCCTGCCGGATACTATAAGGAGTTAGCGCAGACAGTTGAGGCTTGTGTGATGAATCTAGCGGACATTGACATGTTATTTGGAAATGTAGTTCCGCAACCAATTTGGGCTAAAATTCGTAAAGAGAATCATCCAGTTGCCCTAGGTGGTGATTGGGCAGCTATTAGCAGCGGATGGTCAGCAAATAGGTGGTTCCAAACCCGAACCTCTAATTGCTGAATTACCAGGCAGAATAATCGAATTAATGAAGACTCTAATGCCAGCATTGCGCGTTAACTGGGACAAGTTGTCCGCATGCAAGCAAAAGAAAGACGAAAGTGTCTCCGACTTTTTCACGAGGTTCGAAGAGACTTTCGTAGATCACAGCGGTCAGGATATGAGCACAGAAGGAGGACAGAGACTATTTGTTGATAAATTTGTGCACAATCTGTTGCCAGAACTTAGTAATAAATTGAAAGATTCCGAGAGTGCATGGGCTGTCTCTACGACTGCGCAAATACTTGCAACTGCCCAATACTATGAAAATAGGGATAAAGAGGAGAAGGAAAAATCAGATAAGAAAACGAAAGATTTAAAAACTAAAGTTCTTTTGCAACAAGCATATCCGCCTCGCACAAATCAGACTAATACACAGCAAGGGCCATATCAAAGGACAGATTATGGTTCTCAAAGACCGCAATACCAGTGGAATCAATGTGCGTACTGTAAGAAAGAGGGTCATTATAAGAATGAGTGTCCAGTCTTAGCACAGAATAACGCTGCAGCAGCTCAGAGAGGTCGTGGTGGTTTTGTGCAAAATTCTAGAGGTCGAGGACGAGGTGCTATGCCTCCACAAACGAACGATCGCCCTTCTAATTACTTTGATCAGCGAAATGGACAGTCTGCTCAACAGAATAGAACTCAGCAATATCATGTTGAAGACTATTGTGAAAATGATGAGGGATTTCAACAAACTGAATACTAGGACAGCCATGGACAAAGAGAGGGAGTAGTATCAGTTCCAGTGGATCAGAGTGGGCCTTATGTCGCAGTAGCAACATCAGGTGTAGTCGAACCGTTTCTGTTGGATACTGGTGCAGCAAAAAGTTCTATCATACATGAGAAACTCCCTGGCGCACCTTTGTCTGGCTTAACAAATGTTTCTGTAGGTTTTTCAGGCGCCCCTGTTCACAACCCCGTATCCGGTCCTTTGTCTATTTCTGTTGGACCCCGTCAATTGAAAGCACCTTTGATTTTGACGACCGGTTGTAATGAAAATCTGCTTGGTTTAGACTTATTAAAACGCCTATATGCGACATTGTACTGTTCTCCGGAAGGAGTACAGCTTACGTTGGGTAGGAGAATCACCTCTCCAATGTACTTGTCGATGGATGCGCTCCCACCAGAGCTGCGTTCTCTCCCTGATACTCTTTGGGCGACTGGTCCTAACGATGTAGGTCTTTTAGAAATTCCACCATATGTAGTCACTTTGAAAGCAAATGTAAAATTTCCACGAATCCCACAGTACAAAATCTCTAGTGAAGGTGAACGTGCACTTTTATTGATTGTGCAAGATTTGATTAAGAAAGACGTGGTTGAAGAAACTAGAGGAAATGTCTGTAACAGTCCTGTATTACCAATTCTGAAGCGTACTGATCCTTCAAAGCCTCCAGTATATAGGTTTGTTATCGATCTCAGAGAGGTTAATAAAATTGTGATTCCGCAGTTCCCTGTGGTTCCAGACATCACTGCATTTTTAACGTCGATTCCTGCAACAGCCACATGGTTTTCAGTCATCGACTTGAAGAATGCCTTTTTCAGCATTCCGATAGCCAAGGAAAGCAGAGATATTTTCGGTTTCTCTCTAGGAGGTCGAAGCTTCAGATTTAAACGTGCTCCACAAGGCTATTGTGAGAGCCCATCCATTTACAGTCAGGCATTAAAAAGTCAGTTAGATACCTTTGTACTTCCTCCTGGTTCTGCTTTAGTGCAGTATGTAGATGATCTCCTAGTGGCTGCCGATGACAAGGAAACTTGCAAAGCAGCTACAATTTCTTTATTGCATCATTTTTCCAATTTGAATCACAAGGTGTCACCTTCGAAAATGCAATATTGTTGCCAAGAAGTAACCTACCTAGGTCATCTCTTGTCAAAGGAGGGAAGGAAGCTGACCCCAGAGAGAATAAAAGCAATTACACAGATGAATGTTCCTCGCACACAGAGAGAAGTACGTGCCTTTTTAGGTATTACCTCTTACTGTAGGCAGTGGATCCCAAATTTTTCTCTTTTAGCAAAACCATTGGTAGCTTTGACTGGGAAAAATGTTCCGAGTCCGGTGCCATGGTCCGCTGAATGTCAGGAGAGTTTTTCTGAGTTACGAAATGCACTATGTTCAGCTCCTGTATTGGGTACACCCGATTACAGCAAGCCATTCACGCTCTATGTCCACGAGAGAGAAGGTTGCGCGTTGAGTGTTCTGACACAGAGATTTGGTGATAAACAACGCCCTTGTGCGTATTTTTCATCAACACTAGATCCGGTAGCTAGAGCGTTGCCTAGTTGTTTAAGAGCTACAGCAGCAGCTGCGGCCTCCATTCGACAATCTGCTGGCGTGGTGATGAATAACATGCTAGTGGTCATGGTTCCTCATGCTGTGGACACACTCATGAATCGAACTAAGACGCAACACCTTACCAGTGCTAGATTATCCGGCTACGAGCTGACACTGCTAGCAAGTCATATACAGATCAAAAGATGTAATGTATTGAATCCAGCAACATTGTTGCCGACTAATCAGGAGTCGAGTGAGTCTGAACCCCATGATTGTTGTTTCAGAACAGAGGAGGAGACAAAAGGACGAATTGATTTAAAAGACACTCCGTTGTCAAATCCAGATGGCACGTTGTATGTTGATGGGTCTTGCTTTAAATTGGAGAATGGTGATGTGACTGCTGCCTATGCAGTAAGGACTTTGAGTACGATTGTGGAGACTGCAAGAGTGAGTCAGAATTCTGCCCAAGCTGCAGAATTAATCGCTCTAACGAGAGCGTGTGTTTTAGCAAAGGGAAAGAGAGTGAATGTGTTCACAGATAGTCAGTACGCATTTGGCGTGGCCCATAGTTTTGGCCGTTTGTGGAAAGAAAGAGGTTTCATTACGTCCCATGGGACTAAGATTCAACATGGTCAGCTAGTTAACGACTTGTTGGAATCTCTAACCTTGCCGACTGAAGTTGCGATTGTGAAATGCAGTGCTCATAAAGCAATCACGGATGATGCTGGTTATGGGAATGCTTTTGCTGATGAGACCGCTAAACAGACAGCTAGAAATATGATGAGTAGAATGTATGTTGCTACGTCTGCAAGATGGATTTCTGAGTCTGGAATGTGTGAGGACACAGTGGAAAGTGTGAAAGAAATTCAGAAGGAAGCGACTGAAGAGGAAAAGCGTGCATGGAAAGAGAGTACGGGTAAACTGGACTCGAGTGGATGTTGGATTGATCTGTCAGAACAACAGCGTTGGATGTTGCCTGATGCGTATGTGCTTGCAGTGGTTACGATGGCGCATGGAGTAGCGCATATTAGTTCTAAAGGAATCTGTAAGATGTTGGCTCCAGTCTGGAAGAATGACGGGATTAGTAGGTGTGCAGAGAGGGTGGTGAAAAATTGTATGGTATGCCTGATGCATAATCCTGGCAAGGGAGTCCCCACGCCTGCTGGTCACTTCGCTCCCCCTTCTTGCCCCTTTGAAGTGATCCAGTTAGACTTTATTCACATGGATCGTTGCAACAACCTAAAATACGTCCTGGTGGTAGTTTGTGCTTTTTCCAGATGGATCGAAGCATATCCACTGAAGGACAACACTGCCTTATCAACTGCCAAAATCCTTCTCAAAGAATATTTCCCTAGGTTTGGAATGCCACGGATTGTATGGTCAGATAACGGAAGTGAGTTCGTAGGGAAAGTTATGCAGAGTGTGTGTGCCGGTTTAGGGATCAAACAGAAATTTCACAGTGCAAACCATCCCCAGTCTGCTGGTTTAGTTGAGGGCTACAATGGCACCCTCAAACTAAAACTTGCTAAAATACAGGCATCCACGGGTTTGTCCTGGCCAGACGCACTACCCTTGGCATTGTTATCTACGAGAGCGACTGTACATTCTAGAGTAGGGCTTAGTCCCTATGAAATAGTCTTTGGTCGTCCCGCTAATATTTGGGGAGTGCCTAGGCCAAAAGAATTTTGTTCTCTGGAATACCCAATGTTGATTGACTACCTTTATGACTTGACTGCTAAATTGAGTCTTATTCACCAACAGGTTTTCGATGCATTACCAAAGCCACAGGAGAGTCCAGGTCATCAGCTGAAACCAGGGGACAACGTTGTCATCAGGAACTTTGCGAGGACGAAAAACCTTCAACCCAGATTTACCGGCCCCTATCAAGTATTGCTGACGACGAGAACTGCTATTCGTGTGGCCGGTCGCAAAAACTGGATCCACACGACGCATGTCAAACGTGTGCCCCTGCCGCTTCTTTACGATAACTGGGTGAAGAAGGGAATTGGTGCCTCTGAGTTTGAACGGACACCCAGGTTTATCCCTTTCAGCGATGCCGAACCAGTAACTGACTCATCGAACTCTGACTCTCCTCCTGAAACTGTTCCTTTGAATTCTGAACATTTGTCCTCTGCATCAGAAGAAACTTTGCCATCTGCGAACTTGAATACTGCAACCTCTGCTGATAACACACTGTTTCCAGATCAAACAGCTCCTGCAAAACTGAGATATAATTTACGATCTCGCAATATGGACAAATAAAGCAGGAAACTGCCTATTTCACACATTTGAAATTTTGACACTTTTGCCTCCAGCCAGGAAGTTTGCTATTGTTTTATTGTTTTAAATTGCCTTGCCGTCTGGGTAGCCGTAGGGTCGTGGCTGTGTGCCTAGTTGAATCTGCGGGGGTCAGACACAAGGTCGATCTTTCTGTTAGTTCTGGGAACTCCCAGGGCTGATAGAGGCATTTTCATCTACGTACACATCATCAGTGGTCGCGAGCGGACTGTAGAAGATGGAGCTTCCTGCGCTGCAACGAGAAAATGTGATTTATGTTCGCAGAAACAGACTTTACAGAATTCTTCATAGCAAATGTTTTCTGATACAATGTGCTATTACATTTTTAATTGTTTTGATAACGTTGGTGGGTGGAATTGTCTTTAGTGTGCATTTAATTTTTATGCCAGTAACTACAGTACTTCCCCTTGATCCTGCTACTTCTACTGTTTCTTCTATACACTCTTTTCACTCGTTTTCTGAACATGAGCAAGCTCGACGCTCAGAATTTATTAACAACACTTTCGTACAACTCTTGCACCAACACCAACTAGTAGTTAACACTACAGACTGCTGGGTGTGTGGCTTGATACCCCACACTATGGATAAAGGCATTCCCTACCTGGTTTTGCCTTTTAGCTATAATGGATCATTTCAGGCCCTTCAGACCATTTTTGCCTATGCCCTTGAAACCTATCCTCCGCGCCCACCACGTTCCACTAAATATAACTCTGCCAACAAAGCTTTAGTCCAGGGAATTATTGACATGATCAAGGACGTCAATAATACTCCATCTTACCCTAGAGACGAATTACGAGTATATTTGAGTTGGAACTCCACAGAGTATCGCCTTAGTTTGGGAGAAAGCAAGCGTAAAAGCTCAACTCCAATCTGGGTCGTGCCTCACCGAGGTCAGGTCTGTTTGCAAGGAAATGGGAGAAATCCGAGAGCTCAGCTAGGGAGGAGTGAGTGCGTTGAGACTTACGTGTTTCCGTCTAACTCTTCCCCTGCCTTCCTTACTGCTAGGGGTACCTACTTCATCTGTCAAGACAGAGCGTATACATGGTTGCCTGCTGACTTTTCAGGTTCATGTTATATTGCTCGATTATTGCCTCCAACGTACACTGCTTCTTCAGATTATCACAGGACCAGAGTAGCAAGAGGTGTCTTCAGCAAGGAAGATACCGCTGGTCAGGAAGCTGGAGACTTCTTCAAAGGTTTCCTCCCGTTCTGGGGGCCTATGGCCAATAGTAGAAACATACGTCAGCTAGCACGGGTAGTTGAATCTACTATTACCGAAACTGCTGGTGCCCTTAACAACTTAACAGCTGAGCTTCAGGCGGATAGACTCATGACGTTGCAGAACTGTATGGTCCTAGACGTAATACTTGCAGATCGAGGTGGGGTATGCAGAATGATCCAATCGAGCTGCTGTGTTTTTATTCCCAATAATGCTCCAACTGTCTATGAGGCGATCTCTAAGCTACACAAGATTTCCGACTCTATACACGTAGACAAGGGAAACTGGTCCTTCATGGAGAAGTTTTGGACTCTGATATCAGCGTGGGGATGGAAGGTTCTGATGGTCATTGGTGTCATCTTAGTATTCCTATTCTCATGCTGCCTGATTATCCAGTGTGGTCCAGCTTTGTGTAGTCTCTGTGCTGCAACCTGTTTCAGAAAACCACCTGCGTTTGGAGAAAAGGCACGAGAGAGGATGATGATACAACAGCATGTCACTGACCTGATGAGCATAGAATTAGACTCTGACATAGACTGAGTAATTGCCTATGTAAGGGCAAAAGGAGGGTCTGAGGTTCCGTGACGATTTGAACCCGTGTTTTCAGCATTGTCGCAAAAACATAATTTTGGTATCAGCGAACCGCAAATGGTCCAATTAGCATGTCCTGGTGTTTTCGCTATGCTACGAGTAAGGGTACTCCTGTTGCAAACACATTTCTAATCTACCCATGGCATCCATTTTAGATTATGGCAGCCATTTTGTGTTTCTTGCCCTCACATAGACAATGGACACGCAATGACCTTTGATTACTTCATTTCGATTAAGGACACGTAGGCTTAGCCGGCGATTCACCTCTCTAGTGACACGTGCACCTTAGAACAGAACATGCCGTGGCTGCATGACTCGACAAAGGCTGCCTCCTCTGCCTGAGGCCAGTCCTGCTATACTGGTTCTCGTGTTCGTTGGCCTGATCATGATTAGGCGGCCGAAGCTGGTAGCCTTGCCCATTTACGACCCACAAACATCTCTTATCCTACTTTTCTATCATCTGCACCTGGCTCTGCTCCCTTCCTTCTGGGCCTTTATTGGGGGGAGGTAACGAAATTTACGATGAGGCGGTCCGGGTCTTGAATGAAAAGTTGACATGAGATTATGATGGAAAAGTGGGAACCCCTCGTTCGTAATGTTTTGACATCAGATATTGTCGACGATTCCTGTGCAACGCCAAATATTTATTGTTTAGGACACAAAGGTTTGGGAATATATTACATGTAAAGAATTTGCCTCAAGCTCAATTTTTAGTATATAAGGAGCAACCCTTTTTGTACAATTTGAACAGGCTCCTAGATACTGCCCGTGTGTAGTTTCTGTGACTTCTGTGTCCATGCAGTAATAAACCTTTGGTCTTTGACGCCACCATCGAGAAGCCCGTGTTTCTGTTTATTTGTGCACCAAGACAGGTAGAACTCCGGGGTCTTCGGGTGTTATTCCTGACACCTCTGGACGGAACCAAAAAAGTCCAGAACTCCAGTATCTCCTATGCACTGGTGGTATTCCTTCAGGGCGTCCCTGTGGTTGTTTCGTGCTTCCGTAGTTTTCTGGCTTCGCCAGGTTTTCTCTAGGCATCTGCTGGAGCGTCTGGCTTCTCGTAGTTCTGTGGTGAACCAGGTGGCCTTCAGAGGACGTTGTTTGGCAGGGTGGCGGAGGGAGGGATGCGAGCTTGTTGGCGCAACAGGAGATCCAGCGGTGCAGTTCTGTGGCTGTGGTGTTGGTTTGGGTTGTGGCACTGGGCATGTCTTGGAGGAGAGTGGTGTTGAGGTGTTCCTCTGTGACTTACAGTTCCTTCACGGCGGGTGCGGGGGGCCTGGGTGTGGTGGCTGTGTTGATTGTGAAGTGGACACAGTGGTGGTCCATCCAGAGGGGCTGGGTGGTGTGGCTGAAGTGGATGGTTGTCCCTCCTGTGAAGATTGGGTCGAGGATGTGTCCTGCTTTGTGAGTGGGCGTGTTCACCAGCTGTTTCAGTCCAAGGTTGGTGAGGTTGTCGACGAAGGTGGTGGAGTCGGGGTCATTGCGGTTGTTGAGGTGGAAGTTCAAGTCTCTCAGTAGAATGTAGTCAGTTGAGGTGATGGGGTGGGGAGCGGCAAGCTCGAGGATAGCGGTTGCGGACTGGGCACAAAGGTCTTGGCGGTTTGTAGATGAGGGTGCCATGTCGCGTGGTCCTGGGGCTGGTCTGGATCTGGAAGTGGAGGTGTTCTGGGATGGAGTGTGGTCGCTTGTGCCGGATGATGAGAGTCGGAGGGGGGGTCTTTTGTGCGCTGGCGAGTCCTCCTCCTGGGCGGTGGGAGTGGTCCTTTCTCTGGATCTTGTAGCTGTCAGGGATGGCAGTGGCGATGTTGGGACCAGAGTTGGCGTTGGTCCAAGTTTCCGTGAAGCAGGCGACTTTGGTCGAGTGGGTCTCGATCAGGTCCCAGATCTCTACGGCATGTCGGTGCAGGGAGCACACGTTGAGGAGAACGCATGTCAGGGTATCTGTGGTACATGCCTCCAGCGGGTCTTCGGCTGCTGTAGCCGCTTTGTCAATGGTGAAGTATCTGCTGCAGGTTCTGCACAAGAAGTGTCCATGGGTAGTATTTGGCGAGAATCTTATGCAGTCAGTGTGTCTGCCTGGTTTCGGCGCTGGCCTCAGTCGGGTCGCAGACAGGCACAGACGGGCATGACTTCAGTGCGCCAGAGGCGCAACCGCGCAGCAGTCGGCATTAAGTAGGGGAGGGGGGTGGGACCAGAGATGGGGAGGCGGGAGAATCAATAAGCAGCGGCAAACAAAAAATGCAGAGGGAATAAACAGAGGCACACAATGCAAGGAATAAAGCAGTGGCATAAATACAGTTTCCCCAAAAGCGGCATTAAAAATGTGGAACAGCAGGCAGTGCAGAACACGCCTGTGGTGCTGGGGCGGACAGCCAGCGAAAATCCTGCTCGAGGGCAGGATCAGGAGCGGGCCGTGATCAGGAGCAGAGCGGCAGCAAGGCAGAGCTGCTGGGGAGAGTGCTGGCCAGGACCAGAGGTCAAGGCTTTACACGCACTTGCCCGCAGCGGTCTCCATTAAGTAGGGGAGGGGGGGCGGGACCAGATGAGGGGAGTCGGGAAATCTGCAGAAATATATTGTAATATTTGTGAGTTAATTTCTTAGGTATTTAAATAATATTGTGTTAGAAAGAAAATACATATTAGAGCCTTTCCATTCTCACTCCTAGAACCCCAGCTAAATTCTCACATTGTTCACTTTGCAAAATCCTTTCAATTTGCAGTCATAGAAATAAAAGTAAACATTAATCTTTTACAGCAATTTTTCAGAAGACTAGCCTGACATTGGACTTCTGTCTTTGAAAGCAAAAGCACAGCAAATGTGACTAGAAAAAACACAAATTAAAGCAATATTTATTGCTCATTTACCTTTCGACCTCCAGCATGTGTATTTAGGGGGCGAGCTGCAGCTCCCCCACATCCTGACTTCCAGTGCCTATGAATTTCCCAGACGGGTATGTCATATAGCAGGTCAAGGTGCATGGTGGAGATTATAAATTAATCGAAGGGGGTGAAACTGAGAAAGGATTCAGAAAATAACCGTTTGCTCTGGCTACATTCTCATTCATCTACCTGCTCTTATCGTACACTTTTTTTGTTGTCCTCCATGATGTGTACCTCCATCAGCAATGCACTAACAGACTCTTTCAGCTCCTCAATACATGGAAACATTCTCTATTCCACTTATGGTGTATGGAGACAGAACATGTAGTTGTTTGTCTTGATTTACAGTAAGTATGGGTGAATTTTGCGGATTTGCGGTCTGCAAATTCGCGCGAAATTGCAAAAAAATCTGCGAGTTCGCGAAAAATTATGCGAACTCGCGGATTTGCACAAATAGACTGTTTCCCACTATCAACTGGCTAATCAGTAAGTGCTACCTCGTTAGGTAAATGTATAGTGCTTTTCCTACACTATAGATGTGTAAAGTGCCAGAAGAGTTGTCTAAAGTGACCATGTGTGTGTTACTATGCCATCGCGCCGAAGGGCGCAGGGGTCCCTTGAGTGAGCTGTCCATAATAGTGGGTAAATGGCGGGAAGACGGTGCACGACGCTAGTGTGTGGACGGGGCCAAACGGGCAGGGCTTCTATGCGAGTTCACATGCCTCTTGTGTGTATAAAAGGTCAGAGACCGATCAGAGCAGCAGACAAGGAGAAAGAAGCCCATGGTCACAGAAACTGCACAAGGATTGCACTCGTGAAAGTGAAGGATGCAAAGGCCTCTATCCAGCATCACAGCTAATTTTCGACGGTAGATATGGGGAGAAAGCACACCTGCCCAGCCTCAACAAAGGTCAAGATTGTTTTTGGGCTGATGAATGCGTTACTGAACTTGAGCTTCAACTCTGGCACCTGCTTTATTTATATCTGTAAGTGCTTCCTGTTGAGGTTTAATTTTTGTGACAGGAGCATCGTGCCAGAATGAACCCTGCCCTTTATATTTATCCAAGAAGATGCCACCGGTTTGTGCGATACCTCTACTCAACTGGAGTACTTTCTACTGGCTAATCAGTAAGTGCTACCTCTTTGGATAAATGTATGGTGCTTTTCCTACACTACAGCTGCATAAAGTGCCAGAAGAGTTGTCTCCAAGGACCATGTGTGTGTTACTATGCCATCGCGTCAAAGGGCACAAGGGTCCCTTGAGTGAGCAGTCCATCATAGTGGATAAATGGCAGGAAGACGGTGCAAACCGCTAGTGTATAGGCGGGGCCAAACGGGCAGGCCTTCTATACGAGTTCAAATGCCTCTTGTGTGTATAAAAGGTCAGAGACTGATCAGAGCAGCAGATGAGGAGAAAGAAGCTCCAGGTCACAGGAACTGCACAGGGATTGCGCTCGTGTAAGTGAAGGATGCAAAGGCCTCTATCCAGCATCACAGCTAATTTTTGACGCTAGATATGGGGAGAAAGCACACCTGCCCAGCCTCGACAAAGCTCACAATTGTTTTTGGGCTGATGAATGCGTTACTGAACTTGAGCTTCAACTCAGACACCTGCTTTATTTATATCTGTAAGTGCTTCCTGTTGAGGTTTATTTTTTGTGACGGGAGCATCATGCCAGAATGAACCCTGCCCTTCCTATTTATCCAAGAAGACGCCACCGGTTTGTGCGATACCTCTACTCAACTGCCCAAAATTCGCCAGCGAGCGGATATGCGAATTTTTCGGCAATTTCTCAAGATTTGAAGATCGCAAAATTGCCAAAAATCCGCAAAATCCGCGAGCGGAACGGATTTTGCGCCCACGCTTAATTTACAGCAAAGATAGCTAAATGATCTGTCTCCTACTTGTGAAGTTATTCTTCTTGTATGTTGCATTCTGGAGACTGTTGAATGCCTTCATCATTCTCAATGCCACATAGTCCAATGGAAGAAGGGCTGAGTCTAAGATGTGGGCTTGCAGAATTACTTTTTGTCAGGTGTGCACAATTTAGGTTAGATGAATGCTGTTTCCCTAATCTTTTAAATTCAGAGTTTTCCATTGCAGAGGCAGAGATCTGAGCCTTCATGTAAGTGGGTGGAGACTGGTAATCCTACTGCTGGGTGGATATTTATTAGAGGTGGGTGATAAGTTCCGCTCCTCCGGCGGAGATGGCAGAGTTTTTGCCACTTATATGGAATTCTGTCAAAATTTCGCTAAGTTTTTTCCTCACATGAGGCTCACCAGCAGTAAGGTAATGTTCCCTAGTGTGATTTTCAGTCGTTAGAAGGGCACCCAGCAAGATTTCTCCAACGAGGGCGGTCGCGAACAGTTGTGAATGTTCTTCGGTTGGAAAGTTGCCACTCGATTAGAAAATCTCCTCAAGGAGCAGCAAACTGAACTCATGAAGCAGCACTCTGGCACACCACATGGTGCCGTTCGGAATTATTTTTGAGTGTGTAATGAGCTCCTGGTGCTAAAAGTAATTGCGAACACCGTAATATTCCTTATTCCACCCATTCGCAGAATACTTTTTAATCTCGCAGAGTTTTCATGTAACTCCGCAAATTCCACGGAGGTAACTCTGTGAGTTCCGCCCACCCATAATATTTATGTCTAGAAATTGTAAGTACCATCTAGGAGGCAATTTATGCACAGGCATTAGATGAAATCTGCGGCTTGTGCGAACACCCCCAGACACAGGTTTCCAATGTGAATCTTGGCCTGTAGCTTTCATTCACTGAGCAAGTTCTAGAGTGTATGGAATGCAACAGCTTTTAAGAAGGAGTGGTGGCTTGGGGTTTTTTGTTGCATCAGGTCAAGAGGTATGCTTTGGTCATAATGAAATTAAATATTTTTTGTCAACTTTATAAAAAAGCTTACATACAGAAAGAAGAAATAATTGGTTTCAAAGATTGGCTTAGTCGTCAAAAGTTACAGCTGTGCTGTTTAGGTCTCCTTCTTGGGCTGATTGATAGAATTCATTTTTCCGAGCGTAGTACCCATTTTTCAAAGTGATTGTGGCTTGCAAGGTTAGCACAGGAGGTTGTCTTTGCAATTGCACTTTTTTATTGACGTGGAAGTGTTTTCTAATTAAGGGATCTGATTCAAAAGTTAATGTTCAAAAGAGATGCACTTCTTAAGCACTGTTGAAGAAATATAAACCTCCTAAGGGGTTCACTGATACACCTGGTTCTTTTAACCAACAAAGAAGAAATTGGCACAGAAGCTGTAATATAAAAATAACGTTTTTAATAACCTCACATGAGGGAGACTGCGTCGTACGCTACCCTCAGGCCACTGTAGGAGGCAGTCTAAGGAGTAAAGAGAACAGGGGCCTTATATATGCATAGGTTACTTTACTCATTAGAAAACCAAGGGAGGTCCTGGCACATACCAACATGCAAAATGACTAATATGACTATACAAAGTTTGCTTGCTCAACAAAGAGGGAGGAGAGACATTTCTCCTTACATCAGCAAGAATAGCCTGACAGTTCTATACTAGGAGCAGGTGCATTCTGGCAGCTAGGGTGACCTAGTTTAGGACACCCCCCGCGCCGCACGGCCACCAGCTGCTGCGTGTGCCCCCCGACTGCCTTGCCTCTCCGCTCCGGCTGCCGCCGCGTGACCACGCCCCCTGCCTCGAGCAGCGTGGTCTGTGCTCGCTATACTGCCTTGCGCCACTGTTTCTGTAGAATTGTGTTTCTAAATTGTACTTTGTGGTAAATTGTAATTTGTATTCTTTTTCCCCCTTTTTGCCTGCTTGCCTGTTTTTCCTTGTTCGCCCGTCTCTTCCCTCCCCGCTCCCCGCTTCCCGCCACCTCCGCTAAACCCCGCCCCTTTCTTCATTCTGTACCCTCCCCGCTCCCGACTACCAGCTGCTCCGCCCCCCCCTCGCACTTGGCCATATATGGCGACCGTGCGACGCAGGTGAGTGTGACCTAGTTTAGGACACCCCCCGCGCCGCACGGCCACCAGCTGCTGCGTGTGCCCCCCGACTGCCTTGCCTCTCGGCTCCGGCTGCCGCCGCGTGACCACGCCCCCTGCCTCGAGCAGCGTGGTCTGTGCTCGCTATCCTGCCTTGCGCCACTGTTTCTGTAGAATTGTGTTTCTACATTGTACTTTGTTGTAAATTGTAATTTGTATTCTTTTTCCCCCTTTTTGCCTGCTTGCCTGTTTTTCCTTGTTCGCCCCGTCTCTTCCCTCCCCGCTCCCCGCCACCGCCGCTAAACCCCGCCCCTTTCTTCATTCTGTACCCTCCCCGCTCCTGCCTCCCAGCTGTTCCGCCCCCCCCTCGCACTTGGCCATATATGGCGACCGTGCGACGCAGGTGAGTGTGACCTAGTTTAGGACACCCCCCGCGCCGCACGGCCACCAGCTGCTGCGTGTGCCCCCCGACTGCCTTGCCTCTCGGCTCCGGCTGCCGCCGCGTGACCACGCCCCCTGCCTTGAGCAGCGTGGTCTGTGCTCGCTATACTGCCTTGCGCCACTGTTTCTGTAGAATTGTGTTTCTAAATTGTACTTTGTGGTAAATTGTAATTTGTATTCTTTTCCCCCCTTTTTGCCTGCTTGCCTGTTTTTCCTTGTTCGCCCCGTCTCTTCCCTCCCCGCTCCCCGCTTCCTGCCACCGCCGCTAAACCCCGCCCCTTTCTTCATTCTGTACCCTTCCCGCTCCCGCCTCCCAGCTGCTCCGCCCCCCCCTCGCACTTCGCCATATATGGCGACCGTGCGAACGCGCAGCGGTCACGCGCAGCGGTCACGCGCAGCGGGCGCGCCGATTGTGCGCCGAAGGCGCGCCAAAGGTAAGCCCGTCTACGCCCGTCCGCGCCTGGACCGCGCCCAGTGCCAGGACCCCTGGCCCTCGAGGACTCCTGCCCACCCGCTTGACGTACACCGCCGCCACCCTCAACGCTCTCAACTCCGGCCGATTCCCAGGATGCTACCGAGCCACCCCACGACGCACCCACAGACCCTTCAGCTGCCACGCCTGCAAGTTCACCTGCATCCGGTCCTGCCCTACACCAGCACCCGCCAAGCCGAACACCAGCAGCAACCACCTCAACTGCATCCTGCTCAATACCCGCTCCGTCCACAGACACGCCATCGAACTCTGGAACCTCCTCGACACCACAGCCCCTGACGTTGCCTTCCTCACGGAGACCTGGATGAACGCCTCTTCTGCGCCCGACATCGCCATCGCCATCCCAGAGGGATACAAGATCACCCGGAGAGACCGCTCCGCCAGCCAGATGGGAGAAGGCATCGCCGTCATCCACAGGAACACCATCCGCATCACGACCGACACCGACGACACCCAGACAAGCGCCGTACACCTGCACTTCCAGATCCACACCGACCCCAAGACCACCCTCAGAGGCACCCTGATCTACTGACCCCCGGGACCACGCACACAATTCAGCGAGGACATCGCCGACTTCATCAGCCCGCATGCCCTCCCCTCCGCTGACTACATCCTCCTGGGGGACCTCAACTTCCACCTGGAGAACAGCAGCGACCGCAACACCATCACCCTGCTCGACAACCTCGCCAACCTCGGACTCAAGCAGCTGGTGTCCACCCCCACCCACCTCGCCGGACACACACTCGACGCCGTCTTCTCATCCAGCAAAGACATCACCTTCAGCCACGCCACAGGACTCCACTGGACGGACCACAGCTGCGTCCACTTCACCTTCAAAAGAACGACGATCCACCACCACCAGCAACAGGTTGCCCGAAGAAGCTGGAACAAGATCACAGCCGACCAGCTCGCCGCTTCCCTGAGCCAGCAACCCCCGCCAGCTCAGCGAACCCCAGCCAGGCCGCCGACAACCTCACGAAGTGGATCAGCAACTGCGCGGACGAACTCGCCCCACTGAGGACCCCGCCCAGCAGACCCGGCAGCAAGAAGGCCCCATGGTTCACCGACGAACTCAAGAGCTCCAAGACGAACTGCCGAGCCCTCGAGAAAGCCTGGAGAAGGGAACTAACACCGGACAACATGACCACTCTCAAGCTTGCCACCCGGAAGCACCACCAACTGATCCGCGCCGCCAAGAAAACTGCATTTAAGGACCGGCTGGACAACAACGCACACAACTGCAAGGAACTCTTCAACATCGTGAAACAGCTCTCCAACCCCAACGCCGGTAACAACAACATCACCCCATCGCAAGACCTCTCCAACTCCCTCGCCTCCTACTTCCACAACAAGATCGCGGACATACACAACAGCTTCAGCATTCAACCGACGCACGCCACGACCACAGCAACGCCGCCCACCACCACCCTCCGCGCCTGGACTCCGATCAGCACCGAAGACACCGTCCGCATGATGAACTCCGTCTACTCCGGATCTCCGACCGACCCCTGCCCTCACCACGTCTTCAACAAGGCCGACGCTGTCATCGCACCCCACCTGCGGGACATTATCAACACCTCCTTCAACACCGCCACCTTCCCTGAGAGCTGGAAGCATGCCGAACTCAGCGCTCTACTCAAGAAACCTACAGCGGACCCCACCGAACTCAAGAACTACCGCCCCATCTCGCTCCTCCCGTTTCCTGCAAAAGTCATCGAGAAGACCGTCAACAAACAGCTGGCCGCCTTCCTCGAGACGAATGGATCCCTCGACCCCTCACAGTCTGGCTTCCGAGCCAACCACAGCACCGAGACCGCCCTCATCGCCGCCACCGACGACATCCGGGCCCTGATGGACAACGGAGAAACAGCGGCCCTCATCCTCCTAGACCTCTCCGCGGCATTCGACACTGTCTGCCACCGCACCCTAGTGCAGCGCCTCAGCAAGGTCGGAATCCAGGAGAAGGCACTGGAATGGATCGTCTCCTTCCTCGACGGAAGAACACAGAGAGTCCGCCTACCACCGTACAAGTCAGAGGCCACCGAAGTCATCTGCGGCGTCCCTCAAGGATCCTCGCTGAGCCCCACCCTCTTCAACGCCTACATGAGCCCCCTCGCGGCCATCGCACGCCAACACAACCTCAACATAATCTCCTACGCCGACGACACCCAGCTGATCCTCTCCCTGACCAACGACCCCGCCGCCGCCAGAGCCAACCTGCACGAAGGGATGAAAGATGTAGCCGAGTGGATGACGACCAGCCGCCTGAAACTGTACTCAGACAAGACGGAGGTCCTCATCCTGGGCCCCTCTCCCTCCGCCTGGGACGACTCCTGGTGGCCCCCCGCCCTGGGCACCGCACCCAAACCGACGGACCATGCACGCAACCTGGGCTTCATCCTGGACTCCTCCCTCTCCATGACCAGACAAGTCAACGCCGTCTCCTCGTCGTGCTTCAACATCCTGCGCATGCTACGGAAAATGTTCTGGTGGATCCCCACGGAGACCAGGAAGACAGTCACCCAGGCCCTCGTCACCAGCCGACTGGACTACGGCAACGCCCTCTACGCCGGAACCACCGCCAAGCTCCAGAAGAGACTCCAGCGGATCCAGAACGCATCAGCCAGACTCATCCTCGACATCCCACGAAACAGCCACATCTCTGGACACCTGAGGAACCTGCATTGGCTCCCCGTCAACAAAAGAATCACCTTCCGTCTCCTCACCCACGCACACAAAGCCCTACACGATCAAGGCCCGAGCTACCTCAACAACCAAATCAACTTCTACGCTCCCAAACGCCACCTCCGATCAGCCAGCCACGCCCTCGCCGCCGTCCCCCGCATCCGAAGAGCGACAACAGGAGGAAGGTCCTTCTCCTACCTGGCCGCCAAGACCTGGAACTCCCTCCCGACTGACCTGCGCTTGACCCAAGACCACCTCTCCTTCAGGAAGAAGCTCAAGACCTGGCTGTTCGAGCAGTAGCGGCACCCCCCCCCCCCCCCCCCCCAAGCGCCTTGAGACCCTACGGGTAAGTAGTGCGCTCTATAAATGTCATTGATTGATTGTTTGATTGATTGATTGGAAGAGGGAGAAATCATATGGCAAGCACATGGTCACTAAACTGGCAGCCAAGTACAAATGGCGTTCAGCTTATGCTAACAGATTCCTGCAATCTTTAACACTGTGAGCTATTTTTATTTTATGAACTGCAGCTTTCAAGAGAAATGAAGCACTGTTGTGATTAGGGGATGAGAAAGGCAAATTAGTTGCAGAAATATTTATTCAGAACTCCTTCAAACAAGCATATACAGAATTGATTATGGAGTGTTTATTTTTACAAATTAAGAATGGTACTACAGTCATGTAGCACAGTCCTACACATGTGTTTTAAGGATCATGTTAATGCTAATAAATTTAGAAAAGTGCATGATTTATGCTCAGCAAGTGGTCATGTTTGCAAATGCCTAAGTCACCAATAATAAGAAGCTGATGGGAGGGTGCTGGCTTTTAATATAACTGGCACAAGTGAATATTGTAATTGAATGCTTATTCAAAATATGGGAAAATAGATTTCCAATATTTGGTTAGTGTAAACGACCTGCTGGTTTAAATAAAAACTCATTTTCAATGTGAGAAACTAATGCTTACCTACGAGAAGAGCTCATGTTTTTTTTTAGATGTGGATTAAAAAGAATAGACTTATATAAAGAATTTTGCACTTGCATTATGTGTACATATGCTTTCAAAAAAGCAAATTTTTAAGGTGGTGTGAATTTTAAGTGCCTAAGGTGTTTAGTTATGTTTTTTCAGGGCTACCATTTGAAGTTTCAGCTACTTACTCTATGTGCAGCCCTGATAACAAGACTTCTGCCTCAGAAATACCCAATTGATCAATATTATCAGACCAAAAGTGGGTCTGATAAAGCTTAGTGTTTAAGAGCGGGACACACCTAAAAGATATGTTCTCTGAAGGTAGGAAAATGCCCCTTTTTGCATTGTCAACCCCATTCTTTGCTAGATTTATTGTTGATTTCTGGTCTCTGAGCACCAGAACACTGCTAACCAGGCCCTAATGCATGTGCTCTAATCCCTAAAACACGTTACAATTTGGCTACCCCCATGACTGGCATATTTACCTATAAGTCTCTAGTGTTGAGTACAAAAGTGAACCCAGGCCCTGCAAGTTAAATGTCACTAATGGACTGCAGCATATATTGAGCCATCACTAAAGTGACAATGCACATCATGCCTCCAGTCCTGCTGCTTGGGTATGCAATTTTAAAACTGTCAGTTCCACCAGGCAAAATAAACCTTTACCAGGCCTACAGCTTCCTTTTTAATATTTATGAGTCATCCCTCATGCAGCCCTAAATACTCATAGGGCATGGTATTTAAAAAGTAGGACATGTATATTTTATTTTTTACATGTCGTGACAGGGAACAATATCAGAAGCCTGCTCTTCCCTGGAAAAGCATGGTTTAAATTACAGTGATTCACTTCAGTTTGAGAGTATCTCGAAAGGTGATTCATGGGCTCATGTTAATACTAATTTGAAACCAAACCTAATGGTCAAGTGGTATCATTTTAAAAATGACACTTTTGCAGTTTTACAATTCTTCTGCCTAAGCCAAATGTGCCTTTCTGCCAGCGTTCACTGTCACCCAGGAGCTGAATAGCTCCTTGATCAGGTATGAATTGGTTACCAGAGCTGGACCAAAGTGAGAGGGGTTGGCCCTCACCTGACTGGATGGCCATCTGAACTGTTCTCAGGAACTTAGGGGCATATTGTCAAAGAAATGGTGCAGTGCAGCGGTGCAAGCAATTTAGCAGCGTCACGCTGCATCAATTCATGAATGCAAGGATGCGCCGTATTTACAAGAATACGGTACGCCAATCTGTTTTTCCTTGCACTGGCAGTAAAAAAGCTGCATAGCACCAATGCAGACACCCTTGCACCATGGTGCAAGCGGCCTTCATTGAAGGATGATTGTTTATGTGCGAGAAGTGACAACTTCCTGCACACAAACAATTTTTAATGGCAATGTGCTCCTTCTACGTGTGTTTCAGAATGCAACACACAATGAAAGAGCAAATAACGATTTGAAATAAAAGTATATCTCCTCATTGCGTCACTCTAACACCTGCTTTCAGTGGGGTTCATTTTTGGTGCTGCCTCAGGTTTACAGATTCTTGTCATTCTGGGCCAGCATCGAAAAGCAATGGGTGTTGCTTTGGAAAATCCACAGCAACACCCATTGCATGCCCCTGTCATGCAAAGCGATGTGTGTAAAGGGGCTGTATTTACAAGGACATGAAAAGCCACACAGGGTAGCTTTGCATGGCCTTGTAAATATGGACCAGCACACAGCACCACCAGAGCATCAAAAACAGTGGCGCTCTGGTGGCACTAGGTGCTTGTAAATATGCCCTTTAATAAACTTCAAAGGATCACTACCCTGTCCCTTGCAGATGTAGCTCCCATCTGGGCATGCCCCCTTTTTGTCTTTCTAGGCAGCCTGTCTCCAATCCCAGTGGGAGAGGGACTAGCCCCAAAACTGTCTTGCAGTGACCGCAAGGGAGGATTTGTCTTTTTTTTGAATTTTTATATAGAGCAAACTTGACCCAAAGTCATTAGAGTTTTTAGAGTGCACCAGTTACATTACACAAAGACACATTCAATAATTTTTTTAGGCACAAGGAGATTAAGTGATTTTCCCAGAATCATAGGATTTTGAGCCTAGACTTAATCATGTTTCCAAATCCTAAAGTCAGCAACTCTGGCTGTTAAACTACAGTCTCTCCCCTTATCCTAGACATATCCTGTGCCATTATCATAGCCACACCACTCGGTGAACGCGGGGAGCTCTTAACAGTTGAAGGTAAGTTCTGCCATGTTGGTTTTAGGTAGAGGGGCAATGTGGGGTAATTTATAGTAAAACACACAGGACGTGCTTCAAAGGTGGATAGGGTCACCCCAGGAAATTGTTTTCCCAATTGGTTAGGAAGAGGCCAGGAGTTTCACCCACCCACAGCCTGGCACAGGACATTAACATGGCAACCACAGTACCCCTTTCAAAACATTGCTGGGCCTGTGGAAGACAGAAGGCCTGTATGTTAAGTTCTGAACCAAGTGCGGAACCTGCTCCCACTCGTACCCAGGATCAGTTGGCTGACCTCCTTTTAGGCTACAGGGACACAAAAGCTGCCAGAAGCACACTTTCCTGAAGAGCCCAGCTGACCAGACTTTTGTCCGGATATCTGACAAAGGAACCGGACAATCCGACTAAGGTGTGTTGCTGCAAGGCCAATGATTATGATTGTTCCATCATGGAGCAAATCTGTTTGAGCTGGATGTTGCGGAAAAAGTATCTGGCATTGTGGAGCCCTGTTCTGCTACAACTGGCAGACTTGCCCTTCTGGTGGAATCTGGGCTTCCAAAAAATTGACTAAATCCAAAGGTAGAATGCATTACTGGGCAAAGGTGTCAAGAGTATCTGGCTGGTGTGGGACCTTCCTTGAATTTGGAATTTATCCTGCTCTAAGCTTTCCCACTAAAAGTCAAGGCTTTACCGGGACATTGTCTGATAGTCACCCAGCCTCGTGGAACCCATCTCAGCCACAGCCTGCTGCTTGCCCCGCTGAGGATTTTTAAGTTCCTTTGCAGAGACTAATGGCCCAAATTTTTTGTTGGTAGTTGAGCCAACCTGTGCTAGGTAGAAGGGGTATTTTACTCCATCTCCCTGATGAAGGTCCTGACTACCAAATTTATGAATGTTCATTGGGCTGGCAGACTTTTAAAGAATTGACAGGAATCACTTTCTAGGCAGTTCCTATCAATGCATTATAACTTTGTCGTGCTGCTTCGTCAAACATCGCAGAGCCGTATGACAACTTTGTTTTTATTCTCAAAAACAGGATTTCATTTTTGAAATAAATAATGCCCCCTCTCTCTATGGGAGATATCTCCCATGGTGAGGGGGGCGTTTTGCAGTTGCTATTGCTCCTTACCACCAGGGTTTTCCTGGAAATGACGGGCAGTGAATACTGACCTGTATGTCTGCCTGTCCAAAGTAAGTGAGGGTACATAAAGGCCAACCTCCAACAGCCCCTACTCCATCCTTCCATAAGAAGGGTCCAACCATGGCAGAGGTGGAGTAACCTCCCGCCTTCGTTACACCAAAGATCTGCCCGCTATATAATCATTCAGGTTGACCATTATGTTTGCGGAAAGAGTACTCCGTCTCCATTGTGACAGAGGACCCTTCCCCCTAACATATAAATCATGCCGATGGGCAGAAGGTAAAACTTCCGACCAAGACAATCCTGGTTTCTGAGTCTGACTAGCGCTCCATCGCAGTCAGCCTTAAACCTTACCCTTGTCCCTATCTAACATGACCAGATGCTCGCAGTTGTCTCTTTGTGCTTTTTGGCACTGTTTTTAGCTAAAAGTTTTAAAATTCCCATCTCAGTTCCCTTTATTAGATTTTTGTTGTTTTGGTGTCATTTCGTTCACTAAGGTATTCTCTGTTTTTATAAATTGGAGCTAGATTTTATTGAGTTCTTTTTTTTGACCTTTTAACCGTTTTGGTACTTCTAAATGCTTTACACATTTTCTTAAGTTAAGTCTGTTTGCTGTGTCAATCAATCAATCAATCAATCAATCAATCAATCAATCAATCAATCAATCAATCAATCAATCAGAGTTATTGTAAAGCACGCTACTTCCCCGTGAGGGTCTCAAGGCGCTATGGGTAGGGGGGGGGTGCTGCTACTGCTCGAAGAGCCAGGTCTTGAGGAGTCTTCTGAAGGCGAGTAGGTCTTTGGTCTGCCGTATGTGGGTAGAGAGGGTGTTCCAGGTCTTGGCGGCGAGGTAGGAGAAGGATCTGCCGCCGGAGGTCATTCATTGGATGCGGGGGACAGCGGCAAGGGCGAGGCTGGCGGAGCGGAGCTGGCGGGTGGTGGTGTAGAAGCTGAGTCTGCTGTACAGGTAGGCTGGTCCGGAGTTGTGGAGTACTTTGTGCGCGTGGGTGAGGAGCTTGAAGGTGATCCTCTTGTCGACGGGGAGCCAGTGTAGGTCTCTCAGGAGGGGGGTGATGTGGCTGTGGAGGGGGACATTGACGATCAGTCGGGCGGAGGCATTTTGGATGCGTTGTAGTCATCGTAGGTGTTTGGCTGGGATTCCTGCGTAGAGTGCGTTGCCATAGTCCAGTCCTGTGCTGACGAGGGCCTGTGTCACCGTTCTTCTTGTTTCGGTCGGGATCCACTTGTAGATCCTGCGGAGCATGTGGAGGGTGTTGTAGCAGGAGGAGGAGACGGCGTTGACCTGCTTAGACATGGAGAGGGAGGAGTCGAGGATGAATCCTAGGTTGCGTGCATGGTCAGTGGGCGTTGCTGCTGTTCCCAGTGTGGTCAGCCACCAGGATCATCCCAGGCTGAGGGGGTGGGTCCGAGGATGAGGACCCCCGTCTTGTCCGAGTTCAGCTTCAGACGGCTGCTCCTCATCCAGTCGGCGACCGCCTTCATTCCCTCGTGGAGGTTGGTTTTGGCAGTGTGTGGGTCCTTGGTGAGAGAGAGGATGAGCTGGGTGTCGTTGGCGTAGGAGATGGTGTTGAGGTTGTGATGGCGGGCCACTTGTGCGAGGGGGGCCATGTAGACGTTGAACAGCGTCAGGCTGAGAGATGAGCCCTTGGGGACGCCGCAGATGATGTCAGTGGCTTCTGATCGGAAAGGTGGGAGGCGGACGCTCGGGGGTCTGCCTGAGAGGAAGGACGTGGTCCAATCAAGGGCCTTCTCTTGGATTCCAACTTCAAGGAGGCGTGTCTTTAGTGTGCGATAGCAGACCGTATCGAAGGCGGCTGACAGGTCCGAGAGGATGAGGGCTGATGTTTCGCCGTTGTCTAGTTGGCGCCTGATGTCGTCTGTGGCAGCGATGAGGGCTGTCTCGGTGCAGTGGTTGCGTCTGAATCCGGACTGGGACGGGTCCAAGATGTTGTTCTCTTCCAGGTGGCGAACCAATTGCATGTTGCCGATTTTCACAATGACCTTTGCCGGGAACGGGAGCAGGGAGATGGCCCGGAAGTTCTTGAGGTCCTTGGGGTCCGCCTTGGGCTTCTTGAGGAGGGCGTTGATGTTGACGTGCTTCCAGCTTTCGGGGAATGTCGCTGTTTCATAGGGGATGTTGATGACCTTCCGTAGTTGGGGTGCAATGGCTGCGTCTGCTTTGTTGAATAAGTGGTGTGGGCACGGGTCTGACGGAGATCCTGAGTGGATGGAGTTTATGACCTTGCGTGTCTCCTCGTCGTTGACGTTTGACCAGGAGATCAGGTGGTTGGTGCTGGTAGTGTTTACAGGGGAGGTGGAGTCTGGCGTAGTCAGGGTGGTCGTGGTGTTGAAGCTGTCGTGGATGTCAGCGATCTTGCGGTAGAAGAAGATGGCTAGTGAATCGCACAGTTCTTGTGAGCGCGGGATGTCGTTGGAGCTGGGGTTGGAGAGTTCCTTTATGATGCTGAAGAGCTCCTTGCTGTCGTGTGCATTGTTATCCAAGCGGTCTTTGAAGGAGGTTCTCTTGGTTAATCTGATGAGGTGGTAATATCTGCGGGTGGTGTCCTTGTGGGCTGCGTGGTTGTCCGGTGTGCGTTCGTAGAGCCATATCTTCTAAAGTTTCCGGTATGCGCGTTTAGAGGTCTGGAGCTCATTGGTGAACCAGCTGGCTCTCTTGCTGGCGTGGCTGGTGGAGCGTTTCTTGAGCGGGGCGAGGGAGTTGGCGCAGTCGTCGATCCACTGTCTGAGGTTGCAGGCTGTGGCGTCTGGGTTGGTGGGGTCGGCGGGTAGGTTCTGGGCAAGGGTGGTGATCAGCTGGTCTTCGGTGACTTTGCTCCAGCAGCGACGAGGCAGCTGTTGGGTGCGGTGGTGCGTGGTTCGTTTCTTGAAGGTGAAATGGATGCAGCAGTGGTCGGTCCAGTGGAGTTCGGTGGTATGGCCGAAGGCGACATGGGTGCCTGTGGAGAAGACTGGGTCCAGCGTGTGGCCGGCGGCGTGGGTGGGTGTGGTGACGAGTTGTCTGAGGCCAAGGTTGGCGAGGTTGTTGATCAGGGTGGCGGAGTTGACGTTGTTGTTGTTCTCGAGGTGAAAGTTCAGGTCCCCGAGGAGGATGTAGTCCGTGGAGGCGAGTGCGTGGGTGCTGGCTAGGTCAGTGATGGATTCGCTGAACTGAGCCCGGGGTCTGGGGGGTCTGTAGATGAGTCTTCCTCTGAGGGTGGCGTTGGGGTTGGTGTTGATCCGGAAGTGGAGGTGTTCAGGGTGTTGTCTGCATGTGTGGCGACCTTGAGGGTGGACTTCTGGATGATGGCTATTCCTCCCCCGATTCTGTTGACGCGATCCCTGCGGGTGGTCTTGTAGCCGTCTGGGATGGCTTTGGCGTTGTCGGGCGCTGAGGAGTCGTTCCACCAGGTCTCAGTCAGGAAGGCCACGTCTGGGGCGGAGGTGTTGAGCAGATCCCTGAGCTAAACGGTGTGTTTGTGTGAGGAGCAGGTGTTGAGGAGTATGCAGCGGAGGTGGTTGGGTCCAGTCCTTGGCTCTGTCGCAGGTGAAACTGCAGGTGCGGCAGGAGAAGGGTCCGTGGGTCCATTTCAGGGCGGCCTGGAAGCAGGTGTGGATTCGGCCAGCGTTGAGTGCGTGGAGGGTGCTGGCGTCGTAGTGGATTCTAGTGTAGTGGCGTTCGCGGGGTCCAGGGGTAATGGGGCTGGGCGCGGTCCAGGCGCGGACGGGAGCAGACGGGCTTGCCTTAGGTGCGCCTTTGGTGTGCCAGCGGCATGCCTGCTGCGTGCGTCCGCTGCGCAGCTGTGCAGCGTCTGGCATATATGGGGAGGTGGGAGGGAGGAGCAGCTGGGAGGTGGGAGCAGCGAGTGGGCAGGGGGCGGGGCCGCAAGGGGCACAGCGGCGGTGAAACAGTGGTACAGAAAGCAAAATGGAGCACAAGGGGGGGAAACAAGTGGCACAGAGCAGAAAACGAGGAACGAAGAGGGGGAAACAGTGGTACAGAAGGCAAAATGAGGCACAAGGGGGGGAAACGAGTGGCACAGAGCAGAAAATGAGGCACAAAGAGGGGGCAACAGTGGTACACAAGGCAAAATGGGGCACAAGAGGGGGGGTACGAGTGGCACAGAGCAGAAAACAAGGCACAAGAGGGGGAGACAGTGGCACAGATGCAAAAAGGACGGAGGACACTTACCAGCAGCAGTGGCAGCGGCAGCAGGAGCACACAGTCGGAGATGCGTGGAGGGGGAGCGACCTACCAGGAGGGTCAGGGGTTGCTCACCTCACCGCGCAGCTTCCGGCATATATGGGGAGGTGGGAGGGAGGAGCAGCTGGGAGGCGGAAACAGCAATTGGGCAGTGGGCAGTCAGGGGGGCAGGGCTGTAGGGGGCACAGTGGAGGGGGAAATGAGTGCAACAGAAGACAAGAGGGGCACAAAAAAATAAGTGAAACAGAGGGCAGAAGGGCACAAAAAACAAGGTGAAAACGAGTGGCACAGAGGGCAGAAGGGCACAAAAAACGAGTGGAACAGTGGGCGGAAAGGCACAAATAACGAGGGAAAAACGGGTGGAACAGAGGGCAGAAAGGCACAAAAAACGAGGGAAAAACATGTGGAACAGAGGGCAGAAAGGCACAAAAACCGAAGGAAAAACAAATGGAACAGAGGGCAGAAAGTCACAAAAAAAAGGGGAAAAGGGGTGGAACTGAGGGCAGAAAGGCACAAAAAATGAGGGAAAAACGGGTGGATCAGAGGGCAGAAAGGCACAAAAAATGAAGGAAAAACGGATGGAACAGAGGGCAGAAAACGAGGCACAAGGGGGGAAACGAGTGGCACAGAGCAGGAAATGAGGCACAAGAGGGGGAGACAGTGGCACAGAAGCAAAAATGACGGAGGACACTTACCAGCGGCAGTGGCAGCGGCAGCAGGAGCACACAGTCGGAGATGCGTGGAAGGGGAGCGACCTACCAGGAGGGTCAGGGGTCGCTCACCTCACCACGCAGCGAACAGCATATATGGGGAGGAGCAGCTGGGAGGCGGGAACAGCGATTGGGCAGTGGGCAGTCAGGGGGGCAGGGCTGTAGGGGACACAGTGGAGGGGGAAACGAGTGCAACAGAAGGCAAGAGGGGCACAAAAAAATTTGATGAACAGAGGGCAGAAGGGCACAAAAACGAGCTAAAAACGAGTGGCACAGAGGGCAGAAGGGCACAAAAAATGAGTGGAACAGTGGGCAGAAAGGCACAAAAAACGAGGGAAAAACGGGTGGAACAGAGGGCAGAAAGGCACAAAAAACGAGGGAAAAACAGATGGAAAAGAGGGCAGAAAGGCACAAAAAATGAGGGAAAAAAGGGGTGGAACAGAGGGCAGAAAGGCACAAAAAACTAGGGAAAAACGGGTGCAACAGAGGGCAGAAAACGAGGCACAAGAGGGGGAGACAGTGGCACAGAAGCAAAAGGGACGGAGGACACTTACCAACGGCAGTGGCAGCGGCAGCAGTAGCACACAGTCGGAGCTTCGTGGAAGGGGAGTGACCTACCAGGAGGGTCAGGGGTTGCTCACCTCACCGCGCAGCGTCCAGCATATATGGGGCAGTGGGAGGGAGGAGCAGCTGGGAGGTGAGAGCAGTGATTGGGCAGTGGGTAGTCAGAGGGGCAGGGCTGTAGGGGGCACAGTGGAGGGGAAAACGAGTGCAAAAGAAGACAAGAGGGCGACAAAAAAAACAGTGAAACAGAGGGCAGAAGGGCACAAAAAACGAGGTAAAAACGAGTGGCACAGAGGGCAGAAGGGCACAAAAATGAGTGGAACAGTGGGCCGAAAGGCACAAAAAACGAGGGAAAAACGGGTGGAACAGAGGGCAGAAAGGCACAGAAAATGAGGGAAAAACAGGTGGAACAGAGGACAGAAAGGCACAAAAAACGAAGGAAAAACGGATGGAACAGATGGCAGAAAGGTTTAAAAAACGAGGGAAAAACAGGTGGAACAGAGGGCAGAAAGGCACAAAAAATGAAGGAAAAATGGAGGGCAGAAAACGAGGTACAAAAGGGGGAGACAGTGACAGAGATCAGAAAACGAGGCACAAGAGGGGGAGACAGTGGCACAGAAGCAAAAGGGATGGAGGACACTTACCAGCGGCAGTGGCAGCGGCAGCAGTAGCACACAGTCGGAGCTTCGTGGAGGGGGAGCGACCTACCAGGAGGGTCAGGGGTTGCTCACCTCACCGCGCAGCGTCCGGCCTATATGAGGCAGTGGGAGGGAGGAGCAGCTGGGAGGTGGGAGCAGCAATTGGGCTGTTGGCAGTCAGGGGGGCAGGGCTGTAGGGGGCACAGTGGAGGGGGAAACAAGTGCAACAGAAGACAAGAGGGGCACAAAAAAACCAGTGGAACAGAGGGCAGAAGGGCACAAAAAACGAGGGAAAAACGGGTGGAACAGAGGGCAGAAAGGCACAAAAAACAAGGAAAAAACGGATGGAACAGAGGGCAGAAAGGCACAAAAAATGAGGGAAAAAGGGGTGGAACAGAGGGCAGAAAGGCACGAAAAACAAGGGAAAAACGGGTGGAACAGAGGGCAGAAGAGCACAAAAAACGAAGGAAACCCGGATGGAACAGAGGGCAGAAAACGAGGCACAATAGGGGGAGACAGTGGCAGAGAGCAGAAAATGAGGCACAAGAGGGGGAGACAGTGGCACAGAAGCAGAAGGGACGGAGGACACTTACCAACGGCAGTGGCAGCGGCAGCAGTAGCACACAGTCAGAGATTCGTGGAGGGGGAGCGTCCTACCAGGAGGATCAGGTTTGCTCACCTCACCGCGCAGCGTCCGGCATATATAGGGCAGTGGGAGGGAGGAGCAGCTGGGAGGTGAGAGCAGTGATTGGGCAGTGGGCAGTCAGAGGGGCAGGGCTGTAGGGGGCACAGTGGAGGGGAAAACGAGTGCAACAGAAGACAAGAGGGGAACAAAAAAACAAGTGGAACAGAAGGCAGAAGGCACAAAAAATGAGGTAAAAACGAGTGGCGTAGAGGGCAGAAGGGCAAAAAAAAATGAGTGGAACAGTGGGCAGAAAGGCACGAAAAACGAGGGAAAAACGGGTGGAACAGAGGGCAGAAAGGCACAAAAAACGAGGGAAAAACGGGTGGAACAGAGGACAGAAAACGAGGCACAATAGGGGGAGACAGTGGCAGAGAGCAGAAAACGAGGCACAAGAGGGGGAGACAGTGGCACAGAAGCAAAAGGGACGGAAGACACTTACCAACGGCAGTGGCAGCGACAGCAGTAGCACACAGTCGGAGCTTCGTGGAAGGGGAATGACCTACCAGGAGGGTCAGGGGTTGCTCACCTCACCGCGCAGCGTCCAGCATATATGGGGCAGTGGGAGGGAGGAGCAGCTGGGAGGTGAGAGCAGTGATTGGGCAGTGGGTAGTCAGAGGGGCAGGGCTGTAGGGGGCACAGTGGAGGGGAAAACGAGTGCAAAAGAAGACAAGAGGGCCACAAATAAAACAGTGAAACAGAGGGCAGAAGGGCACAAAAAACGAGGTAAAAACGAGTGGCACTGAGGGCAGAAGGGCACAAAAAACGAGTGGAACAGTGGGTCGAAAGGCACAAAAAACGAGGGAAAAACAGGTGGAACAGAGGGCTGAAAGGCACAAAAAACGAGGGAAAAACAGGTGGAACAGAGGACAGAAAGGCACAAAAAACGAAGGAAAAACGGATGGAACAGAGGGCAGAAAGGTTTAAAAAACGAGGGAAAAACGGGTGGAACAGAGGGCAGAAAGGCACAAAAAACATAGGAAAAACGGAGGGAACAGAGGGCAGAAAACGAGGTACAAAAGGGGGAGACAGTGACAGAGATCAGAAAACGAGGCACAAGAGGGGGAGACAGTGGCACAGAAGCAAAAGGGACGGAGGACACTTACCAGCGGCAGTGGCAGCGGCAGCAGTAGCACACAGTCGGAGCTTTGTGGAGGGGGAGCGACCTACCAGGAGGGTCAGGGATTGCTCACCTCACCGCGCAGCGTCCGGCATATATGAGGCAGTGGGAGGGAGGAGCAGCTGGGAGGTGGGAGCAGCAATTGGGCTGTTGGCAGTCAGGGGGGCAGGGCTGTAGGGGCACAGTGGAGGGGGAAACAAGTGCAACAGAAGACAAGAGGGGCACAAAAAACCAGTGGAACGGAGGGCAGAAGGGCACAAAAAACGAGGGAAAAACGGGTGGAACAGAGGGCAGAAAGGCACAAAAAACGAGGAAAAAACGGATGGAACAGAGGGCAGAAAGCCACAAAAAATTAGGGAAAAAGGGGTGGAACAGAGGGCAGAAAGGCACAAAAAACAAGGGAAAAACGGGTAGAACAGAGAGCAGAAGAGCCCAAAAAACGAAGGAAAAACGGATGGAACAGAGGGCAGAAAACGAGGCACAATAGGGGGAGACAGTGGCAGAGAGCAGAAAACGAGGCACAAGAGGGGGAGACAGTGGCACAGAAGCAAAAGGGACGGAGGACACTTACCAACGGCAGTGGCAGCGGCAGCAGTAGCACACAGTCAGAGATTAGTGGAGGGGGAGCGTCCTACCAGGAGGATCAGGGTTGCTCACCTCACCGCGCAGCGTCCGGTATATATGGGGCAGTGGGAGGGAGGAGCAGCTGGGAGGTGAGAGCAGTGATTGGGCAGTGGGCAGTCAGAGGGTCAGGGCTGTAGGGGGCACAGTGGAGGGGAAAACGAGTGCAACAGAAGACAAGAGGGGCACAAAAAAACCAGTGGAACAGAGGGCCGAAGGGCACAAAAAATGAGGTAAAAACGAGTGGCACAGAGGGCAGAAGGGCACAAAAATAGAGTGGAACAGTGGGCAGACTGGCACAAAAAACAAGGGGAAAACGGGTGGAACAGAGGGCAGAAAGGCACAAAAAACGAGGGAAAACAGGTGGAACAGAGGACAGAAAGGCACAAAAAACGAAGGAAAACGGATGGAACAGAAGGCAGAAAGGTTTAAAAAACAAGGGAAAAAAGGGTGAAACAGAGGGCACAAAGGCACAAAAAACGAAGGAAAAAGTGGAGGGAACAGAGGGCAGAAAACGAGGCACAAGAGGGGGAGACAGTGGCACAGAAGCAAAAGGGACGGAGGACACTTACCAACGGCAGTGGCAGCGGCAGCAGTAGCACACAGTCAGAGATTAGTGGAGGGGGAGCATCCTACCAGGAGGATCAGGGTTGCTCACCTCACCGCGCAGCGTCTGGCATATATGGGGCAGTGGGAGGGAGGAGCAGCTGGGAGGTGAGAGCAGTGATTGGGCAGTAGACAGTCAGAGGGGCAGGGCTGTAGGGGGCACACTGGAGGGGAAAACGAGTGCAACAGAAGACAAGAGGGGCACAAAAAAAACAGTGGAACAGAAGGCAGAAGGGCACAAAAAACGAGGTAAAAACGAGTGGCGTAGAGGGCAGAAGGGCACAAAAAACGAGTGGAACAGTGGGCAGAAAGGCACAAAAAACGAGGGAAAAACGGGTGGAACAGAGGGCAGAAAGGCACAAAAAGACGAGGGAAAAACAGGTGGAACAGAGGACAGAAAGGCACAAAAAACGAAGGAAAAACGGATGGAACAGAGGGCAGAAAGGTTTAAAAAACGAGGGAAACTGGGTGGAACAGAGGGCAGAAAGGCACAAAAAACGAAGGAAAAACAGAGGGAACAGAGGGCAGAAAACGAGGCACAATAGGGGGAGACAGTGACAGAGAGCAGAAAACGAGGCACAAGAGGGGGAGACAGTGGCACAGAAGCAAAAGGGACGGAGGACACTTACCAAAGGCAGTGGCAGCGGCAGCAGTAGCACACAGTCAGAGCTTCGTGGAGAGGGAGCGTCCTACCAGGAGGGTCAGGGGTTGCTCACCTCACCGCGCAGCTTCCGGCATATATGGGGCAGTGAGAGGAAGGAGCAGCTGGGGGCTGAGAGCAGTGATTGGGCAGTGGGCAGTCAGAGGAGCAGGGCTGTAGGGGGCACAGTGGAGGGGAAAACGAGTGCAACAGAAGACAAGAGGGGCACAAAAAAAGGAGTGGAACAGTGGGCAGAAAGGCACAAAAAACGAGGGAAAAACGGGTGGAACAGAGGGCAGAAAGGCACAAAAAACGAGGGAAAAACAGGTGGAACAGAGGACAGAAAGGCACAAAAACGAAGGAAAATCCGATGGAACAGAGGGCAGAAAGGTTTAAAAAACAAGGGAAAACAGGGTGGAACAGAGGGCAAAAAGGCACAAAAAACAAAGGAAAAATGGATGGAACAGAGGGCAGAAAATGAGGCACAATGGGGGGAGACAGTGGCACAGAAGCAAAAGGGACGGAGGACACTTACCAGCGGCAGTGGCAGCGGCAGAAGTAGCACACATTCGGAGCTTCGTGGAGGGGGAGCGTCCTACCAGGAGGGTCAGGGGTTGCTCACCTCACCGCGCAGCGTCCGGTATATATGGGGCAGTGGGAGGGAGGAGCAGCTGGGAGGTGAGAGCAGTGATTGGGCAGTGGGCAGTCAGAGGGTCAGGGCTGTAGGGGGCACAGTGGAGGGGAAAACGAGTGCAACAGAAGACAAGAGGGGCACAAAAAAACCAGTGGAACAGAGGGCCGAAGGGCACAAAAAATGAGGTAAAAACAAGTGGCACAGAGGGCAAAAGGGCACAAAAATAGAGTGGAACAGTGGGCAGACTGGCACAAAAAACAAGGGGAAAACGGGTGGAACAGAGGGCAGAAAGGCACAAAAAACGAGGGAAAACAGGTGGAACAGAGGACAGAAAGGCACAAAAAACGAAGGAAAAACGGATGGAACAGAAGGCAGAAAGGTTTAAAAAACAAGGGAAAAAGGGTGAAACAGAGGGCACAAAGGCACAAAAAACGAAGGAAAAAGTGGAGGGAACAGAGGGCAGAAAACGAGGCACAAGAGGGGGAGACAGTGGCACAGAAGCAAAAGGGACGGAGGACACTTACCAGCGGCAGTGGCAGAGGCAGCAGTAGCACACAGTCGGAGCTTTGTGGAGGGGGAGCGACTTACCAGGAGGGTCAGGGGTTGCACACCTCACCGCGCAGCTTCCGGCATATATGGGGCAGTGGGAGGGAGGAGCAGCTGGGAGGTGGGAGTAGCGATTGGGCAGTGGGCAGTCAGGGGAGCAGGGCTGTAGGGGGCACAGTGGAGGGGGAAAGAAGTGCAAGAGAAGACAAGAGGGGCACAAAAAAAACAGTGGAACAGAGGGCAGAGGGGCACAAAAAACAAGGTAAAAACGAGTGGCACAGAGGGCAGAAGAGCACAAAAAACAAGTGGAACAGTGGGCAGAAAGGCACAAAAAACGAGGGAAAAACGGGTGGAACAGAGGGCAGAAAGGAAAAAACAAAGGAAAAACGGATGGAACAGAGGGCAGTAAACGAGGCACAATAGGGGAGACAGTGGCACAGAGCAGAAAACGAGGCACAAGTGTGGGAGACAGAGGCACAGAAGCAAAAGGGACGGAGGACACTTACCAGCGGCAGTGGCAGCAGGAGCACACAGTCGGAGCTGTGTGGAGGGGGAGCGACCTACTAGGAGGGTCAGGGGTCACTCTGTCATACCTATAGGGGTTGTTTGCTGTTTCATAGCTAAAGGGGTTGAGCTCAGGTTTAAATTCCTGAACCCTTTAATGAACCTAGCAGGAATATTGGCGTTATTACTTGTGGTAGACTACTATCCATCCCAACTAGTTTTCAACTTCTCACTCTGGGTAACCTATCTGTCTACATTCTTTTCCATTCTTTTTCTGGTCCTCTTCATTCCTTTCCTAGATTTTCCTTCTTTTTATGGGCCTCACTGATTTAATTTTTCCATAGATCCAACATTAAGGTGGGATCCTGTTTCCTTTTCTTACCCATCTTCTGCAATCCACCCAAAACTGGTTGCAGCATGTGCCAACAAGCTCTGGCCATTGGTCAGCTTGACGAATGAGATACCTACCTCATTAATTATCTTGCAACTCATTTTGCTTATCAGTAGATAAATGCAACATTCCTCATGCCCTCCTGGGCTAAAATAGTGCACCTGGAACAAGCCTACTAGTCTTACCCATGTTTTACATCATTCCCCCAAGACACAGCCCTACCTACCCCACTTCTTACAACTCATAAAGGGCTCTTTTCATTGTTAGAGGTAATTTTGCAGATGATGCAGGCTGATAGTAGTGAATAGAACGCGTCTGTTCAGGACATGAACAGGAATGCCTCAGCCAACAGGACACATTGGACATAGTGGACAGTGATGGAAAGATGTTTCTTTCCATAAATATTTTTTAAACCTGCATCATTGCTTATTGTTTTTTGATTGTTCCAGATGCATTCCTTTGCTGTTTGCTTTCTGCGGCCAGTAGTGAGCATTCAATTTTATTTGGGCAACTCTTCCCATTCTTCATCCATATGCGTCACATACACTGATGGGAAACGTACACCCATCCATATCCTGCCTGTCATCTTATATTCCTTCCTCATTTTATTTGTGTTGTTCCATTTCTCATCTGTGGACCTTGAATCAAAGTTTCCAAATGGACACAATGTTTCTGAATCCTTGTGCTTGTCAGTGGAGCAATAAAGTGTATTGACTATATTTGACGGCGATCAGAAATACTGTAAGTTTAACATAGATGATTTACTGCATCTTTTAGTAGTGGCGTAATGGAGCTATTTTATTATCACATTTATAGTATTAAACCTAATGGTTGATACTGGGTGGGTATAGGAGATTTCTATTTTTCAATTTTATTCCTGCATCCAGTAATATATAATAATAATCCACATTTGTAAAGCACAAGCAATCGCCCGTAAGGGTCTCTAGGCGCTGGGGGCCGTCGGGAATATTAAGCAGAGTCACATGGTGCTGTGCTAATCTGCCACCGGCACCGGGGATCGAACAGTGATCCCCAGATTCCAGCGTCAGTCGCCCTGGCCACAGGGCCACATCTAAGGATTTTTCTTTAATAGGCTAGGAGTGTTTAAAGTGCATGTTTTCTTTCAGGACTCTAAAAGAAAACGTGTGTTGCTCCAAAGCTAGGTGTTAGTGCTGGAGTCTGCCGTGTCAGCTCCAGCAGCATCATCACACCAGATGTAAGAACAGATTGTGATTTGGTAATTAGTCGCAAATAGGTAAACAAGTGGTAAAAGGTGAGTTTGGAATGTTTTAAAGTGTATTTTGTGTTTTTTTAGTTTTTTGTCTGTAGTCACAAAAATAGCAGTATGACACGAATTTTACAACTGTTTGCAATTGGAATTTGTGATTACCTATTAGCGATTACAAATCTGTGGTTTATTTTCTGGAATTTATTATTGATGTTTTAATGCCAAACAGTCGCAAAAATAAGTTTTTGCACTTGCGAATTGGCAGAAAATGGGAGCAGGTGGTAATCAGGTGCAAAGTATAACATTGTGGGAAATTGTAATTTCTTTTCCACAATGGCTGCTCTTTAGGCTATGGTGAGGAGGATGACTCTGTTTGCTCCACTCTACCACAAGAGAAGGCAAAAACAGCATCAATTCTTTAGAGTCATTGTGACTTTGTTTCACCAGACTGAGGAGGAGATATATAGCAAGCATAGGCTCAGCAGCACTTCTATTTTCGATGTCATTGCTGATTTAGACCTGGTGTTGTGTGGGATCACACATAGGAGTGTTTGCATACCAACTCACATTCGATTACGTTCCTGCCTACACCTTTTAGCCTCAGGAAGCTATCAAGGTGTTGATAGTCACAGTGGGAGGGTTTTACTGAGGTGCTCTTTCATCATGTTTCCTTTACAAGTTTTTAACTGCAATGCTGCTAGACATTCCTAGATATATTTTTCCCAAATCACAAAAAGACTTGCAGCAAACCTAATTTGATTTTCTTTGTGTGATACTTTTCCCACGTTATAGACTGTGTGTTGATAGGACAAATGCCTTAACTTGCCCTCCTAGTATTACAGAGGTTTTCTATAGGACTCAGAAGAACCAGTACTTCTTTAACATCGAAGTAGTTTGAAATGCTGGCTCTTTAATTACTGACTCTTTGGCTACATTTCCAGGTTCCAGCCATTACTCCTATGTATTTCGACACTGTGCCCTATATATCTGGCGTGTAAGGGGGCATTTTGGGGGTGGTTATCTTTAAGTAATTTTTAGATTTTGCATTGTTCTTTTCATTTGTGTTAGGTGAGAGAGCGCATGAACTACTCATATGAATTTTGACCATATACCTCAATGCAAGAACAAGGAGTGAATGCCATTATAATATTGCCCACAAGCGGACAATGGCAGTCATCAAGAGTATTTTTGGGCTGCTTAAGGTACCGTTTTGCTGCCTTCATATGAGTGAGGGAGCCCTTCAGTATTCACCTCCAGTGGCATGTAAGATTTTGGCAGGCTATGCTGCACAATATACCTACAAGGAAGGGAAGAGTACAACGCTGATGAAGAAGAAGATAACCCCCCACCAAACACATCTCAGAGCAGCAGCTGGAAGAAAGAGATGCACTAGCATTACCAACAGCTATTTCTAAGACAGGTGTAGCTCAAGTAACACATGCAATGTATAATGAGGTAGTCAGAGTCAGAATGCAGAAAAGCTATTTTTATTTTCATGTTTCTTAAAAGGAAATATAAAGATTCACAACTAAGTCCAAGTAAATCTTTTGTTTTTCACATTTTTAAATGTGATTGGTGTGACAAAATAAATGTCTCTTTTGGATTTGACAAAACATGCATTCATTGACTATTTATTAATTTGCTAGGAGTGGGCTCTCAAGCCCAGATGCCAATATATCTACTTCTAAATCAACAGCCTGTGTGTATGCTTAGATCTTATAAACTCAATGATAGAGACACTACTACAGCTAGGAGAATTCTCTCTCTCTATAGCAAGGTTAAACTACCCTAATCAATTAAATACATCTTTACAGAAGCGGGATATTTCTTGATATATATATATATATATATATATATATATATATATATATATATATATATATATATATATATATATATATATATATATATATATATATATATATATATATATATATATATATATATATATATATATATATATATATATCGCCGGTCGCCAGTAGGTATATATAGTTAGGATTTTTTCTCTATGGGATTTTTGAAAATTCTATGTCTAATAACTTTGGCGTTTGTGGACGGAATTGGCTGAAATTTTCAGGAAAATGGAACATTTTGTTTCTGAGCAGCCCCTGACAATTTGGGGGGGTTTCATCAAGGGGGGGCCGAGAAAAAAGGGGGGTCCCAAAACGCGTTTTTCCCATGTTAATTTCCATAGGGCGGTTGGCCTCACTTTTAGCTCGAACGGCTGAATGGATTTGCACGAAACTTGGCAAAATTGTAGGGACTGTTAGCCCGATGTGCCTTTGCTAGGTCTCAATATATGTGCTCCAGTGGATTTTGAGTAATTTAGGTTAAAAAAAAGATATATATCTGGGCGGAGCCTAACCACACATCTGATCTGATTGGCTGTCAGCACTTCATCCAAGAAGTGTTGGCAGCCATCTTGGGACCAATATACATGATAGCACCTCAATAAAAAGCATTGTAGTTAATAGAGGGTTTTAGGACTTTAGTTACATTATAAATCATTTGTTGATGGTACCATACTCGTTTTAGGAATTGTGGTGGGTTCTAAGGTGATTTTACCATGTGAAAAAACCTTCTGCTGTGATATCATGAATATTGTTTGAAAGAAAACTAATATCTCATGATTTTCCCACAGTGGTTTGGAAGGGGATCTATAAGCTAAACTGAAAGCATATTTTCTGTAAATTCACATTATCTTTCTCAGTCATGTGAAAATGAAGTCTGACATTCTCAGTAAAACATGTACATCCAACAAGGACAGAGACTGTCAGTTGATTCCTTTGTGTTCTACTGCAGCCTCCTAGAGTGTTCTAAAGAACAACTAGAGCGCTAACAGTCCTACTTATTACAAAGGTATGGCACACCTGAAGCCATCTTGATTGGAATAAAGTGGTAACTCTTAAAACATTTAATTTAAAAAGAAACAACATGAGGGGGTATATTTTGCCATAGAAAGTATGATTAGTGCTGCAGAATGAAAAATTAGGGCACATTTTGAGTGACTTCTCAAATCCTTTTCTATTTCATTAAAACATTCTGACATGCAGTCTCCCAAAATGGCCACCAGAGACAAAAGAGCCCAAATGTAGCCCAAATATCACCCAGATGTAGCCCAAGTATAGCCCAATGACAGAATGTCCCAGAGTGTTCTAAAGAACAACTAGAGCGCTAACAGTCCTACTTATTACAAAGATAAGGCACACCTGAAGCCATCTTGATTGGAATAAAGTGGTAACTTTTAAAACATTTAATTTAAAAAGAAACAACATGAGGGGGTATATTTTGCCATAGAAAGTATGATTAGTGCTGCAGAATGAAAAATTAGGGCACATTTTGAGTGACTTCTCAAATCCTTTTCTATTTCATTAAAACATTCTGACATGCAGTCTCCCAAAATGGCCACCAGAGACAAAAGAGCCCAAATGTAGCCCAAATATCACCCAGATGTAGCCCAAGTATAGCCCAATGACAGAATGTCCCAGAGTGTTCTAAAGAACAACTAGAGCGCTAACAGTCCTACTTATTACAAAGGTATAGCACACCTGGAGCCATCGTGATGGGAATAAAGTGGTAACTCTTAAAACATTTAATTTAAAAAGGAACAAAATGAGGGGGTATATTATGCAATAGAAGGTATTATTAGTGCTGCAGAAAGAAAAATTAGGGCACATTTTGAGTGACTTTTCAAATCCTCTTCTATTTCATTAAAAAATTCTGACATGCAGTCTCCCAAAATGGCCACCAGAGACAAAAGAGCCCAAATGTAGCCCAAATATCACCCAGGTGTAGCCCAAGTATAGCCCAATGACAGAATGTCCCAGAGTGTTCTAAAGAACAACTAGAGCGCTAACAGTCCTACTTATTACAAAGGTATGGCACACCTGAAGCCATCTTGATTGGAATAAAGTGGTAACTCTTAAAACATTTAATTTAAAAAAAAAACAACATGAGGGGGTATATTTTGCCATAGAAAGTATGATTAGTGCTGCAGAATGAAAAATTAGGGCACATTTTGAGTGACTTCTCAAATCCTTTTCTATTTCATTAAAACATTCTGACATGCAGTCTCCCAAAATGGCCACCAGAGACAAAAGAGCCCAAATGTAGCCCAAATATCACCCAGATGTAGCCCAAGTATAGCCCAATGACAGAATGTCCCAGAGTGTTCTAAAGAACAACTAGAGCGCTAACAGTCTTACTTATGACAAAAGTATGGCACACCAGAAGCCATCTTGATTGGAATGAAGTGGTAAGTCTGAAAACACTCAATTTAAAAAGGAACAACATGAGGGGGTTAATTTTGCCATAGAAAGTATGATTAGTGCTTCAGAAAGAAAAATTAGGGATCATTTTGAGTGACTTCTCAAATCCTCTTCTATTTCATTAAAAAAATTCTGACATGCAGACTGAAACATGCACTTTGAATACCAGCAGCAGACGTCCCTGGTGAGCAGTAGCTTTACTACAGTGATCTAATGTGCAACTAGAGTGCTAACATTCAGAATTTATGGCAAATGTGTGACACATCTGAATGCCTTCTTGATGGAACCAAAGTAAACAAGCATTGAAAATGCAATAGATCTCGCCCTCGTTTAAGTTAAAGCCATTCTGTTTGTAATGAGGTGGCTTTTTAGCTTTGCTTTTATTAGTGTTTTTTCAACTTTCATGTAAATAACATGCATCTGTATGCATATAAGTATATGTATGCATGCATTTATGTTTGTATGTATATAGATATACAGATGATATATGTTTATATATGTATGTATATATATATATTCACTGAAAAAACCATAGGTTATAGACCATATATAGTTAGAAATTAGCATTTACAAAACCTTGAAAATTCACTGAAAAAACCATAGGTTATAGACCATATATAGTTAGGAATTAGCATTTACAAAACCTTGAAAATTCACTGAAAAAACCATAGGTTATAGACCATATATAGTTAGGAATTCGCATTTACAAAACCTTATTTTACTCACACAAAACCATTGAAATTCCATATATAGTTAGTTGCACTAACTATATATCGCGCACCCGCAATCCACTGCTGATGATGTCACATATTACATCATTCATGACATGGTCAGTGACATCACTGATGACATCACTGATGACATCTCAAATGACATCACTGATGACATCACTGATGACAACATCCAGTGACTGTATGTTTCTGTAAAGTTAAAATATGTCTTACATATTGAAGAATGGGTGGATGTATAAGTGTCTGGATGAAGGATTTAGTAGGTGCATGACTGACTGTATGAGTGAGTGATTAAATGTGTCTCACTGAGTGCATGGGTTAGTGACTAAACTGTCTTAATTTGTGCATCATTATGCCTGCTGTTCTGTAAACTGCTGCATGTGTTGATCAGTAGCTATATGAGTAACTATATGGGTTATTGATTGGTTGCCCAAGTATTTGTATGGGAGACTGAGTGTGTGTGTGGGTGGCTGGGAGATGTATGACTCTGTGCATAGATGTGTGAGCAGTTGATTCACTAGATGTATGGGTTCAAAAGTGCATGTGGAAACAGCTGTATGGGCGGTTGACTGTGTGCATGAGTGTATTGGTGAGTGAATGGATATCTCAGTGCTACATGTCAAAGTAAGTACATATGTAAAACACAGTACATGTGAGAGTTTACATATATAAATAACTGTGCATAAGAGCCAGTGAATGTGTGAGTGGCTGTATGGATCATTGTGAACTTGTATCAGGGATTGTATAAGAGAGTAAATATGTGTTAGTATATGTTTGAATAAGTCAGGTGTGTATAACTGTATAGTTGAGGAAATGGAGGTGTGATTGATTCTTTGCATGACTGACTAGGTGTGTGAGTAACTCCATGGATGAGTGACAGTCTGTGAGTGTCTGTTTACTCTGAGTGTATCTAAGGTTATATTAGAGTCTGAAGAGGTTCATCGTATATAAATAACTGTGCATAAGAGCCAGTGAATGTGTGAGTGGCTGTATGGATCATTGTGAACTTGTATCAGGGATTGTATAAGAGAGTAAATATGTGTTAGTATATGTTTGAATAAGTAAGGTGTGTATAACTGTATAGTTGAGGAAATGGAGGTGTGATTGATTCTTTGCATGACTGACTAGGTGTGTGAGTAACTCCATGGATGAGTGACAGTCTGTGAGTGTCTGTTTACACTGAGTGTATCTAAGGTTATATTAGAGTCTGAAGAGGTTCATCGTATAATCACATGAATGATGTCATCAGTGATGTGATCAGTAATGTCATTTGAGATGTCATCAGTGATGTCATCAGTGATGTCATTTGAGATGTCATCAGTGATGTCATCAGTGATATCATTTGAGATGTCATCAGTGATGTCATCAGTGATGTCACTGACCATGTCATGAATGATGTAATATGTGACATGATCAGCAGTGGATTGTGGGTGCTCGATATATAGTTAGTGCAACTAACTATATATGGAATTTCATTGGTTTTATATCAATAAAATGTCCAGCTAACTATATATGGTCTCTAACCTATGGTTTTTTCAGTGTATATATATATATATATATATGTATATATATATATATATATATATGTTCACTGAAAAAAACATAGGTTTCACACCAGTTATAGTTAGGTGGAAATTTTACTTGCATAAAACCATTGAAATTCCCACTTTATAGTTAGTTGGACTCACTATAACTTGCGCGTGCAATGCATGGCTGATAACGTCACATATTACATCACTCATGACATGGTCAGTGACATCACTCATGACATCACTGATGACATCTCAAATGACATCACTGATGACATCATCCAGTGAATGTGTATCTTTCTGAAAAATAAATATTTTTTATATATGTATATCTAAAGGTTAATGGAAGAATAAATGGGTAAATAAATTTCTAAATGGATTTTTTTTGTGTAAAATTGATTGGTTAACTGACTTATTAAATGTATCTTAGTGAATACATATATTAGAGAGTAATGTTTAAATATTTAAATATCTGTATCTGTGTCTCACTTTGTGTATAAGTGGCTGCATGAGTTGGTGAGTAGCTTCATGAGTGTGTATATGGGTTATTAGTTGTTTTTTTGAGTATCAGTATCAGTGTCTGTATGGTTCGGTGGGGGATATTACTTAGAGCACAGATGCATGAATGAGTGACTCACTATTTGTATGTATTTTGAAGACAGCATGTGTGCAAGACTGTATGGGTGGATGATTGTGTGTATGGGTGGGTTAGTGAGTATGTGTTTTTATAATTGATTGTTTAAGAGAGTAAATATGTTTCCGTTTCTGTAGAAGTATGTGTAGGGGTGTGTATATAGCAGTATAATCAAGTAAATGGTTTTTTGATAGTTTATTTGCATGTGTGAATTTGTGTGTCAGTAACTATATGGATGAGTATTAGTGTGTAACAGGATGTATAGGTGTATGAGTACATATGATGAGTAAGTACATGCATGAGTGACTATATAGAACTGTTGGTGAATGTGTGGATGTGTATGTAGATGTTGGAATTACCTAATAAGTTGTTGTAATTGGTATTGGTTTCTCCTTTTTTAAGAAAATGTTAGTTTCTATTTTTGAATGTGTGTGTCAAAGGTTATTTTATGCTGATAGGAGGTCTGCCACTTTGTCACAAGGATGTTGTCATCAGTGATGTCATTTGAGATGTCATCAGTGATGTCATGAGTGATGTCACCGACCATGTCATGAGTGATGTAGTATGTGACGTCATCAGCAGTGCATTGCACGCGCAAGTTATAGTGAGTCCAACTAACTATAACGTGGGAATTTCAATGGTTTTATGCGAGTAAAATTTCCACCTAACTATAACTGGTGTGAAACCTATGGTTTTTTCAGTGAATATATATATATATATATATATATATATACTCACTTAAAAAACCATAGGTTTCAGGCCTTATATAGTTAGGAATTAGCATTTAAAAAACCATTGAAATTGCTCCTATATAGTTAGTTGTACTAACTATATTTCGCGCACCCGCAATCCACTGCTGATGATGTCACATATTACATCATTCATGACATGGTCAGTGGCATCACTGATGACATCTCAAATGACATCACTGATGACAGCCGTGTCTAAAGGTCCCATAGAAAATGCCATTTAAAAAATGTCAAATTCAATTTTCTCAAGAACTACTGGCCGTTCGGGTTGTAGCCGTGACTAAAGGTCCCTATGGAAATTAACATGGGAAAACACATTTTGGGACTCCCCTTTTTCTCGGCCCCCGCTTGACGAATCCCCCCCAAAACTTTCAGGGAAGGAGCGAAACAGAGCGAAGCAATTTTAAGGAAAATTACACGCAGATTCCTCAATCGGCGCCAAAGTTATTCCCAATGGAATGTTGGAGATTTCCTATGGTAACTAGGTCCTAACTATATATACCTACTGGCGACCGTCAGTAGGTGATATATATATATATATATATATATATATATATATATATATATATATATATATATATATATATATATATATATGCTGCAAAGGCTCGTCCTCCGTTTCCTCCACGAAAACTTGACAACCAGGACACGCAAAAAGACGAGAAAGACCCAATTTGGTGCTTCTTTTTTTATTTTGCTTTAAAGTGCAACCACATCACCACGACGCGTTTCGGCAGCTCCCTGCCTTGATCACATGACAACAGTGTCGTGGGATGCACCTCTTTTTAAAGTGCTAGTGCGTGAATGGACATGGAAAACATACTTATCAGTCATGTTTTTCTTGTGTGATACGTAAAATACAGGTTGGGAAGTTTTAAATGTAAAATACAAAAATATAAACAGTACATAAATGTAAAGCCAAGGGAATTCTATGTATAATACATGTGTTTCTTATGGCTATCACAGCATCGTTTACATTTGCTAAACCCTCAATTCATATCTCATACACTGTTATTTTCTTAGATATCCATTCACTGAATACCATAGTGCATCTCCGTGAACCAAAATGAGACTAAAAGATATTAATTTTGTCATGCAAAAAATTATAAACATAATAATAACACCCTAAGTGAATAAACAAATCATCTTAATTTAACATATTACCCTACCAGTAAACAATTTCATCTATATGAAGGGATAGATATGAGAAAAGACGGATATTTCATGGATTATACCGATAAACTGCATTTGTTACAACTTGTTAAGACTGATTCCCTCAATTGTTAACATCAAAACTTTTTTTGTTGTCATTCAATTCATTCATAAGTCAATAAAATTGCATAAATAATTAAAACCCATTCAATATCAAAAATATACTCTAATATTTATCTTTTGTCTTTAAAATCACATATATATATTTGTCTTCCTAAAAAGAACTGTTAAGATTTTTACATTAAAAGTTCGAGGTTTCGTGGAACACTAGTTCTTATTGATAAAAGACCACATAGAAATAAAGTGCAATTTATACAGTGATGATCCTGATTATCACTCTAAGAACGTGTATATATATATATTCTCAGAAAAAACCATTGGTTATAGACCATATATAGTTAGGAATTAGCATTTACAAAACCTTATTTTACTCACACAAAACCATTGCAATTCGCATATATAGTTAGTTGCACTAACTATATATCGCGCACCCGCAATCCACTGCTGATGATGTCACATATTACATCATTCATGACATGGTCAGTGACATCACTGATGACATCACTGATGACATCTCAAATGACATCACTGATGACATCACTGATGACAACATCCAGTGACTGTATGTTTCTGTAAAGTTAAAATATGTCTTACATATTGAAGAATGAGTGGGTGTATAAGTGTCTGGATGAAGGATTTAGTAGGTGCATGACTGACTGTATGAGTGAGTGATTAAATGTGTCTCACTGAGTGCATGGGTTAGTGGCTAAACTGTCTTAATTTGTGCATCATTATGTCTGTTGTTCTGTAAACTGCTGCATGTGTTGATCAGTAGCTATATGAGTAACTATATGGGTTATTGATTGGTTGCCCAAGTATTTGTATGGGTGACTGAGTGTGTGTGTGGGTGGCTGGGAGGTGTATGACTCTGTGCATAGATGTGTGAGCAGTTGATTCGCTAGATGTATGGGTTCAAAAGTGCATGTGGAAACAGCTGTATGGGTGGTTGACTGTGTGCATGAGGGTATTGGTGAGTGACTATATAGAACTGTTGGTGAATGAGTGGAGGTGGTGCTACATGTCAAAGTAAGTACATATGTAAAACACAGTACATGTGAGAGTTGACATATATAAATAACTGTGCATAAGAGCCAGTGAATGTGTGAGTGGCTGTATGGATCATTGTGAACTTGTATCAGGGATTGTATAAGAGAGTAAATATGTGTTAGTATATGTTTGAATAAGTAAGGTGTGTATAACTGTATAGTTGAGGAAATTGAGGTGTGATTGATTCTTTGCATGACTGACTAGGTGTGTGAGTAACTCCATGGATGAGTGACAGTCTGTGAGTGTCTGTTTACACTGAGTGTATCTAAGGTTATATTAGAGTCTGAAGAGGTTCATCGTATTATCACATGAATGATGTCATCAGTGATGTGATCAGTAATGTCAAATGAGATGTCATCAGTGATGTCCTCAGTGATGTCATTTGAGATGTCATCAGTGATGTCATCAATGATGTCATTTGAGATGTCACCAGTGATGTCATCAGTGATGTCATTTGAATGTCATCAGTGATGTCATCAGTGATGTCATTTGAGATGTCATCAGTGATGTCATCAGTGATGTCACTGACCATGTCATGAATGATGTAATATGTGACATCATCAGCAGTGGATTGCGGGTGCGCGATATATAGTGAGTGCAACTAACTATATATGCGAATTTCAATGGTTTTGTGTGAGTAAAATAAGGTTTTGTAAATGCTAATTCCTAACTATATATGGTCTATAACCTATAGTTTTTTCAGTGAATTTCAATGTTTTTTTAATAGCAAATATCAAAAGCTGTAAAATGTATTCTTCTTTTAAAGGAAAAATATATTTTATATGTATTTAATATAATTTTTGTATGTATATAATTTTTTTTTTTTTTTCGCTACCGGTCCACGCACCGGGTAGCTTCCCGTTAGCTCAATTTGGTGCCGCGACCCGATCCGCACACCAGGAAACGTTCCGTTAGCGCAACTGCCGCGTTCGAAATCAACATCGTGACCGGGCGCTAACCGTGCGAAAATTTGAAAAAAAAGGTTGTTTTTTTTAACATATATGGGCCTCCTCAGCCACCCTCAGAAAACCTAGGGGGTCAGGATATGTCTCCCGTGCCCCCTTATACCCATTCCCAACATTGTTTATCCTCCATCTTGTGACTAAATTCGTCTGAAACACAAGATGGCGGACTCCGGTTACGCTACCGGTGAGCTACCTGGTTCGCGTACCCGGTAACGCTTCCACCACGAAAAATCGAATTTTTTATTTTTTTATTTTTTTGCCCCACGGGGCCCTTTAATAGCCCCCACATCAATCCTAGGGGGTCAGGAGGGGTCTACCTTGCCCCCTTTCATTCATTTCCCCTTTCGTTTATTTCCACCTCTTGTCTCTCGATCCTACCGAGAGACAAGATGGCGGCCGCTCCGACAGTCACCGGAGAGCCAATCCGCTTCCCCTCGCGAAGTTCCGTTACGCGTCTGGTACGCGAACCGGGGCGCTAACCAGGACACTGTCACAGATATATATATTTTTTTGAACGTTAATTTCTCAAAATCCACTGGAGCACATATCTTGAGACCTAGCAAAGGCACATCGGGCAAACAGTCTCTACAATTTTGCCAAGTTTCATAGAAATCCATTCAGCCGTTCGAGCTAAAAGTGAGTCCAACCGCCCTATTGAAAACTCAATGTTAAAAACACGTTTTGGGACCCCCCTTTTTTCTCGGCCCCCGCTTGACAAAACCCCCCCAAACTTTCAGAGGACGCTCAGAAACAAAATGTGCCATTTTCCTGAAGATTTCAGCCAATTCCGTCCATCAACGCCAAAGTTATTCAACATAGAATTTTCAGAAATCCCTATTCAAAAAAATCCTAACTATATATACCTACTGGCGACCGCCAGTAGGTAATATTTATATATATATTGCTCTATCTTCGTTCGACACCACTCACGCAGCATCACAGTCAATCCTAGACTGTTTTTGAAAACGAATAAGTCAGACCCAGTATATGGAGCAGTGCTTTTAATCCAGTTTACAGAGTAACAGCCAGCAAGCCCGCATATATATATATATGGTGCAACAACTGAGGGGTATATTACAAGAACTGTGGCTAACTAGCATTAGCGTTAATTAGCAGCAGTTTTCTTAATACGGCTATCCCCAAAAAATATCGCCCTGTTAGCTCTTTGTTGATATACCGCAAGTGGTGGCTGCCCCTCTGTGGCGGAAGATCGTCAACCCACTGCTTTCAAGCAGTGCAAGAAGAGGAAACATAACATGATGATAACTTTCTGATATTTTCATGCTATGTTTCCTTTGCAAGTGGGAGGGTGGGTGAAGCTGCTCTACTCACGGAGCAGTGCAGGGGCAGAGGGGTATTCCCGGTTTCAGGCCACTGAAAGCAGTAATTCGCACTTCCCTGTATGCAATGTAGGCTGCATTACAGCCTGCATGGAGACCATGCCCACCCCGCCAGCTCCTGGCTGAATAGCTTGTCACGGCGCTCAAGAACAATCACAAGGCTGCGTTGTAGCATTGTGATTGGCTTAGGGGAGGGAGCCTGGCTGCCTGCTTCCTGTTCCTGGAAGCAGACTCAGGAGAGCAGGAGCACAGAGGTAAGATTTAAAAAAAATATATATTTACAAACCCCACTCACCCCCCAAGTCCCTGCCCCCTCCAGTGTCCTTTACCATGTTTTCCGCATCCCATCTGTCCAGTCTCCCCAGCAGCACTACTTAATGGCGGCCGTTGTGCGACCATGCGCAGCGGTCGTACCACTGGTGCACCAAAGGCAACCCCCTCTGCGTCCGTGTGCCCCAAGACCGCGTCCAGCAACAAGAACCCTTCCTGTCAGACACTACATCATTACGATGCCAGCACTCTCCTCACCAACAACCCTGGACACCACACCGCCTGCAAACTTCACTGTAGTATTCTCTTGCACCCTGCACCTGCCGAAACTGCAAACACACCTTCTGCCACATCAGCACACTAGTAGCCGATCAACAGCGCAGCTGACTGGCTCACCTGTATCCTCCTCAACGTGCGGTCCCTCCACAAACATGCAACGGAAATCTGGGACCTCCTCAATGCCACCTCTTCACACATTGCATTGTTCACGGAAACCTGGACAAACCTCTGCTCTGGACCGGACTAAGCATGGGCGAATTTTGCGAATCTCGCGTTCGCGAATTTTGCGGATTTGCGAACTCGCAATCCGCAAAATCCGCGAATTCTCGCGAATTTGCGGATTTTTTTTTTGTGTTTGCGCGGGTTTCTGCCAGTTCGCGAGGGTTTTGTACACTTTCGCAAATTGCGAACTTACCTGTCGGGTCGCAAGTTTCGCGAACTTGTTGTTTCTACGTGTCCAGCCTGTTTGGGACACTCTTCTCCATCACTGCCACTCTCTGTCACCACTGCCACTCTCTGACTACTCATGCCACCCTCTGGCCCACCCATGCCACCCTCTGTTTCATCACCACACCCTCTGGTTGTCCAGTGTACATTATTTTCGGCAAAGCAAAGCACACCTTCCCTGCCTCAAGTGACCTGAATTAATTTGGGGCTGATTAATGTGTCACAGAATATTTTTTTAGCTGGCACCTGCTTCCTTAGTGCGCCCTGATTAGTGATCTTTTGCACTTGCTAAGTGCTTTCATTGTTGCAAAATTAGTTACAACACCTGCCCTGCCCCAACTGACAATAATGAATTAGGGGCTGATTAATGGATTTTAACTTCCAGCCTGGCTCCTGCTTGTCTCCCTTAGCTGTAATTCAGGACCTTTGTGGCATATGTGTAACTATTCTGAGGTTCAGAGCAGGGTCACATAATAGTTGCAACTGGCAACTGAACTCTGGAGGGGCCCCTCAGGAAGCACTACAGGAAATGGCTACTAATGATGAGCCTGAACTTTTGAACCTGGTAAGTAGTTTCAGTTTTGCTAAGATCGTATTTCTGCAATTTAGCACTTATTCGCGGGGCGCAAAGTTGTACTGGGAAGCCGCGAACTCACGCGAACAGTGCGAGCAGTGTGAGCAAAATCCGCTGCTCGCGGATTTGCGGATTTTGCGGGAGATTCGCGAATCTCGCGGATTGCGAATTTCCCGAAAATCCGCAAAATCCGCGAGCGAAACGGATTTTCCGCCCATACCTAGACCGGACACCGCCATCACCATCCACACCGGCTACAAATTCGCCCGCATGGACCACCCCAAGTACCCACGCGGCGGCATTGTCATTGTCTAAAAAAGCACACTCCAACTGACCACGCACTCTAATAGAACACCACCACTTCCAGATTCAGACAAACCCCAACCACACCTTCCACGGCACCCTCGTCTGCAGGTACCCCTACTCATGAACCTCCATTTACTGATGCCATTGTAGACCTCATTGCACCTCAGGCTCTCCCATCCAAGGACTACATCCTACTCAGATACCTCAACTTCCACCTGGATAACCCCAGTGACAAGAACACCTGCTCCCTCCCAGCAAACCTTGACAACATCAGAATCAAGCAGCTAGTCACCGCACCAACCCACAGAGCAGGACAAACACTTGACCCCATCTTCTCCGCCAGTGAGAACTTCAACAACAGCCACAACATCAAATTCTCCTGGAACGACCATCATAGTATACATCATGCATTCACCATGCACACCGTACACCACTGCCATCATTCCCCCCCAGCCACAGCTGCATTAAGGACATCAAAGATTTTTTCAACATCTCACTCAGCACCACCACTCTGCCAACACTTACAGATGCCAGCACTGCAGCGCGCAAACTCCAACAATGGAGCTCCAACTGTACCGACACCCTGGCAGCTCCTCTGTGTCAGTGGACCAATGAACTGGGGGTCGCTGGCCAATGGGGAAGGTGAAAGACGACACACTTGATGCCAACCTACACTCATGACACATCTAGGCATATGCGTAACCTTGTGAATCCCTATCCAATATTATACCTGCGTCAGGTAGGATGTATGCAGGGTGGGCGTTCCCACGCAACACAGCCTCGTAGGGGTGGCACAGTGAAATTTATGATGCTGTGCCATAGGGATAGGCCTGCTCCACGCATTACTGTAGTTGTGTCATGTTTGTGACAAAATAGCAGTATTGCGTGATTTTAGCGCCGACAGATACGTCAGGAATGCTGACATATCTGTAAATCCCTGCAACATCGTTCGCCGTACAGTAAATATGGTGCATCCATGCTGTCACAAGGAGAGCGCACTGAAGTGTGCTAACGCTGTTTTGTTGCAAAGATGCAACACTTTTCATGAATGAGGCCCAGGACTACGCCCTATCTTATTGTAAGATTTATAGACAACAAGGGCAACCCTAGAACAAGAACATGGGGTAATAAATGCTCTAATCCAGACTATTAGATAAAATTGGTTATGTTTAGAATATAGAAAAGAACCTAGAATAACGAAAACCAAGTGCTATACCGGCCGCGACTTCGATTTTGAGCCGACATGCCTACCTGGCGCGGTTGATTTAAAGTTATCATCTAACATTAATTGTTTGTACCAGCATTGATTTTCTATAATTACATGACGGTTGGTACCACCATTCCTCGGATACCTACTTGGATCCTATGGCACATATCATCAATATTTTGCATTTAAGGATCTTCTTGTGAACCATTCTGGCATACCTACAGATTTGGGTTTGACTAAATTCCAGTTTAAGTGCCCGATGCACAAGGTATGGTGCCCCTTCTTTGTGTTCATTGAGGTGATACATTGAGAAAGTACAGTGGACGCTCCTACATGTGATGCTTGTGTCTTGAAGATTACCTTTAAGGTACCCTTTAGTTGAAACGCCGCCAACGCTTGTGACAACGCTTGTAACGTGGTGTAAATAAAAGAGGACACAATTGTTGTATTGTGTATTTTTGTTTTATTTTGATACTTGTTTTTTTGCCTTTTTACCTCTGCCATTGTCTGTTCAGTTTACACTTGTTACTGTCCATAACCTTAACACTGTTTGTGTAACTGTATGATCGCCATTATGCGTACATATTTGTAGTATGTTTTCTTGTTTAATTTACATTAAATACTGTTTTTTTATATAATTTCCGGTACATGGCTAATAGGAAATTTAGATAGCACTTGTTTTTTCTTATTCTAGGTTATTTTCTATATTCCAAACTTAACCAATGTTATCTGTTAGTCTGGCTCACGAGCCATTGTTTGGATTAGGGAATCAAGCTTATAATTATTAGTTTATTTTTTGCGCTTTCCTTTACTTGCTCACAATATTTAACATAAACATTTGCACTAATGATGCAACAACCAAGAATGATTTGAAGGTGAATAACCCCATTTGAATTCACCATATTTCAAACAAACATTTGAAAGTTCAAATTAGTTTATGACAATTTTGAAACATCAAGAGGATGCTCCTAAGAACGTGCAAAGGGAGAAGTGCTCAAGAGTTGGAAGACTGAGTTAAAAGAGCAGAGGTTGGTGACTTTAAAAAAAAACAAAAAAACATAATAACTGGGTCACTGATTCCAGTCAGTAATATCTTGGTCGCATTTAGTAGGTACACATAGTATTTTTACATTAATGTTGTCACAGTCAAGCTTCTTCTGTAGCATGCTTTCAATGGTTAGGGCTATAAGCAATCCAAGAAAGTTTATGGGGGTGTCGATGTTTCGACCCGACTTAGGGGCCTATTAGGATGGCGGACGGACCTGTGTCCGTCCGCCACCCCAGAGGAGGAGGGACCGTCCGCAGGGGCAGCGGCGGTCCCTCCGTGCGAATTAGGATGTGTTTTCAATCCTTGTTTATACAGTACTCCGCTGTGTTTTATGAAAAACATCACATATGTTAACACTAGAAATGACCATTGGATGCAAGTGTCTACGCTGGTTCTCACAAATTTACAATGGTACCATGACCGCCACTATGCTGTGTACTACATTGTGAATATGTTGCACCCGATTTAGGCACCAAATTGTATGTACACTTGCATTATGGGTTACAAATGCTGCGTATGATATAATTCAAACTGTGGGCAATCTATTATGGAAGACCGGAGCAGTCTTTTCTCCCTTGCACACAGACGCGCTAGAACCGGCGCGATGACACGCACGGTTACCGGCGCACAGTCATATCTTCTAGATGTTAAAAACGTCCTCTCTGCCTTTCAGGCGGTTGCTTGTTCCCGAAACTTGACGGACTGGAAAGGATCAGAGCAGACATCTGCTGCCCTAGGTGAGAGGCCCTCCCTTAGAACGCCTTGACCTTGCGAGTACGCGCTATATGAAAAGACCCCACCAACGCCCACCTCATTTCCTTTCAGTTGTGACCTCACCGGCACACAAAGGAATTCCATCTACCTTGGGTAAGTGCATGTCCCTTGGGGCCCCAATCCATTTATTAATCGATGGTCCGTTTGGCTCCCTTATTAACACACTTGGTGGCTCCTCTCACTAAAGATGTGGCCACCGCCCACCCCAATTGGCAATTGGAAATTGAAAACCCTTGGGATACCTACACACTTACAGTAATCGCGATTAGAAGCAGACTGTATTGAGTGGGGTTAGTGGTGAAGCATCCTGTTATTGTTACCGAAAGTCTTAAAATTAGGATTTTTCTTAATTTAGTAGTAGTAAAGTTAGGACTCCTAACTTTACTACTACTAAATTGAGAAAAATCCTAACTTTACTACTACTAAATTGAGAAAAATCCTAATTTTAAGATTTACGGTATTCACAGAAGGCATTTAGGAGTCCTAAAGTTAGTAGTCCTAACTTTACTACTACTAAATTGAGAAAAATCCTAATTTTAAGACTTTCGTTATTCACAGAGGCATTTAGGAGTCCTAAAGTTAGGAGTCCTAACTTCTGTGAATACCGAAATGAGTACGTTCATTCTGTGAATACCAAAAGTAGTAAGTGCATTCTGTGAATACCAAAAGTAGTAAGTGCAATCTGTGAATACCAAAACAGTAGTAAGTTTAGGATTGAGTCTTAAGTTCATTCTGTGAATCGGGCCCACTATGTGTAAATACTAAATGCGACCAAGATATTACTGACTGGAATCATTGAACCAGTTAATATGTTCTTTTGTTTTTTTTTAAAAGTCACCAAACTCCGCTCTTTTCACTCACTCTTCCAACTCTTGAGCACTTCTCCCTTTGTACGTTCTGAGGAGCATCCTCTTGATGTACCAAAAGGGTCATAAAGTAATTTGAACATTCAAATATGGTGAATTAAAATGTGGTTATTCACCTTCATATCATTCTGGGTTGTTGCATCTTTAGTGCAAATGATTGTATTAAATATTGTGAGCAAGTAAAGGAAAGCTCAAAAAAGTAACTAATTATTGATTTGCTTCAATAGAAATTTAGCTCCAGGACCACTGTGTTTGATACCGAACTGTACCCAGCTCCAGTACCATTTTGGGTCACCCCATTTTTGATAATGATTGTTTGGATTAGAGCTATCTTATTGTGGGGTGCATTCCTGAGCTTTTGTTTTGGCGCAGGGCAGCGCAGCAATTTTCTTTCCTCACTCACCTTGCATCGCTAACAGAAGTGGGAATCTTTAAATTTCGTGTTTTTGCCTGTAAATTGCTGCAGTTAGCGACAACTTGCAAAAAAGGGGATAAAAAAATAGCCTCCTTAATGTCAAAAAATTGATTAAACGGCAGCAATAAATCCTTGTAAATATACCCCTGAGTGTCCCTGTTGTAGTTGCCAATTGTTCCACACGTTTTGCAAAATATTGCATTTTAAATACAACGTGTTGATGTCTTGTACTTTGTGGCTTTGTCTCCACAACAATAGAATTTCTTAGTGACCTCATTGTTTTATTTAAATTGTCAATGCTATTTATCATATCAGACATGTCTTTATCCATTTTTTTACAAGTATGTTAATTGCATCAAATTATTTTGTTTGAATGTCTTAGATTGATTTTTTAAATGTTCACATATTCTGATCTAGATGGTTTTACACCTGCATCAGCAATGCTGTGGGAAACCATGGTATGAATAGTAAGAACCTTTGATACTTGAGTCTCTGTGTAAAATAATTTGACCTATGCCATGTAGTTGCTAGGTATGTCTCTTGTAGGCAAAGTTGTCTCAGAAAATATTGGTGTTGGTTTGATCTCCATAGCTTCAACCTTAGCATTGTCTTAAAACTCCATTTTGGCTACATCTTTCACATTCTGACCATCCCGTTCTTCAGTAATGTTGTCTTCCATCGCTGTATATAAAATGTCATATAAGTGTAATAAGTATGTATGCAATTTTGAATTCCACATAGCAGCCCATGTTGAAATGTAACCCTCTACAGTCTGTGATGCACTTTTTTCTTTTTTTTCCTTTCCACATTCATGATACAAATGTTTTGTGTTGTTGTATTTAGATACATAACTACACAGTAACACAGCTTAAATTTGGATTCTGCTCAACTGCTAAAACCTCTAAGACTGTCATTGGACTACAAACCCCATAATGCAATTTATTGAAAATAACCAATTTTAATGCAATGGGTAGTTACATGAGTCTTAAACAAATGTAGAAGTTTTTATTTAATGTAATTACAGTTATAACAAAAAAGCTCCAACATTTGTATTGTGTTCATTAAAAAAACACTAACTTTTGTGTTGTTGAGGAGTTTCTAAGGTATTAATATTAGTGAGGCCAGATATTGCCTCCAAAGTGAGGGACTATTTTATCGCCTGTTTTCTGTTAGCAGTGACTGTGTAGAAAGTCCCCCTCCAGTGTCAGCAGGTTCCTTTCTCCTAGTAGCCAGCTTCTCCTTCATTCCTGAGTGAAGTTTGTACCACTACCTACAAATCTGATAAATACTGTGAGCATTGATCCTTTTTTTGGGCACAACTTCAAATCCACCTTGTTATGGATTCAGGCACACTTAGAAAGGCTTTTCCAAAAAGTTGGTCTGTGTAAGCAACACACTCCTCCACTAGTATAGCTATCTCATCATCTGAGAACGTGTGTTTCCACTTCCTTGAGGAGTTCTGTTTTGCCCTTCCTGACGTGCCAGTTTAAAAACAAAAGTAGCTGGAAGTTCAAAAGGTTCTGACTGAAAGTTCCCGTACTTCAGAATGGCAGTGGAACAATGTATTTCCTCATTGTGATGTAATTAGTTTGCATCTGGGTGCTCTCTGTAATTTGCTAAGACATATATATATCTTTTAGCTATTCAGTATTTTTAGGAAGGGAATCATTAGAAACTGCCAATAGAAACATGTACATGATCGTACATTTCATTTACTAAGTTCCAAAATGGGGTTTCTTAAGAATCACAATTTAAGATTCTGTAAAAAGGTAAATAGCGCCTCTGTTCCATAGTTCCTAAGTCAATAGCACCCCAAGGCTCCTGCTAAATGTTAGCCTTAATGTGATGCACTGGACTAGAATCATGCATCATATGCATTAGGATCAGTACTGTTGTATGCAAAGAACACTAAACCAAATATTTAAGGATTATTAGTCTGCACCATCAGCATACAGTACGTTTCGTCCATTTCATTTAGATAAACCATGTCCCTGAGCCAATCTGTCTACTTATAAACCTGAACCAGAGTCAACCCAGGCTATCTGTTTCTTAGATATATTTTCAACATAACACAATAATTGCCTTTGAAGGGTAACCAAAGATGCAATATCTAAGCGAGCTACTTAAGGGTTTAATAATCAGTTCAGATACTCTATTACAACTATCCTTCCAACATTCATTGATAAAGAGATACATCTAAGGCAGGTGTAAGGAGTCTGTCACTTCTTTGCCCCCATGGCTAATTCTTCTCACCTACACTCTTCAATATCTACATGCAGCCTCTCTCCATCATACTCAAACAGGCAAATATTCCCTACCACCTTTATGTGGACAACACCCAGCTATACTTGGAAATATTCTCACTGATAAGCCACACCAGCTTAATGCCACTCTTATAAAAATCCCAAATGGCACTGTATAAAGTGCAAACTAACTTTGGCTGACGCCACCAAATCTCTGCAAAACCTCCTGGACCCTAGTTGGAAAATGAACACACACTTAAAGAATACAGCGAAGAGTCCCTTCTACAAGCTAAAACTGATGAACAAAGTCAAGCCCTTCCTCCCACCGAATGAACTAGAAACTGCCACACAAGTGTTGGTCCTGTCCAGCCTGAATGACGGGAATGCCACCCTCATAGGCACTGCAAAGTTTCACTTAGCCCCTTTGGGAGAGCCACACTAAATGCGGCAGCAAAGATGGCCAGCGAAGTCAAAAGACACAATTTCATCTCCCCTCCCTGAAAGATGTAAAGTGGCATCCAATCGAAGCATGTTTCTGCTTCAAAAGTGCTTGTCTCACTCACAGTCTTCCACACCGGTAAATCAGCCTACCTCACAGCGAAACTCACAAAGACAGGCCAGACAATAAATCTAAGAAGTACCAACACTCATTTCTCGTCCCCTCCAAAAAACATAAACAAAAAGCCCTGGAATACTCTTTGTCAGGCAATGCCCCCAAAATTTGGAATTTCCCATTAGTACATATCAGGACTAACCTCTCATTCATGAGCTTTAAGAAACAATGAAAATATCTCCTCCTTAATCGGCACTTTAACCGTCTGGGCGGTAACATCTAACGCATACATGGAATCTCTACCCTGATCAATGTATGTTCTCTCAAGGACATCTATGGTTCTAATCTCAACACAATTAGATACTATAATGCGGTTGGTTGATACTGCCTTTAACAATGTTGTAAAGTGCTCTAATACCTACAGGCCTTGCCAGTGCTGTATAAAGCTCTTTAACTAAGGAAAGAAAAAATGCCTAGGACATGTCATAGTGACAGTGAGATCCATCTGGTGAAATCGACCTAGGATAACATAAGCTAGATGGACCAATTTAGAATGTAGCCATTAATGCTTATAACATTTCTGTAAGCATGCCTTAGGCAACTGCTTATCAGTCAAAGCGGAGCCTAAATCTACCTCCCAGGTGAGCTGGCACAACGTCACAATAGGACGTCATCATATGTATTTGACACCCGGGGTCCAGCTTTATCATTTCATGGAACCCAAGGCAGAAAGAAACACGAAAGTGACAAGGTGGGCATCCCCCATATTTAACATTATATGACACATTTCTGTACTCTCATTGCACTGGCGCACAATGTGCTGCTTCTCGCCAATGCATGCACCCTTGCGCCATGGTGCAGTGGTCCCTGTGTTGTAGGCAGGATTTTTTGGGGGAGAAGGAAAGTGTCCCTTTCGGCACAAAAAGAATCCTCGGAGGCGTTTCCACTTTCTAAGTCTGTTGTCGAATGCCATAGACAGAAATAGTGAAGAAATGTTTATGAGATACTGGACTCTCGAAAATCCATTGTCAAATAATTCTAATCAGTGTGCAAATATCCATTAAATCGCCTGTGCTGCAATTTCTCAGAAACATTTCTTTCAAACGTTACTTCTAGCCTTAAATTTTAAAACTAGGAAAAGAGTCAGAATACAATGCAGCTTCCTAATCCTGCTCCATCAGATGTGTCCAAAGCATCGCCAGTCCCTTAAAAAACGGAAGCTCGAATTAGAACCTGTGCAGATTTCAGGCAACAGTGATCACAAAGAAGATTCACAACATTTGATGGCTATTACCACCGAAATAAGTAATTGAATCACACGCTCAGCTGATATTGGGGGTGAATTAATATCTGTTGTGCACTTTATATTATCGCTGCAGAATTTAACCAGATTTGTACATGGTAATTCATTAAAATCATATATATAAAAAAATAGTTCAAGTGGAGTAAAATAAGTTAAATTGATTAGTGGCACCCCCACTTAGCCTCTGGGCAGACTATCAAGCAGTTTAATTATAGGTTAAAAATTACTAGCTTTCTTCCTTATCACAAATAGGCACGAACAATTTTGTAAACGATCAGACATTTCTTTAAAAAGAAAATGCAACTTTAAAAAGGCAAAGAGTTTTGCGGCTAAAAAAAGAGAATGCTGTGGATAATCAGATACACAGCAGCATTATTAAGAATGATAAACGTTATACATACAAGTTTATTTCTGAGATTATCTGTGGTGACTGTACTAAATACATTAAGCAAAAAAGAGTACATTTTGCTTCCTTCCAGACAACTGCAGGCGGTTGAATAGACAAGCTAATCCATTTGTTCTAGGCTACCTTCAATGTTTTTGACATTTTGCCCTCTCCGGTGTGCTTTGAATACACGCTCTTGGCAATGTGCAGTGCGATCATGCTTGCATTTGTGTGGGAGGTTTAAATTTAAAGGCAGTTCTATATTGTTCTGTAAGTGATGCATTACAAGCCAGAAGTAGGTTCAGCGTTGAAATGATATACTTTGTAGATCACAACGCAGCTTCAAACACAGTATAACCGATCCAGAATCAAGTAGCACAGTTCCTGAACATTTCTCCTAATATGCAACTTTAATGAAAGAAACATTTTCACTGAAACACTAATTATCAATATTTAGTTTTGAAAGATATTACGCAGGAAGAATAAGCAAACAATATTGTGTTTTGTGCTGTATTTCTTTAAGCTGACCAGTAAGTCATCTTTTTGCAAAATTTTCAGCACAACCTGTCTGGCTCCAGTTCTCCATACCTTTGAGGCTGGACTGGAGAACCAATGGCAGCCCTAACAAAAATGTTGAATGAATGTCCCTTTATTATCTCTCTCTTATCATCCATCTACATATTCCTCTCTCTCTATTTACTCTATTGGGAGCATATTAACAAGAAATTGCGATAATGCCCTCAAAGCTCGCTTAGTGCTGTTTTTCCGATCGCCGGCTATCGCTAGATTTCATCGCCGAGTCAGCGCAATCTTACCAACTCATTTCCCAAAGGTGATAAGAAATCAAGCTATAGCAGCGATGAGCACCAATATCGCAGAAAATATAGCGATAATTCATGAGCGCAAGTGAAAAGTTTGTTAATATGGAAGTGTGGACTTAAAATGTCAATCCACCTCCCATATTAAACATGCTTAATTCATACAGATGTTAGGATCCGTTGAAAACCGCAATTAGCTGGAGTTTTGATATCGCTCCTCAAGTCCAGGGCCGCCTTGTAAATACAAAGCAAACCAAAGGGTATGATGGACAGGGTGTTGGACAATGCAAGTACTCACCCCCAGTCAACTCATCTGTGTTTAATCCATCATCATTCTTTAGCTCACTCCACCACCAACAGTTCAGACATGGCCATATGCAAATCAGTCTGACCCCGTGCCTCATGGGAACAGTCCAGCCCAAACTGCCAAGCCATGTCTTCCCTGGACGGGAAACAAGTATCCTGGGACCGGTTTCTGGCTAATCAGGCTAGCTTGAATCCAGTGGCAAAGTGAGCAAGGGACCCACGTCTGGGAGGACATAGCTTGGCTGTTCGGGCTGGTCTGTTCCCAGGGGGCACAGGGTCAAGACTGATTTGTATATGGCTGGGTTCAAACTGGAATGGCATGGTGAGCAAAAAAACGATGAATTTAGGCCCAGATCTCTGTACTGGGGTGAATGTATGACATTGTTCTGCATTCTGTCCATCAACTGTTGTTTTTCCATTTTCACCCTGAGTGGGACGGGTAAGCTGAGACGTGAGTTCTGTGCTCTCCTTGCCACTGGAATCAAGCTATCCTGGCTGATGAGGGCTGAAAGCCCGAAACCGCTCCTAGGATGCTTGTTTTCAGTCCTGGGAGGACCTGGCTTGGCAGTTCGGGATGGACTATTCCCATGGGGCACAGGGTCAAGACTGATTCGCATATGGCTGGGTTCAAACTGGAATGGCATGGTGAGCAAAAAAATGATTGATAAAGGCCCAGATCTCTGTACTGAGATGAATGTATGACATTGTTCTGCATTCTGTCCATCAACTGTTGTTTTTGCATTGTAAATACAGTGCTGTTGTGGGAGCCCCCTCTTCCATGTTGTATTTTCATAGGAACGCCTATTTTTCCTCTGAGAACACCTACTTTGCATCTCATTGGAGATGCGAGGCATTAGGAATCCGGCTGCTAACATGAGCTCTTGCATTTTAGCGCTGTCTAGTAAACAGGGCGATGCAATTCGCACAGTTTTTTGGCTTTAAAGCCAAAAAAGCACCAAAATGGCCTTTGATAATATGCCCCTTGGTTCTTTCTCCTGGAGAAGCGTAATTTGGCACCACCTTTTTGTTTGAATAGGCCATATATACATTTACACATGGCTTCATGTACTCATGTGATGTAACATTATTAATTTAATGTAGTGCACTTGAATAGATACACAAGGTGCATTCCCTGTATATTTTTTACATATATATGCGTGTTGATAACTAATGTTTTCATTACAGTAACATTGAATTGCAGCTTCTATGTCAATCTACATTTGTGCTGTAGGAATAATATTGATAACTCTCATGTATTTGCATACTCATTTGAATAATACTCTGCATTTATTTTGTAACTGAACATTTATACATTTGAATAGTACTCTGTATCTATATTATAACCCTATATGTATCTGTAATCATGCATTTAAACATGTATCAAGATGCTTACCACCTTAACTTGACCAAAGGCCCTAAGCATTTGGATTTCTTAATGCTTAACAATCAACGTGAATGTTTGCTTTGCATGCAATGTTTTTCTCTCCTCTGCGGGTGCCATTGTGTGATCTTATGAATAGAGAAAGGCTCTTTGTGTGAAAGAGATAGTGAGGTTCGGGAAGAGTATTTTTTGGCAAGGATGAGAAGCCTTAACGAACAAAGGAAAGACTACTATTTGTTTAGAATTAGGAGATGGGAGGAGTAAGAGGACATTCTGATGTTGAGTCATTGCCAACTTTTATTATCTGAAGGTGGTAAATAATGAGACACTTGATGTGGAATTCTCAAATATTATTTTGGGGGGGTTGACTGGATCTAATTAGAGTTTCCTCAACCAGTATTTTTTACAGGAGATTTAGATGAAAAGATTTAGAGTTTCCTCATGCAAGACAGGCAAGAGGACCTCAAATCATATGTTGATAATCAAATCCTCTTTTCAATATTTTGCACTGTGATTACATAATTTCTTGTATGTTTTATGTTTATAAGGCTAATCTTCATTTTGTCATTTTGGCCTGACTGTAACAATCTTATATTGTTACCATTCATCCCTGAGACTTGTGCTTATCAATCTGGCTTTAAATTTGTAATAAATCCATTCTTAATCCCATCGTCCGCCCTGAGAGTTTTACTGTGTCTGAATAGTTTAGACTTTAATTTTTAATCTGTGGTAGATCCTAACTCTTTTTTATTCCAGAGGCACCTAGAAAGTTCCACTGAAGGAAGCAAGGGAAAAAGGGGTCCCATCACTAGGTGTTAACAGATGTTATCAGAGGACAGTTAGGTCCTGAGAAAGGCTAGAGTGGAGATTTTATAAGAGAAACATATATCTCTAGAGTCGGGGGAACAATTGATAAATATTTTACTCAGTCAATCGTGCATGCTTTGTTTCAACAGAGGTGCAGAGAAATAGAGAGACGGGCGTAGATTTATTGAACAGTCTTCTTTCTCATGCAAGCAAAGTGAACTGCTACAATCGTAATGTAGGCTGCAAAGTAGAATGCATACAACGAGAATAGAATTATAAAATAATACTGTAAAAGCATTGTATGGTTTTTAAACCATATAAAATTACATACATAAATAACAATGGCTAAAAGTACTCAACTGGTGCTTCGAAAATACGCCTACCCCAATGTACCTAACCTACGTCTAGTACGCGGGAGGGAGTAAGTATTGTCTAGCATAGGTTTGGTTTTCTTTGCCAAGAATATATCCAAGATTTCTCTTAGGGTCTAATGAGCTCCATACCTTAGTTTAGAATGAAGGAGGTCGGGTATCTCTGTCTCGGGACTCGATTTCCAGCTCGGAAACACTGGAGTTTGATTCTCACCGAGAGAAAGGACAGCTTCTCAATCAGTGTGTCAGCTGGCGGGTCGGCTTCCTTCGACACTTGCTGTAGCGAGCTGCGTCAGGCAAGTAGATAGTCGAACTGCTCCAAACCACCGTGTCTGGCTAGAGCAAGTGAAGGCATATTTATACCTTGAAGGTGCCTAGCTTGACGTAAAGTCGGGCATAATAACGTCAGTAAAGAACCCCAAGGGAATAGTAGTTCTTTGTAAACTCCATGAGTTCTTGGTCAAATCAATATTCAAGCAAGGTGGTCCCTGACTGCTTAAGCCGATTTTCCAAGAAATCGTTGTGACGTTTTGGTACGGGTGGAAGTTGCCATGCCTGTATTTGGACTGCATGGGCTATGTCTAAATATGGGTATGATATCAATGCCTATAGTAGGGCAATGTGAATTGTACCTATATAAGGGCATGAATCAGGAAATTTTGCTTGGATCCTAAAACGCCATACAACACCCACTCCACTTTATTATGTTCCACATTACTAAATTCTAACCATATAAAACACATCTAAAGCATGATGTTTTAAAACGCCACCCAAAATACATAAAAATACATTCAAAAAGGTTTCACACGTCTGTCTTAGTTTTAGGAAACAATACTTGCATACAGCAAGTGACGCTGGCTGACACAGTTACGAGATAGGCTATTCCTGCAACATTCCACAGCAGCTGTGATCATTCAACATAATATAGTTTCCATTAGAAAGCTGTCTAAAAATTGGATCTATCACTGCAGCTGGTGAACCTTGCTGGTGGCAGGATAAGTTGGTTGGAGAACCATCGTAAGCCCTGTGTAAGTTAATACCCTGACATAAAAGTGTACCACTTAGTGTGCTCTTGCAATTTGTACCACTAAGAAATGCTTCTTTTCCCCCACTCCAACATCTGTGTGTATATGGTAATTCCCAGGTTGACTTGATGTATTCTTTACCCAACCTTTCATATGCGCCAGCTGGAATATGTTTCAAACAATATTGTAAATGGAAAATGATGACAGGCAGAGTGATTGTTCCGTGTATTAGCCATTCTGTTGCAGGTTTTTCTAAAACAGTTAATGGTAATCTTTCCAGTTTCTCAATGTTCAGCACCGTATAGTCTGTTCCTCTTTGTGCCAAAGTGATTTGTTTATCTGTAAGGTTAAATACAGAAACAATGACGTGGTGTTGATTAGACGCCATGGCACATATCCAGAACGGAGATTTTGTAACGTCCAGCCTAGAAGCATTATAGAACGCAATTGTGACTGTCCATGCTGTAGCATGAGCAAGTCCTGTTCCATTATGTCTATGGCAGAGCATACTATGCTGTCCAAAGAATAAATTCTGGATGACAGAGTCGTTAACCCAGTGTCAACTACAGAGAGAGATTTCTCTAAATTAATACAATCAATTTCGCGGATTCGTTCTGCAGTCTCTGCTAGTGTCGCTTTCCAAGCTTAATTATAAATGGCATATATACCCGCGTATATAAAACGTTTATGACGTGGTTCAGTAGGTCCTTGCAAGAAGTCCCTTAAATCAACGCCATCTTTAAGTAAAGGTAAGTGGTGTTTTACCTCTGTTAGTGTAGATTTTTGTAGCCACTCAAGGCCCAGCTTTCCTACACTGTCTGTTGTTACTATCCCTGGATGTTGTTTCTGGACGTATCTTGGATCTGGCCTGGTGTATGTGAACCCTTGTGTTTTGTTCAGGAATCTATCTTGATAGTTGTTTGTGTCTGTGGGCCAGATTAACTATTTCTTCCAATCAGGATCAGTTCTGTTTTTAAGTAAAATTGATTTTACGTCGACCACCCCCTCTGTAGTGTTTTTACTATCAGGTGTAGGTATGGACGGTTTCTTCAAATCTTTTATCTTAGCTAGGCCAAGACAGGATGTCTGTTGGACAGTGTCATTCAAAAACATTATTTGTTCAGGGATAACGCTGACACTCTGACCGAGTCTTTGTCAGAGGGCTTTTTTCAGGACATTGATAAGTTCACAATGGGGCAGAATGAGGTTCTATCTGCCCCTAGTACGTGGGAGGAGGTTGAGTTGGCCATAAACTCTCCCAATACCATTTCTTTAGAATTTTATAGGGCGTTTTCCCAGAGATTTGCCAGGACAATCAATGAGTTTTCAGGGCAGCACAGGGGGGTGTTATTCTTGATTCATGGCGCCAAACCACAATTGTTCTGTTTAAGAAACAGGATAAGCCCGAGCCAAATCCCTCATATTTCAGACCGATTTCTTTGATAAACTCCGATAGTAAAATATACTAAAAATGTTATCATTTAGACTAGCAGAGGTCATTACCCGTTAGTCTCATTAAGCCAGCATGGGTTAATCGCCGGCAGGGACATGGCTGACCATGTTCAGCGGGTGTTTGCCCTTTTGGACTGGGCTCAGGTTACTGCTTCCCCCATCGGTGTGATCCTGTTGGACGCCGAGAAGGCGTTCAACAGGGTCTCCTGGGGTTTTTTATGGGCAGTGCTCCGCTGGATGGGTTTCAGCACTGAATTTATTCAGGCCATCCAAACACTGTACCCCCCCCCCATCTGCAACACTGCACATCTCTGGTCAGGAGTCAGGGCACTTTAACATCAGCAGGGTTACCAGGCAAGGGTGCCCCTGCTCCCCCCTGCTCTTTGCTCTGTACTTCGATCCGTTTCTTAGTAAAATCGAAGGAAATCTGAATATACCACCAATTAGGGTCAATGGTACAGAGTACAAGACTCTGGCCTATGCGGATGATATTGTTGTTTTGACCAGGGATGTCAGCTCTGCCTTCTCTGCCTTAAAGACTTGTGCTGAACAATTTGGTCTGTTGTCAGGCTATAAGCTGAATGCTGCAAAAATGCAGGTTATTCAATCAACCACGATGCAATTTTCTGATGCTCCTGTCGTCACTGAAGCTATATATTTAGGGGTTAAAATCACTACCTCTGTTGACATCATTCCCGATCTGAATATTTTTCCGGTGGTCGAATCTGTTATTGCTAAGTTAGAAAGACTAGACCACTTGCATCTTTCTCTGTGTGGTCGCTGTAACGTACTCAAAATGCTGGTTCTCTCAAAGTTTTTTTATTTATTTAGAACCATTCCATTGGAGCTTTCACAAGTAAGTTTGGCTAGGGCAAAAAGCGTCTGTTATAGGTTCCTCTGGGGATATTGACGCTCATGCAGGGCAGCTAAATGGATGTGTCTCCGTAGGGATCGTGGTGGGTGGGCGGTCCCAAATCTTGTATTATATTATTGGTCTGCTACGTTGCAACACTTAGGGCTACCATTGCTGGGAGATAGGGCTGAGGTTTCGCTTTCTAACAGACCTACTATTTATGAGATAGGCTTGGGTGTGGCTGCCAAGGGTATTCTGATGCAAGTCCTTGAACCAAATTATTTTAAGAAGACAAGGTTCAAGGTTATTGCGGCTATGTTCTTAGTTTTTCAGAAAATCCAGTACAAACTGTCAATCCTGAATATCAATTTCTACGAGCCATTTAAAGAACCCGACTTTTGCATGCTATCTTTCAGGATCTGACCATCTTTAGATGGCAGTTATTTGGGTCTGAAGGATATAGGTGACTTAGCCTCTGGAGGACAAATTGCCTCCTTTTTGTTTTTGAGTGATAAGTTTCATTTAAATATTCACGATTTTTTTAAGTGCCTTCAGATTAGAAGTTTTATTGATAAATATCTACATGAAATTCCCACAATGTTTGCTAAGGTTATTATATTTGAATTAATTCAAAGGAAGGCTAGAATAGAGACAATCTACCAACTTTTGCTATCTGATTTTTCGTATGATCTTGATCTACAAAATTCTAAGTGGGAGGGCAAATTTGGTAAGACTGGTGTTGATATAAGGCCGGCAATGGCCTTTGTAAGTTATGTTTTAGTCTCGGGTAGCTTACGGACTCAAAGCTATATGGCAATGTTTGACCTTTACTATACGCCGGCTAAAATTGCAAAATGGGGGGGCAGGACGGTCGACCGGTGTGCGAGGTGTGGGTTTCAAGCAGCTGACTCTATACATATGTTTTACTCTTGTCCAAATCTGAGGGAATTTCTGCATGATGTGTAGTGTTTTATAAATCTTAGGCTCAATATCCCGCTCACCATGTCTTCGGAGATGGTGATAATGGGGTCTGAAGATGCTTTGATGGTTCAAAGAATGAGATATTTCTCTGATTTCTTGTTCATAGCAATGTCTATGATTCGAATGTGTATTACATCGCAATGGTTACGTCCAGAATCCCCCATGTTTGTTAATTGAAGAGCTAGGTTGCTTGCTTTATATATTCTCGAGTCCTCAGTGTTCCTTTTAAGGTGTAGAAGGAGGCAGGAGCTGGCCTGTAAGACATGGGCTCTGTTAGAGGAATGGTTAAAGTAGTGATTTGCTCATTATTGAAAAAGTTGAAAGCGTAAAATTGTATGTCTAACTCTTTCTCCATACCATTTGCAACGATTTGCCTTTTTTCTGTGTTTTTCTGTGTTTTCCTATCAGGCTGTATAATCGGTTTCCAATGTTCCATGCTGCTCCCTATTTTCTTTATTTTCGCACTGCCCTTCTTATGTTTCTTGTTGTTTCTCTCTCTTTTTTTCTGCTGGGTTTGCATATATTTGTAAATATTGTATGCCACAACTTGTACTTCTTCTTTTGTTTCTTAAAATATGAAAATAAAGTTTTAAAAAAGGGATAATAGGACGTCATCATATATATTTGACACCTGGGGCCAGATTTATCATTTCATGCATCCCAAGGCAGAAAGACACACAAAAGGGACAAGGTGGGCATCCTCCATATTTAACATTATATGACACATTTCTGAACTCTCATTGCACTGGCGCACAATGTGCTTCCGTGCGCCAATGCAGGCACTCTTGCCCCATGGTGCAGTGGTCCCTGTGTTGTAGGCAGGATTTTTGTGGGGGAAAAAAGGTGTCCCTTTCTGCACGAAAAGAATCCTCAGAGGCATTTCCACTTTCTAAGTGTGCTGTCGAGTGCCATAGACCGAAATAGTGAAGAAGTGTTTATGAGGTACTGGACCCTTGAAAATCCATTGTCAAATAATTCCAATCAGTGTACAAATATCCATTAAATCGCCTGAGCTGCAAATTCTCAATAAAATTAGCTTCCGAACTTTACTTCTAGTAAATTCAGAGTCAGAATACAATGCAGCTTCCTAATCCTGCTCCATCAAGATTTGTCCCAAGCATCGCCAGTCCCTTAAAAAACGGAAGTTAGAATTAGAACCTGTGCAGATTTCAGGCAACAGTGATCACCAAGAAGATTCACAACATTTGATGGCTATTACCACCGAAATAAGTAATTGAATCACACGCTCAGCTGATCTTGGAGGTGAATTAATATCTGTTGTGCACTTTACATTATCGCTGCAGAATTTATCAGATTTGCAAATTGTAATTCATTAAAATCTTATATATCAAACAAATAGTTCAAGTGGAGTGAAATAAGTCATTGATTATGGCATCCCCACTTAGCCTCTGGGCAGACTATCAAGCAGTTTAATGCTAAGTTTAAAAATACTCCCTTTCTCCCTTATCGTACGAACAATTTTGTAAATGATCAGACATTTTGTTTTAAATAATGCAGCTTTAAAAAGGCAATGAGCGCTTAGAGATAATGTTCATTTTTTTTACGGTGTAAAAAAAGAGAATGCTATGGATAATCAGATACACAGCAGCATTATTAAGAATGATAAACGTTATACATACAAGTTTGTTTCTGAGATTATCTGTGGTGGCTTTACTAAATATATTAAGCAAAAAAGTGTACATTTTGCTTCCTTCCAGACAACTGCAGGCGGTTGAATAGACAAGCTAATCCATTTGTTCTAGGCTACCTTCAATGTTTTTGACATTTTGCCCTCTCCGGTGTGCTTTGAATACACGCTCTTGGCAATGTGCAGTGCGATCATGCTTGCATTTGTGTGGGAGGTTTACATCTCAAGGCAGTTCTATATTGTTCTGTAAATGATGCATTACAAGCCAGAAGTAGGTTCAGCGTTGAAATTATATACTCTGTAGATCACAACGCAGCTTCAAACACAGTATAAGCTATCCAGAGTCAAACGGCACAGTGCCTGAACATTTCTCCTAATATGCAACTTTAATGAAAGAAACATTTTTATTGAAACACTAATTATCAATATTTTGTTTTGAATGATATTTTGCAGGGGAATAACCAAACAATATTGTGTTTTGTGCTGTATTTCTTTAAGCGGACCAGAAAGCCATCTTTTTGCAAAATTTTCAGCACAACCTTTCTGGCTCCAGTGCTCCATACCTGCGAGACTGGACTGGAGAACCAATGGCAGCCCTAACAAAAATGTTGAAACCAGTCGATCCCTTCATTATCTCTCTCTTATCATCCATCTACATATTCTCTCTCTTTTTCCTCTATTGGGGGCATATTAACAAGAAATTGCGATAATGCTCGCAAAGCGCGCTTAGCGCTGTTTTTCCTATTGCCGGCTATCGCTGGATTTGATCGCCGAGTCAGCGGAGTATTACTAACGTGTTTCCCAAAGGAGATAAGAAGTCCAGCTATAGTGGCGATAAGCACCAATATCGTGGGAAGTACAGCGATAATTCATGTGCGCAAGTGAAAAGCTTGTTAATATGGGAGAGTGGTCTCTTGTCAATCCACCTCCCATATTAAACATGCTTAAGTCAAATTTTGAGCAGAGGTTAGAATCCGGCAAAAACCGCGGTTAGCAGGAGTTTTGATATTGCTCCTCAAGTCCTGGGCCGCCTCGTAAATACAGTGCTGTTGCGGTAGCGCCCTCTTCCATGTTGCATTTTCATAGGAAAGCCTACTCTGCCTCCGAGAACGCACACTTTGCATCTCATTGGAGATGCAAAATGAGGCGTTAGGAATCCGGCTGCTAACATGCGCTAATGCATGTTAGCGCCGCCTAGTAAATAGGTCGATGTAATTTTCACTTTTTTTTTGGCTTTTAAAGCCAAAAAAGCGGCAAAATGGCCCTTGATAATTATGTATAAAAACAGAGAGGTACCCCTTAAACAAGTCAAGGGAAATGAGGTTATCCAACCACAATATCAGAAATTCCCTTGAGGCAAAACTAGAAACAGGTATACATAAACATACCTCCAAATATCACAAGTACAATATCATACAACAAAGAAATTAAAAGTTAAAAAATTCATTTTATTTTTGAATATACTCTAAAAGAGACAATTGTAGGGCTGACTAATCTAGGTCCCTAGTCTAAAAACATCAAATAAAACAATACAATCAATTGCGACCTGCACAATTGCAAAAAGGGGGCAGAACAAGTACAACATAAAATTGTTAAGTACAAATTGTATATTCGGGCTCCGTTGTAGTTACACCGATATTATGTTGCTATAATGTCAGCACATCAACTTTGGTGTCGGAGACTTTAATTATACCAGAAGTGGCGTCGACGCATTTTGGTGGGTTCTCGTGATACTAACCACCTTTGTCAAGACATACAATTATCTGTCACAATCAGGGGGTATATCAAATCACCCCTAAATTCCGATATCATAAACTTCGTAAGAATAAGGGTCTGTTCATGGTGTTGACGGGGAATGAAGTGAGGGACTTATATATTTGATGTCTCCGGCTCTCTGTCCTGTTAGGGTGTGCCCAAAGTAAGGCTATTCTACTTCATGCAAGTGTCCAAAGTCGGTTTGGAAATATTTAAAATGTATCTTTGTTTGAACCAGGCCACAACGAACTTCAGCGGTATCTGTATAAAAGCTGCTTCTCGCAGATGTCGAGACTAGCTGTTGGTCGATACCAAACCGCTTGTTGGCCTTCTGAATGCTGATGACTACCTGACGAGTTTCTGGTAGCGTCCGGTACAAGTGGGGGTCCTATTGAATAATTATGCCCAATGGTTCTTTCTCTTGGTGAAGCGTAATTTGGCACCACCTTTTTGTTTGAATAGGTCACATATTCATTTACACATGGCTTCACGTACTCATTTGATGTAACATTATTTTTTTTTTTCATATAATTTTTATTTGGAAAACCTCACTTGTAGCATTACAGGGAAATTCAGACATAGGCCGAAAAGCCGCTGGTCAACAACACAAAAGGATTCAAAGGAGAAGTGTGGCTCACTGGTTGGAGAAGTGTGGCTCACTGGTTAGAGCAGGCAGACCCTGAAGCAGAGGTCAGACCCGGGACCAGGGTTCAATTCCCGAGGCGGCAGGGTTTTGAGCTCAAATGTCCACGGACTCGATAATTCTCGCTTCGGTGCCTGCCCTAATCATGGGTTCACACTATGCAACTCTGGGCATTAAGCTTGCTTAATCTCCACAACGGCCCCCCGCGGCGGGATGCCTGGCTTTCACCTTGGGGATGCTCTGTAGGGGCTATCTCACAGGGAAAAGCCAAGACGGGTTCCCAATGCAAGCGCCGAGATGCCTCCGGGTGATTCGAGCGCTATATAAGAACATACAAAAAAAAAAAGCCTTGCACAGCGAGAGGCAACAATACTGTAAAGTTCGACATAGCCCATTAAATCAGGATTAATGAATCAATTTGTCCACAATGTTCCAGGATATGAAGGATTCCAATTTATAATAAGGGTATGAGGATCTTATAGCATGCGATATTGCAAAATCATACACTGAGCAAGTCTCAAAACAGGATAATAGTCTTCAATAGAGGTTCACAGATAGGAAGCTAAAACAGGATTTGAAGCAACAACCGCTATGTACTGGACCACAGCGTCCTACTCATGAAAGCAAGAGGCAGTAGCAAACTTTCATAAATACACGTTACAGAAGTCTTCCCAATGAAACTGGACCCCAATCCCTCATCTAGTAACTAAGTATATAAGAAATAAGGGAAAAGGATACAGAAAGAAGAAGAAAAAGAAAAAGTAGGGCCATAGAAACAAAGAAGTAACAGAAAACACGTCCCATCCCCCAACCCCCCACCCTGCATACCAGCAGAAGGCCACGGCCCACCCCCCCTATAGGCATGCCTGTCGCCCCAGTAAGAACCCCGAAAATGGGAAAAAACGGAGGAGGGCCCTAGCTCCAGCCCCAATCACACCCTCCCCCCCCCCACAACCCAAAAAGCATGTAAGCCCACCAGGATGAAAAGTGAGCATCAATTTACGTTCATCCCAACCCCCCAAGGTCTCAAGCACAAGCCGTGTTCCACTTCGTCACCGCGGTCACCCATGAAGTATCATAAACAGTCAGCGTTCAACCCTGGCCAGTCCGAACAGAAGTCGACAATCTCCCCATTACATGAGCAAGCAAACTCGATGGACCAACAGTATCGGTAGGGGCCACCCAGGCCCTCAGCAAATACTGCGACACTGATTCAGAATCACTCCTCCAAGGTACACTTGTCGTCGTCGAGAAAGCAAGACGCTGATGGTCAGGATGCGGATCAACAGGCAGGGAGGTAAAGAGGGCAGCAGACACGCAGCCCCGGCCATTGTGCTCGCTGATCCCGCAATCCAACACTGCACACCCCTGGGAGTCCTCGGCGTCAACAACCTGAGATAGGTCGGGCACCCATTCCTCTTTGTGCCCGTCCGCCTCTATAGGTCCTGTGGCAGGAGAAGTGGCCGACTGCGAGGCATTGATGACCATCCACCGACTTTTCAGGGCTGAGTGCAAGTCTGTAATAGCCAGCAAGACATCTCTCATTGTAGGTTCCATCCCTCCTCCGCCAATATACACGAAACCTCCTTCCTCCAGGGACCCTCCGGACAGGATAGAGAGCCGGCTCAACAGGCAGCCGGGATCTTATTAACAACTCGCGGTGTGCGAATGGGTCATGGCGAAGCACACTCGAGCCCACATACACCCACAATGCCGCACACCGCTTACCGGCCGTAACTGGGCGAGAAATCTCCCACCAAAGGCAGCCTCGGATGGTGTATGGTCACACTCCGGCAGCCCCCGGAGAAAGTCCGGTCCGGGCTGTTCACTCTGCCTCGCACCCTATTGTCTCCACAATCACAGGCTCCAACGGAAAACCTGTGCCGCGGACCTCGGGGGTCCTACGCCGCGACTCGCCTTTTATCCACGGCAGTGTGCAATTCCAGGTCTCAGCTCGGGGGACCGGACCATCATGGCCGACCAGGGCCGATGTTTATCGCTTCCGTGTCGGCTGCAGCGCCACTCGAGGTCCTGGCTTGCCCACAGTAAAGGCCGGAAACTTCACGACGACAGTTCTCGGTCATCCGGGGCGGTATTTATTCCGGAGTTACCCGGTCGGGCCCCGCCTGCGCTCATCTGCACGGGGCCACGGCTGGGATGCAGGATCATTGACAGGATGGTGCGGGAGGCGAGGGCGAGCGGCGGAGTCGGGCGTCTATGCGGCCATGTTGGCCGCCGTCTTGGCTCCTCGGATGATGTAACATTATTAATTTAATGTAGTGCACATGAATAAATACACAAGGTGCATTCCCTGTGTATTTTTGACATATATATGTGTGTTCATAACTAATATTTTCATTACAGTAACATGGAATTGAAGCTTCTATGTCAATCTGCATTTGTGTTGTTTGAATAATATTGATAAATCTCATGTATTTGCGAATAATACTCTGCATTTATTTTAAAACTGAACATGTATACATTTGAATAGTACTCTATATCTATATTATAACCCTATATGTATCTGTAATCATGCATTTAAACATGTATTAAGATGCTTACCACGTTACCTTGACCAAAAGCCCTAAGCATTTGGATTTCTTAAAGCTTAACCTTCAACGTGAATGTTTGCTTTGCATGCAATGTGTTTCCCTCCTCTGCGGGTGCCATTATATGATCTTATGAATAGAGAAAGGCCCATTGTGTGAAAGAGATAGCAAAGTTCGGGAGGAGTATTTTTGGCAAGGATGAGAAGCCTTAACGAGCAAAGGAAGGACTACTGTTTGTCTGGAATTGCGAGATGGGAGGAGTTCAAGCACATTATGATGTAGAGTCATTGCCAACTATTACTATCTGAAGGTGGAAAATAATGAGACACTTGATGTGGAATTCTCAAATATTCTTTTGGGGGGTTTGATTGGGGATCACACTTCAGCCAGATTCAGATTCCTTATAGACTTTGAGAGGTACAGACCTCTTTGGTCTATCTCTTTTGTGTGGCTTCATGCTATGCAACATTTGTTTCCTTTAGAGAACTTCTACAAATGTTCTGCTATGCTGACACCTTTCTCCTTTTATGGATCTACTTAGAGTTTCCTCATACAGTATTATTTAGAGTAGATTCAGATCAAATGATTTAGAGTTTCCTCATGCTAGACAGGCAAGAGGACCGCAAATCATATATTGATCATCAAATCCTCTTTTCAATATTTTGCACTGTAATTACAGATTTTCTTGTATATTTTATGTTGCTAAGGCTAATCTCCACTTTGTAATTTCGGCCTGACTGTAACAATCCTATATTGTTACCATTCATCCCTGACACTTGTGCTTATCAATCTGGCTTTAAGTTTGTAATAAATCCATTCTTGATCCCATCTTCCTACCCAAGAGTTTTACTGTGTGACCAAATAGGATACACTTTAATTGTTAATCTGTAGTAGAGCCGAACTCTTTTTTATTCCCCAGTCACCTAGAAAGTTCCACTACAAGGAGCAAGGAAAAAGAGGTCCCAATACTAGGAATTAGCAGATGCTAGCAGAGGACAGTTAGGTCCTGAGATAGGCTAGACAGGAGATTTTATATGAGAATAGTTAAATTTCTAGTCCCAGTCCCAGTCCTAGTCCCAGAGCCTATGTGTCGAATTGGAGGACCGGTGGAGATCCTGTGATTTGTGGCAGAGTCTTAAAAGCGGAGATGTTGGTAGTAATAGGGTTGCACATGTACAGCTTATGCTTAGCTTGCTGTGTTATAGCATGTGTGTGATGTTTGGCAGAGGTATTTTAAATGTTGTGTGAATGTAGTGTTTAAAGTGTTTAAGTTGAAGTTGTTAACTGGTCCAACGTGACTCAAGATCTCAGGATTATATTAAAAAGTGTAGAAGACTGTGTTGTAATTGTCTAGTAAGAATTTGTGTTGTCTGTCGTGAGACATAGTTGAGGGCCCAATTTGGATAGGGACATTTATCTTTATGCATGAAAGCGAGATATAATTAGTGTGGTGAACCATTTGTGCACAGGTAAACTGTACTGATCAGAGCGATTCCCCGCAGGTTGAAGTTTTATTCAAATGTGTGCCAGAGTAGATCTGAATTATTTCTTCCATGATTGAATTCTGTTGATCTCTTTAGTGAAGCAGATAATTGTTATTTATTGACATTGCTTTGAATTAGTTTGCATGTGTACCACTGAAGAGAGTGCGTTTGTGAACACTGTACAGTAGGGTGAACCGCTGCAAGGTGTGAGACTGACATCACAATGTGCCGTGCTGGGATTGGTCAGTTGGTGTAAAGCTGTGCTGCTATTGGTTGTGTATTTCACGATATGCTGCGCTCTTTATGGTTTTTGATTTGGAATGGGAATTGTGGATAAATTATTGTGTCCTGCTTTGAAAACTAACAGTTCTAATTGTAATTATTGCTGCATTTATCCAAAAATGAAATGTATTAACGTTATATGAGATTCGATCAGGGGAGATGTGACAATACCTGTTAGGGAGGTAGAAGAGGCACCGCCCAAAAAATACCACAGGCAATAAATGTAGGGCTACACACTTGTATTTGGCTTAAACAATGGCGCAAGGTCACTGAGAAAGATGGGTTCCATGGTATGGTACATTCAATGTGAGAATCATTGAAAACCTGAGGAGGATTTTATACGAGATGAAACCACAGCCTAGACTTACACAGTTTGAAGTGCTCATTGCTTGAGAGCTTGTGGCTCATGCCATAGAGAAAAAAAGATATCAGGGAAGAACAACAAAGGCAGTGCGCACTAATGGTGGAGACCTGATATGATAGAAGGTGTGAAATTATATCCAGCATTAATAAGTGATGAAGTGGAGAGAGGGAATGAAAGGAGAAGGAAAGAAAAGAGGGATTGGATGAAAGAAACAGAAGAGGGAAGTGAAAAGTGCGATAGTGGCACTAGTGATAGTCTTTTAGATTTATTGTTGTTAGAATGCCCACCTCTGTATAATGTGATCAAAGTAGTGGGGGGTGGGAACACTAATTTAAGTGCAAATACTGGATTGGTTACTGCACCAGTAAATGCGAGCCCTAATGCCTAAGGCCACCCCTGTAAATATGACTAAAAATGTGATGGGAGGGAGTTCACGGATGTGTGTCCAGATGCCCTTACTGTCCTGGTTACTATTAGACCAGTGGTCCCATACAACCCCAATTCTGCATGAAATGGGACTCATAGTTTGGCTGTGCTTGCTCAGAAACGAGCCTCAGAAAATGCCACCGCAAGTTTTAGGGCTGGGGATATAGTTTAGTTAATCCCAATTAATGTGAGTTCCCCTTGTGGTGCGAGTGCAGTCCTGACGATGAATCCGTTCTGATTTGGACCTTTGAGGTAATTCCAAGGATTGCCGGATTAGGGTACGCTCACATGGGAGCAACCCCTGAATGCTCATAGGAGCACAACCAGAGAGAAAGCAGTATCTGGGTTGCAGTCTAGTCTTAATGTTCAGGAATTTGATGAGTGATTGACAGCTTGTAATGCTACTTCGAAAGGGAGTGGGAGTACAGAAATGAGTCACTGACCAATTCAATCCCCTTTGAAGGTACATTTGGTGGACGTGGGGAAATTAAAGTTAGAATTGGATGAAATGGTAAGTGGGAATCCTGAATTGGCCCAAATAGATGCTTATCAATAAAATGAGCTTTTGTTCATGAGCAAGGTTGTTACTAGCCAAGCAAAACAAGCCAATGATACATTATCTGAAATAGTTCAGAAATATGAAGTAGATTTAGGGTGGACAAAGGATTTACAGAAGAAGAACTGGCTCTACTTTTGCAATCAGGACTTAAAAAATATGAAAATACCAGGGCTGAAAATGCAAATTTGGAAATTAATGTACAGCATCCGGATTTGGAGTGTGCTGGATAAGTGGTAAGTAAATGGTTAAAGAGGAAAAGTCCCAAAAATTAGATATGGGAACGACCTTCTTCCGGAGAGGGGGAGGGGAGCGGGAGCCACTGGTCTCCCTTTACGAGAGATATCAAGTGGAGGTGGCGGGGCCTGCTTCCATGATGGCCGCTCAGAGCTGAAGCTCTGTGTTGAACCTGCTCACCAGCTCCCGGAGCGGCGTTTAGCTGCGTTGTATTCCCACCGAGAATAACCTGCCCGCAATAGGAATGCAGGCGGATAAATTGGATCCAACGATCGCCTCCACCCGATCCTGAGTGGATGAGATATCTGCTGCTTTGTACCCATGGGCTAGTGAGTCAAGACGGTGCCCCAAGAACTACAGGAATGCACTTGGAGGCTGAGAGTGATGAGCCGCCTTGTAGCGCTCTCCAATCTTCCAGCTGATGGCGTCCGCGTCCCCCCCCCCTCTGCCCATTTTCCCAAATCATCGACTTTCCAGCAGACTCCCAGGGGGAGAAAAACTCTGCTTTACAGACCTCGCCTGCCTGTGCCATTTGAGAGGTACAGCTGTGGCTAGGGAGGGGGAGGGGCCCGCAAATGTGCTTTGCCGTTTTCCTCGTGGCCGGACCCATTGTGGGGACTGTGCTCACGGCCTGGAAGTACATGGAGACTGGCTGTGTGCTGCTCCACTGCATAGCAAACACCAACTCAAATGCTGCTAGACACGCTGCTGCTCCTCATGCTATCTCCTGCGGCCCGGTGCATGGCTGCCGATCCACCCACTCCAAGGTGATTCAGGGGTGGGTTGCCAGAGCTGTTGTGTCTCACCAGCAGAACAAAGAACAGCACACACCCAGTGCCTTACAGAAGTATCTCGCAATTCCAGATCATTGCTGCTGCAGGAGAATGCTACACTGGCTCCCCTCCAGCCGCCTCTCCGAGACCAGGGTCCTGAGGTTTCTTCCAGGATTATTGGCACTGTGCTTTTTAACCAACTTTAGAACTGGTGGCAACTAGAACTAGCCACTGAGCCATGGAGACTAATAGGCTTGACGTGCCTGACTCTAAGATGGCTGCCAAAACCACACTCCTCCTACCTTTCCATTCTCGCCAGCGCCTACCACCCATCTTTGATTTCTAGCCTTCTGTTCCCTTCCTGATCCTCACTCTTCTCTGGCGGAGCCCAAAACATACACATGCCCACTTCCCGGTGGAGCTGCACCAACAGCTAAAGGGGAGATTGGCCCTGGCACATCGCTATGGCTGTCACCTACCCAGCCGTATCACGGACAGTTTTCTCGTTTTCTTTCCCACTGCTGTCTCCTCCCTGTGGATTTCCTGCTGTCCCTGGTATTTCCTATCCTGACTTTCGTGTTCACTAATTTACTCCTGTATTGTTTATTTATCAATTATGTAACTACTGTGAAACTTTTGTAACTTGTAACTCACTGTGTCCTTATGTAAAGCGCTGTGATACCTCTGGGTCTAGCCAGCGCTATATAAAACTCACATAAATAAATAAATAAAATGTACATGTACCTTGGTGCAGTAGTGACCTTGCATAATTCACTAATGATTTCCCCAGGTTAAAAGAAAAGTCTGTGGAATGGTACAAACAAGTTGAGCGATTTGTGAAACTCTTGAAAATGTTATGGGCTGATTTGAAAACTTTGTTTGATATTGTGATTCCAAGGGCTTTATGGAAGTAGCGTAAGAAGGCCAAATAATGGACGGAGTGAGAACCAGTGAGGGATCCTTTGACTAATGGTCTGTCATCTATAGTAATGAGAAAGTACAACCAGGTAATGACTTGGTTGAAGTCAAAAGTGTCGCCCCAGGATATTGACTGGATCAAGATTGACCTAATCACTTACAGCCTTATTCATGAAGGCTAAATCGGCTCGCAAAGGTCCGGATTCTGAGAATCCGGCCCTTTGCGAGTGCGATTTTTGCATTTGGGATTCAGCATCCCAAATGCAAAAATCGGTAATTGCTAAATCGCTAAATTGCGAGGAATTACATTTAAGGAATCTCTATTTGAGATTCCTTAAATGCAATTCATGAAGCATTTGAAAATTGCGAAAATGCAATTTTGGGCCGCTATTTACCGAGAGGTCAGACCTCTCGGTAAATAGCAAAAACTTAGAAAAATGCTTTTAAAAGCATTTTTCTAAGTTGCATGTTGCACACACACATGTCCTTTGGACATGTGTGTGCGCAACACCTGTTTCAATTTGCATTTAAGGGGTGCTACAGGGTGTCCTTTGGACACCCCTGGCACCCTTTAAATCGCTATCTTATTTGCGAGTAGCAAATTGCTAATCGCAAATAAGGAATACTCCCCATGCATTCCTATGGGCCTTTTGGCCCATAGGAATGCATGGGGAGTTATTCCTTATTTGCGATTAGCAATTAGCTAATCGCAAATAAGGAATCAGTGGGAATCGCAATTAATATTGCGATTCCTACATGATTACCGTTTTGCGAGTCTCAAATAGCGATTCCTTATGATTCGCTATTTGAGCCTCGCAAAACGGCCCGATCATGAATCAGGCTGTTAATCACCTAAAGACATGAGATGAGAAAGAGACGAATCACCTAATCACCTAAAGAGATGATTCATCCATATTATGAGAGGTAGTTGCATGCTTTTAAACAGTATAGTGGAATTGAATCATTGGAGCCTAAGGACATGGGACATTTTGTGTCTAGGTTTGAGACAGGACAGAGGCCCAGGTTAGCATGATAATTCAACAGCACTTGATTTGTTGGGAAAATAAGTTGGTTGATGAGATATTGTGATATGCCATGTATTGCAATGATGAAATCAACATGAGGCAGAAGAAATTGAAGGCGAAACTTATGATGGCATGGATGAAAGCTGCCAGAGGAGGGGTCAAAGTCAGTTGTTTAGATTGGAATGCCCCTCCAATGCAAGGAATTTATCATCAGGAAGCCTCAGTGATGCAAGGTGGAGGAGGACTTTGGTTACACTGCAGAGGTCGGGGTGTCCCTATTGACCAGAGTATTGGGATCGATGTACCACATTGAAAATGTTGAACCTGTGTCACTACTGTAATAGGTTGGGGACCTGGAAGCAGAAATGTCATATTAAGCCTGCAAATCAGGGTCAGAATTCAGGGTTTTCACAGTCTCAGAATATTCATTCCATGCAGCCATAGAATGTACAGAGACCAAGGTCTCAGACTTCTAATGTACCACCTGTCCCATTGATGCAGGTTCCACAACCCCCAATGCCACTGTAAGCTGCTAATTGTCCTAGATTTGCTTTGAATCAGGTTCTGAATGCGAACCAGATTACTTGCAATAACAATCTTTTCCACCAGTAAGCCATATTTCAGACAGTTGACCCATATGGCTCTCATCAGTCCTCCTGATGGTGCCTGAGAGAGGTGCAAGATTGAGTGCTTGATGCAGTCTTGAAGGTAGACCAAAGTGGCACATTTGTAGATGGTGAAGTAAATGGCCACACCATATCATTTTTGGTTGATAAAGGTGCTACCCATCCTACTGTCAGAACAGTGGAGGTTCCAGACCTACCTCTCTTGGGAAAAATTATCCAAGTTGCTGGAGTTGCTAATCAACAAATGAAGAATCACATTACTGAGGATGTCCCTGTAAAAATAGGACATTTTGAGGATACTCATCAATTTGTGGCCCTGTGATTCAAGTCATGTGAGTGTATCAGGACATTACTTACTGTGCAAGCAGAATTCATTTACTGCACACCAAAAGGTGTGGAGCTTCAGACCCACAATGAGGATGTCACCTTCAAATTGGTTAATCAAATTCCATGTATCAATTGTACCCTATTATGACAAGTGAAGATTTGCACCTGGATCTTAGAGATAAGGTAAGGTCAGAGGTGTGGGATTTTGCACGAAAGGACATTGGACTCATCAAAGGAGTTGAGCCTGTCCGAATATAGATACAGCCAAATGCAGACGACACCAGAGCACCACTGTATCATTTGACCCCTGAAATGGTTGCCAGAATAACTCCAGTAATAGAGGCAATGATCCAACAAGACATTCTGAAGGATCTTATGGGGAGTCTATGCAACTCACCCATTAAAGGGTTTGCAGGAGCCTAGTGGTACGTACTGCATTGTGCAGAACTTCCGAAAGATAAACAATCTTGTTGCTTGTTGTTCAATAGTACGAAATTCTGCTGTTGTTTTATTTCAAATTCCATGTGAAGTTGAGTAGTTCTCTGCTATTGATTGGTGTCAGGCTTTCTACTTTATACCCTTGCACGAGGACATTCAGTTCCTTTTGGCATTTCAGTTTGGCAGCTGTGTTTTGGCATGGTGTCAAGTTCAACAAGGGTATATGGAGAGCCCATCCATTTTCAACCTGATCCTTAAGAAGAATCTGGAAACTTTGGTTATGCCGTGCAACTCTGTCCTGGTAAAGTATATTGACGACCTGCTGGTTGTGTCAAATACTAGGTAAACTTGTAAGGTTGACACTATTGTCTTGCTGAACCACTTGGCTGAGAACTGATATAAAGTGTCCCCCAATAAGTTGCAATACTGTTTGAAGAGCGTTTTGTAGCTTTGTCACCACATTGAGAAAGGAGTAAAGAAAGTGTCACAGGAAAGGATTTTGGTGAGTCTGCAAATGGAACCCCCAACAAACCAGAAAGAAGTCAGAATGTTTTTAGGAATGGTGGGCTACTGTCACCAGTGGATGTTGATCGTATCCCTAGTAGTCAAGCCTTGACACAGGCTGACACACAAGGATGTGTTGGATCCGGTGCCCTGGGACTATGATTGTGTGTTTGCCTTCCTAGAGTTGAGAGAAAGGCTCTGCCATGCCCCAGCGCTAGGAATTTCTTATTACAACAAATTGTTTTCATTTTTTGCATTGAGAGGGAGAGCTATGCTCTCTCATTGCTTACACAAACTCATAGAAGTGCACATAGACCTGTGGCTTATTTTCAAGCTATCCTAAAACCAGTAGCTGCGGCTTTACTCAGATGTTCTTAAATCGGTGGATGCCACTGGTGTCAGCATAGGGAGAGGTGAAAGCATGGTCATGGGTCATCATTTATTTAACAGTAATCGTGTCTCACTCTGTGAAAATACCGTTGACACATACTTGCACTCAACACTTAATGAACAGTGGTTTGACCCAGTATGAACAGATCATACTGGTGGGTGAAAATGTAATTTTAAAGATAATGTTCTGCTTTGAGCCCTACTACTTTTTTGCCCCTTCCTGAGAATGGTATTGATGAAAAGGAAATGGAGCATGATTGTCTTGATGTTACTCAACTCCCACGTTTTTCAAAAAAGTCCACAGTAAAGTCTTAAAAGCTGCACTTCCTCTCTAGTACAGGGCTAGTAGGATTCTGAGCATCAGGTACTACTCCGATTTCTCCCCAGTTTGGGATTCCCCTGGGCACACAGAATGTTTGTTGCATAGGTTGAGTCTACCTCTGAGGGAGCACGGGATACTATTTAGGAGGGTCTTTTTGCAGTGAAAGGGCTTCTTTCCTGTCTAGATTCAAGTATATGCTGCTCACTTTTGGTATCTGAGTGCGAGTTCAGAGATTAGTGGTCCCTGGAACGTTAAAGCATTGCTGACAGATACGTAGCAATTAAGCAAGGAGGTCTCTATATGGTATTGGAAGCTCTCGAAGCCAATGGTGGAACTGTGGAGGCACTGTGTGGAACTTGGAAGGGTGTAATTCCAGAGTCCGAGTTCCCACATGTACTGCAAATCTCTTTAAATTTAAACCTATCATATTCTGTGGTTAAGCCAGCCAATTGAAAAAAATCTTATACCATCATTAGAATAGACTGAACACCTCGGAGATTAGCTACATTTATGTGTTTCCCGATTTCAAAGTGTAAAGGATGAGGTAATCCAGAAGCAAATGATGTGCAAATATTTGCCACTTGTCCTTCCATCAGTGGATTCTGGAACATTGTGAGCAATACTGTAGCGGATATTCTGGGTCTTTTGGGCAGTGCACAGAGGCGCTTGCTTTTTTATTTGATGCTTCTTGTGTGAAGAGGGACCGGCAAGCATTGACTGGTTGCGCCCCCCCCCCCACCCCACCCCTGAGGATTGGCTCAAAGCTGTGCGTTGGTCTTGCTGGATGGACTTGGGCTGTAACCCTGGCAGAACAGATAATATCTGGACAGACTTTCTTAAGTGGAGTGATGTGTTGGATTTGAAGAATGGAGCAGTCTTATGATTACACCTAAGTACCAAAATAATACAGGTGTTCAAGCCCAGGTTGGTGTGACTGGGAAGCTGTCTTAGTAGAAGATGCGAGGTCGGATCCAAGGGCTCAACTGAGATTGCAACAGCTGGGGTGATATGAGGACAAAAAAAATAAACAGCTATTAATTGGGGTGAAGTGGGTCCTTGAAACCTGTGGGCGCAGTTCCTCTTGACCTGCTACTTTTTATGATATTGATAGCTACCTATCCGACACACACAGGAATCTTTGTCTGTCAACTGCAGGCACTAATATTTGTGTTTGCAAGAATTATGGGAAAATTGCGAGAGAAACACTTTCAAACTTTGTGCATTTCTAGTCTGAATGGACCTTAAAACATGACTTGTAACAGAAAATGTGAGCAGTGTAGCATTTTTTTCAGTATGATGCACAAATTAGACTTTTCACCTCTCCACAGCTTAGAAAATTGAACCTTGTTTTTCTACATAAAAAACGTTTCTTTTTTTTTTCAGAGAGCTGAGCTTCAATAAATACACATTTAAAGCAAATATACATTATAAATGTTTGCAAACTTATTGAGTAATTTTAAGACAAACAAGGACAACATATTTCTACATGCTAGACAAAAAAACTTTCCAGGAGTCAGAATTGAAGAGATAAGACTCTATTTACAGTAATTGATTCTGAAACTCATTTTTTCTCATGGTTGAACACCGCTTTCATCTTGAAAGTGGTGTGAAAGTGCTCATTAGACGGAGGGTGTACTCCAGTATAAATGAGAGTGTAAAGACAAAGCGTGCCATAAATAGATGAGTGGAATTTGCTCCTTTACTTCCCAGTTGGGTGTATCGTGATTTTTTAAGAAGATCAAAACAGTTATTAAATCTGAAAGGTCTCATGCTGTGCATCAGACACATCCAGCATACCATCCCGCAAAGCTATTTATGAATTCTTTCCACCTCTACCATATCACAAAGTTATATGCTTTAATACTAAAAGGAGTAGCTCTGCTGATTTGTTAAGGTCTATTGTGTCTACGAGCTGAAGTTAAATGTTGTGGAAGTACTTTTGTGTTTGTGGCACTAAACCTTCAAAAATAATTTGATACAGAAATATTCATTGAATGGTGGAAAAAGGCAAGGTTACATTTCCTAGTTATCAATGTAAAATGGAATAGATAAGTGAAAAGGATTTGGAGTCAGAAGGAGTTGATTCAACTGTAGTGACAAATTGGATACATGAGAGCCAACTACATTAAATGTTATTAGAAAAGAATAAAAAAATATCCTGGAAGAAATATATAAGGGGATTGGTATTTAATGGTTTCTTTGTGAATCTTTAAAATCAGTAATTCATTTGACAGAATGCATGCATAAACACATTCATTGTCATAGCACTGTAACAAACAGGATGCTGTAGTTCAATTTCATACATTTATTGGAATTTTGGATCATCAAATGCTTGCTTGGGTAATCTCAATCCAAAGATTGTACTTTTCTTTGTCTTACATCGTTTGGTGCACGTCTTCACACTTGCCTACTTCTGTTTATTTGGGGGGGAATCAATGTTTAGATGCACGAGTTGTTAAACCTCTTCCTGTTTGTTTCTTACATGCTACAACTGGTACTTCGATGCTGTATTTTATCATCCAACATATCTTTTCCAATCAAAGTAGCCATGGGTTGAAAAAGATGTATATCTCACCAAACCTTCTACTTACTTTCGTTTCAGTATATTTTTTGCACCCGAGTAAATTAATCTAGCTCTCGGGACACTTAATTTTTTGCAGTTTTATGTCGCAAACTCCACCCGAAGGTATTGCAGCACTTTACAGAAGGTATTGGAGCACTTTACAGAGCACCAGTTACATTACGGAAGGACACAATAACTGTTGGTAGGAATAGGGAGATTAAGGGCTAGATGTAGGTAATTTGGATTTACCGATACATAAATACTGAATTTTACCGATTCGGTATTTATGAATCAGTAAATCCAATGTAGGTAATATTTTGGTAAAAAATACTGAATCTGTAGGATTCGGTATTTGACATTGATTCCTATGGGCCTATAGGCCCTAGGAATGAATGTCAATTACCAAATCGGTAATTACCGAAAAATTCAAGGGTGGCAGGTTGTCACTTTGACACCCTGTTGCACCCCTGATTAGGGCTTGTGTGCCATGTGGCACACATACATGCCCTAGGGGCATGTATGTGTGCCACATGGCGCAGGTGTACATGCACAGATTTGCATTTACACAGGTATTCATTATTTACCACCAACTAATAGTTGGTGGTAAATAACGAATCCTTAAAGCCCTATGGCACTGTTTACAGTGGCACCTACATCTTACAATACAGATTCGGTAATCTTACCGAATCGGTAATTTCACCGATTTGGTAAAATTACCTATTCGGTAAAATTACCAAATCTGTATTTTAATATGCCCTACATCTCAATATCCAAATACTGGTCGGTAACGGCCGAAAATCAGTATTTTTGGCCGTTACCGACCGGTATTTGTATACCTGCATCTGGCCCTAAGTGATTTGCTCAGAATCACAGGATTTTGGGCCAATGCAGAGACTTGTAGCTTTTCCCCAGTACCAAAGCCACCAGCTCTGGCCGTTATGCCACATCCTCTTTTTTCCTGTGCTGCTAAAATCAGAGAACTCAGGTTGTGCACTAAGTCATGACATTTTCTTTCGGGTTGAAACCATTGAAAAGTCCACTGATGTTTATACAGCGGGCAATTAAACAACTCAAAGTATTTTCTGTAATAACCATACACAAAGAAAAAGAAAGCATTTAAAATACTCAAACATATGCCTTTACTAATAATTTTACCTCAAAAAAGTATTCTAAAAACAATGAATGAACTGTCATTTATGCACAACCCCAACCATAACAGCTTCAGTTTAAGAAGCATCTGCCCGAAATTTCAATGTGCAAAATCAGGGGCATATTTCTGAGCCTCTTGCACCACTAGGCATAATTTTTTGTGACACACTGCCAGGGCAAACTACAAACTCATATCTATGAGGCCAAGCAAAGCCACTTTGCGTGGCTTTGAATGGCCTCATATATATGGAGTAAGGCATGGCAGCGCAAATCGCTGTGTTGCCTTACTCTGTGCTTGGGAGGCATTCCAATGGCGTTGCAGTGGGTGGTCCCATTCAACAGCTATTGATGTTGACCCTTTCTCAGATTTACAAGACCATGTAAACATGGTGAAGCGCCAAAATCTAATGCCTCTTGAAGTGAAGAGTAACAAGAAGTAATAACTATTTCTCCTTCTTTATTCATTTCTCCTTGTGTTCTGCATTTATAAGCATTCATAGATTGAGGAAAACACCTCTCAGAATTGTTTTTGTGCAGGAAGGTGCCCCAGAAACAAAAGAGCCCAAATGTAGCACTTCTACAGATGTAGCCCAAGTATAGCCCAATGGCAGAATTTCCCAGAGTGTTCTAAAGAACAATTAGAGTGCTAACAGTCTTACTTATGACAAACGTATAGAACACCTGAAGCCATCTTGATTGGAATAAAGTGGTAACATTTAAAACATTTAATTTGCAAAGGAACAAAATGAGTGGCTTCATTTTGCCATAGAAATTATGATTAGTGATGCAGAAAGAAAAATTAGAAAAACCAAATGAAGAGCAACCTGCATGCACTCAAGTACAAAAAATGTTCCAATTGAAACCAATGAAAATCCTCGATCAAAGTTTGGACCAATGCGTGCCACAAGGAAAAGGGTCCTGCAAAGCCCTTTCTTGATGAATGCCAGAGTGGCTTCATTTTGCCATAGAAATTATGATTAGTGATGCAGAAAGAAAAATTAGGGCACATTTTGACTTCTCAAATCCTCTTCTATTTCATAAAAAAATTCTAATATGCAGACTGACACATGCACTTTGAATACCAGCAGCAGATTTTCCTGGTGAGCAGAAGCTTTACTACAGTGATCTAATGAACATCTAGAGTGCTATTATTTTGAATTTATGGCAAATGTGCGACACATCTGAATGCCTTCTTGATGGAATCAAAGTAAAAAAAGCTGAAAGTATTTCCTACTGAGGAGACTGTAGTAAATGAGGAAATTAGGAAACCTTATAACAAATAAGTCTCCCACGATGGGCACCAGAGACAAAAGAGCCCAAATGTAGCATAAATATCACCCAGACGTAACCCAATGACAGAATGTCCCAGAGTGTTCTAAAGAACAACTAGAGCGCTAACAGTCTGACTTATGACAACAGTATGGAACACCTGAAGCCATGTTGATTGGAATAAAGTGGTAACACCTAAAACATTTAATTTGCAAAGGAACAACATGAGGAGCTTCATTTTGCCATAGAAAATATGATTATTGCTGTAGCTTGAAAATTTAGGGCACATTTTGACCTCTCAAATCCTCTTCTATTTCATTAAAAAAAGTCTAACATGCAGACTGAAACATGCACTTTGAATACCAGCAGCAGACTTCCCTGGTGAGCAGTAGCTCTACTACAGTGATCTAATGAGCAACTACAGTGCTAACATTCCGAATTCTTGACAAATGTATGCCACATCTGAATGCCTTCTTGATGGAATCAAAGTAAACAAACTGAAAATATTTACTTCTGAGGAGACTGTAGTAAATGAAGAAATTAGGATACTTCATGACAAATAAGCCTCCCAAAATGACCACCAGAGACAAAAGAGCCCAAATGTAACACAAATATCACCCAGATGTATCCCAAGTATAACCCAATGACAGAATATCCCAGAGTGTTCTAAAGAACAACTAGCGCTCTAACAGTCTTACTTATGACAAAAGTATGGAACACCTGAAGCCATCTTGATTGGAATAAAGTGGTAACCCTTTAAACAATTAATTTGCAAACGTAACAAAATGAGGGACTTCATTTTGCCATAGAAAATATGATTAGTGCTGCAGCTATAAAAATTAGGGCACATTTTGACTTCTCAAGTCCTCTTCTATTTCATAAAAAAATCTAACATGCAGACTGAAACATGCACTTTGAATACCAGCAGCAGACTTCCCTGGTGAGCAGTAGCTTTACTACAGTGATCGAATGAGCAACTAAAATGCTCACATTATGAATTAATGGCAAATGTGTGTCACATCTGAATGCTTTCTTGATGGAATGAAAGTAAAAAAACTGAAAATATTTCCTACTGAGGAGGCTGTAGTAAATTAAGACAATAGGAAACTTCATAACAAATAAGTCTCCCAAGATGGCCACCAGAGACACAAGAGCCCAAATGTAGCACAAATATCACCCAGATGTAGCCCAAGTATAGCTCAGTGGCAGAATGTCCCTGAGTTTTCTAAAGAGCAACTAGTGCGCTAACAGTCTTACTTATGACAAAAGTATGGAACACCTGAAGCCATCTTGATTGGAATAAAGTGGTAACAGTTAAAACATTTAAGTTGCAAAGGAACAACATGAGGGGCTTCATTTTGCCATAGAAATTATGATTAGTGCCAAAGAAAGAAAAATTAGGGCACATTTTGACATCTCAAATCCTCTTCTCTTTCATTAAAAAAATTCTAACATGCAGACTGAAACATGCACTTTGAATACCAGCAGCAGACTTACCTGGTGAGCAGTAGCTTTACTACAGTGATCTAATGAGCAACTAGAGTGTTAACATTCAGAATTCATGGAAAATGTGTGACACATCTGAATGCCTTCTTGATGGAACCAAGGTAAATAATCCAAAGCATTTCGTACTGAGGAGATTGTAGTGAATGAGCAAATGAGGAAACTTCGTAACAAATAAGTTTCCCAAGATGGCCACCTAGAGACAAAAGAGCCCAAATGTAGCAAAAATATCACCCAGATGTAGCCTAAGTATAGCCCAATGAAAGTAAAATTAGTGATGCAGCTAGAAAAATTAGGGCACCTTTTGAATTCTCAAATCCTCTTCTATTTCATTAAAAAAAGTCTAACATACAGACTGAAAAATGCACTTTGAATAACAGCAGCAGACTTCCCTGGTGAGCAGTAGCTTTACTACAGTGATCTAATGAGCAACTAGAGTGCTAAAATTCTGAATTTATGGCAAGTGTGAGACACATCTGAATGCCTTCTTGATGGAATGAAAGTAAAAAAACTGAAAATGCAGCCCAAATATCACCCAGATGTAGCCCAAATATAGCGCAATGGCAGAATTTCCCAGAGTGTTCTAAAGAAGAACTAGCGTGCTAACAGTCTTACTTATGACAAAAGTATAGAACACCTGAAGCCATCTTCATTTGAATAAAGTGGTAACACCTAAAACATTTAATTTACAAAGGAACAAAATGAGGGGCTTCATTTTGCCATAGAAATTATGATTAGTGATGCAGCTAGAAAAATTAGGGCACATTTTGACTTCTCAAATCCTCTTCTATTTCATTAAAAAAAACTAACATGCAGACTGAAAAATGCACTTTGAATAACAACAGCATACTTCCCTGGTGAGCAGTAGCTTTACTACAGTGATTTAATGAGCAACTAGAGTGCTAAAATTCTGAATTAATGGCAAATGTGTGTCACATCTGAATGCCTTCTTGATGGAATGAAAGTAAAAAAACTGAAAATATTTCCTACTGAGTAGACTGTAGTAAATGAAGACATTAGGAAACTTCATAACAAATAAGTCTCAAAAGATGGCCACCAGAGACAAAAGAGCTCAAATGTAGCACGAATATCACCCAGATGTAGCCCAAGTATAGCCCAATAGCAGAATGTCCCAGAGTGTTCTAAAGAGCAACTAGAGTGCTAACAGTCTTACTTATGACAAAAGTATGGAACACCTGAAGCCATCTTGATTGGAATAAAGTGGTAACAGCTAGAACATTAAAGTTGCAAAGGAACAAAATGAGGGGCTTCATTTTGCCATAGAAAGTATGATTGTTGCCGAAGAAAGAAAAATTAGGGCACATTTTGACATCTCAAATCCTCTTCTATTTCATTAACAAAATTCTAACATGCAGACTGAAAATGCACTTTGAATACCAGCAGCAGACTAATCTGGTGAGCAGTAGCTTTACTACAGTGATCTAATGAGCAACTAGAGTGCTGACATTCAGAATGTATGGCAAATGTGTGACACATCTGAATGCCTTCTTGATGGAACCAAAGTAAAATATCCAAAGCATTTCCTACTGAGGAGATTGTAGTAAATGAGGAAATGAGGAAACTTTGTAACAAACAAGTTTCCCAAGATGGCCACCCTAGAGACAAAAGAGCCCAAATGTAGCACAAATATCACCCAGATGTAGCCTAAGTATAGCCCAATGACAGAATTTCCCAGAGTGTTCTAAAGAAGAACTTGTGCGCTAACAGTCTTACTTATGACAAAAGTATGGAACACCTGAAGCCATCTTGATTGGAATAAAGTGGTAACACTTAAAACATTTAATTTGCAAAGGAACGAAATGAGGGGCTTCATTTTGCCATAGAAAATATGATTAGTGCTGCAGCTAGAAAAATTAGGGCACATTTTGACTTCTCAAATCCTCTTCTATTTCATTAAAAAAGTCTAACATGCAGACTGAAAAATGCACTTTGAATAACAGCAGCAGACTTCCCTGGTGAGCGGTAGCTTTACTACAGTGATCTAATGAGCAACTAGAGTGCTAAAATTCTGAATTTATGGCAAGTGTGTGAAACATCTGAATGCCTTCTTGATGGAATGCAAGTAAAAAAACTGAAAATATTTCCTACTGAGGAGACTGTATTAAATGAAGAAATTAGGAAACTTCATAACAAATAAGTCTCCCAAGATGGCCACCAGAGACAAAAGAGCCCAAATGTAGCCCAAATATCACCCAGATGTAGCCCAAGTACAGCGCAATGGCAGTATATCCCAGAGTGTTCTAAAGAACAACTAGCGTGCTATCAGTCTTACTTATGACAAAAGTATAGAACACCTGAAGCCATCTTGATTTGAATAAAGTAGTAACACCAAAAACATTTAATTTACAAAGGAACAAAATGAGGGGTTTCATTTTGCCATAGAAATTATGATTAGTGCTGCAGAAAGAAAAATTAGGGCGCATTTTGACTTCTCAAATCCTCTTCTATTTCATTAAAAAAATTCTAACATGCAGACTGAAACATGCACTTTTAGTACCAGCAGCAGACTTACCTGGTGAGCAGTAGCTTTACTACAGTGATCTAATGAGCAACTAGAGTGCTAACATTCTGAATTTATGGCAAATGTGTGATAAATCCGAATGCCTTCTTGATAGAACCAAAGTAAAAAAACTGAATGTATTTCCTACTGAAGAGACTGTAGTAAATATTGAAATAAGGAAACTTCATAACAAATAAGTCTCACAGATGTTGGTCCTGTTCTCTCCATGCCACTGGAGTCAAGGGTGGCGTATCATAATGGGCATGTGTTGCGAATTCGCAGGAGCAGGAGTTGCGGACTGGTCGCATACCAATCGCGCACATCACGAATATTAAATGTATATGACGTAACTGAAAAACACGCAGCCGTTGCACACCCTACGCAGATCCTTCATTACTTTAAAAAGTCGGCTAGAATCCCTACACCCTCTCTGACGTGCACGCTTTGGGTGCGCGACTCAGAAAAAAATTGGAAAAAAAATTACAAAGTAAATAATATAAATATATAAATATATAAAAAGAAAAAACAAAACAAAACATTTAATAATATTTCAGTCTGATTTTTAAAAAAAAGGGCAATTTTCAGAAAAATATATATTGTTATTTAATGAATAAATTATTTATAATGAAACAGTTAAAAAAACGTAGAAAATCAGTACAAAAAAATAGGTATAAGTACTATTACCCTACCTTACATAGGTTTCAGGGGTGTTATAGTTAGCTGGACATTTCACTTGTACAAAACCATGAAAATTCCTCTATTATCGTTAGTTCTGCTAACTATAACGCGTGCGCCCGCATTGCACTGCTGATGATGTCACATATTACATCTTTCGTGACATGGTCAGTGACATCACTGATGACATCCCTGATGACATCTCAAATGACATCTTCTGTGAATATTTGTATATATGTATATATATATATATATATATATACATATATTACCTACTGGCGGTCGCCATTAGGTAGTTATAGTTAGGATTGTTTTCTATAGGAAATCTGCAACATTCTATTGGGAATAACTTTGGCGCCGGTTGAGGAATCCGCTCCTTCCCTGAAAGTTTGGGGGGGATTCGTCAAGCGGGGGCCGAGATAAAAGGGGGATCCCAAAACGTGTTTTCCCCATGTTAATTTCCATAGGGCCGTTGGACTCACTTTTAGCCCGCACGGCTGAATGGATTTCCACAAAACATAGCAAAATTGTAGGGACTGGTAGCCCGATGTGCCTTTGCTATGTCTCAAGATATGTGCTCCAGTGGATTTTGAGTAATTTAGGTTCAAAAAAATATATATATCTGGGCGGAGCCTAACCACACATCTGATCTGATTGGCTGTCAGCACTTCATCCAAGAAGTGTTGGCAGCCATCTTGGCAGCAATATACATGATAGCACCTCATTAAAAAGCATTGTAGCTAATAGAGGGTTTTAGGACTTTAGTTACATTATAAATCATTTGTTGATGGTACCATACTCATTTTAGGAATTGTGGTGTGTTCTAAGGTGATTTTACCATGTGAAAAAGCCTTCTGCTGTGATATCATGAATCATGTTTGAAAGAAAACTAATATCTCATGATTTTCCCACAGTGGTTTGGAAGGGGATCTATAAGCTAAACTGAAAGCATATTTTCTGTAAATTCACATTATCTTTCTCAGTCATGTGAGAATGAAGTCTGACATTCTCAGTAAAACATGTACATCCAACAAGGACAGAGACTGTCACTTGATTCCTTAGTGTTCTACTGCAGCCTCCTAGAGTGTTCTAAAGAACAACTAGAGCGCTAACAGTCCTACTTATTACAAAAATATAGCGCACCTGAAGCCATCGTGATGGGAATAAAGTGGTAACTCTTAAAAAAAATTAATTTAAAAAGGAACAAAATGAGGGGGTATATTATGCCATAGAAAGTATTATTAGGGCTGCAGAAAGAAAAATTAGGGCACATTTTGAGTGACTTCTCAAATCCTCTTCTATTTCATTAAAAAATTCTGACATGCAGTCTCCCAAGATGGCCACCAGAGACAAAAGAGCCCAAATGTAGCCCAAATATCACCCAGATGTAGCCCAAGTATAGCCCAATGACAGAATGTCCCAGAGTGTTCTAAAGAACAACTAGAGCGCTAACAGTCTTACTTATGACAAAAGTATGGCACACCAGAAGCCATCTTGATTGGAATGAAGTGGTAAGTCTGAAAACTTTTAATTTAAAAAGGAACAAAATGAGGGGGTTCAGTTTGCCATAGAAAGTATGATTAGTGCTTCAGAAAGAAAAATTAGGGATCATTTTGAGTGACTTCTCAAATCCTCTTCTATTTCATGTATTGAATGTGCTAACATTCAGAATTTATGGCAACTGTGTGACACATCTGAATCATTATTATTATTATATTTCTTATATAGTGCCTGAATCGACCCCCGAAGGGGTATCTCCGCGCTTGCCTTGGGAACCCGTCCTGGCTTTTCCCTGTGACTCAGCCCCTACAGGGCATCCCCAAGGTGAAAGCCAGGCATCCCGCCGCGGGGGGCCGTTGTGGAGATTAAGCAAGCTTAATGCCCAGAGTTGCAGAGTGTGAACCCATGATTAGGTCAGGCACCGAAGCGAGAATTATCGAGTCCGTGGACATTTGACCTCAAGACCCTGCCGCGTTGGGAATTGAACCCTGGTCCCGGGTCTGACCTCTGCTTCAGGGTCTGCCTGCTCTAACCAGTGAGCCACACTTCTCCTTCTTGATGGAACCAAAGTAAACAAGCATTGAAAATGCAATAGATCTCGCCCTCGTTTAAGTTAAAGCCATTCTATTTGTAATGAGGTGGCTTTTTAGCTTTGCTTTTATTAGTGTTTTTTAAACTTTCATGTAAATAACATGCATCTGTGTGCATATATGTATATGTATGCATGCATTTATATTTGTATTTATATAGATATACAGATTATATATGTTTATATATGTATGTATATATTTATTCACTGAAAAAAACATAGGTTATAGACCATATATAGTTAGGGATTAGAATTTACAAAACCTTATTTTACTCACACAAAACCATTGAAATTCGCATATATAGTTAGTTGCACTAACTATATATCGCGCACCCGCAATCCACTGCTGATGATGTCACATATTACATCATTCTTGACATGGTCAGTGACATCACTGATGACATCACTGATGACAACTCAAATGACATCACTGACAACATCACTGATGACATCATCAATAGAATATTCCTCCTGAATTTAAAACTGTGCATTGGAACCTACTTGTAAGTACCTTAATTAGCGACAGAACCCAATAGCTCTTTTCATTGCTTCCCTACCTCTGATCATTCAAAACGTTTATCTTTTTCTAACCTTTTTTTTTTTCTCACCAAAGTACGCTCCCCGGTTCGCTTACCGGTGCGCGTACCGGGCGCTCCCCCCGCGAAATTTTTCAAATTTTATTTTTTTATTTTTGCATATATCACCGTCCTAAACCCCCCTCAGAAAACCTACAGGGTCACAAAGTGTCTACCGTGCCCCCTTCTACCCATTCCGAACATTGTTTGTCGTCCTTCTTGTGTCTCAATTCTACCGAAACACAAAATGGAGGACTCCCGTAACGCTGCCGGTTCGCGTACCGGGGCGCGTACCGGTGAGCACTCGCAAAAAAAAGGTGGGAAAGTAATTTACAGAAAAACCACTAGAGACACTTTCATCAAATATAGAATAGGCCCTACTACATAGGAGTCCCTACCATTTACCCAAATTTGATGGAATTCCATTGAGAAAATTATGCTGTAGGCCTGACTAAATATCCTGAGGTAAATTACCTAACAAAAACACTTATGAAGTGTTAGAATTGACAACCAATTAAAATGCTACTTTCATTATCTTCTATTATTTCATGACATTTGATTGGTTATGTACCTGAATATATATAAAGAAAGAGAGAGAAACACAGCCATTTTGACTACTACTTCCTGAAGTACATTTCAAGTGCATTTCAACTGAGAACATAAACTTCTTTTAGAAAGGTAAGATGTTATTTTAAAAACTGAAGTATGTTGTGCACTTTAAGTTACCTGTCTGAACTTAAACCCAACAGTGCCCTATCTCTACTGATATATTTTTTTTAAATTCAAATAACAGCACAAAAATGGAAGGAGAGCAAAAAAATACCATCGAAATTGTTCTGGAAAGCAACAAACATACAGATATTGAACCCAATGACTCTGAATTCTTTGATGAATCACGGGACTATGAACTTCTTCAATGTGTAGAATCAGTAGATTTCCTGATTGAAAATGAGGAAATTTCTGACAATAAAATATTAGAAGTTCTTTTAAATTTTGAAAACGAATCTGAGAAATAAATTTATATTTAATAATTCAAAAATTGTTTGAGACATTATTCATTTTTATATGTATTTTTTAAATTAGTACCAAATTGATTAAAATGTAAAGTCAGACTTTAAATATACTGTGCAACTTTTTTGTGTAACATAGTAAGTTTGCTCATAGTTACTTCCTTTCTCCCACTATTTTATCTCCAATGTGTATTTAACATCTCTTTTTCATCTCCTGCCTCCATATTCTTTCTGCTTTCCTCACATACTATGCTATGAATTCCATATACCACAATAACTTCTGAAACAACATGCAAGATATCTACAAAGGAAACGGTGTATTTTTAATTTTAGACTCTGCATTGGTACCTACATGTTGGTACTTAAATAAAAAAATAAAAAATAAAAATACAACAAAAATAACAATCAATATACATACATTAATTGAACATTCTTTCATTCTATTTTCCCTATATTACGCTCCCCCGACCGCTTCCCGGTGCGCGTACCGAGCGCTCCCCCCGCAAAAAAAAAACGATAATAAAAATTATTTTTTTTTGCCCTGCGGGGCCCTTTTAAAGCCCCCTCATCAAACCTAGGGGGTCAGGGAGGATGTACTCTGCCACCTTATGCTCATTTCCCCCTTTGTTTTTGCCACATCTTGTGTCTCGATCCTACCGAGACACAAGATGGCGGCCGCTCCGAACTGTTTAGAATGTTGACAGTCACCGGGGAGCCAATCCGCTTCTCCTCGCGAAGTTCCGTTACGCGTCAGGTACGCGAACCGGGGCGCTAACCGGGACGCTGTCACAGATATATCTGTTTTTTAAAACGTTAATTTCTCAAAAACCACTGGAGCATATATATTGAGACATAGCAAAGGCACGTCGGGCAAACCATATCTACAATTTTGCCAAGTTTCGTGTAAATCCATTCAACCGTTCGAGCTAAAAGTGATTCCAACCGCCCTATGGAAAAACGAATGGGAAAAACATGTTTTGGAACCCCCCTTTTTACTCGGCCCCCCCTTGATGAAACCCCCCCAAATTTTCAAGGGCTGCTCAGAAACAAAATGTGCCATTTTCCTGAAAATTTCAGCCAATTCCGTCCACAAACGCCAAAGTTATTCGACATAGAATTTTCAGAAATCCCATAGGAAAAAAATCCTAACTATATATACCTACTGGCGACCGCCAGTAGGTAATATATACACATACACATACATATATATAAATGCATATATATATATATATGCATATATATATATGTGTATATGTGTGCGTGTAGAGAGAGGTAGAGAGGTAGAGGTGTAGAGGTAGAGAGGTAGAGGTAGAGAGGTAGCGGTAGAGAGGTAGAGACTAGTAGAGAGAAAAGTAGAGAGAGGGAGAGAGTTAGAGAGTAGAGAGTGAGTAATAGAGAGTAGAGAGTGAGTAGTAGAGAGTAGTAGAGAGCAGTAGAGAGAGTAGCAGAGAGTGAGTAGTAGAGAGTAGTAGAGTGAATAGTAGAGTGAGTAGTAGAGTTTAGTAGAGAGTGAGGTGCAGAGAGTGAGTAGTGGAGAGTAGTAGAGTGAATATTAGAGTGAGTAGTAGAGAGTAGTAGAGAGTGAGTAGTAGAGAGTGAGTAGTAGAGAGTAGTAGAGAGTAAGTAGTAGAGTGAGTAGTAGAGAGCAGTAGAGAGTGAGTAGTAGAGAGTAGTAAAGAGTGAGTAGTAGAGAGTAGTAGAGAGTGAGTAGTAGAGAGTGAGTAGTAGAGAGTGAGTAGCAGAGAGAGAGAATAGTAGAGAGTAGTAGAGAGTGAGTAGTAGAGTGAGTAGTAGAGACTAGTAGAGAAAGAGTAGTAGAGAGTGAGTAGTAGAGAGTAGTAGAGAGTGAGTAGTAGAGTGAGTAGTAGAGAGTGAGTAGTAGTAGAGAGTAGTAGAGAGTGAGAAGTAGAGAGTGAGTAGTAGAGAGTAGTAGAGAGTGAGTAGTAAAGAGTGAGTAGTAGAGAGAGAGTAGTAGAGAGTGAGTAGTAGAGAGTAGTAGATAGTGAGTAGTAGGGAGTGAGTAGTAGATAGAGAGTAGTAGAGAGTAGTAGAGTAGTAGAGAATGAGTAGTAGAGAGTGAGTATTTGAGAGTAGTGGAGTAGGAGAGAGTAAGTAGTAGAGAGTAGTGGAGAATATTCCAAAGTTTGGCACAGCACCACTTGCACAATAAGTCCAATCAAATCATATCACTTAGAGTCCTTATTGAAGCGCTGAATGTTGGTGTATATTCTAATGCTTTTATTTTCCTTAAGTTTATGTACCACAGCCAGCCGAAACGTTTTGTTCTGTACAACAGAACTTCTTCAGGGCGTTCTTATTTCCTTCAAGTTATGTCGGTATCCTGTTGTCATATAACTAGATATTTCTTCCAAATGTTAGACGAGACGTAAGTACATTCTTATTCAAAGCGACTAGGTATCAATTTTACCCACACAATTCGGGCAGACTTGAGTAATTTATAGCATCCTCAAAGTCAGTCTTTCAAAAATTCCAAAGTATAGGACATGATAATCCAAATCCAAATATTTCTCAAGAAAATTCATTTTCAATCGTTCGGAATATCGGTGTTTGGGCAGATATGACCCAGGGACCCCCAGTATGCAAGGGGAATTAGTCCCCCCTCTGCAAACGTACCAGTGGCCTGCGTTGCAGAGAGGTGTAAAAAGGGGCATAGCCTCATTACACCTCTGTGCAATGCAGCCCCCTGGCGCATACTGGAGGTTCGAGGTGGGCTAGTTGGCCCCCAGGGACCCCTAGTATGCAAGGGGAATTAGTTCCCCTTCTTCAAAGATGCACGGGGGCTGCGTTGCAGAGAGGTGTAAAAAAGGGTGTGGCCTCATTACACCTCTCTGCAATGCAGCTCCCTGGCGCATACTGGAGGCTCCTGGTGGGCTAATTGGCCCCCAGGGACCCCCAGTATGCAAGGGGAATTAGTTACCCCTCTGCAAACGCGGCAGGGGGCTGCGTTGCAGTGAGGAGTAACAAGGGGCATAGCCTCTTTACACCTCTGCAATGCAGCCCCCTGGCGCATACCGGAGGTTCCAGGTGGGCTAGTTAGCCCCCAGGGGCCCCCAGTATGCAAGGGGAATTAGTCCCCCCTCTTCAAACATGCACGGGGGCTGCGTTGCAGAGAGGTGTAAAAAGGGGCGTGGCTTCATTACACCTCTCTGCAATGCAGTCCCCTGGCGCATACTGGAGATTCCTGGTGGGCTTTCAGGTCTTATATAGTTAGGAATTAGCATTAAAAAAAACCTTTGAAATTCACTGAAAAAACCATAGGTTTCACACCAGTTATAGTTAGGAATTAGCATTTAAAAAAACCTATTAAATTCACTGAAAAAAACATAGGTTTGACACCAGTTATAGTTAGCTGGAAATTTTACTGACATAAAACCATTGAAATTCCCACGTTATAGTTAGTTGGACTCACTATAACTTGCGCGTCGCAATGCACTGCTGATGACGTCACATATTACATCACTCATGACATGGTCAGTGACATTACTCATGACATCACTGATGAATATCACAATCCAGCCGGTAGCCGTGCCATAGATCCAAGCACAGAACCCAGCGCGTAGACACAGTAATACGCCAGAGCCAGTCTTTGGTTATTTTCAGCTTTATTGAGCTTTCAAGTGCAGGGTGAAAATGTCGAACAGACGCTCCTTCCAAAACAATATATATATATATATATATATATATATATATATATATATATATATATATATATATATATATATATATATATATATATATATATATATATATATATATATATATATATATATATATATATATATATATATATATATATATATACATTACCTACTGGCGGTCGCCATTAGATAGTTATAGTTAGGATCTAGTTACCATTAAGGGTGGGCGGCCAGCTACGCTCCGTGCACGGAGTGCGCGTAGTGCCGTCTCCTACGCATTTTGCGTAGCGGGCGTAGCCAGGCAGCACTATGTGCGCTCCGCAGACGGTGCATAGCCGGCCGCCACCCGCCACCCGCCACCCGCCTCCCTCCCGCCCTCCCTAAATACTTAAATAAAAGGATAGAAAGCTTTTAAAAACACTTACCTTGTCCGCCGCGTCCCCGGGGCTCCCTCTCGCCGTCCCTGGATTCGCGCCGCCATTTCGGATACTAATGCGCATGTGCGGGCGCCCGCGCATGCGCATTAGTATCTGAATCGGTGGCTGCGTGAATCGCGGGACGGCGAGAGGGAGCCCCGGGGACGTGGCGGACAAGGTAAGTGTTTTTAAAAGCTTTCTATCCTTTTATTTAAGTATTTAGGGAGGGCGGGAGGGAGGCGGGCGGCGTGTAGTGGGGCTACGCGGAGTGCACGGGTGGGCGTAGTTTTGTGCCCACTTCACGTAGCTCCGCGTAGCCCCACTCCGCACACTACGCCCAGGGTTAGTTACCATAGGAAAATGGCAGCATTCAAATCCCAATAACTTTGGCGCCGATTGTTGAATGTTCGCGAAATTTTCAAAAATGGTTCTTTGTTGATATCAGCTGCTACGTTAAAAGTTTGGGGGTGATTTATTAAAGGGAACCAAGAAAAAAGGGGGGTCCCAAAACGTGTTTTCTCCATGGTAATAGGAAACTTTCGATAAGTCTACAGGTCCGATGAGTGAACAGAATTACCCCAAATTTGGCAGGGAGAAGGGTCTTTGTCTAGAAATCACGCTTTTGTTTATTTAGTGTAAGTCCATTCAGTAGTTTTTGAGAAATATCGAAATTTACAGATATTGATATTTGGGAATTCTGCCATCTGATTGGCTGAGGCGTTACGAGCACGAGCTTGCGGCTGATTGTCTGTGAGCGGTGCAAGCGGTTGCAACAAGGAAGTGTTGCCCGCCATTTTTTTATTCTGTTGAAGTGAGTAAGGGGGAGAAAAGGGGAAAAAGGGGGTAATAGGAGGGTAGGAGCACTGTAACCTCTATGGGGTGTTTAGGGTGTGCTATGGAGGGGGTGCGAAGCGAAGTATTCACCCCTACCGGTGTGTAAGTGGTGGGCTACGGACATTAAGTGAGGTATTGCGTAGAGTCTGATGAGGGTAAGGTGAGCTGGTGCGGGACTCAGGGATTAAAGCGTGAGCCCAAATTGTGTGTTTTATGCTGTGAAGTCATGTGCTGTGGCCGCTGCACTACAGTTATGGAAGTAGTGTCAGCATGTGTTTGTAACTACTAGGACAAACTACTGACCCGTACTGATCTAAAAGTCCTGGGGTACGTAATATATGTGAGGTACTGTCTAGTGTCTCATCCTGCTAAGCTGAGCTGCTGCCGGAGTCGGGGATTAAGACGTGAACCCAAACTGTGTGTCATATGCTGTGAACTCATGTGCTCTTGCCGCTGTGCCACATCTGTGCAGGTAGTGTCAGTATGTAGTTCTAGCTACTTGGATGAACTTTTGTTTTGAACATTGTAGCTTATTTATGGTGCTTAGGTGGTGTTATATAGGGAGTGCAAAGGTAAATCAATACAGTATTTGTAAAGCGAAAACTACTCACTCCTATGGGTGAGTAGAGCAGAGGATCAAAGCGAGAAGTCTGTGCTGCAAAGTGAGATGGTCTGGCCACTGCGCCACAGCTGTGCGGAGAATACATTTTGGCGATGGTCCGGGAGTTGCTGTTATATGGCCCTAAAATAGTGGGTCTAATTTGTAAGTTATAGGGTGGCTCTAAAAAGCCCTTGTGTTCGTTAGTTGGAGCTACATATAAGTGCGTATGCACAGCTTCAAGTTATTCAGGAAAACTCGGTTTCCCTGATCTGTATAGTGTACTCCATCACTTCTGTATATATCAAACCGTATGTTTTTGTTGTAGATGGAGCCCATTTTGAGGTCTCTGAGGTATGCAGATACAGCTTTGTTGACTTTTTTCTGAGATTTTTCAATCTGAGCACAAAATTGTTTGGACCATTTCCACTTCTGTCTTTAGCATATATTGGAATGCTCAAAGACAGTGTGAGTCAAACGTAACATCAATTGTCCAACGGTGTCCTTCATAAGCATTTCCAAACGTACCCAAGTCAATCTGCCTAGGTCGTTTCCGCCACAATGCACAATCATGAGGTCAGGGTGTTGGAGATGCAAACAGGTTTTAACCAAAGGCAACAATTGGTGCCACTTCAATCCTCTCTGTCCAATCCATTTAATGTCCACATTTTGTAAAACTAGGTCTAAGTCAATACGTCTCTATTCTGCATACCTCTTGCCCCAGAAAACATAGCTATGTCCTACGATCCACACTAACATTTTGAAGGTATGGCTGGAAGATATGGAAAGATGTCTGTAGCTCATGCAGTTTCTTCGTAGAATAAGAGACATGTTTAAAGATGGGGAACTAGTTTCTTTTCGCATACAAAACGGTACCTGATTGGGAGATGAAAAGCATTGTTTTTTAAAAGTAGGGTGCACATTCATTTTGTGGAAAAGTATCTTTGTGATTGGTTAAAAAAAAGCAGTTTTCATGTGGAGTACATAATATAGGATAAAATGTGCTCAACTCAACCACACCTGCTACTTGCATTTGAAAGGCCCTGTTCGAACTGAACACAATTGTGAACTTTTAACCTGAACGTGGCGTTAAATGTTCGAGAAAATGTTGAAAAAAATATCGTTAGGTTTAAAAAATTGATGAACTTTTAATCTCCACATGTTGTAGAATGTTCTAGAAAGTGTGTTGATAGAATACGTAGCATTTCTGACTTCGATGTGTACTTGAATATTAAAAAAACTGTTTATATGGAAAAGTAGAAAGACAGTAATAGAGAGAAGTTTTGAAAGCTAAAAGAATCAAGGAACTATTGTAATTTGTTCTTGATTACTTACTGGCGGTCGCCAGTAGGTAGTTATCACTCTTAGTGGTCTGAAAGTGCGGTGTTGCTCAGAGTGGCATGGTGCTGATATTATATAGTGCTACACTCGGGTATGAAACCGAGAGTCTAAACCGTGAGGTCATTGCTGTAAAGTGATATGGTCTGGTGTTTGTAGCATACGTGTGCATGTAGTGTTACTAGGGGTTTATACCATACAAGGAGTGGGAATCGAACTGCTGACCGCTACTGTGTGTTGATAGTATACCGGAAGCGGGAAGCGAAGTAGTTATGCCTACCGGTGTGAAGACTTGGGGATGAAAGCGAGCTGATTGCTGTAAAGTGATGGGCGCTTGCCGCTGTAAGATACTAGCCGCTGTAGTATAAATGTGTAAGTAGTGTTAGTATGCGTTTATAATAAATAGGGAGTGGGAAGCAAACTACTCACCCCTACTGGTGTGAAGATTTGGGGATTAAACCGTGAGCCTAAATTATGAGCTCATGGCTATAAAGTGATGTGCTCTGGGCGCTGTGGCATACCTGTGGAAGAGGTGTTAGTTTACGTTTATACAATATAGGGAGTGTGAAGCGAAATATTTACCCCTTCCTGGTGTCAAGACTCGTGGACGAAACCATGAGCTCATTGCTGTAAAATCATGTGCTCTGTGTAGTATTCCAATGTAAGTCAAAGTAGAATGTTAGTATGTTATTCTACTAGAATAATGTAAGTATGTAATGTTAGAATGTAGGGCTGTCATGAGGGGAACCTTGTGGAGTTTGTACACGGTGCTGGATTAGACAGTTGCTTTGCTGTCTGCTCCTGTTGGTGGTTGTTTTAGGTGTCTTTTTTTCTTGTAATGATTCTACTTATTGGATCCACTGCTGTCAGTTTCTTCACTACATAAACTTGTCGACGAGCATGAGAAGGTAAAAAGAAGGCACTACTCACCAATATTTCAAAATTGCTTGTGGTGTGCTGTAGACCCATTTTCTTCATGTAGCTGTTTCTACTCATACCAGGGACGTCGGCTCATTGAGGTATGTCATCCGATTTCTGGTAGGATTTATATTTTTAGATTTTGTGCTTCCTCTGCTTCTTCATTACATTCTGGTCGCTGTGCTACACGTGTGAGTAGTGTTAGTATGTGTTTATACTAACAAATGCATCATGGTCCTAGAGAGTGCAACCTCTCAGGTGCAGCTCATACAATGTCCCGGGGTGTGCATTTGCAGAACATTTGTGTTTGCTATTAGAGGGTGGTGCATGGCTTCCACCCTTCGTTAGCAAATACTTGTTCGACTACTTGAACCGAGAGGGGAAAACCTCTTATCGCTGTAATAGAGGGGATGCGGATGGTAAAAATGGAGAGAAAAGAAACAAAACAAAAAAAAAGCGGGGTCTAACCCGTTCTTTTAAATGAGGCCCCTGGTGGGCAATGTTCCGTGACCAATCCAATTATTATATTGTGGGGTCTCTGTAGGACTGGGGATCTTATTGTCACATGTAAATTAGGCACAGAAGGGCACAGAGACATTTGCAGCCTAGGGGACAGCCACCTTCCCAGGTATTGTTTACTAATTGTTCTGGGTTCGAGGCCAACTGAAGTACGGGGATCGCCAAACTTTGGGGCTTTATTTAAATATGCAGGGTGGGCCTCGGCAGTCCCTGAAGCCTCGGTTGTTTAAGGCAGTGCCTTATTTGTTCTGTAATCACACAGGCATTACTTATGGAGTTATAAAGTGATAGTCATAGAACTCTTGTAGTTGTACAATTACCCAGGCTTCATTTGTATACTAATCAGTTAGATTATGTTTGGTAGGTGCACTCGAATATTAAATAAGTTTGTCCTTCAAATCTCCTATAAACAGATGATTTTCACAATAAATAATAGACAAGTATTGTCAGAAAAAGAAGACCTATACACTGTTTTTTCTTTGAAAAAAAGTAACCTTTATTAAAACACAAATAAATAGAAACGTAACATTAATAGAAAAAAACGTATAATAAAAAAAACGTGGGTTAGACTCCAGTGGAAGCAGCATAGGACCCCTGCAAGACAAAAATGAAACATAATTATGTGTGCTATTTGGAAGAGGTAAAGAAAGGTAGAAGGGGAGGGAGAGTCAAAAGAAGAGACGGAGGAGGAGACAGAGGGTGGGTCTACTGCACCCAGCCCTTAGTGTTTACCCTCCTGTCATCCATTTGTCTAGGACGCTGGGATCGCGAGAAAGAGTGTGGTTCAGCAAGTCCTGAAAATGAAACACATGAGGGCAGAGATATGGGCCATATTATCATGGAACAGCGATACCATTATCGCCGCTTTAGCGGCAGGAAACTGCTGCTAAAGCAGACACTTATTTATACACCTACTCTTCAAATAACGTAGTCTCATGTATACTCACATATAGTGGCTTAAAACAAATGTAGATAGTCACAGATATACCACTGAGACATGTATTCACTCAACAACACACCCATAAACACACTAACTCATCCATACAGCCCTTCCCAGTTTCCCTTTTTAATCCATACAACCACTGAATCACCCAGTCAGGCATCTATGCACAGACTCATACACCAACCCACCCACACAGACACTCAGGGACCCACACAGATACTCAGGCATTAAATCATTAACCTATATAGACACTCATGTAGCTATTCAGCAACCCATGCAGTTGTTTGCACCCCAATGGAGAGGCTAATACAGACTTTCACACAGTTTAGTCACTAACCCATGCATTCAGTAAGACATGCTCAGTCACTCACTTATACAGTCAGTCACGCACCTACAAAATAATTCCTTTAGGCACTTGGAAGTGTACTAATTCTTCAATACACCTTGGCATATGTATATAAAACATATTTAAACTTTACAGAAACACACATTCATTGGAACATACAGTACCATCAACACAACATCATGCTAACTGAAATGATTTCCCAATGATTGAATAATATCATCTTATTATTTAACCCCTTGGGCGTGGCTGCGATTCTGCGCCTGTGCGGCAGAATCGCAAGTGGGCGGGTTTATGACGGCCCCCAGCCGTCATCAGCACACGCCCACCGTAGTGCATGACGGCTGGGGGCCGTCATCAGCATTGAAGGGGTTAATAAACAAATCTTTAAACAAATAAAAGGAAGTACCATGGGCTTTTCATTTTATCCCAATTATGCTAATCTAACAATGGGATGGTTCGAACAAAAACTAGCATGGGCCACAGAAAATGATGAAAATGATGACTTCCTGGTAAATACCATTCTATGGCTCAGTTTCATAGATCATCTTTTGATCATCTGGGATGGCAGGGAAATTGAATTCAAAAACTATTTTGACAAACTAAACAACAGTTCAGCAAAATTGAAATTCACCTACGAAATCAGCTCCAAAAAAGTAACATTTCTAGACATTTATGTTGAAAATAACTCCCTTCAAACAACACTTCATCGCAAGTAAACAGCTACCAACACGATAATACATGGGAAAAGCTTTCACAATTAAAGATTAAGAAGGAACTGTTCAGCTGACAAGGAATTCTTTAAACATAGTCAACAAGCCAGTTATCGGTTCCTTAAACGCAAATATCCGAGAAAAGTAATTGAAACAAGTCTGTAAAGAGTAACGATTCAAGAACGAGGTGATATACTGAATAAAACAACAAAAGCAGAAGAATCTGATAAATCAACAACAATAAGATTGAAAACAACATACAGTGCTGAGAACAAAAATGTGACAAAAATCATTAAAACACATTGGGGAATTTTACAGTTGGATCCCACACTGGCAAAAATCATTGGTGACCATCCCAATGCAACATACCGTCGGGCAAAAAATATTGGAGACAAAATTGTCCATAGTCATTTCCAGGAAGCACCAATAACAACATGGTTACAAAGGGAAGGCTTCTGGCCATGCAAACTCCGTAAAGTGTGCAAAATCGATACACACAAAAGAGAAATCAACATCAAGAAGGGCACCAAATTGAAAATCAGACAACATCTGACCTGTAAAAGTACCTATGTAATTTGCATGAGTGCCCGTGTAAGATGCGCTACATTGGGAGCACATTCTTTGAAGTGAAGAAGAGAATTCAGGAACATCCTCGAGCCACAACACATAAAGATTGTTCAAATTCACACATGGAAAAATATCATGATAGCAAATGGGAATCACTGAAATATTGGGACCAGGAACAAATTCCACTATCCGAGAGGGGAGGTGATCGCAAAAAAGTGTTCCGACAAATAGAATCAGTACATATTGTAACGTTCAGAACCCTTGAACCCAGAGATCTCAATCAAAATGAAGAACTTTGTGTACACCTCTAAAGAATATCCAAAAAAAAAGAACTGTAACAGAAAATCAACAAAACACTCCCCGTAGTGTTGGAAAACAAAGTTTCTATGGGGCAATTACATAAAGGATGATAACGAAAGAAACCAAAAAAGTTGGGAGTGAAATAAAAAGGCATCATTACTAAAAATGAGATAATATCTTCGGAAAAGTGAGGAAATGCTCACCAGAGAGCAGAAACTAAAGATATATAAAGGGACACAGAGCATAGTTGGCCGAAAATAAAAATAAAAAATGACTGCACAAAAATCACTTATGAATATGAGCACTTAAAATTTGCAAGTTTTTATAAAAGTTAAACTACACTAACCACAATGCACTTGAACAAAAACAGGAAGTAATTGTGTGCAATTAGAAATAAAATATGTATTTTTTCTATGGTGCACTATCCCGTGAACAAGCTTTTTGTTAAGGTGAAACAAGTTTGGTACAGCAAATATCTAAAATAAAGCTGCTTTAACTTCTGAACATGAGTGAGTGCGTTTCTGCTATAATCTTTTCGCCGCGAGGCAAGAAGCTTTTGTTTTGTGAGGAGAGCTACGGCATCAGACCCGGTAAGACGACCCGCGTCTTGTGTTGCTTTCAAATTGGGGGATCAGCGGGTTACCAGATCAACTCCCGTACGCACTTTAAACTGACCAGGAATAAGCTGTGACACGGTGTATTGGTGCACCGAAGTATAGTGATTTCATAGACAGCATGTTTTCCAAAGATGCAATCCGTGACAGGGAAACTGCAGCAGCAGCTCTCTTTCAAAATCTCCCGACAGTCACTAACGAACCATGTAATATCAATGGGGAGACACAGAATAAAGATGCCAAAGCGTTATTGAAGACAATAGAGAAATTGTTGAGAAACTAATTGTCTAAATGGTGGGAGAAAAAATCTTTAGAAAAATACAGGGACGCCAATCGAGTGCCGAGGGGTCTTCGTGTCCTAATTGCCCCACCTTCGAAAACCCAAACCCAGCCATGCTGCTGGAGTGGGCTGAGAACAACCTACAGGCATCCATGAATATGATTCACATTTTAATATAATACTCTGAAATTGACCGCAATGCGCTGCTACTTGAAATCGAACGCATTAATGAGAAACTAGAGGCTTTAGGTGAAACTGACCTTGTGGCCAAAAGTAAGAAAGAAATCGATGTACGTATCAAGAAACATGAAGACGTCATCAAGGAATGCAAAATCTACAAGTTTGCTCGAGACCAAAATGATTATGCCACCTGCAAAATCTTTACATTTGCCTGAAAGTACGGTAATTATAAACGTTAGGCACTTACTGGGGGCAAATCACAGAGCAAACAAGTTGTTAGCGGCAGTGATGCAACAGCAATAGTGAGTGATTCTGACTCTGCCTCATTAAAATCAACAAGTAATACAGATGATAATCGACCGGGTACCTCATCCTCACATCAACCAGGAATACAAACTTCTCCCTTGTGGATGAAATGAATTTTGTGAGAGAGGAATGGCGGTATTCCTTGCGCCCCCGCAAGCCTCTCTACATGCAAGAAAACTAGCAAACAAAAGAAGGCGTGAGTGGAGGGTCAGACACAGGCAAGCCTTCATTAAGAGGCAATGCAAGGCGGACCTGGAAAAAATAATCAGTAGTACTGAGAATACTGCGATCAACTTGACTGACCTGACATTATCAAAAGCAGAAGAACAACTTCTTTCTTTGGGATTATCATTTTGTCCCAAAAACGTTTTTTCCTATAATCAAACTCGGATTGATTTATTCAAGTTTATAAGGAAAATTAAACTCATCAAATATTTTCAACTTAATACATTTCTGGGTAAAACAACTGTACCCACATCGGATGGTTCCAAGGATGATGAAGGAATACAGGTCAAAGATAATTCCAATTTACAAGCACTTTATGATCTAGCCTATGAAAATGATGTTGAGGAAGCTCCAACTGTCAGCCAAATGATCAATGTATATAAACAAGTATCAAGTCCTTTTCGTCCAAAATCTAGGTTTTTACCTCTAATGCCAAAATATGCGATCTATGTTTTCAGTGACACAGTTATCACAGAACTTAAAAATCTGAATAGAACTGTCATGTCTCAATCCCGCAAAAGAGATTACCGGAATAAACAGTACAATATACTTATTTGAAAAATTCAAGGTAAATCTGATGTGATTATTAACAAATCTGACAAAGGCGGGAACATTGTTTTGTGGTCCAAGAAAGATTATCTTATTGAGGCAGATCGTCATCTCAAAGATCAAATATGCCACAAGAAGTCATCCAAATCAGAAATGGGAAAAGCTGAAGAATCTACAGGCAAAAAAATCCATCAATCCATCAGTGGAATCAGATTGGACTTATTACTAAAGAGAAAATGAATTTTTTAACTAATGAATATCCTATCACACCGGCCCTCTACTTGTTACCTAAAGTCCAAAAGCTAACTCAACCTGTGCCAGGGCGACCTATCATTTCTGCCCTGGGTAGCATGAATGAAAATCTGTCTAGATACGTCGATTACTTTCTGCAGCCATTTGTGAATAGTTTGCCTTCTTTTCTTAACGACACTCCGGACTTTCTCAACAAAATCAATGATGTTATCTGGAGTTCTGATTTTTATCTTGTTGTGATGGACATAGAGTCCCTTTATACAAGCATTAATCACTGCCATTGCATGAGGGCCACCTCATGACCGTGAAATCTCTATGAGAGAACATAATGATATGTTGTTACAAATCATTGAACTGAGTTTGACCACAAATTTTTTTCAATTTAACAATGAGATTTGCCAGCTGCTGCGTGGTGTCCCCATGGGTTCATGCTTCTCCCCCAGCTACTCATGTTTACATGTTGGCTTGTGGGAGAGGCATGTTCTCATGGTGGCCCACCGGCGCTGGTGGAATCTAATAGCATATTATTGGAGATATATTGACAACGTTTGTCTCATATGGAAAGGGACTAGGTATGAAGATATGCAGTTTGTTGAAAAAATTAACATCAATGATTTGAATCTTAGAGTCACTGCCACTATTGATAAATCTAATGTTGAGTTCCTAGATGTATTGCTATAAGTAGATGAGGGAGTTTTACAGACTATGTTACACCGTAAGTCCACTGCTGGAATTCCATCCTGCATGCCCACAGTACACACCCCAGACATCTAATTAATAGCTTTCCGTATGGAGAGTTCATTCGTATATGTCGTATCTGTAGTTCTGAATTGGTGTCTAGAAAATGTCAGATGGAGGCATTTCAATGTTTTGTAAATAGAGGCTATACTAGAAAACAATTGATGACGGCCTTGAACAAAGCCAATGCCAAACAAAGGGAAATTCTTCTTCAGCCCAAGAATGATCAAACATCTCACATAATGATTGCTGACAACAATGTGCAGTCCATTAGGCTTATTACTACTTTTAATATACAATAGCAGTCAATTTGTAGAATTATTTATTCTGGATGGTCAATCATTTTAACTGATAACATTCTGAGGCCAATTCTAACTAACCTGCCAGCCACCACATTCAGGCGGGCTTCCTCTATGAGGGATGCCCTGGTGAAATCTATGCCTGAGGTGAAAGCAAAAAGTACTTGGCTCATGAAACCAAGCTTTTTTAAATGTAGTTCTTGCCGTGCCTGCACATTTGCCAAAAATTCAACTCACTACACTACAGCTTTTAGTGACAAAATGATTGCCATAAAGGAGCACCTGACATGCCTTTCTGAATACGCAGTATATAAACTTCGGTGCACTTGCAATTTGGTATATATAGGTAGCACCAAGCTCCCTGTGCACAAACGTATAATTCAGCATGTCAGGTCTATTGTGAATTTTGATCAAAATTATCCTGTGGCAAGACATTTTAAGTCAGTCCATGATAACAAACTTAAAGATCTTGAATATACTGTCTTGGGATCTGTTCCTGTAAATGTAAATGTAAATGTATTGGCATTTATATAGCGCACTACTTACCCGTAGGGTCCCAAGGCGCTTCGACCGCTGCGAAACCCTTCCTGGCTTCCCTGAGAGATGGTCCCTTAATGGGTATCTCCAGGGTGGGACCAGGCATCCCCGGCGGTCTGGTGGGGCCGTTAGTGAAGATGAGGCAAGCTAATGCCCAGAGTTGCCGAGTGTGATCGCTGATCAGAGTGGGCACCGAGGCGAGAGAATTATCGAGTCCGCTGACCCTGGTCCAGAAACCTGCCGCGCCGGGAATCGAACCCTGGTCCCGGGCCGTCCTCTGCTCTCGGGTCTGCCGCCTCTAACCAGTGAGCCACACTACTTCACATGTCAATTCTCCCCCTGGACGGGGAGAGAATTGTGACAAATTACTTCGACAGAAAAAATCCCAGTTTATTCTAGCTCTCGATACTCGAGTACCTAACGGGTTGAACATGAATGAAGATCTTCATAATTTTTTGTAGGAACCTATTAATATGTCCATCACTCCTAGATATGTGTACTGATGACCTTTGAGTCTTGTTTTAATTCTGGTGTCCCTCCATTCTGATTAAACTGTCTCTTATAACTTGGTGGAGATCTAATTTGCACTATGAGATTGCTTAGGCTTAAGCAACTTGTGTTATTCTTTTCTGCTGCTGCTAATTTGTTTAAAGATTTATTGCACTTTACACCGTTTTTTGCACAGCACTTTTTTGCACAGATCGGGCGGCTGGCACGTCTTTCTATTGTAGATTGAAAGTATATACTCCACCTATGTTACAGTGTTTTACTTCCAATATTACCATCTGTGATTTTGAGGTTTAGGCATATCGCGATTGGCAGGCCATTATTAGGAGATGCAGTAAGACTGTATTCATCAATGTGACCTTAAATTTAACCACAGGATTGTCGCCAGGCTGTTAATTGAAGATGCACTAGCACTTTATATATATCTGCGATCTCAAGCTGAGTCTTTGATTATGCATTAGCACTTTATTTATCAATGTGACTCAGGGTAATAGTATATTGCGATTGTCAGGCTGTGAGTTGAGGATGCACTAGCACTTTATATAGTATAGTGTAATTGTCAGGAAGTTAGTCGTAGATGCACTAGCACTTTATCTAGCTTTGACTTTGGGAGTAGATTATACGATACATGCACACTTGTGCTGTTCATAGCATTCTAAACAAAGGTTTAAAACATGATGATAAGTGACCTGCTCTATGCATATTTATACATAGCCATGGAACGTTGCTTCATTGAATTGCGCAACCTTTGTAAATGCTGGCACTGATAATTGCATTAAGCATTTTATCTTATATTATGTTTTGCACAGTCATTTAATATTTGTTTTAATAAAAGCAGATGCAATGTTTACATTACAAAGCATAATTCGTTCATGTACTATGTATTAATCATAATGTACTATGTATTCATTTTCTAGAGCAATGATTTGCTAACAGTATTTTGTACAGAGTGTTCGACTTTAACTTCTAATGTTTGTGCCATAGGGGCTCATTACGATCGCGGTTTTCCTGCATCCTCCGGGCCGGCGGAAGCCACCGCCGGCCCGGAGGATGCAGGAAAACCGCTGCGGTCCCACCAAAGACGCATCGCCACATTAGGATGGCTGGTGGGTCTTGGTTTCAGTCCGCCGCTTTCCCGCCACGGTCGGCTCACAACCGCGGCGGAAAAGCTCTAATATGGTGGCGGTGTCTCTCAGACACTGCCAGACATATTAGGATGGCTTCTAAAATATGCTTTTCCGCGGCAGATTCTCCGCCGTGGAAAAGCATACAGATCTTCTTTTCGGGGGCCCGTTGCGGGCCCCCTGGGTGAAGGTCGGGTGGGGGGTGCACATGGGGGGTACCATTTACATGCAGAAAGCGGCAGGCACCGCGCGGTGCATGCCACTTTCTGCATGTAAATGCAATGCATGCCTTTTTAAGCTTGAAGCCGCACCCGCCGCAATGTTAAATATAGAGGATGTGACCGCCAGGGTGGCGGTCACATCCTAATTGCACAGGAGGAAATGCCGCAGCACATGCGGACGTTCCCTCTTGCTCAGGGCTCGCGGACGGACGCAAGTCCGTCCGCGATCGTAATGAGCCCCTTAGTCTGTTGTCGAGTTCTATTGTGTAGTACTCATTGAGCCTTGTTTCTAAGGCTGTTTGTGCACTTCATTCACTTCATTAACTTTAAACATGTCATAAAAAATGGACGCATCATGTGACCAAGCTCCCACAAGGAGCGAAACGCGTCATGGTGGGCACTAGTCCCAGTTATTTCATGCCGAAATAAATTCTGCACTGCTTTGCCACGATCATTTGTGTGTAGGTCGTTGATTTTGCCTGGGAGCTATTACGAGGTCTGTGCCTGTGTATTGCCGTTCCAAGGATTGGGATGGACAGGACTTTTTCGTTTTTGTGCCCACCACACAAATATATCCATTCTAATCAATTAACTACACAGCAGCTAACAGATAAGGTCCCAGTAGCATGGCAAAACACCGCACACAAAAACAAACTGGCATATTTCCAGTTGTGAAGAAAGTCTGCAGACAAGATCCTGCAACGACACAGCAAGTACAATGTCAGTAAATCACCTACGGGCATCTGTATGAACGAAATTTTTTGTCGCAAACGCTGCAAATTGCAAAAAAGAAGCATTTGTGACAAAAAATGCTCAACACGGGATGGATTAGGAAAATCGCATCGCAAAATTTGCGAATGCTTAATTTTGCGTAAGCATTTAAGGAATCGCAAATTGCGATTCCTTAAATGCTGTGCAACAAGCACTCACGTTTTGCGATTTCTCCTTAAGAAATCGCAAGTTACCACCAACTTCAAGTTGGTGGTAATTTGCGATTTCTTTCACAAATGCTCTTTTTGGCATTTGTGAAGGTGCCATGCGGCGCACATACATGCCCTTAGGGCATGTATGTGTCCCATATGCGCACACATGTTAATTTCAGGGGTGCATCAGGGTGTCCTTATGACACCCTCGCACCCTTGAAATTATTCTCAATTTGTGATTCTCAAATTGCGAATCGCAAATTGAAAATTACTTCCCATTCATTCTAATGGGCCACCTGACCCATACAAATGAATGGGAAAGTATTCCTTAATTGCAATTTTGCAATTTGCTAATCACAATTAAGGAATACTAAAAAATCGCAAAAAATTTACAATTTTTTACATACATCCCTTTTTGTGATTCTCAAATAGCGATTTTCAAAAAATCGCTATTTGAGAATCGCTAACAGGGATTTTCATACTTTTGCCCCCTAGTCATGGCATTTCATGTATGGTGGAAAAACTCTAGTTTGCTGAAGGATTCAGGCTAAAAAAATCTGGACTACCTGAAGGTGTTACATATGAATGTGGTCACTTGGCAATTAGGACTGTGTCCTATAATTAGCAATTTTGCGTGCATACGTTTTTGAAATAGATTAACAGACGCTGCTACACCTAGATCAAAGTAGGTACCATTACTACACAGTAGACCTCTTATATACTCTCACATATGCCTTATAATTTGGGAATAGAGAGATTTATATGTAGCCCCATGCAAAGTTTATTTTATGGCTACATAATTATTGTAATTTGTGTGTTTTGTGTTACATTTGTTACACTAAATTCCCAAAACTTTGCTATTATGCCATATTGCAAAGTTATGTGCTGTTAATCCGCAATAAACCTTAACTACTAACGCACAAGAACAACGAGAATAACAGATCACAATCAACTGTTGTTTGCATTGCTATTGTTTTTTTTGCAACCATATTTAGTGCCAAATGCACTCTCACGACCAAAGTGGACAAGAGGACTCGTTTACTGTAATTATGCATATTTATTCTAAGATTTAACATAATTATGCAAAAGAAAATAACCCAAATTTCGCACAATCCCATTTGTAGACTGAGATGGGGGTGGTGGTTACGTTTCTCATTAACTTGCATTAGATATTAGGATGTTTTGAGATCTGCAAAGCTAAGAAAACCCATTGCAATAGATTCAACAATGTTCTTTAATTATCTTATAAATGCTATCAAGTGCTTCTACATTTCCAGCCAAAAACAGCAATTTTCTCCACTGTTTAAGGACTTTTCTTAAATTAGAACTTTTAGTGCACAATTCATATTACACGTTCCTCTTTGTCTGCCTTGAGATACCCCCAGCCAACTCTCAAACACCACAGGCCCATCTTCACGCACTCTGGACTGGCTCTTAGAGATCGTCAATTTGCCTTTGAATGCTTTGAGGCCATTTGGTCACTAAAAGCCTCGGCCAGTCCTCAATCCACAAAAAAGATGACCAGCTAGTCATTGGACACCACAAGATGTCACTTAAAAACTCTCAGTAGACGTTCAGCGGCTGTCAGCAGACCCTACACAATACCCATTCAACATTCTGACAAAGCTACTATCACTACAAAGCCAAAATAAGTCCTCCTAATCAGTACATACCCCCAATGCGCCCTGTACCCACCTTGGACTATCTCCAAATGGTACTTACTCAATATCAGAGATCATGAGACTCCCAGCTGGTCCCTAGTCATCGTTCACTGACTGTCAGCCTTACTTAACTCATCCCAGTCATCCCTCACAGCCCCTACGCAAATCATCTGAAACCTTCTCCTTGCCTCAAAATGTTTCTTAAACATCCCTGGTCTTCCCTCAAGACCTCTTAGTCATTGACACAGGGGCCTCAGGCAAGCCATCAGAGCGCACCAACTTTCCCTCAGGCTTCCCTTGTCACCTGCAATTTGTCCTTACACTCACCTAGCAGGCCTGAAAATACATAAAGAGTATTCTCAATGACTATGAATAAGTTATAGACATAATTTATTTCAAGTTCAACACCCCCTACCAACTATCAGTGATCCTCAAATCAATTTCAGGCACCACTGGCTGTTCCTTAAAGCACTTCATATAGCTTTCTTGTATCCACAGATGGTCCTTAGACGCCATCAGCTTCAATTTGTCTCAATGGGGGAGCACTTGCACACATAATGCATGTCACACTCTGGAAGACATTTTTTGCAATAAGCCCGATCTGAAGGTTGATTGAATTGTTTCTATCACATGGTCAGAGCACACCATTGTCTATTTTAGCTTCAAGTCTATATTTTCTTTTAGTCAGGCCAACAATCTCATGAAAAATAAAAAAGTCAAATCCTGGAAATAAATTTGCATTCCCGATCTGCTAAACCCCCTCGAGGGGTCCTACTCGCAGCCAACCTACACAACAGAACAAATATTATACATACATCTGTGTTCTCTTCTACAACATTAAGTCGGGAGTCCCTCAAGGCTCAATTATCTCATCTTGCTTTTCAGCATCTACATGAAATCTTTACCAGATCTGAACAAGGGTTTTGATATCACCTGCTATGACTACACAGATGACATGCAGATAATCCTCAAATTAGAAAGCCCAAAGGACGTTAACATACCTAAACTCTTTAAATGCTTTATGGCTGTTGACTAATGGATGAAATGAAATGGAGCCACCTCAACTTGATTACCTCCAAAATTTATATACTCACCTATGGTGAATGGAAAAACTACAACCCTCTCTGCACCAGGCCTGCACCTGGCCTGATGATCTAGGAAACACTCCTAAAATATTTAAGAGCCATGGATGCCAAACTGTCATTGAATTTACATTTGGATATGTAGGACTTGGCCCTTTTTGGTTAAAGTCCCTAAAACTTTTTGCTTTCCTCCTAGATCTTTTTTCTGAAATGGAGTTGCTAAGACTCACTTTAACTCTGGGTGCACGATAACAAGGCAAATCCTCACGAAGCTCTCAGGGTGCACAAAGCACACGCACACAGCGTCGATGAGACTCACTTGGATCCCGGTGGACACAATCCTCACAAAGGGGTTCACACTGCAACTTAGAGGCTTTGGACACTTTGCCACTGCTAAACAGTGTCAAAGTGTAAGTGCTCCCTGTATAAAGTGTAATGGTAATTGGTTGTCCATGATTGGTATGTTTGCCTAACTAGTAAAAGCCCTAGTACAGTGCACTATGTGAGCCAGGGCTGGTAATGCAAATGCTACTAGTTGGGCTGCAGCACTATTTGTGCCACCCACACAAGTAGCCTTAAAAAGGCAACTCAGGCCTGTCATTGCAGTGCCTGCACAGTTTGTTAAACTGCCATGTTGTTCTGACAAGTGCACCCACCTACCAGACCTCACCCGTCCCTTTCTATGCACATCAGACACCCCTATGGTAGGTCCAGGGTACCCCTTGGGCAGGTTGCAGTGCATGTGAAAGGTAGCACATGTACTAAGGTGTGTACCATGTCCTGACAGTGAAATAATCTCCATTTCATTTTTCCCTGTTGAAAGGCCATCTTGCCCATAGATAGAATGGGAAGGCTGTGTAATATGTTTTCCAGCCTATCTTCTCAAAGGCTTAAGATAGAGAGGTGACGTTTAGTATGCCTGAACTCACAATGTAATAACACATCTTTCTATGAAGATGGTTTTTGCATTGTGTGTTTATAAGCCACTCTTTTAAAAGTGGCTGGGTTTTTGTGCTCTAACATTTCTGTGTGTCTCTGGCTGGTTGTGGATTGACTGTCTGGATTTGAAAGCGATAGGATCTCGGGAATGTCTTGACCCAGGGGAGGAGATGAGACAGCAACAGGCTGACCTGCATCTGGAGTGTAGGGAGAGGAGTAGCCCCTAGAGGTGAAGAGGCCTGGGTTGCTGTTATAAAACAATTGTCCCATCTCCTGCTGAGTGATTGATAATTAAGCATGGGCGGAAAATCCGTTACGCTCGCGGATTTTGCAGATTTTCGGTAAATTCGCAATCCGCGAGATTCGCGAATTTCCCGCAAAATCCGCAAATTCGCACGCAGCGGATTTTTTTTCTTTGCGGTGTAAGTTCGCAATTGCGAACATGTAGGTGCGGCGGGCAGCAACAATCTCGCACTCGCGAAATTACAAAAATTGCAATTCCGCACAAGAAATTTACTAGCAAGCAGCATAGACCTTCTGAAAATGATTATTTTTATCAGAATAACTCCTCAGGTTGACATTTGCCTGCACTTTTTTAGATTTGAGGCCTTTTGATTTTCTTTGGATAACTTTTGGATTAGAAATCAACTTTCTCATATAAGCTTGGTGGGGCATTAAAGTTGCTGTAATGCTGCTCTGCAGAAAAACGAGTTTTGCAAAAGTGAAAGCAGGTTCAAAAGTTCAAACTCATCATTAGTAACCGTTCCCTGTAGTGCTTCCTGACAAGGGCCCCTCCAAAGTTCAGTTGCTTGTTGCAACAATTGTTCAGTTGCTAGTTGCAACAATTGTATGACCCTGCTCTGACCCTCACAACAGGCTCATAAAATAGCTACAAGTAGGCCACAAAGGTCCTGGAAAAAAAAATTGCACTGCAACAGAAAGCAAATTACAGATAAGGATGCAGGTGCCAGACTGGAATTTTAAAACAGTGACACATTAATAAATCAACCCCAAATTAATTCATGTCAGTTGAAGCAGGCAGGTGTGCTTGCTTTTTCCCCCATAATCTACAGTGATGATGAACCAGAGGGTGGCATAAGGCATTGATGTACCAGAGGGTGGCATGGGTAAGACAGAGGGTGGCAGGGGTGAAACAGAGGGTGCTGGGAACCTATGATGATGAACCAGACGTAGAAACAACATAATCGTGACCGTTGCGAGCCGACATGTAAGTTCGCGATTGCGAACTGTTACAAAACCCTCGCAAACTGGCAGAAATCCTTGCGAACTGGCAGAAATCCTTGCGAACACAAAAAAAAAATCTGCAAATTCGCGAGAATTCGCGGATTTTGCGGATTGCGAGTTCGCAAATTCGCAAAATTCGTGAACGCCAGATTCGCAAAATTCGCCCATGCTTATTGATAATCCAGACCCCCACTAATCAAAGGAAGAAGGTGTCACTGGCAGGGAGGCATCCAGAACCGGTTTGAACAGGGGTCAGTGCCCCTGAACACAAAGACTTCAATGCCATTGAGGGGTATAACTATGAGAGCTGAAGCCCCTGAACTTTGGAGACTGGCTTGATCAAGATTGAACAAGACTTGAGCTACTTCATGGTCAAGAGGAACCTTTGCAAAGGAAGAAACTACTGAAGAGACTGAAGGAAAGGACTGACACTTGCTTTGTGTTCTGGGGCTGGCCTGCAGTTTGCTGTTTTAACCAAGGAAACGCTAAAGGGACTTTACGGTGTGCTGTGTCCCCGTGCTTGAAAGGACTTTGCTGTGCTGTGTCCTGAAGTAACTTATCCCCAAGGGCCCAAGGTGTGCTGTCTCCCCGTTGAGAAAACACAGGAACACAAAAATTTCCATGAGAGTCTCCGCGGCGCTGTGTGTGCGTGCTTGTTGCTGACTGAGACCCTTGTAAGGTGTGTCCTGTGATCGTGGGCACCTGGAGTCCATGCAAGGATCAGTGAAGCGGTGTGTGTGCTTTTTGCAGTCTAAACCTCTTTGTGAGGGTTGTCCAGTTATCGTGTGCACCAGAATCCAAGTGAGTCTCATCGATGCTGTGTGTGTGTGCTTTGTGCACAGTGAGACCTTCATGAGGATTTGCCTTATCGTACACCCGGAGTTAAAGTGAGTCTCAGCGATGCTGTGCACATTATCTCCGTGCAGCCTGAGACTTTTGTGTGGAGTGCCCAGAGAAAGTAGCACCCAAAGCTTAAGGAAGTCTCAGCTATGCTGTGTGCATGCGTCCTGTGGCAGCCTGAGATCTTCGTAACAGTAGCGCCCCAGGAGGAGCTGTGCCGCTGTGCAGAGCTCGCCGTTGCCAATACACAAAGTTTGCATTGGAGGGCCAGCCGCTGGACGAGGAGAGGAGAGTGAGTTTGTGCTCTCCAGGTAACGTGTGTTGACTCCTGGGGCAGGGAGCGGGCTCAGAGGGAGACCCTCTCGGCCTCTCTCTCATTTTGGCAGCAGGAGCTTCTGCATTGGCTCGTATTGTGTCCCGTACTGCCAAGGGAATGTCAGTACCGGGGCCAGAGTGCGGAGCTGCACTTTTTGATTACACCATACCCGTGTTGGGGCAACTGTTGAGAGGCTGACTGCAAGTCAGAAGGAGGGGCAGAGAGACCACCTAAGGCACCGTGATTGGGCCTGAGTGTATTACGCATTATTCCATTTCTGCATAACGGATTACATGACTGTCGTATTACACTGTACGGGGTTGGGAAAGGGTCCAGGGCTAGGGCTGCTTGCCTCTAGAACCTGTGCGCTCGGATCAGAAATATCCAGAGAAGGATAGGCGGAATGCGGTAACAGACTTTTCAAAGAAGGCTTTATTTTTATTGGTTTGGCATATGTTTTCCTCTGGCGGCTCGTGAGGCGCTCTCTCGCAAAGGCGGCAGGGTCATATGAGGTAGTCCGGAGAGGCTCCAGGGTGTCGGGTCACTCGTCCGGGGTTCTTCCGAAGTCCGCTCCGTCCGTACCGTGTGGAGAAAAGATACGGAGGGTTAGGACCACATATTCACTCTGCTCGCAGGGACCGGGGGTGAGGGAAACCAGTGCACTCGTGCTTCTACAACTGCAGAGTATCGTGAAGGTTTGTGCTCGTGAGGGGGGGGGGGCAGGACGGCTGTACACTGGACAGTACAGTTACTCTAATGGGGGTAGGGTACGTTGTCCCATCCAACCCGCCATACGCCCCCGTACCTGTTTAAGCCACACTCCTCCCGTGGGCGTGTGGCGGGGCGGCTCGTTCCTCCTCGGCTCTCCTGGCCTTTGGGTCTCGTCTCCTGGGCTCTTCGCGTTCTCGACTGCTGGGCTCTTCAGGGGATCTCCTGCTGGGCTCGTCCACTTCGTCTCTCCTCCGGGGCAACGGCTGGCTTTCTCCTCTCGTCCACTCGACTCCGGAAAAGCGTTTTCCGTCTCTTCCTGTTTCCCGGGATCTTTTGACGGCGTCACGTCAGCCGAGGGGGGCGTGTCCAGCATGGAGGACTCCCATCCCTTAAAGGTGTATGGCTCGTTTTCCTGGATCGTCGGCCACCAATAGTCCGGGTCTCCAGCCTTCCACTCTTCTCTGTCTGGGCTGTCCGAGGGCTGCATGGGGGTAATGGAGGCAGGTGAAACAGGGGCGGCGGCCCACCACATCATAGACTGACCCTCTTCCGCGGGGTCCACTGCGCCCACCCCGTCACACACCTCCCCCCCTGGACTCTCCCGATCGGGGAGAGGAAACACTCGGGATAAAAAGTCCGCATTCCCATTGTCCTTCCCCTTTCTGTGATGGACCTTGAAAGCATAGGGCTGGAGAGAGAGGAACCAGCGCAGTACCCTGGGGTTGTGGCTACTCTGCTGGTGCATCCACCGGAGAGGGGCATGATCGGTATGGAGGATGAATGGCCTGCCCTCGAGGTAATAATGCAGCTTCTCCACTGCCCATTTAATGGCTAGGCATTCCCTCTCTATGGTGGAATACCGCGTTTCCCGGGGGTATAGTTTCCTGCTAATATACACCACGGGATGTTCCTTATCATCGGGCCCGATTTGGGACAGCACCGCCCCCACCCCCACGTTTGAGGCGTCGGTGGCCAGGACAAAGGGTTTCTCGAAGTTTGGGGATATCAATAACGGGGCTGTGGTCATGGCTCTTTTGAGTAGGGAAAAGGCCTTGAGGGCAGCAGGGGAAGGTGAGGCTATGTCCCTGGGGCGAACGTCCTTCCGTAGCAGGTCTGTGAGAGGAGAGGCGGCTTCAGCGAAATTGGGGATGAAACGTCGGTAGTATCCGATGAGGCCTAAAAAGGCCCTCAGCTCTCTTTTCGATGTCGGATAGGAAACCTCAGAAATGGCCTTTACTTTCGCTGCCTGTGGGGCGATGTGGCCTTCTCCCAGCACGTACCCAAGATAGTTCACCTTCGAAAAAGCCACTCTTGACTTTTTGGAATTAACATGCAGGCCGGCTTTCAGTAATGCATCCAGGATGGAGTGTAGATGTTCCAGGTGCTCTTCCCAACTCCTGCTGAAAATCACTATGTCGTCCAGGTATGCGGAACTATAGTGTAGGTGGGGTCGTAGGACCTGGTTCATTAGACGTTGGAAGGTTGCTGGGGCCCCGTGCAGGCCAAAAGGAAGGACGGTGAACTCGTATAGACCTTCATCTGTGACGAAAGCGGTCTTCTTCCGGTCTTCCTCACGGAGGGGTACCTGCCAGTACCCCTTCGTGAGGTCCAGGGTGGTGATGTAGACGGCGTCTCCTATCCTTTCAATCAACTCGTCCACCCTCGGGATGGGGTAGGTGTCGAAGGAGGATATCGAGTTCAGCGCCCTGAAGTCCATACAAAATCTCTTTGTCCCATCCGGTTTAGGAATCATCACAATTGGCGAGGACCATTCGCTGGTTGAAGGCCTGATCACTCCCAAGTCCATCATCTCTCGGACCTCCTTTTTCACTGCAGCCCTCCGAGCCTCGGGGATCCGGTAAGGTTTCTGTTTCACAGTCTTCCCAGGTTCCGTAACGATGCGGTGTTCCACCAGGTTCGTTTTGCCAGGGAGGTCCGAGAAGATGGCCGAAAAGGGAAGCAGAGCCTGGTTCAGGGCTCTCTCCCTCTCTTTAGCCAACTCCGGGTTTACTACCAGCTGTGGTATGGTGGTAGGACTGACGAGATGTACTCCCCGGGGAGGCGGTCCCAGCCACTCCTTCAGCATGTTGATGTGGTAACTCTGGGTTTTTCGTGATGACAGTTGCAATTTGTACGTCGTATCCCCGAGGGCTTCCACCACCTGGAAGGGACCCTGCCATTCCCCCTTGGTTTTTCCACCTATGGAGGGCATCAGGACCAGGGCCCATTTCCCCACAGCGAGGCGCCTCAATCTCTTCCCCTTATCATAGGTTTTCTTTTGTTCTTTCTGTTTCTGTTCCAGATTCGTGGAGGCTAGACCCCTTAACTTGCCCAGCCGGCTCTTTAACTGCAGGGTGTACTCGAGGACTGATTTTTGCTCCTGTATTTCCTCTGCCTCCCAAAGGTCCTTAGTGATCTCCAATAAGGTACGGGGGTGTCTTCCGTATAAAAGTTCGAACGAAGAACACCCCAGACTGCTCTGCTTTTGGGATCTCAGTACATACAGGGCCAGGGGTAGTAGACGATCCCAATCGGGTCCTTCCGCGGTCATCATCTTTTTGAGGGCGTTCTTCAGGGACTGGTTATAACGTTCCACCAGCCCGTCCGTCTGGGGGTGGTAGACGGACGTTTTCAGGTGCTTTATGTTCAGTGTCTTACACACCTCCCTCATGAGCTTAGACGTAAAGGGCGTACCTTGATCCGTCAGCACCTCCTTTGGGAAACCCACTCTTGCGAACAATTCAACGAACCGGTCAGAGATGGCTGCAGTAGTGGGGGCTTTTAGCGGAAACGCTTCCACGAATCTAGTGGCGTAGTCCACTATGACCAATGCGTACACATGGCCTTTGGCTGTTTTGGGGAGAGGTCCTATAATATCCATACCGACTCGTTCGAACGGGGTTCCAATGATGGGCAAGGGCTGTAGAGGAGCTGCACTTGGTCGGTTCGTGTTCCGTCGTTGGCACACTTCACACTGGGCACAGTAGTCTTGTACCTCCTTGTAAATGCCCGGCCAGAAGAAATACCGCAGGATATTCTCGGTGGTTTTTTCTTTGCCCGAATGCCCTGCGGTGAGGTGGGTGTGGGCATAGAAGAGCACCTGCTCCCGGAAAGACCGTGGTACTACTAACTGGGGCTGGCCGTTTTCCTGGGGATGCCGATACAGTAGACCGTTCTTGATGCTGAAATGTGGGAACCCAGGGGTAGGGGTGCTTTGGTGCACATGGGCGTTCTCCCAAGCGTTGAACAAGGTTCGGTCCTCCGCCTGGGCATAGCGAAAGCTGTGGTCAGTGGCCCAAGGCTCTGGAGCAAGGAAGAGTGGAAGGGGGTTTTTCCTCTTGATCGGGGGGTGCCTAAGGGAGTCCCTGAACATGGAAAGGAAATCGGGATTATCCACCCCTACGATCACGTCCTCGGGGAGGGAATCCACCACCCCAACCCTTACCCTACAGGGTCCTTTCCCCTCTGGAGTGAGCGTGATGGAGGCCAGGGGGTAAGGCTTAACGTCCCCATGGACACACCTGATGTGGACAAGGGAGTCGGGGACATACTGGCTAGGGGTTACTAGTCGTTCCTGCACTGCCGATTGTCTACACCCGGAGTCCAATAGTGCCCTCACTCGCAAGCCATTCATCCACATACTCACGTAAAAGGAGGAGCCCATCTCTGAGGAATATAGCACCGCTCTGGGCAGGTACCCGACCTCCATGGGTTCCTCGGGTGGGGGTCGTTTCCGGGGGCACAACCTAGCAATGTGTCCCCACTCTCCGCACTCGTAACATTGCGGCCCTCGCAATAGGGGGGAAATCGCTCCAGGGGGTTTCAAGCGTCCGACATCCCCACTGGGTTTGGGTCTTTTTTCCGTCTTCAGGGGTAATGGATGTTTGACCGTCTTCTCGTGTTCCCATGAAGGGGTCTTGGGTTGAGCCCGTGCATAGTTTGCTGCCATCTCTATGGCCTGCTCGATCCCCAGACCGGAATGTTGGCGCAGCCACCTTTGGGAGGCATAAGGAAGGGCGTCCATAAATTGTTCCAAGTACACCTTATGTAAGATCTCCTCCTTGGTGCATGCTTCTGGGGTGAGCCATTTGTCTGTGGCCATCTTAAGACGGAAGAAGAGGGTCTTCGGGTTTTCTCCGGGGAGGCCTTTCTCCTTCCGAAACTTCACCCTGTATGCCTCTTGATCAAGACCCAGATGGTCCAAGATTACACCCTTTATCACGGTATAGGGAGTGTTTCCTAACGGGTTCGCAGCTTGGTAGGCTGACTGGGCTTCCCCCGTGAGTAAAGGGGCCAGGAAGAAGGGCCATTTTTCTTCGGGCCATCCCAACGCCCTAGCGGCCCTTTCGAAGTTCATTAAGAACGCATCAGGGTCTTCCCCCTGGAGATATTTCTGAAGGGAAATACCGGAGGGGTGCGGACTATGGACTCTGGCTTCTCCTGAGGGTGTTACTACGGGAGGCGGCACACTCTTCAGGCTCTCGAGCTGGGCAGTCATAGTGGCCTTAAACATCTCTCTATCAGCTTGAGCGGAGGACAACTGTCTTTCTACTGCCCACTCGAGCTTCTCCTGGCCCTTGATGAGGTGCTGGATCAGGGCGTCCATCTCGTTGGTACAGATGGGCTGGTCTTGGGATCCCACTTCTGACACCAGATGTACGGGGTTGGGAAAGGGTCCAGGGCTAGGGCTGCTTGCCTCTAGAACCTGTGCGCTCGGATCAGAAATATCCAGAGAAGGATAGGCGGAATGCGGTAACAGACTTTTCAAAGAAGGCTTTATTTTTATTGGTTTGGCATATGTTTTCCTCTGGCGGCTCGTGAGGCGCTCTCTCGCAAAGGCGGCAGGGTCATATGAGGTAGTCCGGAGAGGCTCCAGGGTGTCGGGTCACTCGTCCGGGGTTCTTCCGAAGTCCGCTCCGTCCGTACCGTGTGGAGAAAAGATACGGAGGGTTAGGACCACATATTCACTCTGCTCGCAGGGACCGGGGGTGAGGGAAACCAGTGCACTCGTGCTTCTACAACTGCAGAGTATCGTGAAGGTTTGTGCTCGTGAGGGGGGGGGGGGCAGGACGGCTGTACACTGGACAGTACAGTTACTCTAATGGGGTTAGGGTACGTTGTCCCATCCAACCCGCCATACGCCCCCGTACCTGTTTAAGCCACACTCCTCCCGTGGGCGTGTGGCGGGGCGGCTCGTTCCTCCTCGGCTCTCCTGGCCTTTGGGTCTCGTCTCCTGGGCTCTTCGCGTTCTCGACTGCTGGGCTCTTCAGGGGATCTCCTGCTGGGCTCGTCCACTTCGTCTCTCCTCCGGGGCAACGGCTGGCTTTCTCCTCTCGTCCACTCGACTCCGGAAAAGCGTTGTCCGTCTCTTCCTGTTTCCCGGGATCTTTTGACGGCGTCACGTCAGCCGAGGGGGGCGTGTCCAGCATGGAGGACTCCCATCCCTTAAAGGTGTATGGCTCGTTTTCCTGGATCGTCGGCCACCAATAGTCCGGGTCTCCAGCCTTCCACTCTTCTCTGTCTGGGCTGTCCGAGGGCTGCATGGGGGTAATGGAGGCAGGTGAAACAGGGGCGGCGGCCCACCACATCATAGACTGACCCTCTTCCGCGGGGTCCACTGCGCCCACCCCGTCACATACACATAGCATCATTTCCGCATAACAGAGTACCTGATTAGAGTATTACGCATTGCATTACTCCTACATAGCAAACTATCTGATTAGTGTGTTACGCATTGCCTTTTTTCTGCATAACGACGTACCTGGTGGTTGTACTACGCATTGCATTATTCTTACCTTGCAAAGTGCCTGATTGTTGCGTTATGCATTGCATTATTTTTACATTGCAGAGTGTGTGATTGCTGCGTTACACCTTGCATTATTTTTACATTGCAAAAGTGCTTGATTCTAGCATTACGAACTGTATAACATGATATTAGGGTTACAGGAGTATGTTTAGAAGTGCTCATTAATATCGCCAGAACTGGGATGGCTGGCCTAACAACCTGCCAGGAGAAATAGTACACAAACTCATATTTTGGATTTATATTGTGTGGTCTTATCGTATTATTTTTTATATAAAATGTATACTTGTTTTTATGAAACTTGCATGGAGTCTATTTGTGGTGTCATCATTGGGTTGCTGTGAGCGTGGTTGCAAATACTTTACACATTTGCCTTGAAGATAAGCCTGGCTGATCGTGCCAAGCTACCAAGAGGGTGAGTGGGGCTATCTCAGAAGGTGACCTTCCTTTCCCTGACGTGGAACCGCGGGTCCCTACTTGGCCTAAGGTACCTACCTCAGCCAACCAGGGATCCCGGATCTAACAGGATAAGGTAGCTAAATCAAACTTTCTCACAATTAAACCACTGTGACATATCCTTCACCTAGGATTCCCACACAAGATTCAAGCTACTCTCTCTCTTGTCCTATAAAAACTGGACTACGCTAATAGCCTTTATCGTGGTTCACATTTGGCAACTATAAGAAGACAAAAAAGAATTCAGAACACTGCTGCTAGACTCCTCCTCCATGTAAACCCACAGCACATATCTCACCCGCTTTGAGGGTGCTACACTTGATACTGATTGCAAGAATATCATTCTTCAACCATCTTTGTCTGACACACAAAGCAATACATTGCAAAGAACCGTTCTTCATCAGGAAAGAAATCAACAAATACATACAACAAAGGAACCTACGCTTAAAAATAATTCCAAAATACAAAAAAGTCCATGGAGGGAACATCTTTCTCTTTTCAAGCAACCAAACTATGAAATTCCCTACCCAAAAACATAAGATCCATAGACAACCATCTCAACTTCAAAAGATTAGTCAAGAGCTGGCTCTTCACCAAATGACGACTATAGTGACAATTAAAAAATGAACAAAAACAGTAATAAGTAAATATCTTTTTTATCAGCTGCCAAGGCATAAAAGGTTTACAGACATAAAATTCAGTAACAACAAATATCATACACACTTCCTTTTTACACATACACAAATACAATAGGTCAGTCATTATAAATACAGTTTATGTCACTACTATATGCAATTTTATTTTGAAGTGAACTTGTTTAACTCCTAGTAAAAATGACAATCTAAGAAAGTTCACATAATATATATAAAAGTACTTCATAATATTTTTCTTCGATCCGTAAAACCATGGCAATTAAAAGAGACCCAATACTTAATTATGCAAGTACTGAGATGCTGCAAAGGCTAATGTTCTCTAGTATCACTCTTGATAAGCCTTGCAGCTTCCCAATAGTGTCTCATTCCCATAAGTTTACATGCAGCTAACAAACCATTTCTTGTGCGCATTCCTATATAGGGGACGGAAAAACATAAAATGCTCCGCGATTTCTCAGTATTAGGACAGCTTGGACAGAATTTGGAATTTGAAAATGCATTAATCCATTTTGAGGTGTGAGCTCTCAAAGGAAGTAGCCCACATCTAAATTGCACGTGTAGACATTTGGGGCCAGATTTAGGTAGGCAAATACCGGTCGGTAATGGCCGAAATTCGGTAATTGCGGCCGTTACCGACCGGTATTTGGAAAATGAAATGTAGGTGGGCATTTTACTGATTCAGTAATTTACCAAATCGGTATTTTAAGGAATCAGTAATTTACTGATTCCTTAAAATACTGAATCAGTAAATTATCAATTTTGCTATGTAGGGAGCACTCAAAGGAGTGCTTTTCCCCTTTTAGGATTCGTTATTTACCACCAACTACAAGTTGGTGGTAAATAATGAAAACCTTGGAAAAAGCATTTTTTTTGCTTTTCCAACAGTGCCATGTTGCAGACATACATGCCCTTAGGGCATGTATGTATGCAACATGTGCATTCATACACAATTGAGGGGTGCAACAGGGTGTCAAAGTGACACCCTGCCACCCTTCAATGTTTCCCCCTTTTACCGAAGCGGTAAATACCGGTTCGGTAATTGGCATTCATTCCTATGGGCCTCCAGGTCCATAGGAATGAATGGCCATTACCGAATCGGTATTTACCGATTCGATAATTACCGAAACTTACCGATTCTGTAATTTTTTCGGTAAAAATACCTACATCCCATTTGCCTGTTCTTAAATACCGAATCGGTATGATTTGGTATTTAAGAATCGGTAATCTGGGATTACCTACATCGGGCCCTTGGAATGAAATGGATACATTCTGTCCATATGACTTGAAGTTTGGTGAAAACTTATGGTTCAAAAACTGAACAGTTAAACTACTGTCCTGATAAGCTTTCTATGTTTGCATCAAAACTGCCTCCCAGTACAGGTGTTTTACTTTCTGTATGTCTCCTTTAGCAATCAGCTCTGGGGATGTCCATAGTTTGCCCATTTCTATTCTATGTGAAATTTCTTTTATAGGCTTCAGCAAAGGAGTACTGTGGTCACTATCAAGAACCAGCCGATCTTTTACACAATCCCTATATGTTGCTAGTTACTGGGTGGACCAGAGTCTAACTCAGTGTCGCAGTGTTTTTATTAAAAGGGTTAAATGTATTGAGTTGAGAGCTAAGTCTAATATGGTGTAATGGGTGAACTTGGGAGAGGTTTAAAAAGGGCCTTAATCAACTTTTTTTAAATTTTAGTTAGGGTCTCTGTTGTAGCATAGCCCGATATCTCTGCTCCATATTGCTGATGTAACTGCTGAGACTCTGTATAGCGTAATAACTGGAGACACAGCTCCTCCTAAAGCAGCCCTATATTTCCTCCCTATAGCAGAGGCTTTCTGTTGAAGTATAGCTTTGCTTTTTTCCAAATAGGGACCCCATATTTGATTATCATGTAGCCTCACGCGCAGGTAATCAAAATATGAAACTTGTTCAAGGGGGACCCCTCTATAGTCACTTTACCTCTATATCTTCTACGAGGATTTATCGTTCATACTTTAGATTTAGTTGGATTTAATTCGAGTCCTTTTTGCTCGCAAAAGGTAACAAAGGCGTTCAATTCTGATTGTAGCCCCATAGGTATTCTTGAAATCAGCAGAGTGTGGTCTGCAAGCATCAGGATTGGAGTAGGCACTCCAGCTAAGTTAGGGGCCTCATGTTTGCATTCCTCCAGTTTTCTCACTGCTCCGTTAATGTATAGGCTAAAGGGTGTTTCAGGCAAGGACACACCCTTGTCTGACACCTTGTTTGATCTCTATCCTGTCCGCCAGGTCCCCTGCACTATTTCATCTAAACTTTGCGTATGTGTTTGCATACAGAACTTTCAATATTCTTAATACATCTAAAGGGATGCCATAACCATCCAAAACTTACCATAATGTTTCCCTCTGGACCAGGTCGAATGCCGCTTTCAGATTGATGAAAGCGACATATATATGGTCATGCTTCAAGGTGACATATTTCCAGGTTGTCACATTGAAGCGGAGGACCTGGTCGAATGTACTGATCTTTGTTCTAAGCTTTGCTTGCACCTCTTCTAAAATGTTGTTCTGTTCTATTCATTCATTGAGCTTAAACAGCATCTGCGTGCAGAAGATTTTTTGTGTGTTATCTAACAAGCTTATTGGTCTATAATTAGAGGGGTTAGTTCTTTCTCCTTTTTTATAGATTGGTATGATAGCAGCTCCATGCCATGTTAGAGGGATTGGGTTACCTTTTAAGATGGTATTAAATAGTGCGTTCAGGTATGGGGACCAAATGTCTGATGGGGACAGGAAGAGATCACCTGGTATGCCATCAATTCCTGGTGCCTTTTCTTTTTTTGTTTGTTTTACTGCTTGATAAGTTTCAGCTAGGGTAAATCTAAGATGGGCTACAGTTCTGACAGATCCACTGTTCTCTTTGTGGTTTTGTGTTCCCACATGGTAACAGTTTCTACCTGAAGGAGAACATTGTAAGTTATTTTGTCGCTGTTCACCATTATACAAACCATTAAAATGGACGACCCATGTGTCAGGTTTTATTACTGGGTCTAGATGGTTGGTGTTAGAGGGGTTAACAGATGGTAGATTGTGGTCTCCCTTGTCTAAGCTTCAGCAATTAACAGACATTGGTCCTCTTCCCATTTTCTTCTAGCTCTAATACAGTTTTATAACGACTCCTGGCCTTTATGATTTTCAGTCTTGAGCCCTTTTTAATAGCTCTCAGTAAGTGTGTTTCTTCTAATCAGCAAGTTTTAATATACCAGGAATAATTTTTTGGGAGGAAGCACCCTCCCTCACAAAACATGGGATTAGTATGTCCATCATTTCGCAATGTATAGAAACAAAGTTAATATTGCGAATATTTGTGAGGTCTACCCTGGGAAAGTTTATGCGCAAAAAGATTATATTGGAATGTAATTTTCTTTACATCCATAATCAGAGCTGGCCATTTAACATTTCCTAAATTATTTGTTAAAACTATTGAGGATGTAGTTGCAATCTTTTCCATTTTTATATCTCTGATAGGGGCCATAGAGAAAGTTGCACTTAGTACCTGATGATCACTATCTGGTCTAGAGACAACTAGCATTTCATGTAGGTCTGGACATAGATCGTTGTCCACTAATATGGAATCAATTCTTGAGGTGCTTAAACCTCTTTTAAAAGTAGGGCATAGCAGGCAATCAGATTTTGTATTACCATTTGCAATTTTCAGTCCATAATCAATAATAAGTTCTACCATTTGGGCACCTACTTTTGATATGTTTGTTATTTTCTTATAGTCATGTGGGGATGTCGTTTCCAAAGGATTACACCAGGCAGTTGGCAGAATACTGGTATTGATAGCTCCCTCTATAATTTCTAAATCTTTTTTGGTTGAATTGCCCATCAAGGCATCTTTTTTATTTACGGTAGTGGATTGGACATTTGGAGGGACCGATCTAATATATATATTCACCAGGGCTATATATCTTGGACCTGTCCAGGTTGTAATTTTGATTTGGAGGGCAAGTAAGTCTCTAGAGTTGGTAGGGAACATTCTTACTACTGGGAACAAGTCCAGACTTAACCAGATCAGGAGTCCTCCTGATGGGCGTCCTGCTGGAGAGGGAACTGCATTTTGGCTAAAGGTTAAGATACCTGGGCAGAGTATTGGATTAGTAGCCAATGTTTCATGGAGAAATATAATATGATGCGAGTCAACAAACATACTCCACTCTTGATCTTGGAGTTCAGACTTAATTCCCGCAATGTTCCACAATAAAAAATTGCAGTAATCATCAATCTGTCTATCAATCTATCAAGTTTTGAATCCTCAGGGTGGAATGAGTGAGTTCTCCCTGTGGTGTCAAGTGTTCTTCTGTATCATTACAGGTATAAACTCCCCGAATCCTTGCAATTAGACTTATAGTAGTGGATATATTAGTAGGTTTCCCTGCAACTATAGGGAATTGGAATCCTTTGATTTCGTTGGGAGATAAAGGCTGCCATCACTAAGTCAATCAATATCTGAGGTGTTCAAGAGGTTGCGAGGTTCCCTAGAATTGGACTGCCCTGCACATAAAGATGGATTGTGGTTCTTTTCAGCTGGTGGGTCCCATATGGTTCCAGGAGGCTTTAGCTGTAGTCTTATTTGGATGCCCTTGTTTGGTTTAAAGCATAATTCAAGTGCACCTAATCCTTCTGCTAGAGCAATATCCCTAAGTTCCACTCCTATAGTCCCTCAGTGATTTCCAGCTGTGAACCTTTTAACATTGAGTATATCCTCCCTTATTATGGATCTACATCCCCTTTTGTTGCGTGTCCAGTGGATCACCTTGTTTACCAATGCCTCATGCGTTTCAGTGTAGGGCCTCTGAGTTTTAGGGACATTAATCATAAAAAGATCAAAAGGTTTACCATTACTATTAGTGTGGGTTACCTTCCTCTTTGCATCTTTATTATTTTTATTAATAACAATGTCGTTCGGTCTAGAGCTCAAGTCTGCCTTTGTAAATTTTGCATTCATCAGGTCACGCAAGGGGACACAATCACAGCTCGGGATGATATCAGTAGACAGGATTTCCTCTCTACTATGACTCCGGGAGTTGGTGTTTGTCGGTGATGTTCAGATAGCCCAGTGTCAATACCTTCCATTGGTTTCAATGACCCTATAGCAAGAGCAGTTAGAGTGTCCAAGTTATTGTTTAGAAGGTTGTGCCATCCTTTTCATATTTTTCCTTAAGGTTTTTAATTTAATCCTTCAAGTCATTCAATTGTTCATCTGGACCAGTGGTGTTCTCAATTACATGTGTCCTTGTTATATCTTCCCCCCTGATTGGATGAGAGGGATTATTCTCCATTTTCTCCAGATTTTCTAACACTGTATATTGATTAGAACACTCCACAATAATAATCAAGCATTCTTCATTGGTACTTGCAGGGTCTGCTGGTAGCTGGGGAGAATGTGTTGTGATCAACAAAAGACTCTGGCTATTGGGGCTTTTAACTGAGGTGGGCTCAGGCGGATGCTCAAGAGGAAGCTATGCTTTTCAGAGGTTTAGAATGTTTCCCCATTAATCCTTTCTCCTGCCCTTGCTACTTTGACACTTTTGCCTTTGGATTAGGAGCTAGCTGGCCCTCAACCTCCTCAATGACCACATCAATTTCAGCCAGAGTACAGTTTTCTGCTGCGTGACATGGGATTCTCGTTACACCGCCTGCTCCCGGGTTCTTATTTGATGCCTTCATCTTCCCCATAGCTTATTAAAATTAGACCAATGTCAATAGCAGTGTTGTTAAAATCGATATACTATTACATCCCATTCGAGACAAATAAAAGGGTGCAATACTTACAATTATAGTTGGGGCCAAAGGTCAAGGGGGTGGCCCTGCCCTGCCTCTTCCTGTCGCTGATGTGTGCAGGATTGGCCATCCTTTGTCCTTGGCTTTGCCCAGGCGTGGCATGTGCTGTGGGAGCCATGTGAATAATTTATGCACCTTCTGGTGTGGTGGTGAGGTATGAGCAGGGCTGGGGAGTGCGGGTGTTGCAGTCCTATCCCCTGGCGCTGAAAACAACAGGTAAACAGGCGTCCCAGGCCGCGGGAGCCGCGTAAATAATTTATGCACCTCCGGAGAGGCGGTCAAGTGTCAACGGGGCTTGGGAGTCTGGGCATTGCAGTCCTCTCCCCTTGGTGCTAAAACAACAGGCAAACAGGCATCCACAGCCGCGGGAGCCGCGTTATTAATTTCCATGCCTCCGGGCATGGTGGTGAGGTGTCAGAGGGGCTGGAGAGTCTGGGCGTTGCAGTCCTCTATCCCTGTGCTAGGGTTCGAGTATCAAACAGACAGCATCGGAGGGTCCCACCTGGATGGCAGACTCCCTGGAGTAAGAGTCATATTACACCATATAGGATTGTAAAAATTGGGGTGGAAATTGTTGATGTAGAAGCGCCCCTTGTAAATCTTCACCCCATTACTGCTATCCACTTGTCTACTCCTTCATGGCCATTTACGTAGTGTTCATTCACATCTACTCCTGCTCCAATAAATCTGCCAGTTTCTACCAGGCTGCTCCTCAACTGGGGCTGGATTAGCTAAACTGGAATTTGCGCGGTGGCTCCTCGTTCCGGGGCATCATAGGGTACCAAAACAGTATATTCAGGCATTACAAACTATATTTCTCACCGTAAAAGAGCTGTTGTTATACATGTACACATCATTGTACTTTGAGCTCTGCCTCCTATTCTAAGTAAATACCTTTATGTAAGAGGAAATATACGTGCTTATATAGAGGGTTATGCCTGCTACTGTTTATCTGTATGCATATACAAGATAATTACACTTATTTGAAACCATAAAAAGTTGCCACAAGATGAATGTGAATAGGACACCATGTAAATATTGCAATTGTATTGTACATATGGGTATATAGAAAGAGTGGTTCAATCTAGCTTAACTTTACCAAACATAGGTTCACTGACAGAATATAGATGTAAAAAATATGGAAGTAAAAAATATAGATGAAAAATATAGAATGCAAAAATATCGACTCCCTATACGTTTGAATATCTTTATTCGGCAATTTTTCACCATAAAAGAATACAAATACATAAACATTTCAACCCCAATAAAAGATTATAAAATACAGTAGAAGCATGGACACATCATTCATCAATTTACTAGCAATAAAATCGTCCTCAGCTAGTGGGACCTCCAATTTGTAGTTTCAGTAAACGGGAACGTGTCATCCACGCACTTCCTAAAAACTTGGCCACCCCACAGATCATACTGGCAGATGAGGAATCTGTAGAAAGGACGCGTAATGCCTGACTATGGCACCTCAGCCCTAATTCCCTACAGACGGGTTTCAACCAGAATTTCCGTGCCCCTTTGTAAGCTGGGCAGGCAAAGAACAAGTGAGCCACCGATTCCTTAGGGGCCGCACAGCCCGGGCAAACACGCGAGCAGGCATCTGTATTCAGCCATCTCACCGTAAACTCATGCACCGGGAGCGTCCCATATCGCAATTTTAGGTACAGCGCTCGGTCCAATTTTAGGTACAGCGCTCGGTCCTCCCTATACTCAAAAAGGTAAGTACAAAAAAAATTACACAATTACCTTAGTTAATTACCAATTCATTAATTAACAACCAATTAATAATTCATTACAAATACATTACTTCCCACAATTCACACTATAAAAACTCAAATAAATATAAATAAATAAAAATGAATCATTCTTTTATCATAATTAAATTACTTCCCACCCTATTCCCCTATAAACCCACAACCCGCTACGGAACTAACAAACACAAAATTTACTTCTACTAAAAGTGTAACACATATATTAAAAATCATAAACAATACTTATACTAAAAAACATACATCACATAAATTTGAAAATATTAACTAAAAGACATAACACTGAATAAAAAATCGATATTTTAAACAACTATATTTTTGCATGCAATATTAATGACTTCTATATTTTTGAAAACGATATTTCTTACCTTAAATTAGATATTCTTGACCACAATATTTTTGCTGTCAATATTTCTGTGTGACTATATTTCCAACTCTATATTTGTGTAAATTGACATTTCCAACTCGATATTCTGTCTGAATTCCCACACACGTATATATATATATATATATATATATATATATATATATATATATATATATATATATATATATATATATATATATATATATATATATATATATATATATATATATATATATATATATAGATAGATAGATAGATAGATAGATAGATAGATAGATAGATAGATAGATAGATAGATAGTAGATCATTCCTATCCGAACTTCAGTTAGCCAGGTATTATTTTTTGTGATTTTAGTTGGAGAAAAGTAGTTTGGCTGGACATATTTCATATTTGTTTAAAAGATGTGCTGGGTGGCTTATGTAATGGGAGGCAAGGAGACCATTGTGTGCATGACACGTCTGACCTCTTCCTACTACTCGGGTATCCAGGGGATTTATTTGCAATGGAAGGCCTCACACCAATCATAACGTTTTAGGGGGAGTTTCTTGCAATAAAGGAGCTTTCTGACTGACGCTTTCAAGTGGCTTCATACACAACTCAACCTTTCCTCTCACTGTTTATGATGTCATTGTGGAACGCTTGATGGAAGATAACCCCCATTATTGCCAAATACCCAAATATAAACGTGTATATTCTATAAGGAGTATATTTATATATTGCTCTGGAAAAGTGTATTTTGAAAGATGGCGCCATTTTTTACGATCAGGTGCCATAGCTAACCCTTGGTAATCACTGTTTAGGTGCGAAATGTAGGGGAATATGTCTTCCTCTATATGTACTTTATTTTCTCGTCAATGGAAGTACACATAGTGGAATATTCCATGGCAATATTTTCATGCTGCTGTGAATACACCGGTAATGTGGAGAGATAAAAAAAAAAACAATATAAATAATGAAACTTTAATATAACATTCTAATCAGCATTATTCCATAATGAGCGCTGCTGTTTGCACTTTGTAAGTCACAGCTAAAAACGTGCAGCATTTTGCGCAGTTCTCTTTGCTTCTGGGGACCTAATTACATGTATTCATTAATTCACGCAACCGGCATTTTTTTTACGAAACGAAAGCACTTTCCATATTTATCTGTGTTTATAAGTTAGAGTCAAGGACAAGGAAGCTTTAGTAATTCAGCTTTGATGGTAATGGTTGATCTCTCTTTTTGTTCTATTTCCAAGGTCACCTTGTTCTGTCACTTTGAAGAGTCTCTGTTTGAGCTGAAAGAATCTGCTAAAGTCAGGGAATAAACCTCAGCAGAATCCTTTATCTCTCTTTAAATTCCATGTATTGATTCTACTGTTGATAGGCTGTGTGGTGCTCGCACTTTGAATGCGGAAAAACCGTGTTTTATGTTTCTTTTAAGCATGAAAACAGTAGCTCAAATTGAATTAAATTAAGCGGGCCCCGTTGTATCTAAAAATCTAGAATTACAGTCATAATTAATGTGTTTAATAGCAACCAAGCTAAATGTGTTTTCATTTTTTAAAGACGTTGTCCTGTGTGCTGCTCTTTTTGAACTTCGAGATTCTAGAACTCGAGGCGTACAGTCTGAGAGTAAGGCGGAGAAAGGGTAGGTATCATTTGTCTTGTATTTTGTGCAAAACTTGTGTTAATTAATTGATTCCAGATTTTACATCAAACATTGTAGAAAGAGCGAAATACGGGTGTGAATATAAATTACGTGTCAGCCACCAGAAAAAAACACTACTAGGTAATTCAAACTGCTTTCGGTGGCTTTATGAACAGAAGCTTGTCTGATGGTCCTTAAGGTGTTAGTCTGAACCTAGACTTACTCCTGCCCTTTGCTCAAAAGAGGTACAATCCACTGCCAAGCCACAGGCGTTGTGCTAAATAAATGTGCATTCTTGCTGTGTAATTCCTGTATTTTAAGATCCTACCTATCTAATATTGGACTCCAACACACATTGGCTGAGCTGGCTTTCTCCAAAAAGATCATTGCTAGAGATGCAATACACAGGGATGTGATTCACTTCATATCCTATGGTACTGCCATAAGATAGCACCCTTTTGCAGGCAGTAAGGACTGACATTATCTGGTTATGGCACGCCCAACCTCCTCCTATCTGCTCACTTGGCTCTCTTGCATGACAGAGAGGACTTGACAGGTGGTATTCCGCCTGCAGTCATGGCAACAACCTCTCTGGCTGTGGCCAAATCGTGCATACTTTGCCATAGCAGACAGCCAAGAAGTCCCATCATAGATGAAGTTGAGCGACCCGGTAAGAATTTACCACTGCGAACATATCAACTATAAAATCGATAACAAAATATCAACCTTTGATCATTTACTTCGTTGAGCAGCAGAGTAAGGGTGAAGAAGTATATTCTGCCCTATAAAACGGATAGTTATTGGGTACTCATGACATTTATGAATTAGGGAATCCTATAGTTGTCTACTCAAATACCACCCTCAAGTGATTCCCGCATAACATTCCTTCCTCCTTACCCGCTGGAGCTAAGACCGCTTCCCTGTATATTTAGAGTTACATGAAGAGAAATTCCTTTACTATAACCCAATAGATCCCCTCCAATCTCTGAAGGGAAGAGAAAAATGGCAGACATAGTCAGCTACCCTCTACTAAAATAAACACTTGCCTTGACCCACGTTTGTTTTTGTACAGGATGCCAGAAGGTACTGCACAGAACCAATACATGCAAACCTTCCATACATTACTCTAACGCATAGCATCAATGATATCGCAAACACACCAATCAACCTGTTGCAAGGATTCTGCTCAGGAATAGAACTATGCTTGGGACAATAGAACATCGGCGTGTAGCGACTGAGTCACTATACCACCTAAGTGCCTATGAGCCTGAGTTCATCTAGATATAGTCCCTCACTTGCCCTCCTAACCTTAACAGAGAGGCAGGTGAATTGACACCCCATAACACAACACTCTCAGCCAGCTGCGGCCGGCAGTAGGAGTACCTGCAGGGCGGTGATGCGGGGAGGAGGAGGGGCAGGGATGGGGTAGTAATGTATGGATTATGGAGCTTCCCAGGTAAGTAAACATTTAAATAAATAAAACGAATTTCATTGAGTGCACTTCATCACCAAATGCAATGCAGCGCGCACAACAAAATCTGTTTTATTTATTTAAAATGTTTACTTACCTGTAAAACTCCGTAATCCATACATTACTACCGCCCACCCTGCCCTTCCCTCTCCCCACATCATCGCCCTGCAGGTACTCCCACTGCCGGCCTCGGCTGCTCTCAGCCCTCTCAGGGATCGCTGTAACAGACACACCCTTTCGCTCTCCTACTCCGACTTGTCTTCAAAAGATAAACAAGGGACAATAAGTAAGTTTCAAATATTTTTTTTTAACTATTGTGTCTCAAAATACAGTATTCGTGCCAACATTAGAAAACAAGTGCATACTGAAAGTACTTTTAGCATGGCCAATAAACCATATACCATAAAAAGCCCTGTCATGTTTTAAGACAGAATAGCCTAAACCCCCCTCCCTTTCTACTGAAGCTGAATGATTCTGTATTAAAGATCTTTGGGATTAGCAGCAGGCCCCATACCTTAGCACACACCGGTGGACATTTTACATTTCAGCTGAAACAGCAATATTGTCTCAGAACCCTTGCTCAGTGAGTGTCTGTGCTTAAACTCTTGTTCTCAGTTACATGGGAAGACATGTGAGCTCACAAACAGCAGCTGTGTTCTCATGTTATGTCTAGGTGCTAGTGCCTGACCAGAGAGAACAATAAGGGTTATTGTTGTTTGGCCTTGTCTGTGGTGTTCAGAGTAAATCCCAAGATAAAAACAGAACACGAAAACATACACAGGTTCTGTGTGAAAGTATAATGTGGCACAAAAGCAAGCGTATTTATATACTAACGTCTGCAAAAGAAAATGCAGCATTTCTATTGTCTTATGTTATTATGTCTTATGTACTTTTAATTTTCCTACCTTTACAATTACTGTGCAACTATCCATCTACACACCTGAAATATTCCTCCCTCATACAATCTTCCCCCTCCCCTCCTTACTCCAGCAAATAATTGCTATTTTTTAGTCATTATTGCCTGGTTGATTTCTGAAAAACTGTCTGCACCTGCTGCACATGTAATAAATATTATGCCTACATCATGGAGCAGCGTAATTTTGACTCCTCCCTTACACATCAGAGAAACGCAATATAATAATAATAATAATAATGATAATAATAAAATGTATAAAGCGCATGGTTACACCATCTCGGCGTGTCCCCGTTCTAGGCGAGAGGGAGAAGACAGAGCCGACAGCAGGAACTGCCTTGCGCTAAGCGGAGAACAGTTGGGGTTTCAACAGCTTTCTGAACTTAATTTCAGAGCATTCCAGCTTCAGGGGGATCGGCAGTCTATTCTATTTCTGAGCAGCTAGAAACCGGAAGGAACGACCACCCATTTTGGCCTTCTTTAACTTGGGGATTACCAGCTGCCCCATCCTGCTGGATCTAAGAGATCTACTAGGAACATACTTGGTAACTAGGTCTCTTAGGTATGCCGGACCCTCGCTGTGGACAATACGGTGGCATATGAGAAACATTTTGAACAGTACTCTTTTCTTAACTGGGAGCCAATGCAATGAGTGAAGTGCCTTTTTTGAAGCCGCTCTTCTGGGCTGCATAAGAGCCAACCAAGTGGCGGCATTCTGTAGAACGTGTAGTCTCCCAGGGCCCTTTGCAGTGTCTCACAGATAGAGTACAGTCCCATAGTCAAGGAGAGAAGTAATTAGTGCGTGTATCAACGTCTTCCTTGCCCCTAATGGGAGAAGATCCAGCATTTTTCGTAGTTTTTTTAATACGCCAAAACATTTCCCCACAACTCGTCGAATGTGACCATCATACAAGAGAGTAGGATCAACCCAAATCCCCAGACTTTTTGCCTCAGTGCAAGGGGTAGGGATAGGACCCAGACTCAGTGGCCACCATTCCGAGGTCCAGCTACAGTTGTTGCCTCCCACCACCAGCACCTCCGTCTTGCTGCCATTTAATTTCACGGTACAAAAAGGGGTGGTGATGGACCGAGCATCTGAATCAATCAAACACTCACACCCAGTCAAAATATCTGGGTTTAATCCATTACCCTTCTTTAGCCCACTCTGCCACCCTGGTTCAGACATGGCTATATGCAAATCAGTCTGACCCTGTGCCTCATGGGAACAGTCCAGCCCGAACTGCCAAGCCATGTCTTCCCTGGACCGGAAACAAGCTTCCGGGGACCAGTTTCTGGCATTCCAGCTGTCTTCAGCCCGGCTTGCTTGAATCCAGTGGCAAAGTGAGTCTGAGCATACCCTGCCACACTATGGCGGCCAAAAGCGGTACAAAAGGGGGGGCTGAAGACGGCTGGAATGCCAGAAACCGGTCCTCGGAAGCTTGTTTACGGTCCAGGGAAGGCATGGCTTGGCAGTTCGGGCTGGACTGTTCCCATGAGGCACAGGGTCAGGCTGATTTGCATATAGCCATGTCTGAACTGGGGTGGCAGAGTGGGCTAAAGAACGGTGATGGATTAAACCCAGATCTTGTGACTGGATGTGAGTGTTTGATTGGTTCAGATGCTCCGTCCATTACCACCCCCTTTTGTACCGCTTTTGGCCGCCATAAGTGTAGCAGGGTATGCTCAGACGTCAGTCCCTTGCTCACTTTGCCACTTTAATCAAGCAAGCCGGGCTGAAGACGGCTGGAATGCCAGAAACCGGTCCTCGGAAGCTTGTTTCCGGTCCAAGGAAGGCATGGCTTGGCAGTTCGGGCTGGACTGTTCCCATGAGGCACAGGGTCAGACTGATTTGCATATAGCCATGTCTGAACTGGGGTGGCAGAGTGGGCTAAAGAACGGTGATGGATTAAACCCAGATCTTTTGACTGGGTGTGAGTGTTTCATTGGTTCAGATGCTCCATCCATTACCATCCCCTTTTGTACCGCTTTTGGCCGCCATAAGTGTGGCAGGGTATGCTCAGACATGAGTCCCTTGCTCACTTTGCCACTGGATTCAAGCAAGCCGGGCTGAAGACGGCTGTAATGCCAGAAACCGGTCCTCAGAAGCTTGTTTCCGGTCCAGAGAAGGCATGGCTTGGCTGTTTTGGCTGGACTGTTCCCATGAGGCACAGTGTCAGACTGATTTGCATATAGCCATGTCTGAATTGGGGTGGCGGAGTGGGCTAAAGAACGGTGATGGATTAAACCCAGATCTTTTGACTGGGTGTTAGTGTTTTATTGGTTCAGATGCTCCGTCCATTACCACCCCCTTTTGTACTGTTTTTGGCCGCCATAAGTGTGGCAGGGTTTGCTCAAACGTAAGTCCCTTGCTCACTTTGCCACTGGATTCAAGCAAGCCGGGCTGAAGACGGCTGGAATGCCAGAAACCGGTCCTCGGAAGCTTGTTTCCCGTCCAGGGAGGGCATGGCTTGGCAGTTCGGGCTGGACTGTTCCCATGAGGCACAGGGTCAGACTGATTTGCATATAGCAATGTCTGAACTGGGGTGGCAGAGTGGGCTAAAGAACGGTGATGGATTAAACCCAGATCTTTTGACTGGGTGTGAGTGTTTGATTGGTTCAGATGCTCCGTCCATTACCACCCCCTTTTATACCGCTTTTGGCCACCATAAGTGTGGCAGGGTATGCTCAGACGTGAGTCCCTTGCTCACTTTGCCACTGGATTCAAGCAAGCCGGGCTGAAGACGACTGGAATGCCAGAAACCGGTCCTCGGAAGCTTGTTTCCGATCCAGGGAAGGCATGGCTTGGCAGTTCGGGCTGGACTGTTCCCATCAGGCACAGGGTCAGACTGATTTGCAAAAAGCCATGTCTGAACTGGGTTGGCAGAGTGGGCTACAGAACGGTGGTGGATTAAACCCAGATCTTTTGACTGGGTGTGAGTGTTTGATTGGTTCGGATGCTCCGTCCATTACCACCCCCTTTTGTACCGCTTTTGGCCGCCATAAGTGTGGCAGGATATACTTAAACGTGAGTCCCTTGCTCACTTTGCCACTGGATTCAAGCAAGCCGGGCTGAAGACGGCTGGAATGCCCGAAACTGGTCCTCGGAAGCTTGTTTCCGGTCCAGGGAAGGCATGGCTTTGCAGTTCGGGCTGGACTGTTCCCATGAGGCACAGGGTTAGACTGATTGGCATATAGCCATGTCTGAACTGGGGTGGCAGAGTGGGCTAAAGAACGGTAATGGATTAAACCCAGATCTTTTGACTGGGTGTGAGTGTAAGATTGGTTCGGATGCTCCGTCCATTACCACCCCCTTTTGTACCGCCATTCAATTTCAGGCAGTTCTTATCCATCCAGGAGGCAAGCTCCTGCATACCCCATGTTCGCTGGGTGTACGGTGTGTACACCCTGCGATCGCGGGTTACGGTGCGTACACCCCAAGATCTCAGGGGTACGCAATGTTCCCCTGCGATCACGGGGTGCACGCACCGTACGGTGTGTATGTGATTGTGTGCTTTTCCGTACGGTTGCCCTTACCTGACATCAAGCCTACACCTGAGGCTGCCTCAGGTGTACGGCCCATTTCCAGACCTTGCCACCATGGAAGAAAGGGATATATCAAGACGTAAAAGTTGAACATGAACACTATACTGGATTTATGTCATCAGCTGTAGCCAGATCTTCAGCCTCACAACAGAAATACCACATCTATTACAAGAATTGTCAAACTCACTGCAGTACTTTATTTTGTGGCCATGGGTTTCTTCTAATTCATTACGGCAGCATATGGTGGAAGCGCTTGCTCCCAGGGTTCATATGTTTGCACTGAAAAATACATTTGAACATTTGACACATTTTCCATACCGGCATATTTGATAATTAACACTTGAGTCATGTTCTACAAAATATATATGGTTTAGCTACATATTTTCATCAAACATTTGCTTTTTGTCCTTTATTCTTCATACATTACATTTATAGCCTTAAATATAATTAAAATAAAACAATTTGTAGATAATACATTTCAAATTAATTATTTACACAATATTTTAAAGAATGTTTCCCTACTAAAATGCTGTCAAAGGAGGTGTAAAAAACACCACGCTAATATCGCTTTCCAGCACAGTAATGCTCTACAAATACATTTTTATTTTTAAAAGAGTGATGTCCATCAAGGTTTGAATATGTAAAGAAACTAGCCCCCATTATAAGTGGTGGTGATGCACTTAATAGTCACAAGTACACTATTTTGACCTTCCAAAATAGCAGGTGCCTGACCGCTCTAATAGGGCATTTGGAATTATACAGGCGTGGCAGAAGTTGACCACATAGGGGGCAGTAAACTCCACGATGGACATAGCCATAGGCTAACATTGGTGAAAGTAATGTTTGAAGGCCAATGGCTGTTTCCGTCTACGCTGACGATCTCGTACGTTATGTACTTGTACGTAAAGGTTGGAAAAAAGCTCATTTGCCTCCTAACACCCCTGCAATCAAGACCTTCTCCACTTTTGCTGCTGTTCCTTACCTCTGGAATCAAACGATGGCTGGTTGAAAAAATTAGAGGGCCCCTGCCTTCTCACAGAGGAGCTGGACTTGATGGCACAGGAGGCATTCTCCCTGTATGGCCATCTCTATGGGGTGCAGAGACAGAATGTCAAGTAAAAAATAGCAAAGTGCACAAATATCGCGTCAAACATATAGTTTGTCAGGAATATCGACAGACACATTCTCGTGGTCAAGAATATCGATTTTAGGTAAGTAATATCGATTTAAAAAATATTAAAGTGTTTATTATAATTTGCAAATATATAGGGCCAGATTAAGGTGGCCAAATAGCGAGCGCTAACGCTGAAATTAGCAGAATTTCAGCTTTTGTGATCGCTATTTGGCAGCGAGCAATGTAGGTAAATTGAAACCTAGTAGCAAAATAAGGAATCGCAAAGTTGCAATACCTTATTTTTGCTCTTGCATTAAAGGAAACGGAAATTGCGATTTCTTAAATGCAATGTAAGTAGCACAAAAGAAAGTTCACTTTAGCCTTAAGGAATCGCTAAATACCACCCACTTCAAGAAAAAAAGGCACTTTCTTGCTTTTTTTTAAGTGCCATGTGGCACACATTCATGCCCTTGGGGCATGTATGTGCGCCACATGTGCACACATGCACATTTCAGGGGTGCAACAGGGTGTCCATTTGGAACCCTGGCACCATTGAAATTGGGCCCTCAATTTGCGAGTGCCTCTTGGTAACTCGCAAATTGCAAGAGCAATTCCTATTCATTCCTATGGCCCTCTTGGCCCATAGGAATGAAGGAAGGAATCGCAAAAAAAATTATCCATGGAATTTTGCGATTCGCAAACATGCATTTACCTATATCTGGCCCATAGTTGTTAAAAATATCGAATTTTTATTATAGTTATGTGTTTTAGTATATATTTTATGTGTGTGATTTTGTATAAAATTGGTTGTAGTTTTTATTATTTGTGTTAAAATATTAGTAGTTATTAAAAACAATTATTTAAATTGTGCATTTTTAGTTACGTAGCGGTCGTAGGTTGATAGGGGAATAGGGTCAGAAGTAATTTAATTATATAAAATGTATTGATTATTTTTAGTAGTTATTCATTTTTTTAATTTGAAATGTGCATTTTTAGTTCCATAGCGGGTTGTGGCTACAGGGTAATAAGGTGGGAAGTAATTTAATTATATAAAATGTATTGAATAATTTTTATTTATTGATATTTGTTTAATTGTGATGTTATAGTGTTAAATGTGTAAATTAATTCATTCCTAATTATTTAATTATTAGTTGTTAATTAATTTAAATGAATTAATTAGTAATTAATTATGGTAATTGTGTAATTAATTTTAGGTGTGTGTTGGTGTGTTTATAGGTGTAAATGGTGGGAAGGGTGGGAAGTAATTTATTTTTTATTGATGAATTAAGAATTATTTGTTAATTAATTATTAAGTAATTAATTATGGTAATTGTGTAATTAATTTTCTGTGTGTATTGTCGATAATATAGTGTTAAAGAATGTGTACTCAATGAATGTTTATTATCTTTTTTATTAATATTATTCTTTAAATTAATTATTAATTTTGTTAATTTTTTTTTTTTTAAATCTGTTTTATTGAAACACTTGACATACAGTTACATTTCTTGTGTGTATAATTCAAAGGGAAAACAGCGATTTGAGTAGCTCGTACAATATCTGAGCGAATGTTGACGACGGTTGAAAACCCAATAAATGCACTCATTAGCGAATAACACCATCAGCTGTAATGGGGACAGTCTCTGCATTCACCATAATGGTCACTTCATCATTGTATTACAATTTATTTCGCAGTGTCGATCCCACCAGAATATCTGGCCCTACCCTTCAAGACGGGCATTCTTCTGGCCAGCTGTACCCCTGTTGCCTACAACCCTCCGGCCAGTGATGCAGCGTGTTGTTCCTCAATGGTGTATATAACCAACCAGGCCCGGTTCCGGGCGACGTATGTGAGTGCCGTGGCCGGCTAGAACGTTCAGAGTGTTGTTGCGGTGTGGTAGAGGGTTGCGGCAGGGGCCGCTATGTGTGTTACAACCTCGTGTTTGGTCGTCGTGTGCAGAAAAGTAAAACATTTGTTTGAGAAAGGCAGATCCAGCGTAGTCAACCGGGGGGCGACAGTTGCTGCAATTACCTCTGACCCAACCGGGGGAAAATAGGAAAGAAATTGGGGGTGTAATGAACCTTAACTCGGGAGGGGGTGCTGCAGTATGGGTCCTGACGTGCTAGGTCCGGGTAGAGTGGCTACGCAGGGTGCTGGCGTCTAGTGTTCGCGGGGCGACGGTTCGGGTGGTGTGTGGAAGCTCTAAGGCCCGGGGCGGAGCTGCACCGTTGGAGTCGGCCGTGTGCGTGGCCCCTTCCGACTAGGGGGGGGGGAAGGGGGGGGAAGGGGGGGGAGGGGGGCGAGAGAGAGGCTGCGGGGGTGGTAGCTTATGTCTATATGTGTGCGGCTCTTGTTTCTCCCTATTGCTATGCATCATTCTACCCAACCGTGTCCCTTCACTCCATTGGGGGGGGAGGGGGGCGAGTTGGCTATCATCTCACATCACCCCTTTATCGTGGCAGGCCTTGGTGAATGCTTGTAGGAAGCCCTCCCAAATCTGGGCTATCGGGATGGCCCTCGGTCCCGCTGTTTCTTCCCTGCGTAACACTGTGCCCTCTGCGGTCGCCCAGTAAATAAGGGAGGCACTCCAGTGTTTCGTCTGTGGTGGGTCCGTGGCTTTCCAGTGACGTGTTATGAGCCTTTTGGCGGTTATCAGTCCCAGATCCCAGAACCTCGTGTGGGCTATGTTGTGTTTTGTCCTGGGAAGTAGGCCCAGCACACAGGTGTCCCAATCATGACGAAGTTCCATTGCCGTCCCTTTCGTCAACAGTGTAGTGACATCGTGCCAGTACGTCCGCAGTTCGGGACATGCCCACAGCATATGTAGGAGATCTGCATTTAGCAGCGCGCATCGTGGGCAGCTGGAGGTATCTAGGCCGAAATAGCGGGTGATCTTGTCCGGGGACAGGTATGCCCTGTGTGTGATGTAGAATTGTATTATTTTGAATCTCGAGTTGCAGGGAATGTGTTGTGGGCCTTCCAGGATCCTCTCCCACTCCTTATCTGCCCAGTCCCTCCCCCTGTCAGTTGTCCACCTGTCTCTTAGTGACTGTAGTGAGCTTGTAGTGTGGGACCTTAGCGCTTGTGTTAGCCAGTGTATTACGTGCGACCCTGCCCCCATAACGTGCAAGTATTGTATCAAGAGGTGTGTCTGAGGTTCCTCAGACATGTCGCCCCAGTGTTTCGTTAGGACCCGGATCAGAGATGCATGGAACAGGAACTGTCCAGCTGGCAGTCCAGGATTCTCTACTAGTCTCTCGACCAGGACCAGGGCACCGTCGTCATATAGGTCCGCCATTGTCTCAAGTCCCACCTGCACCCAGTCGTTCAGGCGCGCTGCAGTTACCACACCCCCAGGCCTGGGCATTCCTTCCAGCAGAAGGGCTGGGGCGTAGGGCGTAGTCTCCTTAGTTAATTTTAGTGCACGTTTGTAGCATCTTAGTGCCACCACGAGGTGCAGTTGCATCCCGCGAGCTGCGCCGCTAAGGGGGTGGAACATAGCGAGAGCCTCCGCTTGAGTCAGGGCCGGGGTCGCCGAGGCCGTGTCGTGCAGGTTTCTTCCCGCGAGCCAGGCCACCACCCACTGGAGTTGCGCTGCGATGTAGTAATGTTCCTGGTTCGGGACCGCAAGTCCCCCTGAGGACGTCGGGGCATACAATTTCTTCAGGGCCACCCTTGGTCTCCCTGCATTCCATATGAGTGTTCGCACTAGGGTCTCCAGGTCTTTGAAGACCCGAGCAGGGACATACACCGGTATGTTCGAGTAATAGTAAAGGAGTCTAGGTAAGACTATCATCTTCGACAGGGTGATTCTGGCCGGGACATTTAGCGGGAGCGTGCTCCAGAAACGTATCTGGGCCCGCAGGGAGTTTATGGCCCGAATCAGGTTACCATCCAATATATCCGCCGGATTCCTGTAAATGTGAATGCCCAGGTACTTGAAGGTGCCGGCATACCATGCCAGCATCGTGTCCCCTAACTGCACTGCGCACTCCTGCATATCTGGGTGAAAGGGGTGAACCCCAGATTTCCCCCAGTTGACCCTCAGTCCCGAGTGGGTTGTGAATTCTCGGAGGGCACCGGTGAGCCCCGGGGGTATCTGCGTGAGGTCCCTGACGTAGAGGAGCAGGTCATCAGCATACAGCGAGACCGCGTGTATGCCATCTGTCAATGGGATGCCCCACTCGGCACCCTGCATCCTCAGCAACTCCGCCAGCGGCTCCATAGCCAATGAGAAGAGCAGAGGCAACAACGGGCAGCCCTGACGCGTGCCCCGCCTTACCTGTATGGCGTCCGATAGGAGGCTCCCTATCCGGACACGAACGTTAGGTGTTTGGTATAGGAGTCCCACCATGTCCAAATATGCGTCACCCAGACCAAACTTCTGCATAATCGCTCTGAGATACGGCCACTCTACCGAGTCAAATGCCTTTTCCAGATCTAAGACTATACAACCCGATTGTGGCCAAGGTTCCCTCGCGTATTCCTGCACCCTGAACAACCGACGGATATTGAGTGAAGTGCTGCGTGTAGGTACGAATCCGTTCTGGTCAGGGTGGACCAGGGTAGGTGTATATTGGGCCTGTCTCCTCGCTAGTGTGGATGCTAATATTTTATAGTCAGTGTTTAGGAGGGCGAGTGGTCTATACGAGCCCAGTAGCGACCCCTCCTTTCCCGGTTTTAAGAGGGAGACCAAGGTGGCTTCACTCAGAGAAGGAGGCAGGGAGGAGTCGTCCAATGCCGTCTCATACAGTTTAATGAGTTCAGGGATCAGGAGGTCCGGGTACGCTTTATAGAACTCCGCTGGGAGTCCGTCGGGGCCAGGGGACTTTCCGTTGGAAAGCGCCGCTATGACCTCCCGGAGTTCCTCAGAGGCAATGGGCGCCGCTAGGGCAGCACGTTGGGCATCGCTGAGTGACGGTAGCGGTACCTGACTGAGATATTCCTCCGTGTCCGGGGCGGGGGTGGGCAGGCAAGAGCGATACAGTGTTTTATAATGTGCGGTAAATGCTCCATGAATCTCCGATTGTGTGTGTAAGGGCGCCCCATCTGCGCCCAGCACTTTCGTGACTGGTTTTTAATTTTGTTAATTATGGAAGTCAATTTAAATAAAAATGTTGAAGTCTTTTTTTATTCGTGTGGTTTCATGGGTTAGGAAATAAAATAAATACATTTATGTTTTGAATATTTTTTTTGTTAATATTTGGTCCTTTTAAATAAATATTTTTTCAAATGTATTTATTCATTTATTTGATATAATATTTGTACTTTTTGTTATATGAATTTAACATTATAATATGTGTTATTTTTGTGCTTAATATATTTAATCGTATATATTTAAAATATTGTTTATTTATTTGTAAGATTATTTCATTTTTTTCAATTGTTTAAATGTTATTAGTAATTTTTGTTTCTCTGCTATCCAACACTTTCCCTACTGTTGCACTCACTGGAGTGGGAATAGTAATTTGTACACCTCCGCTATCCAGTGCTTTCCCTACTGTTGCACTCATTGAAGTGGGAATAGTAAATTTTACCCTTCCGCTATCCAGCATTTTCCCTACTATTACACTCACTAGAGTGGGAATAGTAATTTTTACCCCTCCGCTATCCAATACTTTCCTTACTGTTGCACTCACTGGGGTGGCATTGGTAATTTTTACCTTTCCGCTATTCAATACTTTCACTACGGTTGCACTCACTGGAGTGAGAATAGTAATGTTTACCCCTCCGCTATCCAACACTATCCCTACTGTTGCATTCTTTGTAGTGTGAATAGTAATTTTTACGCCTTCACTATCCAGCACTTTCAATACTGTTGCAATCCCTGGGGTGGGAATAATAATTTTTACCCCTCCGCTATCCAGCATTTTCCCTACTGTTGCACTCACTGGAGTGGAAATAATAATTATTACCCCTCCGCTATCCAATACTTTTCCTACTGTTGCACTCACTGGAGTGGGAATAGTAATTTTTACCCCTCCGCTATCAAAAACTGTCCCTATGTTGCATTCACTGGAGTGGAAATAGTATATTCTACCCGTCCGCTATCCACCACTTTCCCTACTGCTGCACTCACTGGAGTGGGAATAGTAGTTTTTACCCCTCCACTATCCAACACTTTCCTAACTGTTGCACTCTTTGTATTGGGAATAGTCATTTTTACTCCTTCGCTATCCAGAAATTTCCCTACTGTTGCAATCCCTAGAGTGGGAATAGTAATTTTTCCCCCTCCACTATCTAACACTTTCCCTACTGTTGCACTCTTTGGAGTGGGATTAGTAATTTTTCCTCTCTGCCATCAAACACTTACCCTACTGTTGCACTCACTGTAGTGGGAAAAGTAATTTGTACCCCTCCATTATCCAACTTTTTCCCTACTGTTGCGCTCACTGGAGTTGGAATAGTAAATGTAATTCTTCCGCTATCCAACATGCACCTTACTTTTGCACTCACTTGAGTGGGAATAGTACATTTTACCACTCCGCTATCCAACACTTTCCCTAGTGTTACACTTTTTGGAGTGGGAATATACATTTTTACCTATCCGCTATCCAACACTTTCCCTACTGTTGCACTCACTGGAGTTGGCATAGTAAGTTTAATTATTTTGCTATCCACATTTTCCCTACTGTTGTATTTATTGTATTGCAAAATGTACATTTTAATTTTGTTTTAGTAGTTTATTGATTTAAATAATAATAGAATGTTTTTTAAATTCTAAATTATTGATATATGTATGTATTTTATTTTTAAATAATGTAAAAGTTTAAAAATGAAATAAAGATAAGTTAATACATTATTTTTAACTAAGCATATGTATATGTATCAATTAATAAGGACCATAACAGCAACTAAAGATGTTGACACCATCTCAACTTCAACAAATGCAATTACAGCACTCAAAGTGAATATGCAGAATGGCAACACCAAACAACAAATAATACTCCTAAACATCTATATACATCCGCGTGACAAAATCAATGGAGTTAAACAGGTGAAATCAGAAACAACCAGAATGTCCTCAGAGGAACCAACGTCCAACCTACTGATGACAGGCAACTTCAACATACACCTCCGTGGGGCACAGAAGAGGGACAAACTATTGGAGGACCAACATATGGCCTGGAACATTCTATGTCAGGAGCAGAGTAGCAGAAAGCAACAATCACCTTCATCTGCACCTGTACCTGCATTACTACCGCTGTTTGCACATATCTCGGGAGGAGACAACATCCCGGACTCCTAGAGAGGCTCTATTATATCCCCTATATACAAGAAAGGGAACAAGATCATATCAAATAGCAACAGGCTTGTAGCATTAATTGACATTGAGGCCAAATACTATGCTGGCCTCCTTCTTGATGACTTCACCGCCTGAGCAAAATAAAAATCCATTATCCCTCGCTAGGAGCCTTGTACAGGATATGGAACATCTTAGCTTTGTAGCACTAAATGGGCGCTTTCCTGGAGATCAGCCCCTAGGGCAACATTTCATAGTGCAGTAACTCTTCCATTTTTCAACAAGATTGTAGGCTTGCAAGTAGGGACCCAGGATCAAAGTGATCACCTGCCAAAGGAAACCTTTATAAGAAAATCTAAATCATCACTAGACGAGCCTGTTGAAGTTCAAGAGTCCATACACACAGACAACTTCAGGAGGATTAAATGCAAAACCAACCATCAAGATGAACTGCTAGCTTCAGGAGAGTCACTATGGGAAAATCAGGAAGAGACTGACACAGATGTGATAACGTGCTGGGAATCATTTATCAAAACACATAGAAAAGCATAGAGCAAGCACACGTTAAGCCCTAACAACCAATGCTTCATCAGACCATCAAGAGAACCACTTAACTACCTTCAAAATACCCAACCTTAGCGAGCTCAATGAAGCAATAAATAAAACACTACGCAGACTTTGGCATACAGAACAATATGCTACTATTCAAAAATAGCTGATGCAAATAAAAGCAAAAAAAGTAATTTGGCAGGTAAAAAGGGAATCAGATGGAAAATCTGTGGGCTAGACGTTTGTACGATTCAAAGTCGAACAATAGCGCAAGATTCTGGCGCACAATAAATAGTCTACCGAATGTTTGAAGAATTAACTTACACCTGACAGAGGAAGCTTGGGCTTCACACCTGCTGATTCATTTTAATTCAACACAGAAGAATAGCTCCCGTTACATCTCTGCTGCAAATCTCTCTGATTCAACTGTCCCAGCACCAAACGATCATCTCTCATTTACAACTCATCAGTTCAAGAGCAGGTTAGCCAAAGGCAAACTGGAGGGTGCACTGGGCCCTAACGGGATTCCACAGATGCTATTAAAAAAAGATCTGAAATACTGAGCACCTGCATTACTACCACTGTATGCACATATCTCAGGAGGAGACAACATCCCGGACTCCTGGAGAGGCTCAAAATAGCAAATAGCTACAGACTTCTAGTATTAATTGACATTGAGGCCGAATACTATGCTGGCCTCCTTCTTGATGACCTCACCAACTGAGCAACGGAAAAATCAATTATCCCCAACAATCAAACAGGTTTTTGCAAGGGCATAGGAACAACGAATATACTTGCCTTGTCCCTACTAGCAGATGGTGCCAAACCGCAAAATACCCTCTCTTTCTGTGTTTTATCGACTACTCATCAGCCTTCAATAAAATAGACAGGACCAAGCTCTGGCACAAACTTGAGGAAAGGAACATATCATCTGCCCTTCTAAATCAGATAATACTTTTACACAACAAGACGTAGGTCCAAGGGGATTGAAAGTGTCTTTCCAGCCTTCAACATCTACTAGACACTACCAGTAGATATTCAGCAACCAATGGTCTTACCATCAACTATGATAAAAATGAAGGTAATGTGATTATATCCAAAAAAGACAACCTCTAATTACTGCTGGCATCTGACTAACACAACAATAGAAGTAGTTGAAGAAAACAAGTACTTGGGAGTGATAATAGATAACAAAGGCATGTTTAAAATCCAAAAAGAAGCCATCAAAAGATGAGTCATATCAATTGCGGCAGCTTTCAAATTGATTAAACACAATACTGCTGGCCGAAGCCTTATTCAAATTCTACACGTCTTGCAAGCAGAGCTTATTCCAGCCGTAACTTATGGAAACGAGTGCCTGAGGGGAAGAGACGTGGCCATTTTAGACAGAACTGTATCAAGAGCAGCTAGGATGATTTCCAAACTGCCAAAAAATGTCTCGCCAGCCCAAATAAGGCTGGAATTCAGCCTGCAGATTCAAGAAGTTGCCCGCAAAGGAGCTTACGTTAAGTGCTGGCACACGATCAAAAAGGCAGAAGCTGGAACACTGAACTCCCATCTATGGATTGAAATTCACTCAAAGAAGTAATCCGCAGCTATGAGCTACCTGACAGCATCAACAGACAGTCTGGGCCTCAAGGAGCTCTGGGCGGCCTCAGGGACCCATCAATGTTTTAACAACTTCTAAACAATACTGTGAAAAGACTATCCCAAGTAGAAGATAAGGCGGCACTTACAGAAAGGGCCCAAGGATTGTTTGTTGTGCATAGTTACATTAAGTCTTCTCCGCAATTTTATCTAGGCGCAGGACTCAACAGGAGAAAGAAAGCAAAGAAAGCAAAGTACCTTAATTTTTGAATGGGCATTCTACCATCCCTGTTGCACCTTCCCCCTGGAAACACTCTCCGGCTCAGACCACTTACCGCTTATGTGGGGAAGTCGATGAGAGTGTATTACACTTATTGAGTATCTACAGAGAACTACAAGTCGAATGGCGGCAGCTACTGAAGCCACCTTTTTTAAGCAGGGGGATAAGAACCTGCAAACAAGCAGTGAAGGCATGCCTCAGAGGTAGAGACGTACAGTTACTGTGTTGCTTTATGCAGTTTATGGAAGTCGCATCAACTGACTAGCAATCCTTACCATTATGACCAAAAGACTCTTTCTGCCCCACCGTCTAGCAAATATCACATACCCTGGTCAACCGCCATTCATTAGATAGACATTAGTACCACACCACTGCTGCTGTTTTTAAACTAACCAAACATTGTACAGTTGTTCAATAATAGAGTCCCAAATATTGATCTATTTTTGCAATTTATTTTTAATAATTACGTTTCCGTGATCCCAATCCCCTTCTTAATTCTGTTTTAGGCACCTTAAGCGACAGTATCAGCAAACCTTTTGGAAAGTCATCTGTACAAAGAACGGTCAAAAGACTTTGTCAATATACGGTATCTGATAAGAATTACAGATCACTACATCAAATATTTTTAGACAATGAATGAATGTTTTATGAAATGGTCTTCCGATTTTTTAATCATGAATCATGCTGCTACTTACAATTTAAATGGAAATTGTAAAGGTTTTTATTAACCAAACAATAATAATAATTAGCGCTACTAGCATGTACTCACTCGCCCATACTGTCACTAACACAAGCACACACTCAACCAGACAGCCACTCTCATATTTCCTAACTCACCCATACAGTCACTCATATAACCCATCACTCACCTATACTGCCTTTCACATACCAGTTACTCACCCAAATACCACTGACACATCCACTTACCCACCTACACAGCCATACACACACTCACCATACAGCCCCTCACACAAGCACTAACTAACTCATACAGCCACTGACTCACCCACTCACTCATCCACACAGGCAGTTACAGACATGCTCAGCCACCCACAAGACACTCTAACAACCACACAGGTACTCAGACAACCACTCTATCACAAGGATGATGTCATCAGTGATGTCATCAGTGATGTCATTTGAGATGTCATCAGTGATGTCATGAGTGATGTCACTGACTATGTCATGAGTGATGTAATATGTGACGTCATTAGCAGTGCATTGCGGGCGTGCCAGTTATAGTGAGTACAACTAACTATAACATGGGAATTTCAATGGTTTTGTATGGGTAAATTGTCCGGCTAACTATACCTGATATGAAACCTATGGTTTTTTAAATGAATTTGCAAAGTTTTTTAAATGCTAATTCCTAACTATAAGGTGTGTGAAACCTATGGTTTTTTCAGTGAATTTGCAAGGTTTTTTAAATGCTAATTCCTAACTATAACGTGTGTGAAACCTATGATTTTTTTAGTGAATATATATGGAGCACATTTTGTAAAAAATTATATTAAACATTTTAATATATTCAGGTGTTTTCTTAGATAATAATGAAATATTAATATTAATAATATATATATTGTTTTTAGACGTGCGCTTTTTTTTGCAAGTCGAGTAAAATGCCATGTTGAAGTGAGGTGCGCGATCGGATGCGCGCACCTCACGATTTTCTTTTTTTTAAAAAGATTTATTTTTGCCCGTCGGGGTTCTTTTGGGATCCCCTGAGAAGCTCTAGGGGGTCAGGGAGTGTCTACTTTGGCTCCTTTTCACGTTTTGAAACTTTTATGTAAATCGGGTAAAACGCCATTTTGAAGCGACGTGTTCTGTTCACCATAGGAGATGGTCTTACCACAAAAAATACATGTAATTCTGTATTCCCCAATCCGTGGTTGTATGCAAGGGATTGTCTCCCTTGTCTCTGGTCCCGATGGAGTGGTTTGCTTTCTTTTGGAGGTAGGTGGTTAAAGATTGGGGAGGGTTACTGGCCAGTTCTCTCATCTCTGCAGCAGAATAGCTGTTTGGATGCTTGCGCTGCATGTGTCTAATCATGGTATTATTACCAAAAGAATATTTTTTGTTCGGGTTCCCCCTTGAAAGTTCCATGCCACAGATTAGGCAAGTCACCTTGGGCGCATTGACTTTCTTCTTGCCCTCTGGGATAGAAAAAAACTCCCATACAATGTGTGGCCTTGGCTTGAATGGGGTATTGTCTTCTGGCAGCCACCTTCTCCCTTCCTCCTCCTCCTCTTCCTCCTCCTCCTCTTCTTGACCACCAATGTAATGTTGTGGTGGTCCTCTTGGTGTTGGTGGTGGCGGTGGTGCAGATGATCCTGCTGCTGCTGCTACTGTAGCCATTTTAAAGTACAAAATTTGACACAAAGATGTTCAAACAGGTCTTCCTCAGTCAAAGGACAAAGTCAGAATAAGGAAAAAAGGTGGGGCCTTTCATCATTTAAAAAAAAAAACTGTCCTGAACCAATGAAACGTGTTACTTTCAGGTCACATGACCCGGGCTTTCATCATTTAGAAACCAAAACTCTTTTGCACCAATGAAAAGTGTTATTTTGAGGTCACATGACCCGACGCGCTTGTGCTACGCGCCCCCGGGCGTCAAATGATTACGTTGCGCGATCGTATTCGCTCGAGTATTTCCGGGTGCGCTTACGCCGTGCGTATCATGCGGACGCGGCTACGCGATACGTCATGATGTTTTCGTTCGCGGCAATAGCGCTAACGGGACGGTCACCGGTGCGCGACCCGGGCGCCGCCCCGAAAAAATGCGCACCAGGGCAAATTTCTTTTTTAAAAAAAAGTATTATATAAATATACAATATAGGATTCATTATAAAAAATATTGCATTTCATAGGTTTGAGGCCCCATATATAGTTAGGAATTAGCATTTAAAAAACCTATGAAATTCACTAAAAAAAACATAGGTTTCACACCAGTTATAGTTAGGAATTAGCATTTAAAAAGCCTATTAAATTCACTGAAAAAACCATAGGTTTCACACCATTTATAGTTAGCAGGAGGTTTTACTGACATAAAACCATTGAAATTCCCATGTTATAGTTAGTTGGACTCACTATAACTTGCGCGCCTGCAATGCACTGCTGATGACGTCACATATTACATCACTCATGACATGGTCAGTGACATCACTCATGACATCACTGATGACACCATCCTTGTGACAGAGTGACAGACCTCTTTTTAGTTTAATGTAATCCTTGAAACACATATTCAAAAATAGAAACTAAAATTTTCAAAAAAATGGAGATACCCATACCACTTACAACAACCAATTCAGTAATTCAACCAACTATGCGGTTTCGGACACCAGTGAGCGAGATTCGATTACAAGACTAACGTGATAGAAGCGAGAGGCCATTGAGCCATCCATGATCAATCCAAGGACACCCCTGCTTCGATCCTCAAACCATCCCCCCCCTCTGTCTTGAGGAAGACCCGCCGTGACCACCTACAGGGGCACACAAGGGTCGAAACGTCGACAAATCCATAGGTTCAGAATCACCAGGATTCCCACAGTAACCAAAAGAATCCTTGGTTGAGATCAAACCATCATCTGACCAAGCCCCAATCCTACCTGTATATACATCTGTATAGATTTATTTCCCGCACTGTACATATTATCCTGTTCACTGAGCACTTATTCACAAAAAGTCACAAAATTGTTTATCACGGTCTTGTTATGTATTTATGAAATCATTTACGAATGAAGTAATTCAGTTTTGTAAAGAAGCTAACATGTATTAATGTGTATAATAAAAAGACTTTTTGAACAGACAACTGCGTTTCTCCGTGTTTTGAGTAATTGATATCTCACTAAACACTACTCCTTGTATCAGAGAGCTGATTCGTGTTTACTTGCATTTATGAGCATTGTGCAAATAACCTGTCTTACCCAACAGAACCAATTTTTGCTGAACAACCAATATATACACATCCACTCATTCACCAACAGTTCTATATAGTCACTCATACATATACTCACTCATCATATGTAGTGATACACCTATACATCCTGTTACACACCGACAGTCATCCAAAAGTTACTCGCACACATACTCACACATGTAAATAAACTATTGAACATTCATTTATTTGCATACACAGCTATACACCCACTACCACCTTACTTCTAAGGAAACTTACACATACTTACTCTCTAAAACATTCACTTATAGAAACACATACTTATTTGTACAGGAACTCTTCCAATCTCTCACTGTCACATATACTCACTTATATACACCAATACTCACATATACTAGTTTAAAACATATGTAGTTACTCATAAAGACACTATTGAGACAGTCATTCACTCACTAACACACCCATACACACACTCATCCACCTATACAGTCCTGCACACATGCTGTCTTCAACACATACAAACAGTGAGTCACTCATTCATGCATCTATGCACTAAGTAATACCCCCACCAAGAATACAGACACTCATACTGATACTAAAAAAAACAACTGATAACCCATATAGACACTCATGTAGCTACTCACCAACCCATGCAGCCACTCATACACAAAGTGAAAGACTGATACAGATATTTACATATTCAAACATTACTCACTAACCCATGTATTCACTAAGATACACTTAATCAGTCAGTTATACAATCAATTTTACAAAACAAATCATCCATTTAGACACTTATATACCCCTTATTCTTCCATCGTCCTTGAGATTTACCTATATAAAACATATTTAGTTTTCAGAAAACCACACATTCACTGGATGATGTCATCAGTGATGTCATTTGAGATGTCATCAGTGATGTCATGAGTGATGTCACTGACCATGTCATGAGTGATGTAATATGTGACGTCATCAGCAGTGCATTGCTGGAGCGCGAGTTATAGTTAGCCGAACTAACTATAACGGGGGAATTTCTATGGTTTTGTACCAGTGGAATGTTCAAATAACTATTACACGCCTGAAACCTATGTTTTTTTTAGTGAATATCTAAGGTTTTTTTAAATGCTAATTTCTAGCTATAACATGCCTGAAACCTATGGTTTTTTCAGTGAATATATATATATTTATTACACTATGTATACAAATGAAAATGTCTCGGTCCGCCTCTTTGCCTCGGTGGCACAGAAAAGAAAAAATGGGTGGAACTGACGTCAACACGCCAACAAGGTCCTCCTACAGCTCCAATAACTTCATACGGTGTCGCGGGCGGAGCCGTGCTATTATGACGTCCTCGGTGACGTGGGGGAGCTAGGAAAGAATTTCTGTGGAATTCTGGGGCAGGGATATTCACCTAACTGTTCAGGATAGTCCTTTGGGAGCAACTGTTTATGTTGCCACTCCAGAAACCGAAACCAGTGATTCGAGGGCAGAGGCCCTGCAGATGGCACACGTGGTGGGCTGCCCAATCATATGCACCGACGGGGCAGCGAAGTGAAGAGCACCACAAGCCACAAAAAAGGTCATGAGGGCACTGAATAACACATGATCTTCTCTTTGTATATGGCCGGAACAACAAAGTTAAAATGCCCTATTACCAAAATGTAGAATTAGTGCTGCAACGGTCTTCAAGAGGACCTGCAATGCCGCTTCTGCCTCCCGTACCCTGGGGCGGCACATGGGTCACGCGGTACTGTCATACTGCGGTGGGACGCACACTCGTTGACCTCTCATGGCACTGCTCCACACTTTAGGGAGACGCTTTCCATTAGCTATGTTTTCTGATGATGTGTTGCGCCGGCCCCGTCCAAATACAGAACTCCTTTAGATTCAAACAGTCCCTTCTACTTTCTCACCGGAACTGAAACCAGACCACGTGGACACTTTCACAGTACAACCACTGGGAATGCACTTTCCGGTAAAAAAAACATATTCCTTCCTCCTAATTAATCAAATAAACTTCTCACTGAAGAACAGGGGCCAGCTTCGATCCGTAAACAGCCGTTACAATGACTTGTTTACTTTGCGATACCATTCAGCGCATGCATTACCACGCATGCGTTGTACATTGCGAAGTCATTACTATACAATTTTTTAGAACGCATGGTCATTTGCCAAGCATGCCTTTACAACAAATTTTGTTGTAAAGGTATGTATGGAAATTGACCATGCGTTCTAAAAAACATGTAGACGATCCACGTTGTTGTAAGGAAATAGAGGCTGTTCCGTTTCTTCACAATGACGTGCACCGCCCCTCAGAGACGACGTGAAGCAGGAACCAGGAGGAGAGAGGAACCACGAAAAGTGAGAGGTAAGGGGGATTGGGCATGGGGTGTTTTTTTTTTTAGGGTTTAGGGTAGTGCAGTGGTGTCTGGGTAGTGTAGGGGGTCGTGCTGGGGGTAGTGTGTTAGGGTTTAGGGTAGTGCAGTGGTGTTTGGTTAGTGTAGGGGGTCATGCTGGAATAGTGTTTTAGGGTTCAGGGTAGTGTAGTAGTGTAGGGGGTTGTTCTGGGGGTAGTGTTTAAGGGTTTAGGGTAGTGCAGTGGTGTTTGGGTAGTGTAGGTGGTCGTGCTGGAGGTAGATTTAGGGTTTAGGGTAGTGCAGTGGTGTTTGGGTAGTGTAGGGATTCCTGCGGGGGGTAGTGTTTTAGGGTTTAGGGTAGTGCAGTGGTGTAGGGGTCATGCTCGGGAAACTCTGCCTGTGTTGAGACACTTCACTACGATCCTACCTGTCGCCGGTCATTTCCGCGGATCCCGCTGCCTGCCCTGCCGAGAAAGCCCGCCTCCCGCTGCCTCACACTAATCCCATCACAGTGCGGCCGCCGAGTGGAGGGTGGGCCCGCGGCACGAGGAGACTACAGATCCCATCAGCCTTTGCGGCCGGAAGCCGCACCTGGGACCATCGCGCCATGCGGCGCTTAAATCACGGCATCATCTCCGGTGGAGCGGGGAACTCTGCCTGTGTCGAGACACTTCACTACGATCCTACCTATTGCCGGTCATTTCTGCTGATCCCGCTGCCTGCCCTGTCGAGAAAGCCCGCCTCCCGCTGCTTCACACTAATCCCATCACAGTGCGGCCGCCGAGTGTAGGGGGGCCCACGGCACAAGGAGACTACAGATCCCATCAGCCTTTGCGGCCAGAAGCCGCACCTGGGACCATCGCGCCTAGCGGCGCTTAAATCACGGCATCAGACTCGCCGGGCTAAGCCCAGGCAAAGGGCGGGCCGTCTGTGGCCGTCCGGGGCTGGCCGAGGCTGGGCTGGGCAACCTCCCTTTTATTTGCTCCGTTTTTCCTCACATCCTTGCATCCTTGAGTAAGTTTATGCACCCATTTGCGTTTTGTATGCCAAGAAAGTTGGACATTTGTAATACTGTGGTATATATCTATCTGTAGTTAAACCATTCAATATGGACACTTGGTTAAAAACTGGAAGGATAGCCATGACAGGAGGGTCAGTGAGTGGGACAATAGATCATATCATTAACAGGGCCGCCTCTGTTTTAGAAAGCGAAATCGCTTTCACTGAGCGGAGCTTGTCCTCTGAATTGTTAAAGAAGCGATCTTCATTGGGCCATATTCAGCTAGTAACTACTCCTTCAAATCACGCCACTGGGATAGACTGCATAAGTGACATTGGTACCCCCCACAGTTACGAGATCTTACAGTGTCACAAGCTCAAAGGAGGGAAATGCCCAATACAAACATCACCATAGGATCTCAATCTGATACCAGTATAGAGGAGCAAATACTGGTGACACCTAGCAAGCCCCTTAAAAAGAAGCCCATGGTAAAAACAACTGCCCCGGTCCCTCCAACTAAAAGGAAAGGTGGCAGTAATAAGCAAAAAGGCACCCGATCAAAAACTCCTGAATTAACTGGAAGCCCTATTGAAAACAATGGCCCCATAAGCAGGACAATTGATAAAAATCACCCATCTGCACGTTTGCATTAAGATCATATGTCCAATATAGAGCAACTGGTTAAATCCTTATTGTTACCGTTGGCAGAGAGAGTCAGAAGAATGGCTGAGCAACTGGGGCATATTCAAGAAATCAGTATTACCAACACAAATTTAATTAAGGATTCATCAGTAAAGAGGCCCGATATCACTCCACCTGTTGCAGTAGTGGTATCAAAGCCAACTAATCTTACAAACAATGCAGAATTACTGCCCTCTGCGCATGATAGCCTCCTGGTAAAAAAAGTCACGAAGGCAGTACCCGAACCATTAAAGCACAGGGAAGAGAGAGAGGTGAAGTACAAGGTAACAACACTCATACATATGAACAAGGACGGGAAAAAGGGAGATCACATCAGGACTTAAACTTAAAAGGACAAGCACATTGCATAGACTTACCACCGGAGTCGGTGCCATATGTTATTGTCCTGACCGGGGTTCCGGAGCTAACAGAGGGGAAATGTGAAGCCTACCAGAACCTTAAGAACAAGGTTGTGCATTGGTTACGAGTAAATAGGTCATTACCTCGTAACATAAATGGTGAAATCCTACATGTCAGACGGTGTGGCTGGGTGGGTTCTAGACAAAAGGACCTACAAGGGGACATTATTATTACAAATTTCAAGGACTATAGGGCGACAAACTATATAAGAGACTGGTACCCAGAGGGTTATGAGAGTGGAATATCTACCAGCGACCTGAGTTATTTCTATCCAAGGTCCTTGGGAGGAAAACCCCTGAGACCAAGATACCAGAATGCCAGGACTGTGGTGGCTCCCAGGTTAAATATTGCCACCCAAAATCGCTTTGCTCTTCTTTCTGGTTTGGAGGGGGTCGATTGACTCGCCAAACCAATCGAAGAAAAGGAAAAGGAGTACGATATACCTGTTAGTACGCCCAACGATATAATAGACAGGGGAGAAGGTCATCCTAACAATAAACCTAGGAGGGTCAGCATGATCTCATCTGTGGGGAGCATCAGAAGGGCCAGTTGATCATCTCCTGGAATATAGCTGGACTTAAAGATAAGGTGGATCGCCCAGATTGGTCCGAGATTATTAATAAACACAATATTTTGTGTTTCCAGGAAACCTGGACTGCTCATGACATTCATATGCTAGGATATCAAACATGTAACACTCTTGCTAATATCAGCACCCATTTCAGAAATAAGGGTGGTTTATGCACCTATATTTCTAATGCATCAGGGATTAAAATGATTAAGTTTATTTCGGCAGAGTGTTATCAAATTCTGATGGTGAGTTGGATGGGTGTAAAAAACATGGCCATTGTAAATTTTTATAATAATGCCCATGCGCCGCAATGGGAAGAGATATTATCAAGTCTCAGAAGACGATTATGGGAACTAGAAAAATATGGAGAGGGGGACTTGACCCTCCTATGGGTTGGGGACTTCTATTGTTGTATCTGTACCATCTATGTCACAGGCACTTGCCATCTGGCCAAGGACAGGGGACACATACCAACCCATTTTAGCCACTCTAGGTTGGGGGACTTATTGAATTCCCTGATGCATGAGTTTGACCTGGGCTACATTAACGAAAATTGTTCGCCACCTGCGGTTTTTAAACCAACATTCAATGGGAGAGGGGTGAACTGTATAATTGATTTCACCCTCCTATGCTCTAGACATCGATCTTTAGTGTTGTCTTGGGAAGCACTAGATGCTGCCCACAGCGATCACTACCCCATCTCTTTCTGTCTAGAAAAAAGGGGATGTGAACCAACTATGGAGGTAATTTACAATACCACAATAAACCTGGCTAGCACTAACGGTTATCGTATTAACTGGGCGAAAGTAGACCCCAAAACCTTTATGCTTAAAACTGATTACTAAAACCTATGATCCGTTTAATATCTGCCTTGCACTAACTGTAAGCAAAAAACAAGTCCTCAATGCCTTTGGGGACATAACATCTGAAAAAAAAAAAATGCTGACTAGAGATTCTAAAACTCATACTCAAAAAGTAAGGAGTTGGTTTGACGAAAATTGCACAAATGCGCATCAGATTTTGAAAAGGGCTCTACACGAAATCCCCAGAAATATGTGATTGATAATACAAACCCGGAAACTGTATAGTGCTGCATTGGCCAGAAGGAAAAAAGAGTTAAAAAGTGAAATTTGGCAGAACCTTCATGATGACTATCTAAAAAAAGATAATATATCCTTCTGGAGAGCTGTAAATGCTCCTTTTCTGGCAGATCGAGATTCTGATGTCATTGATATAGCTATACCAGGGGATATCTGGGTTACACATTTCACCAATTTATTTAAAAATACCACCGCTCCCGAGATTGATAATGTTTTGGACAACCAGGAGTGTCTAAACCCATTTGCGCTAGGAGTTGTTTTCGAGCATGCGGAGGTTGTTAAAGCAATTCAAGATAGTGCCTCGGGTAAAGCACCGGGCCCGGACGGCGTCCCGATTATTATCTGCTGAATTATCCTTATGGTTGCCCCTATTAACTAATGTTTTAAATTGTGCAAACGCCTCTGGTTTTATTTCTACTTGGCCAGAGGCGGTGGTTGTACCTATTTTTAAAAAGGGGGATAGGAACAATCCTGTCTGCTATCGACCTATATCGCTCTTGGAAGCCCTTATGAAGGTAACGGGCAGAATTGTTCTTAATAGACTACAGGTCTGGGCAGAGGATAAAAACATTATTTCTAATCTCCAATATGGATTTCGTAGCGGAGAGGGCACAATAGAACAGGGCCTAAACTTGGCGTTATTGACCGCCAAGTATACTCAAGCCAAACAGGAAACACTTTTTATTACATTCGTGGACCTCAGTTCCGCGTTCGACTGTGTAGATCATTCTATGCTATGGAAGATGCTTTGAGACATGGGTGTAGACCACCAGCTCCTTTCATTTATTAGAGAACTATATAGGATGCGGGGGCCAGGGTACGCTACGGGAGAGCGGGGGCTTGTTCTGACAAATTCAATATTAAAAGAGGTGTCCGACAAGGGTACATTTTAGCGCCCTTTCTTTTCCCCTTATACATCAACAGCGTGGGACAACATCTTAGAGACTTCCAGTTTGACTACCCCGCTGTTGGCGGAACACCCAACCCCATCCTTTTGTATGCTGATGACCCAGCAATAATGTCTCGCACTGTCATCGGCCTACAACGGGCTGTAGCTGAATTTTCGGGGCCTACTGATTAATGTCTCTAAAACATATTCCATGACATGTAGCAATACAAAAAAACACAGTAAGGCAATCCATCTGGGGAGAGATAAGATCAAAAACACGGACAGTTTCTGTTATCTATGAGTCATTTTTGACAGCAGGGGGAGTTGAAAAGAGGCAGTATTTGCCAGAAAACTGGCTATTAGAAGGGCAAATGGTGCCTTGATAAATTTCTCCAGGAAACTGGGTGGGCGCCCAGCGAAGGAACTAACCCAAATTTATAAGGCAAGATATATCCCTACCGGTACCTATGGTGCTGGGCTTTGGGGGATTGTTAGCGTGGATCAGATCCAACGAGCTAAAAATGATTTCCTTCGTTATTTATTCGCTGTACCCAAATCCATGTCTTCTTTCTTTATTCACAGTGAACTGAGGATATCGTTTGTAGAGGACACGATTAAATCATCCCCACTGCTTTTATGGCACAAAATTTGGGCAACCCCAGAAACGTCTCTAAACAGAGATATCGTTTTAGATTGTTTAGCGTTGGATGGAGAAGCAAATATTAAGTGGTTACATTTTATTAAAACCATGGCTTCGGACATAGGGCATAAAGAATATTTTGATCACCCTACATGTTTGGAAACGGTCTCAAAACGTACTCTTAAAAAATTGATTTTGGAGTTCTTAAATCATAAAAGGTGGCTGGGAGAAAAGGATAAACATACATGCCTGGAATATCAGAAAATAAATCCACATGTAGGTATGCAATCATATCTATTATTGGAAACAAGCCCCTATGCGAGAATGTTATTAACTAGGTTCCGGGCAGATACCTTTTTTCGTTTGATAACTCTTCCAAATTGTAATGACTGGTCAAAATCGTTAGGTAAATGCCCTTGTGATGAAACATCCGTCCAATCTAATATTCATTCGATCCTGTTTTGTAAATATTATGTGACCCCCAGGAAGAGGTTTTTGAAGCTGGTTCTTATAAAATGGGGGATAAGGAGCTCCAGAGCAGCATATTTCAAACTGAAGCAGTTAGAAACAGCATTTGTGGTAAAAGCGGTCTCCTCTTACTTGAGAAATGTAATTGCCCTGAGAAATACCATAGGACTGGGATTATGTATACAATAATGTATGTAATTTGTCGCCTCTTATTTTTCTCTTTTTAATTGGGTAATATTTATTTACTTTATTTTGTCTTTAAAATATATGAAATTAATTTGATTGTTACATTGTGTTCAATCTTAGCAAATGGAAAAAATGTATGATGATAGTTATGTGTAGTTTTTGGTACTATCCCATTTGACCTTTACTAACTAAAATTAAAGTGTTGATTGTTGCTGAAATATGATCGTTTTTATTGTGTAAATATATGGCGATCATTTTCTTTTTAATTTTTTTAATTGTCTATTTAATGTATTGTGATACTCTGTCCTTTTATGATTTTGCAACAAAAGCCGAATGAAGCTAATTTTGAATTTGAATTTGAATGCTGGGGGTAGTGTTTTAGGGTTTAGGGTAGTGCAGTGGTGTTTGTGTAGTGTAGGGGGTCATGCTGGGGATAGTGTTTTATGGTTTAGGGTAGTGCAGTGTGTTTGGGTAGTGTAGGGGGCGTGCTGGGGCTAGATTTAGCGTTTAGGGTAGTGTAGTGGTGTTGGGAAGTGTAGGGAGTCATGCTGGGGTAGTGTTTTAGGGTTTAGGGTAGTGCAGTGGTGTTTGTGTAGTGTAGGGGGTTGTGCTGGGGATAGTGTTTTAGGGTTTATGGTAGTGTAGCAGTGTTTGGGTAGTGTAGGGGGTAGAATTACAGAAAAGAAGCAGTGTTTAAAGAGAAGATGAGCGCTCATGTAAAATTTACACTCCGTTATTAAAATGTCGAATAGTTATTACCCACAAAATACGACCGTGCTTACAGAAAGGGAGAGTAAACACCCAATCCCTCCAAAGGCTCAACACAAAGTTGAAAATATTATTCACAATTTTCTGTCGCACAGGCTAAAACATATTCAATAAGAGTACATTCAATTCAACATATAAAGACACATGAAATATATATTGTTGTCTTTGGCCTTTAATCCTTTTATTCCTGCTCTTTTTTTTCCACTCCCTTGTGCCAACGCGTTTCGTCGTATGCGGGTATAACCCTTACGACTTCCTCAGGGCTGGAAGCAATACATAAAACGCTGTATTACATATACATTAGGCCAAAATAATATATCCTGTAGCTCAAACAATGCACCAATTTGAGTGCAGGGATTACTAGAATATGTGCACCATACATAAGTGATAACATCAGTGAATAGGGTTATAGTGTCACCCTCATGTTTAAATGTCACACAGTGTTACATTCCACCAGCTAAGTATCCCATGTTTAATTATTTAAAACAAAACATGAATTCCTTCATATATTATCATATCAACTGGTACCTTCTGTATCTTTAGCTGATTATGACCCTGTAATGAAATGAATTAGTATAGTAATGATTAGCCTAAACGCTGCGGAGGCATGAATCTATATCGCGGAATTCTAGTGTTGACGCTCACACCACGTCAAACTTTTACCTTTCTTTGCCGTTCAGCAAAATTTCATTAGTCTTTCCATCTAAACGGGTCATAATCAGCTAAAGATACAGAAGGTACCAGTTGATATGATTTAGGGTAGTGCAGTGGAGTTTGGGTAGTATAGGGGGTCGTGCTGGTGGTAGTGTTTTAGGGTTTAGAGTAGGTCAGTTATATTTGGGTAGTGTAGGGTGTTGTGCTGGTTATGGTGTTTTAGGGTTTAGGGTAGTGCAGTGGTGTTTGGGTAGTGGAGGGGGTAGTGTTTTAGGGTTTAGGGTAGTGCACCCAACCAGCCACAATATCCATGGACAAAGGGGGTCCTGACTCTTTTGAACGCTCCGCCAATTGAATAATTTGGGCCAAGGGCCCTACCACATCCAAGACCTATCAATTTCTTTCTTGGGATCCCTCATATACTTGGAGAAAAAGGTTCATAGTTTCTAATCAATTTCAGGCGTGTGTGCCACCTTTCCCTTCAGTGAGGGCCTGGGGCATTCTCCCCTCATTCTATTCCCTACCTCCCTTTCAAGGGGTTGATGGATTCTCCCCACCACATACTCTGCCACTTTGGTGTCAGGGGTCCATGTCGCCAACCTAGGATGGTACATTTGGGTAGGCTCGAACATGTCCGAGTGGACCCCTTCCCCAACCCGGGACTGGGAGGAGTGGGACTCTGGATGTCAGGGACGCCCCGAATCCTTATCCTCATAGGAGGAGAAATCGTCCCTTGATACACCCTCTCCCTCTAAGGGAAACCCGCCATCGCTGTCCACAATAGTGGTGACAGCATCGCAATTTTCTCCGGACTCCTCCTCCTCCCGGCAGGTGCATGTTTTAGCATTCACGCACTCTTGAGGAAGGTCTCTGTACGTTTATCAAATCCTTCCAAGTGACCCGTGTTATGCTTAACAGCCCTTTTATTTCCCAACTTGGAGCGACTGGGACCCGCCACCACCAGATCTGGGTCACTGAACACCCCATGGATGCTTTTTGCCAGCTTATCAACCTGATCCCTAAGAGGAGCCAGCGCCCTAGAAATAGCCAGAGAGAGAGCTTGGTCCACTGCTGGAGGGAGAAGTTGAGGGGCCATTCCTCCTCCACTTCCTGGTCGGAGGAGTAAAAATGGTCTTCTGGAAAAAACATGACAGCAGATGGTGTGAGCACAGAACAAATGCCCTTAAATCCTTAAGGCAGCCCCCTCGCCGGTGCTTCAACAGATGGGCTTTCCCCGAAGCTGTTGTAAGAATAGACTGAGGCGCAATACCAATTACCACCACCGGTGGTCACTAACGTGGCTGTGTGGGGAAATCACTGTGTAGGGGTGTCAAAATTAGGTGAGGGTTGGTCGGGAATTAAGCGTACACTAAAGGAGTGACTGGATTCCCAGACACACGTAAACACCAGCAGGAGTACTCGACTGAGCTGCCTCACTCGCACCTGACAGGATCCCACCGTGCGCAGGGCGCACAGCTTGAGAAACTGCGAGGGGGAGAACGCTCTCAGGCAAGAGCCTTCTGCGCAGGAATATGAAACTTAATGCACTTATTGTATTTATTTATTTATTTTATATTCTTCTATAGCGCCTGAATAGACCCCCAAAGGGGTATCTCCGCGCTTTGCCAGTAAGAATGTAGCTTCAAATGGTCTGTGGTCAGATAAAATGGTACATATTAACAGGGAGAGATCAGTTACTGGAAAATAGGTATGTTTTTAAAATCTTTCGGAAGGTCAGATGACTGGTAAGTGATCTCATCTCGAGGGGTAACAAATTCCAGAGCTTTGGTCCCATATGGGCTAGTGCTCGCCCTCCTTGTCTGGACTTTTTTATTCTAGGCACCTGCAGAAGCTGCTGGTTGCCTGAGCACAGGGTTCGCCCAGGGGCATATGGCTGGAAGATTTTGGCCAGATATTTTGGACCTTCGCCTATCGCACTTTTATGAATAGTGCACAAGGTCTTAAACTGACGAGCAGTGAAGAAAGAAGAACTGTGATATGATTAGACTAAAATTGCCTTGGAGACTACCCCCCTAATGGTTCATGGGTTGTATAGTCTCTTGTTTAATGATTGTTGTGTTACGTTTTCTTTGTACTGCTATGCAAATAAAGTGAGGAAAGATATGCATAATCCTCTCCTCCGTCCTGCCATAGAATTCATTAAACTTTATTTGATCTGATTTAGAAACATAGATCATAAAAGTGTACATAAAACAGTAAATTATCTTTCCTAAAACAATACAGTGAGAATTCATTAAAACCAATAGGTAAAAACGGATGTTACAAAGCCTGGTTCAGAGCAACTTCAGGTTAACAGAATCGTAAAGATCAATCTCATGTATTTTGTGCAAAATACGCAATAAGGGGTCCAAGTAAGATGTAAATCTCCAATACCTGACCAGTCTGCACTATATAAAACTGCAGAAAAACTAAAAATAAAAAGTGTTTAGCACGCTTCTGTCATTGGGCTATATGTGGGCTTCATCTGGGTGATATTTGTGCTACATTTGGGCCCTTTTTTCTCTGGTGGCCATCTTGGGAGACTTATTTGTTATGAAGTTTCCTAATTTCCTCATTAACTGCAGTCTCCTCAGTAGGAAATGCTTTTAGTTTTTTACTTTGATTCCATCAAGAAGGCATTCAGATGTGCCACACATTTGCCATAAATTCAGAATGTTAGCACTCTAGTTGTTCATTAGATCACTGTAGTAAAACTACTGCTCACCAGGAATCTAACTGGAAGTCTACTGCTGGTTTTTGAAAATTATTGTTTCAGTCGGCATGTCAGAATTCTCTAATGAAATAGAAGAGGATTTGAGATCTCACTTAAAACATGTCCTAATTTTTCTTTCTACAGCACTAACCATAATTTCTATGACAAAATGAACCCCCTAATTTTGTTCCTTTTTAAATTAAATGTTTTAAGTGTTACCAGTTTATTCCAATCAAGATGGCATCAGGTGTGCCATCATTTTGTCATAAGTAAGACTGTTAGCTCTCTAGTACAAGGCAAGTCAATAACCTTTATTAGGTTTTTAAATACAAAACCATAAAAGTTACACAAATACAATACATACAAACAGTAGATAGTTAATAAAAAAATTAAAAAACAGACTCCGTTACCGCACCATAGAACATCTACATCTAAATGAGTCAACTCTACATGTCCATAAAGTGCCTAGATTTCATAGTTGCTTTTAAAAACTCTACTATAAAAATTATACAATCATCCTTCAGCAATTGAAGATACATTAGTGCTGGTCTGACTTGATTAAAATTCAATTTCTTTAAAATAGGAACTAAAAATGCCTCCTTGGGACTTCATACCATTTACAAAAAACATGAAGTGCAGCAAATCCTGAGGAGACTTTCTGTCGCAGCCACAGGAAGCTAGCACTTGACCTCTGGAAGCCCCCTTGGGTCTTGCTAGCAGGAGATGGAATAGGTTCATCCGGAAAATAGTTAACATACATTTTTCACGTGTCGTCATGGACCCCATAAGGTATGGTTCTGACAGTGACATCGATTCCAGCAATAGGTATGCCCAAACACTCAGTTTCCATGCCTCTTCTGCATCCCAATCTGCTTGCCTTTGGCTCAGAAAGGCTGACTTGGTTCATTCCACGTCCTTTCTTACAATAGCATCTGGCTTAAAGAATAAAACGCCCGCCCAATCCATTCAAACCCTCTTTTAATATAATTTAGCCAGGGGATACGAGCCACATTATCTGAGGACAGGCATTCTCTTAAGATCAAATGAGTGAGGATTAGATCTTCATTTAACCAACACATTAACCAGAAGATCAAGGGACACAGGTCAAGGGTATCACTTAGGTAGGAAATCCCCAATTTCTCATGTACCGACATATTCGAGGTTGCTCGCGGGACACATAATAATCTTTTTAGAAACCCATTTTCTACTACCTGGAGGGGTTCTGTTACCGTGTATCCCCAGATCTCACTACCATAAGTTGCTATGGCTAACCTTTTTGCTTGATACACTTGTAGCTTAGCTCCTGTCGGTTTTTTTCCCACTTTGGAGGCAAAATTAAAAATTGCTGCATTGACCCGAACCAGTTCACCCTTTTTTCTCTGGATTAAGGGGTCCCATTTATGTTGATCGTCGAATAAGACCCCTAAATAAGAGATAACATTGTGCAGGGAATCTTATCATTGCTGGTTCTGAACTGAAAGCTCCTGTTCATGTGTTTGCCTACCTTCATGACATAGGACTTCGAGTTATTGAAGTCCCAGTCTGTCATAAATCCAGAAAACGCAGTTAAAAGGGTTTGTAAGCCCAGTTCGGTTCTGGATATTAGGACGACGTCATCCGCATAAAGCAGAACAGGAATGCCCCACCATCCTACATAAGGGAAATCATCTCCAGTTACCCTCAGGACATTTTCTAATTCATTGGTATAAAAGTTAAATAAAAATGGCGCCAGAATGCAACCTTGCCGAACACCCTTCATAATCTCAAAGTCCCTTGTTACCTGCAGATTTTGTGAGAACCTGTCATTGGCTTTAGTTGATGAATGCAGGTCTTCAAGAAAATTAACAATGCTATTTTCCACCCTCATTGCCCTCATGGACTGCCATAGCTTGGCCCTATTTACACAGTCAAAAGTGGATGACAAATCCATGAAGGCAAGGTGGATGGTTCCAGGATGTATTTATTCAGTATCATAAATAAATTAAGACACTGAGCAACAGTGGTGCGTCCCGGCTCCTGTTCTCATCTGCCCAGGTTGTTAATCTCTGTAAGAGGACACGACCTACCACTTTGACCACTGAATCAATAAGCGAGATTGGTCTATAGCAGTGAGTACTATTTCTATTGCCCTTTTTGAAAACTGGGACTATGGTTGAAGAATCCCAAGACTGAGGACACCCATTCATTGCCACAGCATTAAATAGGGACTCTAGAATTGGTGCCCAGAACAAGGGGTCTGACTTAAATAAATCTGGGGGGATCCCATCTGGGCCTGGGGCTTTGTTGCTGCTTAGCCCTAGAATCCCTTCCATGATCTAATTCCTCTCAAATCTTATCACAGCATCGTTCCTATTCTGGCGTTCTCTACGGATAGGCTTAAGCGGACAGTCAAGCATGGTTTTAAAATGGAGTTCCCACTCCTCCTCTGTGATGTGAGCCACAAGGCCGTCCCCCCTCCTTGTCAAACAGGGGCTCATTCACGACACTCCATAACCTCGAGCTGTTCCTCAGAGTGTTAGAGTCAATCAGCTCCTTCCAGGCATCTTCCTTCAGCGCTCCCTTACGTTTGGCCAGGGCTGACTTGTATTCCCTGAGACAAGGGCAGACCTCAGATTGGATTCTTGGTTTGGCAACCAACGCTTCCCTCAGCCGCTTAGCTGATTTGGAGCAACAGAGTCAAACCATCTGGGGCCATGAGCGATGGTGCCTCTGGCCGGAGCACTTAACAGTTCACCCACTGTTTGCGCTTTTGACTAGTAGGTACTGAGGATCTCAATGGGAGTGGACCTCTCAGATGTACATAGTGACAGTTCATGGGCACAGGCTGTTTTCACCTTATTATAAAAACTGTCAGGAGACAACTGGGACCATTTTAATCTTCACTTTCCATCGGTCGGTTTCAGGGTACCCCTATTTGTGGCCTCCCCAGTTTTTGTCGATAATGGGCCTAACATAAAGACTGTTAAGGGGATATGGTCACTAAATTCACTTTCTGCAATGTCAAAACCATTGAAAAAGGATAACAGCGAGAAAGAGATTAGAATAAAATCAATAAATGATACTCTTCCATTTCCATACCCAGCGTGGATCTTGGAACTTGTTAGCCAACCCTGCAATGTTTCAAGTTAAAAAATTGTTAGGCCTCACAGCTGTATGCCTCACAGCTACCCACCCTGGGGTCTGGGGAAATGTAGCTGATTGTGGTCCAGTGGGTACGGGGACCCTCAGTCAATTGCAATTCTCCAATCCTTATAAAACTGCGAATCTGTTATCTAACGCCAATGTATGGCTGCTACAGAACTGACCCTCTGACTCGGGGGCAGAATGGGCTAGGGCGGAAGGCTGTTGCCTTGGAGCTAGCTTATTTTACCAACCTCCTAGTTAGCATACCCTAAGACCGTTTTCTGGCATTTCCCTGTGTTGGGCTGGCTTATAAAAATAACCCAGGGGTAAAGCCTTGATAACAGATCCGGTTAACGGAGTGAGACTGATGTCCCTGGAGAAAATACGTCCAGCAGTAAAGGGATTGTCAAAGTTTATGATGACGCAATCTCCAATGTCCAATTTACGTGAGCTCCCTATCCAACTAACTCTGCGTGCCATGAGAATTCATTTAAATATACTCGGTGGCCCAGGGTGGTATTGTGTGTAAACCAGTGATTTAATTTATTTCTCAGCTGCACATAGTTCTCCTTTACCCCATTCGGGGGAGGAGGTACGTTCCCCAGTACCACTACATATAGGGTAGATTCAGGTGGAAGGTCTATAGTCGGAAGGCTCAATGTCTGATGTTTCCTGCCCACTGACCCCCTTTCCATACGTGCCACGGGGTATCCTGCTCTTCTAGGTGGCCGGCATGTAGTATCCAGAGTATATGGACTTCTGGGCCTGGTGTTGATAAGATTATTCTTGTCTTGTGCCTCACCATTTGCTGCAATCCTTACAGAAGGCCCACCCCCTGCTCCTTCCCACACAGTTCTTTTGCCCCTCAAGGCTGTGTCATCTATGTTTGTGGGTGGGCTAACTGTCGGCATAGCTGGAGGAATACGGCCAATAGTTCCCTCTAGTTTAGCCAACCTAGCTTCTATCACACTTATTCTTTGGAACATAGGGTCTAGTAAGGTGGATAACATAGTTTCTAGCCTTCTCCAAAAATTCCCCTCCACATTGCTATCAATTAGATGCCCTGGCAAAGTATGGTTCATTGAGGTGGAATTACCCTCTTTGTCAACACTTATGGGGGGGATAGCTAATACTATTCCTCCCAGGGTTCCCTGTATGTTTTTGTTTTAATTTTATACACCCTTGACCCTTTCTTATTGTTGGGAAAGATTCATTATTACAATTTAATTTAAGCTTAGCTTTCTGCCCTCTGGTGGTCGCCTTAGTTTTCACAGGGGTAGGTTCATGTTTATCATTATAACTGAGGGTGCAGATGGAGGCAGGCTCTGCCTGGCTGGGGAGGCATCCTGGTTCGGTGTTGACAAGGAGTCGGGGAGTGCAGGGGTTAGGGAAACTGTACCTAGCGGGGAGTGAGAGTCAAGAGATAACCTGCATTCTGTCAGTTGTATTTCAAGAATGAGGGAGGATTCAGCCCTCAAGATGAAGGCATCTAGAGTCCCAACCACTTTTTTTTATCCCGTGTTCAATTTCCGCTTACTCATTATTATCGCTTGTGGCACACTTTTTAAAAAATACACCAGGTCCTGATAAGGTGATAATCTGAAAATATTGGCTGATTACTTAAAGCGATATACAGAATACAATGTGCAAAATGCAATATGCAGAACACTGTTCATAAAAATTCCTCAGGGCCTTAATTATAATCCTAAAAAAGTGCTAGGTGCTTATGCACTACTTATCAGCATCAATAAGAACAGTTCATTAATAGAATGGCGCTAAAGTGCAAAGTGCAGTGCAAAATCCAGGCACATAGGACAGAGTCTTTGTTCCAGTATATCCAACAGAGACGTGTTTAGTGTGTGAAGAATTGTTCACGCCTTGTCCAGAAAGGCAAGGTACATTGGGGGATTATCAAATAGCAAAACAACACCTTTACTACCAGCCAAGTAAAGTGTTGATAACACAAGGAAGGGACAACAGTACCTTTATGTAGGACCTTAATGACTGCTGAAAGGGAGGCGGCCCTGCCCTGCCTCTTTCTGGCGATGACGGGCAAGGACGGGCCCACCCTTGGCCCGGGCTTGGCACGGACGCCGCCCATGCACGTCCCGCGCTGCGGGGGATGCTTGGCGGTTTTGCAGTACCTCCGGGCGCAAACTGCAAAATCAGAGGTGCACCGCTGGCTGCAGGGGACCACGGGGAATTGTAGTCTTAGTTTCAAGCCGGCCGTTTCCCTCACGGCGTGTAGGACAGAGCAAAGCTGTTCCCTCATGGCACGATGTCAAGAATGCTGAGCCGATCCCCTCACGGCATCTGGAATTGGCAATAAGGTATGGAAAAGCCATTCCCCTCACGGCAATCAAGCGTCCAGCGCTGCGGGGGCTCTTGGTCGTTTTGTAGCACCTCCGGGCGCACACTGCCGTATCAGAGGTGTGCCGCTGGCTGCAGAGGGCCACTGGGAATTGTAGTCTTGGTTTCACACTGCCCGTTTTCCTCACTGGATGTAGGACAGAGCAAAGCTGTTCCTCTCACCGCGCGATGTCAAGAATGCTGATCCGTTCCGCTCACGGCGTCCGGAATTGACAATAAGGTATGGAAAAGCTGTTCCCCTCACGGCAATCGCGCATCCCCCTAAAAAAAATTTCTGCAGCACTAACCATAATTTTTAAGGCAAAAAGAACCCCCTCATTTTGTTCCTTTTTAAAGTAAATGTTTTAAGTGTTACCAGTCTATTCCACTAATGATGGCTTCAGGTGTGCCATCATTTTGTCATAAGTAAGACTGTTAGCTCTCTAGTTGTTCTTTAGAACACTCTGGGAAGCTGCAGTAGAACACAAAGGCATCAACTGACAGGCTGCTCCTGTTGAAATATAACAGGAAGATATTTGAGATATCACTTAAAACATGTCCTAATTTTTCTTTCTACAGCACTAACCATACTTTCTATGGCAAAATAAACCCCCTCATTTTTTTCCTTTTTACATTAAATGTTTTAAGTGTTACCAGTTTATTCAAATGAAGATGGCTTCAGGTGTGCCATAATGTTGTCATAAGTAAGACTGTTAGCGCTCTAGTTGTTCTTTAGAACACTCTGGGAAGCTGCAGTAGATCATAAAGGCATCAACTGACAGGCTGCTCCTGTTGAAAAATAACAGTAAGACATTTGAGATCTCACTTAAAACATGTCCTAATTTTTCTTTCTACAGCACTAACTATAATTTCTATGACAAAATGAACCCCCTCATTGTGTTCCTTTTTAAATTAAATATTTTAAGAGTTACCAGTTTATTCCAATCAAGATGGCTTCAGGTGTGCCATCATTTTGTCATAAGTAAGACTGGTAGCGATCTAGTTGTTCTTTAGACTACTCTGGGAAGCTGCAGTAGAACAGAAAGACATCAACTGACAGGCTGCTCCTGTTGAAATATAACAGGGAGATATTTAAGATCACACTTGAAACATGTCCTAATGTTACTTTCTACAGCACTAACCATAATTTCTATGAAAAAATGAACCCCATCATTTTATTCCTTTTTAAATTAACCCCTTCAGTGCTCCCATTGGCCAACGGCCGTCGCAAGCACTATCTGGCTAGTGCGGCGCACGTCCATTGGCAGAGGTGGCCCCGCCCACTCGTTAAAACCACAGCACCGAGCGGAATTCGCACTGCTGTTAAGCGGTTATATGTGTTGGACTTGGCCCTTTTGGCAGGTTCACCCCTAAACTTTTTGCGTTCTCCTAGCCTTTTTCTGTAATCTGGTGTAATTGGTTTTAGGCCTCTGCGCACTTTAGCACTGTGGCTCAGTGTAAAGTACGTGCGCTCTCTGTGTATGTGTGGTGAGATGGGCCTGCCCTCCAATAGGAATGGATGGGGAATATGTGTGTCCCTGGTAGTTCCTGGTATGAGAAGAGTGCAGGAACGAGTTTAGTATGTGCAAACTCGTGAGAATAAATGCTGTGCAATGGTGTGGGTAGATTTATGGTGACTGGTGGAGAAATGCCACTTTTAGAAGTTGACATTTCTGCATACTGTGTGCCTGCCTGTCTGATGTGAATTGCATGTCTGGCTTGTGATTGACAGGTGCTGAATGATGTGGGTGACTCCAGAAGCCAGGATGGGTCTGCACAGTGGTGAATAGGGAGATCTGCATGTAGATGGAAAGGAGGAGTGCCACCTGGGACCTGAATAGGACTGTGCCTTCCCTCCACAATGCTGTCTTTAACTCCTATGGTGCATCTGAGTTCCTAGCCCCCACCTGACAATGGAGAGAGGAGCTGAGCACAACAAAGTGCTCCAAGGCTCCCCCAAACCAGTTGCATCTGGTTTTTCCCTCAGCCCTGCGCTGTGACACAAAGGGTTTGTCTATTTGTCTAATATAAATATAGGGGCTGTGTCCCCATAAGGTTCAGTTCTTGTTTGCTGTCCTACCAGGGCGTGCTGCAGCTGGGGCCTAGGGGGGGCTACCATGAGGGCTTGCCTCCCTGGGCCCTGCATTGCCTTTTTTTTATCTTTAAGGACATTGTTGGCTAGGACTTATTTCATCTTCCTACAGGACCCTTTTTGCTGTCCTAGCGCCCTGGAAGCGCTGTATTTTCCTGACAGCAAAGCGCTCTACTTGACCTAAGGAGGAGCGCGTGAATTACAGGTCCCCGGAAAAAAGAAGCGTGAGGGTTCCACAGCGCAAAGCTGTCCTTGCAGGAGGCAATCCCCGGCGTAGGGATTCCCCTGAGCTTGGCCAGCTGAAGCGGGAGCCCACCCTGCTGTATGAGGGATTTGCCATGCGGGTGCCCATCCCGCTTCTATGTGAGTTTTAAAATAGCAGGAGTCCACCCTGCGTTATATTCGAATCGGAGGGAGCCTAAGCCTCATTGCAGCCTATTGATTTTTGTGTTTAAATGCGGTTGCCCACCCCGCGTTCTATCCTGAGAAAATCACTGCTGCGGCACCGAGGCCGGGTTTGCAGGGAAGAGAAAAGCCACTGATGTCACTCCAGTGCCGCGCTGGTATTGGCCCCAGCCATCAGGGACTCCTGCAGCATCACCGGTGTGCAGCACTGGGATTGGCTCAGCCTTGAGGGCTTCCCACGCTCTGACAAGGAAGAGGAGCGTCACGAGAGAGCCGGTCGACGCTTCGCAGGCCCTGTGAGGAAATCCCTGGTCCCAGAATGGGGCCCGGGTGAAGTAGAGACAGACCGCCGCCTGCAAGGAGAAAGAGACAGTAAGTGGCGCTGGGGCTCTGTTGTGTTGGTGCCTGTTCCAGTCACGTTGACGGTGCTGGGCGGCCCCGTCTGGCAGAGGGCTGCCCCAGCGAGGGTGCAGAGTTTCTGTGGAGGCTCCGTGGCATTCAGAGCGGCCCCGTCAAGCAGCGGGCCGCTCCAAAAATGGGGGCATGTGCTTCAGTGCCACATGGGGGTCCGGAGAGCACAGAGGTGCAGGGCCCCCTCTATGAAGAGTGTCTCAGCTGCCCCGCTCGCAGAGGGCAGCTGCAACGATGAGTATTTTATTTAAAGAGCCAAGTGAGGCCCCGAAGGCACAGCCTTGCCGGGGCCTGTTTTGCCTAAATTGAGACAGAGTCCCTGAGTGAGGGGGACATGAGACACAATGGTGCCAGGCCTTATTTATTTCACAGCTGCGCAGCACTTAGTGCCAGCTGCATCGTTTAGGTTTGAGCAGTGGCGCGCCCTTGACTTTCGCTGCATTGGCAGCGCATCCTGACTTTTGGGACATAGGGCATGTGAGCCCCTGTTTCAGATGGCTAGTTGGCCAGGGGGGGTGTTGGGATTGTAGGGCGCCAGGCCCTAATATGATGTAGTGCTAGGAAATGTAATTCATGTAGTACGTTTTACGCACCCTGTGTTATTCCTCTAAATGTGGTCTTTTATGATTATGAGGTTGTTTTTCATATTCTGGTTTATGCTAGTGAGATTATGTTCACTGTATGATTCATGCCCCTAATGTGAGTTATGCTTAGGAGGTTAGGGTCTAATGCGTTTAGACTTGTGAGATGATTGCATAATGTGTTTATGCTGGTGAGGTTGGCGCAGAATGTAATTTGCGCCTGATGTGATACTGTGCATAATGTAGTTTGTGTTACAGGATGATGCTAAGTACAGTGATTACTAGTGGTTACTGGTTGTACATTTATGATCTGTTTTACTCTTACTAAGTTTGCTTTGTGATGGTTCTGACAGTGGTCAAGTTGGCCCTGTCAGGTGCAAATAATCCCTTTTAGATATTTCCTAGTGCCAGTAGGCACAGTGTATATGGTGTGATTACTATTCTAATGTGTCATGAGAATACAAATACTATTATTGATATAACCTTGTGTGGAGTTCCTTTTGTAGTGTGCCTGGGATGTTGTTGCTGTGTGTGTGTGCAAATGCTTTACACATGGCCACCAGGATAAGCCTGACTGCTCATGCCAAGCTACCAAGTGGGTGAGCAGGGGTTACCTTTGGCGTGTTACTCCCAAGCCCTGACTAGAGTGGTGATCTCTGCCTCGCTTTGGCGCAAGCCTTAGCCATCCAGAGATCCCATTTCTAACAAAATGTTATAAGTGTTACTAGTTTATTCAATCAGGATGGCTTCAGGTGTGCCATACTTTTGTCATAAGTAAGGCTGTTGGTGCTCTTGTTGTTCTTTAGAACACTCTGGGAAGCTGCAGTAGAACACAAAGGAGCAAAGTTGCCAGATTGGGCTATTTCACGCACAATTGGGCGACATTTTTCCCATTTGTGGAGGGAAAAAAAACCACCTGGTGGGTGGCTACTTTTTGGGCTTATTTTTACCAGCTGTGCGAAATTTTTAGCTGGGGCGGCGCCGCATCTTGGTCACTCGCAGGACAGGCAACATGGATGGGAACCAACCAGCAACTGAGGCAAGTCAAGTCAACCAGTGGTGGGCAGTGGCACGCATGTCAGGAGACATTGGGTGTGATGTGTGATACTTTCAAGACGTCCTCATTCTGCTGAAGGCAGCAGTGCATGTGTTTGCAAGTGCAAGCGCACCTGCTGCTGTTGCCAAACGTCACTCTAGCATTGTGGTGCACAGGAGTGTTGGGCACAGTCTCTTTGGATAACAGTGCCATCAATCTAGTAGCGCGCAAAAGCACTACTAATGACGGCCCTGAGATTACTGTTTGCCAATCCCCGTGAGCTTTATTAAAAGCAGTCAAGCGGGACCCTACCATCTCTTGCGCGCCAGACCATGGCAGTGCGGACAGTGGACCGGACTCATTGGAGGAGACATTGTACTGTGTAGTCGCGGCCCGCTTTGGTTATTTAATTGCTGCGAGCCTGCGACATACACAGTCCTCCTCCTGGATGCCCTGTCCTGCTTTAATCCTCATAGTCCTGCCCCACTGAGGTCCCAGAGTCTGGCCGGAGTCTCACTCACTGTGGGCCCGATTCACAGAATGAACTTACTACTTTTGGCATTCACAGAATGCACTTATTACTTTTGGTATTCACAGAATGAACTTACTCATTTCGGTATTCACAGAAGTTAGGACTACTAACTTTAGAACTCCTAAATGCCTTCTGTGAATACCGAAAGTCTTAAAATTAGGATTTTTCTCAATTTAGTAGTAGTAAAGTTAGGACTACTAACTTTAGGATGCCTAAATGCCTTCTGTGAATACCGAAAGTCTTAAAATTACGATTTTTCTCAATTTAGTAGTAGTAAAGTTAGGACTCCTAACTTTACTACTACTAAATTAAGAAAAATCATAATTTTAAGACTTTCGGTATTCACAGAAGGCATTTAGGCATCCTAAAGTTAGTAGTCCTAACTTTACTACTACTAAATTGAGAAAAATCATAATTTTAAGACTTTCGGTATTCACAAAATGTATTTAGGCGTCTTAAAGTTAGTAGTCCTAACTTTACTACTACTAAATTGAGAAAAATACTAATTTTAAGACTTTCGGTATTCACAGAAGGCATTTAGGAGTCCTAAAGTTAGTAGTCCTAACTTCTGTGAATACCGAAATGAGTAAGTTCATTCTGTGAATACCAAAAGTAGTAAGTGCATTCTGTGAATGCCAAAAGTAGTAAGTTCATTCTGTGAATCGGGCCCTGTGTGTGGAGACTAGTCACGCTCAGACACCTGACCTCACTCACGCAAATTTGGGCCCGTAGATCGCGTGCACCACTGGCCTGGCCGCCAGGGCATGGCCTGCGTGTTGAGGTGACACTGCGGGTGCGTCTCTGCTCCATCCTACTCTGCTGCTGCCTGCCTGAGAAGTGGCACTCCAGGACGGTTGAGTCTTGACAGACCAGTCTGTCCGGGGCTCTGCAGTGAAGTGAGTCCACAAGTGTGAAGTGTCTTGTGCGGAGGACGTCGACGACGAGGTAGGATCATAGGATGTATAGCTCAGCGCACCACACGCCAGAGAATTTGTCGGAATGGATTGCTTCCAGACCCCACAGTGTACCGCTGTGACCAGATTGTGCATAAATGAGTGAGTCCCTCAGTGTGTGTGATGGGGCAAGGCCAGACAACACCACTTTTTCAGAGCAAGTTTAAAGCAAAATTTGTTAAATTTCATAATGCACATGGTTGTACATCTGTTATGCTTAATTGGTTGCAAACATTTTATGATAATAAGGCTTCTTCAGAGGTGCCCAGTAAATATCAGGGAATAATAATTAGTGAGAACACTATGAGGTTAAAGTATTTGTTGGAGAGATCTCGGTTTTGTATAGTCCCAGATCTGAATCAAAGTAGTTTAGAAGGTGAATGTGTTTCCTGCAAAGAACCTCATGTAATATTCAGATGACAGATTTTTTTAATGTAGCTAGGTTAGCGGGCTACTACTTTGAAAACAGATTCTTTTGTTACTTGCAGTTCATAATTAGTAATTATTTTAATATTGCACAGTGAGCTAAGTAGGATATGTGACTGCTACATCTTTTAACCCTAACTAAGTTATGCAACACATCTTGTACAATGATTTACACACTTTCATGATTTGTTGTAAAAGTTTATGGTATGTAAAGCACTCTGACACCCTGCATTACTTTGAGTAGTGCTATAAAATAAATAACATTGTATTATATTTTAATTCTGTGTAAATACTTGGACATACCAACACATCTGACATTCTTACATTTCATGCTTATACATAACGGTAACTGAAAAAAGTGAAGCATGCCTCTTTTAAGTACCTGTGAAGAGATAAGCTGTGTACTTTTGTTTCCCTCCGATGCATTTAAGTGTGAGGTTCCAGGCCACTCGATCAAAAGGAGGCATGATGGCCCCTTAACTTGGCCTTTATCTATAAATGAAAAACTGGGACTAAACAAAACATGGATTCCTCAAGCAAATACATTATCCTCCATAGTTTACTGACCAGGGGCATGCATATGTGCAAAAGAAAAGACCATTCTTGAAGTTAAATGAGATGTTGTTTTTTACAAGTGTAATATGCATTTTAAACAATACATCATGTATAAAGACTTTCTTAAAATACAGTTTAGAGGGCGCAGTAATTTGCACATGACACTATTGCTACCTTTCTTAATGTCTTTGTTTTCTACTATTGTGATATGAGCACTGCCTGTTTCACGTTACAAAGTCACAGTAAGGACTGGTCTTAAAAATGAGTAGCATTAAGACAGGTGCCCAGTTAACTCCCTATCACTATCCATATATAGAATAGAAGATACATTTCTCTTTAACATTATTTATGAGGACTATTTCTGCATAATTTGAGACTTGCTACTTTGGGCTGAAAAGGATTGTGCTGGGTTTAAAACGTTTTGGGGCACCTCTTTTTCCTCAACCCCAAAACTTTTAAGATAGGAGCTGACTGGAGCGCCCCACGAGTTTTGAAAATTTCACGAAGATTCATCAACCGACACCAAAGTTATTGGGAAAAGAATGTTACAATTTTCCTATGGATAATAGGTCCTATCTATAACTACCTACTGGCGACTGCCAGTAGGTAATATATATATATATATATATATATATATATATATATATATATATCACGCAAAGAAGCTCCATTTTGCCGGGGGGTCCCCGACTCTGCAGGGCGGGTCATGCATGCAGAAATGGAGATCCTGTTGTTTAGAATTTCGCCACATTGCCACAAAATATTGCGGGGCCACACCATTGACTTGTTTCCAAGCAGATTTTATTTGTCAAAATGGAACATTACGCTTTTCACTCTTTCTCCTTACGTGTTTCGGCAGACTTCTTCCTTGATCACAGGTGAGTGAATTTGTGTCCCAATGTTCACATGGCCTCTGTAAGTAACAACTGGCCCCAGAATGCACCAACGATGACAGTTCATCCACAATGTGACATGGTGCAGAAATAAGTCAGCTCAATAGCATTCTTTGCCCAAATGTCACAAAATGTATAGGTGTATTTCTTTTTGATTAATAGCAAAGTGCACATGCTTCCACAGTCATTATTCGTGCCTGGAATGCGGTGACTCCAGAAAGAGGTTAACCTCCCTCAGGGGCGGCTCTAGGTTCATGGTGGCCCTGGGCAGGGAGCGTAGGTAGGGGGCCCTGGAAGAGGGTGTCCGGGTGGGGCGGAGCGCCGAGGCCAGTGAAGAGGGGGGTCATGGTGTTTGGAAGTTGTATAGAGCCAGAGGCCACCAAATCCCTGCCAGGGGCCCCACACACAAATATTTATCCATCCTCAGAGGATTATTATATTAAGGATATATATTGATGTGGTGGCCCCTGGGATTTGGTGGCCCTGTGCAGGTGCAAAGCTTGCACATGCCTAAGGCCGGCCCTGCCTCCCTCATCTCTTTCTCATACCCATCGCCAAATAACCTCAGAAATCCAATGGCTGGTGCTTAGGCTCGAGTGGGTCATGCCCCCTCCGTCAAAATCTCACAAAGAGGCTCCATTTTGCCGGGGGACCCGACCCTGCAGGGCGGGCTCTGCATGCAGGAATGGAGATCCTGTTGTTTAGAATTTTGCCACAAAAGATTGCAGAGCCACACCACCGACTTGTTTCCAAGCAGACTTTATTTGTCAAACTGGCATATCATGCTTTTCACTCTTTCTCTCCTTGCGCGTTTCGGCGGGCTTCCGCCATGATCACAGATGAGTGAATTTGTGTCCCAATGTTCACACGACCTTTGTTGGTAACTACAGGCACCAAAATGCACCAACAACGACATTTCATCCACAACGTGACTTGGTGCAGAAATAATTCAGCTCAATAGCGTTCTTCGCCCAAATGTCACAAAATGTATAGGTGCATTTCTTTTTGATTAATAGCAAAGTGTATGTGCTGCCACAGTCATTATCTGTGCCTGGAATGTGGTGACACCAGAAAGAGGTGAACCTCCCTCATTTCCCTTTCTCATACCCATCGCCAAATAAACTCGGAAATCCAATAGCTGGTGCTTTGGCTCGAGCGGGTCAAGCCCCCTCCGTCAAAATCACACAAAGAGGCTCCATTTTGCCTGGGCACCCCAACCCTGCAGGGCGGGCTCTGCATGCAGGAATGGAGATCCTGTTGTTTAGAATTTCGCCACAAAAGATTGCAGAGCCACACCACCGACTTGTTTCCAAGTGGACTTTATTCGTCAAAATGGCACATCATGCTATATATAAAGCTATATATTCACAGAGAAACACAGATTAAAGTAACGCTATGGGTGAGAAAAAAATATTTTTTTTTTTAAAAGAAACATAAATCACTGAAAAAACAAATGTTAAAGTATCATTATTGTTAGCTGAAGTTGTCAGTGTCAAGCCTGAAGGATTTGGTGCTGGGAGCTCCAATAGCGAGCTGAGTCCGTTTTCCATAATTTGCAAACCAACTAAACCTGAGCTACCTATCAATTGTTACTTATTACAGGGGCAGCGTGGGTTAAAATCAAACTGATGCTCCATGTTGCAATTAATGACAAACGTCTGGAAGAGTGACGTATCTGTCAGCGCTAAAGTCACGCATTGCTGCAAATTGTCACAAGAATGACCCAACTCCAGCAATGCATGGGGCTAGCCTATCCCTGTGGCACTGCATCACCCTTACACCTGCCATGAGGCAGGCGCAAGGTACTGACGCATTGGCGTCCTACAATTGTTAAAGTGAAATCTGATGTATTTCACTGTGCCATTACTGATAAAGGTATAATGTGGCACAGGATTTCACAAGGTCAAGCTTATGCCTAGAAGCGTCATTTTGCAAATACGGCGCAATGTGGTGCAAGAATAACACTGCAGGTACGTCAAGAAAATGACAAACCAGGGGGAACAACTGTCAGAAGGGGCTGATGAATAAACCCCCCTGTTTTTTTCCCCTACATTGGAACACAATTGCTACCATGTGCCAACACAAGCTCCCTTGCACAATGGTGTATGGGTGACTGTATTGTGGAGTTGATTGATGTAACTCCATCTCTTCTTGAGACATCTGCAGGTGGGTCTGGACTAGATGAGGGTGAGAGTTAGCCATTTGCCCTTCCTGGAGTGTTGTTTGCCTGGTCTTTTCTTGAGGGGGTGTCGGTACAGTTGGAGATCCATCAGTGGAGGCTGCACGCTGCGGTGTTGGCATCTGTAAGCGTTGGTGGAGATGTGGTGCTGAGGTAGTTGACTGGAAGCTCTTCAGTGGCATTGATCCAGCTTTGAGGGGGCCAATGTTGGCGATGGTGAACGGTGGGTGCGGTGAAGGCGTGATGTAAGCAATGATGGTCGGGACAGGAGAGTCTTGTGTCGTGGCTGTAGGTGAAGTTCCCACTCGTGGAGAAGACGGGCTCGAGCATGTGTCAGACTATATGGGTTGGTGCAATGACTAGCTGCTTGAGTGTGATGTTGGAGAGGTTCCCCAGGAGGAGAAGGTTTTTTGGTCACTGGAGTTGTCCATGTGGAACTTGAGGTCTCCGAGAAGGATGTAGTTGGTGAATGGGAGAGCCTGGGGTAGGTCTACAATAGCATTGGTGAATTGGGGTACATGGCCTGGGGGTCCTGTAGATGAGGGTGCTGCAGAGGGTGGTGTTGACGTTGGTCTGAATCTGGAAGTGGAGGTGTTCCATGATCAAAGTCGGGTCATTAGAGTGCGTGGCCAGTCAGAGTGTGCTTTTGTACACAATGGCAATGCCTCCTCCTGGGCACTCAGAGTAGTCTGTGCGGGTGAATTTGTGGCCGTCCGGGATGGTGATGGTGATGTCCGGTCCGGAGCAGAGGTTGGTCCAGGTTTCCATGAAGAAGGCAATGTCTGAAGAGGTGACGTCGAGGAGGTCCCAGATTTCTGTTGTGTGGAAGCACCACATGTTGAGGAGGATGCAGTTTTGCCGGTCGGCTGCGCTGTTGGTCGGCTGGGCGGCAGGAGGCACTAGTGTGCTGATGTGGCAGAATGTACATTTGCAGTTTTGACAGGCACAGGGTGCTAGAGATTTCTACAGTGTTGCTAGATGGCAGGCGGTGTGGTGTCCAGGGTTGATGGTGAGGAGGGTGTTGGCATTGTAGCGGTGGAGTGTTAGGGAGGAAGGGTCCTTGGTGCTGGGTGTAGTCCAGGGGCAGAGGGACACAGACGGGCTTGCCTTTCGGGCACCAATGGTATGCCTGCTGCGCATGGTGGTACCTCTGCCAACATAAAGTAGTGCTGCGGGGGACTGGTCATCTGGGAGGTGGGAAATAGGGAAAGGACACTGGAGGGGTGTTGATGCAGAGGGGAGTGGGGGTTGTAAATATATTTTTAAATAATTCTTACCAGGAGGCCGGGTCCCGCGTCTTCTGTGCTCCTGCTCTACTGAATCTGCTTCCAGGAACAGGAAGCAGGCAGCCAGGCTCCCTCCCCTAAGCCAATCACAATGCTGCAATGCAGCATTGTGATTGTTCTTGAGTGCCTTGACAAGGTGTTCACCCAGGGGCTGGAGGGGTGGGCATGTACAAAAACAACAGTTGATGTGCAGAATGCAGAACGATGTCATACATTCACCCCAGTGCAAAGATCTGGGCCTAAATCCATCGTTTTTTTGCTCACCATGCCATTCCAGTTTGAACCCAGCCATATGCAAATCAGTCTTGACCCTTTTCTCCATGGGAACAGTCCTGCCCAAACTGCCAAGCCAGGTCCTCCCTGGACTGGAAACAAGCATCATAGGACCAGTTTCAGACTTTCATCCCTCATCAGCCAGTATAGCTTGATTACAGTGGCGTGGAAAGCACGGGACTCACGTCTGAGCATTCCAATCCCACTCGGGGTGACAAATGCAAAAACAACAGTTGATGGACAGAATGCAGAACAATGTCATACATTCACCCCAGTACAGAGATCTAGGCCTAAATCCATCATTTTTTTGCACTCCACACCACCCCAGTTCAGACATGGCCATATGCAAATCAGCCTTGACCCTCTGCCTCATGGGAACAGTCCAGCCCGAACTGCCAAGCCATGTCTTTCCTTGCTCGGATTCAAGCATCCTAGGGCCGGTTTCTGGCTATCAGCCATCTTCAGTCAGGATAGCTTGACTCCGGTGGTGTGGAGAGCATGGGACTCACTTCTGAGCATACCCATCCCACTCAGGGTGACCAATGCAAAAACAACAGTTGATGGACAGAATGCAGAACAATGTCAAACATTCACCCCAGTACAGAGATCTGGGCCTAAATCCATCGTTTTTTTGCACTCCACACCACCCCAGTTCAGACATGGCCATATGCAAATCAGCCTTGACCCTGTGCCTCATGGGAACAGTCCAGCCCGAACTGCCAAGCCATGTCTTTCCTGGACCGGAATCAAGCATCCTAGGAAAAAAACGATGGCTTTAGGCCCAGATCTTTGTACTGGGGTGAATGTATGACATTGTTCTGCATTCTGTCCATCACTTGTTGTTTTTGCTTTTGTCACCCCGAGTGGGACGGGTATGCTCAGACGTGAGTCCTGTGCTCTCCATGCCACTGGAATCAAGCTATCCAGGCTGATGAGGGCTGAAAGCCCGAAACCGGTCCTTGGATGCTTGTTCCAAGTCCAGCGAGGACCTGGCTTGGCAGTTTGGGCTGGACTGTTCCCATGGGGCACAGGGTCAAGACTGATTTGCATATGGCTGAGTTCAAACTGGAAAGGCATGATGAGCAAAAACACAATGGATTTAGGCCCAGATCTCTGTACTGGGGTGAATGTATGACATTATTCTGCATTCTGTCCATCACCTGTTGTTTTTGCTGCTATCAGCGAGATGGCATTACCTATTTCCTCTTGGGTGATGGGGAGATCTAAGCCGGCCGCTTTACCCGCAGTGAGGTGGGGAAGGTGAAAACCTCCCAGGTTGGTCAAATCGGAAAGCGGGGCTTCAAGTCTTTTGGCTGAATAAAGAAGAGAATAGTAATCATCAACGGTCTGGGCTATTGCAGTTGGCGTGCAGTGGATTACTCCGGATGAGTCCCAAACTTGTCTTTTTTCTTCATCCGCCTTGCACGCCCTCAGCTCTTTGCCTCTTGAGACTACTTAGTGTCTATGAGATACTCGCTGCCTCTGGAGCCAGCCTGCGCTCAGAGTGTTTGAACGCTGCTCCATTTAAATTTTTTTTTAATCTTTTAGAAACTTGAGAGCCTCTTGCCTAGTTGGCATTGATTCGAGTTCTGCCCATGGATCAGGGTTGGTTGCTGTTACTTTGAGAATATTAGCCTTCAGAGCGACCCAGTGCAACCTTCAGTTTAAAGAAATAAACTAGTCTTATCTGCCCAGATACCTGCTGTTTGCTGAGGGGGCCTTGGGGAGAGCCATGCATCACCTGCTGTGCCCAGAGAAATCCAAGGGAGAACCTGATACTCGGAGTACAATTGGGGAGTAAACTACTATTCCCATCTCCCCCAGCGGTCACCTACCTGTTCCTGCTTCCGCCTCCCTGACGCCAAAAAATGAGTCACGCACAGGCGGTCCCGTACTCATCTACCCAGATACCTGCTGTTTGCTGAGCGGGCCTGCGCGGAGATTGGTGCATCACCTGCTGTGCCCAGAGAAGTCCAGGGGAGAGCCTGCTACTCGGAGTACTGCTGGGGAGTGGACTACTATTCCTATCTGCCCCAGCGGTCAGCTACCGGTTCCTGCTTAAGCCTCCCTGATGCCAAAAGCGGGTTGTTCACCAGCGGCGCAGGACACGAGCGGGGATGCGCCCGGGTAAAGTCAGTGTAAAAGGGGGGCCCGTCCATGCCCTTCGGAGCCTGGAGGAGGCTGGGCGGGGCCCCCCTCTAACTTCCCCTATTCTATCATCCGCTATCATAGTCTGGACTTGGATTTGGCCTGGCCAACGCAGATGGGTAAAAGGAAGTCCACCACCAATGGAGGTGAGTCAACTAACACTCTAGGGGGCATATTAGCAAGAACCTTGTTAAAATTATCTCCGTTTTAGCGGCAGGAAACTGCTGCTAAAATGGCGATAATGGGCTTGCTAATATGCGTTATAGAATTCCAATAGAAGCCCAGGTTAGATATCCTACACATCTAACCTGGGCTTCTATTGGAATTCTATATTGCATATTAGCAAGCCCATTATCTCCATTTTACCGGCAGTTTCCTGCTGCTAAAACTGTGATAATTTTACCAAGGTTCTTGCTAATATGCCCCTAGATGCCTTACTCACAAGAGCTTCTGACGCCCTGAACAAGGAGATTCAGATTGTGGAGGGTAGACTGTCAATGGGTGACTTAGCAGTGCCTAATTGTATGACTTATAGCACTAGCAATGGGCCTCCGACTGCACCTGTGGATGACTTGCCCCCTCTCTATTACCTAAGCAAATGGTAACTCGCTCCAAATACCACCACATTTGTGCTATTGTCAGAGTTCACTCTCCGCCTGCCTATGTCAAGCCGCCTACTAAAAGGAAAAAAGCGGGTGGAAGATCGGCCACAAAAACAACTTCTACTTTCTTACAAGAGGTCGCAACAGCCTCCATACCTTTACTGGACACATTTCTACCAAAAATGGAGCAGTCTTTCACCCGCCTATTTCAGTCCCTTTCAGACAGAATAAGTAAAATTGAGGCAAAATTGGAGTCCTTAAATCTAACTATAACAACCTTCAGCGGTCACAATCGGGCTGGGGCTATGGTGACACCTTTGCCCTCTGAGTTTACTGTAATACCTCAGCAATCTTCACCACTTGAGACTTGATAGCGAGACCCTTAGTTCAAGAGACCCACAATCAGTGGGCTTTAGGGCTGGTGAAGTTCGGAATCATCTTTAACCTTTAAATCTGCATGTCACTCATACCCCTCAATACCCCTACTCACAACCTTTTCGACTACAGGAGGCACTTAGCCCATCCTTATCATCTTTTCATATGATAGGGGCATGCCCCAGAGACTCTGACATCAAAGTGACGAATGGAACAAACATACCTTGTGATTCAAGATTGGACCTTACCCCTGCTGCCAGCCCCTACGCCATAGTCAGTGCGAATGTCCCTGAGCTAGCGGTCGCCCAGACAGAAACCACAGATCAGCTTATTACCAAGGAATGTCACTCGATCAGTAAACATGGGGGGGAGGGGGGTCGGGGGAGTTATTATCGTGTATTTTAATGGAAAGATGGGTGGCATGGGTAGGGAATGCTAAGAAAACCTTTCAGGGAGACTGTGTGAATGTTAATTTTAACTCGCATCATCTGGTTCAGCAACTGTTTGGGCGCTTACCTGAATCAGCTAGTCAGCAAACCCAGAAGCTTGCATTGTCACTTGGAATTTTCTATAGACCCGAAAGACCCTTTAGCAGGGCCCAACCTTACTTAACCTCACATAGTAAAAACTATCAGGATACTCTTCATCTTGCCCCAGGCTGCCCTTTTACCCACCTCCCCATGAACAACCGCTTTAGTGCCCTACCAGACTTGGATGGGTGTGATTGACAGGGTGGGAATGGGATCATTATTAATCTTGAAATACTACAGTATTTGATTGGCCCGTGCACAACCTATATTTAAATATAGTTCAATGAAACGTTGTTCAAAATTAGAATAGGTGCTCCTAAGGTGTCGCCCTCCACCCTTGGGCGAGTAAAGTTAATATATTCAATTCCATTTCATACATGGTTAAATCCAGCTCCAATGCATTGGAGCTGGATTTAACCATGTATGAAATGGAATTGAATATATGTTTTCAACAAAAACTTTATTGATCTTTGGATACAATATGATTACACTTAACAAGAAGACAATAAACCTTTCAAAACTTTCCAAGTTTGTTTCTTGAACAACAGAGGAGGATTTCACCACAAACCAGAGTGCCCTAAGGGATGTCATCAGTTTCTAATTGATCACACTTCGCTTATATCATTATTAATCTACCTCAAAGTCCTAGAAAACTGGGGCACAATTCCCCTAAATCTCCGGTGGCAACTTTCAACCACACACCCACTCCCAGCGACCATGTAAAACTAGTCTCTTGGAATATTGCCAGACTAGGGTCCATAGTGTCTAACTTAGATTGGTTAGCAATCATCAATACCACAACCTGGTTTGCCTCCAGGAAACATGGGTAATGGGACCAATGTAATTAGACGGCTATCGCTCCTTTTATACTCCAGCCCACTCTCTGTCTCCGGACGCACCAAGGGAGGTATTTTAACTTTGTTAAGAAATACCTTCAAATTAGCAGTCTTATCATTTTCCAATATTTCTCCTTACTACCATTTTCTCTATTTAAAAGAACAAAGTGGTGACACCATTCTTTTAATCAATTATTATAATAACAACTTCAATGCGAACTTGAAAGAGATCCCTGATATGTTGGAAAGAGATGTTAATACTTTTTTAAGAGTCTTACGCAGCCTCCAAAAATCCTTCAGGTGGGTGATTTCAACACACATTGCTATACCTTACCATATAAAACAATATGTAGGGGGGCGTGGCTTGGCACCGATGTAGATGGCAGAGGACCTCGGAGCTCCTCCGTAGCCGCCCTTCAAAGCAAATTATCCTGAAGTAATACAGAGGCCCCCGGCACCGCAAGTTAGAGCGGAACACTGGGTGCTCCCCTGGGAGAAGTTTCAGGGGCTAAAGACGCGGCAGCATGGTGAATTTGGCGTCTGACCTCCCTGAGGCTGCCCGCCAAAATAAGAGGCAAAATTGCGGCAGAGAACGGAGGAGAGGATCGCCGCTATTGAGGTGAGCGTACACCCCTAGAAAATCGTCTCACTCAAGAAGAAGAGGAGGAGGACAATCCGGAACCCACCTGAGCAAGCTCCCAAGCAGGGAGGTGACAGGGGTGACGAGAGGAGCTGAGTGCCTCTTCGCCAGGTGGAGGTAGTAGCCTGACCCTAAGATGGCGGAGAGGGACACGGGACACGAATTGCAGTGCGGCCGTTGACTCATAGACTGGCCCCACATCAGTGGACACATCTCGGCGGGAGCTGGTGCATTGATTATTTCTGCCTGTGCACCGAGCGCTGGAACTACTGGCCACAGTTTGGAGGGAGATAAGAGTCCCGTTCGCTGCGGATAGTGAAGGCTGGGTGCACGGAGAGTCTGGGACCGGATGGGATGCGGAACCCACATGGCAATAGGAGCGTGACTAAGCCCGGACTCTATGGTAAACTGATTGTGGCGAGACTGGGAGAGGGGCGCGACAGGCTGCAGTGCTGATACTCGCCTTCCAGAGACGCTGTGCATGGTCTCACTGGGTAGTGACTGGTAGTCCTCCACTACGAATTTTTGGCAGAGGAGGGCAGGCGGACGATATACAGGGGGGGCCTAGTCTACACTTCCTCACACAGAAAGACATAGGGATGGAATCTGTGAGGGAAACAAAGGTTCCTACTGGCGAGAAGAGTGGCTTCCGGCATAGAGGTACTGGGCGTGGAACCCTCCTGCTGAGCTCGTGAGCGCACTGTGCTGCAGTGGCGGGCAGAGGGACCTGGTGGAAGTGGAGAGGCGGCAATTAGTCCACTGCAATACTGAACTTGTATAGCGCCTAAAGCTCTGATACCTGGAGGGTCAGCCTTGAGCATACCTGGGACATTGGAAGGGAGTATCTGGAGATCCTGCGAGAAGGGATCGACTATTCAATTGATCTCTGGCGTGGATTGTGTGGCTTACCCTTGACAGGAGAATAGGCACTGGGTTGCCCATTTGAGGAGGAGAGGAATCATAGACTCCCTTGGCATTGCTCCCCACTTTTGTCTACGGATACCAAGATGGGCATAGTCTCCAGGAGGAAGGGGTTTGAGGTTCTGCGACTGGAGGATTCAGAGCAGCACATGGAGGATGATGATCCTGCTGCGGGGGGGCGAGGGCCAGGATGGACCTGGGAACCTACACTGGGGGAAATCATGCAGGCCATCATGGCCTCGCGGGAGGGGATAGAGAAGAGGATGGATGTCATCGACTCGGATCTTACCTTACTGAAGGTCGATCATAGGAAACTCAAGGAGATAGTGGCGACCAACAAAACCAACAATTCTTGGAGACGTGGCTGAAAACAGAGGTGGCACCGGAGGGACTATCTTCATTTTATCCCCTGGAACGTGCACACAGGGTCCCGGCTCGCCCACCTAAACCTGGGGCTCCACCCCGCCCAATGGTAGAGAGCCCGGGAGCAACAGAATTTACAGATTGGGAACAGAAAGGTGATGATATATCCAGACTATGCCAGGGAGGTGCAGCGCCAGAGAACCTCCTTCCTCGCTGTTAAACGAAAGCTCCGTCTACACGATGCTGTTCCCGGCCCGCTTGAGGGTGACAGCAGACGAGAAAACACACTTATTTCTCACACCGCAAGCCGCCTGGAACTAGTTGGAAACCTGTGGCAGTGCTGGTGCTCAAACACTGCAGGCGTCTTCACCCCGAGAACGGCTGTCCACTACACCGCCAGTACAGGGGCCAATCTCTGCAGGGGACCAGCGATAAGAACAAAACAGTGCAGTTCTGGCAGTGGCGGCCATCAGCCATGGCGCAGTGAGCCTGGCTAGTCTCGACACAGATAACGAGAAAAGCAGAGATGAGAGCCCGAGATCGAGTAGTGCCCAGGGGCTCTCACATGCTGAACTTCCGGACATTACTCCGCAGACAGCAGATGGGATATTTCTGTGATGGGGCCAAGGACGATAAGTGGAGAAGGTGGTAAGATGCCTGTTAAGATCATTAGGCCTAGGGACTCATCTTCTACAGGGTAGCGGGATGGGAGGAGGCCCTTCATGAATTCCAGGGCCCGTTGGCTGCACTTGTTCTTGAGGAGGGGGTCGAAAGGGGTTCCGGGGGCATCGAGCGTGAGTCAAACGCCACCTTCTGTTTATGGTTCTTTGTATAACTACCTTGGTTTGGATGAGGGCCTGTTCTTGTGTACCTGTCCTGGGGTTGGGTGGTTGGGTACAGTTTGATGTTGGGTAGTGGGGGACGGTCAGACATGTTGCTGTTTTTTTTTTTGGGGGGCACAGACTAGATCGGGAGCCATAGGTACCCCAGTAGGAATCAAAGTTATGTGTTGTAATGTAAGCGGGATGCATACTCTGGGTCAGAGACACAAAATACACGCCTACCTAGTGCGGAGAGGAGTGCAAATAGCACTGCTGCAAGAAACGCACTTGACGTAGTCAGAGGGAGCAGCACTGCAGAGGCGCTGGAGAGAGCAGGTATTTCACACCACATATTCAGCCTACACAAGAGGCACCTTAGTATGGGTGTGGGCAGGAGTGCCATTCCAATGTGTCAGGCAGATGGTGGAAACAGAAGGCCGATTTACGTTAGTAACAGGGCAGCTTGATGGTCGAGACATTACGTTAGGAAGCATATATGCCCCTAATGTTGAGCAACTTGCCTTTTTTGCACAGCTATCACAGAAACTAGAGAGGGAACTGACGGGTCCTGTACTGCTGGGGGGGGGACGACTTCAATTGTATTACTGACATAGACTTGGACCGTTCTCATCCTCCACTTCCTGACGCCCCTCCTCATAGGGTTGCAGAAGCCAGACGGGACTGGCAACAGCGTTGGGGTCTGACGGAGAGTTGGCGGGCTCACCACCCTGGGGAACTAGACTACTCTTATTTCTTGGCTATGCATGAGCTGAACATCCGGTTGGGCGCTATACTTTGCTCCCCTGATGTGCATCTGACGGTCCAGATGAGTGAGTATTTAGCTAGGCCAACCTCTGAATACAACCCGCTGTTGCTGGCCTTGAACTGGGTTTGTCTTCCCTAGTTGGCGTCTCCGAGCGGAAACAAAGGAAGACCAGGTTTTCTGAACCACCATAGGTACTGCCATTGAAGACTACTTTCAGTACAACGCTGGCACATCTGCTAACCTACATAACGAGTGGGACGCATTCAAAGTAGTGATAAGGGGTCGCTGTATTGACGAGGCTGTGGGAGTTCGAAAAGCCTTATTGAATGGGGTGCAGCAGGCGGAATTACGGCTCAGGGTGAAAGAAAGGGAAAGACCCGGACGGGAGGATAAACAAGAGGAACTGATGAGGGCAAAAGAAGAGGTGATGACACAAGTGGAGAGGCTGAGGTGTTTCAATTACAGGGCATATGCGGCGCGGGCGCACGCTGAAAGGGATACATCTCGGGCACTATTAGCTTAGTTGGCAAATCCAGTGCGCAGGGGGATGCAGATTCTAGGACTACGCAATGTGGGAGGGGCAGTACACTATTGACAGCAGGCTATTAACACGCATTTCTTGGAATACTACACTGCTTTATACCAAAGTCGGTTAGACCCCAGGGAACTGGAGGAGGGAGACTTTCTGGATATAGATCTGCCGCAGATGGAGGCAGAGGACGCAGAGGGCTTGGGTCGACCAGTGGAGCTGGGTGAGGTCAGGGGAGGCATAAAGCGAATGGCCAAGAACAAAACGCCAGGTACTAATGGGTTACCATCTGAGTTTTATGCCACCTATGTAGAGCTGCTGGCCCCTCATCTGGTACCCTTATATAATCAATCGAAGCAAGATGGCTGTCTACCTAGCTCAACAAGGGAAGCAGTAATTATACCCCTCCTTAGGCAGGGCAAGCCACCTTGGGACTGCACAGCCTAATGCCCTCTTGCGATGCTAAACCTTGACTACAAGATCTTGAGCAGTGTTTTGGCCAGTCGTCTGATGGTACATATGACAACTCTTGTGCATGGGGATCAGGCTGGTTTTGTCCCTACCCGGAATACAGCCATAAACATACGGAGGCGGTGCCAATTGTTACACGGGACGGCCGAAGAAGGAGGGGAGGCATGCGTCCTATTGATTGACATTGAAAAAGCTTTCGATAGTTTGGAGTAGGCATATCTGTTCATGGTCTTGAGGGCATTCGGCCTGGGTGAGGGGTCTGTAGCGAAGATTCTGTAGAATCACTCGACGGCCAGCGTTAGAACGGGCAGAGCAATTTCCGAAGCCTGCAATGTGGGCAGTGGGACGAGACAGTGCTGCCCGCTGTCTCTCCTCCTTTTCGACCTGGCAATAGAACCTTTAGCGGTCCATGCACGATTGGGGAGGTACTATAGGGGCTTGGAAGGGATGGGTCAGGGGCACTACATTGCACTATATACAGATGATTTGTTAATGTTCCTCACCAACACTGCTGAGGAGCTGCAGGGTGCCCGGGAATTGCTGGCGAGATTGGGACGAGTGGCGGGGCTTAAAGTCTACTGGAACAAGACGTGTCTATTTCCAGTACGAGGGGGCAGAGAGGAACCTCCTGGGGGCTAGATGTGAGATGGGAAAGCAGCTGCTTGCCTTATTTAGGAGTCAGAATTTATCATGAGCCTGCTGACTTACTTAAGGGCAACATAGGGCGGGCGTTGAGGACTACCAGGAGTAATTTTGATTTCTGGGGGACTCTGTCTTTATTAGTGGCGGGAAGGGTGGCGTTGCTAAAAAACCCTCCCTCGTCTACTTTACTATTTTGGTGTGCTACCACTTTGGATACCGGGGAAATACGCCCGACTAAGCTCTATGGTTACGAGTTTCCAGTGGGGCTCAGGGAGATGCAGAGTGGCGCTGACTATTATGATGCGCTCTAGGCAGGAGGGAGGGTTTGCGGAGCTGGATTTTGAGGCATATTACCATGCGGCCCAATTTCAATGGTTCACGCAGTGGATGGCGGGGAGGTTGAGGATAGAGGCAGACCAGAGAGGTATGGACCTGAGACTTCGTCAACTAGCTCAGATTCTGCTCCAGCTGCCGGTGCGAGAAAGGGAGGTGACAAGGGATTTGTGGGTGGTGCAGCAATGCTGGAATAGAGCCATTAGAAGAGGTAAGGTGGGTTCCGCGTATGCGTCTGAGATCCCAATCTGCCTCTGTGAGGTGTTGCCACACAGAGCAGATTGGCAGAGACTGAGGGTTTGGGAGGAACTGGGGGTCACCACTATTGGGGATCTCTATGAAGATGGAGTCCTCCTACCATTTCAGGACCTCACGGAAAGATACGAACTGCCTGATCAGGACTTTCTTTTATATGCGTCTCTGTCGACTGCCGTGCGTAAACACTGGAAGAAAGGAATGGAAGAGCCGGGGACCTTCCTCCCTTGTCAGTATGTATTCAGCTCATCGGGAAAGATTACGGCGGTTTCCTGCCTCTATAGGAGAGTAACACAGGGGTCTAGGACTCCCTTAGAGAGTCTGCGCGTTAAATGGGAGGCGGACCTGGGGACACCAATAGAGGCGAAATCATGTGAGATGTTGATGGAGCGGGCATGGAAATGCTCCTGGAATGCAAGATTCCAGCGAATACAATTTTACGTGTTCCATCGGGCGTTCCTGACTCCTCTCAAACTCAGAGAGTTTTTCGGATCCCACCAGCCTGTCCCAGGTGCAAAACGGAAAGTGTTGCGTTTGTGCACAAACTCTGGGACTGTCCACTGCTACATGGGTTTTGGGGGGAGGTCCTGACCAGACTGAAGGAGGTGACAGACAGGGAGCTACAGCTGACTCTGGGTGTTTGCCTATTACATTGGTTCCCCCACACTGCCTGCAACAAAACCACCAGTAAATTCCTAGATTTAGGATTAGTTCTAGATAAGCGGGAAATAACTAGTCATTGGGAAGCGGTAACTCCCCCAATACTGCGCGATGGCTGCGGGAATTCATAAAATGGGCGGATTGTGAGGGGACTATCCGATTACAGGTGACCCAAAGAACTGACAATGATAAGTTACTGGACACGGCGAGAGCCTGGGTGGTGATGGTAGACCTTCTTAAGAGACCAGCTGGTGATGATGACTGATCCCCTGCGGGTGGGAGACTCACTCTCCAATACCGGAATGCAGCCTCTGGAGCATGGGTGGGATGGAGGGTGTGTGGGACGACTGAGGTGGGAGCATTCCCTGGATGGGACTCTGATTGCTATCATAAGGTTCTCTAAGGAGGGATGAAAAAGTATGCGGCGCGACAAAAAAAACACAAGGGAGAGCGACATGTCTGATAGGAGGTGGGATGAAGGGACAATGGGGGGATCAGGGGAGGGGGTAGTTGCTGGGGGTTTTTGTTTATAAGTGCCTTACAAGGGGATGGGCGGAGTTCGAGTTCGCATAATCTTAGGGCAGCGTGCCACTGCCTTCCAGGATAGAGTCAAAGATTAAAACAGATACGAATAATATATTTAGTGGACAATAAGGCTGGTGAAGCCGGAGAAGAAGACATGGTCGGCTTAGATCGGAACAGAGACAGGGCATGTTATATCCTTACAATTGCTCAATGTTGTTCACTGGAATGTATAACACACAAGAAATTGACATCGTCATGTTTATGATAAATGGAAAACTGAATAAAATGTGTTTACAAAAAAAAAAAAAAAACAGTATGCAGCATGTTTAATGATTCAGGTGATCCAACTCCTCATTTTGTACACAATGTCTATGGCGATGCTCTGAACAGGTTATTTTTTATTAACAATCTGGAAATTATGAACCCCATTGGCGCTAGCTCTGGTTCTCTTCAATAGACGTTTGGATCGTCCAGCCAGGGTTCAACCCTAGACTATCTACTGAGCAAATCAATCTCTAACATTGCAGTCATGCCATACGGATTCAGTGGCCATCATGCTGTAATTGCTAACCTGGTATGGGGAGTAATTGTTCCAGAGCATTCAAGACACATTAAACAAGTGATAGCAAGGAAAATGGGATAATTTTAAAATGGGAAATGATAGATAAAGAGAAATTTATCACAGAGGTGGTCGGTAACAGTCTTGATGACGTTATGATCTGTCTCGCAACAATCCCTGACCCAATACCCACAATAACAGCCTTTGACAGGATACTATCAGAAGCTAAAAAGTCATTAACTAGGGAAAGAAGAACCCCTAATACCTCAGGTCCTAAATAGTTTGACCAGTCATGCACGAAGTCTCTTTCAAACCTACACCAAGCTCTTAAATCTACCCCAAGGGATGCAACATGGGTCAAGACTCTACGGCATCGCTACTCAGAGACCAGGAAGCGATGAACCCACACTCTCAAGGAAGATGCTTGGGAGAAACTCCATCAAGTGGCTCTTTCAAAAAACCCTAGGGATTTCTGGAGTCATTAATGCCCCATTTCTTAAATCTTCTGAAGATCCGAATACTGCATGCCATGTGGACGAGAATTCTTGGATCGCACATTTTTCCTCTATTTCTAACTCTCATTTAGAGGAGTTGGCTAGTGAGTTGCCATTAAATAGTCACCCCACAAATCTGCCTTTGTCTGTTAAGCTTAAGGAAAAAAACTGGCCCTCTCACAGCCCTCTACCAGGCCCGGATGGCACCCCAGTAGATTTGTTTCTGGAGCACCCCGACCCGTGGGGGGCGCTGCTCACTAACTTTCTTAATATAATTGCCATAGTGGGCCCACCCGAATCGTGGAAGATGTCTATTATTGTGCCAATTCATAAAAAAGGAGACAAAGCCCAGCCTAAAAACTATTGGCCAATTTCCTTGTTAGATAGCACTGCCAAACTGATGGGTCACGTTTGTACCTAACAGCCTTTAGGAATGGGCCACTGACAACAACATTATGATCCTGGTACAATGCAGTTCAAAAAGGGGAGTGGTACCCAAGATCAAAGCCTCACCCTGGCCCTATTATTGGCCAAGTACACTAAAGTAAAGCAGGAGAAACTATACCTGGAATTCATGGATCTCTCAGCAACATTCGACTTTATAGCCTATATCTACCTCTGGGAAATAATAGCCAAAATGGGTATTAACGATGTGATACCCACCTTTATTAGACAGCTCTATTCCTCAACATCAGCAAATATGCGCTATGGAAAGCAGGGTGAGTGCTCTAGGTCGTCCCCAATCTTGAGGGGAGTGCACCAGGGGTGTGTTCTTGCCCAAGTCCTTTTTTCCATCTATACGAATGGGGTAGAAACACCACTGTTGAGCTCCACACCGGACATCCCATTGATTAAGAACATGCACACCCTAATTCTGCTATATGCAGACAAATCTGATCTGATTGCCTGCACTGGCTGAGCAGTTCAACAACTATTAGGTACTCACATAAATTACATGAGTAGTTTAGGCTTAAAAACAAACAAGGTAAAGTATCTTGTCTTAAAAACTGGAAGTAGAGAGAGGAGGGCCTACACTTTTACGTGAATTAGCCTGCACAGATACCTTCTCCTATCTCGGAATAACCTTTGAGAGACAACTATCGTGGTCTAATATGATCACTACTAGGGGCCTAGCACTGGAAAAAAGTATAGTAGCACTTAACTCCTTATACAAAGAAACTGTGTGCGAAGCCCTTCGAGAAGATGAAAGGTTCACTCTGCCAAGTCAATATCAGGGGCTACCTACGGGGCAGTAATCTGGGGATACACTAAGGCCCACTCTCTCCAGTCTATTGAAAACACCCTTTGGAAAAGACTCATTGGCCTTCCAGTAAGCTGTTCCAATTTTCTATGTCATGCGAGTTGGATGTCCCTTATATTGACGACATAATCAGATTGGCACCCATATTGTTGTGGCACTCCATTTGGAGAACACTTCAGTAAACCTTTCACAGAGACTAGTAGAAGACTGTCTCACGCTGGAACACGCGTTAAGGGACCCATTGCTATCATACATTAAAAACAGCCTCACCTCACTCGGTTTAGGTTGACTATTTACATCCCTTTCAATCTGTATCACAGTATCAAAAAAACCAAATCAAAACATTATTTCTTAACCAAAGTGCATTGGAGCGTTCTAAAATAAACTGCTCGAAAGCAACTGTAAAATTATATTTAGAGAGCCCTATTGAACAGGAAGGAGTCTCAGGATATGTATTTCTTGTGCCCAACTCGCGCCATCGATTTATCCTGGTACGGTTTCGTTTGAACCTTATTCTTTCTATGTTTTCCTACCCAGCTGGAACTATTCTTTAGCTGATCTGCCGCCCTGCCCATGCGATGGCTCCTCCTTCCAATCAAATCAACATATTTTATATTTCTGTGAATTTTATAAGGTGCACCGCAAAAGACTTATTTGGCTGCTTATGCACAAATATCATTTTACTCAATGTCGCCCAGCTTTGTATTTTTTTTACAATTACTACTTAATGAACTAGTATGTTTTTCTGTGGCCTCATATTTACTTCTTTCATGGAAGACTAGGCAACTGGACCACTTTGCTTTATGAATTACAAATCGCATATTTTTAACCTTGTTTTTAAATCTGTCTGTTATCAAATTACTGTCACCATTCTCTTTATGAAAGCTGTATTTTTTAATCATATATTGTGCATTTTGTACTTTTATGATCTTAAAAATTTTAATAGCGAATAAAGTGATTTTGACTGACTCACTGAGCACCGAACTTCGGGACTATACAGTTTGCTAAAGGATACGATGCCAGTCTGTGCAATATCCTTCCGTTTTTGTGCCTCCAGCCATATACTCGAGCAATGAAGGAAATCCATAACAGCTTAGATGATTCTGCTTCCCTCAGTAGCGCAAGTTGCCACTCATGCAATTCGTCTTTTGCCTCGGCCAAGCTCCTCTCCAGGCGAGTTGCCTGTGCTTCAAGGAGGGTAAGTCAACAGTCTTGGGCTACTCATTTCACCTTGAGTTGGCCCCTGGCAAAGCCCCGTATAGGTGCTTTACCCACTTCACAGAGAGTGCCTGGAGAGGGGACAGAGTCCTGATTAGCACGGAAGTATTTTCAGAGTTCCTCCACGATCGCTTTTTTGATGTCTTTATCCAGGAGGAACCAGGCGTTCAGTCTCCGGATGGGGCAGAGTGTGTTACAGAGGTTGCCTAGATAAAGGAGAAGGGGTGTATGGTCTGTGATACCCCTGGGAAGGATGCTAATGTCAGACACTCTGTGGCATTCGGGGGCTGGCGCGAAAATCATATCAATGCGTGCGTGTGTATGATGTGCCGCTGAAGTGTGGGTGTAGTGGGTGCCCCGGGGGTTGCACGCTATCCGGACATCACATAAGCCCAGGATGGTTGCCCAGTCTTCCAGTCGCTTTGCATGTAACGTCCTATTAGAAGAAGGTATACCTGTAGTGTTGAGGTGTGTTTGCATGACTGCATTGAAGTCACCCCCTATTACTTTCCCTCCCAGGGGCAGGGTGGAGATAACGTCTCTAACCTGTCTCAGGGTTTATGTGAGTGTAGCGGGCGGAACGTATATGGATTTTAAAATAAGGATATTCCCCCTTGCGTCCCCTACAGAACCATGAAGCAGCCTTGGGGATCCCTGGTGACGTGAGTGAGTACAAAGGGGAGACTGCATCTCAGGAGGATAGCCCACTCCGTAAGCCCCCTTCAAAACCAGAGTGCCATACTCTATCGAACACATATCACGGTGGTTACTCAGGAAGTGGGTCTTTTGGAGTAAGAGTATTTCAGGAGTGTGTCTTTGGAGATACCTCAGGACTGCTGTCCATTTAACTCTGTAGAGCAGTCGATTGACAATCCATGAAAGAACTTGAAGGGGATCACCCTTATTTAATGTCTGTGTCATGACATATGTATGGGCCAAGGAGATATGCAGTTCCACTCCTTTAAGGGACCGGGCTGGACTAAGAGTCAGCTGTGGTCTGGGTTTCTGTCTTTTAATCTGTGGGTTTGTCATGCACTCACACTGATTAAAGGATGGAGTGCTGTGAACATTTAACAGTGATGAACAAAACTTAGGACAACGGTCCCAACCCTTCCTCACCCTGCCCCACCCTATACTTCAGGAACTGAAGCAACTGTCGCCCTATTAAATTCAAGGTTAACATGCTAAACTACAATGCTTACCTTAGAAGTTGCCCCTCTCTTAATCAGGATATGTCCATTGCATCTGCAGACTTATCTGAGAACTTTAGTGCGTTAGGACACCTGTCCCGAGTTCCGGATGAAGCTCTAGTCAGCCTCCCATGTTCCCCAAGTTGGGCCATTTTTCTTTAGATTGCTGGGCTTCGGGAAAGGTTTGTGTAAGTGGATTTGGTTCCCAGAGTCCTGGGGGGTCTCCCTTCAGCAGTTAGGTTTTCTAGGGGACTGCTCCGTTGTTCGGAATGAGAGCCAGTCAGATTAGTTTGATTTCTGTGGTTTAGGATGGCCAAGGCGGGTGATTGTGATATGCGATTCCCACAACCTCTGCGCAACCGTGTGGATCTTCTACCCGCACTAGGGGATGTCGGTGGGACCGCCTCAGTCCGAGGTCTCAAGGGCGAAGTCATAGTTCGGGATCTGAGGGGACGTTCTTCAGTCAGCCGGGTCCAGGCTGACTCCGGATATTCAAAATAATTAGCTTTGTCCATGAATACAACCCAGAGGCGGGCTGGGAAGAGCAGCCTGTATTTGAGATGAAGGGTGCGTAGCTTTTGTTTGACCTCAGTGTAGGAGTGTCAATGGGCCTGGACCTCCCTTGTGTAATCTGGGAAAACCATTATGGTACGGTTTTGGTAGGTTCTGGGCTCGGGCATCCCGCAAAATAACATCTCAGTCCTAAAAGTTAAGGATCTGGCAATGATGGGCTGGTTTGGAGAATACCAGGCAGTGGTCTGGGTGCCAGGGATCAATGAGCCTGCTCTACTGCAAACCATGCTGACAATGTGTCTTTAGGCATCCACGATTCAAGCCATTTTTCTCTGAGGTTTGCCACCTGGCCCTGTTCCAACCCCTCATGTAATCCCACGATTTTCGGCATCTTCAGCCCTTCTATGCAACTCTTTTGTCTGAGTCTGTAGGCGGGTTACCAGCTCTTTCAACTGACAAACATTGTCTTTGCCCCTGAAAATACAAGATTCTATCTCGGCATTGCAGAGATCCTGCATTGCGGAGACCCTGTCGGATAAGAGCCATGTCTACCTGGACCTCGCCGGTCCGGGTAGGGTCGCCGGACCTCGCCGATTCTGTTCTCCACTGAGACCTGTGATGAAGTGACAGCTTGAAGAATTGTGGTGAGGTCTCCCAAGGGAAAAGCTGGCTTCTCCACAGCCCCTTCTGTAGGTCTGTGCTCGTTCGAGGTGAACTGGTCCATCTTGGTTTGCTGTGCGGCTGGCTTCGAACCTCGGTCTTTCCCCATATTGATTGGAGGAGAGGGCAACTCTTTGCCAAAGCTGGCTCAACTTTCTTGGGCAGTCACTGATTTGAGGCTGGTGCCAACGTTTGCTTTCTTGTTTGATAGGCATGGGGGTGGGGTGCCTTCTGTCTTGTCCAGGCCGGAGTATCAGGGCTATACCTGTGATTTCTCCCTGAATGGCCAAGGTGAATGAAACTTTGCACCACCGATGAATTAGCCTCAGCTCTGATGGATGCCATTGGAATGATATGGTGCAAGGGGAGTTTTGCCCTCCGTGCCAGTTCATCAATTCACTTTGGGAGGCACTCCCGGCCTATGTTGTCCCTTCATTGGGTGGGCTTCAAGCTTGATATGTGCTGGGCTTGTTGAAAGCTTGCTTCCGTTGGGGTCTGTGTATGGGTCTTCTGCAGGGTCTACTGTGGGGACCTGGGTCAGATGTCTGCGGTCCCTGAACTTGGCCTCTTTGGCAGAGTCTTGGAGTCAGGGGGCAGGGAGGAGGCCCAGTTCATTCATGTCCATTCTCCAGGACCCCACCCCTTCTGCCCCAAGGCCTGATCCAGGGCCCTAGCTCACCGCCTTGATTGATTGTTACGTGGTAGCACAGGCCGGGCCAGATTTTTCCAATGTTTCTAGGTGGTGGAGCCTGCTATCTGTGCCTTGGGTGCTGCGGCCTCCTGTTGGGGGAGATGCTGGGACTTGAGCCTCTTGGTTCAGGGGATCTCTGTGGGCAGCCCTTAGAAGGAGACAGTAGGTGGGGAGGAGGGCTCGAGCCAGCCTTCTTTCTGAGCCACTGAAGGCTGCGGCAGGGGCTCTACATCCAGGACCTGACTGCGCTGTGGTAAGGCTCTACAGGGGGTAACCCACTCGTGCTCCACGCTCTCTGCCAGGGCTTCCCCGGGTGGTCCCTCTGTCTTCAGCCTGGCCTCCCCGGTACGATCAATGTTATCACCGATGGCTCACCTGGGGTCCAGGATCTCCCAGCTCATCGGTCCGCTGGGAGGAATCGCCTTGATTCAGGCTCGGTCGTTTTGTATGTGGGTTGGGGACGCCTGCTTTTCAGACGGTGTGATATAGCCAAAGGTCCACATCCTCAAGGCCAGAGGCCTTACCTCGAGCCAGGATCAGCCGCGCCAGCTGCTCTGTGTTCCCAGTTGCACCAGGACCCTCTGACAGAATATTAGGCTTTTGTGTACCTCATCTCCGGAGGGTGCAGATGAGAATTTCATTTGGGGCTCATCAAAGCGTCAGCTGAGGAGTCCGATCCACCATCTTGTTGGAGGCTGCCACGCAGACTGCAAAGTTGATCCGGTTGTGGGTGGTCGTCCTGGAGATCTCGTTCACCCTAGGAGCCTGCAACTTACGTTGGCCGATTACTGTCTGCCACCGGGGTGTTAATAATCTACTGATGTGCCATTTAGCTTAGAGCGGATGAGGGACAGGCCCAGAGCACTCTTAGGGGGCACATGCATCAAGGTAGGATTTTGCGTGTCCTTAATTGCAAATATTTTGGAATAACAAATAACGACTTGCAAAAGTCTATGCATGTATAAAAATAGCAATTCCTAAACATTCCTTAATTGTGATTCGCAAATTGCGAGTCGCAATTATGGAATGGCTTCCCATTCTTTCTTATGGACCTATGCGCAATTTCAAGGGTGCAGGGGTGTCAAAAGGACACCCTGTTGCACCCCTGAAATTTTACTGTGCACCCATGTTGCGCACACAGTGTAGCATACAACTTTAAAAAATGCACTTTAGTGCATATTTCACTGTTTTTGCAAATTAACGACCAGTTTTATTTTTCGATAATTTACGGCCCCAAATAGCAAAATCGCTATTTCTAAGTGCTTTAAGCATTGCATTTAAGGAATCGCAAATTGCGATTTCTTAAATGCAATAGCAATTTGGGAAATCGCAATTACCGAAATTGCTCATCCCAAAAAGTTTCATGCATCGCAAAAGGCCATTTTGCGATCCCAAACGGCTGATTTTTGCGAATCGCACTGTTTGTGATCCCCAACTCTCTCATAAATTGCTATGGCTTTACACGTAGCATGGTACAGTCAACTACAGATATATGGGAAACCCACATTGAGCACGGTGTTCAATCTGTATACAACTATCCTAAGAAAGCAAAAATAGTGAATGCCAATTCCAAAACAAATACCCTACTACAGACAACTTTTATCTTTTTACATTAAAGTTGTAATTATAATTCAGAAAGAGAGTAATTTATTTTTTGAATACTGTATAGTAGTATGTTTTATTATATAAATATATTTTTTTTAAGTGTGCAATTACTCACTGAAGGCCTATATTCTGTTTTAATCTACTGTTTACAGTTATTTTTATGTGTTCAGTTATTTTTAATATTAATCTGTAATGAGAGTGTCACTAAAATACGGTTTTAATATTATTTTTTTCTTTGAAGTGGTGTCTCTTGCAAGACACTCGCTGGACTCAAACGCACAATCGCCTGCGCGGTCTCCGAAAGGGATGTACTTCCTGGCCGACTTTAGGGATCCTCTCGTGAGATCATACATTTTGGATTCATTTAAGTAACAGTATTTTCCTGTAATTCTGAACCAAGTAACAGATTACATAAGTTGATTATGTTGGTAAAATTGATTATGATTTGTAATGTTAAACTTATTATAAAAACAATCATATTTTTACAATCTTGCAATAAGCTCGTGAAAGTTGAACACACAATCTCTGCATGGACTGCATGGACTCTGAGGGGGATGTACTGCCTGTTCGTCCTCACAATATATACACACGTTTAATCATTTGGAATTAGGTTCTTAACATTGGTTTCTTGTAATGCTGGTCAAATTATGACATTAGAGATGATGGTTAGTTTGGAAAAATTGATTATGAATTATTCCATAAAATAAATAAAGCAATACTTTTTCTGATCTGGTGAGATGCTTGGAGGAGTCTTGTGAGAGGTCTGAGAGAGGAACCGCATCCTAAGGAAGAATTGTGCTTGATTCATACGGATGTCTTTTTTAGAAGGAGAACACCGCACCCAATTTTCTGAATTTCACTGTTGGATTTTGGTGAGTATAGACATATTTGGCTTGCTCTCCTATCCTGTTTGCTTTTGAGCAAAAACATGTCTTTATCTGATTCAGATGAATAGCCAGGGTCTTCTGCACCACCTCAGCTGCCACAGCCAACCAAGAAATCCTTGATGAGGCATTTCTTCGAAAAGAGGGCAGGTGCCAAGAAGGTATCTGTGAAGAACGTGACCTATAAACTTTGCTGCAAAGCGTTCAGTCAGGGGACCAGAAATAAACAATATAATATGAATACCACAGGTATGTGGAGATACCTGAGGACTATGAATGCTCAAATGCTTTCACTGGCAGGGTTAGATCGTGCTGCAAAGGTAGACAACTCTACTGAGACTTCACCAGTTTTTGCTCGAGGAGATACTGTGCCTCCACAGCTTCTTACTAGACAGAAGGACAATAACACTGCATTTTTTTTTAAAGTGCTATTTTGCTGCTTATGCAAGCAAACAAGTTTTTTTTATCTGAAACAAGCAGGTCTGCACAGGATAAGCTTGCCCCAATTGCACAAGTGCACCCTTAGGAAGTAGTTTTTTAAAAATAATATTTTGTAAGTTTTTCACTCTTTTTTTTAAGGAGAGGCTGTTCATGTTCGTTTAACACCTTCAATGTTCTGTTTTTTTTTCCTATCCTTTTAAACAAAAAAACTTTTTATTGTTGCTCAAAAGTGTTAAGCAAAACGGCTTTCATAGCTACCCCATAGTTTCATGATCTATGTTGTTTGTAATATGTTTCCCTTCTCCAAAACTTTCCTCAAGACTCTTGCAAGAGCTAGGGAGGCAATCCCTTGCATGCAGTGCGTCCTGGTTTGCCCTCGCGAGCCTCTCGTGGGATCATAGGGCCTCATTTATTAAAAGTGGCGCATCTCTGCGTGAAAACAGCGATGCATCGCTTTTCATTGCGCCCTCCTTGTGACATGCTGGGTGCATCATATTTACATCATGACGCATCATGTCGCAAGGAGTTAAAGAGGCGCCAGTACAAAAAGTGACGCACCGGCGGCGCAAAAGTGACGCAAGGGCTCATAAATAATCCCCACAGTCTTAATAATGGACTTTGCATTTACACTGAATATATTCTGATGTAGTATGTATAATATATCCAATTACCACTCCGGTGCTAAATCCACCCAAAGGAGAAAAACACGAACTCCAGAAATCACTTTGCTCACTTCTGGCTGCAGTGACTTTTTTTTATGCCAGGTGCGAAATACTTTCAGTCAGGATGACGCGTTTCGGCTAACCTGTAGCCTTGCTCACATACCTGAGCTGCTCAAGCAATAACGTTTAAATACATTGTTGAATAAAATCACGTGATTGAAAAACTACACAAATAATGAAAAGTGAAGACATACTGCGTGCACGAAAACTACAAAAAACGCCATTAATTTTGGGTTTAGTAGGATCCAACTTTTTTTCCCCCCAATAATTAGAGTTCAATTGTCTTTGTATATTTCATGTGGCGCGTAAAACAAACCAAAACATTTATACAATAAAATTGTATTGTCCATTGACTTCTATGTACAAATACATTTGTATAATTTCGTGTCTATATTTGATTGCTACACCATTTGATAAAATGCTTACATGTACAAATACATTACTAGATAGAAATTGGGGGTAAAACTAAAATTCATTACATTGCGATTAAATTTTGAAGGTATGTTGTTGTAAATATACCTTGCCCAATGGTAGGGAAAATTAAACTACCTTCTTTTTCCTCTTTTAACGGTAAACCATATTTTTATTGCTCAAATGCATAGTGTATACCTGTATAGAGTAATACCAAATGGGCCACATATTCGCTATCAAGTATTGTTAGATGTCACCTCATGTACCTTCTTCAATGGTGTTTAGGTTCCCTATCTCATCCGAGTGGAAAAACCTTATGCAATCTTAACGCAGTAAATAGGAAATTTTTAGTGAAGTGAAACTGCTGTGCGTTGGTGTGATTATTATTATTATTATTATTATATTTAATTTTATAGAGCGCACAGCTACCCTGAGGTTTCCCGGCGCTAAACCAATAAGGAGAATGTACAGTAGCAGAAATTAAAGATCAAAGAGCCACGTTTTGACATCCCTTCTGAATTTTAGATAGTTGGATTCCATCCGAATGGAAAGAGGAAGAGAATTCCACAGGGATGGGGCCAGAAAAGCAAAAGATCGACCTCCCATTCTAGCTCTTTTCGTCCTGGGAATCCAAAGTTTATGTTGGCTAGATGAACGGAGAGTGCGGGAAGGAAGGTACGGATGAATAAGAGATTTCAAATACTGGGGGGCTTTGCCAGTGTTAATTTTGTGTACAAAACAAAGAGCCTTGAATTTGCATCGATTGTCAATGTTTAGCCAGTGAAGACTACGACGGTGCAAGGAAGTGGAGGATTTGTAGGGTAGGTTACATAGAAGACGGACTGCCATGTTCTGAACCGTTTGTAGTTTTCAAATGACCTCTTTGCCCGCACCCAGGAAGAGAACATTGCCATAGTCGAGGCGAGATGTTATTAGGTCCTGGACTACGGTTTTCTGGGTTTGAAGAGGAAGCATCCAGGTGATTTTCCTCAACCATTTGAGGATGGTTGTACAAATGGAGGAGACTCTCACGGCATGTTGTCTCATGGACAGCTGATCATCGAATATTATTCCCAGGTTACGAGCAGTTTTCGAGGGGTTGGGAGAGGTGCCCATTAAACCCAATAGTGTAGTTAAAAAACCCAATGTGTCATTACACATTAAACTATTCTTAGGGAAAAGCTAGAATGAGGCCTATTATACACTTTATTCTCATATGTCACTCCACATATTACTCAAGGCATCCCCTCTATCCAAGGGTAAAAAACATTATCCTAGGGAGAATACTCGTGTACATGCTCAAATTTTAAGGAATGTCAGGATGGTAGATAACAGTTGTGTTTAAAATCAATATGTTGTAATTTCCTACCGGTTGAGTACATCATCTACCTGAAATATAGAGGACATCACTGTAAAAAGGAACTCAGACTGTTATATTCAAACCCATTCTTGCATACTCTCAGAGGAAATGGTGTATATCCTCAAAAATATTTAATCCCCTCGGGTCTTAGTGTCGAGTTTGAGTATATATTTGGTTTCCAGTTGTCTTAATCTCCTTTCGCGGTCACCTCCCTGCTTACTCAGTGGTACATTGTCAATTACGAAATATTTTAGCATGTCCAGATTACTGGCATGCTCTTCCTTGATGTGGCGAGCCACCGGATATGTGCTATCTGAATTTACAGTAGCCCGCAGGTGCTGTAAAATTCGTTGGTGGACAGGCAGCTTGGTGCTGCCTACGTAACGTAGGCTGCAACCACATTGTAGCACATAAAACGCGTATTCTGTGCGGCAAGTGTAGTGTCCTTTCAGCTTGATTGGAATTTTAGAAAAGCCTGTTGTGTATGTTTTGGTGTTAATTCCAAATTTGCATGCACGACAGGTGCTGCATTTGTGGAATCCTACACTGGCGGTCAGCCAATCCTTCCTTATGTGTAGTTCAGGACTGGTTCTTACAAGGTCATTCCTCATGGAACGTGCCTTCCTATAGGTATACTTAGGTCTATTAGGAAGTGTCTGAGCTAGTACACTGTCAGTAAGCACAATAGGCCATTGGGCATTAATAAAACCCTTAATTGCTTTTGCCTGTCTATTGTAAGTAGATATAAATCCACACGGTACTTTGTCTCTAATACTATCCTCTGGTTCTTGTCCGTTCCTAGAATGTGACAATGACTCTGTCTCTTCTATGGCCAGGGTTGTCTTTAAAAATTATTTTCTGTCCCTGGCATTAGCCTTTGCTAATGCTGAGTCTAGCAACTTGGCTTGATAGCCACGTTGTAGAAGTCTATCTCTTGCAGCTTTTTGTGCAGACTCCATAGCTGATGATGTACTACAGGCTCTCCTTATTTTAAGAAACTCGCCGTAGGGCAAGCTGGTGATGGTGTGCTGAGGGTGGAAGCTCGTCGCATGTAACAGGGAGTTACCTGCGGTCGATTTGCGGTATAGCTGCGTTATGATTTTATTGTTCTCAACATTTACTGTGATGTCCAAGAAATTAGCCTGACTCTGATCAATGTGTGCAGTGAACTGAAGGTTGAGATTATTGTCATTTATTGTGTTGACAAAAGTCTGTGCCTCTGTTTTGCTCTCTTTCCAAACAATAAATATATCATTGATATATCTCCATATATGTATCAGGTATTTTTCTACCAGGTCTCTGTGCTGTCCCCTAAGTACATGCTTCTCCCACCAGCCCACGTGTAAACACGCGTAGCTGGGGGAGAAGCATGCACCCATGGCGACTCCCTGTCGCTGCCTGAACACCTTCCCATCAAACAAGAAAAGATTGTTATACAGACACCAACGTATCATGATAAGTAACATTTTGTTATGACTATACAAGGAAATATTCCTCTTTTGCAAAAAATGCTCAGTTGCTGTTAATCCATCCTGGTGTCTAATACGTCTATACAGGGAACAAATGTCAAGTGTCATTAGCAGATAATCATTTGCCCACGTTATGGAGTCTATTTTACAAAGAAAGTCTTTGGTATCCCTTAAATAAGTGGGCAATGCAGTCAAATGTTCTTGTAAGTAGTGATCCACATACTTAGAGGTGTTTTCGAATACGCTGTCTCTAGCAGAAATGATTGGGCGTCCTGGGACTGGGGTGATTTGCTTATGGACTTTGGGAATTAAGTAGAAGGTAGGCAAAGTTGGATATTCCTTATGTAAAAAACAAAATTCGTCTTTGGTGATTAACCCTTCTCTTTTCCATGCCATTAATTGGGTCTTGTAATCTTTATTTACTTTACTCACCGCCGTCCCATTGGAATGCTCGTAACACTCTGCATCGTCCAAATGTCAATACGCCTCTGCTTTGTAAGCAGCTTTGTCCCAGAGTACCAGGTTGCCCCCCTTGTCTGAGTTCTTTATGACAAGCGAGTTGTTGTTTTTCAATTTCTCCATGAGCTGAAAATATTGTTTGGAAATGGTAGATTTCGATTATTGTTCATTTCTGATGGTTTTTTTGTGCTGCTTTTTTAATTCTTCCGTTACACGGTCATGGAAAATGTCCAGAACATCACGCAGCATTACTGGAACGAAAGTGGAAGGTGCCTTGAAAGGACTCTTTCCAGCAGCTGAAATCATAATTCCTTCTGCATCTGCAATCTGCTGTGTGTTTGTCATTTGTTGGCTGTTAACAGAAATGTCTCGGCCCAGTGTGAACATAATTTTTAACAATGGAATTTGTTTCGCTGTGAGGCCGGTCCGAGCAACAGGTTCGGGTGGCTTGGCCCTAGGTTTATTTTCGTTTTTGATTTTAAAAAATGTGGCCAGTTTCAGTTTACGTATAAATATGTAAACATCTATCCTCGCATCCACGAAATTAAAGTTGCTCTCCGGGCAATAACTTAACCCCAGACTTAATAGTTTCAGTTCACTAGCATTGAGTTCTATATTTGTAAGGTTAATGTTGGTGTTTCCGGTAGTTACATCTGTTTTTTCCACGTTTTCTTTTTGTAAGATTGACCTCGACCTCTTGCGCTTTGCACATTTGCGCCGTTCCCTCCTTGTGTGGTTCCTACGTTTGCGGCTTGAGGGTTGGTATTCCTCGATCTTAGGGTCGATTTTCTCTGTTGCCTTATATAATCCATTTCTTCGGCGTAAGTTAGTGGCTCTGAGGTAAAGGTGCTACCTGCTTCTGAACCACTATCCTCAGTGTCAGTATTGGCAAGTACTGTACTGGCATCCGATGAGGAGGCAGCTGCTATGTTGGAATGAGATGTTTGTCCCTTTGCATTTTTATTATGTGTGCTTCTGCCGCCTTGTTTCTTAATGAGGTCATATTTACGTGAAAACGTGAACACCTGGCCCCGCTCATAGTCGCCCTTGTCCCGTGCAAACTTGTAAGCTTTTCTGGCCTTTATGGTCTCCTCTTGTTTTTTGATACGCCCTGTCATATCTTGAATATATTTGTTGATGTAATCCTTGTTGGCTGTAGTTGTTAAAACAGTCAATTCTTGTTTAATGCGTGCAATTTCTTGTACATTTACCTCCCTATCGATAGTTGCATATTTAATTAGGAGGCAAACAAGCCGCATCGATGTATTTCTGCAGCAATTTAATTTCCCACCATTTAGTGAGTTCGTTGCAGGTGTTTTTCTCTAACGCTTTCAACAAGGATTTGATATCTGAACTCTACTCAACCTCCGGTGTTTGTTTCTTGGCAGGTTCCATTAACGTCGGCAAATTGTCAAATAAATATGCGGCTGCTTTTTCCCGCTCGAGCAGCGCCTCGTCTGACATCGTTTTGTCACCAATGTATTTTGGCTTTTATATAAGTGTTGGGGGTTTAGTTACTTGGCAATCCACCCCGCCAGCAGTGATAAGTACCTCTCCTCCTGCTTGGTGTGACTTTTGTCCGCCGTGTTACAGATAATCATCATCGCTATCCCTCGCGGTAAGAGCCACGGGAGAATACACTCGTCGTCTCATCCCGTCAACGGTTCCGTTCAAATCTTTGGTATTCTTGCAGGTGGCTTATCCAATTAAGCTTGACTCAGCTGCACTTCCTCACTGCTTGTGATTCGGGTAGCCTGCTTCATGAAGAGGGGTCCGTGTTAGGAGGCACAAGCCAGCCTCCTCAGGTAACATCCAATTACCACTCCGGTGCTAAATCCACCCAAAGGAGAAAAACACGAACTCCAGAAATCGCTTTGCTCACTGCTGGCTGCAGTGACTTTTTATTATGCCAGGTGCGAAATACTCTCAGTCAAGATGACGCGTTTCGGCTAACCTGTAGCCTTGCTCACATACCTTAGCTGCTCAAGCAATAACGTTTAAATACATTGGTGCATAAAATCACGTGATTGAAAAACTACACAAATAATAAAAAGTGAAGACATACTGCGTGCACGAAAAACTAAAAAAACGTCATTGATTTTGGGTTTAGTATAATATATATACACCAGAACAGTAACAGTGTGTTTATTTTTCAAAAAAAGCTATTCATTATCTAATTGTCGAGAAAAATAAATCCCTTAGAGTTTTGGAAAACCCCAATTTGTTTCATTTGCATATGATGAACATTAGTACATAGCTCCATGTTTTATTGTTAGGAAAAGTTCAACCATTACTTTTTTACGATCCCACTAGAGTCTCATAAAATCGTAAACTTTTTTAAGGAGGAATAATTTACACTTTCCTTTATTACAATACTTATACCTTATAGTATCCATTAGTAGGGTGAGGGGAGGGAGTAGACTCTCAAATGAGACCTGTTCAAGGTATAACAACAATGCAACCTATGGTGTAAGGAGACTCTTGTATCTCACTAACGCCTCTGCACAGCCTAACAACTGTGTATAGTAGACTATGGGGAGAGACTGGCCTCTTCAGTGAGACCTTGCATTAAGGTAAACAGTGTGTAGAGTAGGGTGTAAAGCGACACTGCCTCTCCACTCACACCTTTCCCCAGGCTCAGCAGTATGCACAGTAGGGTGGGAGAGGTACACACCTCACAAGTAAGAGGTTACTATTAGATAGTAAGTATTAGAAGTACTGGCCTTTCCATTGAGACCTCTCACCAGGAAAATAACCATATTTAAAAGGATGTGAGAATGGATTTGAATGTCCAGTCACAGCTCTCCTGAGGATGACAGATATATATATATATATACATTAGTGTGCAGGGAAACATTCTCTTCTCCACTAACGCCTATCTCCAGAATACCATGAATGTGCAGCACAGTATTGGCAAGAAGTGGCCTCTCTGTTGTCACCTCTGCTGAGACCAACAGGTATGCGTGGTGGTGTCCGGGAAGAATGTGACTTGTCGGCTAACACAACTTGACAGGGTGAGAAGTGTCTGCAGTAGGGTTTTGGAAAAAAATTATCTCTCTGCTCATACCCCTCCTCATGCATAGTGGACTGTGGGGAAGTAGTGCCCTGGTTGCTGACACATCTCTCTTGCATGATAACCTGGCCCAGTACAGTGTGGTGAGTGACTGGTCCTTCTCCTGTGACCAGTGTCTTTGATGATGTGTGTGAAAATATGGATGTGAAAACAACTTACCTCTGGTCACAGCTCTCCTCAAGGTGACAGATGTACAAGTAAGGTGTAGGGATGACATTACATCTATCCTGAGAGGTCTACTATAGAGACTATGATATGGGAACACGCTGTCCTGTCAGCAGAGACATCTTTCTAGAGCATGCTTCTCCAACGAGTAGCTTGTGAGCTACTGGTAGCTCTCCAGCTACTTATAAGTTGCTCTCCAGTGTGCAGCTCATTCTACTAAATTAAAAACGTTTGCTTGGTTCAATGAATGCATGTATCCCACAAATAACACGTTGATATTTTATTGTTCAAGCATGTGTCATTGGGGAGAATTATTACTAATATATTATTAATTTTGTGACAGGACAATTGCACCTATGGCTGTCATATATTAACCATAGATATGCATTCTAAATTGATAAACGCCTTTTTTACAATTACTGCCTGCAACACTGCGTGATGCAATGAGATGATCACTGCTTGTAATCTTGCCTTGGGTGGCCAATAATCTAATCTTGTCTGATGTATTCACTATTACCACACTAAAAATATTAGTAGTTTGGGATGCTTTTTACTTACCTTAAGTAGCTCTTATTACAGAAAAGGTTGGAGATGTCTGCTCTAGAGTAATATATGTACAAAATATGATCTAGGTAGTAGGGTGTAGACATGGAGTATCCTCTCTGCTGAGAATTGTGTCTCGGTTTGTTGGTCTGGTTAGTTAAATGTGGGGACACACTCACCTCTCCTTCATACTTCTCCTCATGAGGACAATAAGGCACGGTAGGTTGTGCACAGAGACAGACTTCTCCACTGAAGGGTCTCTCCAGAGTCATAAGCATATATAGTAACATGTGCAAAGAACTGCCCTCTCAACTATAACATCTCCTCCAACGGATATCAGTGCATAGTAGAATATGAGGATGCATGCGCCTCTATGCCAAAACCTCTCTCTTGTATACTACAGTGATCACAAGGAGTGGTCTCTTAAGTGAGACCTCATTGTTGCATGAGACGTTACCATAGTTGGGTAGTTGGGTATTCAAATAATTGTCCTCTCCGTTAACAATTATCTCTAGCATAAAATATGTATATATTGCCTACTGGCGGTCGCCAGTAGGTAGTTATAGTTTGGACCTTTGTTTCTATTCAAAAAGCATTTTTTTTTTGCCAATATCTTTGGCACCGTTTGATAAATCTTAATGGAATTTTCAAAACGAATAGCCCGCTCAGGTCAGCTGCTGTCTTGAAAGTTTCGGGCACATTTGTAAAGCGGGGGTTGAGTAAAAAGGGGAGTCCCAAAATGCGTTTTCTCCATGTTAATTTCCATAGGAAAGTTTTGTCGCAGCTACAGCCCGAACTGCTGAATGATATTACACCCAATTTGGCAGAAAGGTAGTTCTTGGTCCAGAGTGCACACTTTGCTTTGAATGGTGTAAATCCGTTTGGTAGTTCTTTAGAAATTCATATGTAAAAAAGTATGGCTATTTGGTGCCCGCTGTGGATCCACAAAGTGTCCCGAGCACGAGCTTGACTCTGATTGGCTGCCAACACTTCAAACCAGGAAGTATTGGAAGCCATCTTGTGGTACCAAATCACAAAAAATAATTAGTTCTGGGCGGTGAACTTCGCTCCGTTCGTGGAGTTTAGGGTGATTTTCTGCACTCCGCAGAGGTCGCGGAGTGCAGAAAACTCTGCTTCGCGATGTGCCGCAGAGTTTTTCCCCACTCGCGATCGCGAACAGTAAGTTCGCGAGCGCGAGCTGCCGCCCGGGTAGAATTTCTACCTGAGCGGCAGGAATACCAGCACAAACTGCAGTTCGCACTGCACTCTGCCACTCGTGGAACTTCGCTGAGATTTTTGTAACTTCACAGAGTTCTGCATAGAAAAACTCTGCGAACTACACCCAGGGTTAGGAAAAAGGTAAAAACTGATTAAAAACAAAAAAATGGGCCAGGTTAGAAACACCCTCAGCCCCTAGGCCTGCTCAGGGGTTTCCACAGAGACCCCGAGTGCCGAAAAAAGAATTAAATAAAACATTTTTTTAGCTGGTTTCACATAGGGTCAGTGAAACCCGCCAAAAGGTTTTTGAAAAACAAACTGCAATCTCCCATGCTTCGTTTAATTTAGCCCCCGATGGGCAAGGTCCCAGGGGCAATGTTTAAAAAACATGCGGGCCGCGTGGGCCCCTGCTTTCCGGGGACCGCCACCTCCCTTGGGCTTTTTAGTAAGGAAAACGCATGGGGGGCCCCTTCCCCCCACACTGCCCTGGGGCCTCCTTCTCCCAGGGCATTCCTTAATTAGGGTTGGAGGCCTCATGGGCCCTCCCAAGCCCCGGGGACTGCCACCTCTCTGGTCCTTTAATGTTCAAGTGTGGGGGCTCAAGCCCCCATGCAGCCCTGGGTACTGCCAGCTCCCTTGGGCTCCAATTTTTAAAATTAAGTGTGGGTGGGATCCTACCCTTCCTACACTGCCCCAAGGACCAACACCCACCCGGAGCATTAATCAATTAAAATATGGAGGTCCATAGCTGACCCCCAGCCCCAGGGATCACAACTCCCTGGTACTCTAAAGGTGATGGGAGGGGGGCCAATTGTACCCCTTCGTGGAGTCCTCCATGGTCCTGGGGACTGCCACCCGCAAGGGCCGACACCAGCAATGTCCTGGGGTTCCCACATCGGGACATTGCAGTTTGCTATGGCAGGGCAGAAGCATTGCTTCCGCCCTGTCATAGCAAACTTCTGCTTCGCTTCATATAAGCGAGAGCAGTTTTATTTCATGAAGCGATGCAGAATTACTTTCGGGCAAAGAAAGCTGCATGTCAGCAGCTCCCATTATCCAAAAGCAATGGCATCTCCGGCAGGAGGTGAGGAGCTGGCATGGACTGCGGGGGCATGGGGCTCCCCCTGTGGTCCCCAACAAAGTGTAGCAGGAATTCCGTTCTCCTACAGAACTGTGCATAGAGACCTGGAACCTCGTGAATTACGATGGCCCAACACTCACCTCAGTACCCAAAATCCCCTTACCGAGCTAGCTACAGTGTCTCATTGGTCATAACAATCTCCCAATGCTTAGACAAACCAGAACATGAACTTAGATTACCTCAGGAATCGTGGAACACATGAACACTCTTTCGCTATCTAATCATTTCAAACCAGAACGTGGAGTAAATAAGTACACATGCATATTTGAAATATTTATTTGCTAATGCAGGGTTCTCAAACGCAGTATCTTATATAATACAAGTAAACATATTATAAGCAACAAAGTTATCAGCATAGTTACTAGTCCATAAAAGGTGAATGGTGACAGCATACTATGATGCTGAAATGAATAGGAATTAAAAACACCTAATTCTCACCCTCCCTATTTAGCATAGTATTTTATATCTATGAAGGTTTCATTTGGGTTTTAGCAGGGCGGGCCCATACCTCAAAATTTCAGTGGCAGAGGATCACATCATCTTCCACCAGCTCTCTGCATGCGAAGCACCATCAAGTGTGTTACGTTTGTGTTCAGCACAACAATATAAAACCCGCCTAGAGCCAGATTTTGGTAGCAGCATGTGTGTTATGTCTATGGAGGTGCGAAGATCAGACCTCACAACAACACTGTGTCGAGTTATCCTTGAGCCTTCAGCACTCACTGTGCAGACAGTGTACCAAGCAAAACTGATATCAGAGCAATAACATATTATTGCTCAAGTAAATCACGAAGCTCTTCTGGGTTGAAAGCTAAAACAACAATTATGTGTTGTGTGCAAAATGAAGCAAAAGGAAAAATGGCTGATAACATTTAATAAGCTCATGCTAACTTAACAAAGTATATAGAAAAGAATTAGCTATACGACACCCCCCAATGATCCGAGCACAGTAAAAAAATCAAGGTAAGGTAGGACCAGAACAGGGGCACAACAGGAAAGCAGAGTTCAATAATAATGAGCTAAGCTAATTTTCAAAAGCATACATGATGGCCTACAGTGACCAAATGAAATGGTCTAAACTGTTCAATACAAGGCCCCTTTAGTTTAAGTCAATAGGCCTGGGGTGTATGAAAAGAATTGTTTGTAAGAAAAAGGCACCTTCCAAAAATACAAACAGGTAAGTGCGCAAAAATAAAAGTCTCCAAGGCATCTCAGGATAGGACTGAATATGCAAAATATGCAGCAACAGCCTCCAACATGAAAATCACTGTCATCATCCGAAAACAGTTCAGCCATCCAATTAAGTAGTGGGAAAGAACATACGTGCTCCTCCAGCGCTGGATCCTCTAGCATCATCAGAGGACAACTCGGTGGGTTCTCAAAAAAGCCCCGTGCCAACAACTCATGCGCCGCTGCAAGTATGTCCCAATGACCCATTAGTCCATGCATCGCTGGCAAGGCCATAATCCTTTCACCAGAACAAACTAACTCATGAGCAACTACTGGGCTCATCAGATGATTAAAATCGACGTCAGGAGACACCGTCAAGCAGAGACACAAATCAAGGGCCCATTTGAAATCGCAGCTCAGGCAATGAAACACAGGCTGGACACATGTGAAACAGGAAAATCGAAACGATAATCCAAATGCCGTGCTTAAAGTCGCAAGCGGCAGGGTGCCATAGTAATCAAGCATCCGGTTGCGAAACAGTGGTAGGAGGGGCTCTGCGGCTTCTAACGCAGGACGGGCATCCATGTTTAATAAAACAAAATATCACCAAAACGCCTGCAGCCAATGCCAGCAAAACAGGGAAGCCACCAAACAGACTTGAAAATATAGAATGAAAGAAGGCAGGGATGACTATTTTCTCGAATGAAGTCACGAGACCACTGCTAACTAATTTAAAAAAGTGAGCCAGGCCAGAAGTGGAGGAGGCATTAAAGATTTGATGAACCAGTTCGCTAAAATGTAACGGCAAATCACTATTTAAAAGCGCCTGCACCTCTGTGCGCGTGTTACCTATGTGAAGGACGAATGTTTCCCGGGCCGAACTCAGGGCCACCTCTTTTTGAGACAAAAGGGCTCTTATTCTACTCATACCATTGAACTCTGCTTTCAAGGTTGGGATGCGTGGCCAGATGGAAACATCTGAATTCCCATGCGTAGGGGGATACAGAACTTCTTTGCAACAGACAACACGTTCTGATACAGTTACCACATAAGCGATACCTTTAATTAAACCACAACACTCTTTGTTTAATCAACAGTAAATAACTACCGTTTGCCAGTAATGTGAATGTGGGAACGAGTGCGGGAACCGGAGTTCCTTTCAAAACACAGGCTAAATTAGGCTGTTCCTGATTACAAGTACCATGTAACTGGATGTGCCTGCATATCAACGAATGGTCAGGGGATTCTTCCCCATTAAGATTCACTTCTTTCTCTTCTTTCAGGCACCTATATGTGAATGGAAGAGACCACGCCTCATGGAGGAATGCGCTACCTAATGGTTCATATCGCCCTATCGCAATATATCGCATACAATTAGTAAACTTGTACAAGGCAAATGGTAATGTGATTAATCTGTGGATAAGCCACGTTGCAGCAGTGGCCTCAGCTACAGAGAACGGTAAAGATTCCAACCTCTCAATATGTAACATGGAAAAGGATGTATCACGCATTGAAAGCATGCGCTGTTTGTCTGTCAAATTAAATGGGGCAAAGAGGGAGGACCCGTTCATGTAATTCCAAGGCACTCTACCAGCCTTACGCGTCTGCAGGGTCCATGCAAACTGCATAATAGAATGCAATTGATTTTGACCATGGTATAACACAGACACTTCATGATGTACAATATCAACAACAGAAGATACAATATTATTCAACGTGTAGATGCAGGAAGAAAGCATGTTAATACTGTTATCGACAACTGCAAGCACCTTTTCCAAATTAGCTTGATCAATTGCCCTTAGGCAGCCTCAACCTGTGAAGTTTTCCAGATTTCATTTTAGATCGCATAAATCCATCTTTTAGATCTACCACTAGCCGGGCCTTTTATGAAATCATTTAAATCCACATCATCAGTCAGCTTGGATAGATGTAATTTAACTGCAGCTAATGTAGAATGTTGTAGCTAATTCTGACATAGTTTGCCAACTGAGTAAGTGGTGACAGAATGATCAGTATCAAAACGGGGATCAGGCCTGACTTATGTAAAACCTTCAGCTAAACCCAGAAAGCGATGTTGGCAAGAATCAGAGCTTCTGTGCCACATCAGCCAACCCTTTGGATCCAAACTGGATACATTAAAGGATGAATTGTGCAATAATGTTTGCAATTCTCGAATGGAAAACTGTGTGAAATTATTCCAACCGGACTATTCCTCCAAATCAGGAATAGTAGGGGTATTTAATTTTTTTGAAGTAGCCAATCCAAAGCATGTTGTCTGAAAAATGGTAGAATTTAAAAACAACATATGATTTGGGATGAGACATGCACGGTTCAAAGCCTCATTGCCTTGTACCTGCCAATTTTTAGAACCCCAAGCCGATTTAAGGTCAATGGTTTCCTTCCATAGCCCTCTACAGCTAATTTGTCTAGAAAGGACTTCGAATACAACAATTTAGTATCGGTAAGTCTAACTTTGGACATGGATTTTTGTGTCATCTTAAAATAAAAGGACTCAGGACTTGATTGATTAAAGTCGGTAAAATAAGTGTACTTTTTTAAAAATGTACTGGAGCTGCCACGTAATGGTGCCGGGCAATGTTCCCACTGTGTTTAATTTACAGCACCCCTTCTGGAACTTGTTTTATGCAGAAAACGGTTACCAAAATGTTGAAAGCAAAATAAATTACCATAATGAGCAGATTCTAAATATAAATCTTCAGCATCAAAGGCAGCATAATATTTCAAATCAGAGAATAATGATTCTACGGCCTGAACATCCTAATCATCAGAACGTATGTTTTGTTTCACCACATCCCCCATGTTCACTCTGAGTACATTAGGGACATTAACCACTTCAGTAGGGCTATGGATTTCTCTCTTCAGTCTGTGCCCTGAATGCGACGAGGAAAGTGGGGCCAAAGTTCCATTTAGATGTCGAATGCATGTTCTCTCCTCGACATTGTGTCCATCGATAAGGCAAAAAAAATAAAACACAAAACCAATTGACATAAAAAGGTAAATTGAAAAAAAGTACCAGCCAAATATATCTCCAAGGGGAATCAAACCATGTTTTTTAAATAAAGATGCATAAACCGCACAATGCAAGGGATTTTTCCAATTCACTGAAACAGAGTCAAAGGAGAACCTTGATTCCGCGGCCAAACGTGTTTGTAAATCAGGCATCCATAAATCAGCAGGATAGGTGTAATCTAGGTCATAAATGTTATGAACGGGAAAAGTACTTAATAAAGGATTGGAAACAGCAGGCATCTCGAGGGCCACTTCTGGCTCAGCATTATAAGTAGTGGCCAAAACAGAATTTCTTACAATCCAAGGACAGGAGACTGCCGGTGTCATACTATGAAGAATTGGCCACCCTGTGTATCTTGACTAGGTATGGGCGGAAAATCCGTTTCGCTCGCGGATTTTGCGGATTTTCGGGAAATTCGCAATCCGCGAGATTCGCGAATCTCCCGCAAAATCCGCAAATCCGCGAGCAGCGGATTTTGCTCGCACTGCTCGCACTGTTCGCGTGAGTTCGCGGCTTCCCAGTACAACTTCGCGCCCCGCGAATAAGTGCTAAATTGCAGAAATACGATCTTAGCAAAACTGAAACTACTTGCCAGGTTCAAAAGTTCAGGCTCATCATTAGTAGCCATTTCCTGTAGTGCTTCCTGAGGGGCCCCTCCAGAGTTCAGTTGCCAGTTGCAACTATTATGTGACCCTGCTCTGAACCTCAGAATAGTTACACATATGCCACAAAGGTCCTGAATTACAGCTAAGGGAGACAAGCAGGAGCCAGGCTGGAAGTTAAAATCCATTAATCAGCCCCTAATTCATTATTGTCAGTTGGGGCAGGGCAGGTGTTGTAACTAATTTTGCAACAATGAAAGCACTTAGCAAGTGCAAAAGATCACTAATCAGGGCGCACTAAGGAAGCAGGTGCCAGCTAAAAAAATATTCTGTGACACATTAATCAGCCCCAAATTAATTCAGGTCACTTGAGGCAGGGAAGGTGTGCTTTGCTTTGCCGAAAATAATGTACACTGGACAACCAAAGGGTGTGGTGATGAAACAGAGGGTGGCATGGGTGGGCCAGAGGGTGGCATGAGTAGTCAGAGAGTGGCAGCGGTGACAGAGAGTGGCAGTGATGAAGAAGAGTGTCCCAAACAGGCTGGACACGTAGAAACAACAAGTTCGCAAAACTTGCGACCCGACAGGTAAGTTCGCAAATTGCGAAATTGTAAAAACCCTCGCGAACTGGCAGAAACACGGGCGAACACAAAAAAAAAAATCCGCAAATTCGCGGGAATTCGCGGATTTTGCGGATTGCGAGTTCGCAAATCCGCAAAATTCGTGAACGCGAGATCTGCAAAATTCGCCCATGCTTAATCTTGACATTGTCAATAGAGATAAACCTGTTTTCCTTACGACCTGGAAGTGGTGGTAATACGACTGTTCTTGTGCCCTTCACTCCAAGAACGGGAACCGGAGCTCGATAGGAAGGACCAAATTCATTCTTGTTATCGATCTTCTCTTGAACCAGTTCTCCAACTTTGGGTAGCCAGCCAACTACCGGGATCTGCAACGTATAATCCGATGTGGAGGGCAAATGTTCCTTTGCAAGACTGTCTCTGGTCTTTTGTAGATCCTGTAAAACATTGCAATGTTCATCTATGTCAAAGGCCGTGGCTTGGGCCACGCAGTCTAGACCGTCGAGGTCAGGGACATACATCTTGATAGCAAAGAGCATTTCGCACGGGGTCCGCCCAACCAGAGACCGTCTAGGGAGATTATTTAGAGCACGCTGCACGCCATTGAGATTGGCCAAACAGTTTCTGCCAGTGCCTATAACTCGTGCTGTCAAAGATTGCTTTAAGTCACGGTTCATTCGTTCCACTACACTATTACCCTCAGGTCTGTACGGAGAAGAAAACTTGACTTGGACCCCCAACGAAATCATCGCATCCTTATACGCCTTAGAGGCGAAAGCCGGACCCTGATCTGAATGCAAGGTACCACAGGCAAAAATCCCTACAAAGACAGAAAAATCTCTTATGACAGTCCGTGAATCAGCGCTGTGATGGGGCCATACCCACACAAAGCGTGTGCATGAATAAACTGCTACTAAGATGTACTTATACGCAGTATCAGAAGAAAAAGGACCGCAGTGATCTAAATAAACGCAACCCAGTGGTTTATTAGATATGTACAACTGTGTCTGTGGCGGACGCGCAGCAGTCGAAGGCTTAATCTGCTGGCAAATGTCACATTGAAGGACATAATCGCACGTCTGCTTGTACAGTCCCAGCCACCAGAACCGTTGTTGTAGCTGAGTTACAGTGGCCGAGACGCCCGCATGCACAGACGCCACACCTTCATGCACCGCTGTAATAAATGTAGCCCTGCGATCCAAGTTGGGAATCAACCGTTCCCCAACATCAGGAATTTTCACATAAGGAACCTTATCGGGATTTAAGTGGTATGTGTACTTCGAAGGGAACCCCGCAGGATATTTACCTCCCTTCTTAGTGGCAACTACAGCCGCCAAGATGTCATCATCTATTTTACTTTTGGACCGTGTAACTGCTGCAACTAAATATTTTGATACTGCAGATTTCGACGCTTCATCAGCAAGCGATTTACCGACAGCGTGAACTCCAACACGCTGATGGCCAAGAGTATGAATCACAAACACAAGTGGCAACTGCTCTTTAAGCTCAGCCACTCCAACCCAGATCATCTTATGTTTTATTGTGCTTCCTTTGGAATCACGAAAGTCATTCTGAATCCAAAAGAACAAGTTCTCATTGTAATACTGAACACAGTAGTAAGAATCACTTACGATAAGTGTTGTCACACTAGGATCAGCGTACTCCAATGCAAGCATCAGAGCACGAAGTTCCGCTAAATGTGCGGTGCAGTCCCCTAGTGTCTGCGGGTGCACGACACTGGACTTGAACTCATCGTTCACCATGGCACTGACCATAATTTATATTTATTTATTTATTCATAAAAACATTTGTAAAGCGCGAAACGAAGGCCCGTGGGCATCTTGGCGCTAAGTAGCTGCAATGCTTAACCAACAAGGGGACTGAAAGTTCACTGATTAAACAGCCAGGTTTTCAGGTTTTTGCGGAAAGACCAGAGGGAGGTGCTGGTCTTGATTGAGTGAGGCAGTGTGTTCCATAATTTTGGAGCGGCCACAAGGAATCTTCTGTCGCCCCAATTGACAGATTTAGTTCGGGGGATCACTAGTTCCAATGAACTGGAGGAGCGCAGTGTTCTGGACGGGCAGTAGGGGGTTAGGTTCTGAGTGAAGAAAACTGGTCCGGCGTTGTGTAAAGCTTTGTATACCAAGCACAGGGACTTGAACTTAATCCTCTTCTTCACCGGGAGCCAGTGAAGCTGTCTTATGGTGGGTGAAACCGGTTGGCATTTGGGGATTCGCCCTAGGAGCCTGGCGGCCGCGTTCTGGATAGCCTGCATTTTCTATATTACTCTCTCCTGGGCACCTAGAAACAGCGCGTTACAATAATCTAGGGTAGAGAGCACCAGGGAGCTTACCAAAGTTTTTGCGGTGTATTCCGGTAGAAAGGGCAGGATTTTTTTGATAAGCCTTAGTTTATGAAAGGCTGATGAGGATATTTGGTTGGCATGTGGTAGGAAGTTCAGACGGTTGTCGAACATGACTCCCAGGTTCCTCACCTTGTCAACCGGGTCTGGGGGCTGGCCCATGGATGAAGGCCCCCAAAGGGGGGACCACTCCGGGGAGAGATTGCCAAAAATTACAACCTCCGATTTGTCGGAGTTTAACTTCAAACAATTGTGTGACATCCAGTTCCCTATTGCCGACATGCCCTCGTTGAACAAAGATGGCTTTCTGAGGCCCATCATTTTTGACGGCAAGGACCAATTGGGTGTCATCAGCGTATGACGTGAGGCTCATCCCATGTGCCCTGATGACATTGGCAAGGTCCGACAAATAAATGTTAAATAGTGTCGGACTAAGGGATGAGCCTTGGGGGACTCCACATGGTAGTGACAGGGGGGGGGGATTCAAAAGGTCCTACAGTGACGACCTGGGTTCTGTTAGCCAGGAAGGAGGCAAGAAGATTTTTAGCATTGCCTTGAATGCCTATGCTCTCGACACGGTCGACCAAGGTGGTATGGTCGACCGTGTCGAAGGCCGCCGATAGATCCAGTAATATCAGGACAGCGGTGCCTCCCGCATTCCGGATGGATCTGATGTCGTCCGCCGCTTTGACCAAGGCCGTCTCAGTTCCGTGGAAACGACTGAAGCCAAACTGCGATTCATCAAGGCATTTGTTTTCCTCGATAAAGGAAGAGAGTTGGGCATTCAAGATTTTTTCCACTATCTTCGCTAATAGTGGGAGACTGGCGATAGGACGGTAGCTTTTGGGTTCTTCTTTGTCAAGGGTGGGTTTTTTGAGAAGCGGCTTTATTAGAGTTTTCTTCAGTGTCTCGGGATAGATACCAGTGCTAAACATGGAATTGCAAATATTGGTTATAGTCGATAGGACTGCATCCATGATTGGTCGCAGGACCTTCAGGGGACAAGGGTCAAGGGCCGATCCGGATTTGATGGAGGATACAATGTTTAGCACCTGCGGACACGTCACCTCTCTGAACTGAGGGAGGATAGGTCCTTCAAGTTGAGTTGATGGCCTGTGGGAGAGGGTTACGTTATTGGCGAAGACCCGGTAAATATCGTCAACTTTACTGAAGAAGAACTTTGACAAAGCGTCAGAGAGAGTTTGGGACGGGGGAGGTGTGAGGTCAACTGAGAGACCTGCTAGTTGTTTAGTGGTCTCATATAGGGATTTATTCGAGTTTTGTACGCTTTCTATTTTGTTGCAGTAGTACGCATGCGGAAACGTAGGCATGTTTAGAGCCATTCGCAACCTGCGCTGATCCATCAGTGTAAATGATGCAATGGAAATCCTCCAAAGGTCGCATTGCTAAAGGAGCCGGAAGAACGAATTCATACTGTAAGTACTCCTGCGACCGTAATGAGGCGTCAAAAATAAACGTGACATCCTGGGATGTCAAGGATGCAGCTCATTGAATCCACCGAGGGTGCAAAGCTTTGGAATTCCGTACACTGGCTTTCCTGACTGCCTCCAAGGCAGGACACGGGGTAACAACCAACATGCGATTTCCCTGTGACAGGGCACGTTCCTTAAGAATTGCCATCTGCACAGCCGTCAAAACTTTCTCCACAGTGGAAAAGCGCAATTCAGCCGAAGTGTACAAGTGTGACTTGTAAGCAATAGGTACTGTGTCTCCTTCATTAAAAGTCAGGTACGTGAAACCCACCATCCCAGGGATAATTCTTATCACCAGGTTGGTCTGGTTATCACGAGTCAGTAAGAAATTAGAAGCGAGCAGATCAGCTTGCAAGGATTGCAGAATAGCTGAATGCTCAGGTAGCCAGCATGACTTGGAAAAAGATGGTTGTATCAAAGCATACAAAGGCTTGATACACTGGGCATATTCCGGAATGCATGTCCTCCCGAAATTCAAGAAGCCCAGTAAAGATTGTAATTTTTTCAGTGTTGTCGGAGCGCGCAGTTGTGCGCATTACTCCAGGAAGTGAGGAGCCAATCCCTTTCCCTCATTGTTGAGCTCGTAGCCCAGAAACAACACTGTGTACTCTGCAATGTGCGATTTTGCAAAGTTGAATTTGTAACCCAAGGTTGCAAAGGTACAAATAATAAAGCGTGATCAAGGCGGGAAGCGCCGCCAAAGCGTTAGCAACCCAAAAGTTCTCACAGTCAACGAGCTCAGGGGCCAAATCTTTTGGCAAACTAAGTGTAAGAATCCGGTGTTTTCCACCAGGAGTCGTATTAGGAAATACAGCTTCCAGCTGGTCAAATTTCTCGGCAAGCCAGAAAGGAAAATCATCCTTATCCTGGGGCTTCTTGCCCATTACAGCATTGACCATGACGGGACTGAGTTTCAAACCACCCTGTCCGGCCGGAAGCGCCGCACCCCCCGGGGCTCCACCCAGAAGATTACGGCCCATGTAATGCACGAAGGCTCTAATCACGGCAATTGCGACTACTTTTAGTCGACGAAGTTCAGCCACGTTACAATTGCTGTGTAGAGGATGAGGAGTTAATCCAGCGAAAACAGGCCAACCAGCGCCTGGAATGGACAAAGGACCTAACCTCGGAGCGTTCAAAGAATGGGGTAGGGTGCCACCAAAACAAACTAGATGCTGCCAAACATCAATAGGAACTTCCTGTGCACTGTACGGAGTATACTCATTAGGTACAGCCGTGGTAGTGTATGTGTGGAACACACGAGTATTAGCGTCCACCTCCGGAAATGTCACCCACGAATAAAACAGTTTGTAAGGTTAAGCAGCATCCGCACTCACCACCATTATCACAGTCAAGCCTTCCAAAGGTACATTGTAATTCCGCAAATGATCTCGCACCGCAATGCGACTATGATGCGGTATGACCACGGCTTGGGCCATGACAGCACAGGAAATTGAAAAACAAAGGAAACTTAGTAGCACAACCGGGTAGTAATTCAAGGAAACCTTTTTAGTAAGAATCAAGCTTGAAAAGACCTATCTCAAAAATAGGTATGTTCTTCCGACACCACCGTTTTCCAGAAACGGCAGTGAAGGGGTTAAGTGTCATGATATAAGGCCAACAACTTATGGGCGCCATGTAGCGGGAATTCTGTTCTCCTACAGAACTGTGCATAGAGACCTGGAACCTCGGTGAATTAGGATGGCCCAAAACTCACCTCAGTACCCAAAATCCCCTTACTGAGCTAGCTACAGTGTCTCATTGGTCATAACAAACTCCCAATGCTTAGACAAACCAGAACATGAACTTAGAAAACCTCAGGAATCGTGGAACACATGAACACTCTTTCGCTATATAATCATTTCAAACCAGAATGTGAAGTAAATGAGGACACATGCATATTTGAAATATTTATTTGCTAATGCAGGGTTCTAAAATGCAGTATCTTATATAATACAAGCAAACAAATTATAGGCAATAAAGTTATCAGCATAGTTACTAGTCTATAAAAGGTGAATGGTGACAGCATACTATGATGCTGAAATGAATAGGAATTAAAAACACCTAATTCTCACCTTCCCTATTTAGCATAGTATTTTATATCTATGAAGGTCTCATTTGGGTTTTAGCAGGGCGGACCCATCCCTCAAAATATCAGTGGCAGAGGATCACATCATCTTCCACCAGCTCTCTGCATGCGAAGCACCATCAAGTGTGTTACGTGTGTGTTCAGCACAACAATTTAAAACCCGCCTAGAGCCAGATTTTGGCAGCATAATGTGTGTTATGTCTATGGAGGTGCGAAGATCACACCTCACAACAACACTGTGTCGAGTTATCCTTGGAGCCTTCAGCACTCACTGTGCAGACAGTGTACCGAGCAAAACTGATATTAGAGCAATAACACATTATTTCTCAAGTAAATCACGCAGCTCTTCTGGGTTGAAAGCTAAAACAACAAGTATGTGTTGTGTGCAAAATGAAGCAAAAAGGAAAAATGGCGTTTAAACATTTAATAAGCTCATGCTAACTTAACACAGTATATAGAAAATAATTAGCTATATGACAAAAGAGGCCTTGCACCGGATAGGGGTTCTCAGGGCCCAAAATGGCACAGGAGGGGGGCCACGCGGTCCCCGTCCCTTTTTTATTTTATTTAACAAAAATTTAAACATAAGGCCTTGGGGATGGGTCCCTGGGGCTATAATTATCATCTGGAGGGGGGCCCCGGGGCCTCCTCCAAAATGGATTAAAAAAAAGAAAGGCTGGGCAGGCCCCCAGGGATGGGGTTCCCGGGTCCAAATGTGGCCCAGGGAAGGGGGGCCATGCATCCCCCTTCCACAAATACATTTTTGCCGGGCCCCGGAGAATGGGGTCCCCAGGGCCAAAGATGTCCTGGGGAGGGGTCTCCCCTTCCCTTTCAAAAAGAAAAAAAGAAAGGTCTAGGGTAATGGAACTGGGGGACCTTAATTATTTTTTTCTCTCGTCATAGAAGTCACTACCCCATCGTGGCTCTCAGCGTGGCCCCCCAGTGTAATGTTGTGGTGGATTCGTGGATCTACCTTAAAAAAATAATGTATTAGTATATAAATTAGAAGGTAGTGTTTCATCTCAGAACTTTTATTATGGAGTTTGTGAGTTAGAAGTTAATAATCACATGAAATTTGATAGAGTTAGTAATATTTTTTTTTAAATGTTAAACTTGAAAAGTGTATTGTATTGTAGTACATTTAATTTGTGCCTTTGTTTTACGGATTTGTGATGGGTTCTCGAATCCACAAAAAATGAAAACGGAGTATGTATGTTTAAAAAAAATAAGATTCATTGTTGTATTGTAGGACGGCTCTAAAAAGAGCCCTTGTTTTCAGCATGACTTTGTTGGAACTACATGTAAGTGCGGACACACAGCTTAAGGTTGTTGAGAAATACTCTGTTTAAGTTCTGTAGATGTAATCCACATTAAAATGTGGATTGTTGTTATAGACGGAGCCCATCCTATGGTCTCTGAGGTAAACAGAAACAGCTTTATTGACATTCTCCTTGGTTTCTCAAACTGTGGACATAGTTGATTTGACCACTTCCATTTCTGTCTTTGGCATATATGAGAGGATACAAAGACAGTTTGAGGCAAAATCAACATCAATTGTCAAAGGTATCCTAAACCATTGCCACCACAGTGCACAAGCATGAGGTCAGTGGGTTGAAGATGCAAAAAGGTTTTAACGAAAGGCATCAATTGGTTCCACTTTAATCCTCTCTTTGCAATTATTTTAAAATCCACATTTTGCAAACCTAGGTCTTTGTCAATACCTCTGTGTTCAGCATACTTTTTGCACCAGAAAAGATAGCTGTGCCCTACAATCCATATTGTAAGTATCTTGAAGGGAAGTCTGGAAGGAATGAAAAGATATATGTAGCTTAGGTAGTCAGTTGGTAGAATGAGAGGTATCTAAAATGGTGAAGAAGATGCAGTTTTTGAAAAATCAAATAAGTGATTGGCTGTTCATTAACATTGTGCACTCAAAAATAGGATGCATGTTATTTTCCTGAAGAAGCATGTTTCTTATTGTTTAGTAAAAAATGTTTGAACGATACAGTGAAAAAGATACAGTAATATTTAGCAAAAGTCAACCACACCTGCTTTTTGTATTTGTAAGCTACTGAGCTGAACTTGGAAATATGGTGAACTTGTGACCTGCCAGTACAGTTGAATGTTGCAGAAACTGTTAATATCGAAACTTGGATTAAGCAGTTTGGGGGAAGGGTTGAAAGTTAACTGTGGATTTAAAATGTGAAATGGTAACTTATATATAAATGATATGTTACTAAGTTAAGTTTAACTAAGTCAGTAGTATGTGTAGAAGTAGTCTGTTGTTTAAAAAATACTAGTATTATTAGAAATAGGTTTTTGAACTCCCATATGATTAGTGGCTCCTTTGTGAAACCACAGTGGAGTCGCGACTCAAGAAGATCACAGAACCAGTTTGGGCACTTTTAGAAGACAGCTAGAAAGGGTTAATATGTCTAACCAATAGAAATGTGTTTCACTATTTGAAATGATGCAGAAATCAATTTTATGTGTTACTTACATTTATTTGTGTGCAGAAAAAGAGGGAAGGTTTGCCATTACTGGTTTTACCTTGTTGAGAGTGGTGCATTACATTTAATGAGTGCAAAGGAAAATCTTTTATGAGTTTCTGATATTTCATAGTCTGCAATACCATTTGAAAGTTGAGTTACAAAGTTGTACGCTGTGTTACATATTATGTAGTAGTGCCCTACTCCATGTAGTGATATTTTTAGATTTGAAGAGCATTATTTTCAAAGTTTTGAAATGATCATAGAAGTGTGATGTTTGAAGTATGTTACGAAATGTACAGGTGTGTATTTTACTTTGTTTTATTGTAATAAAATGATGATTGAAATAGTTTGCGCATAGTAATATGTGTATATTGATAGATGGACTAGTGGTTATGGGAGTTTGTATGAGTCTGTGGAAAGGTACAGTTGAAGTATGTCACATAATTTTGGGTGTCTCTTTCAAATTGGAAGTGCCGTCTGTCAAGTTTTAAGGTCTGCATGGACTTGTGACTAAGGTATGTGTCTCATTGCACATGTATTCTCATACATATTATGCATCTGAAGATGCTAGAACTTTAAAACATAGGCGTACATTTATTTGTTTGTTTCTTTTACATATGATGTCACTAGAAAAAGATGCAGACACATACATGCATGCTTTCAGGAATATGGTGAGACTTACAACATAGACATGCAAAGGGTTACTGCTTTAATTTGGCTAGGACCAACACCTTGAGTACTTGCAGAATAGTGAAGCTGAAGTACAAAAGTAAGGTTTGAGAAATGTTGGTAGAGGGACTAGTGATTAGGCTACTTTCTATGAGTCTGTGGAAAGGTACACATTGAAATACGCAGCAAAATGTTAGGTGTGTGCTTGAAATGAGAAGTGCAGTCTGTGAAAGTTTAAGGTCCGCATGGACTTGTGACTAAGGTATGTGTCTAATTCCACATGTATGCTCATACATGTCATGCATATGGTATACATCTATTTGTATGTTTCTTTTCTATATGATTGCACTAGGAAAAGGTGGTTTAAGACATGCTGGTAGAAGTATTAGTGAGTAGGCTACTTTGTACAAGTCTGTGGAAAGTACACTTGAAATATGCAGCATAATTTTAGGAGTCTGCTTGAAATGGGAAGTGCAGTCTGTGAAGTTTTACGGTCTGCATAGTTATGCGACTGAGGTATATCTTTACTTTCAGATGTATTTTCATTTGTGTTATGCATCTGAAGATGCTAGACGTATTAAATACAGGTATACATCTATTTGTATCTTTCTTTTATATATGATTGCACTAGGAAAAGGTGCAGACATATGCATGCATGCTATCAGGAATATGTTGAGACTTACACATAGATATGCGAAGAGTTGCTGTTTTATAGTTGGCTAGGATCAACACTTTGAGTAGTAGTAGAATGGTGAAGCTACAGCACAAAAGAGAGGTTTAAGACATGTTGGAAGAAGGATTAATGATTAGGCTACTTTGTACGAGTCTGTGGAAGGTACACTTGAAATATGCCCCACAGTGCATTCTGTGACGTTTTAAGGTCTGCATGGTTTTTTAACTGAGGTATGTCTCTACTTGCACATGTACTCTCATACATCTTATGCATTTGATAATGCTAAACATATAACACAGGTAAACGTCTATTTGCATGTTTCTTTTATCTATGATACCACTAGCTAAAGGTATAAACACATGTGTACATGTTTTAAGGAACATGGTGAGACTTACAACAGAAACGTACAAAGGGTTGCTGCTTTATATTTGGCTAGGCCCAACACCTTTAGTAGTAGTAGAATGGTGAAGCTGCAGCACTAAAGTGAGGTTTAAGACATGTTGGCAGAGGAATTAGTGATTACGCTACTTTGCATGAGTCTGTGGAAAGGTACACTGGATTATGCTGCATAATTTTAGGTGTCGGCTTGAAATGGGAAGCGAGGTCTCTGAAGTTGTAAGGTTTGCCTGGTCTTCTGACTGAGGTATGTCTCTACTTGCACATGTATTCTCAGATGAATTATCTGAAGATGCTAGATGTGTAAAACACAGGTATAGATCTATTTGTATGTTTCTTTTACATATGATGATACTAAGAAAAGGTGCAGACACATAAATGCATACTTTAAGGTATATGGTGAGACTTACAACAGAGATATGCAAAGTGTTACTGCTTTATATTTGGCTAAGCCCAACACCTTGAGTACTTGCAGAATGGTGAAGCTGAAGTACAAAAGTAAGGTTTAAGACATGTTGGCAGAGGGATTAGTGATTAGTAGGCTACTATGTATGAGTCTGTGGAAAGGTACACTTGAAATACGGCGCAAAATTGTAGGTGTCTGCTTGAAATGTGAAGTGCATTCTGTAAAGTTTTACGGTCTGCATGGTCTTGTGACTGAGGTATGTGTCTATTGCCACATGTATTCTCTTACATGGTATGCATCTGTAGAGGTTAGACATATAAAACACAGGTATACGTCTATTTGTATGTTTCATTTATATATGATGCCATGAGGAAAAGTTGCAGACACATGCATTCATGCTTTCTGGAATATGATGACACTTACAAGAGACACATGCAAAGGGTTACTGCTTTAAATTTGGCTAGGGCCAACACCCTAAGTAGTTGCAGAATGATGAATGTGCAGCTCAAAAGTGAGTTTTAAGACATGTTGGTAGAGGGATTACTGATTAGACTCCTTCTTTGTATGAGTTTGTGGAAAGGTATACTTGAAATACGCCACAATATTTTAGGTGTCTGCTTGAAATGGGAAATGCAGTCTGTGAAGTATTAAGGTCTGTATGATCTTGTGACTGAGGTATGTCTCTACCTGCACATGCATTCTCATGCGTGTTATGCATCTGAAGATGCTGGATGCATAAAACGCAGGTATACGTCTATTTGTATGTTTCTTTTATATATGATGCCACTAGCAAAAGGTGCAGACACATGCATGCATTCTTTCAGGAATATGGTGAAACTTAAAACAGAGATATGCAAAGGGTTGCTTCTTTATATTGGGTAGGCACAAAACCCTGAGTAGTAGTAGAATGGTGAAGCTGTAACACAAAAATGCGGTTTAAGACATGTTGGTAGAGGGATTCGTTTTTAGACTACTATGTATGAGTCTGTGGAAAGGTACAATTGAAGTATGCTGCATAATTTTAGGTATCTTGTTGAAATGGGAAGTGCAGTTTGGCAAGTTAAAGGGACTTCATGGTGTTCTGACTGAGGTATGTCTCTACTTGTACACGTATTTTCACACGTGTTATGCATCTGTAGATGCTAGACATATAAAACACAGGTATATGTCTATTTGTATGTTTCTTTTATATATGATGCCACTAAGAAAAGGTGCAGACACATGCATGAATGTTTTCTGGCATATGGTGAGACTTACTACACACACATGGAAAGTGTTACTGCTTCAAATTTGGCTAGGCGCAACACCCTAATTAGGTGCAGAAGGGTGAAGCTGCAGCTGAAAAGTGAGGTTTAAGACATGTTGGCAGACAGATTAGTGATTAGGCTACTTTGTAGGAGTCTGTAGAAAGGTACACTTGAAATATGTCACATCATTTTAGGTGTCTGCTTGAAATTGGAAGTGCAGTCTGTGAAGGTTTAAGGTCTGCATAGTTTTGTGACAGAGGTATGTCTTTACTTCCAGATGTATTTTCATTCATGTTATGCATCTGAAGATGCTGGATGTATTAAATACACATATACATCTATTTGTGTGTTTTTTTATACATGATTGCAGCAAGCATGAGCAAATGTTGCGGATCTCGCGTTCGCGAATTTTGCGGATTTGCGGATTCGCAATCCGCAAAATCCGCGAATTCCCGCGAATTTGCGGATTTTTTTTTTTTGTGTTCGCCCGTGTTTCTGCCAGTTCGCGAGGGTTTTTCACAATGTCGCAATTTGCGAACTTACCTGTCGGGTCGCAAGTTTTGCGAACTTGTTGTTTCTACGTGTCCAGCCTGTTTGGGACACTCTTCTTCATCACTGCCACTCTCTGTCACCACTGCCACTCTCTGACTACTCATGCCACCCTCTGGCCCACCCATGCCACCCTCTGTTTCATCACCACACCCTCTGGTTGTCCAGTGTACATTATTTTCGGCAAAGCAAAGCACACCTTCCCTGCCTCAAGTGACCTGAATTAATTTGGGGCTGATTAATGTGTCACAGAATATTTTTTTAGCTGGCACCTGCTTCCTTAGTGCGCCCTGATTAGTGATCTTTTGCACTTGCTAAGTGCTTTCATTGTTGCAAAATTAGTTACAACACCTGCCCTGCCCCAACTGACAATAATGAATTAGGGGCTGATTAATGGATTTTAACTTCCAGCCTGGCTCCTGCTTGTCTCCCTTAGCTGTAATTCAGGACCTTTGTGGCATATGTGTAACTATTCTGAGGTTCAGAGCAGGGTCACATAATAGTTTCAACTGGCAACTGAACTCTGGAGGGGCCCCTCAGGAAGCACTACAGGAAATGGCTACTAATGATGAGCCTGAACTTTTGAACCTGGTAAGTAGTTACTTTCAGTTTTGCTAAGATCGTATTTCTGCAATTTTGCACTTATTCGCGGGGCGCGAACTCACGCGAACTCACGCGAACAGTGCGAGCAGTGCGAGCAAAATCCGCTGCTCGCGGATTTGCGGATTTTGCGGGAGATTCGCGAATCTCGCGGATTGCGGATTTCCCGAAAATCCGCAAAATCCGCGAGCGGAACGGATTTTCCGCCCATGCCTAGATTGCAGTAGGAAAAGGTGCAGACATCTGCATGCATGCTATCAGGAATATGGTGAGACATACAACATAGATATGAGAAGGGTTGCTGCTTTATGTTTGGCTAGGCCCAACACTCTGAGTAGTAGTGGAATGGTGAAGCAGCAGCACAAAAGTGAGGTTGAGGACATGCTGGTACAAGGATTAATCATTAGGCTACTTTGTATGAGTCTGTGGAAAGGTACACTTGAAATATGCTGCATAATTGTAGGTGTCTGCTTGAAATGGGAACTGCATTATGTGAGGTTTTAAGGTCTGCATGGTCTTGTGGCTGAGGTATGTCTCTACTTGCACATGTATTCTCATACATCTTATGCTGTTGAAGATGCTAGACATATAAAACACAGGTATAGATATATTTGTATGTTTCTTTTATCTATGATACCACTAGCAAAAGGTACAAAAACATGTATACATGCTTTCAGGAATATGGTGAGACTTACAACAGACACGTGTACAGGGTTGCTGCTTTATATTTGGCTAGGACCAACACAGTTGAACGGTGAAGCTGCAGCACTAAATTGAGGTTTAAGACATGTTGACAGAGGGATTAGTGATTAGGCTACTTTGTATAAGTCTGTGAAAAGGTACAATTGAAATATGCTGCATAATTTTACCTGTCTGCTTGAAATGGGAAGTGCAGTCTCTGAAGTTTTAAAGTTTGCATGGTCTTCTGACTGAGTTATGTCTCTACTTGCACATGTATTCTCATGCCTATTCTGCATCCGAAGATGCTAAACATATAAAACATAGGTATACTTCTATTTGTATGTTTCCTTTACATATGATGCCAAGGGACTTCATGGTCTACTGCCTGAGGTATGTCTCTACTTGTACGTGTATTTTCACATGTGTTATGCATCTGAAGATAGTATACGTGCAAAAGACAGGAATACATTTATTTGTAGGTGTCTTTTATATATGATGCCACTATCAAAAGGTACAGAAAAATGCAGGTATTCTTTCAGGAATATGGTGAGACTTACAACAGAGATATGCAAAGGGTTGCTAATTATATTTGTGTAGGTCCAACACCCTCAGTACTAGTAGAATTGTGAAGCTGCAGCACAAAAGTGAGGTCTATGACATGCTGGTGGAGGGATTAGTTTTTAGCAGGGGCGGTTTCCTGATTAGGGCAGCAGGGCTCCGCCCGCCTACATTTCTGCCTCAATCCCTGTTTCCTAATTCTTAAAAAATGCTTATTGATTTACACTGCCTGTGACCATTGCTTTGGCTGAGGGTTCAGGCAAAACCAGGCACATGAGAGCGCAAGCACAGAACGTCACAGTTTTAAGAGGGCTTACCTGATTTCAACTCTGGCCCCAGGTGTCTTACAATACTGTAAATCTCTGCCCTCTCGGATGACGCACTGCAGCCTCGCTGATTGCAAGCAGCCTGGGTGCCTTAAGCAGAAGCCATGGGTTTCCAAGGCTGCTTGTCAATCAGCGAGGGTGCACCTTCATGGCCCCACCCCATCCTGGAAAGAGCTGTGCACACGAGGCTGTCTACGAGTACGACCTGATCTGCAGCACATGTGCTCTTTGTAAAAGTAAGCAGCAGACTTGCTCGGATCGGAGGAGGCTGGCAGTTCGTATCGCAGGCAAGCTTCATTTAATGATTCTACAGCACCTTTGCATTCTGTAAAGCTGCTCAATTAAAAAGATATCACAAGCCAGAATGCAGACTAATGAATGGATGTTGTGTGCTGATTCTCGCCAGGAAAGGCAAAATGTTTCTGATGTTCTTTTGATAACACATTTTGCATTATTCTCAAAACTCTGTCACACTTCTAAAATAGTTTTTTATTTGTGAACCTGTTACAGTCGAAAAGACAGCACTGGGACTCAGTTCATCCCAAAACTTAAGAGAGCAGGCGCCTACCGACTCCAGAGCTGCTCCTCCTACTATTATTGGCATAACTTAGAAAATGGATTGTGAATTATATCTGAAATAGCTTTTTACATGGCACTAGCTCCCAGGTTCAGATTTCATTTCTAATCTACATCTGCATATGTAAGAAATCTTTTATGAATGTGTTAATTGGATTAACCCTGAGAATGTCTATAATTAAAGCAATTTTATATTGTTGCGTTGTAGATACTAACTGTCTTACAATAGTATCCGTGCCTCGCATAGAAGTACAGGTAATCACAGAACATGAGCATTAAAGACAAGTGCAACTCCTGGCAGTATGACAGCGCCAGCAGAGAAGTGCAGGCTCAGTGACAACACCTGCATCCTTAGGAAAATTGCAGGTACTCACTGTATTACACCACAGATAAAACACAGCAGGTATTCAGTGCATGAAAACAGCAGGCACTCCTTTTTATAACACAGGCAGAGAAGTATTTGGTGTTCAGTGTCTCACAGTACTTGCACCCCTGAAGAAAAGTGAAGGTAATTACTGTCGGGAAAGCACAGACAAGGGCCTGTTGGAGCAACTCTACTACATCGTCTACACCCTGAAGACAAAACCAAGTACTCACAGTCAAGTGAACTATATTACTGTAGGACAGCCCCGATAAAGAAATGCAGGTAGTCACGTATGAAATCATCTACACCCTGAAGATAAGCACAAGTGCTCATTGTGTGATAGCATCAATACTGAGGTGCACATCTTCTCTCTTTGACAACACATTCACTCTAAAGACAAGTCCAAGTAATTAATATTTGCCAGCACCTAAGCCCTGAGCAGAAGTGCAGATACTCACATATGACCACACGCCAGACAAGTGCATGTACTAGCTTCATGACAGTACTTGCACCCTGAAGACAAGTGCAGATACTCGCTGTATATCAAAACCGCACACAAATACACATTCTCTCTCTTTGATAGCACCTCCACCCTGAAGACAAGTGCAGGTACTCACTGTTTAACAGTAGGTATGTCCTACGTTTACGTGCAGCAGAGACGTGCCGGTTCTCACTTCACAGCTGTACATGCACCCTGAAATCAATTGCAGACACTCAATTTAGGACAGCACTTACACCCTGAAGAGAAATGCAGGTACTCAGTGTATGGCAGACCATGCCTATACTCTCTGACAGCAACTACAACCTGAAGGCAAGTGAGTGCAAGTACTCACTGTTTGACAGCAGCTGTACAATGAAAATAAGTGAAGGTACTCAGTGTTTGACAACACATGGAAAATGCAGGTATTCACTGTATGACACAACTGAACATAAGTGAAAGTAATCACTAGATATCATCACAGACGAATTAGTGCAGGTAATCCCTATTTGACAACATCCACTCCCTGAAACACAAGTGTGAGTACGCTTTTTAACAGCACCTGCACACAGAAGACAAGGAGGACAGGCACTATGAAGCCAAAAACAGATACTTTCTGTATGGCAGCATCGGTAGAGAAATGTATGTATGACCTGACAGCACCTGCAACTCGCAACGGTGTAGGTTCACAATACCTGACAGCACCTGCAGCCTCCAAAGAAGTAAACATAAAAACTATCTGACAACACTCCAGTCTGAAAAAAAGTGTAGTTATTTGCTTTCTGATAATATCTCCATTTAGACTCTTGTAGACGTCTGAAGAGGGAAGGCACTCACAGTCTGATCCCATCTACAGACTGCAGAGAAATGCATAGCAGCTCCATCCAGCAACTATGTGTGTGAACCCAACAACTCTTGTAGACGTCTGAAGAGGGAAGGTACTCACAGTCTGATCCCATCTACAAACTGCAGAGAAATGCATAGCAGCTCCATCCAGAAACTATGTGTGTGAACTCAACAACTCTTGTAGACGTCTGAAGAAGGAAGGTACTCACAGTCTGATCCCATCTACAAACTGCAGAGAAATGGATAGCAGCTCCATCCAGCAACTATGTGTGTGAACTCAACAACTCTTGTAGACGTCTGAAGAGGGAAGGTACTCACAGTCTGATCCCATCTACAAACTGCAGAGAAATGGGTAGCAGCTCCATCCAGCAACTATGTGTGTGAACTCAACAACTCTTGTAGACGTCTGAAGAGGGAAGGTACTCACAGTCTGATCCCATCTACAAACTGCAGAGAAATGCATAGCAGCTCCATCCAGCAACTATGTGTGTGAACTCAACAACTCTTGTAGACGTCTGAAGAGGGAAGGTACTCACAGTCTGATCCCATCTACAGACTGCAGAGAAATGCATAGCAGCTCCATCCAGCAACTATGTGTGTGAACTCAACAACTCTTGTAGACGTCTGAAGAGGGAAGGTACTCACAGTCTGATCCCATCTACAAACTGCAGAGAAATGGATAGCAGCTCCATCCAGCAACTATGTGTGTGAACTCAACAACTCTTGTAGACGTCTGAAGAGGGAAGGTACTCACAGTCTGATCCCATCTACAGACTGCAGAGAAATGCATAGCAGCTCCATCCAGCAACTATGTGTGTGAACCCAACAACTCTTGTAGACGTCTGAAGAGGGAAGGTACTCACAGTCTGATCCCATCTACAAACTGCAGAGAAATGGATAGCAGCTCCATCCAGCAACTATGTGTGTGAACTCAACAACTCTTGTAGACGTCTGAAGAGGGAAGGTACTCACAGTCTGATCCCATCTACAAACTGCAGAGAAATGCATGGCAGCTCCATCCAGCAACTATGTGTGTGAACTCAACAACTCTTGTAGACGTCTGAAGAGGGAAGGTACTCACAGTCTGATCCCATCTACAAACTGCAGAGAAATGCATAGCAGCTCCATCCAGCAACTATGTGTGTGAACTCAACAACTCTTGTAGACGTCTGAAGAGGGAAGGTACTCACAGTCTGATCCAATCTACAAACTGCAGAGAAATGCATAGCAGCTCCATCCAGCAACTATGTGTGTGAACACAACAACTCTTGTAGAAGTCTGAAGAAGGAAGGTACTCACAGTTTGATCCCATCTACAAACTGCACAAAAATGCATAGCAGCTCCATCCAGCAACTATGTGCATGAACTCAACAGCTGTGGTAGACGTCTGAAGAGGGATGTGCTCACAGTCTCAAACCAGAATCCATACCAAGCTTCCAGAGAAGCAAATAATCTATTTTAAAGGAAAGCTATTTGTCTCATGCACGTTTTTATGATGTTAATTTTTTGTGAGGATGAGGAAACAATAATATACGTTTGCTTGAGCCCAGACACATACAGGCTCTGACTTGAAGAAGAGTTGTGCACCCTGGTGTGATGTGCGCCTCTTCCTGACCAACGCCACCACACCCATTCGCATGATTAGGCCATTAGTTCCAGAGTCCTAAACAAAGAGATCAAGATTAAATGAGCGCATTCATAAAAAGTTCCATTCAGGAAAATTAGAAATGAATGATTGGTGAAGTATCCCTAATTCTATGCGAGTCCCCCTCACTGAGAGGCATCCGTGAAGGCATCGGTGCCAGGACAGTGGTACTGGCAACTCCAAGCTGTTTGAGCCATGGATTGGGAGTCACGCTGCACAAAGATATTGCCTCCAGTCACAAAAGATTATTTAGTTGAGGCGCTAAAAATAATGCGATTTTACTGAGCCAGTTTAAAAAAAAACTGTTGTTCGTAATGTGCGCTCTCCCAAACTTTGCTTAAACCGCCCTCCTGTCCCCTCTCTGTTCGCCATTTATGTGCAATTATGAACGTACAGGCCTGCCAGCTGTTGAGACTTGTTAACCATATCAGCCATGTCCGATCAGGTGGACCGGCAGAGTGGGGGTGGCTGAAATGAAAGGGGTTGTAGAATCAAACTTGCAGAAAACTTGTGGTATTTTCCGTCACTATCCAATCGAAATATATTAACAGAAAATCATCAGAAACACTCCACTGTCCCATCCCAGGGCGAGGCTATCCTTTTAGCAGGTGTAGCAGCACCAGCAAAAACGGGGTTGACGAGCCTACTACACTCCAATTAAGGTTGACTTTTACTGCACAACCAGGGTGGTGCTGGTGGGGGGAGGGTGGAAGTCGGCATTTCCGTGTTTGTATTAGAGCACCAAGCCCCTTTGCTACTCCATTGGTCAGATGCCTGCCTAAATTCAGACACAGATTCTGTAACCGAAACAAAAAAAACGGCAACCTCTCAATAAATAAACCGTAAATATGGTAATGAAATGCATGTTTGCATGTTTACGCGTACTTGTAGCTTTATCGCGGCACCATTGAATACTCTCCGTCTCTATATGGGATGCATTAGCAACTATAGTTTCATAACTCCTCAAGAAATCGAGTTTCTGTTTGCTTCACATTGTATAAAAATAGTTCTCAAAAGCTACAACCACCAGGCCAGTAGTAAGCAATAAATTATGCATTAGCTGCCATGGGGACACTTATTTTACCATGAAATTACAGGCAGGAATGATTGCATTTGCTCCATAAAGCAGGAATAATTACGAAGACAATGAAAATATAAGTGCATTTTTCTAGGGTTTATGCAAACAGGAAAAACTGCATCAAACTGCCATGTCTTGTATTTGTTTATTTACTTGCAGCATTCCTGGTTGTTTAGAAGGAAATCTGTTCGAAATAGGCATGTTGTTCCTCTCCCTCACATAAGTCCCCTTGGTTTCTCTCCCTCACACTGCCACATACTATTTTTAAGCTATTATCAATTATTGAATTATTTAATTATTGAAGAAACTGCATTGTAGTATACTATGAAAATTTAAATACAATTAAGACACCTATGAGTTTTTCACTTTTTTGTTAATATAGTTTAAGCATTTTATTGTTTGTCTTTAAAACCAGGACTTGGATGTAAAGTATATAGGTTACAAATAATGTAAACGCCATTTACAGGAGACAAAAAATATAAACTTCAATTTTTTTCTATAAGAGGAGAGGGGGTGTGAATGTGTGAGTGTGAGAAGAGAGTGGGTGTTCAATTCTCATGTTGCCTGTAGGGGTTGTGCACACTGGGATGTCAAGTGACATTATGGATAGCTGGTAATTTACTTTTTCGGGCTCTTGGAAACCCTCTGGGGAAAATCAGCAAATTAAACTTCTTTATTTATTTATTTACTTGAGTTTTATATAGCACTGGCTAGACCCGGAGGTATCGGAGTGCTTCACATGAGGAGAGTTACATAGGTTACAAGTTACACATTGTTACAGAAGGTACATCAATTACAAGATACATCAGTTGGTTCATGGTGTGTGAAAGGGTAAGGGGGTAATGTAAAAGGGCGACGGGGAGGGAGATTAAATGGAACAAAGGGGGCAGGGGGAGAGAGATTCCGGGGAGAGAGGAAAGGAGTAGGGGAGGCAAGCAAAGAATGAAGGGGGGAAGAGGTGGGGAGGGGGTAGGAAACATAGCGAGGAGACGAGGAAGTAACTGTGTCTGATGTCCGGCTGGGTGGGATACAGTTCTCAGCAGTAAAGGGATCATTCCCCTCTTCCATTATATGTGATTTCCTTGATGCAGTGGACTGTCAAGTCCCGTTTACCTGTGCATCCAGATAGCTTCTGTCCATTCATCATGTTCCTTAACTCGCACCAAATGGTACGCTCCTTGCAAATCTAACTTAGTATAAATGGTGGAATGCCTAAGTTGATCCAGGAGAACCAGGATTAAGGGGAGCGGATACTTGTTCTTAATTGTTGCCTTATTAAGCCCACTATAATCAATGCAGGCGCGAAGAGAACCATCCGGTTTCGGTATAAAAAAAAGGGGATAGGACACTGGAGACGTAGAGTGTCGGATAAAACCAGACAGCAGTAATTCGTCCAAATAAGTTCTTAGATAGGCAATCTCTTTTTCTGTTAGAGCATATACTCTACTATTAGGTAGAGGAGCCCCTGGGATCCGGTCAATATGGCAATCAAATGACCGGTGCGGGGGCAAAACACTCGCTTTTACTAAATCAAAAACGTCTTGAAAATCTAAATACTCAGGAGGAATACCATTTTCTTCCAGGGAGGTAGCGCTTGCACAATGTAATACAGAGAGATGCTCATGACCTGCTTCTTTATAGCAAGTGGACCTGCAAAAGGAGGAATCCAAGGTAACAGTTCGAGCAACCCAGTCAATCTTTGGGTTATGGGTAGTGAGCCAAGGCACCCCAAAAATTAGGCCAAAGTTGGGAGTATCTATCAGATCAAAACTAAGCTCTTCAGTATGTTCATTCTGACATACCATGGTCAAAGGACTCGTTTTTCTGGTGATTAAGCCTGACGTTAAGTCTGACCCATCCACTGCACAAACGGTCTCTGGGTGTGTTTTTAAAACTGTAGGAAGATCTAGTTTTTTAGCCAAGACATTATCTACAAAATTTCCAGTACCTGTCTCAGAGGAAGACTTAAATGTAGGAAGAAAGCGTGATCCCCAAGGTACCAACTCTTGTTTTAAGGAAGCATTTTCTAATTTTAAACTTTCTAATTCCACTTGCATTTGTTGCAAAAGTGTTGTGATAGACTCACTTTGAGTCAAATCCTCAGCCAAAGCTTGGGCCATGTCTGCAGTATCAATGACGTCTTGTTCTTCCCCTGTATTCATCTGTCCAACAGAATAAGGATGAGGCTTGTGCTTCTGTCAAGACCCGTTTACCTGTGCAACCAGATAGCTTCTGTTGGGAAGTTGAAGACCATACTAAGACTTTCCCCTGTCTGTGTGTTTTGTCATTCTTGTTGTATGTCCAGTAATGCTCTATGAGGGAATCCCCCTCACACATGTAAAGCACCTTAGCGAGTGCTACACATTTTCAAAATTCCACAATCACTTAAAATTAAGTAATCTGCACCTACACACTTTGGTCCTGAGGAAAGCCAGTTTTAATCATAAAGGCCTGGCTGAAACATGTAGACCATACCTGGATGTAGGAGACCCTAATTAACACTCCTATAACATCCAATAGCCTTTTTAAAATTCTAACAGTGACCCAGTTATTAAAATATAATTTACCCTCGGGTACTGGGATCCCTGTATAGCTTTTAAACTTTCACCTTCACGTCACCACACTGCACACTAAAAAACATACCTGCTCCGCTGTATTCAGGCATCGAAGCACACCCGGGACACACTCGGTGTCACTGGGTGGGCCCGATGATGAAGCATGCCACCAACCAGGTTGGTGGGTGAGGGCTTTATGAACAAACAAAAGGGTTTATACCCTGTCTTACAGTCTTGAGACTATGTAAATTCACAAATAGGCCAGTGCTGGACTGCACACAGGCCTTGCAATGGCAGTCCTGAGACACACTTTACAAGCTGCTTCTGTGGGTGGCACAACCAGTGCTGCAAGTCCACCAGCAGCATTTGATTTACAAGCCCTGGGCACACATGGTGTACTGTACTAGGGGCTGACAGATAAATCAAATAACCCAATCATGGAATAACCAATTAGTACATACATTTAACATAGGGAACACTTGCACTGTGGCACTGATTAGCAGTGGTACAGTGCTCAAAGCATAAATCCAGCAAAAACATATCAAAACAGAGGAGGCAATCTGTCAAAAATGGAAGTGAGACTCACGCCAATGATGCCTGTTCTAACACCTACACTGCTACAGTGGTCTATATTTAATCGACAACTTCTCAAGCTGGAAAAAGAAGAAATAGTGGAAATTGAAGTTATTGATAGAATTGAACACCAGGAAGTGACTATTCTTCTTACAGAGAAACTACAGGTTAAATTGGGTTCTTTGGAAAAGTCTGTATCTACAACTGAAGGCTTAGAAAAGACTTTACATGTATGTATAAACTGTTGGGTAATTTTACGGCGTAATTTGAAAGTAGAAGAAGGATTAGTAAAAGGAGCAATGGGAAAAGTTGTTGATTTTGTAAAATTTCATAACAGAGATGGAATAGAATTTTTGATTTATACAATTTGATAAGATTAAAGAGGTAAGACAGATTGGGCGTTGTGTTGTACATTTTTTACTTGTAAAAGATTTGTATAATCGCAGAAAACAGTTTCCTCTGTCTTAGCATATGCAGAAACTATTCATAAATGTCAAGGTTTAAGTATAGACACTCCTTTTTCATATATTGGAAGTCCAGTGTTTAAAGAGGGAATGGCATAGGTTGCATTGTCTCAAGTAAGAACATTGTCTGGTTTGTATTTAATGGAATTTAATGAGAAAAGGATTAGTGCTGATGCAAATTGTGTAAGAGAGTACAACGTTTTAAGAAGACTTTATACTCCTGATTTAGGTGAATATCCCATATATGAGAAACGTGAAGTTAGTCCAAATCAGAAATATGTCAAAGACAGCCGCAGTTGGAGTCGGCAGAAGGAGTTCCTGCAGGGCGGTGATGTGGGGAGGGTGAGGGGCAGGGTGGGGGGTAGTAATGTATGGTTTATGGAGTTTAACAGGTAAGTAAACATATAAATAAATAAAACTAATTTCGTTGCGCGCTCTGCATCACATTTGGTGATGCAGTGCGCGCAACTAAATTTGTTTTATTTATTTATATGTTTACTTACCTGTTGAACTCCCATTACTACCCCCCACCCTGCCCCTCCCTCTCCCCACATCACCGTCACCGCCCTGCAGGAACTCCTACTGCCGACCGCGGCTGATCAAAGATGCAATTGAGGTTCAGAAAAGAAAACAAATGAAGAGAAAATTGATAGCAAAAAGAAAAAGAAAATAGAAACTGTTGATGACATTGTAGGATAGGAGTTGTAAAATAGTTCAGGTATCAACTGGTATGCTAATGTGATTCTGAATGTTGTGTTTTTTCTACAAAAATATCTACATCATGAAATCATGAGAAAATGTGAAAAAAGATTCTGTTCTTTACTACGTCATGTTTTTCAACAGTTGGTAACTGATAGAAGAAAAATGCATTCTGCTTCTGGTGTGTTGCATCTTTTAGATATATGTACTGGTTCTTTGACAATTACTGTCAATATCCAACAAGATGCACATGAATTTCAAATGCTTATGCTTGGAGTATTAGATGATCAAGGAATATAGATTGAAAACATTTTGGACTAAGTTACAGATCATAATTGTGAAGAGTGTTCATTTACTTCTACCACTGAAAAACAAACAGAACGATTCACATACTTGACAATACCAGAATGCAAATCAGTACCTTTGAACACATTGATAAAAACAGCTAATCAGGACATGAGATGTTCGCATTGTAGATCAGAGATGTTGTCTACATTACATAAAGAAAGATTCGGAAAATATCTCATTTTAATGCTACAATGTTGTAGAGGGAATGGAAGAAAATTGGAAACAAAAATGTTGAATTTCAAAGGAAGTCAAATATCTATTTCAGGAAGAACTTCTACAGCATTGACTATTTTTGTCCATGATGGTCCTACAACAACATCTGGACACTATACTGTTTATTTAAAGTGTAATAAAGGATGGACACATTGCAATTATGCCCACTTGGAATTTAAACCTAGATTGCCTAATCAATTACCAAATTCATATTTGTTATTTTTCAAGCCAAGGTTTTGAGTACATCATTCGTCCTATTGGGAATATGTGAAAAGAAAGTAGACAGAACTGCGAACTATTACTATTTATAATTAGAGTTTGAAATGTTATTTGCGCTAATTGATATTGCATATGGAAAAATGTGTTTGGCAAATGCATTTGAAATAAAAAATAGAGTTAATTGAGATGAAGGAAGTAATTAACATAGTGTAGATAGGAAAACACATAGTTACACATATTGAAAATGATGCTCTATGCTGATTTTTTTTTCTACTACAATCAATTTGATTGTTTTTTTCCCCACTGTTCAATAATGATACTACATTGAAACCACTCTGTATGGTGAAGTTACGTGTAATCTGAGAACAGCAAAAGAAGGAATCTGAAATTGTTATGTAATTCTGAATTAATGTTGAGTTCTGAAAAATATAAAATTATAATTTCCGTAATACATTATCATTAAATAACTGGTTTTCTTCTTCTTTAAAGTAGGTACTGTTGAAGTTTGAAAAGAGTTGTAATGCTGTTTAGGAGAGTACTACTCTAAAATAGTTCTACTGAGTAATGTATCTAAATTACTTAAAAGGTAAGAATACGTAATATAATATGCATGATAATGTGAAAACATTTTAAAGTTTAAATATTTGTTATTTGTTTCTAATATAAATAATGTTGATCCTTTAGACTACTTGAAAATTATCATTATGTTGCTCATGTAATCAGGCAAGGTGTCATCCTTTCACATATACGCTACCCATGCACCTATCCATTCTCTGAAGCACAAGACTTGCACTAATAGGAAAACACAGTCATTACCCTTGCATTCTTTCTTTCACACAGGCACTACCCATATGCTCATCCAATCACCCAGGCAGTACCCCTGCACTAATGCAATTACCCAAGCACTACTGTTGCACTCAACCATTCACTCAGGCACTACCTGTGTACTCAGCCATTCACTCAGGCACAATCATGCACCCATCCAATCACCCAGGCACTACCCATAAACTCATGCAATCACTTAGGCACTACCCATACAGTTATGCAATCTTTCAGCCACTACTCTTGCACTCAACCATTCACTCAGGCACTACCCATGCACTCAACCATTCACTCAGGCACTACCCATACACTCATCCAATCAGCCAGGCATTATCCTTGCACTCATACTTTAACTCAGGTACTTCCCATGCACTAATACAATAATCAGGGCATTACCCCCATACTCATTGAATCACCCAGGCACTGCCTATGTACTTATGCAATCATTCAGGCATTGCTCTTGCACTCAACCATTCACACAGGCACTACCTATGCACTCATCTCTTCCTTCAAGGACTACCCACGCACTCATCCAATGATCCAGGCATTGACATTGCATTCATACTTTCACTCGGGTACTTCCCATTCTGTATATATTTTAAATGTTTTAAAAATTGTAATTTAAAAACTAATCAAAACATTTTAAAAATATGTATACATATGTATATGTGTATTTTGAATATGTATATATATATATATATATATATTAAAATATATATATATATATATATTAGTTGCGCTAACTATATATCGCGCACCCGCAATCCACTGCTGATGATGTCACATATTACATCATTCATGACATGGTCAGTGACATCACTGATAAAATCACTGATGACATCTCAAATGATATCACTGATAACATCACTGATGACATCTCATTTGACATTACTGATCACATCACTGATGACATCATTCATGTGATTATACGATGAACCTCTTCAGACTCTGATATAACCTTAGATACACTCAGTGTAAACAGACACTCACAGACTGTCACTCATCCATGGAGTTACTCACACACCTAGTCAGTCATGCAAAGAATCAATCACACCTCCATTTCCTCAACTATACAGTTATACACACCTTACTTATTCGAACATATACTAACACATATTTACTCTTTTATACAATCCCTGATACAAGTTCACAATGATCCATACAGCCACTCACACATTCACTGGCTCTTATGCACAGTAATTTATATATGTGAACTCTCACATGTACTGTGTTTTACATATGTACTTAATTTGACATGTAGCACTGAGATATCCATTCACTCACCAATACACTCGTACACAGTCAACCACCCATACAGCTGTTTCCACATGCAGTTTTGAATCCATAGATCTAGTGAATCAACTGTTCACACATGTATGCACAGAGTCACACACCTCCCAGCCACCCCCACACACACACTCACTCTCCCATACAAATACTTGGACAACCAATCAATAACCATACAGTTACTCATATAGCTACTGATCAACACATGCAGCAGTTCATAGAACAACAGATATAATGATGCACAAATTAAGATAGTTTAGTCACTAACCCATGCACTCAGTGAGACACATTTAATCACTCTCTCATACAGTCAGTCTCATACAGTCAGTCATGCACCTACTAAATCCTTCATCCAGACACTTATACATCCACTCATTCTTCAATATGTAAGACATATTTTAACTTTACAGAAACAGACAGCCACTGGATGATGTCATCAGTGATGTCACTGACCATGTCATGAATGATGTAATATGTGACATCATCAGCAGTGGATTGCGGGTGCGCGATATATAGTTAGCGCAACTAACTATATATGCGAATTTCAATGGTTTTATGCGAGTAAAATAAGGTTTTGTAAATGCTAATCCCTAACTATATATGGGCTAAAACCTATGGTTTTTTTCATTGAATTTCAATGGTTTTTTAATAGCAAATATCAAAAGCTGTCAAATGTCAAGTACATGATAGGTAAAAACATTTTCGTGTTTATGCACGCTGATGTGCTTTGAACGCTGCCCCCCCTCCCCCACCCTCTTTTCTCTTAGCAGTACTCTCTCTTTGCAGATAGTGAAGGGTAGTTAACGCAGGCCTTTGCCCCCATTGTAATCCGTCGTGCCTGCTTCTCTCTCTATTTGATTGATTGCTATCCAAGCATTTACTGTTTTAGAATTGGTTCTCTTTGGTTCATTCTGTATTTACAAACAAGCACAGAGTCGCAATACTCTGTTTAGTCTTTGCAGGTAGTGAAAATTCGTTTAAAAAAACAAAAGGAATCGAGCAAAATCAGTAGGCCACTAATGGGATCTGTTTTTGACCTCGCTAAAATAGAAACATTAAGAACAACCCCTCATGAGAAATACGAAACTAGTAAGATGAACTTAGCTCCACACCATGATGGCTGCAAGACAGCTCGACTCCGCCGCCCACCCCACCCCACCAAAAATAACGACAAACCCTATGCAAATATTATAAATATATACAACACACCAGCAAAGTAACAGGGTAAAACGTTTTATTAAATAACTATATACATGGCAGCCTGCTGCAACATCGATCCAAATGCCTTTTGGTGACTCTTCCATGTGAACATTGTCCCACAATCCGTTTGACCTGAAACGATTACACAAATAAAACATTTGTGAGTTTTAAATTTCCGGAGAAGTATAATTCACCAATAGTTTTCTCTGTAGATCTTTTTCCATTAACAATCCCAGTTCCATCACCCGCCCAGGATATCACTACTGTTAGTTGTCATTGTTGCTTCTGTTTTAATAAAAAATGTTTTAAGGTGTTTACTGTTTTTGTTGCGATGTATATATTTATAAGTTATTAAAGTGTTATAATCCTACTAATTTTTTTATCGATTATTGCTGTTTGAGATATTCCCTGTCTACAAACAGAGAAGAATAGAAATATTCTGTCTCCCTTTGCAGATAGTGAAGGATAGGTAATGCAGACTTTTGTCCCCCGTTGTAATCCGTCATGCCTGATTGATTGATTGGCTGGACATTTATTGTTCAAGGAATAGTTCTTTTGAGGTACTCTCTGTTTGCAAATAACGTGGAATAGAAATATTCTGTCTAGTCTTTGCAAGTAGTGAAGGAAGGGTAATGCGGACCTTTGTCCCCCGTTGTAATCTGTCATGCCCATCTACTCCCCACTGATTGAGAAACTAGTTCCACCCGGACCATTTATTAGAGGTACATCATCTGACTCAACCGGAGAGAACCCCTAATAAAGAAGACATATGTAAAATACGAAGTAATCCCTGTATCCTGTTAAACAGAAACTTTAGCATGAAACACACTTGAAAAGGAAGGGAAAGAAATCGAACAAAATCAGTAGGCCTCTGATGAGTTTTTGACTTCGCTAGAAATAAGAAACATGAAAGTGGTGAAAGAAGCCAAGCTTGACGTTACGGCAGCCACAAGGTAGCTAGGCTCCGCCACCCCCCCACTGCTCCAAGCATGTCTGTCCCACCGCCCGCCACGCCCAATAACGGTAACATGAAATAAATACAAATCAGCAGATACCTACCCCCATTCCGGAAACTCCCGAAGTGCAACAGGTTCGCGGCTACGCCCATCCGGAAGACGAGGCCTTCGGCACGTGTAGGGCGAGTCCTGCTGGCAGCCGTCGGCCGGGGAGGTCATCCCGTAAGGTGGGCCAGGAGAGGAGCCGAGGCCGACGGGATTCTTCTATGGCTGCGACAACGGGGGGGGATGTCTTGCACATGCCACCGACCCCCCCCCCTCGTATCTCCTGGTCTGGCCCCGGCTTGATATGAGCTCCCCGTTCGGGCCTGAAGCGGCGCCCTGCAGGCCACGGGGGGGGGATGTCTTGCCTCTGCCTCCAACCCCCCCCCTCTTATCGCCTGGTCCGGACATCACGGATATCAACGCCAGGTGTCGGCGTGGGGTGCGCTGGGAGGGAGAGGTGGCGCGAACAAGCCTCTCCCACCCCCACAGGTGAGGGCCCCTCGGCTGCACCCCCAACGCTCCACTCACCCAACAAAAGGGTTCCTCCACTCTTGCGATACAGCGACGCTGCATTCACCCGACAAAAGGGTTCCTCCACTCTTGCGATGCAGCGACGCTCCACTCACCCAACAAAAGGGTTTCTCCACTCTTGCGATGCAGTGACGCTGCACTCACCCAACAAAAGGGTTTCTCCACTCTTGCGATGCCGCGACGCTGCACTCACCCGACAAAAGGTCTCGTCCACTATTGCGAGGCAATGATGCTCCGCTCACCCAGCGGGGGTCTCGTCCACTGTTGCGGTGCAACTGCACTTCTGAGTTCAACTAGAAAATGAGTCCTGCATCCAGAAACGTTCTCCTCAACTTTGAAGATTCTATAAGAGCCACTGGGGCCCCCGACCCCCGATGGGGAATGACTGCCATGATCACCCACGGAACGACCACGACGTAGCCGCGGGACGTCGGCGCGCTCATGCCGGCGCCGGCCTCAGTCTTGAAATCACCAAAATCCTGCAAGACTACCAACTTGATCAGTTCCGGTGGGACACCAGTATGACCCGGTAGGAGAGATTTTTGCCTCCCACCCCTCTTTGACTGATGGTTCATGTCGCCAGTCCCCTCTACTACCCTTCAACGAAAACTTTTAGACTGCCGAAAGAGGTCCCGGTCCAACCACGAGTTGGTGCAGACATTTTGACTATACTTGGACCTTCCTGACCTCACCCAAAATGGCGCCGGTACAAATGAAACTATTGTGCCTCGATTGCTCAGCCTTGATATCATGAGATATGTATGCAGTTTTTAGCACATGAATTGATATGGGATAAGACTGATTATATGTTCGGACAATGAATTGATCCGGGATGGGTATTGATTATACGTTCGAACAATAAATTGACATGGGACTTGTACTGATTACACATTTGGACAATGAATTGATATTAAGTTCTAATGCATCATTGATTACTGTATTTATTGAAGGTTAGAATTGCCGACACTTTTGGTACTTGCTCACAATGAATTATCGATATGATTTTGTTGCACTTGTCGCACTTTTTACTGATTATATGTTCGGACAATGAATTGATCCGGGATGGGTATTGATTATAAGTTCGAACAATGAATTGACATGGGACAGGTACTGATTACACGTTCGGAAAATGAATTGATATTAAGTTCTAATGCATCATTGATTACTGTATTTATTGAAGTAATACTGATCTCTCCGCATGAAATTAATTTTCCACATGCTACACAAGTCAATCTCATCTGCCCAAAGTTCTTTTGCAGATTTGGGACCGTTTCCCTTGCCTCTGACTCACTTATTGCTAAGTCATTGGTGGATGTTTTTGCCGGTCGGGGGTTATCCCCCAAATCTCGAAGTTGTGCTTTAGAATAATTAAAAGGGTGCCACCTCTCCATGTGCCGATGCATGGTATGATTACCATAGCAATATTTGTTTTCGGTCCCTCTCTAGAGTTTTTTTTTTGCAGATGAGGCAGGTAACGAACCTGGCTTTAACTTTCTTTTCATGAGAAGGAAAAGAAAAAAATTGCCAGATAAAATTCACTTTCACATGGGAAGTTCTTGGCATTTCTTTTAGTTTTTTAATGTACATGTTCATAAAACGATTACACAAATGAAACCTTTGTGAGTTTTAAATTTCCGGAGAAGTATAATTTACCAATAGTTTTCTCTGTAGATGTTTTTCCATTAACAAACCCAGTTCCATCACCCGCCCAGGATATCACTACTGTTCCCCATGTCATAAAACCTTAGGATGTTCAATAACTGAAACAGCTAATATGGGTTTACTTACAGGGGACATCTTTTGTTCTGTTTTGTAAAGTAAAACTATTGTGAACGCAAGTATTATACATAGTAAGTGTTTAATATAGCATTTGTCAGTCATTGGTTAAGCAGCTAGGACCTGTTCACTCTTGACACCCCAGGTGCTGTGTATGTTGCACTATAGTGCTGCATCGGGAATACGGACAACCCTATTGATGTTGATTTTTCATTATTGATTATTCTAAAGAAATGGCGACTCCCCCCTTTAGCAGATTAGCTAAATCTTTGCGTAATTTGGGCATAAAAGTTATATTATTGGAAGTAGATGGTTATAGTTCTGGTTAATTTCCATTCAGAATGTCCTACACAGCACCACTCTAGGTAAATATGCTGCCTTGGGACTATTCGCACAACAGACCTCTACTGACCATTGTTGCTTCTGTTTTAATAAAAAATGTTTTAAGGTGTTTACTGTTTTTGTTGCGATGTATATATTTATAAATTATTAACCCCTTAAGTGCTGCTGACGGCCAACGGTCGTCAGCAGCGCTACCTCCCCAGTGCTGCGCACGACCATTGGACGTCCATTCAGCACTGGTTCCAATGGACAGCGCAGCACTGGGGAGGGATGTTTACACGCAGCTAAGGTGTTAAAGTGTTATTTTCCTTCTACTTTTTTGTGAGTGCTATATATTTTTAATGTGACACATAATTGTGAAGACTTTGATGTACAAAAAGGCATCCCTGGAATCTTCCGCTTCAGGCTCGGTCCCACACACCCTCACAGTGAGAATCCCCTCTCCAATCACAATACAGGATGGTTATCAGATTGCAGGAACGCGTGTAGTGTGACGGATCTCATCGGGTGGGGGCCTTGATCTACTGTAACTTCTTTGAAGAGGGGTGATTCTTTACAGTTGAGGCCATAAACTACATCTGCAGGGCTAGGTGATAGCCTGGGACGGGCCTGGACAATCGGACACAGAGGAAGAGGAGTGTCAGAGGGTGCGGTAGTGAATAGGGTGAAAGGCAGGTGTCGGGCGGGCACAGGGTGTGATTCTCAGAGAAGAACGATTTACAAAAAGGGGGGTGGTGATGAACAGAGTGTCTGAGTTAAACAGACCACTCTTACCCAGTCCAAAGATCAGGGCTTGATCCATCACCGTTATTTATCTCACTGCCCCATCCCAGCTCAGAACCTGGCTATATGCAAATCAGTCTGTCCCTGGCCCAGTGCATCATGGGAACAGGGCAGACTAAACTACCAAGCCAATTCTTCACCAGAAAGGAGACAAGCTACCGGCCATAAGTGTGGCAGGGTATGCTCAGACGTGAGTCCCTTGCTCACTTTGCCACTGGATTCAAGAAAGCCGGGCTGAAGACGGCTGGAATGCCAGAAACCGGTCCTCGGAAGCTTGTTTCCGGTCCAGGAAAGACATGGTTTGGCAGTTCGGGCTGGACTGTTCCCATGAGGCACAGGGTCAAACTGATTTGCATGTAGCCATGTCTGAACTGGGGTGGCAGAGTGGGCTAAAGAACGGTGATGGATTATACCCAGATCTTTTGACTGGGTGTGAGTGTTTGATTGATTCAGATGCTCCGTCCATCACCACCCCCTTTTGTACCACTTTTGGCCACCATAAGTGTGGCAGGGTATGCTCAGACGTGAGTCCCTTGCTCACTTTGCCACTGGATTCAAGAAAGCCGGGCTGAAGACGGCTGGAATGCCAGAAACCGGTCCTCGGAAGCTTGTTTCCGGTCCAGGAAAGACATGGTTTGGCAGTTCGGGCTGGACTGTTCCCATGAGGCACAGGGTCAAACTGATTTGCATGTAGCCATGTCTGAACTGGGGTGGCAGAGTGGGCTAAAGAACGGTGATGGATTATACCCAGATCTTTTGACTGGGTGTGAGTGTTTGATTGATTCAGATGCTCCGTCCATCACCACCCCCTTTTGTACCACTTTTGGCCACCATAAGTGTGGCAGGGTATGCTCAGACGTGAGTCCCTTGCTCACTTTGCCACTGGATTCAAGAAAGCCGGGCTGAAGACGTCTGGAATGCCAGAAACCGGTCCTCGGAAGCTTGTTTCCGGTCCAGGAAAGACATGGTTTGGCAGTTCGGGCTGGACTGTTCCCATGAGGCACAGGGTCAAACTGATTTGCATGTAGCCATGTCTGAACTGGGGTGGCAGAGTGGGCTAAAGAACGGTGATGGATTATACCCAGATCTTTTGACTGGGTGTGAGTGTTTGATTGATTCAGATGCTCCGTCCATCACCACCCCCTTTTGTACCACTTTTGGCCACCATAAGTGTGGCAGGGTATGCTCAGACGTGAGTCCCTTGCTCACTTTGCCACTGGATTCAAGAAAGCCGGGCTGAAGACGGCTGGAATGCCAGAAACCGGTCCTCGGAAGCTTGTTTCCGGTCCAGGAAAGACATGGTTTGGCAGTTCGGGCTGGACTGTTCCCATGAGGCACAGGGTCAAACTGATTTGCATGTAGCCATGTCTGAACTGGGGTGGCAGAGTGGGCTAAAGAACGGTGATGGATTATACCCAGATCTTTTGACTGGGTGTGAGTGTTTGATTGATTCAGATGCTCCGTCCATCACCACCCCCTTTTGTCTCAGAGAAGAACAGCGCAGATGGGAGGAGGTTTCTAGCCCATACATGAGAAAGAGAGCGGGAGTGACCAGTGCGTGGGGGAGATGCTTGCGAGGGTGCAGACAGTGGGTCTGGTCAAGGCATCTAAAATGGCTGCTGTGCTCGACAAAAGTGTGGCATTGCAAAAAAGGCAAGATGGCGCAGACAATGTTTATCAATAATGATTTATTTATAACAAATAAAATATTTACTCGCAGTGACAAAATGGCGGTCAACACTTCCTGATTTCCATCGAATCGAACGTTAACAGACGTCACGCAGCAAAAAAAAAAACGCTCACGCACAGCCGCTGGAAGACATGTATCAACATATATGAGCCTCCTCAGCCACCCTCAGAAAACAAAAGGGGTCAGGATACGTCTCCCGTACCCCCTTATACCTAGTAATTTAATGAAATCGAAACACAAAATGGCGAATTCACGTTTCGCTACCAGTTTGCGACCCGGTTTGCGAGCCGAGAAGCGCTTCTACCGCAAAAAATCTATTTGCCCCACGGGACCCTTTAATAACCCCAACATCATTCCTAGGGGGTCAAGAGGGGTCTACCTAGCCCCCTTTCACTAAATTCCCCCTTCGTTTTTCACCTCTTCTTGTCTCTCGATCCTACCGAGAGACAAGATGGCGGCCGCACCGGACTGTTTAGAATGTTGACAGACACCGGAGAGCCAATCAGCTTCGCTACGCAAAGCTCCGTTACGCCAAAAGTACGCAATCTGGAGCTCTATCTGGGACGCTGTCACAGATATACCTGTTTTTTAAACGTTAATTTCTCAAAATCCACTGGAGCACATATATTGAGACCCAGCAAAGGCACATCGGGCTAACAGTCCCTATAATTTTGCCAAGTTTCGTGCAAATCCATTCAGCCGTTAATTTGCGAACCGAGAAGCGCTTCTACCGTGAAAAATCAATTTTTTTAAATTTTCCCCACGGGACCCTTTAATAACCCCAACATCATTCCTAGGGGGTCAAGAGGGGTCTACCTTGCCCCCTTTCATTAAATTCCCCCTTCGTTTTTCACCTCTTCTTGTCTCCTGATCCTACCGAGAGACAAGATGGCGGCCGCTCCGGACTGTTTAGAATGTTGACAGACACCGGAGAGCCAATCAGCATCGCTTCGCAAAGCTCCGTGACGCGAAAAGTACGCGATCTGGAGCGCTATCTGGGACGCTGTCACAGATATATAAATTTTTTAAAACGTTAATTTCTCAAAATCCACTGGAGCACATATATTGAGACCCAGCAAAGGCACATCGGGCTAACAGTCCCTACAATTTTGCCAAGTTTCGTACAAATCCATTCAGCCGTTCGAGCTAAAAGTGAAGCCAAACGCCCTTTGGAAATTAACATGGGAAAAACGCGTTTTGGGACCCCCCTTTTTTCTCGGCCCCCCCTTGACGAACCCCCCTAAATTTTCAGGGGCTGCTCAGAAACAAAATGTGCAATTTTCCTGAAAATTTCAGCCGATTCCGTCCACAAACGCCAAAGTTATTAGACATAGAATTTTCAAAAGTTCCATAGAGAAATAATCCTAACTATATATACCTACTGGCTATTGCCAGTAGGTAATATATATATATATATATATATATATATATATATATATATATATATATATATATATATATTCACTGGAAAAAACAGATTTCAGGGACATTATAGTTATGAATTAACATTTAAAAAACCTTAGACATTCACTGAAAAAATACAGGTTTTGGGGACGTTATAGTTAGGATTTAGCTTTTAAAAAGCATTAGATATTCACTGGCAAAAACACAGGTTTCCGGAACGTTATAGTTAGTTTGACATTTCCCTCACACAAAACCAGAGAAATTCAGCAGTTATAGTTAGCTAAGCTAACTATAACTTGCGCCCCCGCAATGAACTGCTGATGACTTCACATAATACATCACTCATGACATGGACAGTGACATCATTGATGACATCTGAAATGACATCACTAATGACATCATCCACTTAATATCTGATGCACCTCCTCACACATTAATATAACCTTTCATGCACACATTCTAAAATACAGACTACCATTCTCGAAACCATAGACACACCAATATGATTTAGTACATACCCACTCACTGATTCATAGGGCTACACACACATCCATTCAATCGTCCGCACAGTCACGCGTACACGCAGTCACTCATCAATACAGTCATTGATATATGCACTCATACATCCATACAGACACTCACACACTGCCACTAACCCATAGTTACCCATGCACCTAGTCAGTCACCCAAAGACTGACACTGCTATTTACTCATCTATACAGTTATACACAAACACCACCTCACTTTTTTATACAGCTACTAACACATACCTACTCTCTCATACAATCATTGATGTGAGAACTTGGCCTGGTATACACTGTCCACTAATTAAAGTGGGCACCTTGTATCATTCCAAACAACCCTTATTGATGTTTAGGTTAAAGACAACCTTTATAGAAAGCTCTCCTAGTGGTAGCTGTGGAGAGCAGCCTTCAGGCTAAGTCTCGAAGGAATTTAAAGCAGCTTGTTTAACCAGATTAGAACCTCCTGAATAACCAAATAAAGGGAGAACCACACAAGAGATATATAAAATATTTGTATTTATTACTAAACACTCTCTACTAACCTCTATACGAGATTAGAGCACAAGTCACACAATACTTAATCAATAGCATGACAGTAAACAGCACAACCCACAGCGGGCTCCAGGGGGAGACCGAACCATATACTAAAAAATGATATAACAACAACAACTTCACTAGAAACAGTACCTAGAGCACGTAGAATCACTGGGACCCCAAGAAACCACCCAAAGTAGTGACACAGGGGACCCACGGAGGACGGGTGCAGTAAGAGAACACAGATGCGAGCTCCTTACAACTCTATGGGAAAGTCGCGGTTGGAAAATTACAGTTTAAGGACACTTCAGAGAGGCCTTCAAACAGAACCCTTTGGAACATAGAAGATTCTAAGGCCAGCACCCTTGTGAGTACAGAGTTACCCCATGTTACCTATCCCAGGGGAGATGGGTGCATAGGGGTCAAGTGGTGTCGGAAACCTTGGTCGTTTTCAATGGCGTGACTCAAAGAAGTGCTGTTGCCTGGAAGCTGAAAAGTGTCTGATGGAATCCAAGCCTGGATCTAAGGTGAGAAGAATGTGAAAACAGATGGGACAGAGTATGGGTCAATTCAGGGTTACCAGGGGCTCGGTAGACGAATGCCCACCTATGTCCGGTACTTCAGGTGTGAAGATTGGATGATTGACTCTGCAGCCACGGGGACCAGGAGATGTTGAGGATGACCATGGTCTGGAGGTGAGCTGTCACACAAAGGATGTCAAGTGCTGAGGGGTCAGTGACCGGATTGAACACCAACAAGCCTTGGCAAATGCAACCCACGTGGGAGGAGGAAACAAGTCGCGGTGAGGACCAGCAAGGTCCTGAAGACTCTCCAAGCTATGGGGAGTAAGGTCTTATCTTGCGCAACCATGGAAGCCCAAGAGAAATCAAAGTTATCTTCACAGGGACCCACAGGCCAATGGACCAGGGATCTCACAGGGACCTCCAGCTGAATCACGAAGTACAGGCCCAAGGAGCACTCAATCAATCAATCAATCAGAGTACTTGTAAAGTGCACTCCTTACCCGTGAGGGTCCGAAGGCGCTGAGGGGAGGAGGGGTGCTGCTACTGCTCGAAGAGCCAGGTCTTGAGGAGTCTTCTGAAGGGGAGTAGGTCTTGGGTCTGCCGTATGTGGGTAGGGAGGGTGTTCCAGGTCTTGGGGCGAGGTAGGAGAATAATTTGCCCCCGGAGGTCATTTGTTGGATGTGGGGGACCGTGGCGAGGGCGAGGCTGGTGGAGCGGAACTGTGGGGTGGAGGGGTTTCAGCTGAGTCTGCTGGGGCGGCGTTGTGGAGTGCTTTGTGTGCATGGGTGAGGAGCTTGAAGGTGATCCTCTTGTCAATGGGGAGCCAGTGTTGGTATCTCAGGTGGGGGGTGATGTGGCTGAGGCGGGGGACGTTGACGATCAGTCGGGCGGAGGCATTTTGGATGCGTTGTAGTCATCGTAGGTGTTTGGCTGGGATTCCTGCGTAGAGTGCGTTGCCGTAGTCCAGCCTTCTGCTGACGAAGGACTGTGTCACCATTCTCCTTGTTTTGGTCGGGATCCACTTGCAGATCCTGCGGAGCATGCGGAGGGTGTTGTAGCAGGAGGAGGAGACGGAGTTGACCTGCTAAGACATGGAGAGGGAGGAGTCGAGAATGAATCCTAGATTGCTTGCATGGTCAGTGGGTGTTGGTGCTGTTCCCAGCGTCGTCGCCCACCAGGAGTCATCCCAGGCTGAGGGGGTGGGTCCGAGGATGAGGACCTCCATCTTGTCCGAGTTCAGCTTCAGACAGCTGCTCCTCATCCAATCGGCGACGGCCTTCATTCTCTCAAGGAGGTTGGTTTTGCCGGTGTGCGGGGCCTTGGTGAGAGAGAGGATGAGCTGGGTGTCGTCAGCATAGGAGATGATGTTGAGGTCGTGATGGCGGGCCACTTGTGCGAGGGGGGCCATGTAGATGTTGAACAGCGTTGGGCGGAGAGATGAGCCCTAGGGGACGCCATAGATGATGTTGGTGGCTTCGGATCGGAAGGGTAAGAGGCGGGCGCTCTGGGTTCTGCCGGAGAGGAAGGAGGTGGTCCAGTCAAGAGCCTTCTCTCGGATTTCAGCTTCTAGGAGGCATGTCTTTAGAGTGCGATGGCAGACCGTGTCGAAGGTGGCTGACAGGTCCAGGAGGATGAGGGCTGATCTTTCGCCGTTGTCTAGTTGGCGCCTGATGTCATCTGTGGCAGCGATAAGGGCTGTCTCGGTGCTGTGGTTTTGTCTAAATCCGGACTGGGACGGGTACAAGATTTTGTTGTCTTCGAGGTGGCGGGCCAGTTGCATTTTTTTTTTTTTTGAAAACCTTTATTGTACCTTCTTATAGTTACACAGCAAGTCGCCTACAACCCCGAGGGGCCGGCCGCTAAATGAAAAGAAATAGCAATGACAGCCTTGCAGAAATAGGGTCCATGCGGTAAAGAAGCCACTGTAATGAAAGGCTCGCCACAGAAATAAATGAAGGTCATTAGTACAAGTTTCATACAAATTAAATGAGGTTTTCGTTTTTTGTTTTTTGAAGAAAAATAAAAAAGGAACCAAAAGAACAACAGGAAATCACATTGCGATCATTGATAAGTAACATTGCAGGATAGCTGTAGGAAAAATCCCCAGGACAGGATAAGGTGCCGTGTATTATCTAGGATCTAATGTAGAATGTATAGAAACTGCCACCCCCCCACTTTTCCACCCAAAAGGTCCCTCTACCTCAACCGCTCCCCCTCACTCCATCTCCCCCTCGTCATCCGATTCCAGCGGATCGTCTTCTGGCAGTGGGTCGCAAATGTCGCCTCGATACTAATTCCATGGGGACCACACCTTATTCCACTTGCCTGGACAAGCCCGACTCAAGTACACCGCCCCTTCAGTTACCATTGTTCTGTCCATATTCATGCACCATTGTGACGTTGTTGGAAGGTCTGCCGCCCCCCAACGCTGTGGAATATCCCGCTTCGCTACAATCATCCCCAGTGTCACCCAGAGTCGACCATGCCGGGACAGATCTGTCGGTTCCCATACGTTGAGGAGACACCGCCTTGGCTCCGGGAGAACCGAAGTCTCTAGTACCTGGGATACAGTACGCAGTATCTGTCGCCAATAATTTTGTATGCGTGGGCAGTCCCAAAACGTGTGGAAGAAGGTGCCCTCTTCCCCGCAGCCACGCAAACAAAATGGGTGTGGTGTTCTGTGGATGCGGTGTAGCAGTGTTCTCGAGTAGTATACCCTGTGAAGGACCTTTAGCTGGACTAGTCTCATCCTAGCCGAGATGCCCACCTCTTTCGGTGAGGCCAGAGCCTCATTCCACTCGTACTCATCTAGGGCGCCCACCTCCTGTTCCCACCTTTCCTTCAGGGGAGCCAGAGGATCTGGCGAATTGTTTAGGAGCTTACGGTACGTCAATGAAGTTGCTCTCTCCACCATAAAGTCGGTCAGGAGGCGATCCTCCAGCGGGGAGGACTCAGGGAGAGTCGATCCGGAGGGGATGGCCGAGAGCAGTGCATGGCGAATCTGCACGTATCGGTATGATTCGTGCGGCCCCAGGTCTTATATTTCTCTCAGGCGGGTGAATGAAATAACATCCCCCCGCTCCCACATGTCCCCCACCGTGGAGATGCCAATGGAATCCCAGAGGGAAAATCCCTTGCTAATTCTCAGATTGCCCAAGGCGCGTGCGTCCCAGAGCGGGGTGAGTTTGGTGATCTTCCCTTTCCATCCTAGCGCAGCTGTCGCCGCGTGCCAGGTTTCCACAGTGAGTTTAGTGGGTCCTGTGAGCCGTCTCAACTTTCTCCGATCATAAAGTGGGGCAAGTATGTTATTGACGCCCAACTGCGCCCTGTCTGCTTGGAATGCCGGGTCAGACTGTGGGGCGTGTAGCCACTGATTAATGGGCCTAAGTTGTGCTGGCCAGTAGTACAAGTGCAAGTTCGGAAGTGCAATGCCCCCATCATACCAGCCTCTGCAGAGTTTAGCTTGAGCTATGCGCGCCGGCCGATTGCCCCACAATAGCCCCGAAACTACCGCTGCGACCTTCCTGAAATATCCCGCTGCCACCGGGAAAGGCGTATTATCTAGGATGTACAGAAAGCAGGGCAACGATTTCATTTTGTACAACGCTGCTTTCCCCAGCATAGTTAATGGCAACCCTGCCCAGAAGTTAGCGTCCTGCTTGAGACGCTCCAGCGGTGGTATCAAGTTCAGTCTCTTGTATTCAAGTGGGTCCCCCATGACATGGATGCCCAAATATTTAAAGGAGGAACCAGCCAGTCTCAGAGGGCAGTCTGGTCCGAGTGTTGGGGTCTGACCCGCCAACACGTACATCTCCGACTTGCTCCAATTTATGGTGTAACCAGAAACCTTGCCATGCTCGTCGCAAAAGTTCAGAAGAGCCGGAACTCCACGCTCGGGATCCGTCAGATACACCAGCATGTCATCCGCATAGAGGGACAAGCGGTCTTCCCATCCCTCCTTCCATTGTATTCCCTTGAGCAAGGGAGTTTGTCTTATGCGATTAGCCAGAGGTTCCAGGGTTAGCGCGAAGAGCAGGGGAGACAGAGGGCAGCCCTGCCGGGTACCCCTCCCAAGTGGAAACGTGCGTGAAATGTGGCCATTTGCAACCACGTGTGCCACAGGTGCCGCGTAGAGTAGCTTTATCCAAGATATGAAGTTCAGGCCAAAGCCCATGTGAGACAGTACCTCGAAAAGGTAGACCCACTCCACCAGGTCGAAAGCCATCTTCGCGTCCAGGGCCAATATAACTGCACTATGACTAATTTGGTCTGCCCTCGCCAACACCCCATGAACCCTACGAAGATTAAGCGCAGTGTTTCTATGAGGCATGAACCCCGATTGATCTGGGTGGATAAGATCAGGCAGGTGAGCCAGCAGTCGGTTGGCCAGGAGCTTCGCCAAGATTTTACTTTCTGCATTCAGTAGGGAGATGGGGCGGTAGGATGAGCATTCCTCCTGAGGCTTGCCAGGCTTTGGTATAGCCACGATCGTGGCCGTTCGCTGGTCCAGTGGGAGCTGCCCCCTCTCGCGGCATTCTTCATACATTTTAAGTAGATAAGTACAAAGGTCCTCAGAGCGCGCCTGGTACCATTCGACCGGAATGCCGTTCGGACCGAGTGCCTTTCCGGGTTTGAGCGCCCCTATGGCTATCCGCAGTTCGTCGGTGGTTAATGCCGCATCTAGGTCGGCCATAGCCTCCGGTTGCAGTATCGGGATATCTATGTCGCTCAGTGCACACTGGGCCATAATCGCGGTCACCTCCCTTTCGGGAGTATACACCTTTTCGAAGTGGGCCGCCAGTGCCTCCACTACCTGTTCGGGGTCAGTCAGCATCGCACCATTCCCATCCTTCACCTGCTGAATCCCTTTGGAGCTACCCCCTCTCTTATCAAGCCAGGCTAACATCTTTCCCGCCTTGTCGCCTACATCGTACACCCGATTCTGTGTCTCAGTGATATGTCCCTGTACTGTGAGGCGTGCATGGTCTGTGTATAGTCGCTGCTGGAGTGCAAGATTGTGTGCTGTGTCCTCCGTAGGGTCAGCCTCGTGCGTGGTTGTGGCTGCGCGCAGTTGGAGCTCGAGTGTAGATTGCTCACTGCTTGTTCCTTCCTATGCGCCGTTATGGAGCTTATAGCCTGCCCCCTTAACACTGTTTTGTAGGCCTCCCAGAGAACCTCGGCGGACGCCACAGTCGATTGGTTCTCAACAAAGTATTGCTCCGTGGCCCTTTGAAGAGCCCTCCTGATATTCGGGACTTTAAGGTAAGAGGCCTGAATAGGGTATATGCGGCGACGCGACTTTGTCTGGGTGGAAATGGTGAGAGTTAACGGAGAGTGATCTGAAATGCCTCGGGGGTGTATGTCTACTGTGTCTACTCGCTGTATTCCCTCACCCAACGCCAAAAAATAATCAATGCGGGAGAGACTGTTATGGACTGTGGAGTGGAACGTGTATTGTCTGACCAGAGGGTGAACATGACGCCAAATATCTATCAGTCCCAGTGCCTCTAGGAACCGCTGAAACCGGGAGGGTCCCCCCGGCAAAGCGGCTACCGGAAACCTGTCAAGCTGCGGGTCCACAGCTGCATTGAAGTCCCCTCCCAAGATCACATCACTGTCCGGGAGAGATAACAAGAAGTCACCCAGGGCTGGGAGCATTACTGAATGGAGGGACGGCAGAACATACACCGAAACCACTGTCAACGGACGACCGTCCCACTGCCCCACTACCGCCGCAAAGCATCCCTGATTATCGGCTTTCGTACTCAGTGGAATAAAGTATGAGGATTTTTTAATCAGGACACCCGTGCCCCGTGAACCAGATGAAAATTCTGAATGTACGATCATCCTATACCCCCTCCTGTCTAAGGCCTTGGTGGCCCCTCCCACCAAATGAGTTTCTTGCAAGAGTGCTATTTGTGGTTTATGTCGCTTCAGCTCAGTTAGAACTAGGCCACGTTTCACCTTGTCCCCTAGGCCCCGCACGTTCCAGGAAAGTATTCGAAGGGCGGAGCCACTAGTCCGCGCCCCATCCAGCCCCGCGGCATTGAGTTGTTCATCCGCCATCTTCAATCACACAACACACGAAACGTCCAGAAGGAATCAATCGCACCTGCAATAACACAATTCTAATAGTAACACACTTTACAGTTCTTGATCGACTTAGTGAAATTCCCATGAAAAAAAACCAATCGCTACCTGTAGGTCGGAGACATCTTCCACCAGCGATTTGGCTACCACCTCCACCTGTTTTACTCTTTCACTCATCTTCTGGAGGTCCGCTCGTATCAGGGTCACCTCGGTAGCAGTCGTGCCTACCGTTGCCTGAACCTGCGCCAGGGCGTGTAAGACATCTTCCAGGGTAGCCTTCTTAGCCCCATCACTGTCCGTGCCTTTGCCCAGAGATTTGCGCTGCTCCGACTGGGAAAGTGTCTGTTTGTCGTAGGCAAATTTGTCGAGTTTCGCCTGAGCGGTGGTTTGTCGGGGTCCCTTCCCCGCCATTGTGGCTCGACGTCGGAGCACTCTCGGTAGAAGGGTAATCAGGCCGCCTTTGTCCAGTGGCGCCAAGGCGTCTTGGCGGATAGACACGCCAGGTATAGTTTGCAAGTCACTAATGGCGTTTTAGACCCTTCGGCAGTGAGTCTGCATCAGCACTGTCAGACGAGGTGCAAGATGGCGGCGACTACGCAGTGACTTTCGAACTTCAGTTGTAGTAATCACCGCCGTAATCCACTGCTCCGCCTTGACGCCGGAGAGTTAGAGTCATAAGTTGAGTGATCAAGAGGGACCCCCAGTCCGAATGTCCGCTGGTGTCGATCTGCGGTCGCTGCGGGCACTTCCGTTTGGCCGCGCCGGCGAAGGTCCACTTCCGCCCGGATAGAACTCAACTCAGCCACCGCGGCTGCACTCGTGCCACCAGGCCGCACTTCTGAGACTAGCCGAGGTAGTTCCTTCCTCCTGTTCCCGGGGCGTAATCGCTCCCAAATTTCTCCTGCAGATGTCGTTTGGTCACCGGACCCGGGACAACCCTTCTGGGTTGATTGTTGAGCGGATAGGCATGCGGATTGATGCGGGAAGCCGCCGCGCTACGGGAGCCTCTCTAGGTTGCTGCCGCCATCATCGGCTGCTAGCCACGCCCCGGGCCAGTTGCATTTTGACGATTTTCTCTATGACCTTTGCCGGGAACGGGAGCAGGGAGATGGGCCGGAAGTTCTTGAGGTCCATGGGGTCCGCTTTGGGCTTCTTGAGGAGGGCGTTGATTTTGGCGTGCTTCCAGCTTTCCGGGAATGTCGCTGTTTTGAAGGAGATGTTGATGACCTTCCGTAGTTGGGGTGCGATGGCTGCGTCTGCTTTGTTGAATATGTGGTGTGGGCACGGGTCTGACAGAGATCCTGAGTGAATGGAGTTCATGACCATGCGTGTCTCATCGTCGTTGACGTTGGACCAGGAGGTCAGGCGATTGGCGCTGGTGGTGTTCACAGGGGAGGTGGAGTCTGGCGGAGTCGGGGTCGTCGTGATGTTGAAGCTGTCATGGATGTCAGCGATCTTGCGGTGGAAGAAGATGGCTAGTGAGTTGCACAGTTCTTGTGAGGGCGGGATGTCCTTGGCGTTGGCGCTGGGGTTGGAGAGTTCCTTTACGATGCTGAAGAGATCTTTGCTGTTGTGTGCGTTGTTATCCAAGCGATCTCTGAAGGAGGATCTCTTGGCTAATCTGATGAGATGGTGGTGTCTGCGGGTGGAGTCCTTGTGGGCTGTGATTTCCAGGCCAGTGAAAATTCTGCTCGGGGTCAGGAGTACACGTAGCCAAAAGCACAGTCTAAGAGATTGCCAAAAAGCATATGCTGCTGCAACAGTTCAAAATGCACAGGGGTTTGGGTTGTACGGTCCCCACGAGAGATACTGGTCTCAGAATTGCAGAGAGAGCCGATCAACCTCAGAGACACGTAGGAACCCATGTCCAATGTTGTAGAAATCTTCAGAGTCCTCAGGAGCTTGGGAGATGCAAACCAGTCAGATGAGTTAAGGTGCCTGCTTCAGCTGGGGAGTAACTCCTTTACTCCAATGGAGATTCTTCTGTCGTCTAGCATAGTGTACATCGTCAAAGTACTTGGTTTCTGCTTGCAGAGTTTAGTCCAGGTAAAACCTAAAGTCCTACAATCAGGCTTCCTACTTTATACCCAAGGAAGGGGTTGGACAAACTCTGGGGACCCACCTATGGGAGGGTCAGGACAGAGGGGTGGTTACACCCATGTCCTTTGTCCAGTTTTATTCAAGAGCAGGAGCAAATGGCTCCTGCAACCAGTTTGAGCTGGACTATGCACAGGAACACTAAATGTGCCCCCAGTGAAGACTTTCAGCACCAATACACTAAATCCTGTCTGGGAGATTTTCACACCTCACTATGACAGGAAATCTATTGTCAAGCCTTCCCCTCCTTGAGCTCAGCTCAGCAGCAGGAGGGCAGACCAGTGTCTGTGGCTGGCAGCATCCATTTTGTGATGACCAGGTTGAGAAAGCTGGTATCGGGTAGATCGGTGACCCACAGTAGTGGTCCTAAAAGGGAGGAATCATACCTCCCATACTAGTTACGGTTGTGAAGTATGAATTTAAGGTGTTTGACACCAAACACGACATGTTTCTAAGCAGCCGTTTTAAAGTTCGCATTTACAGCGAGGTTATGATGCATTTAAGTGTATGTGGTTTGGCTGCATCACAGACAACCCCGAAGAATAGATTCCGAAGGCTGAAGAGGAGTTCTGCTCATGCAGGGGCACCTTCTCACACAAAACCCAGCACCCTACCTTCAGATTGATAAGGCCTACCATAGGGGTGACTGATAGGTTTATATGTGCAGTGATTTAGAATATATATAGGTGACCTATATCTAAGTAAGGGGTGCATGCACCATCTTACACAGGCTACAGTAGCAGACCTGTGGTGTCAGTTTGAATGATTTCTCAGGGGTGGCATAATACATGCCGCAGCCCCTGGGAGGCCTCTGGGGTACCTAGGCCCTGGGTACATGGTGTACCATATACCAGGGACTGATAAGGATACCCCAGTATCCAATCTGGAGTGTACCTAAAGTACATGCAATCAATTTAGAGGAAAAGGCAGCTTGACTGGGGTCTTGGATAGCAGGATCCCAGTCAGTTTAAGTCAAAAACAGTGATATATCAGCAAAAAGTGGGGGTAACTATAAAATCAGATCCTACTCTCCTACAATTGACACAGATACACATTCATCCATACAGCCACATTAATACTCACTCACTCACACATACAGTCACTTGTATACTCCAACACTCACATATACTTCCTTTCACATTTGCAGTTACTCACCCATATACCACTGAGACATCCATACACTCACCGACACAGCCATACACACACTCACTCAACCATACTGTCCCTCACAGACACACTCATGAACCCATACACACAGAGATTTAACCACTTGTACATCCATGCATGGAGTCACACAGCCCCTCACCCACCCACACAGACACTCAGGTACCCATACAGGTACTCAGGCATCTAATCAATAACCCATATAGACACTCATGTACCTACTCACCAACCCATGCAGCCACTTACACATCAACTGACACACTGATACACACATTTAAACAGATTAGTCACTCACTCATACATTGACTAAGACATGTTTAATCACTCACTCAAACAGTCAGGCACTTACCCATCAACTCATCCACACATACACTCATACACCCACTCATTCTTTGAATACAACTTGACATAAATAGATAACATTCACACTCACAGTCACTGGATGAGGTCATCAGTGATGTCATCACTGATGTCATTTTTCACAGATATACATATTGGAGTGTGTGGTGGGACTTGCCTCTGGTGAGACCTCTCTCCGTAATAATGAGTGTGCTTAGTATGGTGTGTATAGGGACTGGCCTCTACTTTCAGATCTCTCTGTCAGATGACTGTGTGCATAGTAGGGTATGGGGAGGGACTGCCCTTTCCTTTTAGACCTGTCTCTCAGATGGCGAGTGTGCATAGTAGTGTGTGTAAAGGGACTGGACTCTCTGCTGAGTACTCTCTCTCAGCCGTGCCCGGTGGTGGGAGTACCTGCGGGCAGTGACGTGGGGAGGGGCAGGATGGGGGGTAGTAATGTATGGATTACGGAATTTAACAGGTAAGTTAACATATATATGAAAAAAATGAATTTAGTTGCGTGCACGGCACCACCAAATGCGATGCAGTGCACGCAACGAATTTCATTTTATTTATTTATATGCTTACTTACCTGTTAAACTCAGTAATCCATACATTACTACCCCCACCCTGCCCCTCCCCACATCACCGCCCGCAGGTACTCCCACCACCGGCTGCGGCTACACTCTCTCTGTAATGATGGGTATGCTTAGTAGGGTGTGGAGAGGGACTAGCCTCTCCTTTCAGACCTCTCTCAGATGACAAGTGGGCATAATAGGGTGAGGGGAGGGACTGGCCTCTCTACTGAGACTTCTCTCTGTAATAATAGGTGTACATAGTAGGGTGCGGGAAGGGACTGGGCTCTCTTTTCATGCCTCTCTTGCAGATGATGGGTATGCCTAGTAGGGTCTGCAGAGAGAGACTGGCCTCTCCGCTGAGATCTCTCTTTCAGATGACGGGTGTGCACAATAGACATTGGAGAGGGACTTCCCTCTTCAGTCAGATCTCTCTCTTGGATGATGGGTGTGCATAGTAGGGTAAGGAGATAGACTGGTCTCTCCACCCAGACCACTGTCACAGATGACAGGTGTGCATAGTAACAGCCAGCGGCGTGAATTCCGCTGCGGTTCGGCAGTTTGAAAGAGTAGGGGGGGCCGCGTCAGCAAACGGACGTGCACAGCACTAGCCAGGTAGTGCTTGTGATGGCCATTGGCCGATGGGAGCATCGAAGGGGCTAAGGTGTGTGCATGGACTAGCTGCTCCTTTTAGTGTATTCAAAGGTCACTTACTCCTTTCTATCCCGCACGATCCCGTGAGAGTCTTGTGAGATCATAACATTTTCTGGAGAAAACAAAATTACCATTTATTCATCACAGTACTTATCTCTTACACAATTCCTCTCAAAAACAAGGACCACAATATGCATTTCTACTAGGGAGTGTATTAAGAACTCTTCTACTCGTTTTAACTATTCAAAATCCTGCAAGATTGTAAAAATGAGTCAAAAATAATATACATTTATTTTCTTCACAATAGTAATCCCATAGACACCTCCTCTCTAAATCTAGGTGAATCGTATGCCTTTCTGCTGACCTCTTATGTGGGTTTTTTTTTACTTCATTTCCACAACACCTCCAATTTTTCACAGTAAACAGTAATGGTAGCTGTTAGACCTGACTGGCCTTTTGCGTAGCCCCTCCTATTAATTATTTATTTTGTCCCCTATTTGCCCCTCATACCCTTTTTATCTTTTTGTGTCCACTAGATTTTTATGGTGTTGTCCTGGGGGATAGATGCTCTTTTGCCCTCATAGTCTTTTACCTCAGGCACAGGAGCCTTTACTGAATAGAATTGTGGAACCCACAAAATGGACGCCAATAACTGTCATAACTGTCACCTCTAGAACAAGGACCATAGGGTTACATTTGGAAGGTACTAGAACCCTCTGTAGGGTTCTGGCAGCCAGAACCAGCCTATATAAGGCCGGCCTCTGAGCGGCCATTTTAAGTGAGTGTCCAGAGAGAGCTTGAGCGAGGACTGGTCAGGAGCGAAGCTTTAGCGTGGGAAGGAAGGCGCACTGAGGGAGGGACTAACCTGTCTCTTAAGTTAGCTTCCCTACCCGGTTGATGTAACCCCTGCCTACTGACAGAGCCCTTTCAGGTCCGAGCATCACCAGCTTTCGAACCGTGCCATATCGCCAGCTGAGGGGGCGGTAGAATACCCCCCTGAGAGTGTAATAATTAAGGCACTCTGGGAGAACGTTCTCCTTTCGCCATCCTGAGAGACCCGCCTGGACTTCTGCTGTTAAGTGCCAGTCTTAGAAGGTGTCTCGCATCCCCAGGGTCCCCGCTGTATGGCGACAGCGAAAGTGCAATAATCCTACCTTGACGGGACCAGAGACGGGACTGCCTGTTGCCGGTCGTCTGCCCAACAGAAGGGATTACTGCTGGGGAGAGCTGGAAGGAGGGCCCAGGGCAGACCAGCCAAGCGGCGGGTTTGAAGTTCAGCCGCGGCAGGGTAGCAGCGCCGGAACCCGGAAGAAGGGGGCGGGAAGACGCCCAGGACCAGCCGAGAAGTCTCCTCCTCCGCCTCTGTCAGCCAAGGTGAGGGGCGTGTCCCGAAGACGCGAGGCACGCTGAGGGAGAGTTGTCAAAACCCGGCCCCGTCAGCTGTGAGAGAACCGACGGCGCAGGGACCGGAACCTCCGTAGTGCGGAGCAGGAGTGAATCGGCTGAGAAGGAGGCCGGGACAGGCTTGGTGATTACCCGGTAAGAGCGGGAGGGAGGAGTAGAGTTCCCAGAGCATAAGGAAGCTGCCTCGGCCTAAGGGTGATAGCGCGGGAGCCTGCCTCACCAGGAGAGTTGCTTCAGAACCAAGTAACCGGGTGGGAGGACCTCGCTAACTAACAGTGCCAGGGTCAGCATTACTGAGGTGCGTGGCCCAGAACTCCCCTGACATTACCAAACAACGCACCTAATAAGCGGAAGGGTATTTCATAGAATCTATGTACTGGACATGAAAGTCAAGGTCTTAGGGCTTTAGGGGAAGTACCAGAGAAATACATGGAAGGGGTGTCTCCATGAGAACGAAGATTCTAGAGCCTGATAAGATTCTGTGAGAGATAAATGCTTCTTGGTGCTTGAAGTAAAACGTATATGGTCACCTAACAAATGTACTTTGATTACCTGTCTTTAGCCAGAAAACCAGCTGTGTGAGCTCTGTTTTGAAGGGCCTATTTGTAGCAATTTAATTTCTAACATTCCAACAGCTAGCCAATCAGAGCACTCACTCTCACTGGAGCCTCTTAATCCCGCAAGAGCATGAAGGCTCATGGGAAAATTGGGCCTCTCAGCCAGTTACAAGGCTCCATTTTTGATTTCATGATCTCATGGGATGGCCACAGGAGTCTTTCGAGCCCAACTGCCAAAATGTACAATTATTTCTTACCCTTAATTGCTCAAAAACTATTGAACAGATTTATATTAGAGTGGTGATAGCCACCTTATGGTTATAGATAGGAATATTTGACCATTAATAACTTTGCACCTGTTAATGAATCTCCATGTAATCTTGCAGACCTATTCCTTTTTCGACATTGGCAGATGATGCAAAGCTTTGTGGTTATTGATCAAGGGGGGTCCCATAAATGTATTTGGCACCAACACATTTTCCAGAGACATTGCCAAACTCCCAGTTGGGTTTGCATGAAATTTGGCAGGATTGTAGATTATGGTGTGCAGATGATCCTTTTGGAGACTACAGTTAAGCAGAGTAAGTCGGTTTTTTTAAAGTTATATGGCATTTAACCTTAGTGATATGCGTTGTTGTGGTAGTTTCACAAAATTTTGAGGTATTCCAAGGTTATGAATTTACCACAGCACATAGTGATGACAAGGCATCATGTGATTGGCTAATTACCTCCTTTACAAAAAGTAAAGGCAGTCATGTTGTTTGCAGTACACTTTGGCTGTGTTCTGCATTACACATTTATATATGGATAAGTGTTAATAGGTAGTGAAATTATTAATTAGTTTCTACATATTTTTTAAAAATTCACTGAGTAAACTTCCTAAAAATTACCTTTGTAATAACAACAAAACAATATGTTGCAAAATTAAAAATACAATGTACTACAATATATTTTACAAGTTTAATGTACCACTGTGTATTTTCAATGTCTTGCTTATTTAATTTTTTTACATCAAATTCTATGGAGGACCGTGGTAATACCTAAAATTACTGTGCTGCATATAGTTCTACAAAAATAAATAGGAAACTATAAATACGCTTCTCCTGCTATTGCCACTTTAATAAAGTGGTAATAGGTAGGGATCAACAATTAAACCTGCTACTTACCTATTTGTAGGGCCCTAACCCAGAACACAGAGAAAGTTGCAGAAAACCAGATGGCTGCCTATTACCTTTTGGAAAGACAGCCACTAGGCAATCAGATCCTGCCTTCTCATTGCCATGTACCGCAGTATACTGTGAAGTTACTGCAGAATACCGCAGCACAATATGTAAGTGAGTAATTTAACACTTGCAACTTTAAGATTACTTTCACTTTTTACACATACTACCAAAATGTAACATTTACACTTCATAATCTATATTCCTACCACATTACATCCACATCTATTCACCCACTTTCATGTCCTGTCTGTTTCACATTCCACACTCCACTCTACGCCACTTCAATCTACATTATTACACTCTATGCCACTCCACTCTACATCACTCCACTATACGCCTCTCCACTCCATGCTAATCAACTGTAGGCCAATCCACTCTACCCCACTCCACTCTATCCAGTACACTCTACACTATTCCACTGTACAGTATTATACTCTACATCAATTAGTTCTATGATGCTCTAGTCTGACACTCCACTGTATACTCATCCACTCCTTGCTACTCCACTCTACACTATTCAACTGCATACAACTCCACTCTACAAAAGTACACTTTGCGCTAATCCACTCCAATCCATGCTGCTCCAGTTTACACCACTCCACTGTTTGCAATTCCATTCTATGCCACTCTGCGCCCCGTCACTTTACGTCAATCCACTGTACACCAATCTATTGAATGCTATTCCACTGTACAACCCTCGCCTCTATGCCACGTCAGTCTATGCTATTCCACTATATGGCATTCCACGCTACGTGACTCCACTGTAGCCACTACATTCAACATTATTCCACTGTGCACTACTGCACTGAATGTCACTTCAATTTGCAGCACTCCACTCAATGCCATTCCACTGTAACTATTAGAGTGTATGCCAACAACTGTATACCCACTACCAGAGGTCGAAGTGGGCAGGATCGGAGGGGAATGACTAACCCTTACTTTTTTGATTCATGAGAAACTGTTCCCTTACTATTTGTAAAGAGAGAACCGTCCCAGGATAGTTCATTCCGATAGTTTAAACAGGTGCGGTCCATGCAGGTAAGCATGGTGGGGCGGGTGGGGCAGTGGTGGCGAGGTGTAAGGTGATATACGACAGGTTAGTAAACATAAAATAAATTAATAAATAAAAGAACTTATCTTGCGCACACCACATTGCTGAGTCAGTGATGCGGCGACAACAATGTAAGTGGTCCTATGTCGCCTTCTCTCCCGCCTCACCACACAGGCCACGCCTGAGTTTAAATTCTTCTGCTGAAATATCATTCAGTGAGTCTCCGGGCTGTGAAATGGAGGCCGTGGATACTCTAAACAAGAAACAATCCTTATTGACAGGGAGTCTGCTTGTCTAAAAGAAATGCAAATGTGCAGGGCATGAATTTTCCAAATGTATGGGATGCTTGGGAGCCCGTACTGGCTTTAAGTGGTTGCATCACCTAAAACTTTGTGATGATAAAGACTTATTATTTTTGAGTGGCAGTGCAAAGAGCTAACATCTGAGCTGCGAAGTGCATGGTTTTAAATGTAATTGTATTTATCTTGCAATTACTACCCCTGATAAGGTGATGAAAGGACAGTTATGTAAAAAATACTGCTTCATGTACAGCCTGGATATTACTAGCATCTTTATTTTGGAAACACCTTTTTGTCCTAAACCTTTTTGTTGAGTTTGTAGCAGTCTATCCTCTACTGTGTGTAATGCTAGTTTAAAATAATGACTTACAATTTCACAGTGCTTTCTATCACAGACTATGAGCTCGTAGCACTAAAAATACACAAGTCAAAATTCTCCACTGCAGCAGCCATGATTTAATTCTGTGGCTCTCTAATTACCGACACAGCCCTCTGAGGTTCATTAACTAATCGAGGTTTCAAAATGTACTATGGCCGGGATGCCCGTCACCCCCTCCCAACACAATCCCCAAAGGATGGGAAGTCGGACGCAGTCTTGAACTTTTGGAAGGCGGGAGGGAGTCACCCTCCCGGCCGTATTTATTAAAATATGAAACAAAATTTAAAACATTAAATAAAAGTTTCATAATCATGTACAATTTTACATTTATTACATTTCGATGAAGACATGTTCTTTGGCTAACCTTAACAGATCTCTAATACAAAGGTTTCCTAGCCGAGTCTAACATCCTGCAAATGCATACATTCTAAATTAAAATTGTACATCCTAGCATTAAGGGCCAACGGCAAGGTCTTAACCGGTGTCAGATCCCTACTACCAAAACTCTCACCCTCACGGTGTGAGTGGCGCATGCGCAGAGGACTGTACCCTCATTGCCAACTGTAATTTCCCTTGTCTTGGTGGGGGCCCCCCTTTCCACTCGACGCCATCTTAAAGGTCGTCCGAGTTCCCGTGTGAGGTATCTGTAGGAAGGACAGCGTGGACTCCACCCCATCCCCACACTCTCTATCCGCCGTCGCGGATATGCGGCCCCCGGGAAATTAGTAGGAGGGGCATATAGCCGCCTCCTCCCCTGGAAGGGGCCTATGGCCGTCTCCCCTTAGGCAACCCATCCTTATTGGGTGCCGCCTCCCCATGGGAGGGGCCAATGGCCGCCTCCCCCCGGGCGCTCCCATCCATAGTGGGTGGCGCCCCCCTCTAGGGACCTTGAAATTACTGCTCACCGATCATGACCTTACCGCCCGACCAAAAAATAAATACGACAGTTGTTCACCTACTAAGGAAGGAAAATATTCAGCATGTCTAATTGTATCACGACTGTGTACTCCTAAAAGAAAAAACAGTATCCTACAGACAGAAGGCACATCCTCAACCTAAACATTCATTTACTTTTATGCAGAGGAAAAAGGGGCCTATCACAGCAAAACTTTATTGCAAAACAAACATTGCAATAAGGGGCTGGTGGGTGGGTCAAAATTGCTGCTTGTTCCGTCGAGGGCTCACGAGCAACGAGTGGGTGCAGCCTTCAGAGCACAGGAACAAGAGGACGCTTCTTCCGATTCCCGCTCTATTTATTCTTCTGTGGGAGGGCGTGTACCCTCCTCCGGTACGCCTACTGGGCGTGGCCATCGGTGTAGGTGTCTAGGACAACCCCTCTTGGGCGGGAAAAGGCGCGCCCCGGCTACGCCGCTTCGGGCATACCAGCCGAGACACGCCCCCCGCCCAAAATGGTTTCCCGGGAGGATCGGGGCACCCAACCATACGTTCGGGGGGACCGAGTGGTCGCCCCTTTCCATATGGCCGGGATGCCCGTCACCCCCTCCCAACACAATCCCCAAAGGATGGGAAGTCGGACGCAGTCTTGAACTTTTGGAAGGCGGGAGGGAGTCACCCTCCCGGCCGTATTTATTGAAATATGAAACAAAATTTAAAACATTAAATAAAAGTTTCATAATCATGTACAATTTTACATTTATTACATTTCGATGAAGACATGTTCTTTGGCTAACCTTAACAGATCTCTAATACAAAGGTTTCCTAGCCGAGTCTAACATCCTGCAAATGCATACATTCTAAATTAAAATTGTACATCCTAGCATTAAGGGCCAACGGCAAGGCCTTAACCGGTGTCAGATCCCTACTACCAAAACTCTCGCCCTCATGGTGTGAGTGGCGCATGCGCAGAGGACTGTACCCTCATTGCCAACTGTAATTTCCCTTGTCTTGGTGGGGGCCCCCCTTTCCACTCGACGCCATCTTAAAGGTCGTCCGAGTTCCCGTGTGAGGTATCTGTAGGAAGGACAGCGTGGACTCCCCCCCATCCCCACACTCTCTATCCGCCGTCGCGGATATCCGGCCCCCGGGAAATTAGTAGGAGGGGCATATAGCCGCCTCCTCCCCTGGAAGGGGCCTATGGCCGTCTCCCCTTAGGCGACCCATCCTTATTGGGTGCCGCCTCCCCATGGGAGGGGCCAATGGCCGCCTCCCCCCGGGCGCTCCCATCCATAGTGCGTGGCGCCCCCCTCTAGGGACCTTGAAATTACTGCTCACCAATCATGACCTTACTGCCACAGGCCGGATAGTTGACCGGCTATCCGGCCCCCCCAAACTCCTCCTAAAGGTCATGCTTCCTCAAACCCCTTAGCCATGCTATGAAGTCTCCTATGAGTAAAACATTCCCCTCCCGGGACAGGTGAACCCCATCATTCAGATACATGTGATCACCCCGAATACACCCATGAGGGATGCTATGCAACTGCGCAGAGCGAAACAATCTACCAATTTTATTGTTTACCTTCTTCACCGAATGGTTCAGTGCTGACACCGAAAGGCCCCCCCGCCATACTTTCCTGGGAATCATGTGGGACCAGGCAATCGTACACCCCGGGATTCTTTTTGCCAACCAGCTAACAGCAGACAAAACTTGCTCAAACAACACTCGTCTACCCAGTGTCACCAAGTCATTGCCCCCCAGGTGTACTATGACTACAGATGGCGGTGACCTTTGCCGCCCTAAGAGGCCCTCAACAAAAGACTCGAATTGGTCAAAACAGAGCCCACCTTTCCCATGGAAGGTCACTCTGTACCCGTATTCCCCAGCTGCGCGAGTCGCGTCACCTGCTTTGAATACGTCCCCGGCGCGACTCACGTATGAGTGGCCCACGACCCACACCACTCTCTCTTTAGACGGTGATCCATGACCGCTGGTCACCTGGTACTGGGTCAAATGCAAATTCCGCCCCGCGTGACAGGCTCGCGAAACTGTAATTCAAACAAAAGACAAGAAGCGTGAGTGCATGTCAATTGACTTACAACATGTGCAATCGCACATACCTTCTGAAGCAATTCGAGGACCATCGTCCCAACTGTTTCACTTCATCCGCACTCTGACCCCTGGCTGTAGCCTCAGTAGCAGCCCCTATCCTAAAGGAGTGGGTCCCAAAATCGCTCGGGTCCATGCCTGCGGCAGCGATTGTCAGTGCTAGCACCCTCTGGAACTGAAACCTCGTCAGTGGGGTGCCATCCTTGTGCCTCAGCAAACTCCCCCCCCATGTAGCAGCCCTCAGTGCCAAGTATTCCTCTATACACATTATCGGGCACGTGGGGGACCTCCGCTTGCGCTGCACAATAACACTATTTCCCGTAGCCCCCTGGTCGGTCTTGGACCTGGCTATCGTGACTACCATCGAATCACCCCTAATTAGGACGTGATCCCTGCACAAGCCTCCTTCAACGTCTTTCTTATTCCTTGCGACCAGTTCGCTCACCCGCATAGCCCCATGGAACGCTAATGCGAAAGCTGCCCGGAACAGAACTGCTTCGAAGTGGGAGGAGCATGTCTCGACTAGTTTCGCCATGAGTAGGGACAACCTTTCTAAGCCAATCGGGCACCTCTCATCTTGCTTGCGACCCTCAAGGCGCTGCCAGCCGCGAAGGGCTTTTTTCGCCATAAAGGAACTTGTTGGGTCTTTTATGCCATGCACCTGCGCCATAAATGAAATGGCCGCCCTGTGCCTATTGGCCGTTGCCGCTGATCGGCCTTCTCGGTGTAGAGCTACCGAGAACCCCAGGAAGGATTCCTCCTGACCCCAGTTCTGACTCCCTGTCGGGCCCAAAAATGTGCAATAGGAACAAAACGCTCCTTCGTATGCTTTCCTCGTCCTGGGGGCTAAGCTTGCTGCCACGAGGTCTTGTAATCCGGGGCACCGATTAGCCAAAGTGCTTCGGGGAATGGTGCCGCCACTAGGTCCGCTGTAGGTAGATAACCCCTGAACGCCTGCATATGTGAACGAGAGAGTGCATCAGCTGCATGATTCAGTACGCCTGGCACATGTTTCGCCCTAAACTGTACATTCAGTCTCATGCAAAGCAGCACAACTTCCTTCAACAATCTCAAGATCCATTTGCAGCGTGCTGCCTGTTGGTTAATGCATTCGACCACAGTCATATTATCAGACCAAAACACTACTGCGCGGTCCCTGAAGTTGTCCGGCCATGCCATCAGAGCAACCCAAATGGGGAATAACTCCAAGAACCCAATGTTACCTGTGAGACCGCTGGAGTGCCACCAGGCCGGCCATGTTTGCGCCGACCATCGATTACCTAAGATGGCGCCAAATCCCACGCTCCCCGCCGAGTCAGTCCACAGACCTAGTTCATCTGACGACACTGGCGGCTTGTTATACACGACTCGACCGTTGAAGTCCTCCAGAAATGCCAACCAAATGCGCATATCCTGGCGAACCTCTGCCGACGGTGGTGCCCCTCTTTGAGACCGACCATAGCTTGTGCAATAGAGCGTGAGAAAGGGCGGGCCATAGGTATTACCCTCAAAGCAAAGTTAAGCTGACCCACTGTTTGCTGTAACTGGTGCAGGGTCACTTTCTCTTTACCCAGGCATTGCATCAAGGAAGCCCTAAACTTGGCCACCTTTTCCATCGGTAAACGGAAACATCCCTCCACAGAATCGAGCTCAATTCCCAGAAACTCCAGTGAAGTAGATGGTCCAACCGTCTTACCTGGTGCCAGTGGGACTCCAAACTCCCTCATGAGGATGCAGAAGTCGTGCAGCGCCTGCGCACATTTCGTATCGCCGGCTGCCCCCAAGAACAGGAAGTCATCGAGATAGTGCATAACATGCCTATGCCCTGTGGCCTCGGTGAATGCCCACTCTAAAAAACAACTGAACATTTCAAAATAGGCACAAGAAATGGAACAACCCATAGGCATGCATTTATCCATGTAATAACTTCCTTGAAATGCAAAACCTAGCAAGCGCTGATCCTGTGGGTGTACCGGGAGCAACCGGAACGCCGATTCGATATCTGATTTCGCCATCAGCGCCCCGGGGCCCAGGCGATTCAACATGGCCACGGCCTCATCGAACAATGCGTACCGTACTGAACAGACTTCTGGGTCAATGGCCTCGTTCACCGAGGAACCCCTTGGAGCAGACAGGTTATGGATAAGCCTAAACTCCCCCGGGTCTTTCTTCGGGACCACCCCTAATGGGGAACAGATGAAATCCGCCACTGGTGGGCGATGAAAAGGCCCTGCCACTCGCCCCAAGCTGACTTCTTTCGCAATTTTTCTCTCTACCACACTTGGATTATGTTGCGCCGATAACTGGTTTTTACAAAAGGAGTCCCCTCGAAAATCCCCCGCCGGGATGCGGAAGCCGTGCAAGAATCCCTTCCTCAACACCCCAGCGGAGACATAATCAGGGTATTTGTTTAACCAAGGAGTCATAGCCATGAGATCAACGGGTGTAGGCAATTGGTCACAACGATCTACCTCACTCCTGCTTGGACACTCCCTTTCCTCCCGCCCCGTTATTTTTCGATCTACATGAACTCTCCGGGTGTGAGGAATTCCCACAGCCCGCACAAACATGCTTGAACCTACATGTTCCTTGCAGTCTGTTACAGTTGCCTCGATTGAAGCCCCAACAGACCCCCCACTTTCCACCATTCCCGCCGGTTTTCGGCTGGTGATCGCCACCGGCGCCTGCTCGAAAGGGCACCGCGGGCTTTTGGCGGGAAACCCCTGACCCACTCCCGCCCGGCGAGGATGTACCTGCCGCCCCCGGCAGGAGCTGCTTATGCCATGAAACCGAGTCGAGGCAGTCCCATGTCAGAGAGGCATCATATTCTTTTGCTTTCCGGAATTTCATGTCGTAACCTTTCCATTCCTCTCCCTCATACATTGCATAGAAATCCATAATACGAGTTTGATGAGGAGGAGGCATCGCCATCGTCCACAGGAGCACCATCCGCCTCACGACCAGCACCGACAACACCCTGACCAGCGCCGAACACCTGCATTTCCAGATCCACACCAACCCGAACACCACCCTCAGAGGCACCCTGATCTACCGCCCCCCTGGACCACGCACACAATTCAGCGAGGACATCGCCGACTTCGTCAGCCCGCATGCCCTCCCCTCCGCCGACTACATCCTCCTGGGAGACCTCAACTTCCATCTGGAGAACAACAACGACCGCAACACCAGCACCCTGCTCGACAACCTCGCCAACCTGGGACTCAAGCAACTGGTGTCCACCCCCACCCACCTCGCCGGACACACACTCGACGCAGTCTTCTCCTCCAGCACAGACATCAACTTCAGCCACGCCACAGAGCTTCAATGGACGGACCACAGCTGCGTCCACTTCACCTTCAAGAGAACGACGTCCCACCACCACCAGAAACAGGCCGCCCGCAGATGCTGGAACAAGATCACAGCAGACCAGCTCGCCACCTCCCTGAGCCAGCACCCTCCTGCCAGCTCAGCGAACCCCAGCCAGGCCGCAGACAACCTCACGAAGTGGATCAACAATTGCGCGGACGAACTCGCCCCACTGAGGACCCCGCCCAGCAGACCCGGCAGCAAGAAGGCCCCATGGTTCACCGACGAACTCAAGAGCTCCAAGAAGAACTGCCGAGCCCTCGAGAAAGTCTGGAGAAGGGAACCGACACCGGACAACAGGACCTCCTTCAAACTTGCCACCCGGAAACACCACCAGCTGATCCGCGCCACCAAGAAAACAGCATTCAAGGACCGGTTGGACAACAACGCACACAACTGCAAGGAACTCTTCAACATCGTGAAAGAGCTTTCCAACCCCAGCGCAGGAAACAACGACATCACCCCATCGCAAGACCTCTGCAACTCCCTCGCTTCATACTTCCACAACAAGATCGCCGACATACACAACAGCTTCAACAACCAACCAACGCACACCATGACCGAACAACCACCCCCCACCACCACCCTCCACGCCTGGACCCCGATCAGCACCGAAGACACCATCCGCACGATGAACTCCATCCACTCCGGATCACCGACCGACCCCTGCCCTCACCACGTCTTCAACAAGGCCGACGCTGTCATCGCACCCCACCTGCGAGACATCATCAACACATCCTTCGACACCGCCACCTTCCCCGAGAGCTGGAAGCACGCCGAACTCAGCGCTCTTCTCAAGAAACCCACAGCGGACCCCACCGAACTCAAGAATTACCACCCCATCTCGCTCCTCCCGTTTCCAGCCAAAGTCATCGAGAAGACCGTCAACAAGCAGATGGCCGCCTTCCTCGAGACGAACGGATCCCTCGACCCCTCACAGTCCGGCTTCCGAGCCAACCACAGCACCGAGACCGCCCTCATCGCCGCCACCGATGACATCCGAGCCCTGATGGACAATGGAGAAACAGCGGCCCTCATCCTCCTAGACCTCTCCGCGGCATTCGACACGGTCTGCCACCGCACCCTAGTACGGCGCCTCAGCAACATCGGCATCCAGGACAAGGCGCTGGAATGGATCATCTCCTTCCTCGACGGAAGAACACAGAGAGTCCGCCTACCACCGTACAAGTCAGAGGCCTCCGAAGTCATCTGCGGCGTCCCCCAAGGATCATCTCTGAGCCCCACCCTCTTCAACGTCTACATGAGCCCCCTCGCGGCCATCGTACGCAAACACAACCTCAGCATAATCTCCTACGCCGACGACACCCAGCTGATCCTCTCCCTGACCAACGACCCCGCCGCCGCCAGAGCCAACCTGCACGAAGGGATGAAAGAGGTAGCCGAGTGGATGACGACCAGCCGCCTGAAACTGAACTCGGACAAGACGGAGGTCCTCATCCTGGGCTCCTCACCCTCCGCCTGGGACGACTCCTGGTGGCCCCCCGCCCTGGGCACCGCACCCAAACCGACTGACCATGCACGAAACCTGGGCGTCATCCTGGACTCCTCCCTCTCCATGACCAGGCAAGTCAACAACGTCTCCTCGGCGTGCTTCAACATCCTACGCATGCTACGGAAGATCTTCTGGTGGATCCCCACCGAGACCAGGAAGACCGTCACCCAGGCCCTCGTCACCAGCCGACTGGACTACGGCAACGCCCTCTACGCCGGTACCACCGCCAAGCTCCAGAAGAGACTCCAGCGGATCCAGAACGCCTCAGCCAGACTCATCCTCGACATCCCACGAACCAGTCACATCTCCGGACATCTGAAAGACCTTCACTGGCTCCCAGTCAACAAAAGAATCACCTTCCGCCTCCTCACCCACGCACACAAAGCCCTACACGACCAAGGCCCGAGCTACCTCAACAGCCGAGTCAACTTCTACGCTCCCAAACGCCACCTCCGATCAGCCAACCACGCCCTCGCCGCCGTCCCCCGCATCCGAAGAGCGACGACAGGAGGAAGGTCCTTCTCCTACCTGGCCGCCAAGACCTGGAACTCCCTCCCGACCGACCTGCGCCTGACCCAAGACCACCTCTCCTTCAGGAAGAAGCTGAAGACCTGGCTGTTCGAGCAGTAGCGGCACCCCCCCCCCCCCCCCAGCGCCTTGAGACCCTACGGGTATGTAGCGCGCTTTATAAGTGTCAATGATTGATTGATTGATTGATAGCAAGACAGTTCAGTTAATACTTCGGGTTTACGTTCCTCCATAACTGCAGTAAATATTGCAAAGGCCTTCGCCCAATTCGTTATCGTTTCATCCACCCTGAACTCCGCCATCTTGGCGCGCCACATGCTCGGGTGACACAAATCTTTCAGGGTTTTGGCATATTCCATCTTGCGATGGTCAGTTAATAACGAAAACATATTGACATACTTGTCCCCCCATATCAGCTCTTTTGTGGCCATAGGGATGTGCTGTGCCACCCTCTCCCGCCTTGAGGGTAATGAGCCCTCCCCCGCCATTGGCAAAGCGAGCTTACCCGGTTCGGTCGTTGTTCCCGCCGTTTTCTCGAGACCAACTGCCGATCCTACCGGTGTCACCTGTGGGGAAACAAGAGGAAGATTCGCCTTCGCGGCATCTCGCGACTGCCTCAACTGCTGTATTAGTAACTTGGCCTCTACGGCTTTGTCTCCGGGCGCCTTGGCACCCCCTGCTTTCTTATTGAGCCATGCAGCCAACTGGGTGGCCAATTCAGGAGGCATATCCTCATCGTTAGCGGGGGTAATCACAACCGGGATCGGTTGACCCGGGTCCGGGATTGGTACCGGACCGTCAGCTGGTGTGACCGGGGTGGCCGGGGGCACCGCAGGGACCGGGACCTCACCTGAAACCGCCCTCCTTTTGACCCGCTTCCTTCCACCCTCGGGGACGATTCTCGGCAAGGCCGGGCCTATTACCTTCTTAGGGTTACCAGGAGTGCTCAGTGCAGCCAGTTGCTTTTTGACGTCCGCCAGGCCTCGACCGATCGACGGGACTTGTCCGAGTTTCCGCTCCATGCCAGCCATTCGGTTCATCAACAGGTGTAGCACCTTATCCGTCTCGGAACCCTTTCCTGCTTTCTTGCCAGCCATGGTTTCGATTATCGGCTCCTTAGATGGGAAACGAGGTCCTGGACTCTTCGCCTTCGAGTAACTGAAAGAAAAACAACAAGATTACAAGTTCTCAAAATTGCTGCTTGTTCCGTCGAGGGCTCACGAGCAACGAGTGGGTGCAGCCTTCAGAGCACAGGAACAAGAGGACACTTCTTCGGATTCCCGCTCTATTTATTCTTCTGTGGGAGGGCGTGTACCCTCCTCCGTTATGCCTACTGGGCGTGGCCATCGGTGAAGGTGTCTAGGACACCCCCTCTTGGGCGGGAAAAGGCGCACCCCGGCTACGCCGCTTCGGGCATACCAGCCGAGACACGACCCCCGCCCAAAATGGTTTCCCGGGAGGATCGTGTCACCCAACCATACGTTCGGGGGGACTGAGTGGTCGCCCCTTTCCATGTGATGCATTTCCCACTGAGTAACATCTTTTTTATTTATTTTTCATTTAAGCTGCACCTTTTTTATATGTAGCTGCCTGAAGGTGAAACACCAAAAAAATGTACAGAATATTTAGTTTTTTTCGCCACACCTTTGACCCTGCCCCCTACACTGACCCGCCCCATTGCATGCAGCATTATAGTTACCATACTTTTTTAATGCACTTCAACCATTGCCCACTACACTCTATCCCTCTCCACTTTGCAACACTCCAATTTATTGTATTCCCCTCTACACCACTCCAGTATACACCACTCCACTTCATCCTATTCCTCTCTATCAGTAGCAGCACTCAGATAAGGTGGAGGAGCTTCACCTCACTGCTTCTGAGCAGTGCTACAAAGGAAAAATAAAATTATAATAACAGGAGTTATTATCATTTAATTTTTCCTCTATGGAGCCAGTTTGGGAAGGGTGGGCTGGGCTTCCGTCAAAGTGCAGGAGGAGGAGAAGTATATGAACCTTAAGTGCGCATGACGGTTTGGCCAGTTGGCTTGGGCCGGCCAAACAGTCATGCGTAATGCACAGCCTGGGTGGAGGTCATGCACAGACTTGCAATCCCCATCTGAGAGCCAAACCAGGGTGCTCAGACAAATCATGACGCTTTTGTCATTGTGACAGCAGCGTTGTGATTGGCGTAGGGGAGTCTGTGTGCTTCCTGCTTCTGGGAGAGCAAAAGAGCAGGGAACGACGAGAAGCTGTGGCTCGAACAGGTAAGTGGTCTTTATTTTTATTTTTCATCCCCCTCCTCGCCACCACCCCCGTTCCGCAGAAGCCACCACTGCCCTCTTTGCCACTCCACTCTACACTGCACTACTGTATGCCACTCCACTCTAAGCAACTCCACTTTACCCCACTCCAGTGTACATTATTCCACTGCACGCCACTCTACTGTATGCCACTCCACTCTACACTAATGCACTCTATACCAGTCCATTCTACTACACTCCAGTCAGCACAACTCCACTCTATGCTATTTCAATCCACGCAATTCCACTGTGCGCAACTCTGCTTTACAATAAAGCTTAATTGCATTAAATCTAGGTTTATAATAAATGTATAAAATAATTTTATATGAATATTTTACACAAAAATATTTTAATATAATCAAATTTAATACATTTTTCTCATACTTTTCTGCCACTGTGGCAAAAGTCTCCCCTTCCATGTGAAAACCTTTGAACATTACCAATGCATTTATCACTCCTGGTGTAGGAGACTCCATGCGATAAAGTCAGCATGTAGATATAACTTTACACTTTAAACTCGGAAATTATAATTACCCAAAAAGTGTAAAATTACTACATAGTGCAGTAGAATATTTTACAGGTAAATAAATGTTCTTTTTTTATTCAGATCCCATAAGGGGATATTCTCAAGAATATGCAATAATCATTGCCAAAATCGGTTAACACAATCTTTCATATCGCCGTCTATTGCAGGAAAATAACTCTGTGTTAACGTCCTATTCACAACACGGCGGTAACATGCGAAAGTCTCCCGCTAACGCGTCAAATGTCCGCGATAAAATCACCAGGATGGGGATAAAAATCTGAACCCGAATGTGAAAACACTCCACAACAGGACCTGAGCCAACAGCAACATGGTGAGTAATGACCAGGGACTGGGTTGATGGGGTAGATGGGCACAATGGCACACATGCACAAGTAAGTATAGCACATCTGCGGACAAACCATGCCCAAGAGACACAACTCCGACCAAGAGCCCAATATACACAAGTCTGCAACATCTCAGCACTATATGAGCACAGAAGTGAAAGGCACACTGCCTGAAAGTGATAAGGGCAAGCCAAATCTGAGCCGAGGGGCAACTCACATACAATGCAGCACACACACATAAAATGCAGAGCACCCCAACAGTGACAACAATGTGGTGCAAATTACAACACTTTCCCAACAGAACAGAGGACACAACTACTGCCTCTTGTGTTTAGAACATGGCCATTCACATTTAGCATAGCCGGAAACTGAGAGATGACAACTACATTCTCATATCCCTGATGGTGTACAAATGACAACTGTCACCTCTTCAAATAGGCGTCTCCTCGTAAACAGTTACAATGTACATTGCCATGCTGTCTGACAGTAAACTTGTACAATGCATGAACATACATGTGAACACAATGTCAATCTGCATTTCACCTTCGCATTGCAGAGGGAGAATCAACACCTCCTGCAGAGCAGACCGATCAACTCAGCACTGATGATGAAGAAGACCTCCCCAACATCTACACCGACGCACTCCAACAGCTCAAGGACAGATCCAGCACCCCACCTCCAGGAGCAGGGCAGCCCAGCTGCATCCATGAGACCCCACCCCCTGCACAGACCACACAGCAGGAAGCACCCTCCACCACGGCTGTCTCTTAGGACCCCCAAGACCAACACATGGCCTTCCAATGCTGTGTGTTAGGGTGCCAGGGGAGGAGATGTCGGATTAGCTGCGGGTTGGGCACGACCTCATGGCACCAAACTAGATGCCATACGTTGGTGTCTAAGTCCCATCAGGGACCACTGACAGTCCCTAACGGACACCCACTGTCCGCTCCTTGCTCTACAACAAGCCATGGCTGACATCGCAGCAGTCATGACTCTGTCCCAAGAACAACTGTCTAGTCAGAGTGGCCCCAGCGATGTCAGCAAGGAGTTGCGTCACATGCGAATGATCATGGAGAACATGGAGCGGATGCAAGCCTCACAAATGGCTGCCACGGCTGCACACCAGCGAGATGTAGCTGTGATATTCCATGCTCTGCAGATCCTCATCATGGCATTGCCACCACAAGGCCTGGCGCGGATGAATGCTGGTGTTACCACTCCATCCACATCTCCTCCACACTGTCCGGCAGACATTCCACCTCCGGCTCCTGATGTGTCACTGCCTCACAGTGATGCAGACAAAACACCACCACCCACATGTGAGGCGCCTGACACATCAGAGGACCAAGATGATGATGAATCTGGCTTTGTGGCAAGAATAAAGTGGTAGCATTCATCTCTGCCATATGGCCAGGTTCAGCTTGGTTCTGCCCTCTACATCATGCCCTGGAATAACACCTCCCACTGTCCGGTATACATTGAGCGACACTCACCTTGGACCTCGACATGGACTTCCATATTTGGTTTGGTTACCAATGACACAGTAATCACACTGCAGACTGTCGTCTTCCGCTCCCTATGAACTTGTCAATCCCAAAAGAACTCTGGCATGCACTCCACAGGCCAACAATGTAATGTGGGAATTGTATGGTCCTGTACTGGTCCAGCTTCAACACTCCACTGAATGTGAATAAAACATTCCAATTCATGCAGATGTGTCATGGCCTTGATCAATCAAGAATGAAAGGATGGATGAATGTAGGGACACTGAGTCCACAAAAAGGTACTCCCTGGGTAATGCTATCAATGTGCAGGTATGGTTGTGACCCAGATAGGCATTGTGACACACATTGCCATTTAAATCAACACTCATCACAGTTGAATACAAGTGAAGGTGCGTAGACTTTATTAGCATATGCGTGTCAATATTGGCAAGATAAGTGACACAACATGCAGATCAATCCAGCAGTATGTCAGAATGAGGAACGTTGCCAAGCGCAGCTGTCCACTCTTGGGGAGTGCCTCACCTTTCACAGGTGTGCGTCAAGCTGTGTTGTTGTCCGCTCATGTATTCGGAGTCCAGGCGAATGCAGCCATGTCCACTGTTGTTGTAGGATATGAATGAATGAATGAATGACTGCTCACTTATATCGCCCATGGTTACCCGAGGGCATCCCAGCGCTTCAGTGGACCAATTCATCCCCGAGGATTTAAGGAAATAGGAAGGTTTTCAGCATGTTTCTGAATCTAAGATGGTTCTCCTCCATCCGGATAGAGTCGGGCAGGTTGTTCCAGAGTTTTGCTGACTGAACAGCAAGCCGCCTGCCACCCATACGGCTTCTCCTTATTCTGGAAACTGCAAGAAAGTTCCTATTACTGGATCTAAGGGTCCTATTGGTTTGATATGGACAGAACAAAGGCTGAATAAGATCAGGTCCTATTCTGGGTAGAGCTTTGTGGACAATGGTCATAGCCTTAAATTCGATCCTTTGTTGAACCGGCAGCCAATGAAGCTGCCGGAGCGCTGGTTTGGCTGAAGTTCTACGAGGAATCTGTAGTAGCATCCGGGCTGCACAGTTCTGTACAGTCTGCAGGACCTTAAGTGTCCTCTGTGGGGCTCCTAGGTAGACTGCATTAGAGTAGTCAAGGCGCGTTAAAATCAGGGCCTGGACTAATATCCGCCTTGCTTCAAATGGAAGCAGCCCAATGATTTTCCTGAGTGATCTCATCAAAGCGTAACAGGTGGCTGCTACTTTCTGAGCTTGCCCCAGAAAACTAAGCGATGGATCCAGCCACACTCCCAGACTCTTGATTTTTTCTTTTTTGGGGGGGGGGGGGGGGGGGGGGGAGGGCTGGCCAAGAGTGTCAGGCCACCAGCCATTCACCGAAGAGGGTGCGCTATGCCCTAGCATCATGATCTCTGTCTTTGCTCCGTTAAGTTTTAGGAAGGAGTTATCCATCCATTCACGGACTCTGCTAAGGCAGGAGGAGAGTCTGTCATAGGTCGGCATCTGCCCGGAAAGCGTGATGATAAACTGAGTATCATCAGCGTATGTCACTAGTTGCACCCCCCAGGGCAGCACTACCTCAGCCAATGGTCTCATATATATATTAAATAAGGTAGGGCGGAGGGATGAACCCTGGGGAACGCCACAGTGTAAATGCATGGGAGGGGAAGAGATGTCGTCCTCAAATACAGAGAAGGTACGCCCAGAGAGGAAGGACTGCAGCCACCTCAGTGCGGTCCCAGTGACACCCACATCATTCATCCTTTGGATCAGAATAGAATTATTAACGGTGTCAAAGGCCGCACTGAGATCTAATAACAATATGGCCGCACAACTACCTCCATCAACAATCTTCCTTGCCTCCTCAACTACTGAAATAAGGGCAGTTTCGGTACCCTGTTTGCACCTGAATCCGGTCTGAGTAGGATGTAATAGGTTATTGTTTTCTAGATGGCTGGATATCAGGGAGTTTACATATTTTTCTATGAGTTTGCTGATCGTGGGCAGCAGAGAGATAGGGCGATAATTTGCCCAATCATCAGGATTGAGGTTAGGTTTCTTCAATAATGCTTTCACTCTTGCCTGTTTCCAGTGGAGAGGGACCACTCCAGTAGACAGGGAGGTATTGATCACCTCCTGAATTACCGGGGCTACAGTGTCTGCAACCAGGTTAAGGACAGTGGGGGGTGCTACAACTGTCGGTGATCCTGATTTCAGGTTACCCAGAAGCGACTGAACCTTCGTACAGTCCGAAGGGGGGAAAGTCTCAAAGAGGGTCACATCCGGAGTAAGGTGGTGCTACCAGGGGACCTCTGAATGTTGAATAGATATCAGATATCTTTGAGGCAAAGAAGTTTGCTAATTCTCTGCAGCGTGTGTGAGCAAGAAGGGGGTCAATCGTGGGGATGGGAGGGGTAACTAAGGACTTGAATATTTTGAAAATTTCCATAAAGGAACTGGAGGCAGAAGTAATTTTGTCTAGATAGTAATTAGACTGAGACAATCTCAACTGGAACAACAAGGTACGCACCTTATTATAGGAAGTACTTTCTCTCCTTTTTAGTGTCGGAACTAATGGGGGTCTCTGTAACATATGGAGCATATACATCCTTGGGAAAGGCAAACAGTGGGGTAGACTCATAAAAGTTTTTTTAAAAAAATGTAATTGAATACATAGAACAGGGGAAGAATGTTGAGTAAAACTGTAGTTCGATACAAAAAAAGAAATCTCCAACAAAGGATTTAGAATGCAACAATAGACAGACAAATGATGTGAAAAGATGATATTTATGTGTCTGGTAACTATGTGTTTTATTATTTTAATTGTCTAGAATCAGTCCTGATGAAGGCATACTAGAAAAAAAAGCCGAAACGCCGCGTCGACCTTTTGATTCTGTGACCTTTTTATTTGTATTTTAAGAATTACTCTGATGAAAATGTACATTGTATAATGATTTTAATGAATTGTTTTTTAATATAATTGTATTGTGGAATAAAACTTATATTTTGTTACCAGACCTAAGTAGTGATATGTTCTTAACTAAATGTTTACTTACCTAACTATTGTGTCAAAGATTTTGTCCATTTGTTGACCATTGTTTGTTGCATGAAACAAAAACCTGGGTATAGATAACCAAACCGACTCCCTGTTTTTTCACGTCCTCCAATTTAACAATTCTGTCTTGAGAGTATCAAAAAATAACCTTTGTTCATAAGGTTTAAGACTTGATGATTAGATGGTTAGTACTTTTTGCCTTTTTCATGAGAAACATGCCCCTCTAATATAGAGTATAAAATCTGAGAGGGAGGGTAAGTGAGATACCTGTCAGTCCCACACTAAAACTAGACACTACCAGAACTGTCCAACGAACCTGGACGTGTGTTTTCTTTTTACCTGAATGTTTCCCCACCGTCCTCTACAAAGTTAGAGTGGGGTCCTCCTATTTGTTTATACACAGTATCCAAAGATGCCTGTAGCCAATAATTGTAGCGGTCATTTGCTTCTGAGGGGTCATTGCTAGGTTCAGGAAGAGATTCTGAAAGGTTAAGAATCTATTTGTCCTTTGAAAGTTTGGACCAAGCTCGACTAATTTTTTTTGAGACAAAGGCCTGGCGAGTCTGTTCCTGACGAGTAAGGGAAAAGGTCAGAAGGGTGTGGTCAGACCAAGGAATCAAAATGGATTTATTAAACTCAAGCGTGCTTAAGTTGGTATAACAGTATATCCTGCTTTATGTGTAGGGCCTTTAATAATTTGTTTAAGTTGGACCGTATCTAACACATTCAGCAGACTCTGACATACTGGGGTATCGGTTTTATCTGGCTGGATGTTGAAATCTCCTAGTACCGTGAAATTAGGGGCATTGCAGGACAGGTAAATAAAAGAGCTAAGCAGCTCTTCACAAAATTGTCCGATCAGCCCCGGAGGCCTGTAAACCAGGAGCCCCGAAAGCGAGCATATTGGGGAGAGAGTAACCGAGAACATCATGCACTCTGCTCCAGCAATGTTGACCTTCTATACTCTACAGCCTACCGATGTTTTATGCACTATCGCAATCCCTCCTCCTCGCCCGTCCGTCCGATCCTGCCTCGAAATTGCATAGTTAGCAGGTAGGGCTCGGACAATATCGGGGTCGGAACTATCATTGGTCCATGTTTCTGTGAAGAAGAGCGCCTCAAGGTCCCGTTCCTCCAGGAGCAGGGAGATCTCTAGCGCGTGCTTGGGCAGTGAATGGCAGTTAAGCAGGGCCAGTGAGAACGGGTGTACCTCGGGAGGTTTTATATCTGAGGTAAAGTGATATTGACACCCAGTGCAGGTCGTGTGATCCCCATAAGTTGCAAGAATGGTACAATTTGCTCCGTTTCTACCTCTAAGTTGCAGGAGTTGATTCCTGTTATATGTAATCAGGGGTTGGTTAGCAGGAAAAGAAACAGGGAGGCTGGCCCCTGGGCCCGGTGTGGCCCGGACGGGCCCAGACGGGCTTGCCTTTGGCGCGCCCTCTGCGCCCGCCCGCTGCGCGGACGGGATCCTCCGTCCATTTTATGGGAAGAAAAGGGGCGGGAGTCGGCCCAGCAGCTAGTACGGTGACTGCGAATTCCCTCACCCAAGATGGCGTCTGTCCCTCTTTTCGCCGCTACAGAACCTCAGTCGTTCTGGGCGGGTACCAGGGTTCGAGTCCTACAAGTGGTAAGTTTTGGTGCTTAATATTAAAAACAAAGTATTCCTAAACACAGTAAAAACCGCTAAGCACAGAGTTTAAACAAGGAATTAATAGAGCGCCTAACCCCCGGCTTCCGCCTCAGGGGAGAAGAAAAGGAGCACTGATCTGACCAGATCGCCAAAATGCAACAAGGTGTCTGGACATGTGCAATTGTTCCAATCTCTTGTGGATGCAGGTACATAGTTACTCATCCATGAAAGCTATTGCAGCTTTGCATGCTAATATTTCCAACATGAGGTCGTTTTCAACTTCTGCAAACAGGGCGGCAAGTCCATCCATTAGCAGGTCTGGACAGATGTGCTGCGTCCACCCCTTTCACCAACTTGCGCTATAGCCCAATGGGAGAGCGGTTCAATGTGGTCACTGCACAAGAAGATTTGTGCAATTGCTCAGGTCCAGCTGCCAGCATGTATGCCAAGTATCAAGGCATCCCATTAACGGGTATCACAGTGACACTCCTGGTTGTGTGCCAACAGGGGGCGCACACACATGTCAAAATCCAGTTCATCTACCTTCCTGTAGGCTAGGCAGACATCCATTTACCACTCGAATATGCACGATCGACAGTGCAACACAGGCTGAACGCAGGTGACGTTGGCAAGGTGGAAGCTTAGCCGGTAACTAATCTGCATCACTGCCAATGGCAGTGCCCCCAGTAAAAGTAGTACAGATGCATGGTACAGTTCCACGTGACAGGGGTTTTGCCTGTGTCCGGGATGTACTGTCATTGCATCAGTGGCTCTGGTTGAAGCAGCACTGTTCTGACCTGCGCCTGTTCTGTAGATGAAATGCCACAGCTCAGATCAATGAGTTGTTTTAGTGTGAAATGGTTGTACGCCTGGGATGGTGTGGGAGTAAGTGTGAAGGCCATTCCATGCAAGATAACTTTGAGCAAGGACTTCTGTCTGTGGGGTGTGTATACATTGTTCCTTCGTTGGTCTGTGCACTGTGGGAGTTGTCATCCGCTGCTATGGTAGGGGGTGCCGGACACATGCAATTCCAAGGTTGGAGGTGCAGATGTGCTCCCGCCTGATAGTTCAAAGATGCTTTCATCCCAAATGTTAGTTTGTCATCTGCTTGCATTCAGGAAATGTAATGTGGCTTGTTGGGGGTGGGGTTTGGTATGTGTGCGACTTTGGGATTCATGTTTGACTTGTCCTGCATGTGGCATATGAGCGGCATCACTGTGTGTTATGTTGCCACACAGCTGCTCCTCCCTCCCCCGAACCCATTTACTTATGTGTGCTGCGCGATTGCATCACTTACACTCCTACCGCACAGTATTGTCATGCCTGTCTGCACTTGTGCACAAGCCTGACAACGACACTGTGATCTTGGCAGTTGATGTTGGTGTACCACGTGAGTGTAGGCCTATGGAAAGGACAGGGCGGACACAGATGTAGAGTACAATACTGGCTGGACTGGCGCTGTTAATGTGGCTAGGCATTTGGCTCAAGCTGCCGCAATACAGATACACAAAACACTTGGCATGTATGATCCTAGACCCTGAGCGGTCTTGCGCTCCTTTATTACTCCGTTTGTGCAAGCCCGCCCTCCGGGCGCATGCTACATTGCAACATTGTCACTTACTGGGGGTGACGACACAGCTACATGACAGAGGTCTTCCCCACTGCCTGAGGTAACATGGTTGCATCCATTGTCCACAACACTATGAACACCAGTAGTATATGTCCACATGGACAGGTCTGTGCTCTGCATACTGAGGTCTGTCCAGCATATCACTGCCACACTTGCCATTGTGTGCATTCTTATTCGTGGGTGACTTGCCTCCTTCACACATACTTGGTTCCCATCTCGCCCCAACTTCTGCAATTGTGCAGCTGATGGGCCATGCTGTTTTTTGAAAATCCCATGTCCTGTTCTGCGCTGCCTCAGTGGAAGTCGGGTGGGGGTTGTCCGGGGTGGGGTGCACGGGGGTGGTTGCGGTGGGTGTTGTGGCCCTCTTGGATCTCCAAGCTGCATGATCAGTGTCTCCATGACATGTGTTGGTCCTCATATGTGGTTCTAGGCTGGGCTCCCTTTCATACTACAGGTAGTCATCCTGCTTAATACCAGTAAAAAGCAGGTGTTAAATCCCTGCTGCTAACGCGCCTTACTGCCTGTTTTTGGATCACATCAAAGACCTGGCTAGTCGTTGAGAATATCGCAAAGTGGTGTTTTCGTGTTTTTTGCATGGGAACACCTACTCTGCATATCATTAGCGTTAGTTGTCACTCTCATCCGTGGCGATGTTTTTTGCGGAAGCTATCGCTGGTAAACTGGCAATATCCGCAGTTTGCACCAGCTTGAGGATGGGGCGATAATTCTTTCACCACTTTTGCTGCACTAAAGTGGCGATAACTCGCCGATAAGTCCTTGAGATTATGCCCCCATGTGTTTTAGATGCTATTAATCATCTGGAGCAGTGTGCTGCATGCTTTGATGTGCTTGGAGATCAGGGGAGTGAGAATTAGTCCCTTTACGAATAAAATGTTTCTCTTAAAGGTACATTGTTTAAGAATGAGTCACTGTTACACTCGTCGTGATGCCTTACAAAAACGCATGTCTGTGGCTAGATTTGGTACGGCTCCCCTTCTTCAGGTCTTCTTAGCTACTGAATTGTCATGGAATGGAGAAAATATGCGGGGTCTGAGTTATATGCTTTAAGATAAATTAAATTATTCTTCTTCCTCAGAACTTATTAGAAAATAATAAGGCAAGGCAATCAGGAATATGCTAATTTAGTAATACTTAAAAACGGACTCCTAGGACAAAAAGCTCCAAGAAGCGATAACCCTATCTAATATTGTTGTTTTTGAGGAATTTCCTCCTCATGATAGTGCTCGCAGAGATTTGTGGGCATGCCAATTAAAATGAAAGAATTCTGAAATAATGTAATTCTCTAAGGGGACTGTCACATTTTACTGAGCTGTGGAAATCCTTAAAACCTACGTGGACAAATCTGGAAAATATCCGGTGTTCGAACTGTCAAGGAAAGTTTCCAATTACGTTTGTCCTTGGAAAATATAGAAATATGAAGGACGATAGTTGATTTTTCTTTTTTTTTTAATTCAACATGTTTTACCGAGATTTTTTTGGTATGTATATTTTACACGGTGGAATTTTTACAATAACTTTTGTATGAGGTTTATTAACTACATATTTAAGAAAAAAATAAATCCAATGAAAAGGACGTGTATTTGGTGTTTGTAATATTCAACTGAACCTAACGATTAGCATTTATGAATTTCTCTGCATTTTCTGCTCTCAATTCCTAACTATATTCCACATGAAAAGATTGTCCCAATACAGAGCGGATACAAAAAAATGATATAAAAAGTATTGATGGCTTATTGGAAACAGAAAATTGGGTTTCTGCAAAAACGAGTGCACTTCTGTGTCTGTTTAATCCGCGAAATATTCACATTTATGCTGTGACAAGATCGTGACTATTAACGTGTTTCCCTCCTGCAGACCTGTTTTTCAGCGGGAAGCAAAGCAACTCTCTCAGCAGCCCCTGGGGACCTTTTTAACGATGGCCGCCGTGTTATAATGCGTATGCCAATGGCTGCATAATAGTTCAACAACAGGCTGCAATCCCATTAGGAGAACATATATGAGATGCGTCACTTGCTAATCATGACACAATTTAAACTCCCATTATTTTCGTTTTCCTTAGTATTTTGCCATTTATTGCTCTCGGTTTCCAATTTAGAGCTCGAAATCGAATTCGGCTTCACAAATGACTTGCAATTATAGTATGATTTACATATCTTATTGAGAATCACAACTCTGGGGTTATGTATGGCATGCGCTCATCCGAATCCCAGACCTATTATTTAGAGAGACAGACATTTTCGCGTGTTAACGAGCTCTAATCGATTCCATTATCTTTTCAAGCATTCTCCACAAAACCGTTCACCATTGACTCGAAATGAGTGATTGCCACCTCCTATCTCTCTTTCCCGCGCTTTTTTTGCCAGTCTCACTCCATAATCTAGAAGCCATATGGAGCTAATATCGCTCCCGCTGTCAAATCTGTTTTTCCTTAGCTTCCTCCCCTCCCTTAACTTGTAATCGCTTTACTGTGTTAATTACGCATCTACATATCTCATCTCACGGTATCTTTGTGTCCCACTGTGGAAACAAATACAATCCGTACATTTTCTCTGATTCACGAAGTATTAAAGATGGAATGGATTCATTAATGTAAACTATAATACGTGGGAGGCTGCAATCCCTGTAGAAAAGTTCGTATCTGATTCCCTCTTGAGAGCTGAGTTGTGATGTCTCTACTTACCAGTATAAGGAAATGGCACAGTTGCTCAACTTATAAGGCAAATACAGCGTCAAGGATGTGGCCAGCAAAGTGAGTTGAATTGGTGACTATTTATTTATTTAATTATCTCTTTAATTGTTTAAATATATATATATATATATATATATTGCCTTTTTGAAAGTATGAATATGGCCTGTGGCTACATTAATACCGACATACTAGCCGTTCACAAAGTACATGGGCGAGCATGCATAGTAATGGGTGAGAAAAGGCTATTCAGTAAATCCAAGATCATTTTTCTGGGTGGTTCAAGCAGAAAGCCAAATGCTTCAATGTTTGAAAGGAGACAGGCAGTACTTGATTTGTGCTGGTGGTTTCCGATGCTCCCCAATGGCACTTAATTTTCTACAGGGACACTTATGACTGTTTGCCACAGGGTGGTGTTGTCTGTCTAATTTAGAGATGAGCACTACAACAGTCGTTTCAGTATTAAAAATGACTAATACCTGCCACCGAGGCATTCTTACAGCTTTACAGGTCGTGAAATAGTCAGACTTGTAGCAGTGTGAGGGTTAGAAGTTGTGTTTGTATTGTCATTGGCAGTGATGTCAGGGACAAAGGGTGGTGCAAGCTGTCCTTCCACTTATTTTTTTTTTCTAATTTTCTTTGCAAATTAAGCACTGGGGACAGGAGTCTTTCTTTAGCGTTGAGATCCCTTCCTATGCACAGATTCTTGCAATCCAAGGTAATGGCAGCTATGAACTTTAGAAGGGCCTCCGCAAAAACAGAATTGTGTGTGGGAGGTTGATAATTAAGAATGCCTGAAGTTGCAGATGAGCAGCATGGACAGCATCGAAATAGCATTGATTTGCAATAAATTAGAATGTGAAGTACTTAATGTCTACGTTTGACAGAGATGTTTTGTGAACCACTGCTCATCTTCTGCCAGCTTTCATGCAGGGTCATTTTTTAGCATGGTGTAGGTATCTGTCAGATGCTGCACCATGCAGTATGGGCCCCACATCATTGCCAAGACCGGTTTCAGTGATAAAGAGGGGTTCAATTTGAAGTCAGCCAGCAGGTCATGGAAATGATTTCTAATCTTGCTTAGGAATCTGGAAATAATTGGGAGGAATGATAGTAGGGAGAAGTCAACCCTGTGCATGGTTTAGGAGATTGGTTGATTGAGTCCTGTTCAGTTTGGGACTTTCTTTAATTGATAGATATGGGCTTCATTATTGACATTCTATAAGGAGAATTTCTTTGCAGACAAGAAAAGCAACGAGCTTGATCGCTGCACATATAATATGTGGTTGCTCCAGTAAGTCAGAAAATACATGTACACTGCATCATTACAGAATACCAGTTCTTTAATCCAGTCTGCCACTATGGATACAGGCAATGCTTGAAACTGAAAATATAGAAGTGCAGGCAATCTATGTCCTAGCGTACCTGGTTGCTGCTGAGAAGTATCAGTTCTCACCCATTAAAAGCATTGGATCAGTGTAGGGGAGTGCAGGTACTCCCCCAATCAAATGAAAGAAGTTTAGGTACTGAGTATCTGTTAGAAATTGGGTTTCTGGTTGGCAGAGGTATGCACCCGTCCAAGCAGGAACCACAATTTTAGTCAGAATAAGTCACAAACACACCCTAAATTAACCTGTGCTCACCCCCTGGTAACTTGGCACAGAGCAGTCAGGCTTAACTGAAGAGGCAATGTAGAAAGTATTTGTGCAATACTCCAAATAGTAAAACAGTGAAACACTGCACAAAATGATACCACACCATGTCAGAAAAACAGAACTTAATTTAATGAACAAAAAAGATCCAAACAACTAAAATCCAATGAGTAGAACTGGAGTTATGAATTTTTAAAGAATAAACTGAAATATAGTGCCTAAAAGCATTAAGCATCAACCGGAGCTATGTGGTTACACTAGACTGTGACAAAAATACAGTGCAGGAATGCGTACCATCAATAAGTGCACATTCCTGGGCCCCAGTCATGAAAAGTGTTGCTGCATTGCAACACTTCTCATTACGCCCCCTTGCAACGGTATGGATGCGCTGTACTCACTGAACAGGGCGAGGAGAAAGGTTTGGGTCCTATCTCTGAACTGGCCTGGACCACTCAAACGTGCTAAACAAACAAAATAGCCAGACAGATATGTTTTTTAAGTTTTTTGATCCCTCCCAGTCAATGAATTCTGGGGGGTCATCTATTTTATTTTAGTGTTTTTTGTATTTTTAGAAAAACATTTAGACATTTACTTGAATATGTCATCAAACAGACAGTCAGCAAACAGTGGAAAACATACAAACAAATAAAGTGTGCATAAATGTACAAGTGCTATATAGTGTTAAAAATCAAAGAGAGATAGGCGGACGGGGATAGAAAAGTAAATTAGAGGTTTACAGAAACTGGGGGTAGCACTGTATAGATTTGAACAACCCTAGTTGCACCCTTTATTCGTTTTCCCAGGCTTAGGGACCCTAAGCCTGGGAAAACGAATAAAGGGTGCAACTAGGGCTGTTCAAATCTATACAGTGCTACCCCCAGTTTCTGTAACCCTCTAATTTATTTTTCTATCCCCGGTTTAGTTAGACAGGCAGGCAGTGCTTTTTGAACTGTGCATCCGCCTGTCTCTTTGTATTTAATGTAAAGGACTGGTTCCCAATGTGAACTCATTGTCAGATATTTGATTCATTGTTTTGGTGTTGCTTGTATGAAATGACAGTATTGATTTTTAACACTGTATAGCACTTGTAAATTTATGCACACTTTATTTGTTTGTATGTTTTCCACTGTTTGCTGACTGTCTGTTTGATGACATATTCAAGTAAATGTCTAAATGTTTTTCTAAAAATACAAAAAACACTAAAAGAAAATAGATGACCCCCTAGAATTCATTGACTGGGAGGAATCAAAGTACTCACCGAACAGCACTCCAGGATGCAATTAATGACAGATACATCAGAAATCCTGCAATATCTGTCTGCACTAAAGTCACACATTGCTGCAGTCGTGTCACAACCATGACGCAACTCTAGTAATGCATGGGGCCAGCCTATCCCTATGGCACTGCCTCACCCTCACGCCTGCCATGAGTCAGGTGGAAGGTACTAACGCAGTGCCGTTCATGAGGGGTGCCTTAAAGTTGGCGTTGTTGGCAATCCATCTGTGGTATTTGCGCACTGTGGTGACATCGTTTGGAAGCATTGGTGGAGTGTCGTGCGGAGGGATTTGACGAGACGTACTGCGATGGTCTTGATACAGCTGCGAGGGGGTGCGAATATGGCGCTGGCGTCCGGTGGGCAAGGTGAAGACGTGATTCATCCAATGATGGTTGTGCCAGGAGAGTCCGGAGTCGTGGCTATAGGGGAAGTACCCGTTGGTGTAGGTGACATGCTTGACTGTGTGTCTTGCTACGTGGCCTGTTGAGGTGCCTTGCTGCTTGCGTCTGATGTTGGTGACCTTCCCCAGGAGGGGGTGGTGCTCTGGACACTTGGGTTGCCCAGGTGGAACTTGAGGTCACCAAGTTGGATGTCGTCTGTGGATGGGAGACCCTGGGGTGCGATGAGGTTTACAATGGAATTGGAGAATGGGGGCCTGCACATGAGGGTGCAGCAAAGAATGTTCATGGGCCTGGCCCGGATCTTGGAATTGCTGTAGTCCAATGTCACCCTCGGGTCATTAGTGCTCCTTGCGGGTGACCCTGAAGCCGCCAGTGATGGAGATGGAGATGTCCGGAGCAGAGGTTGGTCCTGGCAGGTGAGGTGGCGTCCAGGGTTGATGTCGAGGAGGTTGGTGACGTCGTATCAGTGGAGTGTCCAAGAGGAGTGATCCTTGCTGCTGAGCGCAGTCCAGGGGCAGTCGGGCACAAACGGCATAGCCTATGGTTGCCTTTGGCTCGGTAGACGACCATTACAATGCAGGCAGTACATCGTTAACAACGCAACTCTGACAATGCAAGTGCTGTAACATCGCATTTGAATACAATGCATTGTGAGGTCAGTAATGGGGTAATTTAAGTATTTTGGGTGGGTAAGAGTTTCGAATGTAAAAATTAAAATTTCAGGTGTATTTTGGGGAAATTATGGAAAATGGGGTGTATTTTGGGGTAAAATATGAAAAATGGGGTGTTTATTGGTGTAAAATATGAAAATATGGGTGTATTTTGGGGTAAAATATGAAAAATGGAGTACATTTTGGGCTAAAATATGAAAAATGGGGTGTAGTATGGGGTAAAATATGAAAAATGGGGTGTTTGTTGGGGTAAAATATGAAAAAGGGGTGTGGATCTGTCTCAAATGTGAGTTTTGTGTGTGTTTTGGGGGCTCAAAAAAGGAATTCCACGGTTCACATTGGGTTTGTGGTGCAAAGGTTAGTTTTGGGTTCCACTCACTGAAGTGGGAACAGTGATATGTAACAACCACTCTACTGTTGCAATGTGCCTAGTATTAGTATGCATTGTAATGGAATGAGAGATGATGGCATGCGTCGCGACTATGTGTGAGCCTTTGGCACACGAGTGGTACGCCCACTGTGCATGGGCGCACAGCAGCCACAATTGGAAGTGTGGGGGGACTGGACAGCTGTAAGGTGGTAAACGTGGGAAATAACACTGGATGGTTCGTGGACACGGGGATGTGTGTGAACGTGTGTTGTTAAGAATTTATTGAGGGCAGTCTTATCTTGAAGCTGTTCCCGTGTCTTTGTAGCTCTTGCTCTCCTGCGTCTGTTTCCAGGAAAAGGAAGTAGGCAGCCAGTCTCCTTCCCCTGAGTCAATCACAACGCTGCGATGCAGCGGTGGGATTGATAATCAGCAAATGGACAAGTCATGCAGCCAGGGGCCGGAGGGGTGGCCATGTTCTCTGTGCAGGCTGTAATGCAGCCTGTTTCCGAACAAGGAAGTGCGCATGACTGCTTTGGGCAGCCTGAGTGGGCCGACCAAAGAGTCATTGTGCTCTAGAGTGGGCATGCCAATCCGCCCATGCCCTACTCTATGTTTGGAGCAGTCCTACCCACCCTCCCACTCCCTGAGGATACATAGCATGATTACATCAGTTAGTTATCCCTTGTTATTAACTTTTGATCTGTTTTTTTGGCTTCTCAGAGTCCGCACTTCCCGCTTCCCACTGCGGCTGCACCTGTGGCCCCACACCCCTGTCCTCTCCCATTGCCGCCTCCCAGCTGATTGTTCCTCCCCCTCCCTTACTTAATGGAGGATGCTGCTCAGAAGATGCGCCTAAGCCAAGCCCATCTGGGTCCGTCCATGACACGACCGTGACCAACACCAGGAACCCTGGATCTCGAGCTAGCCACTGCTATAGTCCAGCCACCCTCCACGCACTCAACCAAAGAAAACTCAGAGGCTGACAACAGGCCTCGCCAAACACGACCAATGGCCAGTACTCCTGCCTCCACTGCCGCCAGACTTTAACCATCATTTCGGCCTCCAACACATCTGACGCCAGTGTTGCAGCCAGAGAACGCCGCACTTGGATCTCCAACTGTACATACAAGCTTGCTCCGCTACGCAAGTCCAACAAACAGCCCCAGGAAAGCCGCCTGGTTCACCACCGATCTCCAAGAAGCAAGACGCACCTACAGATGGCTGGAGAAGACCTGGAGAAACACCAAGACACCCGAAATCTACACTACCTACAAGGACGCCATGACAGACTACCACAACCAAATCCTCAACAACTCAACCAACTAAAAGCAACTCTTCAACGTCATTCATGAATTCACCAACCCACGCAGCAAAGCCACAGACATCACCCCGTTCCAAGACCTCTGCGATAAGTGTGGAACCTACTTCCACCTCAAGATCAAAAAACTCTACAACAACTTTGCCGACTTCCACCAGACACCAAAGCCGGCCCCCACCCCCAACACACCCGCAACCCCCCATCTCCACCTGAACGCCAGTCACTGCCGAATACACCACCTCGAACATGAAAGGTATCCACTTGGGTGCCCCCACTGACCCCTACCTTCCTCACATCTACCACAGCACTGAGATCGTCCTACGCACCGCCACAGACAGCATCAGCACCCTCATGGCCAAGGCCACTCAAGAGCCCTTCGACACCATCACCCACTGCACACAAGCCACCAGACTCCACAACACCGGCATACAAGGAACAGCCCTTGACTGGATCCGATCATACCTCACCAAAAGAATGCGCCTGTTTCCTCTGCGATAAGCGTGGAAGCTACTTTCACCTCAAGATCAAAAAACTCTATAACAACTTTGCCAACCATCCACCAGATGCCACAGCCGGCCCCAGCCCCGACACACCAGCCAGCCCACCATCTCCACCTGACCGCCAGTCACAGCCGAATACACCACCTTGACCATGAAAGGTATCCACTTGGGTGCCCCCACTCACCCCTACCCTCCTCACATCTACCACAGCACAGAGATCGTCCTACTCTCCGCCACAGCCAACATCAGCACCCTCATGGCTAAGGCCACTCAGCAGCCCTTATCTTATTCATCCTTTCAGAGGCCTTCGACACCATCTCCCACTGCACACTAGTCACCAGACTCCACAACACCGGCATACAAGGAACAGCCCTAGACTGGATCCGATCATTTCTCACCAGAAGAAGCCAAAGGATAAGACTGCCACCCTTCCCCTCCAATCCCACATAAATCACCTGCGGAGTTCCACTGGGGTCATCTGTGAGCTAGACCCTCTTCAACATCTACATGGCCCCCCTCACCGCCATCTTCCGACAACATGGCCTCAACATCGTATCCTATGCTGATGACACCCAGCTCATCCTCTCCCTCACCAAAGACCCCACCACCGCCAGACTCAAATTCCAGAAAGTAATACAAAACGTCGAAGTGTGGATGACCAACAGCTGCCTGTAGCTCAACGCTGAGAAGACAGTTGTCCTTGTCCTTAGAACCACCCCTTCAGCATGGGACAACAACTGGTGTCCACCACCCTTGGAAGCCCACCTACCCCCTCGGACTACACCAAAAACCTTGGCATTGTACTCAACTCATCCCTCACCATGAACCGACAGGTCTATGCCGTCACCTCCAGCTGCTTCAACACCCTCTGCATCCTCCTGAAGACCTTTAAATGGAGCCCCCAGGAGTCAAGGAAGACAGTCACCCTTGCACTCATCACCAGCAGACTGGACAAATGAAACGCACTCTAGGCCGGCATTTAAAAGTCCCTACTCCAAAACCTCCAGAGATTACAGAACAGCGCCGCCAGACTCATCCTCGGCATACCCCGGCACAAACACACCAGCCAACACCTACGTAGACTCCACTGGCTCCCCGTGGAGAAAAGAGTCACCTTCAAAATCCTCACTCACGCCTACAAAGACCTACACAACAATGGACCCAAATACCTCAACGACAGAATCAACTTCCACGTACCCAAAAGAGACATCCGATCTTCCAGACTCGCACTGGCCAAAACCCTGCGCATCACAGAGCCAGAACAGGCAGAAGATCCTTCTGCCACATTGCATCCAAGACCTGGAACGAGCTGCCGGCAGACATCAGACACGCACCTTCCCTGAAAAGCTTCAGAAAGACCCTCAAGACCTGGCTCTTCAGCTAACAATTCTGCACGCCCCCTTCAGCACCTTGTTAACCTCACGGGTGAGTAGCGTGCTTACAATTCCCCTGATAGATTCATTGATTGAGTTATCATCATGTGATGATTGTTCGTCTTCTGCACTGCTTGAGGTGGGGAGGCAATGCCCTTCCGCCGTAGCGGAAGAGTCGCCACTGGGGGTGTGTCATCTACGTGTGTTAGGTATGAGCGCCTCACCTCGGGCCTCCTGCGCTACGCGTCCCACCTTCTCCTTACCTGGTCATTGACACTGTGGCGCTATCCACTGCACTCTCTCCAAATCTGTGACCAAACCTGCAGAAGTCTCAGCCAGGTGTGATTTCACTCAGCTGGGTACAGCAGTCGCCGCCTAGTACGCTGGTGCACCCCCCGAAATTGATACAGCAATGACATTGCTACAAAGTGATGCATCTGCCTGGATGCATCACTTTGTAAATAGGGCACAACATGACACATTTACCCAGGATCATGGCATGTTCCCCTTACTACACCCAAGGACACACACTTAGCAAGAACAGCACACCCACAATGACGACAATGTGGTACAATGCGCAAACACGACTCTGCATAACAGAGGACACAACTGGGTCTGCACACGCGAAGAAACAGGCCTACTACATTTGACAGACCTGGAAACTGTGAAATGGAAATGTACGCATACAACCACACATCCGTCATGTAGTCCATGTACATGGTCCCAAATCCAAATCCTGCACCTCCCAAACAGTCACAATGTACATTGTCTGACAGTCTGCATGTAAACAAGAACAATGCACCAACATACATGTCAACACAATGTCACCATGCATCTCCCATTCACATTGCAGATGGACACACAACACCTCCAGCAGAGCAGAGAAGACCACACATCAGTGATGCCGGAGAGGACCGCAACCTAATGCCATGTGTCAGAATGCCAAAAGGAGGTGGCCAAACAGGTTGAGTGGGGTCCAAACCCATGGAAGGTGAACTAGATCACAGACGTGGGTGTACATCATCCTTCAGGGACCACCTACACCCCACAGATGAGACCCACACTGCCATTGACACATGCAGATTCACATACCCAGTACATAACCACGCCCATGGGCACACAAACATCAGTCACACAAGCATGTTGGCTCTGCGTACAATGGCCCAGTCCACTCTCCTGACGACTTTAATGGTTATCAACAAAGCTACATCTCCAAGCTCCAACCTGCTGCCTGCCTGGTTGCGTCCACTGTCCACTACACTCCATACAACAGCGGGGCCTGTCGACATGGATCCCACATACTGCAGTCTGGCCATCACATCCATGCCACACGTGGCATTGTGTACATTCTCATTCATGGGTCACTTGCCTCCTTCGCACATACATGGTCCCCACCTCTTCAGACATCCTGCTATTGTGTGGCTGAGGTGCCATGCCGTTGATTGCTAATGTACATGGCTGGCCAAGGTTCCCACAGTGAGTTGAGCTGTAGTTTCGGGTGAGTGTGCATGTTGTATGTGACTTGTGACTTGTGCGTTTCCTGTGTTGTGAGTTGCATGATTGTGGAATTGAGGTGTGTGGTGTGTGCATTTGGTATTTGCCAACGAGCAGTGCATTACCGTGGGTGCCATCCTGGTGGCGCAGGTTGATGATGGACTGTCGGAGGTGTATGAATCATGCACACTGCCTGGGTGGTCGGCGGCGACATTGGCAGACATTCCCCGGTGGTCCACAAGTGCCTGCACATTGGTGGTATACGTGCACTTTCTGTCGCGCTTATTGTGTGCAGTTTTGCTAGGGGACACAAGTGGATCATGTGTTCATTCAATTGCCCCCTGACACATGCGGGTATCCAGCTGTGGCGTAGACGCCTTGCTTGGTTTTCCCGCTTCCTGCGCAGTGTGTTGGATGTATAGATAGTGGGGTACCAAGCTGATAGTGTCATCCATGACCTTTGTGAGGGACTTGGATTGGCCTGGCTGTGTGACTCTGCTGACTCAAGCGGTTGTTGGTTGGTGGCTCACTCAGCCTGTCCCTCAGGCTGAGTGGTCGCTCCCCTGTGTCCCCTCGTGACACTCGGTATCGTTGTGCTGCTTTTAGCAAGATTTGTACCTGACTGCATTTACCTGCTGTGTGCCTGCCTGCCGAGCTGCTGTATTAGCTAATTAATTAATTAATCGTGCCGCTTTCACCGCACTCGGTAGCGTTGTACCGCTTTTGCCATTGTTTACTGCCTAATTGCACTAGCCTGCTGTGTGCCTGCCTGCCGAGTTGTTCCCTTAACTATTTAAATAATTATAGTGCCGCTTTTCACTATATCTGCGCGCTCTGACTAGCGCAACGCTGTGCTCCCCCCTCCGCCTCCATTTTGTTGTTGTTTGTGATCCCTGGAGCCCGCCCCGCCTCCCAGCTGAGCAGCCCTCCCACAGACCTGATTAGCGCTGCAGAACCCTAGAGCGCCGTGACTCGCTCCTGTCCCTCAGGCTGAGTGGTCGCTCCCCTGTGTCCCCTCGTGACACTCGGTATCGTTGTGCTGCTTTTAGCAAGATTTGTACCTGACTGCATTTACCTGCTGTGTGCCTGCCTGCCGAGCTGCTGTATTAGCTAATTAATTAATTAATTGTGCCGCTTTCACCGCACTCGGTAGCGTTGTACCGCTTTTGCCATTGTTTACTGCCTAATTGCACTAGCCTGCTGTGTGCCTGCCTGCCGAGTTGTTCCCTTAACTATTTAAATAATTATAGTGCCGCTTTTCACTATATCTGCGCACTCTGACTAGCGCGACGCTGTGCTCCCCCCTCTGCCTCCATTTTGTTGTTGTTTGCGATCCCTGGAGCCCGCCCCGCCTCCCAGCTGAGCAGCCCTCGCCCCTCCCCCTCCACTACCCATATATGACAGTAGTTCCCGCGCGCAGCGTTCACGCGCAGCGACCGCGCCCAACCCGCGCCGAAGGTGCGCCAAAGGTAAGCCCGTCTACGCCCGTCCGCGCCTGGACCGCGCCCAGCGCCAGACCCCCTGGCCCCCGTCCCTCCCAGCCCCCCCGCATTACCTACGATGCCACCACCCTCCTAGCCCTCAACCCCGGTCGCGCCCCCAACTGCGTCCAAGCCGCTCCCGGACACACTCATGGACCTTTCTCCTGCCACTCCTGCAAATTCAGCGGCACCGACAACATCTCCGCCACGACTACACCACAGATTCCCGACCCAAACCACCTACAATGCATCCTTCTCAACACCCGTTCGGTCCACAGGCACGCCATTGACCTATGGAATCTACTAGACACCCTCTCTCCAGACGTCGCCTTCCTCACGGAAACATGGATGAATGCTTCCTCCGCACCAGACATCACCATTGCCATCCCTGAAGACTACAAGATCACTCGCAAAGACCGCACCGACCACACAGGAGGAGGAATCGCTATCGTCCACAAGAAATCAATCCGCATCTCAACCAGCTCTGACGCCAACCTCGCCAACTCCGAACACCTTCACTTCCAGATCCACACCGACCCCAAAACCACACTCAGAGGCACCCTCCTCTACAGACCACCAGGACCCCGCGCTAAATTCAGTGAAGACATCACGGACTTCATCACCCCACACGCGCTCCCCTCCAAAGACTACATCCTTCTGGGAGACCTCAACTTCCACCTTGAGAAGATCAACGACCGCAACACCGCCACCCTCGTGGACAACCTCGCCAACCTCGGACTTAAACAACTAGTCACCTCCCCCACCCACATCGCAGGTCACACACTCGACCCCATCTTCACTTCCAGCAATCATGTCTCCTTCAGCCACACTACGGATCTCCTATGGACCGACCACAGCTGCGTCCACTTCACCTACAACAAGCCGAAACCCATCAACCACTCCCAACCTACCCTGCAAAGAAACTGGAACAAAATCACCACGGACCAAATCTCCGCTTCGCTCCTTCGAAACTCCCCAGCCCTCTCCTCTAACGCCAACGAAGCCGCCGCCAACCTCACCCTATGGTTATCCAACACCGCCGACACCTTAGCACCACTGAAAAAACGTCAAAGCAAACCTGGCAGCAAGAAGGCCTCATGGTTCAACGATGATCTTAAGAAATCCAAGAAACTCTGCCGCTCCCTTGAAAAAGCCTGGAAAAAAGACCCAACCACCAGCACCAAGGACGCCTTCAAAAGCGCCACCCGCACTCACCACCAACTGATCCGTAAAGCCAAGAAAACAGCATTCAAAGATCGACTTGACAACAACGCCCACAACAGCAAGGAACTTTTCAACATCGTCAAGGAATTTTCCAACCCCTCGGCCAACTCCAACGACATCACCCCCTCTCAAACCCTCTGCGACTCCCTAGCCTCTTTTTTCCACAACAAGATTGCAGACATCCACAACAGCTTTGACAACCAACCAGGAAACCAACCCACCCTACCAGCTGCTGACCATCTTCCCCCCGTAAACACCCTTAACGCCTGGAACTCAATCTCCACTGATGACACCATCCGCCTGATGAATTCCATCCACTCTGGATCCCCCACAGACCCATGCCCTCACCACATCTTCAACAAAGCAGACTCCGTCATAGCACCGCATCTCCGAGACGTCATCAACTGCTCCTTCAACTCCGCTACCTTCCCAGAAGACTGGAAACACGCCGAACTCACCGCCCTTCTGAAAAAACCAACAGCGGACCCCACCGAACTCAAAAACTACCGCCCCATCTCGCTCCTTCCATTCCCGGCAAAAGTCATCGAGAAAGCCGTCAACAACCAACTCGCCGCCTTCCTCGAAGCCAACAAATCCCTCGACCCCTCACAATCTGGCTTCCGAGCAAAACACAGCACCGAGACCGCCCTCATCGCAGCAACAGACGACATTCGAACTCTACTGGACAATGGAGACACAGTCGCCCTCATCCTCCTCGACCTCTCCGCAGCATTCGACACAGTCTGCCACAGCACCCTTCTACAACGCCTCAATAACATCGGAATCCAAGGAAAAGCACTTGAATGGATCACCTCGTTCCTCACCGGAAGAACCCAAAGAGTCCGCCTTCCTCCATTCAAGTCCGAGGCCTCTGAAGTCATCTGCGGCGTACCTCAAGGATCCTCACTCAGTCCCACCCTCTTCAACGTATACATGAGCCCCCTCGCGGCCATCGCACGCCAACACAACCTCAACATCATCTCTTACGCGGATGACACTCAACTGATCCTTTCTCTCACCAAGGACCCCTGCACCGCCAAAACTAACCTACACGAAGGAATGAAAAAAGTCGCCGAATGGATGAAACAAAGCCGTCTGAAACTGAACTCAGACAAAACAGAAGTCCTCATCCTAGGTACATCCCCCTCTGCCTGGGACGACTCCTGGTGGCCGGAAGCCCTCGGAAAAGCACCCATCCCGACAGACCACGCACGGAACCTTGGCGTCATCCTGGATTCTTCACTCTCAATGAACAGACAAGTCAGCGCCGTATCCTCATCCTGCTTCAACGTTCTTCGCATGCTCAGAAAAACATTCCGCTGGATCCCCTCCGAAACAAGGAAAACAGTCACCCACGCTCAGGTCACGAGCCGACTGGACTACGGAAACACCCTCTACGCAGGTACCACCGCTAAACTCCAGAAGAAACTCCAACGAATCCAAAACGCCTCAGCCAGGCTCATATTAGACATCCCACGTAACGAACACATCTCTGGTCACCTTAAAGACCTCCACTGGCTACCCGTCAATAAGAGGATCACTTTCCGACTGCTTACCCACGCACACAAATCATTCTACGACATCGGACCAGATTGCCTCAACTCTCGACTGTCCTTCTACACCCCCTCCCGCCAACTACGTTCTTCCAGCCAAGCCCTCGCCACTGTACCTCGCATCAACAAGACCACCATGGGAGGCAGATCCTTTTCATACCTGGCTGCTAAAACATGGAACTCACTCCCCGCTTACCTTCGCCTCACCCAGAACCACCTAGCGTTCAGAAAGCAGCTTAAAACGTGGATATTTGACAAATAATCCTCCTCCCCTTCCTAAGCGCCTTGAAACCCTCTGGGTATGTAGTGCGCTATACAAATTATCTGACTTGACTTGACTTGACTACCAGAGGCCAACACGAGCATAACAGCCAGCATCTTTGTCGGAGGTGGGATGTTGCTTGTCTGCTGTGTTGGTACCGACACCCGGTGGCCAATTGTGGTCAGGCTGCGGATGTTGTTTGTCCCTTTGAGCCTGTAGTGGGCAATGACATTCTATGTTGTTGGGTCTGTGAGGTTGGTGCATTTTCTGGGGTCGCTGTCTTTCTCTGTGCTGCCTCAGTGTTGGCCTGGGGGGGTGGGTGTCAGAGGGGGTCCTGGGTGTGGTGGTGGTGTGTGTTGTGGCCTTCTTGGGTGTCCGTCCCGCCTGCTCAGTGGCTCCATGCCATCTGTTGTTCTTCAGGTGTGGCTCTGGCCTTGGCTCCCGTTTGTGGTACAGGCTGTGGTCCGACTTTACACCAGGGCAGAGAAGGTGCTAGTTTCCTGCTCCTAATGCGCCTTATCACATATTTAGTGATCTTATCGCAGATCTGGCTGGTCGTTGAGAATGTTGCCGAGTGGTGTTGTTGCAGCTTTTTGCTTGGGAACGCCTACTCTGCATCTCATTAGCGATAGTTGTGGGGGTCATCTGTGGTGATGTTTTTGCGGCTGCTATCGCAGGTAAACTGGTGCTATGGGCTGTTGGCACCAGCTTGTGAATGAGACGATAATTATATTGCGACTTTGGCTGCGATAAAGTGCTGTTAACTCGGCGATGGCTCCTTGTGAATATGCCCCTTAGATTTCTACTGTATATTCACTCAAAGTACTTAACTGCCCGTTTGGTTCTCCAATAATACCTTCTTTTCAAAAGATCACAGAAAGGTAAATCAAGTCGCAATCTGAAAGTAAAGCTCCCCAAAACCCCACTTTCATATTATGAATTTTCCCACAAGTATGAGTGGACATAACTGATCGAATTCTTTGCAGCGTAATCACACAGAATTGCCTAAAAATTATACTACGTTATGCAGAATTACTCAACAAGAGTCATTCTACATTTGGCACTATTTCCTAAGTGCAAAATGCTCCCTTTTTAGATGGAAGGATGTATTTTGCGCTATGAGATAGCACTAACTGCAATAGCAACAGCAGTGCAAGCAGTCACTTGAAAAATCTGCGTTTGGAGTAAGATTTAGATCCAACTTTGCACACAAAATTTTGCTCTAATGTACAAAAGGCACCATTTAGTCCAAAAGAGATCCAAGGATTATTTGTGTACTAAGAAATTGAGGTAAATACAAACTACCACAAAGAGAACACTACCAGCTTGTCGCTAAATTTGTTGTTGTTGTGCAAATGCCCCTCAGATTACTCTTAATTATACAAGCAGGAATAATCACATAATTATCAGTAATTTTGCATGAAAGAATAACACATAATTACCAAAATTACTGCAGTTACTCCAGCATGATGAAAATTACCCCCAGGCCCATGCTATTCAAGCAGAGACCTCTTTCATAGAACCAAATGGGTGTGACTTTCTTCCACAAGTTGGACATTTTGGAGGTTGGAATTTGTGTGCTGTTTTCTTTTTTCTGTAATACCCCTATCGAACTTGCCTACAAGATGAAGTTGTTTCAAGCTATAACAGATCTATAAGTTGTTTTTCTAGGTAGACAGAAAAAAGTATAACAGTATGGCAAGTGTGACAGACCAGGCAAAACCCATGACTGAATATTAAAGCGACCTAGTGGCCATAAAACTATTATTTACATTTGTACGCCCACTGGGAAGACTGCCTTTTTCTCCAACAATGACTAAATACTGGTGAGTATTATGTACAATTATATACAGACTTCTCCCTGGATCTAAATATGACCCCACTGGTTCATGGAAGTTCAAAGGGTCCAAATCCAAGTTTTATAAAAATAAACAGGAAGGACACAGTGAGATCACAGGACAATCATAGGTTTGACAAACAAAGTAGAAATTGTTCTTGAAAACCTTGAGGTATGGATGTAAGATGAATTAGAATGTCTTAGTATGTTGATAAAGCAGTTAGTAAAATATGTTAATCGCAAAAATCCAAAGGGCAAGTTTAAAGTGATTCCGCTCTTTTTTTTTTGTTAAATAGGGAAATAAATTCCAGAGTGAGGAAACAGTATATGGTTTATGTCCCTGAGAGGAATACTAGGGTGACGTTATTTAAAAGGAGAAGGAGTCAATTGAAGGTCCATTTAAAAACGAGAGGCTTGGGATAAGTGTTGGATCAATGTAAGGGAAGCTGTAATAAATGGTCAAACCAGGTCCTTTTGATGCTTGTCACAGAAGGATGTGGATCAAGAGTCAGATCCTTCCCCATGCCTTTTGAGGAATTTGCTGGATTCACTTTATCACTGTGCTTTATGCTGCAAATGAGGGAGAGGTAGTTAGTCCTATAGGAGATACTCATCTATATAGTCCTCCTTCTCAAAAACAGATTTAGTTAGCAATCCAAGGAATGCGTACCTCGGCTGCGATGGGGCCAGGCGAAATTCCAATTTCTGAATTAAAACAAGATATATCCCTGTTGAGTAGAATTTTATTTCCGGTTTTAAAAAGCTGTTATAAAAACGAAAAAAATCCCAAATTCACATATGGGAAGTATTTAAGTACCACTATTCAAGAAGGGAGATCGAAATCTACCAGAAAATTACCATCAGATTGCCCTGCTAGACCCAGTGGGAAATGTTTTCTCTAAATGTTTATAGACCCATATTCAAGTCCCAAATATTAAAATGACAATCCCTTTTGGCAGATCAACAAGGGCATGCCTGCTCCATCCGTACTATGTCCTATTATCTGTCATGTGGCTGGTTGTGGGGATTTCAACTGTGCCCTGCAGATTGTTGGCAGAAGTGAAATAGCAACTTTAGAAAATTTCTGAAAGCAACCAGACAACTGTATGGATTTACCTTTCAAGCATTATTGTAAAATGTTGTGGCACGTCTGAATATTTAATGCTTGAAGTATTTGTCACAGCCAGAATCTTCTATAAGGGATAAATGGAGCACAGATGCAGAGGATGTGGGTCAAGTATTCTACTCCCCTAGCACATAGACTACATTGCTTGTTGTCATCTTGTTCTTTCTGACTGTAACAATATGCTTTTAGGAGGACCCATCCAAATCTTTGTTTCATAAGGTGTTTTTTTATTTCCTAACCAAGCGGTTGGAAAAGGTAGATTGGAAGAGCACCTATTTCATAGAGCATGGCTGCCCAGCTACCATGTTCCCTACAGTGACCACACATCCTTCTCCATGGATACTAGTTTGGCTTGTTTTAACAGTATATTCAATATCTGGTCAGCTGGGAGGTTGCTTGCCCAAATGTCTTGTGCCTTCAAATTGGCCAATGAGGTATTCAGAAATAAATGTCATCTGGCTTGTGAAGAGTTTTTTACTGCCCATATGGTAAGTTTTAGGGTGTCAGTCAGTGTTTGCTTGACTTTTAGGCAGTAGGCTAAAACTTTTGCTTTCCATATCAGATGTTGTGAAGTCAAGTTGAATTCTAAGCAAATTTAAGCATGTGTTGTACTTTCCAGTAGGGCACAAATCATACAATGACAGGGGATTTGTGCCCTCTGATTTCTATTTTTGCTGCCACTGCCAGGGCGAGTGTGATTGGATTGCTGTCTAAACCTTAGATACAAAACAGGGCTGTCCTCTCTCAGCCTTGCATCTTGCTCTTGCTGTGTAAACTCTTGCTAGGTTTGTCCAGGAATTTCACTTGTTGAGCACCCAGACCTGTAAACTGCATTATGCATGTAAAACATCCTCTCTAATAGTAGCCATAACTTCTGCACTTTACAATTTTTGGACTGTTGGTAACGCACTCCTGATCCAGTGATGCAGATATTGACAATGCCTGCAGATACTGCTCTGCCTGAGGTGCTAAAGTTCTGAAATTGGTTTATCACTTTCTGGCATTGTATCATTTCTACTTGTGAATTTTTGATACCTAAATTGGAATGACTTCCATAGCCCTGGCTTTTTCCTCACTCACTGCTTTATAGGATGTGTTGTTGGTGTCCGTAACTCCCTTAGAAAGTTGTGGACATTGCCTTGTTGATTTCAAAGTGAGGGCTGGCTATCCACTTACTTTGTGGCTCATCCACCCTTCTTGAGGCCTTGTTGTTATATAATACATTATAATGATATGGCTGATATGTCATGGTGCATCCAGTGTTTCATTTGCATGATTGTTGAGAGCCTCGTGAACATTATCTATTTATCAAGAAGAGCACCAACATTTCTTGGTTTCATGGTAGTAATCTGATGGTTCGGCACTTCTATATTGATATGACATGAAACATTTGTGTTTAGTAATTTTTGGTCCTTTAAGCATCAATAGCATCAGTCACCCTGGAGCTATGTACTTTTGTCTGGGATCTCCTGTCTTGTAAATTGAGAAACTTACTAAGGAAATCTCAAAACATTAGGATCAGAAATGTTTGAAATATTCTTATCTCTTTGCAAGTACATATATGCAAATCAGTCCTGGACCTGAATTGAGTATGACTAACGAAGAAGTACATTCCATTTTTAAAACATTGTCAGTTGCATTCCTGAGAAAATGCTGGAAATTAGTAGATCAAAACAAATCTTAGATTTAAGCATGAGATTCATGTTCAATCAACTACTCTACTTGACCCTGAGCCACATTTATATACTGTTTTTAGTATAAAATTAATTACTGTTTCTGTGATTCATGAAAGTCTTAATCTAACCTAACTGTTTCTTTAACTGAGTCTCTGGCTCAGCTCTACAAGGTTTGCTTTCGCACACACAGGTGACACAAGGGAACTCAGTTCAAGGCACCAATGTCTGAATGTGAAAGACGTGGACACCCACAGAACTCTATCCAGTACATAGTTGAAACAACGTCAATGGTTTTGGGTTGCTAACCATCCTTAAACAGGGATCCAGGGACACCACTGTGATCAGAAACAAACCATATCCATTCTCTTCAATCACTCACCCTCAAGATGTGCTAAGAAAAATACACTTTAAAAAGCAAGTTTATTTCAACAAGTGCACCCTGTGCTCAACACATCTAAAATAACGACACAGAATATGTTGTTGTGGAGAAGTGTGGCTCAGTGGTTAGAGGCGGCAGACCTGGAAGCTGAGATCGGCCCGGGACCAGGGTTCAATTCCCAATGCGGCAGGGTCTTGAATCAATGTCCGGGGACTCGATATTTCTCGCCTCGGCGCCTACTCTAACCTTGGGCTCCACTCTGCAAATCTGGTCAATAGCTTGCTTAATCTTCACAACGGCCCCTTCAACGCCGGGGATGCCTGGTCTTACCTTGGGGGTGCCCAGGAGGGGCCATCTCACAGGGAAAGCCAGGACGGGTTCCCCAGCAGTATACAGCGCCGGGACACCCCGGTGTGGGTAGCTGTGTGCTTTACAAGTATACCATTAATTAATATGATTAAAACAGCACAAATGCGCGTTGCTAACAACAAAAAGAAAATTAATATTTCTAACATGGTTAAAATGTCATCTAAAAATCTAACAACTTAAAGCCTAACTCTATGGGTTACATCAGGATGGCATGGAAACTAGAATAACGTGCACATAGATTATCTTTGGGAGGATGTGCTCACTGCATACCTTATTTACAGCACAATGCTGTAATTATCAGGAGTGAAGGAGGCCATGCTCCCTGTGAAAAGCAAATAGATGTTCAGCATCAGCATCAACTCCTCCCAGGCTCAGGCATGGTATCAGCTTTCAGCAGAAAGGGTGTTATGGTAGCAGCATCTCTGGCAGGCAGGATTGTCTTCTGGTTTGGCAGTATCTTGTTTCCAATAATCCGGGCTGAAGGACCTCTCCTGACAGGCAGTCCTTTTATATTGTATCTTATCTAGGATGGAATTTCAAGCATCATTTTATGAATATGTGATATAACCAATGAGTGTCAAGATGCTAATCTAAGATGCATTCCTTTAAACATATAGGGTAAAAGAATGACAATTCAGACTACACTGTTCTGGCAATTATTCTTTGCTTGACTATGAAAATGAGATAACAAGGCACTTGTTCTAGAGTGATGTTACATCAGGTATTTTGTTGATGTCTATATCTTAATGACTTTACACGTTCACAGTTCTTGAAAAGTTAAGAAAAGACATCATCTGTATCAAAGTAAAATTGTTGATGATTTTGCAAAAATAGATAAAATATATCCTCAGCCTACTCACAATGGAGTTGGGCCTTATTTCTTTACGTCACCACTATAAATCTTATCCTGGCATTCCTAATCACAGGTAACATTAGGCACATGAAATGGCAAACTGGATTCCAAATACACAGCAAAAACATGTGTTTTGTGGCTCACTATCACTTTTTCAACGCTGACAAATAGAATCAATTTAAACAGAAAGTGCAAATTTAGAAACATGATTAAATGGTCAATAAACCAACATTGCCCTTGATAAGGCAGTGGCCATAAATAGGTGTGTGTGGTACTGGTGTAGTCTAGGAAAACCCCAAACACAATTGTTAAGACTTTATGACTTAGTGTGGACTTTGGGTCTATCCCATGCTCAAGATGCTGTGGTTTACTTGTACGTCTAATTTCCCACCTCCTGATTCAATGGCTGTCCTCCTTACCCATGTGTTTGTCCCACCCATGGATCCTGTCAGTCTCACTGGTTCTCAATGAAATAACAAGTATACTTCCACTGTTAATGTGAGGACCTTTCATTGCAGTGCAAGAGAGAATATATTCGCTCCCTCTCTTCTTTTTTCCCTTATTCCTCCACTTTTCCCCTCTTGCTCTTTTTATATACAAATTAGGTCCTCCCCAAGCACACATATACCCCCACTTTGCTGTGTCCATAAATAACAGCAGAGAGCTGACATCTTTAAAGCTTTCTTTATACAGCATGAAATTGCTGTGCATACGCATGCCTGCCTGTGAATACACTGGGGCCCTTTTGGAATGATTTTTCAAAGAGTTTAAGAAATAGCATTTCAAGATAGCCACCGCATTTGGCAGCGCCCATCTCTGAAAAAAATAAAATTGAAAAACATGTCGGACTGCTCCCTTGTATTATAGGCGATAACTATTGGCTTTGCCAATGCTTGTTGGTTTCTTAAAATTGGTAATTCTTGTTTTCTTCTTTTAAAGGAGTTACTAGAGAAATCCACGCACTTTCTGTTCACCAGCTGTTATTTCTCACAATGGCAGTGATAAAATATTGTAAATATAGAAATAGAGACACACAGCTAGTTTTAAATAACATTCGTTGAAATGATTTCTTTTGAAAATGCTGTTGCTGACTCAATGCAACTAAATCATATGTTTGATATAGGCACCCTCGATCAACATCAATACATAAAACTTTCCTGGAGAGCAACGTGTAAATACATTTTATAAATACAATAAAATAAAGCACGTTTTTGCTATTTTTCCACTGCAGCTAAATGTTTCGTTTAGTACAAATTGACTTACAAACGCATCACTCTTAGTAAATAAATTGAAGTCCTTTGTTTCAGAAGAAACTGTTCTTTCCACCCTCACATGGTAACAGGTTTTACAGTTAATGGGGATCTAACCCTCTGGTATGTGCCGCAGCAATCCATTCGTAATTACTTTCCACGAGGAAAGGCAATTAAATGGCAACTGTTATTGTATGAAGCTGAGGATCAAAGCCAAAGCCCTCTTCACACCTGACGACTTGTATAACTCAATCCCTTGTCTTGGCTTCATGCAGTTATTAGCAGTTTTTTGAGAGAGTGCTATCCTTCTGCAACTCCAAAGTGGCTAAGTGGGGCCGTATTCAAAAGCAAGATTATCTTGGCTTTTAGTGGAAACCTCTATTTTTAACACGTGCAGTTGTGTTCCACTCGTGACACACCAACACAGGAAAAAAATAAGTGCATGATATTTTATAAGCGGAGAAGCTGTGTTGATTTAGATTTTTGGGTGCATGGTGATGTCTTTCAAGTAATTAGCAATTACGACCAGATATACGAACATTTTTAGTGGTTGCAAACACTCGATTAGCTAAATCACAGAGATTGAAACCGCTAGAAAGTTATTTTCTATGAACTAAACTAATATTAGGAATCATTACGTTTTAATCAATGGGGCTTGTTTTGGGTGCTTCTAAATTGTGATTTTGTACCATAAGCATCGTTGGTTTGCAGCTGTAATTCTGATTGCAAACCATTGATAAGTTACAGACTCCCCAGTTGGGAAGGTAATTCCTTACCAAAGGGAAGGAGGCTCCTCTTTTGACCCCCTTCTGTTTGCGAATTGGGAGGGCAACTTCAGGGGGAGGAGCCAACACTTAGTGAAGTTTTTAAAAAAGTAAAAACTTTTTTTAATTTTTATTAGTCATTAGGAAAATCAGGCTGATTAAAAAAAAAGTTTTCTTTTTTGAAATAGAAAGATGGGAATGGCACTCTCCTCTCCTTTGCAGGCCTCTATCCCTGTCCTTGCAACCAATTGGAGTTAGTTGCAAATTGACACCTGCCCAAAAGAATATTAAGCAGGTAGCTCAGTGACCTCTTCTGCATCTTCACTTTACAAACTGTCCTATTAGTGCATTGGATGGCTTCCGCAATAATTTAGTGGTCACAAAAAGTCAGCATGCAAATTGCAACTGCTGTTCGTGACCAATGTATGAGTACATTTGACCCCACATCAATGGTTTTCTTGATTATCTTTAACTTTTATGGCAGTGGTCTTCAACCTTTTTTGCTCTGAGCTCGCCTCAAGCAAAATGTTTTGAAGTCAGACCCCTCACTAAAACTTCATGGCATGACTTGAGTGGCTGGAGGGGAGAGGGGTGCTTATGAGATCATTTTCAGGAGTGCTTTTTTGCCGCTAATAATCCACAATAAATGCAAAAGAGCAAATACATTAAAGTTGAAATTGACAAAAAATACTACTCCCCAAATTAGGGTGATTTGAGCCCCTTGCACGCCTCTTCCCCAGTGCAACTTCAACTGCTGCACTGTTGACAGCTATGTCATTGAGTAGCAATTTACTACTCCTGTCTGGCCATCAATAAAATCTCGAAACATGATTGAAAAGAGCTCCCACATGTTGTCCGCCTCTTTACAGCAAGTGTGTCTTCAGCCCTAATGCTTGCAAGGATAATGAGCCTCCATGCCTCTTTTGTAAAGTATGACAGTCAGAACTGTGATGCAGTGGACCCCTCTCACTCCTGGACCCCAGTGCCACTGTGACACCTGATTCATAAATGAGAGCTACCGTCCTGTGAAGAGGGCAGTCTCCTCTGCCGCTTGTTAGGAAAAGGAACTCCATTTGCCCCATCCCCACTGTGCCATTTCTGTTAGGCCTAATTTAAGGTGTTTCCTCTGCTTCAGTTGTACCCTCTCGTTGGCCATTGTTCCGAGACCCAAAGCAACAATGGCACAGGCTGGGTGGACTGGTCCCTCGTGCAAGCAAGAAAGGATAGTAAAACAACCATTATTGGGGTTTAGTTGGGACCTGACCCCCTTGGGCTCCAGTTCCACTGCATGTGCAGCACCATTTATATGTATTGCACTGCCCACTTTACAAGGCCAGCACACTTGGGCCCGAGGCCCGACAAAGGCGGTGTGCCCCTTCGTTAGAAAACAGGAGGAAGACCCACATTTTGGCCCCCTATAGCTCGGGGACTGTTACTGGCACAGCTAGAGTGACCTGCCCCCCAATTCCGCAAGGAATATGGCTCCCCAACCTCCTTTTTGCTGGTATCCGAACCATATTTGAGGTGTAATGCACCTTCACACCACTAAATCAGCGCCACTGAAACTGCTGCACTAATGGAGGTGCTGGTCAATTAAAAAAATAAGTCTGAATATCCTGCCATCTTCCTCCGGACATCACTTTAAGGAAGTAATCTCTGTTCATTTGTAAATGAAAAAATGAATCCCCACAACATCCCATTCATTGAGCCATCACTTACCTAAAATTAATGTGAATGTGTGCAGTTGCTTACCCACCAAATGTAAAGGCTGGCTGGGAGCAAATGTAGTATTACACTTTTGCAGTCACTTGAAGAATCATGGCAACAGTTTTATTATTTTTGAGAGATAATATAAAGGTGCCGGGTTTTGTAAAGTCTTTTATATGGACTTATAAAAACGCTCACACCAGGTACTGTCTGGCTGCTTGTTACTAACAGTATTTTTTTAAGTGCCACTTTTACCTGAATCATGAAATCATTTTGTGCCGGTCTATGGTACTGTTAGTAACACAATTTAAAAATAATAACAAACCTATCCAGGATTCTTTTTGTTACAGGCTCGGACATCATAGCACTATGAATACAGAAGTCACTATTCTGCACGGCACCAACCAGGATTCAAATCTGTAGCTCTCTGGTCTCACAAACAGACAAGACATGGCAGTGATTGTGCTAACCAATTGAGGTTTCATAACCTAAAAGAGAGAACTTCCAACTAATTAATTGGCATTTACTCTTCATTTAAAATGTGTGCATTATTTTATAGGCAGTTGCCGGAAGGGGAACAAAAACAACTAAATACTTACAGAATCTTTCATTGTTATAGCCACATCTTTGCCCGTCCAGGATGTGTTCAGGATCACACATGTCATATTTTTTGAATTTTTTTTGTTGGAAAGCAACAATCCCTGAATTGTTAATGAGGACCTTGTTGTGCTTCTGCATGAGAATGAAATTGATGGGCTAAATAATGTCAGTACTTCATGTAAATGAAGGCAGCCTGGAAATGCGAAAACGCACTTCCAGGCCATCTTCATTTACAAGTGTTTACTGAGACATTGTTCCCCCCTGGGAATGCAGTCATGGACCCCCAGGGGGGCGTGCCCTACAGTTTGAATACCTCTCCAGAGTGGCCCTTCAAAGATGAGGAATTACTGGACTTGAAAAGTTAATTTCAGCGTGAATCCCCCATGTTATTCATTATCACTCCAGTTTGTCACCTAGAGACTATACTTGCTATTAACAGATGAAGTCTCTGATTGTAAGATACAAGGAGCTATATTAGACATAGGGTGCATGGCTCTGCTGTGCACCATTGCACACCTCTAACTGGTGCACTGGGTACATACAGGGATTATGCAGCGTTCAACAACATATTTACTGTTGTCAATATACGTGGCCTCCATTTTAAAGGCATGTACACATCCTGCTGTAGATGAGTGCAGTAAATGACTACATTCACCTGAAGGGAAATACCTCAGGGGTCTCTTTGACTCTTGTACCAATTTCACAAAGATCACTCCGGGAAGGGGGGCACTCTGATTGTGTGGTGTGCCCCATCTACGTGGTTCACAGTCAGTGCACCTCCTGACAGCATCATTGTCTCTGCATTCACTTGGATAATGTGACACAGGCGAAAAGGTAAAGGAATTCCTCATTTGCATGGGGCCACACCCCCATCCAAATGAGGGCATGCTCACTTGGGATTGCACAAGTGCACAATTAGAGCCAGTGTTATCCATAATCCAAGTGTCTGCGGCTACTGCTGTAATACCATAGTAACCCAGGGAGTTAAAAAGTAGATGTAAATGTCTGTTGTGCTCCCAAAGACACTACTTATCACATGGCCCTGATGTGTAGAGTTACCCCTAGATCTGGTAATTGCAATGGGTTTGGCATCTTCCTTTCAGCCCCCTTAGTGAATATTTACAAAGCAATTCGAGGTCCCAAGACATTGATGCTTATTTTATTCAGTGCTACAACACAAAGGAGTTCCAAAGACAACAATACATCCTTACTGGCTGCCTATTTTTCATTGCAGGTAAATTACATGGACAGGATCAGAAGTATTACAAATGTCTAGTGGAAACATTAGCTTATAACACACACACACATATATATATATATATATATATATATAAATATATATATATATATATATTACCTAGTGGCGGTCGTCAGTAGGTAGTTATAGTTAGGATTTTTTTCAATGCAAAATCTCAAAATTCTATTGTGAATAACTTTGGCGCTGGTTGACGAATCTGCCTGAAAATTTCCTCAAATTTGCCTCGCGGAGTTCTGGTCCTTCCCTGAAAGTTTCGGGGGGATTCGTCAAGCGGGGGCCGAGATAAAAAGGGGGGTCCCAAAACGTGTTTTCCCCATGTTAATTTCCGTAGGGCGGTCAACCTCACTTTTAGCCCGAACGGCTGAATGGATTTCCACCAAACTTGGCAAAATTGTAGGGACTGGTAGCCCAATGTGCCTTTGCTATGTCTCAAGATATGTGCTCCAGTGGTTTTTACGAAAATTAACTTTGAAAAAATATATATTGGGCTACATTGGGCTATATATATGTTAAAGCCCAAATGTAGCCCAATGTAGCCCAATGTAGCCCAAAGATGGCCACCAGAGACAAAAAATACAAATGTAGCCCACATATCAGCCAGATGTAGCCCAACTATAGCCCAATGACAGAAAGTCCCAGAGTGTTCTAAAGAACAACTAGAGCGCTAACAGTCTTACTTATGACAAAAGTATGGCACACCTGAAGTCATCTTGATTGGAATAAAGTGTTAACACTTAAAACATTTAATTTGCAAAGGAACAAAATGAGGGGGTTCATTTTGACATATAAATTATGATTAGTGCTGAAGAAAGAAAAATTAGGGCACATTTTGAGTGACTTCTCAAATTCTCTTATATTTCATGAAAAAAATTCTGATATGCGTCTCCCAAGATGGCCACCAGAGACAAAAGAGCCCAAATGTGGCCCAAATATCAGCCAGATGTAGCCCAACTATAGCCCAAAGACAGAATGTCCCAGAGTGTTCTAAAGAACAACTAGAACGCTAACAGTCTTACTTATGACAAAAGTATGGCACCCCTGAAGTCATCTTGATTGGAATAAAGTGGTAACACTTAATACATTTAATTTGAAAAGGAACAAAATGAGGGGTTTCATTTTGCCATATAAATTTTTTATATATATATCCTCCTCCAATCCTGCTTTCACTAAAAAACAGGTCTGACACATGCTCTGGATACCAGCAAGTTTCTTTATTCCGCCATTGCACACATAATTCACACTTCGTGTGTCCACAAGAATCAGCCTCCAGCAGACGAGTTTCGGCGTGTGCCTCATCAGTGCCGGGGGCTCGCTGAAATTTGCCAAGATGGAAATGCTCCGAAGCTGCTGTTTTTAAGCTGCTAACCGAGTCTTCTCATTGGCGGGCAATCACTCTCACTGAAAGCGGACAAGGAATGTTGCTCAGATCGTTGTTGCCGCTATTCCCACCAAGAGACCTCGGGTGAAGTGCATCGAGTCCCGCAATATGGAACCAACAGGCAGTAAGAAAGAGGTACAGTGATCTAACTTCGCACATAATAATGCTTGCAGTGTTGGCTCCTTTTAGCATTGCGGGAAAACGCTGGCGGCTTCCATCATTGCTGGAAAGTCCATTAAACAGACATACTGTCTGCTCCCTCTCCCCAATACCTTTGAGACACTCCAGGTTGTGGGGACACCGCATTGTGCCTTCCAAGCACATCGTCCATTGCCACAGTTTGTCGGTTGATGCGGAGCTCCAGACCGAGGGGCGTGTCAGAAAGCGGAGCCGACCTCCGCTTTAATATCCTCCTCCAATTCTGCTTTCACTAAAAAACAGGTCTGACTCATGCTCTGGATACCAGCAAGTTTCTTTATTCCGCTATTGCACACATAATTCACACTTGGTGTGTCCACAAGAATCAGCCTCCGGCAGTGGTAACACTTAATACATTTAATTTGAAAAGGAACAAAATGAGGGGTTTCATTTTGCCATAGAAATTTTATATATATATATATATATATATATATATATATATATATATATATATATATATATATATATATATATATATATATATATATATATATATATATATATATATATATATATATATATATATATATATATATATATATATATATATTCACTGAAAAAACCATAGGTTTCACACCAGTTATAGTAAGGAATTAGCATTTAAAAAACCTATTAAATTCACTGAAAAAACCATAGGTTTCACACCAGTTATAGTTAGGTGGAATTTTTACTCGCATAAAACCATTGAAATTCCCACGTTATAGTTAGTTGGACTCACTATAACTTGCGCGTGCAATGCACTGCTGATGACGTCACATATTACATCACTCATGACATGGTCAGTGACATCACTCATGACATCACTGATGACATCTCAAATGACCTAATCTTCGCTGAAGAAGATCTTATAGCCATGGGAAGAATCCAACCAGTGGGATGGTCAGACCACTATCTTATAACATTTAATATCCACACTCTGATTAACACAGGACCGGCAAACATACAGGTCAGAACCTTTATTAGCCGTGACTGGAAAGGACTACTAAAAAGGAAAGGGGAAAAGGAGACTGACCTCTTTCAGCTACAGACCCTGTTTAATCCAGAGAAGGATATTACCGCGAACTATCGCTCACTCTGTGATCATGTAACCAAGAAACTTGATCACATGGCACCGCTGAAATTAATCAGGAAAAAAGGCAACCCTTCCGCGCCCTGGTATACGGAAACACTGAAAGACCTAAAAACGTTTGTAAAAAGGCAGAAAGGCAATGGAGAAAAGATTACACAGAACAGAATAGACTACTCTGGAGGCTGATGATAACTAAGTACAAGAAAGAGATTGCCACAGCCAAAGCAGGACACTGTGCAGCCATTATCCTAAAAAGCTCTAATAAGTCACGTGACATCTTTAAGATAGTAAAAGAATTGTCCCACTCTGAGTGTGCCATTAGCAATATCAAACCTTCACAGGAATTATGTGATGGTTTGGCCTCCTTCTTTCAGGAAAAAATTACCAAACTAATAGAGAGCATGGAGGATGCCCCCACTTCCCTAGCGCAGCACAAGAGCAGCAGGGAGAATGGGAAGAAGAGAGAAGGAATGGAGGGACACCTAATGCCAAAGGCTATCCTGGACAAATTTGATACTCCCGCAGAACAAGAGTTTGCGCAAATAGCACTCAGCATAACATCTACTGCACAAAATAGAAAAGGAATTTGGGGCTGAATTCTTCCCTGTACTCCGTCAGCTATGCGATCAATCCCTCGGCACAGGTATTGTACTGAGAGAATGGAAACAGGCAGTTGTCACACCCCTGCTAAAGAAATCGAATTTGGTCCCCAGTTGCCACAAAAACTACCGACCCATCTCGCTCCTTCCGTATCCAATTAAGATCTTGAAACGGCTGGTCAGTAGGTCACTGTCCCTCTTCCTGGAAACAAATAACTAACATCCTTGAAGAGAAGCAATTTGGGTTTAGACCATCCCATGGGACCGAGTCAGCTTTGCTGATGGTCCTGGACAACCTACGAATGAGGGCGGACAGGGGAGAAACAGCAATTCTTATTCTGCTGGACCTGTCTGCCGCGTTCGACACTGTGAGTCATGACATCCTGCTGACAAGGCTGAAAACCTTTGGAGTAGAGGGAGCGGCGCTTGACTGGCTTCGTTCCTACCTGACAGATAGATGGCAGGCAGTGGCACTCCCTCCATACCAGTCTGAGTTTGACAGAGTTCCACATGGGGTTCCACAGGGGTCTGCGATCAGTCCGATCCTTTTTAATGTCTATATGCAACCCCTGATGGGCATCATCAAGGCTCACGGCATTAGCGTGATCAACTATGCGGATGACACGCAGCTGATGATTTCTCTTGATGGTGCCCATGCAGAATCACTTGAGACATTTCACACCTGCATGCTGGAAATGGCAACTTGACTAAAAAGTAACTCACTACAATTTAACAGTGGCAAAACTGAGATAATGCAATGCAAAGTGGGAAGAATTGCCAGAAACCTGCCTGTTGACTTTTGGCTCTTGGATTCAGGTGAGCCACTGACACCAGTAAAAACGGTGCGGAATTTGGGGGTCAGCTTTAATGACAACCTGAATCTGGAGACCAACGTCAACAAACAGGTGAGCAGCTGCTTCGCCCTAATGCGGGGCCTCCGAAAGCTGCTGCCCCTCCTCCCAGCACAGACTAGAGCAACCGTAGTCAGGAGCACTATTCTTAGCCGCCTGGATTACTGTAACGCTCTGCTACTGGAATCTCCTGCATATTTGATTTCCAGACTCCAGAGCATACAGGCGGCAGCTGCGAAAATGGCACTCTCTCAAGGACGACGATCCTCCCCCACTCTAGCACTGGCCGAGCTACACTGGCTGCCCGTGCATCAGATGATCCTTTTCAAATCTCTATGCACTGTCTTTAAGGCAGCCCATTGTCTGGGTCCCAAACCTCTACAAAACAAATTCAAATGGTATGAGCCCACACGGACCCTCCGCTCCTCATCCACTAATCTCATTAGTATACCTAGGATCAAGAAAGCTACTCACGGTGGCAGAGCCTTTAGCATAGTAGCAGCCCACCTCTGGAATAGCCTCCCTATTGCAATCAGGAAAACAAAAAAACTGATGCCTTTCCGCAAAAAGGTAAAGACATGGCTCTTCCCCAAAGTCTAACTGCCCCAAGAGTAATTTGCCCACTTCCCCCATCCTGCCCCATGATGCCCAGTTCTTAGTTGCACTTTCACAGCGCCAGGATGCCCGTAGGGTTGCAGTGCGCTTTAAAAATGGCATAAATAAAATAAATTCATAGAATAAGAACCATATTTTTTACCCATACAAAACGATACCTGATTGGGAGATGAAAAGTGTTGTTTTTTAAAAGTAGGTTGCACATTTGTTTTGTGGAAAAGCATCTTTGTGATTGGTTAAGAAAAAGCAGTTTCAACGTGGAGTACATATCATAGGATAAAATTTGCTCAACTCAACCACACCTGCTACTTGCATTTGGCAGGCACTGTTCGAGCTTAAATCAATTGTGAACTTTTAACCTGCACGTGCTGTTAAATGTTTGAGAAAATGTTGCAAAAAAATGTCGTTAGGTTTAAAGAAATTGATGAATTATTAACCTGCATGTGTTGTAGAAGGTTCTAGAAAGTGTGTTGATAGAATACGTTGCACTGCTGACTTCAATGAGTCGTTGAATATGAAAAAAAAATTATATAGAAAATTAAAAAGAAACTAATAGAGAGAAGTTTTGAAACGTAAAAGAATCAAGGAATATTCTAATTTGTTCTTTACATGTATTTATTTGTGTAGGAACAAAATTATAGAAACAACAGCATCAGGAAGAGGAAGAAGAGGGAGTGGGGGGGGCGGGGGAGATGGGCACAATGGCACACATGCACAATGAAGTAACACACAAGTATAGACAAACAATGGCCAAAATGAAACACACCAACAAGGAGCACTAGTCACACAACCCGCCAACATCACACCACTGAACCAGCATAGAAGTGAAAACCACGCTGCATTCATACAGAATGTGTAGATAGACCGGTCATGGGTGTTGTGGGATGTCTGTGACCGTGGTCATTAAGGATGAGATGCCCAGCATGTGGCACATGGGCGGGTTCACTGTGTGTTACGTTGCCAAACAGCTGCTCCTCCCTACCACACTTTTGTATGGTGTACTGTTGTATCCCGTGCACTCGTACGGCACAGCATTGTAATGCCTATTCAGGCATGTCCTGCGGCATTCCAACTACACCATGAGAGTGCCGTTTGGTGGTGTTGCATGCCACTTTACTACATGGTCTGCTGCTGTCCTCGAGGCAGGCCATAACAGAACACAGAGACACACTTACCGCACTTTATGCACACGGACATGTCTGAGACACCCCATTTCCCGTGCCGGATAGGCACAACCCTGCGCTGACCTGTGTGCGCTGGACCAGCACATGCCTGTGGTCCACGTATGAGGATGCGTGCGTAGCTACATGTCCAGGGTCAATGCCAACGCTGAGGTGACATGGTAATGTCTGCTGAAGACAGCAGACCGTGATGTTGCAGGTCCCGTGCCTATCATGCTAACAAAATGACCATACGGACACACTTGCTCAGATGTGGGTTTGGGGGGCATTGACGGGCCTGGCATTGTTGCGATGAGTCTAGTGGTCCTCATGGGTATCCCTGTATCATGCTCATTAACTCCATGGCACCTGTGGGAGTTCTGGGGTGGCTCCTGGCTGTGTTTCCTTTCATGCTGCAGGTAGTCGTCCTGCTTAACACCAGTAGAAAGCAAGTGTAAAATCCCTGGTGCTAATGTGGCTTATTGCCGGAATTTGTTTTGCATTGCAGTTATTGTGAAAGTTGTGATATTTTCGTGTGAAGAAAAATATACGAACTGGGCAGTGTATCCCGTCAAGATCCAGCACCTAACACACTATTCCCAATCAATATAAATACAATTGGATTTCTTCATTGATTTTGTGTGTACTCTGTAAGTGCAGCCACTACCTCAGTGCAATTCAATACAGGAGTTTAGTATTTAGAATAAATCGTAAAGGTGCACCTCGTGTCTTTTTGCATGGGAACGGCTACTCAGCATTTCATTATCAGCACTTTAATGCAACTAATTATGAGATAAATCTAACACAGTATTCAGAAGTTGGTGCAAACTGCAGACATCACCAGTATTCCCACGATAAGTGCCCCAAAATTTAACACCATGGTGGATACCACCAAATAACAGTAATAAGAACAAGAAAGAGTCACACAGCAGTTAAGAAAACAACCAAAAAGGTTAATCATTTTGTTTTGTGCAGTGGGCTGACTCCACGTGTCCGTCAAAACCCCGCCGATCTCAGAGGTGTTGCTGAGTCCTGAGTCATGAATGGCGGAGACCACTTCAGCTGCGTGGCAGATGTCACAGATGTTGCTGAGTCTGGAATGGTGGAGACCACATCAGCTTCTATGCGGCCCGGCAGATCTCACACATGTCGCTGAGTCCTGAGTCATCAATGGTGGAGACCACCTCAGGGTTTGGTGCCGCTAAGCCTGTGGAACTCAAGTCTGTGCCATGTGATGGTAGACCCCTGATGGCCACATGAGTTTCGGGTGGCACTTACCCTATGCATATGAAGTCCACGCCAAGGGGATGGTAGGCCCCTGACGACCATAGAGCTGAGGGTGCGATTAACCTTCTGCGCAAGTTTTCACTGACTCTTTATTTGAGACCCGTGGAGCGCCCACCAACCAGTCAGCACCAGCAATAAAGGATGTTATGCTGTCGATCCATTATATTTACGTGGTCACATGGCCTGTGATGCATGTGCCTAATGCATGTGGTGTGTGTGCAAACCTGCCCTCAGTGAGTGGTCGTGAGATGTTAAGAACTAGACCACTGACCTGCACACCAACAGCAAGTACGCCTGCGACAGGTAGCTATGTTGGGCCAACATCAGAACGTAACCAGAGTGGCGTGGGGTGGCGTACGACCGAACAGGGCAGGGATAGCAACAATGACGCAGATCGCTCGGGGTACTGCGTCTGTGAGTCAAGCGAACGGTCAGCAGCTGTCCCTCTGTGAGCCTGGGCGCAAACTGTTCATAACTCACACTACATAAGTATTGAAGAATCATTTTGTGATTCAGTTAGTCAGCTGGCATCTGTCCGAGGCATTTGTGATAACATATCAGAGTTCTTTCTGTGAGAGATACCTCTTTGACGCTCCCTTTCCTAACATTAGCAGGTAACGCACCCTCTTCCCACATTACCAACATACCCCCAACAACCTTCTTGGGCCTGGAAGTGTCCCTGTGTGGTTGGACAAAGAAGAATCTTAGTCATGTATAGATTTACATATTTAAAAAAATTATTTAAAGAAAAGAACAACAAATAAGACTGAATGGGATGCTGGTGCTGTGGTCGCTGCCACAAAGTTGGGGTCACTGCCATTCAGGACTTAGGACACAGTTACATATATGGGATTGGTTAGTGTTAAATAGGGTTAGTAGCACCAGAAGCGTTGAAACTGTATGAACCTGTGATGGTGCTTGGTGTGGACGGCCTCACTGGGAGTAATGTGTGTTGTCTACTGGACTGCATCATGTGGTATCGGGACTCTATCTGAATTGTGAGGCGTGCTGACCGTAGTGTAGGCTAGAGGTAGCAATGAATTAGGGCCCACAGCCACATGCCTACGTGCAGGTTCAGTGGCACCACTTGTCGCCAGCTTTCAATATGAAAATACACCTCACTAACTGAAGGGAGTCTGGTGCTGTGGTCGCTGCCACAAAGTTTTGGGTCACTGCCATTCAGGACTCCGGACACAGTTACACATGTGGGATTGGTTAGTGTTAAATGGTTAGTGTTAAATAGGGTTAGTGGCACCAGGAGCACTGAGACTGTAAGAGCCTGTGATGGTTCTTGGTGTGGACGGCCTTACTGAAAGTAATGTGTGTTGCCTACTGGACTGCGTCATGTGGAATCGGGACTGTATCTGAATTTTGAACCCTACTGACCGTAGCGTAGGCCAGAGGTAGCGATGAGGAAGGGCCCACAGCCACGTGCATTCGTTGGTGCCCCAACGGCCAGCGTAGTGCAGGTTCAGTGGCACCACTTGTCGCCAGCCTTCAATATGCAAATACACCTCACTAATCGAAGGCATGCAGGTGCTGTGGTCACTGTCATGAAGTTTGGGTCTCTGCCATTCAGGAGTCAAGACACAGTTACCCATGTGGGATCGGCTTGAGTTAAAGAGGGTTAGTGGGACTACGTGTTACTGGCTTGCATATCGAAATTTGCCTCACAAATCGAAGGAAGTATGGTGCTGTGGTCGCTGCCACAGACTTGGCATCACTGCTATTCAGGACTCAAGACACAGTTACACATGTGGGATCGGCTTGTGTTAAAGAGGGTTAGTGGGACTATGTGTCGAAGGGAGTATGGTAGGGCTGGGCGTAGTTCGCGAAGTAGCGCTACGTGTAGATTTTTACTCGAGCTGCAGCTTTCTCAGCGCGGACTGGAAGTTTATCATTGCGAGCGGTCGCGAGCACACACAACCAATTGCAATGAGAAACCAGACCTCTCCGCGTTGAGAATCTCGCTGGGAGATTTATTTTCCACACTCGCGATCGGCAACTTGATGTTGGACGAGGAAAAAATGTAGCCAGGATGTCATTTTGCTTGCTTGCGGTCGCCAACTTGATGTTGAGGACCGCAAGCAAGAAAAAAATGATCGCTGAACTACGCTATGCTTCGCTACGAGTGTTCGCACTGTGCTACGTGCAGTTCACGTAGCGCGAAGTTGTGCAAACTACCCGAGTGTAGCGTAGTGCTTTGCCCAGGGTTTGAGTATGGTGCTGTGGTCGGCAGCCACGGACTTGGGGTCACTGCTATTTAGGACTCAGGACTCAGGACACAGTTACACATGTAGGATCGGCTTGTGTTAAAGAGGGTTAGTGGGGCTATGTGTCGCCGGCTTTGCATATCAAAATATGGCTCACTGATCAAAGGGAGTGTGGTGCTGTGGTTGGTGCCATGGACTTGGGGTCACTGCCATTCAGGACTAAGGACACAGTTACACATGTGGGATCAGCTTGTGTTAAAGAGTATTAGAGGGACTACGTGCCGCCGGCTTGCATATCGAAATATGCATCACAAACCCAAGGGAGTATGATGCTGTGCTCTGTGATCCGGATTCGGGGTTACTGCCATTCAGGACTCAGGACACAGTTACGCATGTGGGATTTGTTTGTGTTAAAGAGGGTTAGTGGGACTACGTGTCGCCGGCTTGCATATTGAAATATGCCTCACAAATCGAAGGGAGTATGGTGCTGTGGTCGCTGCCACGGTCTTGGGGTCACTGCTATTCAGGACTCAGGACACTGTTACACATGTGGGATCGGCTTGTGTTAAAGAGGGTTAGTGGCACCAAGTCTCGCCGCCGTTGCATATGGAAATATGCCTCAATGATCGAAGGGAGTCTGGTGCTGTGGTTGTCTCATGGATTTGGGGTCACTGCCATTCAGGACTCAGGTCACAGTTACACATGTAGGATCGGCTTATGGTGAAGGCGGTTAGTGGCACCATGTGTTGCCGCCCTTGCATATTGAAATATGCGTCACTGATCGAAGGGAGTCTGGTTTTGTGGTCACTGCCACAGACTTGGGTTCACTGCCATTCAGGACTCTGGGTTCACTGCCATTCAGGACTCAGGACACAGTTCCTCATGTGGGATCAGCTTGAGTTGAACAGAGTTAGTGGCACCACGTGTCGCCGGTCTTGCATATCAAAATAAGCCTCACTGATCGAAGGGATTCTGGTGCTGTGGTCGCTGCCACTGACTTGGGGTCACTCCTATTCAGGACTCAGTACACAGTTACACATGTGGGATCGGCTTGTGTTAAAGAAGGTTAGTGGCACCACGTGTCGCCGCTGTGGCATATGGAAATATGTCTCACTGAACGAAGGGAGTCTGGTCCTGTGGTTGTCTCATGGATTTGGGGTCCCTGCCATTCAGGACACAGTTACACATGTGGGATCGGCTTCTGTTGAAGACAGTTAGTGGCACCATGTGTCGCCGGTCTTCCACGTTGTAGGCCAGAGGTAGCGTTGAGCAAGGGTCCACAGCCACATGCATATGTTGGTGGCCCCACCGGTCTGCGTAGAGGAGGTTCACTGGCACCACGTGTCGCCGGCCTTCAATATGCAAATACCTCTCACTGATCAAAGGGAGTCTGGTGCTTTGGTCGCTGCCATGAAGTTGGGATCGCTGCCATACAGGACTCAGGAACTAGATACACATGACGGATCGGCTTGTGTTGAACAGGGTTAGTTGGCACCACGTGTCGCCGGTCTTCCACAGTGTTAGACGGAGGCAGCGGTCAGCAAAGGCCCACAGGCATGTGACGTTGACTTTAGCTGCACAGATTGGTAGCATTTGGTCTTCTTAACCCATTATAGTCTCTTACACAATTTGCATCACTACTAATCTTGAATTGTGAACCGTGGTAACCCCAGTGTAGGCCGGACGCAGCGGTCAGGATGGGCGCACAGCCACGTGGTGTTGAGTTGAGCTGTGCAGTTAGCGGCACCTGGAGCACTCAGCTTGTGAGCACCCTGCGATGATACGTGGCCCCGGCAGGCCGCACTGGGAGCAATGTCTTTTGTCTAATGAATTCTGCCTTAATGAGGCTCTTGGCTATGACTTGTGATGCAGTGATATAGTAGCACCTAAAGCACACAGCGTGAGCGCAGCCTGCGATCATGCGTGGTCTGTGCGGCCCGCACTGGGAGCAATGTGTCTTGCATACTGGACGGCGTCATCTACAATCACCACTGCACCTGAATTGTGAGCCCTGCTGTCCGCAGTGTAGATCGAAGGCAGTAGTCGGTACAGACATAAGTCTGCAGAGCTGTGCCGCTGGGATCGCAGAGGGCCTGTGTTGAGGAGGCCCGCGGTCATGGCGGCAGCCACGTGGCAGGGTGAGGGCTGCTGCTCTGCAGAGTCGTTGGTCTTCCCACAATTGAACCACACCCAGGGACTGCCCTATTTATTCATACTCCTATGCTGAAGTGGTGTACGTTAGACCAGCCCACTCCGTTTCCGGGGGGGACAACACAGCTACATGACTGAGATCTTCCCCATTGCGTGAGGTAACATGGTTGCGTCCACTGTGCACTTCATTACAAGTATCAATAGTATATGTTTACATGGAGAGGTTTGTGCTTCGCATAGTGAGGTCTGTGCAGCACATCACCGGCACTTGGCATTGTGTGCATTAATATTGATGGGTGACTTGCCCCCTTCCCACATACTTGGTTGTCACATCTCCCAACATTCAGCCATTGTGCGGCTGAGGGGCCATGGCATTTTGGAAAGGTCTATCGTCCTGTTTTGCGCTGCCTCGGTGGTAGTAGGGGGGCATGGTCCGGGTGAGAGGTTCTGGTGGTGGTGGCGCTGGGTGTTGTGGCCTTGTTGGGAGTCGGAGCTGCATGATAAGTAGCTGCATCAGGTGTTGGTCTTTAGATATGGCTTTGACTTGGGTCCAAATCATGCTGTACTTAGTCGACCTCCTTAAACCAGTTAAAGGTTGATGTTAATTTGTTACTGGTAACTCAGCCTATTGGCTGTTTTTGGATTGCATTGCAGTTTTGGCTGGTCGCTGAAAGTATGGAGAAGTGGTGTTTTAGTTTTTAGTTTCCACAGGCATATCATTAGCGTTAGTTGTGGGTCTCGTTTGTGGCGATTTTTTTTGGCGGAAGGTATAGATGGAAAACTGATGAGATTTGCAGTTTCACCAAGTTCAGAATGGGATGATAATTTAAAAACACAAAAAAAAATAGGTTTAATGAACATTATATTTGGAAATTAGAATTTAAAAAACCTTTGAAATTCACTGACCAAACCATAGGTTTCAGGCACGTTATAGTTAGAAATGATCATTTATAAAACCTTTATAATTCACTGAAAAGAAACATAGGTTTCAGACACGTTATAGTTAGAAATTAGCATTTAAAAAACCATTGAAATTCCCTGAAAAAAACATAGGTTTTAGGGACATTATGCATTTAAAAAACCTTAGAAATTTACTGAAAAAATTATAGGTTTCAGGGACTTTATAATTAGCTGGACATTTCACTCATACAAAACGATAGAAATTCCCTGTTATAGTTAGTTGAGCTACCTATAACTCGCGCCCCGCAATGCACTGCTGATGACGTCACATATTACATCATTCATGACATGGTCAGTGACATCACTGATGACATCACTGATGACATCGCAAATGATATCACTGATGACATCACTGATGACATCATCCATGTGAAAATCTGATGCACCTCATCAGACCCTAATATAACACTTGATACACACCAGTGCTTAATTTGTAAATTATTAAGTGCAGGTGCTCAAATTTTTTAGGAGACCACACCCCTTCCCCCGGCTCCACCCACTTCCTCCACTGGCTCCACCCACATCCTCAATTGCCACTGCTGAAAGCCAGATGTAATACCGTATCTGAATTTTCAGCAACGAAGCCTTCCTTAAGTAAGGGTTTGATAGTAGGTTCCCCCAGCCCAAGAACTTTTTGAGAAAAATTAAATCAAGAAGTGCACTTAAAGCACAATTTTGGAATAAAGTGACTGAAATGACTAATGCACTTAAAGGGGACACCTAGGCTATAATTACTACCTTTTGGGCACCCATCTTCCTATTGTTTATGCCTACACCTAAATAAAATGCCATGCCAGAGCTAACAGGGAAGGTTAAGTGCTGCTAGTGAAGCAATAGCAATATAGCACAGATAGACCGAGGCAGTGAAAGAATGAAAACTGTGAAGAAAGGAGAGATAGTGTCAGGCAGATAGTACAGGGCAGTAATGTTGGAGTCACTGATGGTGCTAATTTTTAACAAAAGGAATCTAGGAGTTTTGCCACAATATTGTTGTGATGCGCAGGGGTTGTTCTTTTGGTATCTGGGTTAGACAGTTCTTGAAAGATGCTGAAGATTTCTCTTATTCAGTCAGACCAGCTAGATGAATTTTGTAAATTAAAACTTTTTAGCTCTCCTTATGGCACCATGGAGGTCTTACAGGTATCTTTTAGAGAGGCACTATCTTCAATTAAAATAGTCTTGTGCAACTTGCATTACAGGTTGAGACTGGTTTCTTTTACGTCCACAGGCACCACATGGAACCATTTTTAGTGAATTTAATGCCAAATTTAGTGGTTATTGTTTTGGTTGGTACCAACTTGCAGAAAGCAGTGATGTATTGTGGCATAGATTGTCCAGTAAGGCTTCAGTGCCATCCTAGTTGAGAAAGTTAGTTGTCACAACATTCTATGTTACCTCAAGCTTGTCTGTGCTGACATATCTAACACCTGGATGACATAATTGCATATCTCTTAAAAACAAATGCAAGCATTTCTAAAAACCTGTGTCCTAGTCCATTCGTGCATATTATATGGAAACCTCTGCCATGAATGACGCAGGTGTCATCAAGTCAAACCTAAAAGGTTGCTGACTTAAAATGTGCTGAATGCTAATCATTGTGTGACATTTATGTGTTTGAAAAGCATCAATGAGGTTGGTGGTTTGAGATGACAAATGTAACAAAAAATGCACTTACTGGCTCCCCCTATGTTCATTATTTCCAGCCCACAACAAGACATGTGTTGTTTACTCCGTATCAAAGTTCGATTGCCATTAAATATATAATACAATTTAACTTCAACACTTAGTGTTTGAAACAAATGAATATTTGAATTGAGGACTGGAAATGTTCCCTGGCGTTACATCAGGTGTTATACTGTCAGCATTCGTTTTTATTAGCACTCCAGACTTTACATTTAACCACATAAGGCTGATTTTAAAAGAGTTTTGCAGTCACAAAGGCTGGAATTTTCAAAAAGGAAACAACAAGTATAGAGGTGAGAAAAGTAAAAAAACATTAATGAAAGGAAAAGTGGAGAAAGGGTGACAAAAGGAAGAAAACACCAACAGTCAGCCTCAGCAAACTGGAAATACGTTTTGTATTTTTTTATGGGAAAGCATTCAGAAGCCATTTTTTGTTTGGAGAATTTGTTTAAAACCCTATTTTATCATTAACTACGACAAAAGGTTTCTTAAGCACAAACTCCCCTGAAAACCTCAAGGATGGTGGGGTCCCTCTTTGCTCATCCGCGCTTTACAGGGATGGTCAAAGAGGGAGGTATTTTCCTTTTCTGGATAATCCCTTGTCTGGCATTGATAAGCAGTGTGACAAGCTGGCACCTGAGGGTACCACGAGGAGCTTGCACCAGGGAAGTGCGAAGACCTGTCTTCATCCTACACTTCCCATTACTCTTTTTATATCTCTCTTTATCAGGCACGTGGCCTGACTGCCGGAAACCATTAATTTGCACATACATTCAATATCTCGCTCCGGCATTAGACCACTCAAATACTTTGTCTTTGCTTCTAATTGGCCTGTGATAGTCACACTGTGCAAAACGAACTTCCATCACCGAGCACCAGCTGCACACCGAAGCTTCCAGGACAAACCAATCAAACCTTTCATTGACTTGTACAGACATGGCAGACACTGAACATTGCAAAATAAACAGATGCCACATTTCAGGTGCCCGTGAAGAAACTACGGTCAGAAAACATTTATGAAAAAGCAGATTCCACCGTTCAATGACCTATGTGGCACATTCAGGTGAAAGCAGAGTTAGTTATTACTTGATTACTGCCTTTTTCAACAGGCTTGCTGCTGCACGCTGCACGGCAGGCTGCTACTTCAGTTAATTGTGCCGGACTGCTGGCTAGTGTGTAGTGCATGCATGCATGCCTCAAGACGACATGCATAGCTGCCATTCCAACAAATATGAATGACACTTTCTTGTGAGCAAAATCAAGCAATGAAGACGAGGGAATCATATATATATATATATAAATTGCACCCATTTGAGTATAGCTGCTAATGTACAGGTTGCTTATGTGTGAGATTGTCATAGATTCAGTGGATTTATGAGAGTCATTCAGACTAACTGTGTGGCATTTTCTTGCAACCAAAATCATACAATGAAGTCTATGGAAATAGACAAATATCAGAAATCACACTAATTTGAGGAAGAAGAAAATAGAACTCTGCAGCAGGTGCAGTTAAAGCTATTATTTAATTTTTAAATAGTTATTATTTAATTTTTAAATACTCAGCACCCTTCACCCCAACCTCCACTCCAGTTAGCGGCTGAAACATATGTAACAAAGATCTCTGTGACAAATGCAGCAACCCACTGAGTTATCCACATACAATACTGCAGTTCAATACAATACGATATGGTGGTAGACTTTCTTTGCAGTAGGCATATTAACCCTAGGCGCTGCTTTATGGTCAGAGTGAATACTGCCAGTAGACAAAAGTCTGACCTCTCTCCAGGGGTAACATTAATCACCTGACCTACCTCTAACTCAGCAAGTCTCACTGCACTGGGAAAATAAAGGCTACTGCTTCATAGTGCCTCTGTCAAGCACGGATATTAAACACTTTTCACAAATAAATCAGCAAATCTGCTAGTTGAGGCAAAACTTCCACCTTAGAAGGCCCTTCATTTACAGCACAGACTGACAAGTTAGTGTGCCCATTTTCAAGGCTTATTCCGTGCTGGAGTCCCCTCTCCATTCTTGTAACACAAACCTTTTAAATGTGAGCAGTAACAGATTAATAAATGAATATCTGACTAACCTGAATCTCTTTATAGCTGTCAGAATGATCTACCAGAGGAGCTGCAGATGTGGCTCTGCGTGGATCACTAGCCTGTCTCTTGGTCAGAGCCAGGCAGCGAGCCATGCTGCAGTTCAGCCTCAGCCTGTGCCACCTGCTCCCACTAGGAGACTCACGCTGGCGTGGTGAGTCCAGGGCATAAGTTGGGCTCTGCCTGGGCAGGGTACACACAGCTACAGCACAGGTCCAGGTTAGAAAGTAATGAGCAGGTGGTCAATCCTTAAACACCGGCTTCCTCCTTTAACTCTAGGCCTTACAGCAGGCCAAGGATTGATTTCCTGTGTGCTTTGGGGCCCCACTGGCAGGCAGGAAATTCAACAACCTGCCTCAGAATGCGCGCCGACCGGAGATGGCTCCTCCGCAACAGTGTGTCCATGTGGGACCTGCCGTGACCAGGGGAGCTGTAACAGAAAGCAGGTTTGGCGGCGCAAGTTGAAATAGCTTCTTCGTATAGATAAGAAAGCCTTCAATGCCACAAAAAAAGTCTGAATAATTGATGCGTTTTGTTAGGAAGATAATTGCCTCTGCAGAAATAGTATTGTCCGGGCACCGACCCTCCTGTAAAGTAAAGGAAGTGTGTGAGTACGCTGCCCCTGCTTGCCACTGACAACATTTATAAAATGAAAGCAATACCCTGCACTAACTTTCTGCAAGGGCTGCACCTTTGAAAAATCACACGAGTGCACTGAAGTAGGCCCATTTCATCTTAGAAGAGGTCGGAGCAGTTTTAACATCGTGATAGGGATCTGTGTCACTAAGGTTACACATGCTCCTGCAGCTGCACAGGACCAAATCCAGCCCAAATAGTGATCCGCCCATTGGCAAAACAGACGGAATGCATTAATTTATTTTCAGTTTAGTTCTTCACCAAAAAGACAGAGTTTCTGCAGTTGTTTATATTGGCTGACACTACGCTCGTTGTGCAGCCGTTGATGTGAGTTGTAACTTGGCCCTGACTTCTAGACCCGGCCCTGATAAATAAGTGCCGGTGCTAAGCACCGGAAAGCACCGGCACAAATTAAGCACTGATACACACACTCTAAAATACAGACTATAACTTTCGAAACCACTAACACACCAATACCAGTTAGTACATTTTCACTCACTAATTTGTAGGTCTACACACACATCCACTCATTCACCCATACAGTCACTTATATATACAGTCAGCCATCAATACAGCATTTTCATATCCAGTCACATATCTATACAGGCACTTACACACCACCTCTCATTGATTGAGTTATTCACACACCTAGTCAGTCATGGAAATAATCAATCACACTTTCATTTACTCACTTCTACAGTTATACACATACCACCTCACTAAGATATTTTCCAGTTTAGTATGTCCCTTATTCTAGAGTAAGTAGATTTAAATAAAAGAAGATGTAATGATCTACAGTCTTGTATTAGTGTGAGCGGGACCCGCCAAACCTCAGGAAATTTCTTAAAACGGTGCTCAAGCACCTTCTGTGACTTATATCTTGTTCTTTTGGGGAGTTTTGCTTTCATTCGGAAGGTAGTCAAATCAATTAGGGACTCATTAGCTATATAAATATACATATAATTTTCAAACACAACCATTATTCGTACTATATTATCTAGTGGAGCAGCTTGGTTAAAAAATTGATGATGGGGTAGAGCAAGACATTCCGAGATTTATCTAATTGTAAAACTGAAAACTTAATTCTAGACCATTTATTATTATTTTATGACTGATAATGCTGCTAAAATTTCAAAAACCAAAATACTGACTTTACTTAGATATAATGTAAAGTAGACAAAAATACCAACATTACTTTGGTAAATATATGTATTTAAATGTATTGTAATTAGACATTTAAAAAAATTTAACATAATATCGGAACTAGATATTATATAACATGTCAGAATTAATTTATTAACCATTTAATACCTCTATTCTTAAAAATATATGTAACTTTAAAATAATAATAACAAATTATATGAGCAATCACTATATCACCAATAATACAAAGATATTTACATTTAATGTAAACAATTTGAAGGTAAATTATAAATACAAAATATATATCATTTGTAAATATCATTAGTGAATAAAACTCTTTCTATGTTATATAAAAAATAAATAACACAATAAAAACATGTGCAATTATTAACATATTTTTTAACCCCTTCCCTGCTCATGACGAGCTCAGCTCATCATGCAGTACACTGGTCGTGTGCTTATGACGAGCTGATCTCGTCATGAACAATGGTATTCATATAAGCTCAGCACCCAGCGGGAATTGCCTTAGCAGTCAAGGTGTTAAAGATTAAACACAATATATTTATTAAACATTAAAATATAATGTAACAATAGGCAAGAAAAACATTTAAAACACTAAAACATTACAAAAATCGTAAATAATTTAAACAAAACAATTAAATAAAGAAAACAAAATATAAAGATAATTAAAAGAAATAAAGGGGCAGATGTATCAAGATTCCGTTTTGCGAATCCTAAATAGCGATTTTTTGCGAATCGCTATTTAGAATTCGCAAAATGGAATGTATGTACAAAATCGCTATTTTTTAGTGATTCCTTATAATTCTTTATTTGCGAATTTGCATTTTGCAAATTCGAAAATAAAGAATAATTTCCAATGCATTCCTATGGGCCAGGAGGCCCATAGGAATGATAGTGCAATAATTCTCAAATTGCGAATTCGCAATTTGCTAATCGCAATTTGAGAATTATTTCAAGGGTGCAGGGGTGTCTCAAAGACACCCTGCTGCACCCCTGAAATTTACATGTGTGTGTATGTGGCATGTATGTGTGTCACATGCCACCCTCACAAATGCCAAATAGGGCATTTTTAAAAGAAATCGCAAATTACCATCAACTACAAGTTGGTGGTAATTTGCGATTTATTAACACAAAATTGCAATTTCAAAATGTTTCATACATATCATTTAAGGAATCGCAAAATTTGCGATTCCTTAAATCCTATGGCAAAATAAGGAATCGCAAATTATTAAAATATTTTTCATACATATGAAAAAATGCAATAAGGCCGTTTGCGAGTTGCGAGTCGCAAAGGCCGAAATTCTGCGAATTTCGGCCTTTGCGAGTCGCAAAATGCCTTGATACATCTGGATTAAAATAACCTATAATTTGAAATGAAATACCCTTAAAATATCTTATACAAATCCAGAATAAAGTAAAAATTGTAATTCTCATATTCATATTCATGATTTGATAACTAATGACAATCTTAATTGCCTTTTTGTGACAGAAACATGGCTAAAGGCCTGGTGCAATCCAGACATTGTGAATGCCCTTCCCCCCGGCTATCTCATTCAGAGATTAGACAGATCAGAACAATGTGGGGGAGGCCTTGCAATCATTTTTCGCAGCATTTGTAGGTGCTCTATAGCTAAACTACGCCTCTGCTCCCACTACGCTTGGACCTGGGCCTGGAACCTATTTCTGAGCTGACGGCAGCTCGACCTCTGCTCTATTGGAGAAGGCTCTGGTCTGTCCCGGAGCTGGAACCGTTTAGAGCAGAATTCAAAACCATTTGGGGGCAGTTAAAGACCAAGAACATACCATGGCTGGCACATGTTAAGTCCCTTTTTTACCAAATTGGCCTTCCCCAACTTTGGGATACACCGGAGGATAGCTGTTTGAGGATTCAAAGAACTGTCCTGGTGGCAGCTGTAAAAGCGTACAACCTCAAATTGCTACATTGTTCAAATTCCCTGGGCAGACTGTCCAATGAGTTCCTGACAATTAAAGTTGAATTCAGGATGGAGGCGTTCCTGGATCAGGTGCAACCTCCACTGGCAAAAAAGCTATACATTCAACTGAGACACAGCTCTCTACCAGTCGGGGAATTCACTTCAAGATGGACAAAAGCGACTGCAACCATGCCAGGGAAGATATTATACATATCCTCATCTTCTGTCCAGCATATGGTGAAATTCAGAAGTGTTGGATCATCCCACTTTGTAAAAACTTGGGCTTTAGACACTGTGCTCTTGCCTGCAGACTACCCCTCCCATTATCTTTGCTGTTTCCCGGTTTCTTGTCGGTATGTGGAGGAGAAGATCCGCAATAATTCATAAGGACTAAGGGACCATCGCTTTTATTTTTAACTAATCCTTTGATATCTAATGTTTAATAACCTTTAAATCTGATGTATTTATATTTTAATTCTGTGCTTGTATATATTGTATTGCACTTTTATGGTCTTTGACCGAAATAAAGTTATCAAAGTGAAGTGAAGTGAAATTACCTGACTTAAAAGGAGCTGAGGGCATCAGTTTCTGCCTTCAGTGGCACAATTCCTTTTAATTTTCAGGAATACTTCTTTACCGCCCACAGGGACCCCATAAGGAATTTTTAGATAATATTGGAGAGGTGGTCAGCGCATTAGCTCTCAGATTTTCTCATTTTAAGCTGCTAGGTGATGTCAATTCCCATCTTGACTCACGAAAAGACTCAGGGGAACATGTTTTAAGGTGATAATGGACATACTTGACCTAGAACAACGCTCCATATCTGCCACACATAGTGCAGGCCATACGTTGGACTGTATTTGTTCCAACTTGGAAACCCTTAAAGTTAAGCCCCCAGTTGAATAAACATGGAACAATCACAAATTAATTCCTTTTGCGATGTTGTCAAAGAATAGGCCTCTCTTTAGGGATAGCACCATAGCCCCTCGCCATGACAAGCCTAGATGGAAGGAATTAATAGCACATCAAGATCTACACCCAGACGCACTGGTGTGCAGACCTAACTTGTTAAGAGACCGTAGAGCAGACACCCAGCTTTATGGGCAGTGGATACACGCCCTGAGAGATCGGCTGGTATCTCGGGTTCCACATCACAACGGACCAAACAGGTAGCCCTCTGCCCCATGGTACTCGCAAGCTCTGAAAGAATTGCAAAGCCACATCAGGTCTTTAGACCACAGATGGTGTCGAAATTATGATGAGATAGAGCTAAACAAAAGCAGCCCTTAGGAAATATCATGCCCTGATTAAAACTGCCAAAAAAGCCTATTATACCGAGGCGATCAAAACCACCAACACAAACCATAAAGCAATCTTCAAAATAGTCAATCAATTTACAAATCCTAAAAGTTTACAACAAGAGATTCTTCCCTCAGAGTCTTTGTAATAATATTGCAGAATTTTTTTAAGAGAAAGTTCTGATATTACAAAAAGATTCCCCCCTCCTCCTCCTACTCTTTCTCTCATTAATAATCAATCTTCTGCAGATCTGGATAGAGTCTGTATGCAAATTTTCAAACCAAGTTTCTTGGAAGAATCGCGCCAGGCAATACTGTCAATTAATTCTGGCTCCCCTTTTGATCCATGTTCCCCCACACTATTACACACCCTCATTGATATTGTGCATCCCAATATAAATATTATAATAAACTCTTCTCTTTCTACAGCCAAGATTCTAGCAGACTCGAAACTTGCAGCCGTAAAGCTTCTCCAAAAGAAACAATTTGCAGATCCTGCTACTCTTTCCAATTTACCCAGTTTGTGCAAGATGACAGAAAAATGTGTCAATAGTCAACTTATAACATAGCTGGATAAGCACATCTGCTCCACTCCGACCAATCGGGTTTCAGAGCCCAACACTCCACAGAATCGGCCCTATTATATATGGCTGAAACCCTAAGAGCAACCATGGATCAGGGAAAAAGAGCAGTGCTGGTGCTATTAGACCTGTAGGGCTGCTTTTGACATGGTCTCACACGCCATTCTTTGAGACCGTCTCACATCCTTTGGTATCTCTGGTATTGTCCCAGCATGGATAAAGAACTTTCTGCAGGATCGCACACAAGTGATCACACTAGGCCAATACAACTCACAAGAAAAGGCACTTTTCTCAGGGGTACCCCAGGGTTCGAGCCTTAGCCCAACCCTTTTTAATGCTTATATGGCTCCACTGATCAAGCTGATATCGTCCTTTAATATAAATACCATCTCATATGCGGATGATGCACAGCTAATCCTGGTCCTGGCCAATAACAACACCCAGGCGGAAGAATATCTTCACCAATGCCTTACTGCGTCTTTCAGTTGGATCAGCGGCACTAGATATACTCCACTGGCTGCCAATTCATAAACTCGTCCTGTTCAAGATTCTCATCACTTTTAGGGGCTTTACTCCTTGGGCCCTCAATATCTCCGAACACATTTCAAGCATCACCTTTCCTCCTGAAGTTTAAAATCAGCAAATTCCAATCTGTTAAAAATACCAGCTTTCAGATTGGCATCAAAGGGAGGAAAATCGCTCACAGTAATAGGCTCAAAGGCATGGAACAAACTTCATCTACAGCTTCGTCAGATCACATCCAAGTCCTGGTTTAGGAAGGTCCTAAAAACCTAGATCTCCAGTGCATCAAACACACTCTGCAAAACTCTGATTTGATTCCCTGTTTTTAGCGGTAGCAGTCAGCCCGACCTTTGCTTCCATCTTTGGGTTCCGTTTAGCGCTATGATGCTCCTCGGAGTGACAGTTGTGCTCTACAAATGTGCCTTTATATTACATTACATTTAGTCATCCCAAACTCATTAAAGAAATTCAAAGATACTGTTTATACTACAAAAAATGGGAAAAATATATACATATTGAGGGAAGTTATATTTACTATTCAGACTTCAACCTAACAAACACTGGGGACAATGACTACATGTGGGGTTAGATATACTGTTCTAATTCCAGTCCAACATGCACTGAGTAAAGTGTACATCATATTGCAGATTAGATTTAGTACCCTAACTCTTCTCTAATAAATGTTGGGGCAAGTGGACACATTGAGGGAGTCCTGTGTACTATTGTAACTGAGGGGTGGGGTAAGATTTACTATACTATCTCCAGTCTATTAAGCATTGCTAAAAGTGCATATATTGTAGGAAAAGGTAGATTTACTTTTCTATGTTCAGGCTGTCAAACATTATGGAGAGTGAATTGTTTTTGGGGAGTGCAAGATTTGCTATACTTACCAATGTCCAACACACACTGGGAAAGGTGTGTACCTTGGAGGGTACATTTACTATTTGCTCCGGACAAACACATGTTAAAGAAAGTACATACATTGTATGGGGTGACAATGAACTATTTTATCTCCAGTCTAATATACTTGGTGGAACGTGCCTATATTTAGCAGAGGAACCGAATTAATACTATAGTTTCATCCCAACAAACATTGGGGAAAATCCATATAAGGGGGCAAATATATCATCCTAACTTGGTGCACAAAGATAGGATCCTTCTAGCATAGTTAACCCCACTTTTTGCGTGGTGTCAGCATATTTTGGACCCAGTCTGACTGGGATCCTGCTACTCAGGACCCCAGTCACTGTGCTTTCTCCCTAAATTGACTATGGTAAGTACTTGTGTACATTCGAAGTTAGCTACTGGTGTACCCTTGTAAGTCCCTAGTATATGGAACTAAGGTACTTAGGGCATAGGTGCACTAGAGGCCTGTCATGGGCTGCAGCATGTATTGGACGTCCACTTAAACTATAACTACAGTCCTGCCATTGCAGCCTGTGTGAGTTGGTGCTGCACCACTCACAACAGATATACGTTTCCTTATATCTGAGGTCACTGCACTTAAAACTTATGAGTCACTCCTATGGCAGGCTCCTCAGTCCTGAACGATTTACAAAAAGGGGGGGGGTGGTGATGAACAGAGTGTCTGAGTTAAACAGACCACTCTTACCCAGTCCAAAGATCAGGGCTTGATCCATCACCGTTATTTATCTCACTGCCCCATCCCAGCTCAGAACCTGGCTATATGCAAATCAGTCTGTCCCTGGCCCAGTGCATCATGGGAACAGGGCAGACTAAACTACCAAGCCAATTCTTCACCAGAAAGGAGACAAGCTACCGGGGACCGGTTTCTGGCATTTCAGCCTTCTTCGGCCCGGCTTGCTTGAATCCTGATGGAGCAGTGAGAAAGGGACTCATGTCTGAGTATACCCTGCCACACCTATAGTGGCCAAAAACGATTTACAAAAAGGGGGTGGTGATGAACAGAGTGTCTGAGTTAAACAGACCACTCTTACCCAGTCCAAAGATCAGGGCTTGATCCATCACCGTTATTTATCTCACTGCCCCATCCCAGCTCAGAACCTGGCTATATGCAAATCAGTCTGTCCCTGGCCCAGTGCATCATGGGAACAGGGCAGACTAAACTACCAAGCCAATTCTTCACCAGAAAGGAGACAAGCTACCGGGGACCGGTTTCTGGCATTTCAGCCTTTTTCGGCCCGGCTTGCTTGAATCCTGATGGAGCAGTGAGAAAGGGACTCATGTCTGAGTATACCCTGCCACACCTATAGTGGCCAAAAACGATTTACAAAAAGGGGGTGGTGATGAACAGAGTGTCTGAGTTAAACAGACCACTCTTACCCAGTGCAAAGATCAGGGCTTGATCCATCACCGTTATTTATCTCACTGCCCCATCCCAGCTCAGAACCTGGCTATATGCAAATCAGTCTGTCCCTGGCCCAGTGCATCATGGGAACAGGGCAGACTAAACTACCAAGCCAATTCTTCACCAGAAAGGAGACAAGCTACCGGGGACCGGTTTCTGGCATTTCAGCCTTCTTCGGCCCGGCTTGCTTGAATCCTGATGGAGCAGTGAGAAAGGGACTCATGTCTGAGTATACCCTGCCACACCTATAGTGGCCAAAAACGATTTACAAAAAGGGGGTGGTGATGAACAGAGTGTCTGAGTTAAACAGACCACTCTTACCCAGTCCAAAGATCAGGGCTTGATCCATCACCGTTATTTATCTCACTGCCCCATCCCAGCTCAGAACCTGGCTATATGCAAATCAGTCTGTCCCTGGCCCAGTGCATCATGGGAACAGGGCAGACTAAACTACCAAGCCAATTCTTCACCAGAAAGGAGACAAGCTACCGGGGACCGGTTTCTGGCATTTCAGCCTTCTTCGGCCCGGCTTGCTTGAATCCTGATGGAGCAGTGAGAAAGGGACTCATGTCTGAGTATACCCTGCCACACCTATAGTGGCCAAAAACGATTTCCAAAAAGGGGGTGGTGATGAACAGAGTGTCTGAGTTAAACAGACCACTCTTACCCAGTCCAAAGATCAGGGCTTGATCCATCACCGTTATTTATCTCACTGCCCCATCCCAGCTCAGAACCTGGCTATATGCAAATCAGTCTGTCCCTGGCCCAGTGCATCATGGGAACAGGGCAGACTAAACTACCAAGCCAATTCTTCACCAGAAAGGAGACAAGCTACCGGGGACCGGTTTCTGGCATTTCAGCCTTCTTCGGCCCGGCTTGCTTGAATCCTGATGGAGCAGTGAGAAAGGGACTCATGTCTGAGTATACCCTGCCACACCTATAGTGGCCAAAAACGATTTACAAAAAGGGGGTGGTGATGAACAGAGTGTCTGAGTTAAACAGACCACTCTTACCCAGTCCAAAGATCAGGGCTTGATCCATCACCGGTATTTATCTCACTGCCCCATCCCAGCTCAGAACCTGGCTATATGCAAATCAGTCTGTCCCTGGCCCAGTGCATCATGGGAACAGGGCAGACTAAACTACCAAGCCAATTCTTCACCAGAAAGGAGACAAGCTACCGGGGACCGGTTTCTGGCATTTCAGCCTTCTTCGGCCCGGCTTGCTTGAATCCTGATGGAGCAGTGAGAAAGGGACTCATGTCTGAGTATACCCTGCCACACCTATAGTGGCCAAAAACGATTTACAAAAAGGGGGTGGTGATGAACAGAGTGTCTGAGTTAAACAGACCACTCTTACCCAGTCCAAAGATCAGGGCTTGATCCATCACCGTTATTTATCTCACTGCCCCATCCCAGCTCAGAACCTGGCTATATGCAAATCAGTCTGTCCCTGGCCCAGTGCATCATGGGAACAGGGCAGACTAAACTACCAAGCCAATTCTTCACCAGAAAGGAGACAAGGGTATTCTCAGATGTGAGACCCTTGCTCATTGCACCATCAGGATTCAAGCAAACCGGGCCGAAGACGGCTGTAATGCCAGAAACCGGTCCCCGGGAGCTTGTTTCCTTCCCAGTGTAAGAATTGGCTTTTGTAGTTTGGTTTGCCCTGTTCCCATCATGCACTGGGACAGGAACAGACTAATTTGCATACAGCCTGGTTCTGAAACTGGAATGGTGCAGTGAGCTAAAAAACGGTGTTGGATCTAGCCCTGATCTCTTGACTGGGTGAGAGCTTTCTGCTTAATTCAGAGACTCTGTCCCTCACCACCCCTTGTTGTAAATATTTTTGTCCACCCTAAGCGTGGAAGGGTATTCTCAGATGTGAGACCCTTGCTCATTGCACCATCAGGATTCAAGCAAACCGGGCCGAAGACGGCTGTAATGCCAGAAACCGGTCCCCGGGAGCTTGTTTCCTTCCCAGTGTAAGAATTGGCATTTGTAGTTTGGTTTGCCCTGTTCCCATCATGCACTGGGACAGGAACAGACTAATTTGCATACAGCCAGGTTCTGAAACTGGGATGGTGCAGTGAGCTAAAAAACGGTGTTGGATCTAGCCCTGATCTCTTGACTGGGTGAGAGCTTTCTGCTTAATTCAGAGACTCTGTCCCTCACCACCCCTTGTTGTAAATATTTTTGTCCACCCTAAGCGTGGAAGGGTATTCTCAGATGTGAGACCCTTGCTCATTGCACCATCAGGATTCAAGCAAACCGGGCCGAAGACGGCTGTAATGCCAGAAACCGGTCCCCGGGAGCTTGTTTCCTTCCCAGTGTAAGAATTGGCATTTGTAGTTTGGTTTGCCCTGTTCCCATCATGCACTGGGACAGGAACAGACTAATTTGCATACAGCCAGGTTCTGAAACTGGGATGGTGCAGTGAGCTAAAAAACGGTGTTGGATCTAGCCCTGATCTCTTGACTGGGTGAGAGCTTTCTGCTTAATTCAGAGACTCTGTCCCTCACCACCCCTTGTTGTAAATATTTTTGTCCACCCTAAGCGTGGAAGGGTATTCTCAGATGTGAGACCCTTGCTCATTGCACCATCAGGATTCAAGCAAACCGGGCCGAAGACGGCTGTAATGCCAGAAACCGGTCCCCGGGAGCTTGTTTCCTTCCCAGTGTAAGAATTGGCTTTTGTAGTTTGGTTTGCCCTGTTCCCATCATGCACTGGGACAGGAACAGACTAATTTGCATACAGCCAGGTTCTGAAACTGGGATGGTGCAGTGAGCTAAAAAACGGTGTTGGATCTAGCCCTGATCTCTTGACTGGGTGAGAGCTTTCTGCTTAATTCAGAGACTCTGTCCCTCACCACCCCTTGTTGTAAATATTTTTGTCCACCCTAAGCGTGGAAGGGTATTCTCAGATGTGAGACCCTTGCTCATTGCACCATCAGGATTCAAGCAAACCGGGCCGAAGACGGCTGTAATGCCAGAAACCGGTCCCCGGGAGCTTGTTTCCTTCCCAGTGTAAGAATTGGCTTTTGTAGTTTGGTTTGCCCTGTTCCCATCATGCACTGGGACAGGAACAGACTAATTTGCATACAGCCAGGTTCTGAAACTGGGATGGTGCAGTGAGCTAAAAAACGGTGTTGGATCTAGCCCTGATCTCTTGACTGGGTGAGAGCTTTCTGCTTAATTCAGAGACTCTGTCCCTCACCACCCCTTGTTGTAAATATATCCTCAGTCCTGAAGGCACAGTACTTGGTTATAAGTGTAAGGTTGCTCCTGCATGAGGAGGACACCCCTACAAAGCACAGAGTAGATTCTCCATGTTTTGTAAGTGTGGCCAGCCATTTTATTACATATATTGAACATCAGTCATTACGAGTTGTCTAACTATATAGTGGCTGCACTGAACCCGGTCATGTTTGAATCATACCCCAACACTAATTCCAGTGTTGGAAGGAAGATTCCATGTACTGAGTGCTCCCGTGAGGTAGAGCAATAGGTTTCCTGTTACAGGGAGGGAAGTGTGACCACCTCCCAGAAAGTACGTAGTGTATTGGGCTGGGGTGGGGGCATTTGCCAGTGCCACCGAACTGCTTTGAAGAGCACATTTGATGCCCACCTTGCATACTCCAGTTTGAGCCAGTTCAGGGAGCCCTTGGCTCCCACTCTGGTGTGAAACTGGACACAGAACATAGGTGTATCCTCCCATCTGTCCGGGCCTGCAGTACAAGTTTCTATTGTACGATGGAGGTTAGCAAACATCCCTGTACTGTGTGGCAGGTACCAAGCGGTGCCTGCCACATGATGCAGAGATGTTGAGCCCCACCCCCTGACCCCATAAGAGAGGGCCAGGGGTAAAGGGGGGCCTACTAAGGGCCCCCATAGACACTTCCCAACAACCTTTCCATGTCAGAAAGGCCGACATGGAAAGGCTGTCAAAAGCTTCCATGATAATCCCGATGAGGAAAAACAAGGGGACCCTACTCACAATGGAACCAGGGTATAGAAATATTTCAAAGGACAGCGGTTTCTGTGGAATAGATACTAGATAATAAATTCAAAAAGAACGTAAAATACGTATATCAGACTAGGGGTTGAGTGAGATGTCAAAGAGAAAGAATTACCAAAACACCAATATAGTTGTTCAATCAGTTGTATTGAAAAATTGAATTGTAGTAAAAAGTTTCATACATAACGCAAAATTATTTACAGTTGTGTAAAAGTGTCCCAAGTGAGAGTAAGAACCAAAACATTAGAATGACATATGTGAAACAAATACGTGCAAGGTTTCAATCATTTGTTGTTCATAAAAGCGACCAATTTCTTTTATTAAAATACATAACATCTACACAATCATAGAGTGCTATATTCCAAAGGTTCGCTTTTCTTAATTGCATGGGTATACGGTCTCTTCAGGACATAAGATATGGGACATCTAATCGAATCTTTGGAATATCAAAAGTCTCTGGGGCTGAGGTTAAGGCCACATCCTTCTGTAAAAGTTTGGCTAACAGTTCGCTCAGAGGGTCAAACCGTATAATGGAAACACATCCAATGAAGGCCATAGCGTTGTCACCCTAACTATGTGGGTTGTTGAAAACAATACTTGCATACAAGTAAACCTGGAACATACTGTGACCGGATATGCAATGCCTAATACCATCCCACAACAGCCTTGATCATTCAACATCAAATAGCTCGCATTCGAGAGAAGTTTGAACACCAGATGAATCACTGCAGCTGGGGATCCTTTCAAGTGACATGTTATGTTTGCAACCAAATCATTACAGGCTCCGCAAAGCAAAATATCCTGACATATTAGAGACCCACTTAAAGAACTTTCACAGTCTGAACCACTGAGAAAAATGTCAGTGTAAATAGTTCTGCATCTAAATCTGTATGGTAAAGCCCAAGATTCATTTATGTATCCCTGCCCCAACGCTTCATACGTGCCTACTTGGTGATACCCTAGACAGTTCTGAAATTGGAATGTCGTGACTGGCAGTGTAATATGGCCATGGATTAACCATTCTGTGGAAGGTGACTCAGCCACAGTAAAAGGTAATTGGTCCAATTTTTCAATGCACAGCATTGAAAATGTTGTATCTCTTCCTGCCATTGATGTCTGTCTTTCTGTTAGATTGCATGCAGAAAGCAGAGTCATACTGTAGATATAGCACCAGGGCACGTGACCAGAGCGCAATGATTGTAGCATACCAACTCAATAATAAAATTGATCACAATTGCGACTGTCCATGTTGTAATATTGACAACTCCTGTTCCATTATATCTATTGCAGAAGACACAATGTTGCCCAGTGAATAAACCCTGGGTGGTAATGTGCCTTTTCTAGGTTAACCCTATTAATTTCATATAGTCTCTCACCAGCTTCCTGTTGAGTAATTTTCCAAACCTCATTGTAAATAGCTTATAAGAAGCATTTCTGATGTAGCTTCTGGGGACCTAGCAAAAAATCCCTGAGATCCATGTCATCTGGAAGTAAGGACAAGTGTTGTTTCACCTGGGACAGTGTTAAGGTTTTTAGCCACTCTAGGCATAACTTCTCAACCCCTATGTGTTCTCTTTGTACATAGCGCTTGTCAGGCCTATGGATACTAAACCCTTCAGGGGTACCCCTGAATCTTGACTGACACCTATTTGTGTCAATGGACCAATTCAACCATCCCTTCCAATTGGGGTCAGATGAACTGTAAGAGCCATCATGTAGAATGTCATCCTCACTATGTTGTGTATAGTTTTTCCATCCCTCAAAGTGTGTAACTAAGGTAATTTATGGTGTATTCTAGCACTTGATCTTGGCTATTCCAAGACAGTAAGTTTGTTGCACTGTGTCGTTCAGGAATATTATCTGATGTGGTATGAGGCATGCTCTAAATAGGCCTTAGTTCCCTGACCTTGCCATTCTTTAGTGCCCCAGACAGATTTTGTGTCACAGCTGTCTTTCCAGAGTCGAAACCCTGCACAGACAGTTAGGCAATAAAGGAAGCAGAGTTTATCTGTTTTGTGTTAGTAAGCATATTTTTCTTTGCAGGTGTAGGTGCAACCTTATATTAAAAAGTGTTCTGGTCAGTTGTTAAACTAAGAAAAATAAGCAAGCGTTTGTGCAATCATAGCTGAATTACCTTTTGATGGTTTTTGGCAATGGTAAGTGAAAACATTATGTGGGATACTTGCTTTGAGAAAGAAATGATGACCATAGTGATGGTAACAAACCATGGCGTCAAAATTAGATGTATCACCATACAATTAATCGCTACAAAATGCATCAGATTGTTCTAAATCACACAGCATAGTATTTACAGTTTCAAAGTCCCAATCATTAAAAAAAGTATTGAAGGTGATGATATCACTTAAGGAAATTATAAACAGGTAAGGTATTTATAAAAGTTCAGTTGGACCATATGCATCATAAGAAACCCTGTCCCATACTATTCCTTCAGAAACAGGAACTGCTGTAATGTTCACCACGGACAGATCTCTCTGTTCACAGTTTGATGATGCATGCAGTTTCAGGACAAAGTTCACATGTTGTACTGAACAGCATTCAGGGAGGAAATTTACATTTAGGAGCAGGAAACACACTGTTACAACACCTATCCAAAGGGGTAGGAACAGTAGATCTATAGCAATCCAGAGCTTTAGCCAGGGAGAAAAAGATGTCTTTTTCAGTCAATTGTAGAAATCACAAGTATGTTGTTTGTGGTAAACAGGCAGTTGAAGTAACTCTGGTTCACTTGGATCCAATGAGAAAGTATCAAAATCTATTCATTGAGCTCCTGTAAAACAGCCAAACGAACATTGATGTCAAATGTTTTTTCATCAGCCACTGTGCTGTCACAGTTGAGGTCAGGTACCCACATTCTAATCCTGAACAGTACTTTGAATGGAGTACGGCCCCCCAGGGAACTTCTAGGCATGTTGCTTAGTGCCCTCAGGACCTCATATAGCTGATTGAGCCAACTGCCACCCAAGCCTAATACCCTTGCTGTTAAGAATTGCTTTGAGTCCTGGTTTATCCTCTACACAATCGAATTTCCCAAATAGACACATGCGAGAAGTCTGTCTAATATCAGTAGTGGTGTTTGCAGTGGACGTGCTACAGCGGAACCCTTTATCTGATGACAGATGTCGCACATAGGGGAAAAAAAACACTTGCTCTGTTTAGTGAGACCTGGCCACCAATAACGCTTCTTCTCTAATGAAATAGTTGCCGTAATACTGGCATGTGCTGAACCCAGACCCTCGTGTGCAGCTAGAATTAAACCTAATATGCAATCCATGTTTGGTATTACTCTATCCCCCCCTCCTGGAATTTGAGCTTATGGAATGTTTTGCACGTTTAACTTGTAGGAGTACTTGAGTGGAAAACCTTTTGGCAAGGCTAAGCTGTTGTTGCGCATAGCGTTCACACCTATCATTATCTGTTAGTCTATCCTTGTACTAGAACGAGTGATTGCAGCAATTGCAGCAGTTCTCAGCTCGCCTTGGCAGTGTAGCGATCACCCTGGGGAACAAGGTCTGGAGAGGGCGGCTAGCGGTAGTCAGAAAAGGAAGTTACCGCATATCGCCACTAGAGGGAGTTCGGCGACTGCGGAACTACAATCCCCAGAGGCCCATCAGACTAGGAAACGGAAGCGTAATGATTACAAAAGCCTTCGGAGGTAACGGCTCGGGGCTTGTCAATCAGGACCTTGAGCGTAGTTTGGACGGAGCCATGCCAGTTTAGTTTGAACGGAGAACAAGGTACTTGTAAGTCCTGAGCAGAACGGAGTCTGCTCCTGAATCTTCTCGAGACAGTTTCTTGCAACTTTGTTACTTTCAGCGAGTCCCCGCAATTGGTAAGACGGACGAACTCGCTCTAGCCAGTGGCGTTTGTGAGACCCGCGCAGGAGCGCGTTGTCGTCTCCGTCACTGTATTCTTCCTGGGTAAATCATTCGGAACCTCGAGGCGTGCCGGCCGGTACGCTTTTCCAGGAGAATCCCTTGCTGATTTTGTTTTATCATTCCTTGCTGATTTTGTCTTCATTTCGAACCAGGATTGTTATTTGCCGGACTGCTCTCCAGACGTCTTGGTTCTATCGGATGAAGTCTTGTTTCCTGTTTTATAATCCTAAGGGCTTTTTTCAGCGATCCAGTCCCACTGCACAGTTAGTACCTTTTAGTAAAGTACATCTTGTCATTTTATATCCTGTACCGGTCTGGGGTTCTAATTGTTGGTTATTATTCTTTCCCCATCTGCAGAGTTCACCGGGGGTCCTAGAGACTGGCAAGAGAGTGGGTGGACGATATCCATATATTCCTGAAAAGCCCATTGGGACATCTTACTTTGGTTTTATCCCCCTTTTTCCCGGGAGGCACTTACGCATAGTTGTGTTACCCTACACTGTGTGTGGTGCGTTCTGGAGACGAGGGGGGCTAGTCATCCTTCCATCGTTCCTGCTGACATCTTTCAGAGGTTAGTGGTAATTTCCATTGACGTCGTGACAGATTGACAAGCCCACGAAATTCGTCAGCCTGAACGATGGATACTACTACAGTGTTGACCACTTTGTTGGAGAGCGTGAATGCACTCCAGCAGGAGCTACATGCTGCAAGACAGGAGAATGTGGACCTTAGAACAGAAGTGAGTACGTTAAGACGGGAGGTGGCGGGTATTTCTCGCAAAGGGCGGAGTTATATTAGAGAGGCAACACTTCCCCCCCCTACTCAAAACCCGGATGGGGTGGCCATGGGAGGTGGGTTCTTTACTTCACAACCCTCTAATCCCTCACCTTCCAGTCCTGGTCCCACAGTTCATGTTATCCAGAATCCAGGTATACCATTGGCACCTCCAGAGCGATTCTATGGGGACACGAAGAAATTTGAAACTTTTTTGAATCAGTGTAGGCTCCATTTCCTTTGTAAACCCACCATTTTTGTGGATGATGCTTCTAAGACGTCGTTCATGATGTCATACATGGGTGGAAACGCCGCTAGTTGGACTATTCCGTTGATGGAAAGGAATGACCCTGTGCTAAACAATTTCCAGGATTTCTGTAGCGAAATGAGAAAGCTGTTTGACAGGAAAACCCACATGCTATCGTTAGATCGTGAACTGATGACACTTCGTCAAGGATCACAGGATCTGTTGACATATATCACCACATTCAATCGATTAATCGTAGAAACCGACTGGCCTCCTGAAAAACGTACTTCTTTGTTTTATCAGGGATTACGTGGGGAGTTAAAGGACGTACTCTCCCAAGTGGTACAATTGCCCAAGACATGTGATGAATTGATAGATCTTGCGGTCCAACTGGATCACCGAGTTCAAGACAGAAAACGGGACAAGAATAGAGGAGAAGTGCGTTCGTATTTTCCGAAGCCTCGCCCTCCACCAGAGGAATACAACAAACCTGGGATGGGAGTAGAACCCATGCAAATCGGAGGAGTGAGGGGTCCATTGTCCCCTGAAGAACGAGAGAAAAGACGCCTGCAAAAGCTGTGTCATTATTGTGGGAAAAGCGGTCATTTTATTAAAGAATGTCGAGCTAGAGGAAGAACAACCAATCCGGGTCCAAGTCCTCGTAACCAAGTTGCAGCCATACAGGAGTCGGAAAACTGAAGAGCCCAAGTACGGACGGGATCCCCGTCTTGGGTAAGGAAAATGAAGAAAAGATCCCTTTGTACCTTGCAAATACCATGCAACCTTCCGTGGCTCATATGTGCATTACTGTGTCTTTGAAAATAACTGAGGACAGAATTTTCACAGTGTCTGCTCTATTGGATTCAGGAGCCACAGGAAATTTTATCGATCAACAGTATGCCCGGAGGATGGGCATTCAAAAAGAGAAGAAAAAGATCCCTGAAATGGTGAAAGCCGTGGATGGTAAGGCCCTGACCTCTGGCCCAGTGTGCTTTCATACAGAATCCTTAGAGATGTATGTTGGTGAGAATCATCAGGAAACCATACAATTTGACATTATCGACGCTCCACAATTTCGTCTCATTCTCGGAATGCCCTGGTTGACATTACATGACCCTGTGGTGCAATGGGCTGCACGTACGGTGTCTTTGACATCTCAGTACTGTCAAGAACATTGCTGCCCTCCAGAGACGTCAGACGACCATTGTGAAACGCAGGCCATTTTTCTTGCCCAAGGATGTGTCGAAGGAATGTACTGCTGTGCTACCTCTCTCCCCAGTGAATACACGGCTTACCTGGATGTCTTCGACAAAAAGAAAGCAACAAGTCTACCACCATACAGACCTTACGATTGTCGAATTGATCTTGTTCCCGGGGCCGATATACCCTGCAGCCGTGTGTATGCTCTGACTGAGCCTGAGACGCGATACTTGAAGACATATTTGGAGGAACTCCTTGCTTCGGGGTTTATTCCCATTCCACCCTCCCCTTGGCATACAGTGTCGATGGATTTTATTGTGGAATTGCCCCCGTGTGAGACATACACCACCATTCTAGTTGTAATAGATCATTTGACAAAAATGGGTCATTTCATTCCCTTGAAGAAATTACCTTCCTCCTCTGAATTGGCTTTGGTGTTTCTTCAGCATGTAGTGAGAGCCCATGGTATACCTAGAGTATTAATCACTGACAGGGGTTCTCAGTTTACCTCTCGTTTCTGGAAGGCTCTTTGCCAAGCATTGCATATGGAAGCTCGTTTATCGACCAGTTTCCATCCTCAAACAGATGGTAAAACGGAGCGGCTTAACCAGTCCCTAGAACAATATTTACGGTGTTTTACTCTGCAGAACACCGGTGACTGGTTTCCTCTGGTCTGGATGGCGGAATTTGCATATAATAACGCTGACCATTCCACCCTAGGTTGTTCGCCCTTTTTCTGTTCCTATGGATTCCATCCCGATATGCTTCCTTTTGAGTGGCCTGTCACCTCCACTCACCCTTCCATTCAGGAGCATCACGCTCACCTTCGGGCTGTTTTGATTGACGCTAGGAACCACCTGGCGCAATCTCAAGCATCCCAGAAACGATGTGCAGATCGAAAAAGGGTTCCTGAGCCTGAATACAAGGTGGGGGATAAGGTCTGGTTATCCACTAGGAACCTACATTTGAAGGGAAGGGGTAAACTGGCTCCCAAGTACATAGGGCCCTATGGAATTGAGAGGATTATCAACCCTGTGGCCGTGCGATTATCCCTCCCCCTTTCTTGGCGGCTCCATCCAGTATTCCATGTATCTCTGCTTCGTCCCTGTCGGGTAGGAATGAGGCTTCCCTCTCGCCCTGGCCCCATTGATCTGGACGGGGATGAGGAGTATGAGGTAGAGGAGATCCTAGATTCCCGTTTGTCCCGTGGGAGGGTGCAATACCTGGTTTCATGGAAGGGGTATGGAGTTGAGGACAGAACTTGGGAACCTTCGGCCAATTTGCATTGCCCTCTGTTGTTGGACCGGTTCCATGACACCTATCCTAGCAAGCCTGGACGACCGCCGGGACGTCGGTCCTTGAGGGGAGGCTCTGTAGCGATCACCCTGGGGAACAAGGTCTGGAGAGGGCGGCTAGCGGTAGTCAGAAAAGGAAGTTACCGCATATCGCCACTAGAGGGAGTTCGGCGACTGCGGAACTACAATCCCCAGAGGCCCATCAGACTAGGAAACGGAAGCGTAATGATTACAAAACCCTTCGGAGGTAACGGCGCGGGGCTTGTCAATCAGGACCTTGAGCGTAGTTTGGACGGAGCCATGCCGGTTTAGTTTGAACGGAGAACAAGGTACTTGTAAGTCCTGAGCAGAACGGAGTCTGCTCCTGAATCTTCTCGAGACAGTTTCTTGCAACTTTGTTACTTTCAGCGAGTCCCCGCAATTGGTAAGACGGACGAACTCGCTCTAGCCAGTGGCGTTTGTGAGACCCGCGCAGGAGCGCGTTGTCGTCTCCGTCACTGTATTCTTCCTGGGTAAATCATTCGGAACCTCGAGGCGTGCCGGCCGGTACGCTTTTCCAGGAGAATCCCTTGCTGATTTTGTTTTATCATTCCTTGCTGATTTTGTCTTCATTTCGAACCAGGATTGTTATTTGCCGGACTGCTCTCCAGACGTCTTGGTTCTATCGGATGAAGTCTTGTTTCCTGTTTTATAATCCTAAGGGCTTTTTTCAGCGATCCAGTCCCACTGCACACTTAGTACCTTTTAGTAAAGTACATCTTGTCATTTTATATCCTGTACCGGTCTGGGGTTCTAATTGTTGGTTATTATTCTTTCCCCATCTGCAGAGTTCACCGGGGGTCCTAGAGACTGGCAAGAGAGTGGGTGGACGATATCCATATATTCCTGAAAAGCCCATTGGGACATCTTACTTTGGTTTTATCCCCCTTTTTCCCGGGAGGCACTTACGCATAGTTGTGTTACCCTACACTGTGTGTGGTGCGTTCTGGAGACGAGGGGGGCTAGTCATCCTTCCATCGTTCCTGCTGACATCTTTCAGAGGTTAGTGGTAATTTCCATTGACGTCGTGACAGGCAGCTTCGTCAGCAAGTGAATTCCCTTCAACCTACACGCCAACATGCCAATGACTCAATGTGTGAAATACATGAGCCAATGGCAAGCTTTTAGTCAGCTCTGCCACTTGTTCCCATAGCAACTTGTGCTCTATTGTGCAACCTTTAGAATCTCTCAACCCATTCTGTCCCAAACACTGAAGATATTCAAAGTATGACTTGAGACAGTAAAAAAATCACACGCAAAGAGTGTGAGGAATTCTCAATCTGTATTTTTTAGTGACAGTATCAGGGCTTTTAGTTCTGCCAGCTGTGCCTTACAAGATTCTAGAGACTTTGTCTGTGTATTGCTAGGCCAGAACGTGTCGTCCTGCATATGTCCTTTCACAATCACACATACTGCGCTGTATTGCTGTTTACTTCCTACGGCAGACTGGGCACATCTGTTGGTGCAAATGATGTATTCATACTGATATAGAGGCATTATTTTATTCAGGAGAGGATATTCTTGTTTGGACTGCAGAAATGCTTGTGTTTTTAACATAGAATAAAGTTTGTGGTCTACATCTGTTGCATTGAGAGAATTAGTCCATTATATCAATCACAAATGTAATGCTTTTGCATTTGGGACGCTTGCTTTGGTAACAGCCTCTAAGGTTGGTACCGGAGTCACGACAATTTATGTAATGTAATGTAATGTAATTATGTGTCTTGTAAAGCACACTGCTGCCCTGAGGCGTCGTGGCGCTGTAGACCGTTGGGGAACCCGTCCTGGCTATCCCTGTGAGATGGTCCCTACTGGGTATCTCCAAGGTGAAACCAGGCATCCCCGGTGAATGTGGGGGGCCGTTGTAGAGATGAGGCAAGCTAATGCCCAGAGTTGCCCTTTCTCACTGCACCATCAGGATTCAAGCAAGCCGGGCCGAAGACGGCTGAAATGCCAGAAACCAGTCCCCGGTAGCTTGTCTCCTTTCTGGTGAAGAATTGGCTTGGTAGTTTAGTCTGCCCTGTTCCCATGATGCACTGGGCCAGGGACAGACTGATTTGCATATAGCCAGGTTCTGAGCTGGGATGGTGCAGTGAGATAAATAACGGTGATGGATCAAGCCCTGATCTTTGGACTGGGTAAGAGTGGTCTGCTTAATTCAGACACTCTGTTCATCACCACCCCCTTTTCTGAATCTTTTTTGGCCACTATAGGTGTGGCAGGGTATACTCAGACATGAGTCCCTTTCTCACTGCACCATAGGGATTCAAGCAAGCCGGGCCGAAGATGGCTGAAATGCCAGAAACCGGTCCCTGGTAGCTTGTCTCCTTTCTGGTGAAGAATTGGCTTGGTAGTTTAGTCTGCCCTGTTCCCATGATGCACTGGGCCAGGGACAGACTGATTTGCATATAGCCAGGTTCTGAGCTGGGATGGTGCAGTGAGATAAATAACGGTGATGGATCAAGCCCTGATCTTTGGACTGGGTAAGAGTGGTCTGCTTAATTCAGACACTCTGTTCATCACCACCCCCTTTTCTGAATCGTTTTTGGTCACTATAGGTGTGGCAGGGTATACTCAGACATGAGTCCCTTTCTCACTGCACCATCAGGATTCAAGCAAGCCGGGCCGAAGACGGCTGAAATGCCAGAAACCGGTCCCCGGTAGCTCGTCTCCTTTCTGGTGAAGAATTGGCTTGGTAGTTTAGTCTGCCCTGTTCCCATGATGCACTGTGCCAGGGACAGACTGATTTGCATATAGCCAGGTTCTGAGCTGGGATGGTGCAGTGAGATAAATAACGGTGATGGATCAAGCCCTGATCTTTGGACTGGGTAAGAGTGGTCTGCTTAATTCAGATACTCTGTTCATCACCACCCCCCTTTTCTGAATCGTTTTTGGCCACTATAGGTGTGGCAGGGTATACTCAGACCTGAGTCCCTTTCTCACTGCACCATCAGGATTCAAGCAAGCCGGGCCGAAGACGGCTGAAATGCCAGAAACCGGTCCCCGGTAGCTTGTCTCCTTTCTGGTGAAGAATTGGCTTGGTAGTTTAGTCTGCCCTGTTCCCATGATGCACTGGGCCAGGGACAGACTGGTTTGCATATAGCCAGGTTCTGAGCTGGGATGGTGCAGTGAGATAAATAACGGTGATGGATCAAGCCCTGATCTTTGGACTGGGTAAGAGTGGTCTGCTTAATTCAGACACTCTGTTCATCACCACCCCCTTTTCTGAATCGTTTTTGGCCACTATAGGTGTGGCAGGGTATACTCAGACATGAGTCCCTTTCTCACTGCACCATCAGGATTCAAGCAAGCCGTGCCGAAGACGGCTGAAATGCCAGAAACCGGTCCCCGGTAGCTTGTCTCCTTTCTGGTGAAGAATTGGCTTGGTAGTTTAGTCTGCCCTGTTCCCATGATTCACTGGGCCAGGGACAGACTGATTTGCATATAGCCAGGTTCTGAGCTGGGATGGTGCAGTGAGATAAATAACGGTGATGGATCAAGCCCTGATCTTTGGACTGGGTAAGAGTGGTCTGCTTAATTCAGACACTCTGTTCATCACCACCCCCTTTTCTGAATCAGAGTGCCGAGTGTGATCCCTAGTTAGAGTAGGCACCGAGGCGAGAATTATCGAGTCCGCTGACCCTGGTCCACGAACCTGCCGCGTTGGGAATTGAACCCTGGTGTCGAGCCGTTCTCTGCTTCCGGGTCTGCCGCCTCTAACCAGTGAGCCACACCACTCCACTCCCACTTTATCATTTCCCCTGTGCTAGTGCTTTTTTTCTCACTACAGCAGTCTGTACAGAATTTTTTCAGTGGATGCAAAGAGCATCTCAGTGTTTCTATACAAATGTGATTTATATGCAATGGGTACAGTTTCGGCTTCATTGGAGGTTAGGTAAGTGAACCCTGTTTTACCGGCGACTACATGGGTTCCTGGTTTTTACACTTGTTTAAGCTATCATGTCAGCTTGTCTGGAATGGAGAATTTCACTGTGTTCTTGTGTACAATGTCGAACTGAAAAATCAGGTCTGATTAGGTCATAGAAAGGTTTTACTTTTCCTGTGTCATCCTAAATGTATGTTCTGTCAAAATGTATGAATCGTAAAATGAAGTTTTTCGCAGTTGGCGCAGCGGGCATTTTTCTAAAAAAATTCTTGCCAGGATTTTTCCTTCACTTGTTAGTTCATACCATAAAAATAGGACATAGAGGTGGCCAATTTTTGATTTTTTTGTAGCCCACAGTGGTTCACCCAAAATTATGTGTAATTGATCCAATAACTCATCGACTGACAGATAAATATCAACTACATAGGACAATGCCTCCTCATCATAATTTTGAAGTAACTCTGTTACTCTTGCTGAGAATAACATAGGGCTATTCTTATACCCTTGGGGCAGAATTGACGCTGAGAGCTGAGGGCTGTCAAATGTCTGCTTTCAGGCTCTATATTTTGGCAGAAGATTCCATTCATTTGAGATATCTAAAGTTGTTTTGTATTTCTTCCACACAATGTTATTAATTAATGCGGCGCGTGTACATTTTTTTACTGCAAATGATTTTGTGCAATTTTTCAAATGGCGGAAGTCTAAAACTAGCCGGTATGAATTATCGGGTTTCATTACAGGAAACAAAGGATTATTCATGGAGGAGGAGCCTTTTTCCATCACACCTTGGTATTCAAGTTGATCTATGATCTTTCTGGCTTGCATCATGTTTTATTGGGTATTGTCTCTGTGGTCTAGGAGTAGTTTTAACTGGGATTTCATTGTGAGGTGACTCAGCATCCCACCCTACATGATTGTGGTATAGTGTGGGAGCTAGCGCTAATGCCCATTCCTGTGCATATGTATGTATGAGTGACTCTGGAAAGAGGTCAGTGTTAGCCAGTAAAATTACCTCTTCCCCCTTTGGGCAATCCATGATGAACTCAGGCGGCCAATCTCATTCAGCCAAAAGGATATTGTATCCAAAAGTCAGGTTCTCCCAAAATAGCCCCTTCACTTCTCTGGGAATGTCCCCCTCGATTTTGATTGTTATTTTGTATAATTGATGTAGGCCACATACCCTAGTATCAGGTGTTTGCATGATGATATGCACATTCAATGCTGCTGTCACCAGAAATTCCATCAGGTTGTGGCGAGCTGTTGTTACTTCTGCTGCGCTGTCTAGCATCATCAGAGCCCATTCCCCGTTCAGTAGTAGAGTCGTCAGTAGCTTGGGCATTTCGTATTTTAAGGCCGTCTACCTTCTTCTTTTTAAATTGAGGTTTACTTTTGGGTTCATCCTCTTGTTTGATAATGTAGTCTGAAGTGCGATGTGTGTCTCTTGGCTTGGCTCGCTGTTCTGATCTGCATTCTGACCGACCTTCCCTCTCCAAGTTTTTTGATGAACCCTGAAAGGAACGAGAGGAATGTGTATCAGTATCCTGATACCTGTCAGGTTTATTAATATTGTCACAGTTTCTAAGATTATATTTTCTGTCAGAGGGCGCCTGTTGAAGAGACCCACCCGGTGATTGTGATTCATTCTGCTTATTATTTTTTGATTGTTTGTTGTCCCATTTCTTTTTAGATGAATCAGGTGCTTGCTTTTGAGTTGTCCTTTTCAGGATTACTCTGTAATTGTGGTTTCACAAGTCTAGCTCCCAAGTTATCTCTACCCAGAGAAGCATAGGTATATTCGATAATCTTAGGTGGTTCTTGCTCCTGTTCTGCAGAAGTGCATTCCCTCAGGCTTTGGTGTATAGACACTGATGCTGCCTCCCCTATTATGTTAGCTAACATAATTGTGGATACCTGGGCAAAATTGCCTATGAATTTCATCCTCAAGTCCATGACAGGTTATGCCCCATACTCATTCTGTATTTGTTTCAATACTTCTGGTATAACCATTATTGAGGGGGTACCATGTGTTCTGGTGTAAACAGCAGCGAAAACTCTACCCCAAGTGCTACAATCGTCTATCTGGAGAGCTATTCACATTGGCAAGCAAATTGTCAGTATTCTGTGTGTTTCTTGCGAGCCTGTATGTGTAAATTCTGCCTCAGAGTGGGCATTGTCAGTGCTATCCAAAATGGCATTTCTCATGTCTAGTGGACATTCTTCCCTTTAACACGTTCTGCATTTTGGGGGTGATTTTTGTTGTAGTCCCTTGTGCTTTTAGTAATTATCCTTGTGGTTGACCAGCTTGAGTGACCCTTGAAAGTTGAATTGTAAGTGTTTGCATTACAAACTGTGTACGATTTCTGTATAGTTTTATTATTTCTCTGTGAGGTGGATGTAAGTCTGCTGCTGGTAATGTATCAATCTCTGTGTGCAGTGTGTAAGCAGCTAAGGCCGGCCAAGTTGCTCCATCTCTGCTGAGCGGACGGAGTCTCACTATATCCATGGTATGGAGGAGGGCGCGTTGAAACCAATTTGTATGCTCCCTGTGTTGGGACTCACCACTGTAGGACAGATGATATACAATGGTATGATTGTTGATAGTAATATGCACATATGTGCAGAGAAACAGGAATCTCCATGTTAAAGATAGAAGAGTTGGCAATTTGAGGAAGTAAGTAAATATTTTATTTCGGCTATCGAGCCATACAAATCTTACAGACATAAAATGCAGTATCAATATGAATAAACATCATAGAAATTCATTTCTCAGTGCATTAAAAATAATAATAAGTTAAAATGAGGATAAATAGTTGATTGCAGTTATTGTCACTACTGTGTGCAATGCATATTTTCCCTGAAGCAAACTAGTTAGTCTTCAGTAAACAAAAACATCATGTATAGATAAAGAAAGAAAACTTCATGATTCTTTGATTCATACAATAAAAAAGCCATGCTAAGTGCATAATACCCAATAACTGTATTAAAACCTTAAAACTGGAAAAAAGGGATGACATCGGGTGGGCCCACTGGGACATTTCCCTACAGATTAGAAATTAAATATCAGGATTGGCAAATATCTAGGGCCTTTATTCTTTGATTCCAAGCACAGAACAGGTAGCGCAATACCACAAAGTCTAGTATTTTCCTAGTATCACTCTTCAGAAGCCTTGTTGCTTCCCGGCAATGTCTCCCTCCCATAGATTTAAGTGCTGCTAGCAATCCTTTCTTGTGTACATTTCTGTATAGGGGGCAGAGGAAGAAAACGTGCTCTTCTGATTCCACTGTAGTGGGATAATTTGGGCAAAATTTTGATTTTGAGTGTGCCTTGTCCCATTCTGAGCTGTGGGTTCTCAAGGGAAGTACACCACATCTGAATTGCCCATATAGACAATTGGAATACAAGGGGTACATTTGGTCCATATATGGCTCGTAGCTGGGTTCACACTTGTGATTGAAGAACTGTCCAGTTAGACTACTATCCTCATATACCTTCCATGCTTGCTACAAAACTAGCTCCCAGAACTGATGTTTTCCTTCTTTAGCGTCATTTTAGTAATCAGCACTGGAGATAGTTTACCCATTCCTGTTCTGTATGATGCATCTTTTATAGCCTTTGACCAGGGGGTACTCTGCTGACTATCAAGAGCCAGAAGATCTTTCACACAGTTATTTATTAATTAATTAATTTATTTTTAAAGTTTCTATAGCGCATACCAGACCCAAGGTAGGGTAACAGAGCGCTTTACATGGTGAGCAAGGTATGTATAGCACATTTGGTGCCAACAAAGCATACAAAAACAACTCATAAAAGTAACAACAAAACATAATAGAGCTTTGGAGATAAAGGCAGAGTAGAGAACTGGTCTGAGCAAAAGGAGTCAATTCGAGAATGTGCAAGTCTCAGCTTCGAAATATCAAAGGACGAAGAATATAGATGAGTTTGAAGTTGAAGCTGGCGTGGTGTTTGTGCGGATTTTAAGGGAAGAATTTGCTCATCGAGAATGATTTAGCTTCCTTTTTTTTAAGAGGGGCGTTGAGGCAATTTTTCTGATGAATGGCGGAAGCAAGTTCCAAATTCTTGGCGCCGCTCCAGAAAATGCTCTGTTGGAGGTTTTAGTCTTGTTGAACCGTGAGGGTTTCTGGAGTAGATTATCTGCGCTCCTAGAATGTCTGTTTCCTTCAGATAGTGTACGTTTTTGGGCTAGGAACTGCAGGGCGTTGTGGTGTAGTGCCTAGTGAGTAATGCAAGCAATCTTTAGGTGAATACGAGCTTCATTGGGTAGCCTGTAGAATGCCTTCAGGTGTGGCGATATGTGGTAAAATTTCCTTGATCCTATTATGAGTCTTGCTTCGGCGTTAAGACAGGCTTTTAGAGGTGCGGTAGAGATTTTGGGAAGCCCTGAAAGGGTGGAGAATCCGTACTCCAGCCTTGAAATGACAAAGGACTGAACTGTAGTTTTGAGGTCAGGGATCTCGATGAATGTCTTAATTTTTCTGAGATAGCTGAGGTGAAAGCGGGCATTTTTAGCCATCAAGTTAATGTGAGCGTGCATGTTAAGGTTCTTATCTAGTGTGAATCCAAGTGATATTGTGGAGTCCAAAAACGTTGGCGTGCAATTCAGAGCAGTGATCATTTTGGTCCATTCCTTTATTTCCTGTGAGTTATTAGGGGGGAGATTAAAAGAAATTCAGTTTTTTGTGAGTTTAGCTTGAGGAAGTTGGTCGTTAGCCATTTGACGTTTTTTCGAGAGCTATATTGATTAACTTTATCTCTTCAATGGAGGTGATTTTAATGTAAAGTTGGGTGTCGTCCGCGTACATGTGGTAGGAGATGTTCGCCTGCTGTAGTAGATCAGTGAGTGGTTCGACATATACTTTGAAAATCGTGGGTGATAGGGTAGAGCCTTGTGATGCTCCTAGTAAGTTAGGTGAAGATAAAGAAAGAATCTTGTCGGTCATGAATGATTGCGTTCTACTTTCCAGAAAGGATTTGAACCATAGAAGGACTGTGCCAAAAAAGCCCATCCTGTCTTCTCGTCTTCTTAGAAGTTTGTCATGGTTGACCGTATCGAAGGTTGATGAGAGATCGAGCAGGACTAGCAGGCACGTTACATTGCGGTCAAGAGCTAAGAGGGCATCGACTACTATATGTAGGATGGCTGTTTCTGTGCTATGGCCAGGTCTGAAGCCCGATTGGTGGATGTTCAATACATTGGAGTTTGTGATGTGTAGATTCAGATGTTGCTGAACACATTTTTCCAAGACCTTTGCTAGCATGGGAACTTTGGTTATTGGTCGGAAGTTGTTGGGGTTGGAGGTGCTCGCTGTCGTTTATTTAGGATAGCGGTGACTTGACGATTTTTTTTTTGTTAAAGATATTTTTATTGAGAAGACAGGAAGACAGAAATAACAGAAGAGAGAAGGGATGGAATCACATGAAATGCAAATAAGAAGTGCCCTCGCAGGGGCCAACTCAATAAGGCCAAGCAGCAGTAATAGTGATGAAGGGTCGTACATCGTCATCGCTCAGGGCAAGAAAAAGCACAAAAATCCGCCCGGGACAGTGTCAAACCCCCCGAGAAGTCCCGGAGGGGCAAAAGCCTTTACTGGCATCGGGCAAAGCTATCCAAGTCAGAGGCTTATTTGACCAAGTCCATTTGCGCCTCCAAGCGTCCCGGCCATGATGAAGACATTGCGGCAAGGCCGAACATGAAAAACAAAAAAATCCCCATCCCCCTCTAGAAAGGAAAAACGAACCAAACCCCCCCCAGAGGCTCCAACTTCCCAGCTACTTCCCACCCCCCTAGTGGTGGCAGCCTAGCAACAGACGTTCGCGCAAGCAGACTTCACACCTGAAACAGATGTAGAGCTCGTATGGTGGGTGGGCAGACCGCTGACGGCAACCCTCGAGAGAGAAAAAGCGGACCAATGGGCCCCATCTGAAAGTAAAGTTCTTAAAGTTATTTCTGAAAATGTCCGCCATACGCTCCACACTCAACAACCTCCACAACCTAGCAAACCAAAGGGAAAGAGCAGGGGCCTCCCTCTTCTTCCATGCTGCCGCCAGGGTCAACTTGGCCGCACCCACGCAGAGCCAAAGGATGTGTTTGTCTGCCCTGGTCTGGTGCTCCAAAAGCGAGTCCTGAAGGCCCAGGAGCACGAAGTCTATGGAATCTGGAACCGGGTAGCCCAGGATCCCCCTAATATGAGACAGTATCTCCTCCCAATAGGGGCGTATGATGGGGCAATCCCACCAGACATGGCGAAAGTCCCCACGGAAACCACAGCCCCGCCAACACCTGTCTGATGCCGAAGGAAATATCTTTTTCAACTGGGTCGGGTACAGATACCAATCTAGCATAGTCTTCATATGGGCCTCCCGAAGATCGATAGAATGGTTAAATCCGTGTAGATCACGCCAGAGGTGAGACCACTCCTCGTCGGTGATATCCCACCCCAGGTGTTCCTCCCACAAACCCATGTATCGAGGGCGAGGTGAGGTAGCAGTGGTCAATAGCAAATCATAGAGGAATGAAATCACCCTTTTCATAGATGATGTGCGAGTGATATAAGATTCGAAATCCGTGGGAGGCCTCGTCGCGGCATCCCGTACCTCAGGTGACATTGCCCAATGCAGCAGTTGGGCATGCTGGTAGCGCTCAGTAGGTGGCACCCCATAGTCCCGCATACAATTTTGGAAGGTGAGCGGCTCATAACCATGGAACAAATGTGTGAGTGCGTGGCAGCCCCAGGCCCTCCACCCATCAAAGGGCCCCTCAACAAGAGCCGGCGGAAACGCTGGGTTAAAGTGAATAGGTGTGAAGGGGGAGGGAAAGGAGGTCCACCTTTCATCACTAGAGACCGAATCCCAGACCTTCAAAGTAGTACTCGTAGGGGTGCTAATGTAAGCGTTGCGTGGCCGACCCCCCCTTCGCCTTCCAAACCAGGTCCCATATGGAACGACCCGCCACACTCCTGTCCATATGGAGCCAGTGCTTTTCCGACTATATTGGGTCCATTCGGCCAGCACCCGGAGTTGCGCCGCTTTATAGTAAAGAAGCGTGTCTGGAAGGCCAGCCCCGCCCTTCCTCAAAGGCCGGCGTAGCGTAAGAAAGGAGAGTCGAGCCCGACCTCCCTGCCAGATGTAGCGCAGAATCATAGATTTAAGACGCCGAAAAAAACCCCATCCAGAGTGATAGGGAGGGCCTGGAACAGATAAAGGAGCTTGGGGAGCATCGTCATCTTGACTGCATGTACGCGCCCCAACCAGGAGACAAACATGGGCTTCCAGCGGTTAAGCTCGGCCTGTATCTGGGTCAGTAGAGGAGGGAAGTTGGGGGCATATAGGGTAGCGACGGTTGAGGTCAGCCGGACCCCGAGATATTGTATGGAGGAGCTAGACCAGGACAGGGGCGTGAGCGGACGGATGCGCGCTACCTCAGCGGGTGGCAGCGTGAGATTAAGAATATAGGATTTGCCAGGATTGACCCGAAAACCCGCCACAGTTTTGAACTGGGAGAGCACGTCCTGCACACGCGGGAGGGAAGTCCCGGGGTCAGCTAGCGACAACAGGACATCGTCAGCAAAAAGAGATATTTTGTGCTGTTCCCCAGAAAAAGGGAGGCCCACAATATCCGGGTCTTCCCGTACCCGGAGGGCAAGAGGCTCGATGCTGAGCGCGAAAAGTAGAGGAGATAGGGGGCAGCCCTGCCTCGTACCCCGGGAGTGCGCAAAAAAGGGTGAGACATGACCATTCACCATGGTGTGTTACTCTTACAACGCATCTTTTACGTCGCATTCCGTTACAACGCAGATTTTACAACGCAGGATCCATTACATCGGATGTCATTACAATGCATGGCATTACATCGCAGATGCTATTACAACGCATACTATTACAATGTAAGTATTGGTAAGTATTTAAATTTATTTTTATTTTATTTAATATTATTTAATTCATTTAATTATTATTAATTATTAAAAAAAATATTTATTTTTGTTTTTAATTATTATAAATTAAATATATTAATTTAAGTGATTTTTTAAATAAGTGTGAGTATAGGAGTATATGTTTTGGGGTACAGGGGTGTTTTTAGGTTTTAGGGTAGGGTTTGGGTTTTGGGGTACAGGGGTGTTTTTAGGTTTTAGGGCAGGGTTTGGGTTTTGGGGTACAGGGGTGTTTTTAGGTTTTAGGGCAGGGTTTGGGTTTTGGGGTACAGGGGTGTTTTTAGGTTTTAGGGTAGGGTTTGGGTTTTGGGGTACAGGGGTGTTTTTAGGTTTTAGGGCAGGGTTTGGGTTTTGGGGTACAGGGGTGTTTTTAGGTTTTAGGGCAGGGTTTGGGTTTTGGGGTACAGGGGTGTTTTTAGGTTTTAGGGCAGGGTTTTGGGTTTTGGGGTACAGGGGTGTTTTTAGGTTTTAGGGCAGGGTTTGGGTTTTGGGGTACAGGGGTGTTTTTAGGTTTTAGGGCAGGGTTTGGGTTTTGGGGTACAGGGGTGTTTTTAGGTTTTAGGGCAGGGTTTGGGTTTTGGGGTACAGGGGTGTTTTTAGGTTTTAGGGCAGGGTTTTGGGTTTTGGGGTACAGGGGTGTTTTTAGGTTTTAGGGCAGGGTTTGGGTTTTGGGGTACATGGGTGTTTTTAGGTTTTAGGGCAGGGTTTGGGTTTTGGGGTACAGGGGTGTTTTTAGGTTTTAGGGCAGGGTTTGGGTTTTGGGGTACAGGGGTGTTTTTAGGTTTTAGGGCAGGGTTTTGGGTTTTGGGGTACAGGGGTGTTTTTAGGTTTTAGGGCAGGGTTTGGGGTTTTGGGGTACAGGGGTGTTTTTAGGTTTTAGGGCAGGGTTTGGGTTTTGGGGTACAGGGGTGTTTTTAGGTTTTAGGGCAGGGTTTGGGTTTTGGGGTACAGGGGTGTTTTTAGGTTTTAGGGCAGGGTTTTGGGTTTTGGGGTACAGGGGTGTTTTTAGGTTTTAGGGCAGGGTTTTGGGTTTTGGGGTACAGGGGTGTTTTTAGGTTTTAGGGCAGGGTTTTGGGTATTGGGGTACAGGGGTGTTTTTAGGTTTTAGGGCAGGGTTTTGGGTTTTGGGGTACAGGGGTGTTTTTAGGTTTTAGGGTAGGGTTTGGGTTTTGGGGTTCAGGGGTGTTTTTAGGTTTTAGGGCAGGGTTTGGGTTTAGGGATAATTAAATTATATTTACCATTTTAAAATTAATTGAAATATATTTAATAAATTAAATTAATTATTTTACATTAATTTCATTTTTTAATTAAATTAATTAAATTAAATAAAATATTATTATTATTTTAATTTAATTGTAAAAAAATATGTACATTAAACTAATTATGTTTTATTAAATTGAATTAATTAAAATTTTAAATATAATTACATTTATTAAATATTTATTATTTTATTAAATTAAATTAATGACAATTTTTAAATGTCTTTTAATTAAATCATTTAAAAAAAATTAATTACAATAAACTAAATAACATTTTTAAAAAAAGGTATACTTACCTATACTTACGATGTAATGCCATGCGTTGTAATAGCATCTGCGATGTAATGCCATGCATTGTATTGACATCCGTTGTAATGGATCCCGCGTTGTAAAATCTGCGTTGTAACGGAATGCGTTGTAACACAACGCGTTGTACTGACACCAATCCTTCACCATGACCCTCGAGCGTGGACCATGATAATTGGCCCGGAGCATGTCTATAAACTTGGGAGAAAAACCAAAGACCTGCAAGGTACTAAAGAGGAAGTCCCAATCCACCCGATCGAACGCCTTTTCAGCATCAAGGCGTACCAGGACCGCTGGGATCTTAAAGCGATTAGCTTTCTCAATCAGATGGTTTAGCCGTCTAGTGTTGTCATGGGTCTGGCGATCCTTTATGAAGACCGATTGATCGGGGTGGATGAGGGCAGGCATGAGGTCCGAGAGCCGGGTAGCTAAGATAGCGGAATACAGTTTAGCGTCCACGCTTAACAGGGCTATGGGCCGGTACGATTCGCATCTAGATAGGTCCTTCCCCGCTTTGGGAATGATCGAGATCATGGCTTCCGCCATAGTGCCCGTAGTGTGGCCCGCCTCCCTCATGCTGTTGAAAAGAGTCACCAAGTGGTCCCCCAACTCGGACGCGAACGTCTGATAGAAGGAAGCCGTGTAGCCGTCCGGGCCCGGAGCCTTCTGCGGTTTAAGGGGCCGAATGGCGGTCAACACCTCCTCCCTGGTAAAGGGGCCTCCAAGAGTTCGTTCCATTCCTTGGAAACCTGTGGAAGCGACAGGGCTTCCAAGTATTCCCGCTGAGCGGCCGGCGCCAGGCGGTCTGCCGAGTACAAGGCGGCATAAAAGTCGCCGAAAAGCTCTGCTTTGACCGCATCCCTATGTTCCACGACGCCGGAAGGCGTCCGAATGCCACCTACATATTCCCTCTCACGTTTATCACGGAGCTGCCGTGCCAGATGTTTCCCCACTTTGTTGCCCTGAGCATAAGAAAGGCGCCGTAGGCGCAAGAGGGTATATTCAGCCCAATTATTATAGTGCGCCCTGAGCTTCCCCCCACCGCAGCAAGAGGGCGAAGGGTCTTTCGAGGAGGATTCTGCTTATGCGCAGTTTCCAGTGTCGCCAGTTCCGCCTCCAACACCTCCCTCTCCTCGCGCCTAAGCTTGTTCAGGGCGGAGTTCAACGCAATGCACGTGCCCCGCGTCGTCGCCTTGAAGGCATCCCATTGGGTGAAGACCGAGGTGTCACCAGCCTTGTTAAGCTCACAAAACTCACCAATAGCTGCCCTAAGCTTTTTGCAGGAGTCCTCATCTCGCATGAGGGATGCAGGGAAATACCATTTGCGGTGAGGGGACGACTCCGGGGCCCAGATCAAGCATGTCGCCAAAAGGCTATGATCGGAGACCGAGAGCGGAAATATTTTGCTGTCCCGCAAGTCGCCCTGCAGAGATTAATGCAAAAAAATATGATCAAGGTGGGAATAAGTGTGGTGGATATGGGAATAGAACGTATAGTCCCTAGTGCGGGGGTGGAGGGAACGCCAGCTATCAATAAAGCCCAGACCTATCAAAGCATCACGCAGTTCCGGGGAGAAGAGACCCGCCTCCGTCCTCTGCTGATGTGAACAATCAAGACATTTGTCCCAAACCAAATTGAAATCCCCCATCACTATCAACGCTCCCTCCCCAAAGTCCCCCACCACCCTCAGAAAGGCCTCAAGGAATCCATTTTGGCCCGCATTCGGCGCATAAACAACCACCCACGTGCAAAGCTTACCCAGAAGCATCCCCTTCACCATCAGCCACCGCCCCTCCTTATCTCCCCGCACCCCCAAAGGTTGAAATTGAAGTGTAGAGCGGAACAAAAGCGCCACTCCTCGGTGCTTAGTAGTGGCAGAGGATTTGTAAATTAGGGGATATAGCCTGTGCTTAAGTCTAGATTCATCTTTACGGGCCAGAAGAGTCTCCTGCAGGCCCACCACATCTAACTGATGATCAAGAATATACTTTTTTTTTTTGGAGGAGAATTAAGGCCTTTAACATTCCAGGAGCCTATTGTAACAGGTGACATTGAGTTAAACACCTCCCCCCATCGCTCCAATCAGTGCACCCCATATCGCCAGAACCAAACCAAACACACTACAGTCATACCAAGTCCCCAGCCACCACCACCGGGTCCCTTCCCAAACAACCCTCCCACAATCAAAAGGAGCCTCAAAAGTCGGACATGACCTTAAGGGTCGGGCGTAGAAGACCCTGGTAATGCCCCCCTCGAGTTCAGGGTCGGGGTAACCCTCCAGTGGAGAACTGTCCCACAGAGTACCTGAGATGGTAGAGCCCCCCCCGGCTCCACGGGCCGCCGTAGAGGGGGTCTAAGCCGCCGAGGAGCTGTCCACTCGGCTCAACTCAGTCACCAGGGCCAGTGAGGCCAAAACTTCTCCCCTTTCACTCTGGCTCGCCGATGGAGTCGGACCCTCTGCCACACCATGTCGGCCCACTCTCTGCCATGCTGGGGAGCGGGAACGGCGACGTCTTCTTGGGGAGGCGCTGGCGCCCGCCGACGCGGCTGCTTCCTCCATGCCGAGCAGTTCTCTGGCGGCTGCTAGGGATCTCACTTGCACCAGTCTATTTTGCCACCTGAAATGAGCCGAAAGGGGTGACCCCAGGAGTAGGATACCCCGTGCTCCCTCAGGAAGGCCGTGATCGGGCGGAAGTCCTGTCGCTTTTGCAAGGTGGAAGCCGCCAGATCCTGAAAAAGCTGAGGGCTGTGCCCACGAAAAAGCAAGTTATTGGTGTCCCTCGCCTTCCGCAGGATTGTCTCCTTCAATTGAAAATCGTGGACACAGACCAAGATGTCGGGAGGCGGCGAGCGCGCGCCACGTGGCAGGCCCACCCGATGTACTCTGTCCATCCGGACCTCTGTGCTATCGTCCTCCGCCAGAATCTGTAGAAATAGAGCCTCCACGTACTCCCGTAGGTTCCCACCGTCTCCATCCCAGGGCACCGCTCGGATTCGAATGTTATTACGGCGGGACCGGTTTTCCAAGTCCTCGCATTGGGTCTGAAGATCCAGATTTTGCTCGCGGAGCTGGAGCAAGTCCTGCTGTAGCTGATGGACATCCCCACTGAGGCCCAAGTCATGGTCCTCTAGGGTCGCTACCCTTTCGCCGATGCCGTCCACATCTCGGCGGACCTCACGGAGGTCGGAAGCTAGTTGCGATTTCAGTTCCGTGATATCGTCCTTGATGGAGGAAAAAAGCTCTATCAGGAAGGCCTTCGTGACCGGGCCCTCAGTGTCGTCCTTGGCAGGCGACTTGCTAGGGCCGGGGGGCCATCCGGACTCCCCCTTACTAGGACCATCCTTCCCCGGCTTATTCAAGTGATTCCTAGTCGACATGGTGCGACTCCTCAGCGTAGATCAAGGCTCCTCAAGACCTCCCAGAGTGTCCCGGATAGCCAGCTACGTTCCTCCACCTTAAGCTATTTCCGCTCCTTAGACACCGGGGGACCGATGCGATCAGAGGGCAGCACTAGCCCCTTCGCTCAAAGCCCGTTGGATCGTCCGTCGGGTCGCCCCCAGGGCACAGAGGGTGAGAGGCAAGATGGCACCACCTCTCCTTCCTTCAGCCTTCCGCGCTGTCCAGCAGCCGCCAGACAAGTCGGCGCCTCTTCGTCACCTTCGCTCGGCGTCAACAACCAGATAGATCGCCGGGGCCACAGGCAGGCTTGCTACAATCCCAGTGGGGGGGACCCGCAAAGCAAGCGCTTCAGTCGTCAACTCGCCAGAGTTCAGGGTCCCCTCACGTTAAGAGCCGATGCAGCCCAGGCCAAGCTCCGTAGTCCGCTCCGGTACTCGTGCGTCACCACTCCAACACCTCGGCTAAGTCCGCCGTCCTAGGTCGTAGCTCGACAGGAGAAGGATCAAACCAATTCAGGACACCTCAGCGACCCCAGGAGAGTCAAAGCCGGGGTTGAAATCGCCCCAGTGCAGCAAAACAAAGCTATGAAAGGCTCGAGGTGCCGGAGGAGCTCGCAGGCACGTCTTACTCCGTCGCCATCTTGGCCACGCCCCCCCTTGACGAGTGTTTAGGCAGTCCGGGATGTGACCTTGTGATATTGAGGCATTAATGATTTTGGTCCAGAGAGGGAAGATGATATGATAGATGTGGGGTAGGCGCTTTACTGGGACAGGGTTATTGAAGTGGTTTTTGAGTTTCGTAGTTGCTAGAATTTTGGTGATTGAGATCGTAACGTTTGAAGGTAGACCAGTGAGAGTTATTTTTCTGAAGAGTTCGCTTATGTTGTACCAGGTTAGTGGCTTTACTGATCTTTGGGGTGGCTAAGTTGATTGCTGCTATACTGAGTTCAAGTTGGAGGGAATTTGTTTTTGCTGTGAAGAATGTGGAAAATTCATCACTACTTAGCTGTGAGGTTGATGTTAAGAGTAAAGATTTGGCAATTTGTTTGATTGTTGATTCAGAATTTCGAATAGTTTTTTTGGTCTATTTTTGGCATTCTCTAGTTCTGATTTGAAGAAGTCTTTTTTTGATTTTAGAATACTTTCATTGTATGATTTTCTGGCTTGCCGGAGTAGTTTCAGCTGGAGGGATGTTGCTTCCATTTCCATTAAGTTAATCTGAGATTGCGTCTCTCATCATTCAGGGCTTCGCTGAACCATGGGTTTCTATTCTTGTCCGGGATTCTTTTGAATTTTGGCGGAGCGGCTTGGTCAAATATTTTGGTCATCGTGGAGTTATAGTGAGCAGTGAGGGGAGTGACGTCTGCTATGTTATTGGGGGGGTAAGAGCCTTCTCACATTGGGAGGCAAGATTGTTCCAGTTGATGTTCTTTGTGTCACTTATCCATTGTTTAGGTTTAATTTGTTGTGGGAAGATTTTCTTGTTACAGGTGGAAGGTGATAATGTTATAGTCTGACCAGCCACGGGGGGTAAAGGAAATTGATTCAATAGTATTTTGTTTAGAAATGAGCCAGTTGAGAGTAGCACCCTTTGTGTGAGTAGGCTTTAAGATAGCTTGGATCATGGAGTGGTCAGCAAGAAAGGTTTTGAGAGCATTGACCTGCTTGTCTAGTGTGTTCTCCCAATGAAGATTGAAATCTTCAGGGAATATGTCATTAGAGTGAGGGGAAGAGTTTGCAGTGATGATTTCCATAAGTTGTTCTGTGAAAATTATGATTTGACCTGGAGGATATAAGAATATATGTAATTTGAGGGAGTGGTTGCTTGATGAATTCACAGAAATCCCAAGGTATTCACAGGAGTCCAGGGGTTCGAGTGAAATTTGTAGATGGTGATGTCAGATCGATGTATGCAGGCTAAGCCTCCACAAATTTTGTGTGGTCTGTCTATCTAATGATGTTGTAGTCTGGCGGGACCAAAAGGTCTAGGCATGGTGAAGATGATTTCTTGAGTCATGTTTCAGTGAGGATGATTATATCCATTTTCATGCTAAGGACGAGGTCGGCAATATTAGAGGCATGTTTAGGGGCTGAAAGGCAATTTAGTAGAAGGCAAGAAATCTGGTTTAAGGAATTCTTTGGGGTTATAGAGTGAAGATTATTCTGGTTTATTCCTCTATGGATTGGATGGGATGTTCTGCATGGGTTGATGGAGATTAGGCGGATAGTGTTTTCCTCTTTGTCTATGACTGTATAGCAGTAGCAGTGTTTGTATTTCCTGGTCCATAATGTAGTTGAGTGTTTGCGTGTGCACATGTGTCGATTGTTTAGAGGCAGGGGGATAGTTTTTATCTCGTTGTCAACTGTCTTTAGAGAGTTTTGAAGGTGCTTAAATTTAGTAAGAGATTTTTCAGCAAGTTGTAAAATGGTTCTGATTTCTAGGATAACATTTTGTAGGCTCCTAGAGGTGAGGTATGAGGTCTTGAGTGAGTCTTGTTCAATCTGCAGATGTGGCAGGGGAGACAGGATATTGGGTGTTGAGAGAGTTATATTGATGTTGGTTCTCAGGATAGTTCTAGTTGAGGGTGTTAGTACAATGCGTTCCAAGGAAGGAGAGTTGTTGATATTTCTTTCATTGGTTCTGGGTGCGAGAATGGGACAATTTTCTTCAGGAGAAGCAGTAGGGTCCCAAAAAGTGCTGCATGAAGTGGATGAGGATGTTGGTGCAGTAGGTGCTAAGGAGAGAGAGTTGTTGCTTTTTTCATCGGTTCTAGTTGAGGGAAGGGTTTGATTTTCATCCAGAGAAGTAGGGGCAGTGGGGGTAGAAGAAGGGTCCCTAGAAGTGCTGCGTGAAGTTGATGAGGGTGTAAGTGCAGTACATGATAAGGAGATAGGATTGTTGCTTAATCATCAGTTCTGAGTGATGGAAGGGGTTGATGTTCTTCCGGAGCGGAATGGGTGGAGGGGGTAGTGTTAAGGTCCCAAGAAGTGCTGCGTGAGGTAGATGGAAGTGTCAGTGCAGTGCTTGGAAAGGAGGGAGGGTTGGTGTGGCTTCTTTCCCTGGATCTGTGTGAAGGAAGGGGTCGATGAGAGGTGCTGCGTGAGGTAGAAGAGGGTGTCAGTGCAATGTGTGCTGAGGACGGTAAGTTAGTAATGCTTCTTTCCTCAGGTCTGGGTGAGGAGGGGGGTCGCTGATCTTCAGGAGAGGTAGGGGTGGTGGGGGTAGTAAGGACCTGAGAGGCACTGTGTGAGGTAAAGGTGTGGGTTTTTAGGGGGATGAAGTATTTGTCGAAAAGATCTAGGTCCTTGTTAGCTGCTTGAATGAGAACAGTGCCGTTTTTGTAGGACATTATATTCAATGTGGCCCTGAAGTTCTGCGTGGGACTCATTGTAATCCTAGTTCCGTAAGGAATGTTTTTATGGTCTTGAATGGATACTAGCTTGTGGAAGGCCGATCACCATTTGGCTATTTTTCTTGCGAAAAATATAAGGTTATTGGTTATAATGCCTTTTTTGGCATTGAAGGAGTGATCCAGGAACAGGGTATCCGGGTTTTGTCTGAGGAAGTTGTGTTTGAAGGTTTTAGAGGCACTTTTTGAAAGATTCTAGGGGTATTGAATAGAGTAGGCGCTGTTTCCTTCAGGTATCATGTTTGGTCCAGTCATGATGTGAGATTCCTTTGAGCAAAAAAGGAGCGACAGTAAAATAATAGATCGAGAGCTGTTACCATTTGGTTATTGGTGCATCTTAGTGGGTGTTAGCAATTGACATTCAACTTAGGTAGATCTTATGTCAGATTGAAAATATATACAAATGAGATGGCTGCCCAATTAGTTAGGGGCCGTTACAAGATGGCCGCTGTTTGGTGCATCTTAGTGGGTGTTAGCAATTTACATTCAACTTGGGTAGATCTAATGTCAGATTGCAAATTTATATAGATTAGCTGTTACAAGATGGCTGCCAAATTAGTTAGGGGCCGTTACAAGATGGCCACTGTTTTAGTTGGGGGCTGATTACAAGAAGCTGCTGCGTATGGTGGTATCAGAATTGGGGGAGTCCTCACCTATGTCATCAGTCGGTAGCTGTGCAGTCTTTTTTTTTTACTTGAGAGGTATTCAGGAATTCAGGAATTCAGCCATTTTAAGAGCTGGAGAGTAAAGAGGGTAGTGGTTTGAAATAAAATTGCTTCCCTCAGCAATTAATGGCCACTTTCCTTAGCGTCACATTCGCTATGAAGGACTCTAAAATATCAAAATCAGCTCCTTTTGTACCCTCAATCAGCACAACTTGTGCGCATCTACTCACAGTTAGCCACAGGAAACTTCCCCATTTCGGGGGTCAGCGCCAAGTAGTGTGGTGCGGCGGACGTAGCAGGGGTCGCAGGAGAGCCGGTAGTACTCTGGTACTCAGAGCCAGCCTGGAACAAAAACCTCGCCTCCAGGGGTTCAGGCACTGAGTTGGGAGGCGCGGCGGATTCTGCTGGGGTCCTAAGAGAGCCAGCAGAACTCGGGCACTCAGCACTAGCCCTGTGACAACACCTCACCCTCAGGGGTCCCGGAGCTGAGTTGGGAGGCAAGATGGACCCAGCGGAGGTCAAGGAGAGCTGGTCCTAGAGGAAACACACCCTGCGAGTAACCGGCAGTTGGTGAGGAGCACCAGAGTTTATTGCGGGGTGCTTCTAGCCTGGCACGAGGGTTCAAGAGACTGCATATCAGGTCCTGGCAGCACAGTTCCCTATGAGATCTCCGCCGTCAGCTCCCAGCGCAAATGCCCGCTGCGGGGTGCTTCGGGCTTGGAGCGAGGATGCAGGAGGCCATATATTAGGTTTTGGCAGCACAGTTCCCGACGAGATCTCCGCCGTCGGTGTCTTCCGCACTCCTCGTCCCTCACAGTTGGGAGTCCACTCAAGGTCGGGAAGCAGTCGCTACCCCTAGACTCCGCAGAAAGGGCATGTTATGCACAGCAGTCCGGGTTAATCTGAGAGAGGCCAGCGCAGAGAGACGTTGTATCTTGAACTCTTCAAATTTCCACTTGCATTCCAATTTCCATTTCCACCTGTAACCTTCAGCTTGCAGCCATGGGGATCTCAACAGATGGAGCCTGTCTTGCCCTGCAGTCCGGGATCATCAGAGCGGGGCTGGCGCCGGAGTACGCTTTGTCCAGAGTTATTTGCGCTGTGAAAGTACAGGACCGATCGTCAAAATTACTCCTTAATCCTTTAGATTCTTTGCATAGTTTCTTTGTGTAGTTTCTTGTCTCGCAGCCTGTGTTAGTTGTTGGGGACTATGGGTTGGGTTAACAGGTATTTAAAGCCGATGGCTATCCCTTACCTCAGGAGCTCGTAAGATGAGCTCCTTCCCTTTTGGCCATTTTGTGTTGTGTTGATTACCAGTTCTTTAGTGGACTAGGGTCTGATTCAGTGTAGCAAGGGTTTGATTAAGATTGTTAGATGTATTGGGTTAAGGGCTAAGGGCTAGATCAAATCTCAATGGGGTAATAGGCGAGCTTGGGGGGAGTTTGAAGACGGCCCTAATAAACTTATTTTCAATCTTTATCAGATTCTCTGCTGTGGCAATGCCCCATATCTCAGCTCCATAAATTGCAGATGGTACAGCTGAGGCTCTATATACAGTAATGACCGGGGACAGAGCACCTCCCAAGGCAGAAGTCTGTGTACACATGCATCATGCTTAGTGAGGGAAATGGAGCATGCAAACATTTTTTCAGGGACAAATCCATCTTCCTATATGAGCATGCGATGAATTTGATTGATATGTTGACCTTTTACCTAGAGAAAAACTTTTTTCTTTTTGAAGACATGTGTTACAAACAGGTAGTCGGAACTTCCAATGGGAGCTGCTTTGTACCTAACTTTGCCTGCATGTTCATAGGATTGTGGGAGGAACAGCGTGTGTGGATTGAGAAGAATGAACATCTTACTAGGCATATTGTATTCTGGATGAGGTTTATAGATTAAATTGTTATGATTTGGAGTGGGTCCAAAACTGATCTAGAGAGTTTTTGTGTTATATTAGTGGAAAATGATGCAAATCTCCGCTTCACACACAGATATGATTAAAAGGAGAAGAAATTCTTGAATGATTCTGTGAAAACTGAGAATGGGACAATTTTGACAGAATTTTATACAAAAATGACTGCAGGTAATAGTCTGTTACATGTGGACAGCCACCATCCACCCAAACGCAAGTGGAGTATTCCATTTGGAGAGTTGATCAGGGCTAAACACAATTGTAATACACAACAGGCACACGAGAAAGAATAGGACAAGATGCTAAGGTGGTTCAGGAGAAGAGGGTACCCAGAGAAAGTCCTCAATATAGCCAGGGAGAAGGCTGCAACACGAATAGATCAGCACTTTTGGTGAAGAGACAGATCAGGAAGGAAGGAAACAGTATCAGAATGATTACCCTCTTCAACATTGAGGCCACAGCAATACGCTGCACCCTTAAGAAACATTGGCATATTGTGAGGAATTATTCTATAATAGGCCCACTGGTCAGCACATATCCACTGATCTCACACAGGAAGGCACGTTCTTTAAAGGACATGCTAGTAAACAGCTACATGGGAATAACCAAACAGCAAGGTTGGTTACAACAGCAGAAGGGATTTTTCAAATGTGGAAAGTACAAGGCCTGCAGTACCAGTAAGAATAGTAAACCATATCAGTTACCAACAGGGAAAACAGGAGTTATAAAATGTTTATGAATTGCAACACTGATGTCTGTGTGCATGTGATACTCTGCCCTTGTGAAGAGATGTATGTGGGCAGCACCATCTTTCCTATAAGGAACAATATATTAAAACACATTAGAGCAATCAGGAATGTGGATTGGAGTTACTCTACAGCACAAGATTGGTTAAAATACCATAACAAGAAAGCTAACACTCTGTCTTTCTTTGGTATTGACAGGATTGCAGCGAGTCGCAGAGGGGTGACCGTGAAAGGCAATTGAGAATTTTGGAGTCCTGATCTATCATACTCCTCGATAGCAAGAGCCACTTCAGGATTTATGAAGATGAGGAACACCATATCCACTTTGGATAAGTACCTGAGTTCAACTACAACTTGATTTCTTGGTGATCCAAGTTTTTCCCTTTGTATACTTTGTCATGTTGAGGGCGCTCTGCCATGACCCAGTGTTATCAGTTTTGAAAATGTTCACAGGAGGCTTAGTCTGCATTAATCTCCATTAAACTTTAGATCCGCAACAATTCCTGACCTAATGTTATTTTTGTTATGTACTATCATGGAGCCTAGGCCAGTAGTTCAGAATCCCCTTGTTTTTTAAGTTTTTCCCCTTGTCCCCCTCCCCGTCCTCTCTTTTCAATTTTTAAATATTTACATTAATCGGTACATGGTGGTCACTTTTTTGTAACCATTAATTTGACAAAATTGGTTATGCATTCTCACTTAGCTGATTTAAGGTGGCACTACATTGTGACTTCTTAGGCCACTTGGCAGGATTTTGTGGATTGCAGTTTTGTTTACTTGCAACATGCGCAATGCATTCACTTAGCGTGATATCAGTACCTGGCGTGGTGTATAGAACAGATACAGGTCTGCGAACTGTTGTATGTGATTCACACATATCTGAATATTGATCACATGAGGTGGTCCAGATATGGTGAAGTGTATAGCCACTTGGCTAATGACATTTTATGAAATATATTTATGTTGGAATCCAAGAGATTTGAGGAGTTCTAAACCCCAGGGCACACTGTCTCTTGCGTGCAAAGTGAGGGACCCTTGAGAGAGGGAGTGACACTGCTAACAAAGACTGGCAGTGAACTTTTGATTAATTGCTTTTTATATATATTCTTTATATGTTTTTGACATATTGTTAATTTTCTTTATTGAAACTACATTAAAAAACAAACAAACCGTTTTTCCACTAAACAGTATTCTGGATGTTACAATGTGTTTAGAAAACCACCTGTGATATAAACACAGTCTTTTTTTGCTATCTTTGCTTGTAACCAGCTCTGTCTGTCCGTTTTTTATGTTTATTGATGTGCACTACAAATGGTAGATGTAAATGGTGGAATTTTGGCTTGTGAAAAAGACCGTCTCAGTCAAAACGCATTGCTGCTAAATACACATAGATTTTTGAAAAGTTACCCTGCTGTGCGATTCTTCTTTCGCTGGACATAACTGAACATATATATACATATATAAGTATATATATATATATGTATATATATATATAAACATTATCAATGTGCCCCATATAACATAATCACATTGTTGTTCTCTATTTTTCAACACACTTTAAATTGAAATTTCTTATTAGCCATATTAGACTCCTGTCAGTAGGATAGAACAAGAAAGGGCAATTTTCCCACTCTTTTTCCAGTGATACTGATGTACTTAGCAAATCAAAAGGTTCCCTTCATTTTTTCCTTTTATTACTCTGCTTCTGAATGGACAGTTTTTTAAACTTTTTCTTAGTTTCCTGATAAGAAGCCCAATCTGGTTGTGTCTGTGGGCGGGATCGCGATTCTGTTGCGATGTTCAGCGCAGCCCCCGTGTAACTTTACGAAAGATTAACAAAACAACACAGGAGTCTGTTACTGCATTTTACACTACAGTAGGTCATACGTTCACAGAACTTTCTGTCAACAGCATATTAGCTGCGTTTCATTTTGAAAACTGCCTCATTTAGCTCCAGCTTTCTCCTGTGTGCTACTGCTCCTTGCCTTCAAAATGGTCATAGTGTGGATTGGGGGCCATAGCTATGTGTTTTGGGCTAGAGAGTGTGCTAGAAAGAGTGGCATTGACAGGGATTGAGTTTGCCTAATGTGGGCATTACTTGAATTGGACAGAGAGGGTTAACATGTCATCATTGACTCAATTGTTTGAAAGCATTGCAGATTGACAACATTCAGACCTCTTACTTGTGCATTGTGGGGGCAATGGACAATGCACATTTACTGGGGTAGGACTGGATATCCTAATGAAGGATACCTTTAGTCCATTAATGACACTTTTTCCTCACACTGCTTTGGTGTACTCTAACACATGGCAAAGACAGAAAAGGAAGTGGTCAAATTAATTCTGTTCACAAATAGACAAAGCCAAGACATATTAATAACACTGTTTTTGCATTTCTGAGAGACCGAAACATGGGCTCCATCTACAACAACAATCTACGCTTTGGCATGAAGCATATATATAGAAGTGATGGAGTACATTTCTTAGAGAAAGGCAACAGGGTATTCCTTTACAACTTGAAGGACTGCATTCTGTTTTACATGTAGTTATAATCTACACACAATCAACACAAAGACCCTTCTAAGAGCAACCCTCATACCAAAAACTATTTAATTTCCAATAAAAATCAGATTTTCTTTTAGTCACTGATCTGTCAAGGATTTGCAACCCAAAAGTGTAAAGTGCTAACTTGATAACACAACATAATAATGCGGGTGACAGTTGTTCTAGTCTAGATCAATGTTTCATGTTTCTTGAGATCTTTAAATGAGTTTAAAGTGCTGGTGCAGATGGGGGGGGGGCTAGAGGGCGCCCTGCGGGATGGCTGCCTGCTAAGACAGCTCCGCCGGTCAGGCACATTAATCTGCAATAAACGTGGTTTTGCGGATGCCAAATTGAACGATCCTGGCAGCACTGACCATCGGAAGAAGTGGTGATCACAGTATGCAGGTCTAAGATTGCTTCGGTGCAGAGGAGGTAGTGAGATCATGTCATTGGACGAATAGCCCGGAGGGAATGCTGTCAGGTAACATGGCGGCGACCCGGGATTCGATCGACGCATAAGTAAGGAGACTTGTGTTGCAGCATCGGACTCCGAGGTAAACAGACAAAAATGTTGCCGACATGCATTGTGGACATTTGCTGGATGCCGTTCTGTGCATTCCGTGATTAGGAGGCAGTAACAGAATTTTCATGTGAGCCCTGGCAGTGCGGTGCGACAAGCCTCTGTAAAATGGCGGCGGTCTGAGCTCCAACTGAACCGGCACTGGACCGCTGCAATGTGGTGAGCGAGTGTGTGAGAAACCGGTGTCAACAGCGTCTAACTAGAGGAGACAGCGGAGATTTACAGCAGGACCTCATGCTGTGTGGGGTGTGGAGATGAGATGTCCCTGTGAGAGGAGAGGGTGACTGCATCGCGAATACTATCTGGAGGGTTGGCGCGATAGAGCAAAGCTGAATGGGGCGTTCTGCACTATACTTTAACAGTTATATCTGCAAACTTCTTTGTGAAAGGGGGCAACAGGGGAGAGAACTACCACTCTGGGCCACGGAAAATGGGGTCTGCTTTGTACACAGATCGGCACACCAACAATAACGCGAACCGTGACCAGACAGACTTCAAGTTACAAAATGGCGGCCGGCCGACAAGCGTTATAACAGCTGCGATCTACTGCTACTGCATATACATCAATAGCACAACATAGTAATAGCCCCACCTTCCTGTTGCCCTGTACATATATTGGGACTGTTTACGTATTGGGAAGAGGAGAGGCTAATCCTGCAACATACGTGCTGGCATAGGTGGTGGAGATAAGTGGTCCGCATGCTGCTTACAGGGCCCAGAAGTGACGCTGCTCTGTTGCCATGATGGAGCTTGTAGAAGTGCATGCAGTCATTTAGTTCAATGCATGCAGACCACCCACAGTTAGCGTGGATTACGAGCTGTGCATTGCTCTTCCTAAGGCACGCATTACGGCTCATACTGTGCATTTCTGGTGACCTGCTGCTGTGCGACGCCTGCAGACTGCGACTTGAGTTTTTTAGAGGTATCTAGCGATATTAATCTGTGCACAGTCCTGGATGACAACTGTCTTTGTGTGGATGTACTGCTCCTGTTGCTAATTGCCCACCAGCTGAGCTGAAATGCTGTAATATCTGGAGGAGGACCACACCAGGGTCCGAGAAGCCACTTCTGAGAAGAGAAGACAACGGCATATAGCGATACTCTGGGATTGAGGAGCACTAAAACGTCCTTTATTATATTCTGGAGCGCAAACTATTACCAACATGGGTAAGCCGGATAGACAATAATCCAAACTCTCATTTGAATCGCTGTAACAAACGAAAGGTGCAACAGCTCACTCTGATACTAAATTTGAAACTGAATCCACAACTGGTAATGCAATGGAAAATGTTCTCCAGGCGATTCAAAAATGTCTGCAAGATATCAACAGGAGGCTAGGTACCCTCACTCAATGAGTGGACAACATGTCGGCAAACCTAGGCAAGCAAGGGGAACGACTGGACCAAGCTGAGAACCATATTGCAGCGGTGGAAGATGAAGCAAATGCTATGACCAATAAATGTACAGGAAGGGAGAAGCTGTTGGAGGTCATCAAAAATAAAGCTGAAGACTTGGAAGAGAGATCTTGCATTAATAATATATGAATAAAGGGTATTCCAGAATCCACCAGTAAAGGATGGATGGAAACATATGTGGAGGGGATGCTTCTCTCAGTTTTCGGTGCAGAAATTTTTTCAGCGGTCCTGATAGTGGAACGTGCCCATAGGTCGCTGGCCCCACGACCACCTCCGGACGCACCTCTGAGGCCTATAGTAGTTTGTATCCTTAATTACGGGGATAGGGATAGAGTACTAAAGATGGCTCGATAAAAGCAGCAGGTGATGTATCAAGGTAACAAGGTGGAATTTAACCCGGACTTCACAATGGCTGTACAATTGGCTTGTGAAGACTTTGCTCCAGCCGAGAAGAAATTGCGTGAATTAGATATAGAGTATGCAATGTTCTATCCTGCTTGGTTGAAGGTGACCTGGTATGGTCGCTCCACAATTCTCCAAACTCCAAAAGCTGCTAAGGATTTAATCAAGAAAACCATTACTAAGCGTAAAGAGCAGAAAAGAGATGAGCGGAATCAAGACTCAGAATAGGATCCAGTGGTAAAGGAGTTGCTGCAAATACAAAAACTAGTCACCTATTGCTGAGTGATGGCATTGCGAGACCCAGATACACACCTACTTGGATGAACCAAACCCCATGCGACCACCCACTGTTATTGTTTTGTAGAGACTGGAGAAGATGATTATGTGGTGGTAATGTATAAAGTACATTTGACTCTTGGAATGCGGGTGGGTAGAACATTATGACACTGCCGTGCTTCATGAAAGTATTTCATTGATTTTATACTATTAGTGAAATTAATCTACCATGAGATATGTCAAAGCAGACTGTGTAGAAGATAGTATTTAATGGCCAATAACAGGTTACCCCTTGGAAAGCGAGCTGTGTAAGCACCTGTATTTGGATTATGGCAGACCTGGGTAATTGGACACATGGACTATGATATTTGCCATCTGTACTAGAGACTGCCCAGTTCTGGTTGACTATGTTACCATGGCAACTGGGAGGGTAAAGATGCTATAAGAAGTTCAATAGGTAGCTTCCTATAATGTTTGATCTGTTGCCAGAAATCTTCTTTGTGATAGATAATGTTTAATCTGCCTAAATGGTGTAGTCCTGACCACATCCACTAGACTGGATGGAGTTGTGTGCACTTAGTGGACCCCCACACGTGTGTTCCCCATGCAGTTCATTATTTGGTTGCATGTTAACTTGTGGGTATGTCTTTGGCATAATTGGGATGCTGAAGTGGGAGGTGGGTGGGTGGGTGGAAGTTTGAACTTGTTATGCAGACTGTGGTACTTAAGAAGCATCGCGGAGATCCAGATTGATTATGTGATATATATTGTTGCCAATCCTTTTCCACACAAAATGTCCGACCACGGGGTAGTGCAAATGTCGACACTTACAATATACTGCAGAATGTCTCTTTATCTAATTTAATGACCACCAACGAGTCATGGCCCTCACACTTGAACCTACTCACTTGGAACTTCAGAGGGCTTAATAACCCCAAGAAAATTATACAAATGTTTTCATACTTTGAGAGGCTTCATATTGATATTGCCCTTTTGCAGGAAACGCATATTGCTCCACACACTGATAGTCACATTGGGTGTAAATGGGCAGAGACGATTCATAGTTCGACTTATTCTTTATATTCTAGAGGGGTTACTATTTTAATAAAAAAGGGGACACAATTCACGGTAGAGACTACCACTGTTGATTAGCAGGGGAGGTACGTTATTGTCACAGGAACACTTAGGGGACAGCAGGTCGCACTCATAACCACATATGGCCCGAATACTGACAACCCTGATTTCTATCATGCGATATGGCAGAGGTTGCATGGACTAGCAGGCAAAACTATATTGTGGGGGGATTTTAATCTTGTGCTGGATGAATGCATAGACAGATGGGGCTCAACTACAGAACCACATCGAAAAGCAGTGTGCAAATTGAAAGATATTATGTCGGAACTGCACCTTAACGACATATGGAGAATCAAAAATCCGGGGTGCATGGAGGCCACATACACCTCAGCAGCGCACAACAGTTGGTCGTGCATAGATTACTGGATGGGGACTGATGACATTGTGCTCTGGATAAGCGCCATAAGGCACTTGCCCAGGACATTATCTGATCATAACCCAATACTGCTATCTTCATTATACCTTATCACATGCCACCCCCATATAGCTGGCACTTTAATGCAAATGCATTATTAGACACAGTATATGTAGATACCATCAATACTGCTATCATAGATTACTTTCCACTGATGACCCTAGTTTACTGTGGGAGGCCTTCAAGGCCACAATACGTGGAGTATGCATAAGTACAACTACAGGAATCTTAAAAGATATCCGTAGGAAGCTTAGTATACAGCAGTTGAAAATCTTAGAGCGAGAATACGAACTTACGCAAAATACCAACGTACTGGGGGACATTAGGGTTGAAATTTCGGAATACCAGTCGTATGCAGAAGACAAACTTAAATATATGGCGAGGCACACTATTGCACTATCATTCGGTGACAGAGGTAGACCTGGTGAACTATTAGCTTCCAAAATGTGTGAAGGACGCGCTCCACAGATGGTCCTAACTGTCATAGATGACACTGGATGTGCGCATCATGATGCGCAGGGGATACTGCAGGAATACATAAAAATGTATGGTGCGTAGTATCAATCACAGCCCACTGCATCACCTTTCGAAGTTATGGAATATCTAGCAGACGTCACAATAGCGTGGTTATCCGATGCGCAGAGACAGTACTTATCCCTACCAATTACTGTTGAGGAGGTTACTGAGATCATCAAATAGCTCCCCAATGGTAAAGCCCCAGGCCCAGATGGGTTTACATGCAAATTTAATAAAGAATTTGTAGATCTGTTAGCCCCACATCTAGTAGCTATGTATGGCGAAGCATATGACAAGATGTTACTCCCTCCTACCTTGCAGGAAGCTATGCTAATTGCTCTTCTACAGCCAACTAAAACTCTGTAATACTGTGCGTCATATCGGCCACTATGACTGATTAATGTAGACACCAAAATATTAGCTAAATTGCTGGCAACTAGATTACGATTCAGAAAAGGGGGTGGTGATGGACAGAGTATCTGAAGTAAGCAGAACACTCCTACCCAGTCCAAATGTCAGGGCTTGATCCATCACCGTTTTTTAGCTCACTGCGCCATCCCAGCTCAGAACCTGGCTACATGCAAATTAGTCTGTTCCTGGCCCAGTGCATCATGGGAACAGGGCAGACCAAAATACCAAGCCAATTATTTTACTGAAAAGGAAACAAGCTTCCGGGGACCGGTTTCTGGCATTACAGCCGTCTTCGGCCCAGCTTGCTTGAATCCTGATGGTGCAGTGAGCAAGGTACTCACATCTGAGCATACCCTTCCACGCTTATGGTGGACAAAATGATTCAGAAAAGGGGGTGGTGATGGACAGAGTATCTGAATTAAGCAGAACACTCCTACCCAGTCCAAAGATCAGGGCCTGATCCATCACCGTTTTTTAGCTCACTGCACCAACCCAGCTCAGAACCTGGCTACATGCAAATTAGTCTGTCCCTGGCCCAGTGCATCATGGGAACAGGGCAGACCAAACTACCAAGCCAATTCTTTTACTGGAAAGGAAACAAGCTTCCGGGGAGCGGTTTCTGGCATTACAGCCGTCTTCGGCCCGGCTTGCTTGAATCCTGATGTGCAGTGAGCAAGGGACTCACATCTGAGCATATCCTTCGACGTTTATGGTGGACAAAACGATTCAGAAAAGGGGGTGGTGATGGACAGAGTATCTGAATTAAGCAGAACACTCCTACCCAGTCCAAAGATCAGGGCTTGATCCATCACCGTTTTTTAGCTCACTGCACCATCCCAGCTCAGAACCTGGCTACATGCAAATTAGTCTGTCCCTGGCCCAGCGCATCATGGGAACAGGGCAGACCAAACTACCAAGCCAATTCTTTTACTGGAAAGGAAACAAGCTTCCGGGGACCGGTTTCTGGCATTACAGCCTTCTTCGGCCCGGCTTGCTTGAATCCTGATGGTGCAGTGAGCAAGGGACTCACATCTGAGCATACCCTTCCACGCTTATGATGGACAAAACGATTCAGAAAAGGGGGTGGTGATGGACAGAGTATCTGAATTAAGCAGAACACTCCTACCCAGTCCAAAGATCAGGGCTTGATCCATCACCGTTTTTTAGCTCACTGCACCATCCCAGCTCAGAACCTAGCTACATGCAAATTAGTCTGTCCCTGGCCCAGTGCATTATGGGAACAGGGCAGACCAAACTACCAAGCTAATTCTTTTACTGGAAAGGAAACAAGCTTCAGGGACCGGTTTCTGGCATTACATTACAGCCGTCTTCGGCCCGGCTTGCTTGAATCCTGATGGTGCAGTGAGCAAGGGACTCACATCTGAGCATACCCTTCCACGCTTATGGTGGACAAAACGATTCAGAAAAGGGGATGGTGATGGACAGAGTATCTGAATTAAGCAGGACACTCCTACCCAGTTCAAAGATCAGGGCTTGATCCATCACCGTTTTTTAGCTCACTGCACCATCCCAGCTCAGAACCTGGCTACATGCAAATTAGTCTGTCCCTGCCCCATTGCATCATGGGAACAGGGCAGACCAAACTACCAAGCCAATTCTTTTACTGGAAAGGAAACAAGCTTCCTGGGACCGGTTTCTGGCATTACAGCCGTCTTCGGCCCGGCTTGCTTGAATCCTGATGGTGCAGTGAGCAAGGGACTCATATCTGAGCATACCCTTCCACGCTTATGGTGGCCAAAACGATTCAGAAAAGGGGGTGGTGATGGACAGAGTATCTGAATTAAGCAGAACACTCCTACCCAGTCCAAAGATCAGGGCTTTATCCATCACCGTTTTTTAGCTCACTGCACCATCCCAGCTCAGAACCTGGCCCAGTGCATCATGGAAACAGGGCAGACCAAACTACCAAGCCAATTCTTTTACTGGAAAGGAAACAAGCTTTCGGGGACCGGTTTCTGGCATTACAGCCGTCTTCGGCCCGGCTTGCTTGAATCCTGATGGTGCACTGGGCCAGGGACAGACTAATTTGCATGTAGCCAGGTTCTGAGCTGGGATGGTGCAGTGAACTAAAAAACGGTGATGGATCTGTTGACTGGGTACGAGTATTCTGCTTAATTCAGATGCTCTGTCCATCACCACCCCCCTTTTTCTGAATCGTTTTGTCCACCATAAGCGTGGTAGGATATGCTCAGACATGAGTCCCTTGCTCACTGCACAATCAGGATTCAAGCAAGCCGGGCCGAAGTCGGCTGTAATGCCAGAAACCGGTCTCCGGAAGCTTGTTTCCTTTCCAGTAAAAGAATTGGCTTGGTAGTTTGGTCTGCCCTGTTCCCATGATGCACTGGGCCAGGGACAGACTAATTTGCATGTAGCCAGGTTCTGAGCTGGGATAGTGCAGTGAGCTAAAATACGGTGATGGATCAAGCCCTGATCTGTTGACTGGGTACGAGTATTCTGCTTAATTCAGATGCTCTGTCCATCACCACTCCCCTTTTTCTGAATGGCAACTAGATTACAGCCCCTCATGACTAACCTAATTTTACCTGACCAGTCGGGTTCATCCCTACAAGATCAACGGCGCACAATACCAGAACACTCTTTGCGCTCTCCCATTATTTAATACCAAACACTAGGGCGGCGGCGGTTATGTTAGATGCTGCCAAAGCATTTGATTCCATAGAATGGCCGTATCTAATGGTGGTACTGCAGCGAATGTGCTTTCCCCTATATTTCTACAGTGGGTGCAAATATTGTACACCCAGCCCACAGCACGTATACGAGTCAACAATTACATTTCGGATAACGAAAGGGGGACAAGGCAAGGATGCCCTCTGTCCCCATTACTATTTGCAATAGCACTTGAGCCATTGGCTTGTAAAATCAGACAGGGACATCATTATTCTGCTCTACAATTTCCACAGCGCCCATTACATATCTCTTTGTACGCTGACGACATTATACGTGCGGGACCCGGAGCAACATCTAGCTCCTTTGTTGCAGGAATATATTAAATTTGGGAGGCAATCTGGTCTCCAGATCAACTGGGCACAATCCCTGGTTATACCGCTAACTGACACAACACACCCTCACATTACGGAATTTTCTTTAGAGTGGCAATCAGATTCACTGAAATATATTGCCATTTGATATCACCGGGACCCTGAAGTTGTAATTCGCACAAATTATGGTAGGGCGATAAGTGAGATTGAAGAAAAAGTGGGACGCTGGATTTAGTTACCTTTATCGTTAGCTGACAGACAAGCTATTGTTAAAATGTATTGCCAACATTTTTATATCTTTTTAATAATGTACCCATCACACCTCCGACTGAAGTATTGACTGACATCCTTAGTGATTCGTCTCATTTGGGCAGGGAAACAGGCACGCATAGAACTGCAAGCTTTGACATTGCCCTATGTTAAGGGTGGCTTTAAAGTGCCTGATTTCCTGCTTTATTATTTATGTGCGCAAGCGCAATATGCGCATTATTGGTACCGCCAGGTCACCTATCTTACATATGTGGCTATAGAAGAAGAAGATATATTGCTGATCCTATTAACAGCAATAATAACTCATCACAGACCACCTTTACACGACAAAGACATTAATACTATAGATGCTACGAACGCTGCGTGGCGCAAGATGGGAGCCTATCGCATAAATTGCCATTATATGCTCCGGCCCCACCATTACATCATCATCCGGAATTATCGGTCACACGTGAAGAGGTAGGAATGGGACTGTTGTGGCAGGTGGGGATAGATACTATGGGGGACCTCTAACATGAAGCCACATTTAAAACACCACATGACCTTGCATATATTAACAATCCAAATCTATTGTTTCGATTTACCTACCATAGACTTCAAGGGTCAATTAAGAAATTGTATCCCACCTATCCAGCGGAGCTTCCACCACTAGCAGCATTACAAATGATAATTACCAATCCCAATTACAAACACTTACAGGAAGAGATCACGGATGCGACACATAAAGCGCATGCCAGATGGAATGATGCGCTTGTGGTTACGCTAACAAAGGAAGAGTGGTGGACATCGTGCTCCCTTACAAAAATGCTGACACCTAACGGCAATCTGAGAATTTTACACCTAAAATACCTACATCAAACTTATTACACCCCAGCCAAACTCTATAAATACGGTCTATGCACAGCTGTGACATGTAAACTTTGTGGTGATGTACCGGCAGACTTCCTGCATCTTGCGTGGATTTGTCCAGCAGTACGGAGTTTTTGGGAAAAGGTTACGCATATCTTGGGTGTAATGGTGGGTACTGCTGTTATTTGCTCTAGTCGTACTTGTTAATTAGGGCTACTTCGAAATGTGCAGGCTACTAAGCGTAAGTTCTGTATGATTGCGTTACTTGTTGTCAAGCGAAGAATTCCACTGTGTTGGGATAGCAAGGATGCTCCTAAAGTCAAACAGTGGCTACAAGATATGGCATACTGTCAGGACGTGTTGAAGACCTATGAGGAAGAACTGCCGGCCGGATCCAGGCCAAGGGACTATTGGAAATATGTGACTGAATATCTGCGCACAAACCAGGTTGATTAATTATATATGGTAACTGTTTTGCTTTTTTGTGGTAAAGTTGAAATGTGGTAACCTTGTACAAATATGGTAACTGGATGAAGGATGTTGTAGTACAGTGGTCTGTATTTTGTTTATATGTTTGGACATGATATGTCTTTGAAAATGCTAATAGGAATAATAATAATATTAAAAAAAGTGCTGGTGCAGAAGCCATGTGCAAATCACACACACAGAATCTATACAACATATATAGTATCACCCTGGTAATTGTTTCAGTGCACTATACCATCACCAGGTTCATATTTCAAGGACACAACAGTAATTAATTTAATTCACAGTAAAGTTCAAGTTCGAATAAGTACTTTTAAAAACCAGAACAAATTTAGGTCAGTTCTTAAAATCCAGGCCTTAGGCAATTTAGAAATCCTGAGGGGCTTCAAAGATGAACATATATTTCGGCATCACGGTTATGGCCCCATGGTTTCTCCATCCCTAATAGCACAATAATCCTTGATTCACATTGCCGTAGTTCAAGTTCTCTATTCCCTCTGTGTGGATGGATTCTCACATGTTTGATACCATAGTATTGCAAGAAAGCTAAATTGCCTTGATGTACTTCCCAAAAATGTGTGGCCATTGGGTAAGCTCTGTCTTGTTGTTTGATGGCCCTGATATGTTGCAAAATCCTAAGCTTCACTTTATTAATCGTGCTGCCTACATACTGCTTTCCGCAGCCATATTCCAATAAACAGACCACAAATCCAGTTTCACAGGTGAGCTTCTCCTAACTTTCACAGGTTCTTCCCTCATAAGTAGTATATGATGTTCTATTTGATCCAAACTTACAGGCTGTACATGTGGCACATCTCCTAAAGCCCATGCCTCTGTTGGTAAGCCAGTTTGTTTCTTGATAAAACATGGATCTTGTTAACATATCACCTAATGATGGAGCTTTGAGATATGTAATGCTGAAATATTGTCCCACTACATCTTTCAGATGCTCATCATGTTGTAGTATGTGCCAATTTCATTAAATGAGGGAACAGATCGTATTGTGTCCCATCTTATATTCAATGAAGAACCTTATCGCCATATCCTTTTCCATCTAGTCAGCTGTTGTGGTCTCTATTACTTTGTTTTTAAAAAGTAATTGTTAAAACTCTGGATCTTGCTACGATAAGAATTTGTTCTGGATATCCCTTCTCTATGAATCTTAAAATCATAAAATTTTGCTTCAAACTCAAATGATTCATCAGTGGAGCATATCCTACGTGCTCTCAAAATCTAGCCATAGGTTATGCTCCATTTGAGGGATCGTGGATATCCACTATCGCCATGTATTATTGAATTGCATGCTGTTTTGTTATAAAAAATAGTAGTTTGTATTGATCTGTTTCTGACTTGTAGCTTCCCATCAAGAAAGTCTATCTCAGATGGGCTGCACTTCACGGTAAGTTGTATATTAAGGGGGTTCTTATTCAAGGTGGATACATATTCATTTAATGATGTCTCATCTCCATCCCACAAAATAAAAATGTCATCTATAAAGTGCAAGCACATCACAATTGTCTATGTTTGGTGCATATTATTGTCCGGCCATGCAACTTCCTTTTCCTACCCGCCCATATGGATGTTTGCATTCGTGGGGGCAAAAGCTGCCCCATCGCCATAGCAAAAAAATTCCAGAAACTGTAATATAATGTTAAATATATATTTTTTATAATAGTGATACATATATATAGATCTAAACATATACATACATGTGTCTGTTTATATAAGTATATATTTATATCTAGTATTCAGTATTATTTAAATTGGTTTATTTTATATTATTTTAATGTTATATTTTAAAATATTCAATAGTGACTATTTTAAACTATACATTTATTAAGAAGTTATATCTTTATGTATTTTTCAACAATATTAGTGTGACTCGATTTTTTCAAATATTTTTGGTCTTACCACTATAAATTTAGGGACACAATATTTTCGTAACAGAATTTTTGTATCGCAATATTGTCATTTTTGATATTCTGTCAGTGATCCAAGGTTTTGCTATATCTCAGCCAAATTGTGCCATATTAGGAATCTTTGTATGCCTTTATCGAGACAAAGGCCCTACTTAGGATGTCTTAGGCTCATCGACCGACATCCTTGGCTTATATTCTGATTTCCATAATAGGATTACGGCCGTCGGAATTCAAATCGGCCAGTCCTTCCGGCTGGCTTCTGACGGGCTCATGGAGCCCCTCAGCCAGGCGGAAACAAAACATAGGGGGTCATTAGGATCGCGGACGGACTTCAGGGAGGAGGAAACGTCCGCAGGGGCTGCGGCCTTCCCTCCGAGTAGATTAGGATGTGACCGCCACCCTGGCGGTCACATCCTTTATCTTTAACATTGCGGCAGGTGCAGCTTCAAGCTGCACCCGCCGCAATGTTAAATATGCATGCATCGCATTTGCATGTACAAAGCAGCAGGCACTGCGCAGTGCCTGCCGATTTGTGCACGCAAATGCAGGGGGGTACAATAGGTACCCCCCCACGTGCACCCCCCCCTTCACCCAGGGGGCCCGCAACAGGCCCCGGAAGTGAAAGTCCGTATGCTTTTCCACAGCAGAAAAGCCGCCTTGGAAAAGCATGTATTCCTACCATCCTAATATGGCTGGCGGTGTCTGATAGACACCTCCAGCCATGTTAGAGATTTTCCGCCGCGGTCGGAAGGCGACCGCGGTGGAAAAGCTGCTGACGGAATTCCAGACCCACCAGCCATCCTAATTTGGTGGTGGGTCTTTGGAGGCTCCGCAGCAGTTTGTCCTCATCCTCCTGGACGGCTGTGGCTTCCGCTAGCCCAGAGGATGCGGAAAAACCGCTATCATAATCGGCCCCTTAACCTTAACCTGGTGCGGACGGTGTTTCTGCCATTAAGTTTATGATATTATTTTACTACAGGCTTAGGGGGTCCCCCTAGCAGGGCCCCCCTTCTTACGCAGCCTCCAGTTGAGGGCTGAGTAGGCACGTAAATCCCTGCAGGGATTTACAGTGACTAGCATTTCTCTATGGGAGCTTGTGCTGTGGCCAGTTTCTGACCACAGAATAAGCTCCCATGGTGAAATGGGAGTCTACAACTGCACCTTGCGCAGCTGCATCGTAACTGCGTTTTCAGACCGCCGACCCAAGGTCCGTCGGTCTCGAAACCTCAGGAATGTTGGTCGGAGGAATCTCTGAAAGAAATCCTAATCAGCCCCTAAGTGTCCTGACATTTCACTGACATTCAGCAGTGTTATTGTACACAGGCCACCATTTCTTGTTTCTAAACTGTTTTCAGTAAATGTATTTCAAACGCTGCTTTAGCAGGAGTTCACTAGTACTCTCGTAAACAACTTTTGATGGCTGAAAGCCTGAATCTTCCCTGCCAGAATTGAAGTTTTGGTTGTACAGTGGGCTCAACACAGAACTCCTCTGTGGACACTAAGCTCACTGAGCTGTCCTAGTTAAGTCTCACCATAGCAGACCAACGTTGGAAATCAAACAGATAATGTTAATGTGTTTTTTAGATACAGGAAATATGGTTACAAAAGAAGGAAAGGTTGAATACTGCATGTGAAATCAGTAGAAAGTGCTCTACCTGAATTCCTTTCGGATTATAGTACAGCTCGAAGTTGGTCGGCTGAACATAATAATGAGAAAAATATTAATTTAGGATGACTAACTATAGCAGACGTGGGTTGAGGACAAAATGGCTATACTGATCTTGCATCAAGATTTTAATGAGGTTTGTAATTAATTATACAGCGCTAGCAAACCTACGGGTCAGAGACTGAAGTATTTAGAGGCAGATTAAATGTGAGTTTGCCAGCTGCAGCCAGAGTTTGCTCTGGTGCCTTTGCATCTAATGCAATTAATAATATGCATGTTGTAGGAAAATTCAATTTCGGAATCACACAAAGGTGAGAATGGGATGATCAAAAGCATGAACGTGTGTCAAAATAAACTGTGGCCCTCCACCTCGAAGACAAAAATGAAATTAAACTATTGTGGGGATTCTAATGTAGTTTATTGAAAGGGACAGAGCGATTATGATAATGCATGCGTGGATCTAGGCTATCAACGTACCGTATTTTCCGGCGTATAAGACGACCCGGCGTATAAGACGACCCCCTACTTTGCTTAATAAAATGTAGGTTTTGTGCTATACTCGCCGTATAAGACTACCCCCACTTCCAGTGCAGTCCAACGCAGTCCTGCATAGCCATTTTGAGAACGTATTTTATTTTATTTTGGCTCGTACTTTGTATGCTTTGTATGCTTTGTATGCTTTGTATGCTTTGTATGCTTTTGTAACCTGCACACTTATCACTTTTTCTCCAGGAATGTACCGATTGCTACCTCATGTATTTTGGTTGCTCGCTATTGTCACTTTTGATCCATGTAACTTAATGTTTGCTTTTGTAATTTGTCCATTGTTATTGTTGCTCACATCAGCCCATTTTTATAAAATGCAGAAGCAGTCTGACACCTTCGGGTGTAGTCCGCGCTATGTAAAAACGCATGAAAACATTCCTTCAAATTTAGCATCCGGCGTATAAGACGACCCCCGACTTTCCAGAACATTTTAAGGGGTTAAAAAGTCATCTTATACGCCGGAAAATACGGTAGGTAAAATAGAAACTTGGAGTCTTTAGCACATTTGAAAAATGAAGTTTCTTCTGCTTTATAGGACAAACGTGAAAGTGCAAACATGATGCTAGCAAATCAGAAACGATCTTTTGCAAACCAAAATAGCAATCGTGGATGAATGCAGGGGCGGCCTCAGGCATGTGCAAGCTGTGCACCTGCACAGGGCCACCAAACCCCAGGGGCCACCACGCCAGGCCTGAGGCACTTATAAATGGTGCATGGGCTCTGGCTGGGGCCCCTGAGGCTCTTAAAAATGGTGCGGGGGCCCCGGCCGGGGCCTCTATTTACGCTCCCTACCCAGGGCCACCATGAGCCTAGAGCCGCCCCTGATGAATGTAATCACAAGCCTTTGATTTATAATATTCTAACTCAGTATTTCTTAAGAAGGATCAATACGGTTTCCATGAAACATGAAAGAAAGGGCTGATGATCATGTGTGATGGTGTACAGTAAGGTAAGGTTATCACTCGACCTACAGGGACTGTGATTTGACTATTACACCCATCATAAACCAGGTGAGGTGCAGCAATTTAATCCTCCATTTGAGATAGAAAGACGTGAAGGGGGTCGTTGTTACAGCACTGAAACTGTCACAAGTGCCATCTAGAATGATGCCAGCTTTTACAAGTTAACCACATGTCTTCATACAACTAGTCATTCAGAACCCCTTCTGTTAGAAAGTGTTGAAGGTCCATAGTAGAAAAGAGGGCACACTTGCGACGTTTCGCTGAATGGCGCATTTAAAGCCCTGTGAGAAATTACCTGCTTTCGCCTTTTAATTATGAGAACTGAGTTGCTGAGATTTTTTTGTCTCAGTGGTTTTACTTTGAAATAACACAGAACCCTCACCCACACTAGATGGAATGCTTCATCATAGGGGTCCCTCCTTGCTAGCACTAGAATGCTGCTAAGCAGGATCATCAAGAGCTCCTTTTTTTAATGTGATTCACCCAGGGGTCTTTAATGCAGTTATAATTGTGAGTAGCGGAGATGTCTAGTACTTTCACCCAGGTAGATTTCATACAAGATTAAAACCCTATTGAATTGGTGTATTAGGACCCTTCTTATCTAGTGAGCATTAATTCGAATGTTTCAGCCTATTATCTGTGCCCATGAGATTGTGTGCATTCCTCACAACTCATCTGTAGAGTACAATGAACCCCTCTATCCACACAACCACTGGGATGGAGGAAAATACTCTTGGTTTCACAGATGAAATGCTTGAATTCATTGTGTCAATAACCTCCTTTTAGGAAACACCTGTATTGCTAAGATCATGAGTCACCATGAGGAAAGAAAAAACCTGTCAACACTTAAAAAACAGGTTCAGAATGCATTATCATGACTGAATACTTGAGGGGGGAAAAGCCGCTCCTGGAGGCCTTATTGTTATTATCATATTTTGTAAGACCTACTTTTTAGAAAATAGTGGCTCATGTTTCTTGGAAGTGTACCAGCAACTACTTTGTAGTGTAGTTCCTATATTCCCAATAGGCTCTGCGCATTGGAATAATATATCGTGCAGCTTAGACGTAGGACTTATGTCTACTAGGTCTCTACCGGTAATATTAGACTTAATTGTGAGTGCCAGCTAGCTGAGAGGTCACAAGAAACTTTCTCGAATAAACAAAAAGGGATTCGTTTCTGACAACCGCATAAAACATGACAACTTTGTTTCCCAAGAATAAGAAATCAAATCTCTAGAGTTGCGGAAACAATAGATAACTATTTCACACAGTCAATCGTGCATGCTTAGCATCACCAGAGGAGCAAGAGGAACAGAGACACAGGCGTTTTCAATAAAAGTTATTTATTGAACAGTCTTCTTTCACAAGCATTGAAAATGAACTGCTACAATAGTAAAGCTTACTATGAAGTACAATGCATATAATATGAACAGTATTATAAAGTAGTACTGTAAAAGCATGATATGGTTTCTAAGCCATAAAGTGCATAAAATGTATAAAATACATAAAATACATACAGTGATAAAAGGATGACTAACATACTGAACTGTTGCTTCTAAATCCGCCTACCCCGGTGTACCTAACCTATGACTAGTACGAGGGAGGAAGTATAAAAGGAGTAGCTTAAGTTTAAGGAGTCCTCTGCCAGGAATCTGATTCCAATAGTTCTCTAAGAGGTCTATTCAGCTCCGTCCCTTTGGTTCTAGAATGAAGGAGGTCTTGTATCTCGTTCTCGGGACTCAATTTCCCAGATGCCCGCAAGGGTAGCCTGGAAACACTGGAGCTGGATTTCTCGGCAGGAGAAATGACAGAGACTCGCAGTGCCTCTGCTGGAGGATCGACTTCCTTCGGCACTTGCCGCTGCAGGGCATTGGGCAAGTAGATAGTCGATCTGCTCCAAACCACTGTGTGTTTGTTTAGGCAAATCAAGGCATATTTATACTTTGAAGGTGCCAAGTTTGATGCATGTTTGGACTTAATAACGTCACTCAAAGGCTCATTTCTTGGAAAATGCCGGGAGTTCTAGGAGAACTTAGGGCCAGATGTAGGAGCCTTAATACCGGTCCGAAACGGCCGATTTCGTCCGTTTCCGACCGGTATTTGGCTTTTGAGATGTAGGGGGCATTTTATTTACAGAATCGGTATATTTACCGATTCGGTAAATATACAGAATCGGTAAAATACCGAATCGGTAAATTTACCGATTCTGTAAATCAAGATGTAGGTGGCACTGTAATCAGTGCCACAGGCCCTTACCGAATCGTTATTTACCATGGAATACTATTCCATGGTAAATAACGAATTCCAGTGTACATGCACATCTGTGCATGTACACCTGTGCCATGTGGCACACAGACATGCCCTAAGGGCATGTCTGTGTGTCACATGGCACACAAGCCAGAAACAGGGGTGCAACAGGGTGTCAAAGTGACACCCTGTCACCCTTGCAAAATCGGTAATTTTACCGATTCTGTAATTACAGATTCGGTATTTGCCATTGATTTCTATGGGCTTCAAGGCCCATAGGAATCAATGGCAAATACCGATTCTGTAATTACAGAATCGGTAATCGGTAATTACCGAATCTTACAGATTCGGTATTTTTACCGATTATTTTACCTACATAGCAATTACCGAATAGTGAATAACGAATCTGTAAAATTCGGCATTTACCATTCGGTAAGTTGCTATTACCTACATCTAGGCCATAATATTCAAGCAGGGGGATGTCCTGGGCTGCTGAAGGGGTTTTTTTCCAAGAAAACGTTGTTAATTCTTGGAGCTTAGTGGAAGTATCCATGCCATACTTGGGCTGTCAGGTTTAAGCCAAATATGGTAATGATTTCTATGCCTATATAAGGAAATGTTAAAGTATACCTATATAAGCGCATGAATCAGAAAATGTATACTAGGGTCCGAGATTCCTTTACAACAATTTAGCGTTAATTATTTAAGAGGATATCAGGCCCTTTGGACTTGGAGATTCTGAAAAAGGAGGCCATCTCAAAAACAATGTTGCAGATAACCATCTTTAAGAAGTGCTGAGATGAAATTAACAATGAAATGTCAGAATTCAAATAATACTTCATTAACGAATACTGTCAATTTTGAAAAAGAAGATGTAGCCAAATTTCGTTCATTAGAGGACCGACTCCTATACAAAGAAGGACTAATACACCAATTCTAACATATTAAAAAAATGGTGTCATAGGTACAAGTACAAGAAGAAGGGTCTATGAAGCTCTAGTGATGAAAGCAGTATGAGTAGACATCAGTACAAATTAGAATCCCCTTTGGGGATTATATTTAGGAAGAGACTAGGGAAGAAGCAGTGACAAACATCAAAACAAAAGAATATCAAAATCAAATTATCATCATCAGAAATATTTATTTGGATTTATATGCAAATACATAAAAGCAAATCCATAAAGCAGAATAAAGTACTGAGATGACATACTATGTCCACATACATTAATTACCATAAAGCAATTATACAGTACAATAAATTACAAGACAAAAATGTCTATTTACATTTAAAAACCAGGCCATTCAGTGGATAACCATGGTGCAACAGAGCAAAATAAATATTGCGCCGTAATAACTGTTTTCCTGTTCTACTAATAAGTCTCTTCCTATCAAAAACACATTTAACTTAAAGGAAAAAGGGAGCTCCAAATAAATTCAGGGATCAGAAATTCCAGCAATAGGACGCAACGGGGGTCAATCATTAGACTTCCCAATTGCCACTACAAGTTTCTTCATAGGCAATTTAAATATGTATGATTTACGTCTTCAAATGGCCTTCTTAATATATAAAAAATTGTACAGCAAATATGCATGTTAGACAGTAATTTCAAAAAGTAAAGGCCTCCTGATAATAAATAAAACCCTGAGTTAAACAAAGGTAACATAAAGTGCAAGATTAAATATCAATATATAATTTTCAAAACAGCATAAAATGAGTCTGGCCTTTCCATTGCATTGAATCTGATTTGGGGAAAGTCACTATTTCCCTGTTACTAAACTGCAGAATATAATGTGGTTCTGAAGAAGTGAGGTTTCCCCCCAGTTCTTGTGATAGATCAATTTCATACTGCGGCTACGGTAGCTTTTCAAAGTGATCAAGTCTCAGGCAATTCCTGATAATGTCCCTGGTAAACCTGGTGCCTTGTTCTGACCAATACTATGCCACCTCATTAGTGTATTAAGGTTAATAGTATCATCCATACACTGTTCTAGAGATTCTGCTCAGGAACAGAACCATGCTTGAGACCATAGAACATCAGTTGATTGGGACTGAATCATCATACTACCTTAGTACGATGCCCTGAGTCCTACTAGTTATAGTGTCTCACTTGCCCTCCTAACCATATCCAGAGAGGCATGTGAATTGACACCCCAGAACACTCCCGACTCAGGGATCGCTGTAAAAGGGCACACCTTTTTGCTCTCACACTCGTACTTGTCCACAATAACTTAAAACAGAGACACAAAGGAAGTTTGAAATGTTTATTTAAACTATTGTGTTCAAGAATGCAGTATATGTGCCACAATCAGAAAACAACTTCCCAACAAAAATACAATCAGCATAGTCAGAAAACCATATATATGGAAGAAGAATGTAATAATATAAGATAAATTAGCCTTCCCCCCCACCCTCCCACGGAAGAGAAATGATTGTGCAGCAAAGATCCTTGGGATTAGTAGCGACCTCGTATCTTAGCGTAAATCGATGGACGCTCTACATCTCATGTATAGCAGTGATCTTCTCACAGAAAGTCTCTCTACATGTGTTACCTGCTTTGCCTACCCATATGACAAGACGCACATGCTCATATACAGCAGCTGCATTCTTCTGTTGTGTGTAGGTGCCAGTGCCTGACCTAAACAAAATAACAGGGGAAATTGTTGTTGAACTTGCCGGCTATGTTCATACTAAATCCCAGGAAAGAACAGAACGCAGAAACAGCTGCAAGTTCTGGGTAAAAATACAGTGTGGCACAAAGGTAAACGTGTTTAAACAGTAACGTGTGCAAAGAAAATGTGGCCTGTAACATGCACAGTTAGGCTAACATATGGAAAACTACAATGGGTCATGCATGAAACACATGACAGTACTCTATGTCCAGTTCTTTGTGCACAATATAGGCTGGAGTTGAGCTTGCCACTGCCAGGAGCCTACGCAGGAAGGCGTTTTCTTTAAACTGTAGCGGGTTAAGAGTTTCCCTCCCCCAAACAGGGGATCTATATAAGGCAACTGGAAGGCATTAACTTTTATATCATTTCATGATTTCTCTTAGAGGTTTGCTGCCTATGTTCTTAGGAAAGCTGAAAACAACAGCAGTGGCCCTCATACATTTTAATTGATCCATTTCCAGATGGGATGACCAGTCACCTTTCTGTGAAAAGCACAAGTAACACTAAGTAACTAAAGGTATTTACTTCTTTTCGGAAAATACCAGGCACATAATAACTTTTCCACTTTTTTTTATCTTTTTCCACAGACCATAGTGTAAGTCTTAGTTAGATTCTGTTTTAGCTCTCTACTCTACATAAAAGCAACAAAGTTATTTATCAATTGCCGGAGACCATTTGTAGTCCTTTATAAAAGCACTGCATCATCTGCTTAAAGTAAAATCAGGGCAACACGGGTACACACCCTTGTCACATTGGGTTGTATACTCTGCTGGAGGCCATCCACCCTTTTTATATTCAATGAGAATAGAAGAGGTATAAAGAACGTATTTCTGCTTCAAGCCCCGTGTCACCAAGAACTTTTCAGTTCATTCCCCGTTCTTTTCAAAACATACACAACATATTAATGTTGAGTACAACTGAGAGACATGGCACATATGTGGTTTGGGATGCCAATATCAATTAACACCTGAAAAAGTTTTGCGTGATTCACAAGATCAAAGGCACTAGACAAATCTGCAAAACACCGGTAAATGTGCCTCTCCCCTGCCAATGTATATTTGCTGATTATAAGGTGCAGGTTTATTTCCTGCTCCACGGTGCCTATTTCTTTCCTAAAACCATATTGTGTCTCTGTCAATATGCATTTTTCCTGGGCCTAGGATTTCAACCTACCTAAAATCACCCTACCCAAGGTTTTAACAGATGAGTCCAAAAGCAATATTGGGGGGAGCATCTAGCGTCACTTCTGTCCCCTTTTTCAAAGCTAAGAATAATCACACTATCACTCCAGGATTTTGGGCTGCGCCATTTGCAGCTGTATTAAAAAAAATTGGCATCAGGACCCACAAGCATGCATATAATTTAAAAATAATAATAATAATAATAATACACGTTTGTAAAGCGCGAACAATCACCCGTAAGGGTCTCTAGGCGCTGGGGGCCCTCAGGAAGATTAAGAAAGCTATTGCCCAGAGTCACATGGTGCTGGGCTAATCTGCCGCCGGCGATCGAACATGATCCCCAGATTCCAGCAACAGTTGCCCTGGCCGCGGCGCCACAAGCATCCACTGGGACCCAATCAGTCCCCTGGGCTTTTCTTATGGCACTATTTGTTAAAGCTAAACTAACTTCCTCCATAGTAATTGACTTCAAGGGCTCAAAATGTTTTATAATTGTAGGACCTAGCGACACATCACATCAATAGCAACCTCACTAGGATTAAAAATGACTCCGAAGTGGGTAATCCAGGCATTTGGTGGGACTGAAACCTCCATGGTTGGGAAGGAATTATTTTTAAGGAAAAGAGTGTTTCGTTTTCCAGAAAAGATTATTATAGCCTGTTTCTGCTGCTTGTTCGAGATCTACCTTGGCCTGCTCCTGAAGTTCCTTTTTCCTTCTAGCTAACACTGTCTTATAGTTTATTCTTAGCTCCATAATTATTTCCGTATTTCTCAGGGATTTCTTGCAAAGTCTTTCTTAGGCCCTGATTAGCGGATGCATGTCGTTACTACGCATGCTTTTACAAGGCATGCCTTTACCACGCAGGTTTTACAACGCAAGTCGTTACAACGACTTGCGTTGGGGGGCGCTGGATAGTGAATAGTTTAATTTACTATTCCAACTCTAGTCCCCGTGGATAGTAGGGAAGGTTTTGGATAGTAAATTAAACTATTCCCTATTCTACAGAGCCCCCCAGTGCAAGTTGTTTTAACGACTTGCGTTGTAAAAGTTGCGTGGTAAAGGTACTGCGTGGTGAAAGTTGCGTTGTAAACGCTGTTCCCCCTGATTAGCTCTGGTGCAATGTGAGTTGAACCACCCAATGTCTGTTCCTCTCTCCCTATGACTTTAGCTGGGATATATAGATCATTGAAATTGCTGAAGTTATTTTGTGAAAGGCCTCCACCAACTTGTCATAGTTTGCCCCCCCCCATTCCGTGCAAGTAAAACATTATTCCCATTGCTCCATGATGGTGGTTTCAAGCCTTTTAGGTTTGTTTTCACTATCTCGTTTTATGGTAAATGTAAATTGATACTTGTATAGCACACTACTCACCCGCAAGGGTCTCAAGGCGCTTGTACAAATACCGCTGTGGAACCCATCCTGGCTTTCCCTGTGAGGTATCCACTCCTGGGCACCCCCAAGGTGGAGGCCAGGCATCCTTAGCGTTGTGGGGGCCGTTGTGGAGATTAAGCAAGCTATTGCCCAGAGTTGCAGAGTGGGACTCCATGATTGGAGTAGGCACCGAGGCGAGAATTATCAGGTCCGTGGAATTTTGAGCCCAAGAACCGCCGAGGCTGGTAATTGAACCCTGGTCCTGGGCTAGACCTCTGCATCAGGGTCTGCCGCTCTAATCATTGAGCCACACTTCTCCACTTACCACATTTCTCCGCATAGGTTCAATAGGGAGCGCTATTCCCAATACCTATGGTTTGTTATGAATGATAATGATATTTAGGGTAAGATGTAGCACTGCTTGATAACTAAGCACTGTGCTTTCAATTTTGAGTTTTTTCTAATCAGCTTTAGGTTTTTCAGTGAAATCATTATGAGGTTAGTGATGGAAGAGTGCCCATTTCCATGAAAAGTAGGCAAGATCAAGTATTATCTCCTAATACTCGATCTATCATTTCTAGATTTACTTTGTATAGAAGCTTGTTTAACAAGTCCCCATAGGGATCCAGGGCGAAAGTGAGGTTGTTCAGACTTATACCAATCTAAAAAAGAAACAAACTGTGCTTTTTACATCCTGACATTTACTCGTGTCAAAACCCCCAGCCTAAAGGTAAACGTGATTAGAGCCCTTTCTGTTTGCAAATGACTTCAATTCCTTTCCCAAAACTATAACAATCCTTGTATGTTACTTGTAAACTCTGATCCAGCAATAGCTTAGAGGCACTCAGTGCAGTCCTCTGGGTTGCCCTTGCTGTCTATTCCAGTCTTCTTAACCCCTTCGATGCTGGTGACGGAACCATTCCGTCATCAGTCACGGTTGGGCTGTGCTGATGACGGAATGGTTCCATCACGACCACACCCATTATCATAGGGGCCCAGCACAGGAGGAAAATATTATCCACAGCGATGCGGTTAATAACATTATTATAAAAATTAATTAGGATTACCTCATATTTTTGATCTATTATTTGGTACGCCATCTGGATTTTTTACAATAATAGGCTACACGTTTGAAATAAGTATTTCCAACTCCCCTTTGTCTCGCCTGTTAACTAAGAGAGTAGCCTGCGTTAGGATGGAGACAAAGCCATCTTTGTGAAAGTCTTCCCTAAGCCATTTTTCCTGCAGGTGGGCAGACCAGCCTAATGTGATGGGCAATTTAGGTTTCATGCCCACAACGTTCCAGAACTGAATTATTAAATGCTTATTCAAGTTGCCTCTAATATTAGTGACCCCTGTCTATCCTTTGTGTGCCCATAGGAGTCCAGTGGCTCTGATCCCTTATCCCCACGAACACACTCCATAACCTCATTCTGTCAATCCTGGTCATCTAGCTGGGTTAAGGAAGCATATCTGTTTGTTGTAACAAAAGAAGAATACACCTTACCTTTCTAATGCGGATACCTGCCCTGTTGTCTTTCCCCTCACTGCTTAATACTTTCATCACAGGGATCTGGTACAAAGGTCTTAAATCTGCTATAACTATGAAGTCTAAAAAAATATCCTAGTGGTACAGCTTCTATTTTTTTTGTACTAGGGGTCATTTGAGCCAGATGCTGAAATAACTGCCAACAATATATGGTCTTCTGAAATGTACTATTATATAGTCACCTACAGTTCTTTTGGATGAACTCCCAACCATGACATCCTCGTTACATGCACCCCTCCTGAGTCAGGTACCCTACCCATCCGGAAATGATTTTCCTCCAGTGCACCATCTTATTTTAAAGTGCTCTATAATCCTCACTGTTTTTGTTAGAAGGCACCAGAACTCAGGAAGAAGTTTGGAATAGCCCTTAGCAGGACATTGGTCTTTTCCATCAACTTTTCCTTGTAATCCTTTTTTGTTATTTGTGTTTTTGTTTGGTAAGCATAATGGTTGATTTAGTGCCTGTAAGGCAATGGGAATATGTGTTGGGTTCATCTCCCTGCCCGGGTTCTCATTTTACCCTGGCTCTCAAGCTGATGGGTATATGCCCCTGGGATCATATTGGTCGGGAGTGGGTTCACAGTGTTCATATTATCTTTCCTCTTTCTTTCTTTTAGCATACTTTTTAGGGCCATTATTTGTGTCACCATATCATCTAGACGTAACAAGAAGGGAGCAAATTTCTGCTTAATTTACACTCTAACACACATTTAGCTTTTTTCTCTAAAAAGGTCCTTGGTAAGAGAAAAGAGAAGCCATGACTCCACATGTAGTTTTGCTTGTGGATTGGGTGCAATAGAAGTGGCTTTTACCAGACTCTCAGTATCTACCATGACACGTCGCTGCTGTGTGACCTTATGAGAATTATGACTCTTATCTTTAGCTCTGATTGTGGCCTTGGCTTTTTTACTCTTTGGTGGGGTTGAATCTGGGCCCAGGTTTCCCATGCAGCTGGTCGTTTCAGGCATGAATATTAAGTATTTTGCAGGGTTTGGTTGGGAATAACCATCTTCTAGTAAGGCAACCAGCGGGTCTGTACCAAGGCCCAAGGCGTTACCCACACCTACTGCTCTTTCTAACATACAATATATATATTTCCTGACATATTAAGGAAATGATTGGATATATATCGCCTGGCCCTGCACTATTTTGTGTATTATTTACCTTTATTACCCCGGACGGGAAAATATGTTGTTGTGTTTTTTGTGGAAAGTTGTGACACAGCATACGACCTTGCATCTCGCTCCTGCGAAAACAACAGGTGAGAATTTACACTGCTGTGGTCGGCAGTCCCACGGCTCTCCCAGAGCAAAGTTTTGTGCCGCAAACAATGTCCGGCACATAGCGGGGCTGAGGCACGCTTTCCGCGCATTCTGAGGCTCTAGGTGGCAGGGAATTATGGGTTTTGTAGACCCCAGCAGTTGGCAGCTGTCCCACGGCTCTGCCCTGGCGAAGTTCTGTGCAGCAAAAAATGTCCCAAACACAGCGGGCTGCAGCACGCTTTTAAGCGAGGTTTCAAGTTCCTGGTGGCAATGAATTATGGGGATTGTTGTCCCCAGCAGTGCTTTTCAGTTCCAAGGCTCTCCCACAACAAAGATCTGCGCAGAAAAGAATGTCTCAAATCAAATCAGTCTTTATATGTATTTGATTAATTAAAATCTTACAAAGAATAATTTATTTATTTATTTATTATTTATTTATTACTGGCATTTATAGAGCGCAACCAAATACCCTTGGGTGTCTCGGCGCTAGACTGCAGTAATGTCTCTCCTTAGAAGTAGGTACAGTGGGCTGAATGTCAATCATAAAGTTCATAAAAAGCAAGCCATAAGAGGGTAGATGCTGATGCTTAAAATATGTGACTCAGCTAACACCATTACCCACTGGAGCTATTTGCTCAAATATATTATTTATGGGGGAACGAAAAGGTAAGGTACGAGCGTGCAGCTGCTATTAACGTTCATGGGTGCTATCCAGTTTTTATCAATCATATGACTTCACTAGTGACCCCCCTGTGAGTTAGGTTAAAGTGAAAAAAGCCAGAAAGTGTTAAAAGTAAACATGCAAAGGAAATAAGTAATCACAGGCAGTTTCAAATAGGTTAAAACATCATGTCACTGTTGATAAAAACCATCAGGCCGCTTTGTTGTAGGGCCTATGATGCCACAGCCAGGATAGCATAGTTTGAAAATAGGTAGACATCCTGCTAGCAGCCTGGCCAGGTGAAATTCGTACTTTTGATAGTGGCTTTCCAAGGTGGCCCCAGGCTGCTTGAGAGTTTGGAAGGTGATGTTGAAATGCACAGGAGTAGAATGCGGGCTTTCCAGGAATCCCATAATTTAGATGAGTTTAAAGACGTAGCCAACCCCTCTGTTGAATGCCAGCTTAACTGTGCCACAGTAAAGTTATTTACTTGCTTGGAAAGCTTTTGTTCAAATTCTTTTAAAAATTTCATGTAGTTACAGTCTAGCTCTAGACAGAATTTCAAGGCATGACTAGATGCATGGATTTCTTTACTATTGAATAGAGGCTTGAGAAGACGCCTCTTCTCCGTGGACTGCTCGGTGCAAATGCAGGGTGAGTGTAGGAGATGCTCATTGCTTACCCCACATAAATGGCACCCTGTGTTGCCTGAGTATATCTATTCTGGTTTTTCCCCTGGAGATGGAGGGCAGCTCAGGCAGTACTGTTAATGCTCAGAGGTTCTAAAAGTGCAGATTCTTTAACGATTAATCCAAGATTTCTTTAAGGCTACTGCTGATGCCCTCTTAGTTAATTGCCAACCACTCCATGTTGTTTAAGGTGTTGGGTTCAGCTTGAAGCAGTCCTTGGCTATCGCTCCCTGCTGGTCAATAGATTGCCTTTTGAATCCAAACACCAGGCGAATTTGACTAGGGGAAGTGTTCCTTGTTAGATTCAATACAAAATGGTAGATTTGTGACTGAAGTGTGTCCGGTATGGCTTAGTCGTGGTCCAGAGAGCTTTGCAACCGTATATCAAAGTTGGCAGAATTTGTACCCTCATGAACATCAGCAGTAGATCGAATGTTGGGAATTTCAACTTCTTGATCACAGTGGTGAAGGCAGCAAGGAGGGGGTTGCTCTTATTTGTGATGGCTCAAAGCTATTTGTTGGCTGTTCCCCAATCAGCCAGAAAAAACCCTAGATACTTGTATTAATTTACTGCATTTAAGATGTGTGTACCAAGACGGCAGGTTATGCTTTTCTTAGTGTTCTTGCTGACTATCAGCACCTTGGTTTTGTTCCGATTGAGAACTAGGCTGTTTTTTCTTGCGTGCTGGTGAAAGGTATTTATTAGTCTCTGAAGACCAACTTTGGTCATGCTGCATTAGACCACATCATCTGAAAAATAAAAGATTGTCCATAGTGAAAGTGCTAAGGCGGGAGTTTAATGTCATCAAGAGCGGTAGGTAAGGTCAGCCACATAAAGATTAAAAAGACATGGGGCTAACACACACCCCTGTTTTAGGCCCTTATGGGTGTATATCCTACTTGATAGAAAGGTCTGTCACAAATTTTAATCCGCAGCCATGTGTGACTGGGTAAGGCCTCGATGATTCTAAGCAAATGTGAAGGGATGTTCCAAGCTCTGAGCTTCTTCTATAGCTTCACTCGGTTTACACAACCAAGCTCTGATTTATAATCAACAATGCAAGGATAGGTATTATGGTTCCGCTTTCCCGTTTAACCAAAGGTAGTTGTTAGGGCTAAGATGCTTGTAACAGTGCAGGAGCTCCTCTGAAAGCTGGGTTGAATTATTCTAATGAATTGCTTACCATCAGCTTACGCGGTTAAGGTGGTGGAGGAGAAGGGATGACCAACATTTTGCTTCATTGTCTAAGAGCATTATGAAGCAGTACTTTTCTGGGTGTCTTTTTTATCCTCTCCCTTGTGTAGTGAGGTGATAACTGCCCTCTGCCATGAGTTGGGTATGTCCCCTGTGAAAACTACGGTGGAATAAAGGGTCCACCATCCTTGCCCAATATGATGGCTCTTGCTTGTAAATAGCCTAGTGTATTCTATTTGGCCTGGGGGTGCCGTCCTTCTGGTCTTTGTTAATAACATATTAAACTTCTTGTTGTGGCGGTTGCACACCTTCTGGGTTGAGGGAAAAGAATAGAGCCAAGCTTGAAGATAGTTGGCCATTTGAGCAGTAGTCTGAACTGTGGCATAACCAATGAGCAGTAGTCTGAACTGTGGCATAACCAATGAGCAGTAGTCTGAACTGTGGCATAACCAATGAGCAGTAGTCTGAACTGTGGCATAACCAATGAGCAGTAGTCTGAACTGTGGCATAACCAATGAGCAGTAGTCTGAACTGTGGCATAACCTCGGATTGGCAGCTTGATCTGCCAGGGATACTTTTTTCAATGGCGTATTTACTGTATGGAATTCTGCTTGGGAGGACTTGTTGCAGAAAGTTGCTAGGCCATTGGTCGGTGGCATGGCAGGGTGAACCCTGATGTGCGATGTTAGTGCCAGTTCCATTCCAGCTGAAAAGTGCTTCTTAAGAAATATAACCCAACACTCTTCTCTGATTGGAATGATTCAGGGAGCCTGCTGCTGCTGGTTTAAATTATACATGGTTTGCCAAACAGATCTTGAATCAGATTGCTTACTATCATAGAGCAACTTGGCCCGGAAGGCGTAATGGCTTTCTTTTTGTTGGACCAAATAGCCTTTTGGTCATCATAGCCTTTTGGTCATCATTTTTTGCAACCCTTAGAGCATCTATGCTGTTATATTACATTGTAAAGATAATCCTGTGACCCTGCTGGAGAGCCTTGCATAGCTTTTTCTTGGCCAAAAGACAGGCTACTGATTCCTTTTGTAGTTTGGGCAGAGTTATGGGTGTTCTAAAACATTGCACTGAGATGGAGCAGCCTTAATATGGTAGCTATCAGCCAAAAGATTGGTTGTAAAACGTTCCCAGGTTTCTAGGTGAGGTAGGTTTAAACTTTCACACTCTTCCAGAGCTGCTTTGGCACTAGTAGTAATAGCAGCAATAGATGAGTCCAACCGTTTTAGTTTTTTATAGTTCACAGTAAACTGGGAGCCAAACATGGCTGGTCTACTCTCAATGAAATCCTTGCACCAATGTTTGTGGGAGATGGTACCTCTCACAGCGCTACTAGATTTGGAAGAAATGAACAGCAGTGGAAAGGGGCAGCGATAAGAAAGTATAGTCAATGATGCGGGCCAAGCGTGGGCGGATATAGGTGAAGTTTGCTGGGCAGTCATCTGTATTCTAACAATTAAGTGCTCTCATCCCTTACCACTCAATGTCAAGTCCAAAGTTTTCCTCGCACTTAACCTTCCAGTTCCTTAGGACTGTTGTCTGAGGCAGAATTTTCCAATAATTGTTCTGTTGAGTAAGAAACGCATCATTGGCTTCTGTACTGATCAGGTTCATATTGAAATACCCTGTGCTGATAATCTCAAGCTCCGGTATGCAACGCATTTGGGTCAGAATGATTGCTTTGATTTTCCTAATGATTGTATTTTTTGAAGTGGGAGAAGGTTACATTTAGATGTGTAATATAAGCAAAGACCCTCTCTGTGTATATTAATGTAATCAGAATAGTTGGGTTTGGTTCTGGTATTGTCTCTATATACTCTGCAAGATACAAGGTTGCACAGTTTTTCACTCCAGTTTAAATGATGGGTTTATACAATAACGCCACTTTACCATATATTGCAGTAACGAGCACTGGGGGATTCAACGGGATTGGTGTAGAACCCAAAGAAAAGAGATAGAGTCCGCCAAGGTAAATGCCAACAAACAATCGCATCATAATAAGGTAAGTGCGAATGAGTCAGCAAAAGCGCAAGGAAGCTTAGACCCAACAGATTGAATTAGGGTAGTATATCTTATTTTCACATATATCTTTCAGGTAATAAGGTGTATAAAACAAAGAGATAAGAAAAACTAAGAGAAAGGCGGATTCGAAGAGCAACTATACTCGCTAAAAGGTAATTTCTAGAGATTTATAATAAACTACATATGAACGTGAGGAGTAAACTGGGTAACAAACTCATTGATTCATTCTTTTAAGAATGCAGCATAGAGAAGGAACAAACGCCTGAAGTCTGAAACCGTGAATGAACTCCCGATGACAAAGACTGTTATGTAACCAGGTAATGGGAATAATCGTCTTTATCCCTGGTAAATGTGGTAAGGGTGCTATGCTTGAGATTGGAGAGAAGAAACCCACGCCCCAAGATTAAATAGAAAAACAAAATCCCTTAAATAAGAAGGTGTAACATGAAAAGACCAAATGTTTTTTATGTACATAGTCGGGCATCAAACAACAGTTAGGAAGGGTAAAAGTTTCTTATCATAGAAACAAATAGGAACAACATCTCAGTGGACAATAGTGGGACAACAAATGAGGGTTCGAGGATCAGAGTAGTAGCGCACATACATTTCTGCATGGCTCCAGTTAGCAAAAAACAATGAGAGAAATAGAGGCAACAAGCGACCATAAAATGAGTGCCCAATAATTTGATATGAAGTGAGGACTATTGATATAGGAAGGTACAGTACAGATAAGCACAGGATTGAAGAGAGGTTGTCTGAAAATATAAATGATGTTCTCATGAGTGGAGTGAGCATATAAACAAAGTGTCTATAAAATGTAAAATGGTTTCTATGCACAAAATTCTGATAGAACACTGTTTATTCGCAGGAAAATTCCCGTCAGTGGCAACCAACCAGTGCCCAGCAATTAGGAGAGACTGATCACGTAGTCTTGATAAAAATGGCAGAATATCAATGGTAGCCATCGAAACGCGTCGACGCCACCTATACACAATCAAGAGAACAAATCTATCCTGCAGCTAAGAAAATAACGGGTCCAGGTTTAGATTCTGAAATTGTTAGGTTCTCAGATGTGCAATATTCCACGACTAATCAGTTATGTCTTTTGTATGTCTCTCCTTTCATGTAATTCTTTTGATATAATAACTGGTGTGAAAAATTAATTCATTGTGTTTTAACCATTTAAGTGTGTAAAATTGTGCCTATGAATTGTAACATGTTTTATTGTGAGCATTCTCTGTGGTTATGAATTTTTAAGTGTATTTTTAACTAAACATTTTTTACAAAAAGAATAAATGTTTCGAGATACATAATTTGTGTGTGGATATACTGCAGTGTATGGGACCTAGTGTCTCTATATAGATCAATTTGATGAATATATGTGCATGAAAATATAATTGTGTCAGCCAAGGGAAAACCTTTTTTCTTACAGTTTTCCACCCCTCCAGCAGGGCGGCAACATTGTTTTGTTTTTAACTGCCAATTTGTGATGAACTGTGTATCCTTTGATACTAGGGGAAGAAACTTCTCCTGTCTTCAGTAGAGCGACTATATCAAACATGTTCTGAAAGGGGAAAATATCATCTCTCCCTAGTTCACTTTCAAGACCAGCAAACTTCCAGGAACAAATCCTGAGGTTAGCGTGGTGAGGCCCTTTCCCTGGGCAGTGGTGTCAATTTCCACTCCTTTTGTTTAAAACACTTGGAGCCAACCTCAGTCCGAGTTCATGCTGTTTATAGTTTTTTCTGTGGCTTGACTGGCTAAGGCCTCATCTGGGGCTGGTAAGTTGCTGCAAGCTCCTTGTAGCACCAAGAAGCTGGAAGGGGTAGCAGTACTTGACTTAAGGGAAGGGGTTGGAGCTAGAAGAGCTAGAAGAGAGGGGCAGCTGGGGGGGATATTAGCAGGATGTTTATGCCTCAGTCCTCAACGTCCTCGGTGTGTTTGAGGATTACGGCCTGTGTTCATGATGGAGAAAAGGTAACCATTGTCGATTCTTTCAGGGGGAAATTATTGTCTGTGAAACACTTCTCTGAGGTGATGTCATTGAAGGTATTCTGTGCTAGGGGAAGGAGTGCCCTGAACAACTTTAAAATATGTCCCCAGTATAGATTGTCCTGAAAGCTGTTAGACTCAAAATCTGGATAGAAAACGAGCTTTGCTTCCCCATGGTGACTACTGAGGTGTGCTGTATTGAGTGAGGCTTGTGGCATTGTATTTAATATAACGCTTTGATGTAAGCTTTACAGTGCAGCCACTATGGAACTCCTTACGCAGTTTCCATGACTAGGGCCAGTTCCCTGAGTGGAGGTCCAACTAAAGTTCATCTCCTGGGGCAGCATTGCTTTGCTGGGACCTGAAGTGTTATCGACGTTTTCACTATTTTCCTGTTCAGGAGATCTTGTGATGGATTTTTCTAAGGCACAAAGTTGTCGTAAGGCAGGCTGAGAGGCCTCCCGGTGGATCTGTGAGGGGGTCCAGAACAGCATGTGCTATGTGAGGCTACCTGTCAGAATGGCCATTTTGAGGGACCACTGGTTGTAAACTGTGTACATTTCCGCCACCCAAAGTGTCATTAGAGGCTTGTTCAGTCTGTTCGTGGTTTAATGTGTGACGAGATACAGTGCTTTTTAATGTGGAGAGCAGGGGATATATTGTATTTTTTTTCTTCAAAAGATGGAGTACAGCTTTTCAGTTTGTGTAGCGCTTAACGGTCTTGGTAAATCCATTTTCTATACAGTGTGCTTGTTCCTAGCTTTCTTCAGTATTTTCTTTTGAAGCTTTGAAAGAGGTGTGTTGTAAACCTAAGGCCACTAAGCTGGGCTGAGGAGAGTTTTTTGTGGGACTTACATCTATCAGGTTCTCAAACAGTGATACAGGTACCAGAACTGGTCGCTAGCTGTGCCATAGCTAAGGTGTCAGGACTGATAGGGAGGTCCCGCCTGAAGTCTGCTTTTCCCTCTATCTCAACTAAGACGCCAATTGGATGGCCTGCCTCAGAGAGGTGCTCTGTGCAAGAAGTCAACGCTGGGCCCTGTCTTAGCTCTGCTTTTCCCTCTAACCGGGGAGAATTTTCTACTTCATGGCCTGTAGAGCTTTGGATCAAAAAAAGTGCAGAGCTTTCGATGCAAAAAAGTATGTTAAAGCTGTCAGGTAGAGTTCCAAGTTGTCTTTGATGTGAGAGCATGAACAGGAAGTTTGTTGAGATATGTAGCTGTCTAAGCTTTAATGCTTTGTTGATTACAATATTTAATTTAGACAGTTTGATATCAATATATGAGACATGGGTGGTATGGATATTGAAATGTTCTACTGGAAGGTCCAGCTTGACTGAGAGTTAGTTTAGTGCATCTACGCATGCTTGAAACTTTTTTAACAGGAGAGAACAGGTTACTGCGCAGTTGCGGTATTAGCTTTCATTCCTACTAGAGGAACTGTGCATCGACTGTGAGTGAGCAGGAGACAAATTTGCGCACCATGTGCGATCGGCTGAGCCTGTTATGATATTATTGTTTACGAATAAGCTATCCTTTCCCTGCTCCATTGCCAGGGAAAGTGAGCCTTTGATGGTCTCGATCATGTGTGCAAGTGTTGATTTCATCGATGTAGTTAGGCCTGACAGGGATGAAACTTGGGCGAATTCATTGGGCATGCTTGGCGCTTGTGGTTTTAAAAGGTCTTTAGATGCTGTGGAGAAGGATGAGCAACAAGGTTTTGCTCCTGGATGGGCAAATGCACTAACACCACTTGTTGCTACTCTTGCTCCTTCCAAGGCAGTTGTACCTTGAATATGAACCCCAGCCCCTATCTTTATAAGTTATTTGGCTGGGATCACTGAAAAAATATCGAGGGACAAAATATCGACTTGCAAAAATATCGTGGACAAAATATCGACAGACAAAATATTGAGTTTGTATCTACAAACAGGTAAGTACAAAAATATCGAGTACAAAATATCGTTTACAATAATATAGTTTTAAAAAATATCGACTTTATTAAAAACAGTGTTAAATTAAATTAATATTAAACTTTAATTACTAAAATATACTTAAAAATACTTAAATTAACTTATAATTATTAAATATAAATATTAAATGAAATTAATAAAAATAAATTTTTACTATCATTTTGTTAAAACATATATATATAGTAACATACTATAATTAAATAAGATACTATTATATTACCGTACGATAGCAGAAGTGTAAAAAATAATATTCCCACACCAAAGAGTGCAAGCATAGGGAAAGCATTGGATAGCGTAGGGGTTATAATTACTATTCCCACTCCAGTGGGTGCAACAGTAGGGAAAGCGTTGGATAGCGTAGGGGTTAAAATTTCTATTCCCACTCCAGTGAGTGCAACAGTAGGGAAAGGGTTGGATAGCGTAGGGGTTTAAATTACTATTCCCACTCCAGTGGGTGCAACAGTAGGGAAAGCGTTGGATAGCGTAGGGGTTAAAATTACTATTCCCACTCCAAAGAGTGCAACAGTAGGGAAAGCGTTGGATAGCGTAGGGGTAAAAATTACTATTCCCACTCCAGTGGGTGCAACAGTAGGGAAAGCATTGGATAGCGTAGGGGTTAAATTTACTATTCCCACTCCAAAGAGTGCAACAGTAGGGAAAGCGTTGGATAGCGTAGGGGTAACAATTACTATTCCCACTCCAGTGGGTGCAACAGTAGGGAAAGTGTTCGGATAGCGTAGGGGTTAAAATTACTATTCCCACTCCAGTGGGTGCAACAGTAGGGAAAGTGTTGGATAGCGTAGGTGTTAAAATGACTATTCCCACTCCAGTGGGTGCAACAGTAGGGAAAGCGTTGGATAGCGTAGGGGTAACAATTACTATTCCCACTCCAGTGGGTGCAACAGTAGGGAAAGCGTTGGATAGCGTAGGGGTTAAAATTACTATTCCCACTCCAGTAGGTGAAACAGTAGGGAAAGTGTTGGATAGCATAGGGGTTAAAATTACTATTCCCACTCCAGTGGGTGCAACAGTAGGGAAAGCGTTGGATAGCGTAGGGGTAAAAATTACTATTCCCACTCCAGTGGGTGCAACAGTAGGGAAAGCGTTGGATAGCATAGGGGTTAAAATTACTATTCCCACTCCAGTGGGTGCAACAGTAGGGAAAAAGTTGGATAGTGTAGGGGTTAAAATTACTATTCCCACTCCAGAGAATACAACATTAATACTTCATAAATAATTATAAAATGTATTATTGAATATCTATTAATTTCTATTGATCACCTATTAATACTAATTAATAAAATTAATTACTATTAATTATTTAATAATTAAAATGTTTTTAACAATTATTTGAAATTAAATAAATATAAATAAATGTAATTATTTAATTATTTATAATTTAATCACTTCCCACCCAATTCCCCTATAAACTCACAACCCGCTACTAAAATAATTTGGTAAAATTTACATAATTACCAATTAATCAATTAATTAAAATTAATTACCAATTAAAATTTAAATAATGAACTATTATAAATTAATTAATTAATAATTTAAATTTACTATCAATAAATAAATTTACATATTTAATTAATTATAATTAAAATACTTCCCACCCTATTCCCCTATAAACCCACAACCCGCTAAATTACGCAATAATTATAAAAACAAAAATCATTTAAAAAAATTAATTATAACATAAATACACACTTTTCACACATATTATACCATAAGAATACACTATAAAAATTAGATATTATTAAAAATTCGATATTTTTTACTATCTATATTTTTAACAGTCGATATTATATCACTTACCTTAAATACGATATTTTGGTCATCTATATTCTGTCCTGTCGATATTTTGTCCAGTCTATATTTAAAAGTCGATATTATGTCCAGTCGATATTTTGGAGACGATATTATGTCTGTGCACCATTTTGCTGGATGAGGCAGGGTCAGCGTGAACAAAACAAGGTCAACTAGGATTACTGGCACAGTGTTTGGGTCTCAAGTCTCATGTATCTTGCTGATGGACTAGTGCAGGAAACATGAATAATTGAGGCTCTTCGTCTAAGCTGGCTACCCCTCGAGTAGCAGGTGACATGGCTTGAACACAAACGTTAAGCAGAACCTCTGGAGCTAATGGCTCTGGCAATCCTTGTAAGTCTGTGAATACCAATAATGCAATAATGGCTCCTTGCTCTTGAGCTATTGCAAATCTGAGTGGGGTGGCCTGGCACTTTTGAAACAGTTTTGTTAATGGAGTTGTTAGAACTGTAGGGGCGTACTATTTGTCGTGTGAGTTTGGGGTGGTCTTGTTCACGTCTCCAGTGCCCCACTACCTCTTCTTCCTTAATGGAGGGGGGGGGGCTCACCAGGTCCTACAGGACCTAATTTTCACCAAGCCCACCGGATGTTGTGGTTGGAACTGGGGCTGGCATATATGCTGGACTGAGCCTAAGGCTGGGCTAATGCTGAGGCTGCATTAGCGCTAAGTTAGCGCAGCATTTTAGCAGTATTTATCAGATTTGTCAGCATGTGGCTGCCCTTTGAAAGGTGTCTGTCCTTTACAAGGAGAGACAGCTCAGTGGCCCGCAAGCTGCACCTGGGCCTATCTGGGCCTCTTCTACAGGGCTCAGCCTTGTGTAGCTACTCTGTAACTCTGTGCCCCCTGGGTGGAAAGGTTCTGGAAGCAGAAGGCAAGGGTGGGAGGTGGCTGACAGGAGATGGAGGGTAAGCAGAATAGTTTGAGATGCCCCTACGCTTGCCCCGATGCATCCCTGATGTGCTGCACCTACCACCTGCCACCTGCCTGATGGCGATGTGGCAGTGTGAAAATGCGGCAGCTGCAGGCAGACAAAGAGCATATCAGGCTGAGTCAACCAGGACCCAAGTGACAAGAAGTGACAAACATCACATGCAAAGAACCTAGTAAAAGAGCTGGAACATCTAAGCCTTGTGGCTCTAAATGGGCACTTTTATGGAGATTAGCCCCCAGCGGCAACATTCCACAGGGCAACTTTTAGCACGTGGATAGATTATACTTTTGTATCCCTCTCTTTCTTCAGTAGGATTACAGGCTTCCAGATCGGGGTCCAAGATCACAGAGATCATTTACCACAATAAATCTCAACAAGGCTAGCTAGATCATCATTAGATAAGCCAGTAGAGGACCACAAGTCTATCTACACGGTCAACTTCAGGAGGCTAAAAACTTAAAACAAATCATTATGAGGAACTATTATCAACAGCAAAGGCAATTTGGGAGCAACAAGAACGGATAGATGTAAATGAAAGTATGATAGCATACTGGGAACATCTAATTAAAACACTGAGAGCGGCAAAAAAGGAAAACGCTTCACCAGCTTCAAGGACAAACAGTTTGCCAGCCTGTCTGGAGATCAAATCTCAAAATTTCAATACTTCAACCCTCCATAAGCTCAAGAACTCTATAAACAAATTAACACATTCTCTTCAGAGCACAGGCCACGATCCCATCTTACAAAGGGAACTATTGCAACTCAAAGCAAAAAAGAAATCTGGCAGGCAAAAAGAGAAAAGGATGAGAACCTATTGGCGAGGCTATTGCACGACTCCAAGACGAACAACAGCGCGAGATTTTGGCAAACAATAAATAGTTTAGCCAACCAGAACGCGCAAAGAATAAACTCCCACCTGTCAGAAGAAGCCTGGGCCTCGCATCTGCACCTACACTTTAATGCTCCACGGAGGCAGAACTTCAACACATCAGAGGCATCGTACCATATCCAAAATCTCCTTCCAGGAACAATCATCTTCCATTCACAATCATACAGAACAGGATAGCCAAGGGTAAGAGGGGGGGTGCCGCAGGCCCTAATGGGATTCCACCAATTCTATTCAAATTGGACCCAGAATATTGGGCTTCCATTCTATTGCCGCTGTATGTCCAAATAGCAGACTGTGAAATTATCCCGGACTCCTGGCGGGGTTCAATTATATCCCCATTATACATGAAAGGTGATAAGAACAAAGCCAAGAGTTACAGGCGTGTACCGTTAATTGACATCAAGGTGAAATATTATGCTGGCCTCCTTCTGGATGACTTAACAGCCTGGATCAGAGATCAAACAATTATACCAATCAACCAAACAGGCTTCTGCAAGGGCATGGGAACAACTACTAATATTTTGGCATTATCCCTACTGATAGACAGGGCTAAGATAGCAAATCAAACTCTATTCATGTGCTTCATCGACTATTCGTCAGCTTTCAACAAAATCAATAGAAACAAGCTCTGGTACAAACTCAAGCAAATGAAAATACCATCCACTCTCCTAAATCAGGTAATACTCCTTCACACAAATACTTGGGTCCAAGTAAAGCTAGGAGACGGAAAGTACCTATCCAGGAAAATTCCAACTACCATGGGGCTTAAACAGGGGTGCGTTCTGGCCCCTACGCTTTTCAACTTATTCATATCTAACCTATCAATAGAACTGGGTATTTGTAACTCTCATCCACCTAAGCTGGGAGGCCTCCCACTTTCCAACCTTTTGTACGCAGACGATCTCGTACTGGTCAGCCAGACCCCCATCGGTCTCCAACGCTTATTGGACACTACTAGTCGATACTCCTCATCTAATGGCCTAACCAATAATTATGACAAAACGCAGGTTATGAGGATACATCCCAAAAAGGAAGCCTCCAAATACCGCTGGCATATAGCAGAATCTTCAATCGAAGTAGTGGACCAGTATAAGCATCTAGGTGTGATCATTGATAATAAAGGGGGGTTTTTGCAGTGCCCAAGTCGCAACCTTACCTGCTCCTGTTGTCCTGTGAACTGTTGCTGCCTGACCAGGGAACCCGCTGCATGCACCTGCCTCCTGCCGCCACACTCTTCTGCTGCGAGGAGGAGACTACGTCGACCAGCATCGGGAGCATCGCGACAAGCGGCGCATAAATTCCAGAACTACCTCCCGCGACGCGGGACTGCGCGCGGGCTAAGCCCGGGCAAAGGGCAGTCCCTCTGAGGCCAGAGGAGGCCAGAGGAGGCCGGGCTGGGACACCCCCCTTGGCAGGCCATTTCCACCTGGATCATTTGCATTGTTATCAGGTCAGTGACGAGAGTACACTAAACTGCCCAAACATTTGTCCCACAGTAAATTTCTATTAAACGTATATTATGGGGAAAAGAACACCGGCAGTGCCTGGGCCAAAAGACGTGCATAAAATGGCAGTAACAACTTCCACCACCCCGCGGCCAAGTCTGACTGCCATTGATAAAATGCACCGGAAGACCATTGACGTTGTCGCAACAGCCATTCAGAATACTGAAAGGCGCCTTTCGCTTCCACCAAGCTTGCCCCCTCTCTTGAATCAAGAAAAATCACCGGATTCCCTACTTGCCGCATCCGATGCAGGGCTTCCAGGCACAGACTCTAATGAGAACTGCATAATTGTGGACACGGCCCCCCATGAACATTTCATCACAGGTAGCAGGCTTTCATCAACTCCCACCATGCTCAGGTCTGATATGAACATAAGTCGAGACTCTTGTGTACCATTGGCTAATGACCTGGCACATCTAGATGGGACTGGTCCATGTCCGGACCTTGATATATCAAATACTGAGAGGGACAAAAGTGACAGTATTCCTGTGCGAACCAGGGGGCAAAAAGCCAAGAGAAAATTGAAACACTTAGACACCGAGCTATCGCCAAAAAAACAGAGAAACAAGGGTGGGCGCAAGCAACGTCGAGGATTCCTGCTTCTGAAGAGCAGAGAAGGGATAAGGGGGAGATCAATTTAACGAAATAGATACCCACACTACAGAAGCTAGTGTAGCGATGGGGAACAAAGGATTCTGGGGGAGGATGGAGACCTTACTGACTACCCTTTTAGGGTCAATCAACCAACAAATCCTAAATATGGATAAGAGGCTGAGAGTGTTAGATGATCATGGAACAAAACTAGGCATAGGGCAGACTGTAACAAATAAATCCAATGTGGGGATATTAAGTGGAACTAAGCCCCAAAATAATGGGGTTAATATGAACACAGATGGTCACAATAAACTCACTCCCCCGACGCCAATACGAAGCCCAAGCAAAAATCTACCTCCAGCCAAACATGCCCCTAATTCTAATATGACTAAGGTAGTTAGTTTGGAAGGAACAGAACAAAATATTGATAAAAGCAAAAGGTTCCCAACCAGACAAACTAAGAATGACGCCCAAAATCGCCCAACAGTCCAACCTGAACAAAACATGGCAACCAACACGAGGAAGATACCTACCCGCATCAGCCTACCGCCTGAATGCGGGGCGTATGTGTTGGTTCTAGTCAATGTGCCCAAACTAAGGAAGGACCAAGAGGAGAACCCCATTACCCTCAAAAATAGGATCCTCCATTGGTTATCCGTAAATTGCAATTTCCCAATGGAAGGAGCAAGGGAGATTATCCAAACACAAAGAGTGGGGTGGGTGGGCCCTATGAGAAAAAAGTTTGAGGGGGATTGCAAAATTATAAATTTCAGGTCCCCTCAATGGGCTCAAAAAACCCTTGCTAATGCCCCACTGCCTTCACCTTGGGAATTTAATACGACTTTGCTCCCTCTGGGCTACTTTTATAGACACCTAATAACCCCAAACTCCAACCCGGGAATAACCCAGCTGTGTGCTATCAGGATTCAAATCTTGGTACCAGGAATAAACTCCCATTGTACCAACTGAATCAAGATTTTAGCCTTATGAACGGCCCTGCCCAGTGTCACCAGGCCATATTCCCAGCACACCCGATGCCACACCCATACTTTCCCATTATGCCCCAGTACAACCCTAGTGAGAGGCCATATTTAAGGACCAATCTAAACCGGAACTTGCCTCAGAACGAGTTAGGTCCATATATAACATCCCAACCTATAACCGGTTTGAACACGCCTTCTCAAATCTAGAAGATCAGGACTGACTGGGCAACAAGGGAGGTAACATTGGATTTCAAGAAGCAAGTAATGACAATGAGAAATATTTATTACCAACACAAGCTAACACAATCCAGGAAATAGTAGCGCACCACCATACTGTCACACCTATAGCCATGCAAGAGGATGTAACTCCTACACTAACTAACTCTAAGCGGAGCATAGTTATGAGTGCTAGGAGCAAGTCAGCTAGCCACCCCAACCACTGTGACTTGTCAATCCTTAGCTGGAACGTGCCGGGGTTAGAATCAAGACTGTCAGACCCACAGTGGGTTCAGCTATTGGTGGAAAAGACATTATTATGTTTCAGGAGACATGGGCTGTTGGGAATCTACGTATAGAGGGCTACCATTGTTTTAGTGTAACAGCACCTAAGCCTGATTTTAGTCGCGCAGTGGGAGGCTTGTTTATTGGGATTAAGATATTGGCCGGTGGCACAATGAGAGACTTATCAAGAGGGAACCCGAACATACAGATCTTGGAATTCAAGCGAAAGACACGGATTTATTTATTTAATTTTTACAATAACGATTTTTATTCTGTACTCAACAAGAATTTTGAAGCACTCTCTAAGACCTTACGAAATCTTGAAACCAGTTTAGAAACAGAGGAGGAGATAGGGATTTTAATCGGGGGGGATTTTAATGCAAAAATCTCAAAGAATTGCTGGACTGAGGATAGAAATCACTTAGATCAAGCTGAACGAAGGGGTATTGAATTAGCCAACATATTAACTGAGCACACTCTCAGTAATGCTATGGATACAGGTTACACTCCTAGCACATATCATGCTCCTACGTTCAGAGGCAGGGATTGCTTTTCCACTATTGACTTTATCTTTATGTCCCCCCATTTAATAGGCCGCGTAACAAAATCCACAGTGACCGAAACATCGTTTGGCAATCATAACCCCCTCACAGTGACTCTGCACCTAGGCCCTAGCTAGGTATATGCTAATTTAAATGGCGCAAGAGACATTAAACCCTCAGGTGATGGTCTGCGATTAAAATGGAGGGGATTTGACAGTGGGGCAATATTGGAAAGTATAAAAAGGGAATATCCCCAGTTAATCAACTCCTGTTTATCCATGGATGGGAACTGTCACAGGATAATCACTGACTTTGGTAAACTGTTTCTAGCCATAACAACTTCTTTGTCAGTTCCACTACCAAAGGAAGGGAAAGAGCCAAGGTGGTTTGATTCCGCCTGCTCATTGGCAAACAGGGAATTGCGCAGGGCATTAACCACCAAACCAAGGTACATAACGGAGGTACAGGTAGCCAGGAAATTTTATAAACTTAAAATAGCTGAAAGAAAGGCTGCATTATTGACAGAACAGTGGGAGTCGCTGGTTGGAAGTGCAAACTTGAAAAGCAGTGGCCCCTTCTAGTCAGCTGTCAGAAAAATGCAAGAAATGGGCAAACAATTAACCCCAATCAGTTGCAATATAACCAGCAGTTCCTGGGAGGCCCATTTTTCCAAAATCTATGCCGCACCACTTGAGGAATTAACTAGTGTTGCCCCTGGACAGCTTCGCGGCTTAGAGATCGATCTCCATGAGGTGGAAATAGCTATCAAAGAGAGCCTTGGGAAGAAGGCCCCAGGTCCTGATGGACTGCCCATAGATGTTATCAAGCATAGTCCGGATCTATGGGCACCAATCCTCCTTAATGTCTTTAATAGTCTGCCAACAGTGCCCATGCCCACTACCTGGGCAACTAGCACCATTGTCCCAATTTTTAAAAGGGGCGAGAGGTCGGACCACATGAATTATCGTCCGATCTCCCTTTTGGACAGGCCATCAATGGCTTGATAGGCTGGCGAAACATTCACCAATCACACTCGCACATCACAAAAACTTGCACATCATAAAGACTCTGTCTCAGCACACTCACAATGGGTTTCACACTAGTCCTTTGTGCCCCCAAACAAGCTGGAGCCCAGGCAGGGAGGCAGACATTTTCTGTCACCTCTATAGTGGAAGGGCTTTAATACATTCTCCCACTTCAAGTGGGCACTAAATAAAAGTAATGAACCATCTAACCCAATTCTCAGTATACTTCGGGAACTGTAGATGACTCAAATGGAGAACTGCTGTGCTGTTCTGTGTAAGGACTGCCCTGCTGCCATCCTGCCTGCATGAGAATGACTTGACCCCCACCTTGAACCCAGGATCACTAGGGTGATTTAAAGGGCTAGCTGGCTAACCTCCTGATCAGAGCCTCCTCAACAGAAAAGACTCAAAAAATCTTAAACCCTGCTCCTGGACTCTGCATGCTGTGCGTCTTAATACTACCAAGTGGTGCCCCTCCAGATGTGAACCCTTGGTGGTGGGACTAAAGGTGCTCTATCAGCCTACCTGTGGTCTCCACCAATTCTGGCATTAAGCCCCGCCAACCTTGCTAGACAGATACAAGCTTCAATGGAACTGTCTATGAGCAACATGAAGCCTAGCAAAGCCATGTGGCCAAGCCTCACTGGTACCAACGCAGTGCGATTCAACTCAATGGAGAATCTCACAGAGCAGTCCTCCATGCTTCTCATTGGAACAGATGCAGCTCAAGGCAACCTAACACAAGACTTCCCATAGCAGCTAGCAGCACCTCAGACCCAATGCCAGATGATATGAAGCCTCGCAAAGCAAAGTTGCGCACATCGCGCACAAAAGACATGAGTAACAATACTCAATGGGCCTCACTTAGTCCCTGCATCTGGCCCATGCTCCATCATGGTTGGCCTGAACTTGTGACTTTGCCCCCGACCTGTGCAGTCAGATAACCACATTTGGTGCGTTGTGCTTTTAAGCACTATTTTTACCTAAATCTTTAGAATTGCATGACTCTAGTTCTACTAATTGTATTCTTGTCATTCTGGTCTAAAACAATTTAATATATTTTAATATCTTTTTCTAAATTGGTGTGGGATTTTTCTTGTGTAGTGTTTTTGCTTTATTACTGTTTGAAGTGCTGCGTAAATACTTTACACACAGCCTCTAAGTTAAGCCTGACTGTTTTTGCCAATCTACCAGAGGGATGTGCACAGGAACATTTGGAGTTTGCTTGTGTTTTACTTTGACAAGAGTTGCAGTTGCTGTTTGAGTAGGGTTTCATATCCTCAACCAGTAACCCAATTCCCCACATTGGTGTTTAGTTGTGAGAGTCAGTACTGTGTTTATGCAGAGCCATTTAATAATTTTGTGTAACACTAAAATGCCAGACAAACACTTTGATACCATTTTGAGTTTAAAAAAAAAAAATCTTCTTGATTGTCTCTTTAGCTTTCTACGCCTGTCTGTGCCCACACCTGCAAGGAGGGAAATAGAACTTGCCAACAGGGAAACTGGAAGATCGAATGGTTAATTGTGGGTGAACTCAAAGCGAGGGAAAGGAGAGGGAACTACCAGCCAAGATGGAACACCAAGAAGCTGGATCTCCAGAAGGTTCTGAAGGAACTCAAGGAAAATGGATTCCATCAGTAACGGTGTCATCGATACCGCAGTATCCATTAGTGATAAAAGGTCTACATTCCTAAATTCCTGGTGCCTAGCTATGTGGTGGAGTATTATATTGACAAGTGGTTCTCAGGCTATAAGGTAGCCCTAAGGATTCACAGGGTCTCAGAGGAGTATTGGGAGGGGGGGTGGGAGGGAGTCTCCAGAGCCCTATGCCTGCAGTGGGGAGGGACACTCACATTGTTTCCCCAATACTTCACTGTCCACAGCATGTTGGATGAAAGTGTATGACTCAACTACTTCTAGAGTAGCTCATACATATTTTAATGGTTTATTCATGTTGCACAATTGTCTCAAAAACACCTTTTTTAGAATGCACGTAGAACTTCACAATGTTTTATGTAATATAAATAGAGATGAGAGTTACTTAACTTAAGCTGGCATATCTTTGACTGACTGACTCCAAATTACATTTTGTTTAATTTCATAAAATATATTTCAATAATAGATTTTCCGATGATTTCTGTACTTTTTCTGCACTCAAAATTTCTGCTTGAGAGATTTTAATCTCCATCAATTAAAACCAGCCTTCACCTGTCCTCTATTCTTTGGAAACAGAACAGTTTTAACACCTCTTGTTCAATCTTAATTTAAATTTCCACAGATAGCCTCATCATTTAAGACATGCAATGTCTAATTTGAATATTATTAAGTCTTTTACAACCACCCCAGCTGCATTGTCACTGTATTTTATGAAGGCTGGCATGTTTTTTTCAATAATTGAAGAGCCTTCCATTCACTATTCTTCATATTGTATTTATTCTGCCCTCTTGCATTTTTTACAAGTCATTTCATTCTGTGCAAGGGAGCTAGATTTCTGTGTCATACTACATTTGCCTGCAAACATAGTGTTAACAATTCTAGATTTTGTATTCATCAGTACTGATAATATTGTCCATGTTGTAATTTTCCAATGGATGTGACTTAATTAATGCAGGTCCTTCCAAGCTCCTCTTGCTGTCAGTTTCCTTCTTCCAACCACAATTGCCAGGCTGTGCCTGTCTCAGTCAGCCTCAGTAAAATCTGCCTGTCTGCTTCCCTGCTGCCAGCCACACCGACATTCCTGTGCCCTAGGCTTAGCCCCGAGGTTCCTGTGTCCCAAGACTAGTGCCACTCGCTGTTCTCTGCTCTGGCACCATTTTTCCTACCATTCTCCAGTTTCCCTGCTTCCCTCCTTCTAAGCTCCCCTCCCAGGACCTACTTAACTCCACCCTCACCCCTGACATGACCTTTATCACAGACACATTCATGCACCAGTACAGAAGATGAGACATGCTGGACATAGTATACCTGAGTTTCTAACTCCACACTGAGGACAAAACAACCATCAAAGGCACCATTGCTTACTTACCCGCTGAACATCAAGCCCGTCTCTGCAATGCCATCACAGATTATATGAGCAACTAATCCAAACACTACATCTTCCTCAGAGACCTTAACTTCCACCTGGCCAACCCAACAGACATGAACTCCGCAGACCTCCTGAAACGTATGGACAACATCGGCCTCACCCAGCTGGCCATTGACACAGACTGGGACACACACTAGACCCTATCTTCACAGCCAGCAACAAAGTCAAATACACCCATACCTCCAAACTCACCTGGGCAGATCAGGCCATCATCCACTTTACCATCGCAGCACCACAACATACCACCCTAACCCTCGCAGCACCTCTTTCTGCAGCTGGTGCAAAGTGGAACAAAATCAACGGATGGACGCCCTCAACACCAACCTGCCCCACCCCGCAACCAACCTGAATCAGGCAGTCGAGAACTTTAACACCAGCATCACCAACGCCATTGACCAAGTCACTCCATCAAACCAGCCAAAACTCAATGATCACACAAACAAGCCACCTGCCACATCCTGGATCTCAGTGCAATGAAACATAGCTGCAAACAAATAGAAAGAAGATGGAGCACCAGCAGAGACCACACCGAACGAGCCACTTTCAGGTCAGCCCTTAACAACTATCACAATCAACTCAAAGATGTGAAAAAGAAGGCCCTTGCAGACCGCATCTAGGCTAGCATCAGTCAGACCAAGGAACTCTTCACCATTGTCAGAGAGTTCTCCTGTCCAGCAGTCACAGAAAACATGATCATTCACTCACAGCAACACTGCAATGCTGTGGCAAATCACATCCATGACAAGATAGACATCATCTAGAAAGTGGAACCTCTATACTGACCTACTTATTTTTCAAAGCTTAGGATAAATCTAATATATTTCTCTAGGGATGCAACATGGATGAAAATATTCGCATAGACTTAGAATACTTTAGTTTTCTATTTATTATCATTTAACACTTTAAGATCAAAAAACATTTTTATCATCTTTTTCATATTTTATAAATATTTCAGTGCAAAAAACATCATTAACAAAAGAAAGAAAATTGATTAGGGCCCCACAGAGAAAAAGGTACTATTAAAAAACATCATGCATTCTTCATCATTCATTCCTAATCTAACATACTCTCAGTAGAGACAAACAAAGAACAACAGTACATCTGAGATCCCAATTGGTTCTTTACAGTTAAGTGTCCAATTCTTTCATCTTTGATTGTTTCCAAGTTCATAAGTCACTTATTCCTAGGTTTATTTCTCCTTTTGGTCTTTTTGTGTAGGGGGTCTCAGGTGTATATGGCCTACGTACGTTTCGGTGAACCTGGTAATATCACCTTCATCAGGGCTGACATTAAACACAGACTAATACACATATAATTAAAATCAGGGGGTCCTTTATATTTACTATATAAAAAAGTCGCTTTCCTAGGTACAAATCATGAGGATGCGGTGTCAAAGGTTGGATGATTTACTCTGCTACGTAGTATTCAATTGATAGATGTAGAATTGTAGTGTAGTATCTATTTTCCCTATAGGCCCTGCGCATTGGAATAACATAAACAGCAGTGTAGACGTAGGACTGAGGTCTTCTAGATCTCTACTGACTATGTTAGACTTAATTTAGGTTTGCGCCAGCTAGCTCAGAGGTCACTGGAAACTTTCTTGATTGAATAGGAATGGATCAGCTTCCCTGGCTCGGACAAGAAGGGATTCAGCTTCTGACAACCGCATAAACATGACAACTTTGCTCCCTCAGAATAAGAGTAAATCTCTAGAGTCGTGTGAAAACAATAGACAGCTATTTCATTCAGTCAGATGTGGATTCTTAGTTTCACCAGAGTGCAGAGAATAGAGAGACGGGCGTTTTCAATAAAAGGTATTATTTATTGAGCAGTCTTCCTTCTCATGCAAGAGAAATGAATTGCCACAATCGCAATACTTAATGTAAAGTAAAGTACGTACAGTAAAAGGAGTATTATGAAATAATACTGTAAAAGCATTGATATGGTTTCTTAGCCATAAGACACTTTAAAATGGATAAAATATATATACATATATCCATAGGCTAACGTGCTCAACTGTTTCTTCTAAAATACTCCTACCCCGGTGTACCTGGCGTAAGCCTAATACGTGGGAAGGAGTAAGTAAGTAGCAGTTTAAGTTAAGTAGGTTTTTGCCAACAATCTGACTCAAGAATTCTCTCTAAGGGTTTAGTCAGCACTGTACCTTGGGAATAGAATGTAGAAGGTCTGGTATCTCTCTCTCAGGACTAGATATCCCAGGCACCCGCAAGGGTAGGCTGGAAACGCCGGAGCTGGATTTACTCGGCAGGAGAAAAGACAGCGTCTTTCTCAGCGCTTCAAAGAGGAGGGGCAGCGTCCGTGGACTCTCCGCGTCTGCTGGGCTCTCGGCAAGTAGATTAGCTGCTCTGCTCCAAAACCACCACCGTGTGTTTCTTAAGGCAACATTGGTATATTTATACCTGAAAGGTGCCGAGTTTGACGTAAGGTTTGGACATAAGACGTCAATAAAGATGTCACTAAGAACTGGCCGTTCTTACAGTGCTCGCAGGAGTTCTATTACATATCAAAACAAAGCAAGCGTGGATTTCCTAGGTTGCTGGAGGTTTGGTGTGTTAAAAGAACTCGTTGTGCTTTCTAGGAATCTAAGGAAGTAGCTTTTGCCATGCCTTGGGCTGCAAGTGCGATTTACTGAAATATTGATCTGATTCTTATGCCAATATAGGGATATTGTTGATTACAGCCATGTAAGGGCATAAAATGGTAATATTGATTCAGGTTCCTGGATAAAAACACAATAGAATCTCTCTGAGTTTCTGTTTACATAATCATCACCGGGAGGTCAGTGCTGGGTAGGCGGCGTGCTCGTTGGTTATTCCAATCCCATAGATTTCTGCTGCCGAATTCAATAAGCTTTATTGATATTACTACTCTGTAGTTTTGCTCATAGACCATGTGTTTCTCAAAGTAGTGATGGCCTGTTCTCAAGCTGACTAGCCTCGTAACAACACCACCGATCACCAGTGAAACTGCGACTAGCCAGATAGACATCATCTACAGGAACTTTAACTCCCATCCCACTGACCTCCTGAGCCTCCCCAATCCTGTAAAAACTGCCCCAGCAACCAGCTCACAGCATGGGAACAACTCAACACCCCGGGCACTACAGTCATAAGTCATAATGAACTCCATCCTCTCAGGAGCACCCACTGACCCATGCTCCCACCCCCTCTTCAACCTTGGAAGCAACAAGGTCAGCCACCACCTCACCACCATCCTCAACACAGCCACATTTCCCGATGCTTGGAAAAAGCTGAGGTCAGACCTCTCCACAGGAAACACTCCACAGACTTCAGCGACCTCCAGAACTACGGTCCCATCTCGCTGCTCTAGTTTCTCGCTAAAGTCCTGGAGAAGCCCTCAACCATCAACTAACCGAACAACTGGAAGGAAACAGCCAGTTAGACTCCTCCCAAATCCATGTTCAGAGACAACCAGAGCAGCAAGACCACAGTGGTCGCCACCGAGGACGACAACCGCACCCTACTCTACAGCGGTGAATGGGTCACACAAATCCTTATCAACCTCTCCACAGTATTCAACACCTTCTCACACCAAGTGCTCATCAAGAGCATGCGCCAGATTGGAAACAAAAAAGATGCGCTCAGATGGATGGCATCATTCCTCACTAGCTGCACATAGAGAATCCGTCTCCCTCCCTCACCTTGCAACCAAAGAGCACCAACTGCGGAGTCCTGCAAGGTTCATCACTCAGCCCCACCCTATTCAATATCTACATGACACTGCTATCCAACATTAAAAAAAAACCTTACATCAACATCATATCCTACGCTGACAATATCCAGCTAGTCCTCTCGCACTCAACAACCCCAGCACAACCAAACCCAACTTTCACAACTGCATTAAGACCGTTGCCACCTGGATGAAGGACAACTGCCTAAAGCTCAACAGGGACAAGACTGAAGTGCTGATCTTGACATCCATACCTCCCTCTATAAGGAAACATGATGGCCCGTGGAACTCAGACCCCCCCCCAACACCCAAAGACCATGCCTGCAAACTCTGCATCATCCTGGACAGCAAACTCGCCATGAAACGACAGATCAACATGATCTCCATAGCCTGCTTCTGCACTCTCTGTACGCTCCCAAGAATCTTCAAATGGCTACACAGGAGCACCAGAAAAACAATCATGCAAGCCCTTATCACCATCCGGCTGGACCACAGAAATGCACCGCACGGATGGACTACAGTGAACTCATGAGAAGGCTCCAGACAATGCAAAACTAAACGGCCAGACTGATCTTCAACCTGCCTAAAAGGACTCATATCACTCAGCACCTGAGAGACCTCCACTGGCTCACCATCCAGAAAAGATGAGAAGCAAACTACTGACACATGCCTACAAAGCCCTCCATAAACCAAGAACCTGCATACTTGAATCACCATTTGAACCTCCACAAACTATCCGGAAACCTTTAACTGCCTGCCTCTTCCTGACACAGACTCCCTGCATCCGCCATAGCCACAGTTGAGGATGCTCCTTCTCCAATTCGCCACCGAGTCCTGGATCGCACTCCACCTACGAATATCTCGCTTGCTCACTGACTTCAGAAAGAAACTCTTCAAACAGTAGAGCATCACAGCCACTGGATACCCTAATGCGTGTTAAGCCGTGCTCTACAAGAAGCGATTGATTGATAGATTAAAGTTTTCCAGTTTCTTATGGTTGCATTAGTCCTGCCTCACTCGCCCCAACATACTCTTCAAAAGTCACCTCTTTTTCCAGAAAATTAGTTTTCAATTGTAATTTTCCAGTGAAACAAAGAGATCTGTTCTTCGATCACCAATATATAATTGCTGTGATATAACAAATGTTATTTCCTCTGTCTATGTTTGCAGGTTCAAGAGGGTTGTAGCATGAAATGTCAAGTGTAGGAATATCATGGCATCATAATGTTGTAAACAAAATATCGAGGGAACAAATAGTGAAAGGTAAGTGCAAATAGAGAAACTATAGATCTGCTATTCTTAACACCACATATGCATACCCTGAAAATATTAATATTGTCAAGGTACACACATGTGGAGTTAGGTATAGAAAATCCAAACGCACGTACCTTAAGATATGTTGTCACTGTCTATTCTGTCTACGATATTAAGGTGCCATGATATTTTCTATTTAGGCGTACTTTTCAAGAAGCCTGTTCTGGTCAAATGGCTCACATCAGTCATTTATTAGCCTATTGTACGTTTATGCTCTTTTTACATCATGAATTTACCATCTTCATGATAACTAAAATTCAAAACACAAATTTAATTTTTATTAGAACTATATGGTTCAATATTTAGTTCTTCTTGCATTAACATATGCATAAAATGGTGCACCAGACTATGACTGGGACCTCTCAAAAGTTTTCAAAAAATTGATTTGATTCTTTGAAATAAATCCCACTGAGCATCTATTATAGTTGCAAATATGAACATAGTTCCAGAGGGGAAAATGGCTGCCCTGTTCAGTATGTGGTAATCTGCAACGTCTTCATTGGTAACCTGATTGTAAAACAAACTACTGTGTCTTCAGACATCTGCATTGAAAGTCGTGTGCGAATTGCACCCTCCACTGTTGCTTGTCTGCGCTATATCTGCCAGGTATCTGCAAATACCACAAACAATTGAACAGAACAGGGAAAATAGGTAATTATCACTTGGAATGTTGTGGTAATTGAGCACCCGCTCATTGCCTCGTTCACCACACAAGATTTGTACCCGAATTTGAATTAGGGTCTTTACTCCAAGGCATTGAAATCTGCTTCTTAAAGGTGATCTCAAAGTTTTAAAAAAGGCTGTGCAAGTGTATTAAATTGTGAATACATATGACTATATCAATAGATTGTTGTCAAATTCAAACTAACACGTTGTATTCAGTTGGTCCCTTCTCTTGTAAAATGCAATTTCAAATATTATGAATACAAGGTATGCTAGGAAAAGACAAAATGCGCATCAAACTTTTTTTCCAAGCCTATTTTTGGAGCCACTATGTAACTGCGCATGTTGGAAAAGTAGACCTGAGATAGCAAAGTGCATCTTGCTACACGCTTTGACATGACTGGTTTATTGTGTCGTTTCAACTAGATTTTTTTCTCTGATATACACTTTTTTGTACAGCCTACAAATCCATGCACAACAGTATTGCAAAGCAAGAGCCATCAAACCATCATGTTTTAATATCTTCGGTTGTGCATTGTGCAGTTCAACATTGCTCCAAGGTCATTAAGTTATTTCAACAACAAGAATGCAATATTCCTATAAATCTTCATGAAATTCATCTTCCTTCCCAACCTACAAATAATTACGACTGCATGGCTGAGAAGATGTTCCACATAAATTTGGTCTCTCCTATTCCCGCTTTTGCCTTAACATTCCATTTCAGTGATTAAAATATTTGCATTTAAATTAATTCCCATACATGACTGTAACCGACGGCAACGTACTAAAATTGAAACGTGTGTTAGATCCGTTAATAACACGAAATCGACAAACCTTATGGAGAAGTTTCATTCTCATCACGGGTGCAACGGCAATACTGCTTTTTAAAAATTATAATAATAATTTTCACTGAAATCCTTTATGCATCTGACACATATTTGTAATAAAAACACATTATTAAAGCATATCTGAGATACTGGATGGAGAGCAAGATTTTTATTAAAAAGGTATTTTATGAACGATAACTGTTATATTACATTTTTCATTTTATATTTTAGGGAATCCCATAATATTAGTTTTTATTTTAATGTTTATTTTCTATGTTTTTTGTAGTTAGTAGAATTATTTCACACTTTGCTGCTGGCAGGATGGTCTGAGAATAGTTCTGATATTTCGAGGAAATTCCCTTCTCATGTAGGCATCGTCTTGCTTTTTTACATAGAAGGCATTTTTTTCATATTTATTAGCACTAAAGTAGATTTATATGTTTGGAAACAAATGAAGTGTTATTTTGCAAATCAATGAACTTCTTGCCTGGGAAACTATTTAGCCCCTTCTATGTATTTATCGGATTTTCGAGTAATACTGGACTCTATGGCCTCCCTGGCTTCTGAAATTACCACAGTGATGGAGGTCAGTTTCTGTGACTTAAATCTGACAGTTTTAAGCATATCTGTTATGAAGGTGGTCGTTATGCAGAACACGGGTTCTAGAAACCGATTATTTACTGACCCAGAGACAGAACAGTGAAAAAACAAGCTTTGGGCCTGATTGCCTGTCCATCCTATTAAAAGTGCCATAGAATATTTTCAGGGCTGCTGGATTTATGCGGCACGGGAGGCCCAAATTAGGCAGCAGGGTTTAGTAAGAAAAGGCATACTATGAGGCATATTTTTGGATAGTATTACTTCATTATTTTGTCAATTTTAAAGTTGTCAAGATTGCCTGGGAATTAGTTGCAACTCATTAGTACCAGTTTAACACCCAAACACAGCAAAAAGCTACCGAAAAGTGACCAGTCAACTTTTGCGAAGGGCCTTCGACTGCATGGCAACACGTGTTGCTGCATTTTAGTAACTTTTGAACCACTTGAGCTAGAAACAAAATTAGTTTTATGTTACAATCTGCAAATTATGCAGCAGATGATGGATTATGTGGCAAATGCAGCAAATGTATAATTATGTGAACATCGCAGCAACCACACAATCGCATCATTTTAGTGGCCCTGAATATGATACACTTGCAATAAGGAGACTGTGATATCAGTCAAGTCTGTGACAGAGTGACCTGTCTACTAAATTCGAAATCAGGCCCTTAGTCAGTTCAGTTCATAAGCTTTATTTGATTATTCAAAAAACAATCATAAAAGCACACAGAATATTAAAAACAGTACTTTAAGATTATTAAAAAAAGAGTATGTACAAGATTCAAGACAATTCGATTGGAAGGAGTACAATGGACATAGCAGCAAGTACTACACTAAAGGCATAGTTAGAATTCCAAGCTTTTTCTGATGGACATTGATTTTAGAATAAAGGTTCCAGTAAAAAAACAGATATCCGAGGTATCAAGTGCAAATAGGAGTCTCATAGCATTTGTAACTGTAAACACAGAGTATTTCTTAAAAAGAGGTTTGAGGTAAAAATACGGAGTTGAAAATACAGGGGGCAAATTAGCATAAAGTGCAGCGTGCTCTGTTTGGTGGTTCCATCACACGGGCAGGGGGTTGACGTGTGGTTTTTCATCCGGGGGAATGCCACCAGGTTGTTGACAATGCCTAGTCTCAGCCTTGCAAGGACAAACTGGTGTGACTGTTTGGTAATTACTTTTAAATACTTAGGCATGCCATAACCTTCCACATTATTAGATTTATAAAATACATCAGTTGTAAAGTGGCTACATTGATCTTTACGCATGTTAGATTTGTCCCCCCAAAAAACACTTTTGACCTCCTGTTTAGGTATATTGATTGCACATACTGGGTCACTGAAAACATCCAGGTCAAACATTTCTTTATAAGATGTTAAGACATATTTTAACCAGGGGATCTGACGGACTTTATCCAGGCGAAGACAGTCTTGTATTATTCGCCTAGTGAAACCTGTTTCGTCCTTGGCCCAAATTGACCTCCAGACCATAAGGGGTCTCAATCCTAGTTAGGTCAGTCAGGTATTCCAACCCCACCTCTTTATGAATCAATTCGGTGGATGCCGAGGGTGGGAGACAGAGGAGTCTCTTTAGGAATGTATTTTCAACTACTTGCAAGTCCCCTTGATTCCAATGTCCCGACACTCCCGAGCCATAAAGAGCAACTGAAGCACATCTGTGTCGGTAGACATTTAACATATCAGGAATTCGACGACTGCCTAGTTTAGAAGCAAAACGAAAAACTCCTGTGGACCCCTTGCCCATCTTGGCCTTGATGTTAAGTAGTTCTGGGGCCCATGACCCACTGTTGCTGAAGGTTATACCTAGATAGCAGAATGTGTCCACAACCTCAATTCTATGTTCCTTAAACTGGAACGGTTTAAGCTGTTTCACCTTTTTCCCGCAAGCCATGATAAAAGTTTTAGAATTATTTATTTTTAATTTCCTCCCCTTAATAAAATCATAAAAATGGTTCATTAGTTTTTGCAAACCATTTGGAGTTCTCGAGAGTAAGACAGTATCGTGTGCGTAAAGCAGTAACGGGATTGCTTGGCCCTCAACTTGAGGAGCATCTGCTTGGACCTTCTTCAAGTCGGATTCCATAGCATTTACAAAAAGGGAGAAAAGTAGCGGGGCTAAAACACAACCTTGCCTAATGCCGGATTTGACCTTGATCTTCTTTGTGCATTCCCCCGCTTGGCCAAAGCGAATCTGTGCTGACAACTTGTTGTATAGTCTGGCCAGGAAGTAAATAATTGCAGCCGCGGCTCCCATTTCGAGTAAGGTGGACCACAAAAGAGTATGATACACCAGCTCAAAGGCACTAGAGAGGTCTGCGAAGCAGAGAAATAAAGAGCCCTGTTTAGCTTTGGTGTATTTCCCGATGATAAGATCTAGAATACTACACTGCTCAATAGTGCGGAGACCCTTCCGAAAACCAAATTGGGAGTCCGCAAGAATATTGTTAGCTTCGGCCCATTCCTCCAGACGTAACAGTAAGACCCTGCTCATAATTTTCAACAAAGAATCCAGAAGGGAGATAGGGTGGTAGTTCTTGGCCTCTCCTCTATCTCCCTTCTTGTAAATCTGTAAAATTATGGATTCACTCCACGTAGAAGGTGTGCTATCGCAAACCGAGGCATTAAAAACCTGGGTCAGGAGGGGCCTCCATAGCGCCAGATCAGTTTTTTACAGGTCGACCGGAACTCCGTCCGGTCCCGGGGCCTTCCCCCCCCTTGCTGTTACGGATAGCATTATCAACTTCTAGTAGTGTAATCTCCAAGGGTAGTTTAGGTCCTATGATATCGGCACTTAGACTAACATGGCCCTCCCTGGCTGGGTCGAAAATTCCTGTAAAATATTGGACCCAGTTATCCTCACTGACCTGAGCTGTTAAAACTGAGAATTCCTCCTTTTGGAGAAATGGGCTGTTAACAGTACTCCAGAATAACTTGCTGTCACGCAGCTCCGCCGCTTTAGTCAAGTTGTCCCATGCTTGCTCCCTAAGCTCCTGTTTTCTACGAGTCAACTGGAGTTTATAGGTTGCCCTAAGAAGTGTTACGGATTCCCTGTCTCTAGGGAGGCTTGAAAGTGCCCTTTTTAATTCTTGTAATGAGTTTGTGCATGCTCTATCGAACCAACCTACAGTTGCCCTCTTGGATTTAACCTTAGTAATGGTGAGGGACCTTTTAATTATATCGCCGAGTTTTTCAAATTCGGCGATAATACACCATGGGGCAGCATCGTCAACAAGACAGTGGAGTAGTTCTTCAGAGCCAGCACCCACTATTTTCTGCAGCAGTTTATCAGAGTTTTCCCCACACCATTTGATCCTAATACCATTTTGTCTACAAGGGGTAATTTCATCAACAATCCTACGCTTAAGTGTAGGCATAGTCCCCCAGATAGAAGTCGACATAGTAATGGCATTATGATCACTGAGGCCAAAATCAACAATATTAGGAACAGCACAGAGTGGAGCAATATGTACAGAAATCAGCAATATTACCATCTCTATCCACAGCAGGTTGAAGGATTAACAAATCAAAATTGAGCAAGTGGGTATTAAGGGAGTCACCGTAAGATGTATGAATGAAATGAGCCCGGTCCTCCCCATTGGCCACGTCAAACCCACAAACATTTGTAAATGAGTAGGGACAAGTTCGAATATTGAAATCTCCTCTCCTAACAATGTCATAAGGGTTACGAATATCCCTACAAATTTTCTTGACAGGTGTGTCAAGGTCATTAACAACACAAGTTCTCGTGGGGTCAAACATATTATTATAGTGATTAATTAACAGAGTATCACGGCCCCCTCTTTGTTCCAACCATAGTATTTGCGAATGAGATCCTACAGTAGAATGGGATTTCACACGTACTGGGAAGTTAACAGACAATAAAATTATGAGCCCACCTTTTGCCCTACCCATAGTGGACTCGTGTGCTAGACAGTTGTAGGACACAAAGCCATCAAAGTAGATCTCTGTCATGGACCAAGTCTATTGTAGGCAGAGGATGTCAAACTTGGAAATGGATTCCCTCCAACCAAGAGACGACACCTTCTGTCGCCAACCGGCAATATTCCAGCTCATAATTTTGAAACCAGGAACACATGGAACTGGCTCTGTGAACCCAGGATCACTTGGGAGTACTGAGGTTGATAGCGACTCCTCTAAATTAACCGGGGGACCAATTGATGGAGGATTTCCCCTTGATCTACATCCTGTGGTTGCTCTAAGGAGTTAATGGTAGTAGGGGAAGATAGCTCTGTAGGGGCTACAACCACTGACAAGCACTCCACAAGGGGGTTTACATTTTGCTCAACCCCTTCAGCCTTTAAACCTTTACAAAGGTCGGGGTGGAAAGTCGTGTCATTGGCGATGGCTCAGTGGCTGGGGGTAGTCAGTCGACTCCATCCAAACAGCTGAACCGATTAAAGTCGCAGAAGGGAGCATTCAGGGGCAAGAGGGCCGGTCTTACTTTCTATCTTCGTTGTCTACCCCTCCGCTCAACCCTGGTCCAGTCATCTCTACCTCTACCATGGTTCATGGAATTGGGTGGGAAAAAGAAGGACAGAGGGAGGGTCTGGATGGTGGAGTCAGAAGATCTATTAAAACCCGCACAAATATGCGAAACGGTTCCAGGGTCTCTAAAATTAATTGTTATGCAATCCCAATTTATGGTCTTAACAGTTTTACCCAGCCAAGGAAACCTTCTTACCATGATGATTTCATTGTGGAGGTGGGCCGGCAAGGGTCTGTTCTGAGCCACCTAACAAACTTACTTTTTAGGGCATGAAAGGTTTCAGCGTCTCCAGCTTCCTAGGTGGGTGCTCCCGCTAAAACTACCATAAAGCGATTTGCTTCCGGTGGAAGATCTGGCAAACGGGGTCTAGGAACTCTAAGCTCTTTAACTGGGGAGCCTGTTTGACCATCATCAGTTAACCCATTGGCTTTAACATTACTCGGAAGGGGCGCAGGTATTGGCTGAGAGGGGACAATATTTACCGGGTTGGGGCCCTGGGGGCCTATGGGTGGACAAGTAAGTTTTTGGGCCTCATTAGCTAGTTGGACGGTAGCCCCCCGATGTGAGTGCAGGGATAGTGATGGTAGTTGGCATAATAGTCGGGTGACAGGGCTTGTTGGAATTCGCTAATATGGCAGCTGTGACTTTCTCAATATTTGACAGTCTGAGTTCAACTCGCTCCAATTTGGCTTCTAGAGGAAATAAGATCAATTTAAATAAGGCACCCATACTTTCAATTGATACATCATTGCTAAGCAGATTAGGGGGAAGGGATTGAGTTAAAACGGTTGGAGGTGAGGTGGTATCATGTTGTATCTTAGCTAATTTTGCCTTGCTTCCAACTTTCTTATTGTAAGCCCTCTTTCGTTTTGAAATAGCTCCTTCTTTAACCCCCTGTGACATAGTATTATTGACAGTAACATCATGATCAGAAGTGTTAGGTACATGGTTATCATGGATTAAATTATTTTCAGGAAGTATCTCACTGACCAAGATGTCCAAATCCTGTGTAGCGTGTTCATCTACTTTGGGGATGGTAGCTTGACCAGCCTCACCGGGAGTAGCAATAACAGGATCTAGAGGCCTTTCAGGCGTTTTAGCGTTAGCAATTGTTCCCAGGGAGGATCTCTTTTTAGCCGATAGTTGTTGGGACAGGCGTTTTTCCAAGACAGTGATTTCGGTGTCAATGATAGAGTTAGCTCTAATGAGGAATTTTTCCATACCTCCGAATGTAGGCCCTCCAACTAGCGACGTCTTGCTCCTAGTTTAGCGTCCAGCTATGTGGTACCAGGTTAGCAGACAGAAGTTTACAAAAGGCCAGATGCAGGAGGGGGGGCCCGGTCCGGTCGAGACCGGTCATGAACGGGCACAAACGGGCCCGCCCTTTGCCCGGGCTTAGCCCCGGACGGTGTCCCGCGCGCGTCCCGCGTGCGCGCTATCTGGATGGTTTTTAACAGGCAGGAGGCGGGGCGGGAAGAGGACCAGCTGCGGCAGATGACCAGCCGCACAGCAGGCTGGTCCTCGCAGTCCCGCCGATAGCCACAATAGCAGAGTCTCTTCACGAGCGGCTCCCGCTAAGCGGGGGCCACAAGAGGTGGGTTCACGAGCAGCAATGGGGGTCCGTGGAAAGAAACAGCAGTCAGTTTGGCCAAATACCCAGCAGGAAACAAAGGGGCTCCGTATAGCGCTTGCTCCACCAACTTTTAACAGGCAGGAGGCGGGGCGGGAAGAGGACCAGCTGTGGCAGATGACCAGCCACACAGCAGGCTGGTCCTCGCAGTCCCGCCGATAGCCTCGATAGCAGAGTCTCTTCACGAGCGGCTCCCGCGAAGCGGGGGCCACGAGAGGTGGGTTCACGAGCAGCAATGGGGGTCCGTGGAAAGAAACAGCAGTCCGTTTGGCCAAATACCCAGCAGGAAACAAAGGGCCCTTAGTCTTTTTCTGTCCTGATATTAGAATACACTATTCTGACAGTGATCTTCCACCTACCCCAGAGCCCTAAAGACCCCAGACAGTGGCAGAACGCAGGTTGTACTTCTACATCAACAACAGGCTGTTCACCAGTCAGTTGAAGATTTCTGCACCTCTACTGTTCCAGAGAAAGGCAGCAAGCACAGATGAGTGACTCTCATGGATCACTGTTAGCACAGCATCGCTATTTGCTTTCAATGTGACAGCAAAGACCATGACACTGGGCAGGGATGGGGCAGGATGGTCAGATGGCGGTGTCAAATGTAGGCCAGATGCCAGACACTGTTTGTTTTTGCATTATAAGGGGAAGGGTGAAAAGGCCAATATTGTGAATGTTGGATGGGGTGCATAGCAGTATCCAAGGTATTGTTTTAAAAAGGGAAGCGTGAAGGATAGGTACTAAGATGGGCAGACTGGGATGGAGGCAGATACTAGTTACTTGATAAATGGGATCAGGGTGAGGGGAGGTTATATTGCCAATGACAGATGATGAAGATGGTAGGATGGTGATAATTGTTTTTGTATTTGTATGGGAGGGGAGGTGGGAGAGTTCTCCTGTGGGTGGTAGGGAGGGTGCCAGGATGCCACATACATTAAAAGGGATCACTGAAACAATATTGATGTCAAAAATATCAAGATACCAAAATATCGAGTAGAAAATATAGAATGCCAAAATATCGACTTCCTATCTCCAAACAGGTAAGTACAAAAATATCGAATCAAAAATATCGATGTTAAAAATATAGACAGTCAAAATATCGACTTTTTGAAATAGTTAAAAGTAATTTAAAATTAATAAAATAATAAATATAACTAACTTTAAAATACTTAAAATACTTAAATAACATCAAAACTGATAGATAATTAATATAATTAAAAAAAATGTTTTAAACATATATATATATATGTACATATATATATATATATATATATATATATATATACATATATATATATATATATATATATATATATATATAAACATAGTATTAATTAAAAAAAACAAGATATTTACCATAGGATAGCGAGAGGGTTAAATTTACTCTTACCACTCCAGTGAGTGCAACAGTAGAAAAACATTGGATATCGTAGCAGTAAACATTACTATTCCCACTCCAGTGAATGCAACAGTAGGGAAAACATTGGATAGTGTAGGGGTAAAAATTACTATTCCCACTCCAGTGAGTGCAACAGTAGGGAAAGCGTTGGATAGCGGGAGGGTCGAAATTACCATTCCCACTCCAGAGAGTACAACAGTAGGGAAAGCGTTGGCTAGCGTAGGGGTAAAAATTACTATTTCCCCTCCAGTGAGTGCAACAGTAGGGAAAGCGTTGGATAGCGTAGAGGTTTAAATTACTATTCCCACTCCAATGAGTGCAACAGTAGGGAAAGCGTTGGATAGCGGCAGGGTTAAAATTACTATTCCCACTCCACTGAGTGCAACAGTAGGGAAAGCGTTGGATAGCGTAGGGGTAAAAATTACTATTCTCACTCCAAAGAGTGCAACAGTACGGAAATTGTTGGATAGCGTAGGGGTAAAAACTACTATTCTCACTCCAAAGAGTGTAACAGTAGGGAAAGTGTTGGATAGTGTAGGGGTAAAAATTAATATTCTCACTCCAGTAAGTGCAACAGTAGGGAAAGCATTGGATAGTGGGAGGGTAAAAATTACTATTCAGTGAGTGCAACAGTAGGGAAACTAAATACTTCATATATAAATAAAAATAACATAAATATTAATACCAATTACAAATTAATTTAAATAATAACAATTTTATATATTATATTCATTAAACAATAAATAAAACAAATAAAAATTAATTATTATTAATATTTACCTACTAATACAAATTATTTACCAATTAACAATACATTACTAACAATTTAAAATTAATAAAAAATAGATAAAAAATAAAAATTTAAAAAATGTAATTACTTACAATTATATTACTTCACACCCTATTTCCCTATAAACCCACAACCCACTACAGAAAATAAATTAATAAAAGTAACATAATTATCAATTAATCAATTATTTAAAATGAATTACCAATTATATTTTAATTAATTAACAATTAATAATTAATTAACAATTAATTCAAAATAAATACCAATAAATAAATTAAAATATTTAACTAATTATAATTAAATTACTTCCCACCCTATTCCCCTCTAAACCCACAATCCGCTACAGAAAATTAATGACTAAAATTAACATATTTATCAATTAATCAATTAAAATGAATTGCCAATTATATTTTAATTAATTAGCAATTAATCATTAATTAACAATTAATTACAAAATAAATACCAAGAAATAAAATAACATATTTAATTAATTATAATTAAATTACTTCCCACCCTATTCCCCTATAAGCCCACAACCCGCTACAGAATTATATTACGCAAATATTAAAAATAATATTAACTTACTTACCTCAAATTCGATATTTTTCTTGTCTATATTCTGTCCATTCGATATTTTTGTATCCTATATTCTGTCCATTAGATATTTAGTCCATTCTATATTTTTGATTCAATATTAATGCTATTTTGTTCGATATTAATGCTATTCTATTCAATATTTTGGTAGCCTATATTCTGTCTATTCAATATTATGTCTATTCTATATTTTTTACGCGATATTATTGCTACTCGATATTAAAAACTCGATATTTTGACTCTACACCCATTAAAAGGTGACTGAAGTAGGTGAGACAGCATTATTCAGTGCTCCACTATGACTCGCCACCCCCTGTACTACTGATCGGAGCTAGGGAAGAAGATTTGGGGGCCTAAATAGCACACAATTGTAGATGGGTTGGTATAAAAAATATGACGTTTTCAGACTTGGATAGGTCACCCCAACTCCACTGAGATGGGGGAGTTGGACATTTAAATATTTTTGAATTTACAACCAGAACCCATATCTCACAGACAGTAACTTACAGCTCTCCTTCAAATAGTAGTACATTTGTGACTTTCTGGTGGAAACTCTCATTATTGGTAATGGGAAGTATTTTGATAGCTAAAATGGTTTTATTGCTGTGTTGCCTTTACCTGTTCACAACAATTTGGGTTTATGTACAGATTCACCTCTTTGTGGAACTCAATATACTTTTGAGATGTCTAAGTTGGAGTGGCTGAAGACAAAAACTAGCACTAGTGTGTGAAAATAGACTCAATGACAAAGTTGATATTGAAGAGTAGAAGCTTTATTGTATACAAGAGAAATGTCTGCCACTGTATAGTCCTGCTCCACAATCCCTCAACAGTCTAGCTTTGATGTTCAAAGCATAACATTCCTTATTACCATGCCAGCATTTCCTAGAGCAAACCCTAGAATAAGAGGTGGTAGAAAGAACATACCACCAAAACATATTTAACAATACTGCAACCCCCCATCCCAAGCAAAGAAAAATAAAAGATATATAATGCAGGTCAACAGCAATCAGTATAACAACTTTCTCTAAATACCATTTCTAAATGATGAGGAAAAAAATGTATTTGTAAACATTACTACTAAAATGTAAAACACAAGCATGACCAATTTAATTCAATTAAGCGTTATTCAACCATGAAAATTACAGTCATAAAAGCACATATCACAATCATTAAATATTTAAGATAAAATGTCATAGTTAAAATTTCCAAGTTAAAAGGAAGCATAAAATAGCAAAGACACCTTACATTAAAAATTTAGTTTACATAAAATCCAAACATAATTCAAGACCCAATAATTCACCTAAAAGGCAGCCTCCCAGAGTTTGAATGACATGCTTTTCCTCAACCGCAGGGCCTTTTTCTAAAAAGTAGATACTCTCCATGCCACGTGTTCATTCTCTAAAAGTTGTAAACGAACAAGTGCTGGACAGCATTGCCTAAGGCCCTGCTGTCTTAAAAGGGGAAGTAACCAACCTATCCTTAGTTCTTTAAAAAACTTTCAAAAAAAGACTAGATGGATGGTGGACTGCTCTGAGTGAGTGTCACACGAACACGGAGGTAACACTCTTTGCCAATCATTCATTTTGGGTGTAGTCACTAGTCTGTGTACCATACCCAGTCTGAATCTTATCAACAGCATTCTATCATGTCCACTTGGGACAAAATTTAAGTAAGGTTCCATACCCAGAGAACTAAGACTTAGCTGGTGTTGGATAACTGTTGGTTTAGAGGCCTCATCTGCTATTCTAACAATACCCCAACATTTCGAGGCACTCTTTCTTCAGGGTTTTCCTCGATACTCAAGCCATAGAGCTGGGATTTGAGTAAAACTCTGGGTGTCCAAGAACGTTCATAAACCTATAAAAAAACTTAAGCGAGGGTATCTTCAGCGCCCCATCCAACTTGATACAGTCAAGCAGGATGTCTCTATTTAAGTGGGTCTGCTCACTAATCCAGATCCTATGCCATAGGAGAATTGGCTCAAGTTTGATAAGATCTGCTAGATACGGGAGGCCCAACTCCTCATGGCACACAGAAGAGGATGTGCCAGGAGGGACAGAAAGGATATACCGGAGAAAAGCATTTTCCACAGTTTGTAAGGAAAGGGAATTGGCAACGGCCCATACCCCTGCCCTGTATATCGCTGCTGAGGTACACTGGGCCTTGTAAATTTGCAGGAGTTCACGGGTCGGCTTCCTTCCCAGTCTCTTTGCAAAACAGGCCAAGGCACTGGTAGACTTACTAAAACCCATTTTTTTCTGCTCAATTGCTCGGGTCCGTGTGTCATTATGACTGAAGAGGACACCAAGATACGAAAAAGTAGTTGTAGTTGCGAGCTTACTACAATCCAGATATATGTCCCGACCCGTAATACTTCGGGTTCCAGAAGCACAATTCATTGTAAAAGTTTTGGAAAGATTAATCTTTAAACCCAAGTGAAGCATAAAGGTGTTAAAACTGGTCAGGACCCTTTGTAACCCATTCCATGTACGCGCCATAAAAACAACATTATCTGCGTAGAGGAGGGCCGGTATAGGTCTCCTACCTACTTGGGGAAAAACATGCCCACTCTTAAGGAGTGCCTCAGCCAGGCCATTGATGTATAAATTAAAAAGAAAGGGGGTCAGGACGCAACCCTGCCTGACCCCTCTTCTAACAGGAAATCCTGCTGTACACATGCCGTCCATCCAGTATCTTACACTGGCTGAGGCTCCCTCGTAGAAACGGTGCAGGAAGGCAATAATATTAGGATCCACACCAAGGTCAGCAAGAATCCCCCATAACCATGCATGGATTACAGAGTCAAATGCTGCAGTCAAATCAATGAAGACTAAGTATAGTCTCCTTTTTTGGCTCTTGTGTATTTCCCGACAATCATTGCCAGGGTTAGACTCTGTTCCAGGGTTCCCAAACCCTCCTGAAACCCATACTGGAGATCGGACAGAACATTATTTTCTATTGCCCGGTCGTGTAGTCGCTGCAGGACAACTCGGCCTGTCACCTTCACCATCTAGTCAAGAAGGGAAATTGGTCTGTAACAACCAGGATCTTGGCAATTTCCCTATTTGAAAATTGGGACAATGATGGACTCCGTCCAAGTCTTCGGGAAGGTGGTACAGTCACTGGCGTTGACCATCTGGGTTAGTAGTGGGGTCCAGAGCGGGACATTTCACTTGAACAAGTCAAGTGGCATGCCATAAGGGCCGGGAGCCTTGCCCCCCCTTGCTACGGGCAAGAGCCAGTACCATTTCATCCAGCGTTACTTGAAGGTTGACATTGTGTACGCAGAGAGGACCCTGAGATGGCTGCTCATCGGTGGCTGGGCCATTATATAATGCAGAAAAGTTGCTTATCCAATCCTTTTTGGGATTGCAATCTCAATGGAAGGACCTCCACCCCTGCACAGAGGCGGGGTCCTTCAGATCTTCCAGAAGGCTGCAGAGTCCTTTTTTTGGGCTGCGGCATGTAGCGACTCACAGGCTTCCTCCCTCAGTGACCTCTTTCTAGCAGCAATTGTCCTCCTATAAGAAGTTCTAGTCCTCCTTATCCGCTCCTGGGATCTAGGTTGTCTATGGAGCTCTACCTTCTGGCTGGAGTATGTCTTTGTGCATGCACTATTGAACTAGCCAATGGCTTTCGGCCTGGTACGGCATTGAGCAGTCAGTAACTTCCTAACCTCTTTAGTTATCTCAAGGAAAGAACGAGTTAAGTCATCTGCAGTAGAAAGCTCATTTAAGCAGATGTCGAAAGCAGTTTTACAGGATGCGATAAGCTGCTTAGTCAATACCTCAGGGTCTACTTTGGACCAACGAAGAGCATACCCATTTGTTTTGTTCAGCTCTAAGGATCCCATCACCTGGTTCACATGGTTCTTCCTCACAATGTTTTGAGCTTGTTGTTGTAACTTAAGACAAAGTTGATAATGGTCACTCAACACAATAGTCCCTATCATAAAGGACAACAAACTCGGGACAAGGGTTTGTGAAACCAGCATAAAAGAATGGTGGAGACAAAGCCTCTACCATTGAAGGTCAGGGACATAATCACAGTGGTGGGAACAAGTTCATTTACAAATCCCAAATCATAAAGAAACATTAAATTATTGAGATGATCCCCAGCCTTAGTGTGTGCAAAATGGCAATTGAGTACCCCCTCTTCGGTATAAATGCCACAAATGTTTGGGTTATCTGATTTACACAGTGCACAGTTAAAATCCCCCAGCAGATTTCTCCCCTAACAGAACATCCAAAATACATTTCAATTACTAATGACTATCCGGTTAAAATTCCAAATCTTCCCTTCCTCCAACGTTACAGCTCCTTTAAATATTTTCACCACACAGCATAATCCAGAAAAATGAGAAACATTACTTGTCCCCTCGGGCAGTTTGACCTTCAACAACCCCCTGCTTTAACTTGCAGTGGCTCGACAGCTTTGTGCAAATCAAACCGATCCTTTTTTCCTGCAACAGTTGTTCTTTCTTTTTCCCCTTCTCAGCTACTTTCCCTACATTGATGTCATTAGAACAGTATTGACCTACTCAGCAAGGACACAACATATTACAAGGTTTACGTTTCTTGAATACCTCAAAAGGACAAATCCCAGTCATGCTATGTGAGTGTGAATCTACACTCTCCCACTCTTTTCTTCACTACTCCTGTGCAGTCTTTACCACCAGCATGAGCAATTTGTATAGTTGCCTTCAATGTACGATTGAATCTCTCAATCATCCCAGTTGTATCGGTATGATGTAAAGAACACTTCTTTTGCCGAATGCCCCTTTCACACTAGACCTTCTCAAACTCCTTAGAGGTCAATTGCACTCTATTATCTATAGGGATACATTTTGGACTTCTTTCCGTTAAAGGTTCATCAGTCAAAAACCTAATCACAGCCACAGTGGTAATTTCCAGCACTACACCAACTTTTGGCCATCTTGAAAGAATGTACTTTTGGTCAAACAAATACTTGGGCACACAACCAACCTCTTTAGACTTACAGATGCACATATGCCCACTATGAGCAAGATCAATAAGACGATCTCTGACTCCACATGGAGGAATCAGTTTCTCTCCTCTTAACACTAAATTGTTGCTGGCAGAGAATTCATCCAAAACCTTCCAAACCGAAGAGATTCGGATCAGTACCAAACTCCTTTTCACCTGCAGTGATGAGCGATCTCACCCTTTTGAGATAAACATTTCTTTCAATTTCACCCAGTCACTCATCGTCCAATGGACAACCATCAGATACCATACATACTTTGATGTCTTCGTCTTTCCACCAAGTGTCATCATCCACTTATGCATTTTCTTAATTCGTAACTAATCTTGACAAATGGTCTTCACCCTTACTGTTGATACCAGGAATGTATGATACCAGAAAATGGTAATCTTGCAAGGCAATCATCCACTTACAGATACGGCTAGAAAAAAACGTCCAATCCCTTCCTGTCAAACATGTCTTGAAGGGGTTTATGATCTGTTTGAACCATAACTTTAACACCCCACAAAACTGCCTAAACTTTCTTATGGCCCAAAACACAGCTAGCGCTTCTTTATCGATAGCGGAAAATGTCATCTCTACACACCTGAGAGAACACAAAGCAAATGCAATAGTCGCACCCCCCCCCCCCCCAATTTTCTGCCTCTGACTCAAAACTGCCCTGAAATCTATATCACTGGCATTCGTGATGAAATAACAAGGCATACCAGGTATTACATTCCTCATGCACTGGACTGAGATCAGACTAGACTTGACCTTCTCAAACACCCGTTGACAATCATTATCCCACACAAACTGGACTCCTTTCTTAAGCAGATTGTGAATGGCACTAAAAATGCCTGAACTCTTCTTTGCACATAGGATTTGGTAGCCCTACTAGATTATTAACCAAATCCTCTTTGGGTTTATTACCACTTGCAGTAATTGTGTGCCCCAAGCAAGTGATCTCAGTTTGGCAAAACTTACATTTATTCATTTTCAATGGGAACCCCTTGAAACTCAAGATGCTCAAAGCCTACCTGAATTAGTCCAAGTGGGTTTCCAAAGAATAAGTGAATATTAGCACATCATCTTGAAAGAACTTTACACCAGAAAGTCCCCCCAGGATTTCTGACATGAGACTTTGGAACACAGATGCTGCTGAGCATAAAAAAACTACATTCTGGAGAAAGGGAAAACTCCAAATGGCATAATGAAGGGCCTAAGATCCTTTGACTCTTCAGTCAGCCTAACCTGATAGAATGCGGCGGTCAAGTCCAAGGTAGTAAAACATTTGGCATCTCCCAATATGCTAATCATTTGAGTGATGTTGCAAAGATGAAATCTATCCTAAATAACTTCCTTATTCAAATTCTTAAGGTCCACCCGCAGTCTGATCTCACCCGAAGCCTTTGTGGCAGCCATCCACTGTGAGGCCTCAATTGTCTCTATTATAACTTTTGCACAGAAACGATCAAATTCCTCTTCAACAGGGTCCTGTAAACTAAAAGGCATATTTCTTACTTTGCAGGTAACTGGTATTGTCCCATCCTTAAACTTGATGCAATGTACATAACCCCTGCCACAACCAACGTTATCAAAAACACTTTAGGAAATTCACTCATAAATAATTCTGATGTATATACATTTTCAGAATGATACAGCAAAGGTAGTGTTGGGTTTAGACAGTTGCACCTCAAATTCTACAAAAAGTCTTAATTCGTACTGGTTGTTTCTGAACAGATTCTTATTTGTCTAGTATTGGTGCCCCTCAAGGTAACAGTAGCATCCCACTACCAAGGATGTTGGCTCAACGATAAACCCAATGGATATCGTTGTTAAGAATTTTTTTAAACTACTTGTACCTCGGCACTCCAATCTTTAGTATCATACAAGCATTCGCTATCTGGGGAGTCAAATCCCAATCCTGATCTGTTTAGAGAGTCCTGATTACTGATCTATTGAACAAACATTACCTAAGTCTATCTGTAGAAAGAGAACATCAAAATATTGCATATATTCAGTAATTTAATATGTCATTAGAAAAAAAGTTCCTCTCAATACAATTCTTATTAAAATTACATAGTGCACTATATAAACAGTTTTGTTGCACATTCTTCTTCACTTAGATCCCGAAGAACTGATGCTGGCAGCGGACATGTGTTTCGCTACTGAACATAACTTCCTCAAGGCTTATTCTTCGTGGTATTGATAGACATCTATGGCATGTCATGAAGATTCCCAGAACGAATAAGTTCCTAGACCTTATTTTAAAAAAAGATACGTAGTTTTCTAATCCAACGAAAACGGCTTATCGTAACCCCTAAGGCCCAAAAATGTACTTCTTTCTTGACGATTTTTGTGTCTGAGCTGTATTTGTGGCAGCTTGCTATTTGACGGGTATCTCTGGAAATAGGACTATGTTAGGTCCTATGTTCGGCGCACGATGATAGGGCATGGAAAAGGCAACTCTACAATCATGGTTAGTCCATAGATGCCATAGATGTCTATCAATACCACGAAGAATAAGCCTTGAGGAAGTTACGTTCAGTAACGAAAGGCTAGCCCAAAGCCTGCGAGGCCGGGTCAGAGCCCGCAGGACAGGCCATAAACCAGCTGATCACGGCCATTCAAGAGCTAAAATGGCCGGCCCAAAGCCACCAAGCCTAGTCCAGCACTGTACAGGTAGTGCAGAGCTGACAAGGCCTCCCGAGCGCCAAAAGAGCCGGTCTTGAGCCCGCGGGGAAAGTACAACACCGACCCAGCGAGTCCAATGGAAAGGGAGGCCAGCTGCCGCTGCTGGCTTCGGTGCAGGCCTTGTAAGGCCAAACTTTGGAAGGAAGTCCACCACCGAAAAGTTGAATCCAGCGCTTACTAGTTCTGTCCAGAGCCAACAGGACCCGGCAAGCATCAGCAGGGCCAGTCCAGAGCCACCAGGACCCGTCAAGCGTCAGCAGGGCCAGTCCAGAGCCACCAGGACCCGTCAAGTGTCTGCAGGGCCAGTCCAGAGCCACCAGGACCCGTCAAGCGTCAGCAGGGCCAGTCCAGAGCCACCCGGACCTGACATGCATCAGCAGGGCCAGTCCTGAGCCACCAGGACCCATCAAGCATCAACAGGGCCAGTCCAAAGCCACCAGGACCCGTCAAGCGTCAACAGGGCTAGTACAGAGCCACCACGACCCGTCAAGCGTCTGCAGGGCCAGTCCAGAGCCACTGCTGGGGAACATGTCACACACCGACTCCAACCGTGCCTGGAGTCAAAATGGCGGGAAGAGAGAGGTGCCCCTTGACAGCACCAGGACCTCGTCAGGCCCTAGCAGCAGCTCGGCCAACAATGGGTGATGGTGTGCTTGGGTAGATCAAACGCGCAGCACACAGAAATTGCCACAAAAATGGACTATTTTGCAACAGAAATTGACTATTTTGCTTGTTGTTTTACCAATTTATCTGTTGCTTCACTCGTTTCATGGCTGTCGGCTTATGTTGAGTTTAGTTCTTGCTTCCTTGCACGCTGCCCCCTACTGGCCATCTCAACGCTTCATTTCTGTCAACCATGGTCTGCCTGGGTTATTTGCTGCCTCTCTGCTCGCCTGCTGCCCCCCCCCCCGCTGGCCACCTCAACCCCTACTCTTGCACAACTACTTCTGGAATGACCTTTGCTAAGCTTTTACCTTAGAGATTGGGCAAACTCATGGCCACAGAGAGAAAATAGTCTGTCCCCATACTGATGCTGTTTGTTCCCATTTAGTACACTTTCTTTCTTTGTCTACTTCCTTTGCTCCTATCCCTTCTCCCCTGAATCTCTCCCCTCGCCTGCTACACCGCCTAGCCCCCTGTCCTTTGGTGTCCTTTGACTAAGCACTCCTTCTCTCCTTGTTGGGGAAAGATCCAAAATTAACACTCTGGAGTCTCAGCGAACCCACTGAGAGAGTCCAAAGCGCTAAGGGAGCCACTCACAGTTGAGGTTTGGTATGGCACCCCTTGCCAAAGCACTCCCCCTCCACTTTTTGGGGAAGGAGCCAGTATGTAGGCCTTGGAGTCTCAGAGGCCCCTCTGAGAGAGTCCACTGCGTAAAGGGAGCTTCTCGCAACAGAGATGGGAAGATGATACCACTTCCCTTGGGATCACAGCTTTCTGGACTTTGGATGCAGTTTTGACTCGTCTACCGGTTTGTGTCCCCTTCACCCTCCCCCCCTCCTTCCATGCCGTGTCTCTCACCCTCTCCTTCACTTTCCCTCCTTCATTCTCTGTCTACTTCCCCATCTCCTACTCCCTCCCCTGAATCTCTCCCCTTGCCTGCTGGTTTTTCATTATGTATATGTCCTTTTTGTTTGTCTTGACCTTACAAGTAACTATATTGCCATGCTCTAATAACTGTGTAATCTTTGTAACAATGTAACCTGCAACTATGATCTGATACTCATGTAAAGCGCTCTGATACCTCCGGGTCTAGCCAGCACTATATAAAACCTTTCAAATAAAATAAACAAATAGATGCACAAGGCAGAGAAGCGTTTTAAGACTGCATTGGAATCCTGCGCGCAGAGGGTACCGTGAAGCTGAGAACGCAACTCACGGTTGGTGGCTCACGAACATGAAAAATCCTCACACGAAGCAAAGCGAGTTGGAGGCAGCATGAACTAGGTGAGTGGTTGAGAGTATGCGGCTCGTGTAAAATACGAGTCTGAAGGAGTTGTGAGGCCTCTGCGAAGCGGAGACTTCTTTGAAATTTAAAAAAGGGCTTGAAAAGAAAACAAAATGCTGCTATGCTGGTCAATGTTAAATAAGCTGGAAGGAGAGCTTATAACAACTTGAGAAAACAGTACCTTTCACGGAACTTAGTAGAGTGATTCCTGGAAACAGTAAGATAAAATCCTAAATCAAGGGTATTAGAGCTTCCCAGTAGAGATCGAAAGGTTGTCTGATAGTCGCCAATGTGAAAGTAGACTCAATGGCAAAGTTAATATTGAAGAGAAGAAGCTTTATTGTATGCAAGAGAAACTCCAGCCACAGCATAGTCCTTCTCCAGGAGCCCTCAAAAGTCTAGTTTCGATGTTCAAAACATAACAATCCACATTCCCATTCCAGCATTCCCCAGAGCAAACCACACAGTACAATAAGAGGTGGTAGAAAGAACATACCACCTTAACATTTTCAACAATACCACATAATGTGAAGGTGGGCCAAGCAGTCCTGAACTGTGACCATTGTTATCTTGCAGCCCAGTTACAATGGGCATTGCGTTGGCTGACTGACCCTGTCGCTGCATAGGCTCTACAAGTTCGAGAGATATTGAAAGTCAAATCACTGTAATTGTGACCCAGGATTGTGAGCTGATGGGAAGAACTCTCTCTCAGTGTTGGCAAATCACTTTTGGGGCAGAGTATTGAGACATAGAACTTCCATATATTCCTGGTTCGTCCTTTTGAAGGATTCCTAAGTTCGGAAGGGTAGTTTTGACTGCCCAAAGACAAATTTGGACACAGGTCTGCATTGTTATATGAGGGGTTTTATACTATTATAGAGCATGCCACTCTTTCCAAACATTCCCACAGGAATATCCAATTCCCACATGGCAATTCCTAGTTTAATGCAATAACTAGCATTTTTTAAACAATTAGTCAGCGAGCACAGAAGCAACTCCCTCAACCAACACATTGCTCTACACCTTACTAGGGATGGGTAGGGCCAAGAAGGCCATCACCAGATTATGTACAGCTTTGATACTGATTACGAAATTGGAGTATTGTGACTTCAGTTCAACATGGGAGCTAGACTAGAAATGAAATATTGCAGAAGAAATGGAGCACAAATGTGTCTTACACCAAAACTGTATCAAGAAATTACTGGTTTGAAACTGGGACAACATCACACCATACACCGTACATACCTTACCACTGCCCAACTGATAAGAATATTTTGCACTGTCCCCGAACAGTTGTCCAAGATGTCAAGCAAGTACAATGGATCTCCTACATATGTTTAAGACATGTATCAAAATACAATTGTTCTGGGAGTGCGTTTAAAACACAATACAAAGTGTGACCGACATATACATAGAGAAATGTTTCTTTTCAGTTTGATGCCCTTCCCAAATTAACGGAAATAAGAGACCTTGGGCCTCATTTATGAGGCTGTGCGTCACTTTTACGCCGCCGGTGCGTCACTTTTTGTGACGCACCAGTGGCGTAAAAAATGCGCCTTGTTGCGCCATATTTACAAAGTGATGCATCTAGGTAGATGCTTCACTTTGTAAACCCCTGCGCCAAATTATACCTGCGCCAGGTGTAATGTATGCAAGGGCGGCGTATTGACGCAAGGAAGGGTCGTAGAAGTGACGTAGTGAAATCTATGAGATTTCACTGCATCACTTTTAGGACGCCGTTGCGTCAAAATCTTGCGCCTGCCTCACAGCAGGCGTAAGACTGACGCATGCCCTTTCACATGGGGCTTGCCCCATGTGAAAGGACACATTGCTGGAGTTGCGTCACTTTTGTGACACAGTCCAGCAATGCGTCACTTTTGCGCTTACAGATACATCAGAAATACTGACGTATCTGTAACTCCTTGCGACCTGATGCGTCATACATTAAATATGACACATCAAGAATGTCGCAAGGAGTGCGCATTGAGAAGTGACGCAGCACTGATGCGTCATTTCTCATAAATGAGGCCCCATGTTTATCAACCTGTCTCTTATACTAGGCAAAAGACTCCTGGCCTAGAAGTAAAAGACTGCCAAACCCCCTACAAGGGAACGAAGGAATATGGAGTTGAAAGCAAACTGCTACACAACATCAAAACATCAGACGCAACGATATACCCAAATCACTAGCTGGGACCCAATTTAATTGAACCTACCTGAAAATATTAATTAGAAATCCACTTGAATACCAACCACGTTCCAAGAGTTAAGGGTGTTTGGTTGTGGCGCCCCCTGGACATATTGAAATAGTAGAGGTTCATTACTACATCCAACCTGGAAAAATTACTCAGGAGTGTTGACTTCCCCCCGACTCTCGCCAATCTGTATAAAAACCTGACTTAATCTAGGAGGTTTTTAAATCTTATTAGGGGCTCATGTTCTACTCCTGTAACCTGCTATGCTCCATGCAATCTGCAGGCCTGGGAAGGACATCTAATACCCCAATATCAAAGTTTAAAGTCATCCATAAGTTATTGTTACATACCCAGGAGAAAACTGGCATGCAAACTTAATAACTCTGAATGTCTTCACCTTTCTATTTTCCTTCTTCTCTCTGTATTTGTTCTTTTTGTTTGTTTGTGATTTAATGTTACATAAAATTCTAGTCATCCTCAGCTAACTCTTACATGTACTACTCGATGAAAGAAAAGTTAAAAAAAACAAGGATTTTCCCCCCTCCCGGTTACAAATGACGTTATAAAAAATGCGAGTTGTGTTATTGTTATCTATTTGATCTCATCTCAAATACCATGGTAAAATTAACACTTTATTGACAGCTTCCCATGTGTAATTTTATATATATATATATTTCAAGCCGGGAACAACATATACATATATGTATATATATATATATATATATATATATATATATATATATATATATATATATCAACAGCAGTCTCCAAAAGCTCCGTCGGAACGACCAAAGGAAACCACACGAATCCAACGTGTTTGAAGGCACAAAGTTTATTTACAAGCTGAGTCCAACTAAATCTGACGCGTTTCGGGCATCCGCCCTTGCTCACAGACAGTCAGTAAGTAAAACTTTCACAGATAAATAGCTAGTGCTTCACAGCTTTTTTCAATTAGCATTTTTTTCAATTAGTATTTTTTTCTCTCTGTTTTCTGTTTTTTTTCATACATAACACCATGTGTTCATAGAAATAAAGGACATACTCCAAATTAAGTACTGGGAAGTCTGTTTTCCAAACAATTCCAAAACTTATATATAAAAAGTTGTTTTTAACTATAATGGAAATGGTTAAAATCCATTTTGGTAAATACATCGGGTCATAGATCCAAAACTTCTACGGAAATATGTTTTAAGCCCAGTATAAAATATAAACATCATGCAATAATTTTTGTAACAATAAATAAATGCATAAAATGCAAAAGAATATACAAAAATTATACAGATTATAACGCCATATTGAAAATTTACATTGAATACAATACAGTTTGTACTAGTCAACCTAGTCAATGTGCAAAATATGCAATAAAGTGCATAGATGTTTCCATAAAGTGCAAATGCAATATGGACGTGTAAAGTGACGAGTGCCAACAGTGCAAATTATGCAAAGAATATAGACAATAGGATAAAATCCAAAATGGCAAGGTCATGGATGTATTCAATGTAATATGGAAATAAAGAGCATAAATGTAGAATTTTAAGTGGCCCAATTGCTATACTTCAAAAGAAATAAATTCCATTGAGGAGAAGCAATGTTAATTCATTTTTGTCAATAAAGTTAGACAGAAAACAGACATTCTCAAGTAGTACCACGTGGCTGTGTCCAGAACAAGTGAATAAAAAAACTTATACTATCACCAAAAAGCAAAAAAGTAAGAAAGACTTGTATAGCAAAAGCTATGAAGCCACTTATTAAGGGAAGGTAATGAAAGTAATACAATCATTATAGGAAAACAAACTAATATATTGGGGAAGATAAAGAACTGGAGGTGTGGGGCGGCTGCCGAAAAAACTAACCAACCTGAAACTAATCCAAAAGGGTTCAAAGAAAAACGTATAAATCCTCTGTAGTATTCAGTCCATTTGGAAATCGACTGTCTAGTTCCAAAATGAATTGGGACTCAAGTCTCCGAAGCAACTTATCCCTGTCACCGCCCCTAGTAGGTTTCTCCACAGAGGCGATAACAAAGTAAGTCAGGCACTGTAAATCATTGTTATGAATACTCTTAAAATGCCTGGCCACCGGGTAAGCTGGGTCATTGTTGACGATAGCACGTTAGTGCTGGAGAATCCTGACATGCACAGGTTGTCGCGTACTACCGACATATCTGAGTCCACATGTGCATGTCAGGACGTAGATGGCAAACTCAGTCTTGCAAGTAAATTGACCCTTGATGTTAATAGGGTCAGGACTGAAAGGAGTATTATACTGAGTAGTTGACTTGCCAAATTTACAAGCCCTGCAAGAAGTGCAGCGCTTGAACCCAAATAGAGATTTCATCCAATCCTGTTTTTTCCTAAGTTCTGGAAAATCGTGGCAAATATGTGACCTAAGGGAAGGGCCCTTCCGAAAGGTCACAGTGGGACCATCAGGCAATCTAGGTTTCAAAACCTGGTCAGTTTGTAAAACCGGCCATCTTTTAGTCACAATAGATTTTATTTGTCTAGCTTGTCTACTATAGGAGGTAATTAACCTGGGTGCCCCAGTATAGTCATCAGGGACAGTGTCTGTCACGTTGTTATGTGTCTGAACAAGCAAGGACTCACGAGTTCTATTTTTAGATTTCTGCACAGCCGTCTTTAAGATAGATTCGCAGTAACCCCTTTGTCTGAAACGATCAAGAGCCTCATTGGTACAGACATCAAGATCAATCTCTGTACTGCAGATTCTCTTGATCCTAAGTAGCTCACCTAGTGGGATGTTATCTACTACATGTCTGGGGTGTGCACTGCTTGCGTGAAGAATACTGTTGCCAGCAGTGCTTTTCCTGTGCAATTTGGTTGCCAAATGTCCGTTATGTACAAATACTTTGACATCCAAAAACTCTGCCTCGCAATTACTGATAGATTTAGTAAACTTAAGGTTTTCTTGATTGGAATTAAGACTGGTGACAAAATTCTCTGCACTGATAAAATCCCCTCGCCACAAAACAAAAACATCATCAATATAACGGATCCAAAGCAAAACATGTTGATCAAAAGCAACCGCGTGTTGTCGCCTGAGGACCTGCTCCTCCTACCAGCCTACGTGTAAACACGCATAGCTGGGGGAAAAACAGGCCCCCATAGCAACTCCACGTTTTTGTATAAACAAATCATTACCAAACAAAAAGAAATTGTTGTTAAGGCACCATGTGGTCAACTCAATTAATACTTTGTTGTGACAATAACAGTTGATGGGTCTTTTTCCGAGGAAAAATTCAAGAGCTTTAAGACCCGATGTGTGCTCTATGCTCGTGTAGAGCGACTCAATGTCCAATGTAAGCATCAACATGTCATTGTCCCATGGGATGTTTTTAATTTTGGCAATAAAATCGCCGGTGTCCTTAACATAAGTAGGCAAATCCTTAACCAGGTCCTGGAGGAAATAGTCAATGTACTGTGTGACATGTTCGGCCACCCCCCCAATGGCCGAGATGATAGGCCGGCCAGGGACTGGTTCTACCTGCTTATGAATCTTTGGGAGTAAATATAACTTGGGCAATATAGGAAACTCAATGTGGAGAAATTCAAATTCCTGAGAGGAAATCATACCATCTCTCTTACATTGATACAACAACTTTTTCAAACCATCTCTAGCGTCATTGAAGTGTTTGATGGTTGTTTTGGAATAACAAGTTGGATCATTAAGTTGTCTTTTTGCTTCCTTGATATAAGCTTCTTGGGGCCAAATAACTATATTCCCCCCTTTGCCCGCACTAGTAACAACAATATTCTGATCATTTCCCAACTTTTTAATGAGTGAAAAGTAGTTATTTTCATGTTTGCTCTTGTAACGTTTCTTATGTTTCACCTTGTGATGTAATTGTTTGAGATCCTCAACCACCACGTCCTGAAAAATATCAATCGAATCTCGAGGCATGGTGGGATTAAATTTTGACTTAGGCTTGAAAGGGCTGATGTTAGCCCCAACTTGTGCAATTGATGCCGCTCTCAATTCCTCTTGAGTGAAAGTCGTATCAGGAGATATAGAAATGTCAGAGGCCAAATGATGTAAAGTTAGCAAAGATTTGGTGTATCTGGAGGGTAGAGCTAGTGGTATGTTGTTGCTACCATTAGAGTTAGTATGATCCTTTTCTTTGTCTTTTTCTTTTTCATTTGAGCCCTCCTTAATGTTGAAGAATTTCTTAAGTTTTAGTTTCCTTATGTACATGTAGACATCTATGCGAGTTCTTGCATAGTTGAAATCAGATGCAGGGCAGTATGTTAACCCCAAACTTAAAAGTAGTTTTTCCGCTTCAGTGAGGGTAACATCAGATAAGTTAATTACTGTATTGTCGCTCATTTCTTTTTGCGCCAATATTGCCGCTTTGGTTTTTTGGGTGATTTTCCGCTTTTTCCGGCGTTCGCTTCTCCTTTTGTTGCACCTGGCTCGCTTAGCTGCTTTTGCTGCCCCTTCTGTGGATGTTTGGTCCGGGGCCTTAGAGTCTGTAACCGATCCGAAACTAAAAAATCAACTTCTTCCCCAAGGTCAAGGATCAGAGAATTGGTGTCCCACTGAGTATTGCCATCCTCATCCGATGTCTGACCACTTGTGAGCGAATCATTGTCGCTTATTTGTTGATTATTGGTAATTGCAGATGGTGCATGTGCTGAGGTGGAGGCTACTGCTTGGCTTATATTTCCTTGTTTAGCTTGTTGTGCTAGCTGTAACTGTTGCGCTAATTTCGAACGCTTGGCGCTATCAAACTCACGCGCAAACGTATAAATGCGCCCTTGAGCATAGTCCTCCTTATCTCTGGCAAATTTATAAACCTTTCTTGCCTTGATCTTTTCTTCCTGTTTGGACAATTTTTCATCAATCTCTTTTCGTCCTTTAGCAATCATTTCGTGGGGTTCAAGTTTTTGCAAAGAGTCATTTATTTCCTCAATCTCCTTGATTAATATTTCCCTGTCAATAGATGCATACTTTACAAGGATTTGTATCAATTTAGTGGAGGATTCCAAGTTTGTTTGTCCCCATTCTTTCAACATGTTAGGATTGGGCTTGTCATAGCTAGGGGCTAATAAGATGCGCAAACCCCGTGGTACACGATTTTCTTCCAAATACATTGAGAGAGATTTATGCTCCCACCACTTGGACATTTCCTGATACATGCACTTTTCCAATCTTTTAAGTGCTACTTGTATTTGACTTTCCGTTGTATTATCATTAGCTGACACATTTGCTTTTTTTTTTACTCCAGAATTGGGTGTAACCTTGGGAAGGTTAGAATAGAGTACGGCAGCCGCCTCCTCTCTGCCACGCACGGTTTCCGCTGACATGGTGTCAGACTTCAAATTGCTTTTCAAATATATATATATATATATACATAGGTTGTTCCCGGCTTGAAATATCTCCACGAGTGTTATTCTTGAAAGACATGATTATTCCTTTTTTGTTTTATCTTCTGCTGAAGTTCAGTTACGTCGATCGGTACTTCGTTTACCTCATCATTTGATATAGCTTCACGTAGAAATTTGCACATTTCATCAAACACAAATCTCTGTGTTGGCTCATTGAATTGAGAGAAAGTCTCAAAAACTATGCGCGGGGAATTTTTAAGGGGACATCTAATCCAATTATGCGCCATCCTAATTAACGTATCGCGTTCCTTACCACCAGGAACCTGACTTCGTCGTTGGGGAACATCAGAAACGTCGGACCCAAGAAGCGGTCCAAAAGGAGAGTAAAGATTAGCAACAGCATTAGGAATGCGTTTTCGAACAGACGGAGAAGAGGAGAAAAGTACAGGAGCAACAACATGAGGACTAAACACAGGAGCAGTAGGAGTAACCACAAGAGCAGAAGTAGCGGGAACAGCAAGTTGAGAAGGTATAGGCAGTGGAGCAGTAGGAACAGGAGCAGGTAGAGGAATAGGGACAGGAGGATTCGCAAGAACAAGACCAACGACAGGCTGACCAGCAGCCGCCGGAACGACAGGTTGAGGAACAGGGGGAACCACAGGCGCTGTAATATCCTGTGCATATGGAGGTGGTGACTTCAGTAGGTAGGACAACAAAGGATCCTCAACTGCTTCCTCTCCCTTCTTATCAGTACTCGATGGTAGAGCGGGATAACACTTATCCACCGCCATACGTTGTAATCTATCAAAAACTTCCTTTTCCTTCTCGTCTTTGTCTCGCTGGAACTGCTCTGCATTTCTCATTGTCGTAACGATACCTTCCCTCTTATTACGTTTAAGCTGTTTGATTTCTTTCTGCTTGGCTTCTTTACGCCATAACCGAAAGGAATCGAACATGGCCGGCCTTGCTTTCTTTTTGAACAATTTTGCTTCTAGATTATCCAAAATTGCTGTTTCGAAACTACCATGAGGTGGCCAACTAAGGACACCGTCATCTTTAGTGTAACGGACCCAACACTCATTATATGCGATAGGACCCACACCATGGCGACTATATAACTCATAGACTGGAGTTCCAACTGGAGGTATCGGACATGAATCCTCCAATCGGGAATCCGCACCACAACCTTTAAAGCAACTAAACAAAGTACTACGGCCAGGCATCGTGCACACTAACCGAGTTTCACAAACTTCAAGGGTTATCGATTTACGATATCCTCACAAAAATGTAAGACCCTTGGTCTTTGGCGACTGCAATCGTCAAAATGAAACAACTAAGAACCAAGTACTAAGAACCACAAATGCAATGGAACCATGCTAACAACCAAGCACCAACAACAACTAAGGACTCTGGGAGCGACCCACAAATTCTTAACTGAAAGAACAATGGCGTCACCAGGAAGGCCCGTCAATCGTCTCGCTGTACAAAGGTCTACGTCAGGCGCCAAAACAGGTCGACAGTCAGGGCATCAGTCCGTCACAGCCGGGGGATCTTCGCGGGAAAAGTCTTCGGGCCACTTGTTTCGACAACAGGATCGATGAAGCGGGGTGCACCTTCCCTCGGAGATTTCACACGAAGTTCCTCACGATCGTCGGGCTTTGGACCGGTACCGCTGATGTCGCCCCACGTGGGCGCCAACTGAAGGACTGGGTTTTCGTAAGACCCAGCGGTGCCAGGGGACAACACCTGAAACCTTCGTGGGTTACCTGTTCCGGCGTACAAATGACAGAGACATGGGACACTTCCTTCGGCGTCAAAGATCGAGGTTTATTTACTGCAGGGAACACAGAAGTCACAAGAAGTACAACGTATGTAGGTTCTAGGAGACTGCTTCAAATTGCATCTGTGGATCGCTCCTTTTATACAGTTTTTCGTCATAGAACAACATGGCAAACAAAAGGTTACAACCCAGTTCCCACAGTAAATTTCATAGGGGGTCGCTTTCATGTATTCAAGGTCCCGAAACATAATTACAGTAGCATCGCCGGTTCCCAACTGTAAAAGTACATCTTCCCACCATTAGTGCATTCCATTCCGGCTGTAAACGAGTCAGAAAACAGGTGCAGAGGAAGACAAAGATAGTCAAGGGGGTGATATCGGAAACACGATTGCAGGAATCAAAGGAGACATGCCTAATGAATGCACGGCTGAAACAATAGACCGGCGCGGCAAGATGAGCCTTGAGCGAGGACATCTGCCTTTGCAGTGTCATCCCCCTCGTCATAAAGACACCCTCAAAGGAACACATGTCTTCCGCAAGAGCTTGGAAATCCCAGGGTCACAAAGGTGACAGCGTCCGTTCGCTGGCTACTTGAGGGCAAGAGACAAAATGGCTGCCATATCTAAAATGGAACCCGTGGGTTCAGATGAAGAAACCCACGAACAAGATGAACGGTTCAGGTCAGCATAGCGAAAACGCGTACACCCACTAAACTCGTCATTTGCGGTTCATAGATACCAAACTCGTCTATATTCGAACGAGTCGAAAACACCACTATAATTGTCACGGAACCTCACCTCTTTAGTTATCTCAAGGAAAGAACGAGTTAAGTCATCTGCAGTAGAAAGCTCATTTAAGCAGATGTCGAAAGCAGTTTTACAGGATGCGATAAGCTGCTTAGTCAATACCTCAGGGTCTACTTTGGACCAACGAAGAGCATACCCATTTGTTTTGTTCAGCTCTAATGATCCCATCACCTGGTTCACATGGTTCTTTCTCACAATGTTTTGAGCCTGTTGTTGTAACTTAAGACAAAGTGGATAATGGTCACTCAACACAATAGTCCCTATCATAAAGGACAACAAACTCGGGACAAGGGTGTGTGAAACCAGCATAAAATCAATGGTGGAGACAAAGCCTTACCATTGAAGGTCAGGGACTTAATCACAGTGGTGGGAACAAGTTCATTTACAAATCCCAAATCATAAAGAGACATTAAATCATTGAGATGATCCCCAGCCTTAGTGTGTGCAAAATGGCAATTGAGTACCCCCTCTTCGGTATAAATGCCACACATTTTTGGGTTATCTGATTTACACAGTGCACAGTTAAAATCCTCCAGCAGATTTCTCCCCTAACAGAACATCCAAAATAAATTTCAATTACTGATGACTATCCGTTTAAAATTCCAAATCTTCCCTTCCTCCAACGTTACAGCTCCTTTAAATATTTTCACCACACAGCATAATCCAGAAAAATGAGAAACATTACTTGTCCCCTTGGGCAGTTTGACCTTCAACAACCCCCTGCTTTAACTTGCAGTGGCTCGACAGCTTTGTGCAAATCAAACTGATCCTTTTTTCCTGCAACAGTTGTTCTTTCTTTTTCCCCTTCTCAGCTACTTTCCCTACATTGATGTCATTAGAACAGTATTGACCTACTCATCAAGGACACAACATATTACAAGGTTTACATTTCCTGAATACCTCAAAAGGACAAATCCCAGTCATGCTATGTGAGTGTGAATCTACACGCTCCAACTCTTTTCTTCACTACTCCTGTGCAGTCTTTACCACCAGCATGAGCAATTTGTATAGTTGCCTTCAATGTACGATTGAATCTCTCAATCATCCCAGTTGTCTCAGTATGATGTAAAGAACACTTCTTTTGCCGAATGACCCTTTCACAGAAGAGCTTCTCAAACTCCTTAGAGGTCAATTGCACTCTATTATCTATGGGGATACATTTTGGACTTCTTTCCGTTAAAGGTTCGTCAGTCAAAAACCTAATCACAGCCACAGTGGTAATTTCCTGCACTACACCAACTTTTGGCCATCTTGAAAGAATGTCCTTTTGGTCAAACAAATACTTGGGCACACAACCAACCTCTTTAGACTTACAGATGCACATGTGCCCACTATGAGCAAGATCAATAAGACGATCTCTGACTCCACATGGAGGAATCAGTTTCTGTCCTCTTAACACTAAATTGTTGCTGGCAGAGAATTCATCTAAAACCTTCCAAACCGAAGAGATTCGGATCAGTACCAAACTGCTTTTCACCTGCAGTGATGAGCGATCTCACCCTTTTGAGATAAACATTACTTTCAATTTCACCCAGTCACTCATCGTCCAATGGACAACCATCAGATACCATACATACTTTGATGTCTTCGTCTTTCCACCAAGTGTCATCATCCACTTATGTATTTTCTTAATGCGTAACTAATCTTGACAAATGGTCTGCACCCTTACTGTTGATACCAGGAATGTATGATACCAGAAAATGGTAATCTTGCAAGGCAATCATCCACTTACAGATACGGCTAGAAAAAACGTCCAATCCCTTCCTGTCAAACATGTCTTGAAGGGGTTTATGATCTGTGTGAACCATAACTTTAACACCCCACAAAACTTCCTAAACTTTCTTATGGCCAAAAACACAGCTAGCGCTCCTTTATCGATCGCGGAAAATTTCATCTCTACACACCTGAGAGAACACAAAGCAAATGCAATAGTCGCCCCCCCCCCCCCAATTTTCTGCCTCTGACTCAAAACTGCCCTGAAATCTATATCACTGGCATTCATGATGAAATAACAAGGCATACCAGGTATGAAATTCCTCATGCACTGGACTGAGATCAGACTAGACTTGACCTTCTCAAACCCCCGTTGACAATCAGTATCCCACACAAACTGGACTCCTTTCTTAAACAGATTGTGAATGGCACTAAGAACGCCTGAACTCTTCATTGCACATAGGATTTGGTAGCCCTACTAGATTATTAACCAAATCCTCTTTGGGTTTATTACCACTTGCAGTAATTGTGTGCCCCAAGCAAGGGATCTCAGTTTGGCAAAACTTACATTTATTAATTTTCAACGGGAACCCCTTGAAACTCAAGATGCTCAAAGCCTACCTGAATTCCTCCAAGTGGGTTTCCAAAGAATAAGTGAATATTAGCACATCATCTTGAAAGAACTTTACACCAGAAAGTCCCCCCAGGATTTCTGACATGAGACTTTGGAACACAGATGCTGCTGAGCATAAAAAAAACTGCATTCTGGAGAAAGGGAAAGCTCCGGATGGCATAATGAAGGATGTAAGATCCTTTGACTCTTCAGCCAGCCTAACCTGATAGAATGCGGCGGTCAAGTCCAAGGTAGTAAAACACTTGGCATCTCCCAATATGCTAATCATTTGAGTGATGTTGCAAAGATTAAATCTATCCTAAATAACTTCCTTATTCAAATTCTTAAGGTCCACCCGCAGTCTGATCTCACCCGAAGCCTTTGTGGCAGCCATCCACTCTGAGGCCTCAATTGTCTCTATTATAACTTTTGCACAGAAACAATCAAATTCCTTTTCAACAGGGTCCTGTAAACTAAAAGGTATATTTCTTACTTTGCAGGTAACTGGTATTGCCCCATCCTTAAACTTGATGCAATGTACATAACCCCTGCCACAACCAACGTTATCAAAAACACTTTAGGAAATTCACTCATAAATAATTCTGAAGTATATACATTTTCAGAATGATACAGCAAAGGTAGTGGTGGGTTTAGACAGTTGCACCTCAAATTCTACAAAAGTCTTAATTCGTACTGGTTGTTTCTGAACAGATTCTTATTTGTCTAGTATTGGTGCCCCTCAAGGTAACAGTAGCATCCCACTACCAAGGATGTTGGCTCAATGATAAACCAATGGAAATCGTTGTTAAGAATTTTTTTAAACTACTTGTACCTCGGCACTCCAATCTTTAGTATCATACAAGCATTCGCTATCTGGGGAGTCAAATCCCAATCCTGATCTGTTTAGAGTGTCCTTATTACTGATCTATTGAACAAACATTACCTAAGTCTATCTGTAGAAAGAGAACATCAAAATATTGCATTCATTCAGTAATTTAATATGTCATTAGAAAAATGTTCCTCTCAATACAATTCTTATTAAAATTAAATAGTGCACTATATAAACAGTGTTGTTGCACATTCTTCTTCACTTTGATCCCGAAGAACTGATGCTGGCAGCGGACATGTGTTTCGCTACTGAACATAACTTCCTCAAGGCTTATTCTTCGTGGTATTGATAGACAACTATGGCATGTCATGAAGATTCCCAGAACGAATAAGTTCCTAGACCTTATTTTAAAAAAAGATACGCAGTTTTTTAATCCAAAGAAAACGGCTTTTCGTAACCCCTAAGGCCCGAAAATGTACTTCTTTCTTGACGATTTTTGTGTCTGAGCAGTATTTGTGGCAGCTTGCTATTTGACGGGTATCTCTGGAAATAGGACTATGTTAGGTCCTATGTTCGGCGCACGATGATAGGGCATGGAAAAGGCTACTCTACAATCATGGTTAGTCCATAGATGCCATAGATGTCTATCAATAACATGAAGAATAAGCCTTGAGGAAGGCCAGTCCAGAGCCACTGCTGGGGAACATGTCACACACCGACTCCAACCGTGCCTGGAGTCAAAATGGTGGGCAGAGAGAGGTGCCCCTTGACAGCACCAGGACCTTGTCAGGCCCTAGCAGCAGCTCGGCCAGCAATGGGTGATGGTGTGCTTGGGTAGATCCAAAGCGCAGCACACAGAATTTGCCACAAAAATTGACTATTTTGCTTGTTGTTTTACCAATTTCTCTGTTGCTTCACTCGTTTCATGGCTGTCGGCTTATGTTGAGTTTAGTTCTTGCTTCCTTGCACGCTGCCCCCTGCTGGCCATCTCAACGTTTCATTTCTGTCAACCATGGTCCGCCTGGGTTATTTGCTGCCTCTCTGCTCGCCTGCTGCCCCCCCTCCCTGCTGGCCACCTCAACCCCTACTCTTGCACGACTACTTCTGGAATGACCTGTGCTAAGCTTTTACCTTAGAGATTGGGCAAACTCATGGCCACAGAGAGAAAATAGTCTGTCCCCATACTGATGCTGTTTGTTCCCATTTAGTACACTTTCTTTCTTTGTCTACTTCCTTTGCTCCTATCCCCTCTCTCCTGAATCTCTCCCCTCGCCTGCTACACTGCCTAGCCCCCTGTCCTTTTGTGCCCTTTGACTAAGCACTCCTTCTCTCCTTGTTGGGGAAAGATCCAAAATTAACAATCAGGAGTCTCAGCGAACCCACTGAGAGAGTCCAAAGCGCTAAGGGAGCCACTCACAGTTGAGGTTTGGTATGGCACCCCTTGCCAAAGCACTCCCTCTCCGCTTTTTGGGGAAGGAGCCAGTATGTAGGCCTTGGAGTCTCACAGGCCCCTCAGAGAGAGTCCACTGCGTAAAGGGAGCTTCTCGCAACAGAGATGGGAAAATGATACCACTTCCCTTGGGATTACAGCTTTCTGGACTTTGGATGCAGTTTTGACTCATCTACCGGTTTGTGTCCCCTTCACCCTCCCCCTCCTCTTTCCATGCCGTGTCTCTCACCCTCTCCTTCACTTTCCCTCCTTCATTCTCTGTCTACTTCCCCTGCTCCTACCCCCCTCCCCTGAATCTCTCCCCTTGCCTGCTTTTTCCATTATGTATATGTCCTTTTTGTTTGTCTTGACCTTACAAGTAACTATGTTGCCATGCTCTAATAACTGTGTAATCTTTGTAACAATGAAACCTGCAACTATGATCTGATACTCATGTAAAGCGCTTTGATACCTCTGGGTCTAGCCAGCACTATATAAAACCTTTCAAATAAAATAAACAGATAGATGCACAAGGCAGAGAAGCGTTTTAAGACTGCATTGGAATCCTGCGCGCAGAGGGTACCGTGAAGCTGAGAACGCAAATCACGGTTGGTGGCTCACGAACATGAAAAATCCTCACACGAAGCAAAGCGAGTTGGAGGCAGCATGAACTAGGTGAGTGGTTGAGAGTATGCGGCTCGAGTAAAATACGAGTCTGAAGGAGTTGCGAGGCCTCTGCGAAGCAGAGACTTCTTTGAAATTTAAAAAAGGGCTTGAAAAGAAAACAAAATGCTGCTATGCTGGTCAATGTTAAATAAGCTGGAAGGAGAGCTTATAACAACTTGAGAAAACAGTACCTTTTACGGAACTTAGTAGAGTGATTCCTGGAAACAGTAAGATAAAATCCTAAATCAAGGGTATTAGAGCTTCGCAGTAGAGATCGAAAGGTTGTCTGATAGTCGCCAATGTGAAAGTAGACTCAATGGCAAAGTTAATATTGAAGAGAAGAAGCTTTATTGTATGCAAGAGAAACTCCAGCCACAGCATAGTCCTACTCCAGGAGCCCTCAAAAGTCTAGTTTCGATGTTCAAAACATAACAATCCACATTCCCATTCCAGCATTCCCCAGAGCAAACCACACAGTACAATAAGAGGTGGTAGAAAGAACATACCACCTTAACATTTTCAACAATACCACATAATGTGAAGGTGTGCCAAGCAGTCCTGAACTGTGACCATTGTTATCTTGCAGCCCAGTTACAATGGGCATTGCGTTGGCTGACTGACCCTGTCGCTGCATAGGCTCTACAAGTTCGAGAGATATTGAAAGTCAAATCACTGTAATTGTGACCCAGGATTGTGAGATGATGGGAAGAACTCTCTCTCAGTGTTGGCAAATCACTTTTGGGGCAGAGTATTGAGACATAGAACTTCCATATATTCCTGGTTCGTCCTTTTGAAGGATTCCTAAGTTCGGAAGGGTAGTTTTGACTGCCCAAAGACAAATTTGGACACAGGTCTGCATTGTTATATGAGGGGTTTTATACTATTATAGAGCATGCCACTCTTTCCAAACATTCCCACAGGAATATCCAATTCCCACATGGCAATTCCTAGTTTAATGCAATAACTAGCATTTTTTAAACAATTAGTCAGCGAGCACAGAAGCAACTCCCTCAACCAACACATTGCTCTACACCTTACTAGGGATGGGTAGGGCCAAGAAGGCCATCACCAGATTATGTACAGCTTTGATACTGATTACGAAATTGGAGTATTGTGACTTCAGTTCAACATGGGAGCTAGACTAGAAATGAAATATTGCAGAAGAAATGGAGCACAAATGTGTCTTACACCAAAACTGTATCAAGAAATTACTGGTTTGAAACTGGGACAACATCACACCATACACCGTACATACCTTACCACTGCCCAACTGATAAGAATATTTTGCACTGTCCCCGAACAGTTGTCCAAGATGTCAAGCAAGTACAATGGATCTCCTACATATGTTTAAGACATGTATCAAAATACAATTGTTCTGGGAGTGCGTTTAAAACACAATACAAAGTGTGACCGACATATACATAGAGAAATGTTTCTTTTCAGTTTGATGCCCTTCCCAAATTAACGGAAATAAGAGACCTTGGGCCTCATTTATGAGGCTGTGCGTCACTTTTACGCCGCCGGTGCGTCACTTTTTGTGACGCACCAGTGGCGTAAAAAATGCGCCTTGTTGCGCCATATTTACAAAGTGACGCATCTAGGTAGATGCTTCACTTTGTAAACCCCTGCGCCAAATTATACCTGCGCCAGGTGTAATGTATGCAAGGGCGGCGTATTGACGCAAGGAAGGGTCGTAGAAGTGGCGTAGTGAAATCTATGAGATTTCACTGCATCACTTTTAGGACGCAGTTGCGTCAAAATCTTGCGCCTGCCTCACAGCAGGCGTAAGACTGACGCATGCCCTTTCACATGGGGCTTGCCCCATGTGAAAGGACACATTGCTGGAGTTGCGTCACTTTTGTGACACAGTCCAGCAATGCGTCACTTTTGCGCTTACAGATACATCAGAAATACTGACGTATCTGTAACTCTTTGCGACCTGATGCGTCATACATTAAATATGACGCATCAAGATTGTCGCAAGGAGTGAGCATTGAGAAGTGACGCAGCACTGATGCGTCATTTCTCATAAATGAGGCCCCATGTTTATCAACCTGTCTCTTATACTAGGCAAAAGACTCCTGGCCTAGAAGTAAAAGACTGCCAAACCCCCTACAAGGGAACGAAGGAATATGGAGTTGAAAGCAAACTGCTACACAACATCAAAACAACAGAGGCAACGATATACCCAAATCACTAGCTGGGACCCAATGTTATTGAACCTACCTGAAAATATTAATTAGAAATCCACTTGAATACCAACCACGTTCCAAGAGTCAAGGGTGTTTGGTTGTGGCGCCCCTGGACATATTGAAATAGTAGAGGTTCAATACTACATCCAACCTGGAAAAATTACTCAGGAGTGTTGACTTCCCCCCGACTCTCGCCAATCTGTATAAAAACCTGACTTAATCTAGGAGGTTTTTAAATCTTATTAGGGGCTCATGTTCTACTCCTGTAACCTGCTATGCTCCATGCAATCTGCAGGCCTGGGAAGGACATTTAATACCCCAATATCAAAGTTTAAAGTCATCCATAAGTTATTGTTGCATACCCAGGAGAAAACTGGCATGCAAACTTAATAACTCTGAATGTATTCACCTTTCTATTTTCCTTCTTCTCTCTGTATTTGTTCTTTTTGATTGTTTGTGATTTAATGTTACATAAAATTCTAGTCATCCTCAGCTAACTCTTACATGTACTACTCGATGAAAGAAAAGTTTAAAAAAACAAGGATTTTCCCCCCTCCCGGTTACAAATGACGTTATAAAAAATGCGAGTTGTGTTATTGTTATCTATTTGATCTCATCCCAAATACCATGGTAAAATTAACACTTTATTGACAGCTTCCCATCTGTAATTCTATATATATATATTTCAATATTTCAAGCCGGGAACAACATATACATATATGTATATATATATTCACTGAAAAAACCATAGGTTATAGACCATATATAGTTAGGAATTCGCATTTACAAAACCTTATTTTACTCACACAAAACCATTGAAATTCCATATATAGTTAGTTGCACTAACTATATATCGCGCACCCGCAATCCACTGCTGATGATGTCACATATTACATCATTCATGACATGGTCAGTGACATCACTGATGACATCACTGATGACATCTCAAATGACATCACTGATGACATCTCAAATGACATCACTGATGACATCACTGATGACATCTCATTTGACATTACTGATCACATCACTGATGATATCATTCATGTGATACTACGATGAACCTCTTCAGACTCTAATATAACCTTAGATACAATCAGTGTAAACAGACACTCACAGACTGTCACTCATCCATGGAGTTACTCACACACCTAGTCAGTCATGCAAAGAATCAATCACACCTCCATTTCCTCAACTATACAGTTATACAAACTTTACTTATTCAAACATATACTAACACATATTTACTCTCTTATACAATCCCTGATACAAGTTCACAATGATCCATACAGCCACTCACACATTCACTGGCTCTTATGCACAGTCATTTATATATATCAACTCTCACATGTACTGTGTTTTACATATGTACTTACTTTGACATGTAGCACTGAGATATCCATTCACTCACCAATACACTCATGCACACAGTCAACCGCCCATACAGCTGTTTCCACATGCACTTTTGAAACCATACATCTAGTGAATCAACTGCTCACACATCTATGCACAGAGTCATACACCTCCCAGCCACCCACACACACACTCAGTCTCCCATACAAATACTTGGGCAACCAATCAATAACCCATATAGTTACTCATATAGCTACTTATCAACACATGCAGCAGTTTACAGAACAACAGACATAATGATGCACAAATTAAGACAGTTTAGTCACTAACCCATGCACTCAGTGAGACACATTTAATCACTCACTCATACAGTCAGTCATGCACCTACTAAATCCTTCATCCAGACACTTATACGTCCACTCATTCTTCAATATGTAAGACATATTTTAACTTTACAGAAACATACAGTCACTGGATGTTGTCATCAGTGATGTCATCAGTGATGTCATTTGAGATGTCATCAGTGACGTCATCAGTGATGTCACTGACCATGTCATGAATGATGTAATATGTGACATCATCAGCAGTGGATTGCGGGTGCGCGATATATAGTTAGTGCAACTAACTATATATGGAATTTCAATGGTTTTTTGTGAGTAAAATAAGGTTTTGTAAATGCGAATTCCTAACTATATATGGTCTATAACCTATGGTTTTTTCAGTGAATTTTCAAGGTTTTGTAAATGCTAATTCCTAACTATATATGGTCTATAACCTATGGTTTTTTCAGTGAATTTTCAAGGTTTTGTAAATGCTAATTCCTAACTATATATGGTCTATAACCTATGGTTTTTTCAGTGAATATATATATATACATACATATATAAACATATATCATCTGTATATCTATATAAATACAAACATAAATGCATGCATACATATACATATATGCATACAGATGCAAGTTATTTACATGAAAGTTGAAAAAACACTAATAAAAGCAAAGCTAAAAAGCCACCTCATTACAAACAGAATGGCTTTAACTTAAACGAGGGCGAGATCTATTGCATTTTCAATGCTTGTTTACTTTGGTTCCATCAAGAAGGCATTCAGATGTGTCACACATTTGCCATAAATTCTGAATGTTAGCACTCTAGTTGCACATTAGATCACTGTAGTAAAGCTACTGCTCACCAGGGACGTCTGCTGCTGGTATTCAAAGTGCATGTTTCAGTCTGCATGTCAGAATTTTTTAAATGAAATAGAAGAGGATTTGAGAAGTCACTCAAAATGATCCCTAATTTTTCTTTCTGAAGCACTAATCATACTTTCTATGGCAACATTAACCCCCTCATGTTGTTCCTTTTTAAATTGAGTGTTTTCAGACTTACCACTTCATTCCAATCAAGATGGCTTCTGGTGTGCCATACTTTTGTCATAAGTAAGACTGTTAGCGCTCTAGTTGTTCTTTAGAACACTCTGGGACATTCTGTCATTGGGGTATACTTGGGGTACATCTGGGTGATATTTGGGCTACATTTAGGCTCTTTTGTCTCTGGCGGCCATCTTGGGAGACTGTATGTCAGAATTTTTTAATGAAATTGAAGAGGGTTTGAGAAGTCACTCAAAATGTGCCCTAATTTTTCTTTCTGCAGCACTAATCATAATTCATATGGCAAAATATACCCCCTCATTTTGTTCCTTTTTAAATTAAATGTTTTAAGAGTTACCACTTTCTTCCAATCAAGATGGCTTCAGGTGTGCCATACCTTTGTAATAAGTAGGACTGTTAGCGCTCTAGTTGTTCTTTAGAACACTCTGGGACATTCTGTCATTGGGCTATACTTGGGCTACATCTGGGTGATATTTGGGCTACATTTGGGCTCTTTTGTCTCTGGTGGCCATCTTGGGAGACTGCATGTCAGAATTTTTTTATGAAATAGAAGAGGATTTGAGAAGTCACTCAAAATGTGCCCTAATTTTTCTTTCTGCAGCACTAATAATACCTTCTATTGCATAATATACCCCCTCATTTTGTTCCTTTTTAAATTAAATGTTTTAAGAGTTACCACTTTATTCCCATCACGATGGCTCCAGGTGTGCTATACCTTTGTAATACGTAGGACTGTTAGCGCTCTAGTTGTTCTTTAGAACACTTTAGGAGGCTGCAGTAGAGCACAAAGGAATCAACTGACAGTCTCTGTCCTTGTTGGATGTGCATGTTTTACTGAGAATGTCAGACTTCATTTTCACATGACTGAGAAAGATAATGTGAATTTACAGAAAATATGCTTTCAGTTTAGCTTATAGATCCCCTTCCAAACCACTGTGGGAAAATCATGAGATATTAGTTTTCTTTCAAACAATGTTCATGATATCACAGCAGAAGGCTTTTTCACTTGGTAAAATCACCTTAGAACACACCACAATTCCTAAAACGAGTATGGTACCATCAACAAATGATTTATAATGTAACTAAAGTCCTAAAACCCTCTATTAACTACAATGCTTTTTAATGAGGTGCTATCATGTATATTGGTCCCAAGATGGCTGCCAACACTTCTTGGATGAAGTGCTGACAGCCAATCAGATCAGATGTGTGGTTAGGCTCCGCCCAGATATATATATTTTTTTGAACCTAAATTACTCAAAATCCACTGGAGCACATATATTGAGACCTAGCAAAGGCACATCGGGCTAACAGTCCCTACAATTTTGCCAAGTTTCGTGCAAATCTATTCAGCCGTTCGAGCTAAAAGTGAGGCCAACCGCCCTATGGAAATTAACATGGGAAAAACGCGTTTTGGGACCCCCCTTTTTTCTCGGCCCCCCCTTGATGAAACCCCCCCCAAATTTTCAGGGGCTGCTCAGAAACAAAATGTTCCATTTTCCTGAAAATTTCAGCTAATTCCGTCCACAAACGCCAAAGTTATTAGACATAGAATTTTCAAAAATCCCATAGAGAAAAAATCCTAACTATATATACCTACTGGCGACTGCCAGTAGGTAATATATATATATATATATATATATATATATATATATATCCACAGAATCCTTTCGTTTGGTCAAGGATGACGAGCCACACCATTCAGGTACTTCAAAGTTGTTTATTTGGGCATAAACGACGCGTTTCGAGCACACGGGCTCTTGGTCACATGACCAGCGTTTTTTTTACTCAAGTATATATGCAGTTGCATTATAATGGAAAGGGAAGAAAGATCTCCGTGTTTACAAACATCACACGGAGATCTCTTAAAAGCAATGCGTTTTATTCAGCAAAAACAGAAACTCAAAGAGTGTCTGAATTAAATGCATTTTCCCCATTACTTGGTTTAAAGAAAAAATGTATCTAGTAAATGAAAAACATAACATTTCAAAATAAAAATGGCACGTTTTCAAATGTTCATTTCGGGTGTAGTACCCATGGTAATTTTACCAAAAAGAGAAGGTTTGTAAAGTTAGAAAAAATTAATCCAGAAGGGATGGAAGTTAAATGTTAGAGAGAGGATATAGACGTATCTATAAAAGACTCAGATCGCTTGGGTATAGTACCCTCTGTATCAGCGTCTAATGTGTACCAATCTCATTGCATAAACGTTAAAGTAGGTGAAGAGAGGAGCTGTGTTCAATTCTAGTCAAAATGTCAGTTTAGTGAAAAAGGTGTCAATTAAACTCTACCCTCCCATAAAAAGACAAAATAGGAGACGGATCTCGTGCTCATAGTTGTATCAATAATTCCAAGTGAAGCATTGGTGCTCATAGCAATATTTTCTATCTGTGGTTTGTCGCTTCATATTTAGCCGAGGTCTTATATTCTAGGGAGAGGGAAAAGTGAAAATAGAACATATTAGTACATTGAATCCAACCATCCATTTACATTCTAGAGAAAACATAGCAATCCTCACAGAGTCATAACTTTACAAAGATATCATCTATTTAGAACTTTACATATAATCAACTTATTTTCAACAATAAACCAAACAATACTGAAAAACAAAATTGGTTAAAAGACATATTTGAGGAGATATGTCATGAAATCAGAGTACCTTAAGAGGAACGCTGGGAAGCCTGCCTAACAGTATTTTTATAGATGGACATACATTTCTTCGTCAATATTCATCCCAAAAGGAAAGATACACCCTGCTTGTAAGATAAATTTGGACTCTGCTCTGCGTAAAGCTGTCAAACGGTCCCCTCCTCTGACATGTTTGGGGATGGAATCCAGTGCGAAAAATTTCGCCTTGGTCCAATCTCCATTGTGGTATTGGTGGAAATGCTTGGCCGTACTGTATGCAAAATCCTTGTTTGTGATTGCACGCCAATGCTCCAAAATTCGCTTTTTTACAGGGAACGTGGTTGAGCCTATGTACCATTTGCCACAAGGGCAAGTCACAACATATATGACATGGTCAGTGGTACACTGGATGTTTTTAGTTATTTTCCATTTTCTTTTTATTCTTTTAAGCTCGACCTCCCTTACATTTGAGCTATGGCTGCAGGCCTTGCATTTCCCACACTTGAAAAACCCACCTTTTGCTGACAGCCAGGACTTCTTTTTCTCAAGGTGGCTCTGTACAATTAGATCTTTGATAGACTTTCCTCTTCTATAGGTGATAGAGGGATGTGGATCTAGCCTTTCTTTCAGTACCTTGTCCTGTAAGAGGATGTCCCATCTTTTCCTTATGATCTGGCTGAAAGCTGAGGACTGGGTATTGTAGGTGGTTATTAGTCTTATAGGGGCTTTTGGGTTTTGAGGACTGGCTCTGGAGTCTTTAAATAATGCATCGTTTCTCTGGATGAGGGCTACTCTGTCTTCGCCTTTCTTCAACATATTAGTGTGGTAACCTCTCACTTTGAACCTCTCATGCATTATTTTCTTGTGTTCCTGATACTTCTCTTCAGTGCTGCAATTCCTCCTGGCGCGTAAAAACTCGCCAAATGGGATTGCCCACCTAAAGCTAGGAGGGTGGCAGCTGTTCGAATGGAGCACCGAGTTGCCTGCTGTCGTTTTTCTAAAGATCTCTGTTTCGATCGTGTTGTTCTTGATCGCTAGTCTGATATCAAGAAAATCGATCGTCTGTTGGCTGTGCTGCATGGTGAATCTTAGATTCAGTTTGTTCATGTTAAGTGCTCCTACGAAGTCATTTAGGTCTTTCTCGCTCCCCTCCCACACAAAAAAGACATCATCTATATAACGGAGCCAGACATTTACGCATTTGGTCCAATGTTCCAGTTCGTCGTTCCTGAGCACCTGCTCCTCCCACCAGCCCACCAGAAGGTTGGCGTAGCTGGGGGCAAAGCAAGTGCCCATAGAAGTCCCCTGGGTTTGTTTGTATAGGGACCCATTGAACAAGAAGACATTCTCATCTAGGCACAGTTCAATCATTTGAAGCAACATTTTGGAATGAGCTTCCAAATGTCTGCTTCTTGTTTTCAGGAAATACTCACAGGCCTTCAGGCCGTCTCTGTGTCGAATAGAGGTGTACAGACTTTCAACATCTAGGCATACAAGCCAAAAATGTGCCTCCCAATTTATGTTTTCAACTTTCTGCAAAAAGTCTTTAGTATCCTCTAGATGTGAAGTTAGGTCCTTGACATAGTTTTTTAAAAAATGATCGACATAGTGTGAGACGTTTTCTAGAAGGCTGTTAATAGAAGATACAATTGGCCTTCCTGGGGGTTGGGTCTGATTTTTATGCACTTTGGGGAGTAGGTAGAATGTGGGGGTGGTGGGATTCTCATTAATAAGGAATTTGGTCTCATCCCAGCTGAGTAACTTCATCCTCTCCCACTCACGGATGTTTTGGTGAACCCTATTGAGTAGTTTACCTAGGTAGGAATGATCTACCCTTGTGTAGCATGTGGTATCAGACAATTGTCTCATTGCTTCGCTGATGTACATTTTCTTTTCCCACAAAACTACGTTCCCTCCCTTATCAGAGGGTTTTATGACGATTGAATCGTCCTCTTTAAGCTGTTTAAGTGCCAACCTCATCCCAGCTGTTAGGTTCTGTCTTTCCTGAGGTCTATTCAATAGTTTCAGCATGTCATTGTTTACAAGGTCATGGAATACATCTATATTGTCTCTGGGTAGCTGGGGTCTGTATCTGGATTTGGGTCTGAAGGGCGTGGTCACTGTGCAGGAATTAGGATCAATATCGCTAGATGTATCAATAAGGGCTGGGATGCTTTCTACAACCTCTTGTGTGGTCGGGACCTGAGACTGAGTTAGATCAACCCTACCTTCTTCATGCAAGGAGGCTAAAGCATCATGCAAATTAATGATATTGGCAGAAGTATCAGTGGCAACATTGGGCAATTCTGTGTTTATCTTTTTGTGAGCATGTATTTTATGCAGTTTAAGCTTTCTCACAAACATATACATATCAATACGTGTTTGGGTATAATCAAAATTCAAATCAGGACAAAAAGTTAAACCTAGTTTAAGAACTTTTTCTTCATCTTCAGTTAAGGGTCTATTAGACAAGTTCATTACCGTAAGTTCTGGGGTCTGTTCATCCATTATTTGCTCTTCTGTGTCTGGCCTTTGTTTCCCACACCAGTAGTTCCTGAGGTTGTTGCGTCGCTGCCGCCGCTTTTTGCTTTTACTTTGCCTCCTCGGCCTTGATAACGGGTTCTTCCCCGTATAGATTGTTCGTTGGCCTCTGTTACCAGGAGCAGTTCGTCGGAAAAAACCGTTACCCCTAGGTTTTCTACTGTGTTGACATCTGTTAAACTTGCTTCGGAGCTCAGGCTGGTCCCAGATTGCCACCGGTCTTCATCTGCCATTCCCAATGCCTTGTCCCTCAATAGGGTGGAACGTGCTTTATCAAATTTCTTCGCAAATGTAAGAATTCTACCAAGCTTATAGTCTCTCTCATCACGTTCAAACTTGCGTTGCTTCCTTGCAATAAGATCTTTCTCAAATTTGTTTATTTTCTCATCCACATTCTTAAGAATCTTTGATACCTCTGTTTGTTCTTTCTCAGTGGCTAGCTCGTCTAAGAGTACTTGTATTTCTTTCACTAAGTCTTCATGTTCCTCCCAGGCGTTTTTCACCAGGATCTGCATCATCATTTTTGAGCAGGCATTCGTGTTCTCTCGCCATGCTTTTAGTACTTCCGGTTTTGGTTTATTCAGGGTCGGAACAATAAAGATACGTAAGCCTCGGGGGACACGATCTACTTCTATGTAGTTTTGTAGCGATGTGGCTTCCCACCATCGGCTCAGTTCTTTCTTTCTTAGGCGTTCTAGAGTGAATCCTTTCTGTTTCAGTGTAACCACGCCGGGGGGAGTGGTTTCTGCAGACCCGGCTGTTATATTCCCATCGGGTCCCTTTTGTTTCTTAAATACATTCTCAGCAGAGGCTTCCCGCCCCTTAAGGTACTCCATCGCCCACAATGCAATTCGGTCCTCCGACCGTTTCAGTGCCTGAATGCGCGTCTGACAGTCGTTGTCACGCGTTACCCTGGCTGCCGATTTCGCTGTGTACTCTGCACTCAGCCTCGTTCCACTTTTACCGCAGTTAATGCGATCCGCTCCGCGATTGACACCACGGTCCTGCGGTTCCGCGTTACCACGGCGGCTCTCCGGCGTCTTCAGTGCAGACACTCGTGTTGTGATATATATATAGTAGATCAACAGCAGTCTCCAAAAGCTCTGTCGGAACGACCAAAGGAAACCACACGAATCCAACGTGTTTGAAGGCACAAAGTTTATTTACAAGCTGAGTCCAACTAAGTCTGACGCGTTTCGGGCATCCGCCCTTGCTCACAGACAGTCAGTAAGTAAAACTTTCACAGATAAATAGCTAGTGCTTCACAGCTTTTTTCAATTAGCATTTTTTTCAATTAGTATTTTTTTCTCTCTGTTTTCTGTTTTTTTCATACATAACACCATGTGTTCATAGAAATAAAGGACATACTCCAAATTAAGTACTGGGAAGTCTGTTTTCCAAACAATTCCAAAACTTATATATAAAAAGTTGTTTTTAACTATAATGGAAATGGTTAAAATCCATTTTGGTAAATACATCGGGTCATAGATCCAAAACTTCTACGGAAATATGTTTTAAGCCCAGTATAAAACATAAACATCATGCAATAATTTTTGTAACAATAAATAAATGCATAAAATGCAATAGAATATACAAAAATTATACAGATTATAACGCCATATTGAAAATTTACATTGAATACAATACAGTTTGTACTAGTCAACCTAGTCAATGTGCAAAATATGCAATAAAGTGCATAGATGTTTCCATAAAGTGCAAATGCAATATGGACGTGTAAAGTGACGAGTGCCAACAGTGCAAATTATGCAAAGAATATAGACAATAGGATAAAATCCAAAATGGCAAGGTCATGGATGTATTCAATGTAATATGGAAATAAAGAGCATAAATGTAGAATTTTAAGTGGCCAAATTGCTATACTTCAAAAGAAATAAATTCCATTGAGGAGAAGCAATGTTAATTCATTTTTGTCAATAAAGTTAGACAGAAAACAGACATTCTCAAGTAGTACCACGTGGCTGTGTCCAGAACAAGTGAATAAAAAAACTTATACTATCACCAAAAAGCAAAAAAGTAAGAAAGACTTGTATAGCAAAAGCTATGAAGCCACTTATTAAGGGAAGGTAATGAAAGTAATACAATCATTATAGGAAAACAAACTAATATATTGGGGAAGATAAAGAACTGGAGGTGTGGGGCGGCTGCCGAAAAAACTAACCAACCTGAAACTAATCCAAAAGGGTTCAAAGAAAAACGTATAAATCCTCTGTAGTATTCAGTCCATTTGGAAATCGACTGTCTAGTTCCAAAATGAATTGGGACTCAAGTCTCCGAAGCAACTTATCCCTGTCACCGCCCCTAGTAGGTTTCTCCACAGAGGCGATAACAAAGTAAGTCAGGCACTGTAAATCATTGTTATGAATACTCTTAAAATGCCTGGCCACCGGGTAAGCTGGGTCATTGTTGACGATGGCACGTAAGTGCTGGAGAATCCTGACATGCACAGGTTGTCGCGTACTACCGACATATCTGAGTCCACATGTGCATGTCAGGACGCAGATGGCAAACTCAGTCTTGCAAGTAAATTGACCCTTGATGTTAATAGGGTCAGGACTGAAAGGAGTATTATACTGAGTAGTTGATTTGCCAAATTTACAAGCCCTGCAAGAAGTGCAGCGCTTGAACCCAAATAGAGATTTCATCCAATCCTGTTTTTTCCTAAGTTCTGGAAAATCGTGGCAAATATGTGACCTAAGGGAAGGGCCCTTCCAAAAGGTCACAGTGGGACCATCAGGCAATCTAGGTTTCAAAACCTGGTCAGTTTGTAAAACCGGCCATCTTTTAGTCACAATAGATTTTATTTGTCTAGCTTGTCTACTATAGGAGGTAATTAACCTGGGTGCCCCAGTATAGTCATCAGGGACAGTGTCTGTCACATTGTTATGTGTCTGAACAAGCAAGGACTCACGAGTTCTATTTTTAGATTTCTGCACAGCCGTCTTTAAGATAGATTCGCGGTAACCCCTTTGTCTGAAACGATCAAGAGCCTCATTGGTACAGACATCAAGATCAATCTCTGTACTGCAGATTCTCTTGATCCTAAGTAGCTCACCTAGTGGGATGTTATCTACTACATGTCTGGGGTGTGCACTGCTTGCGTGAAGAATACTGTTGCCAGCAGTGCTTTTCCTGTGCAATTTGGTTGCCAAATGTCCGTTATGTACAAATACTTTGACATCCAAAAACTCTGCCTCGCAATTACTGATAGATTTAGTAAACTTAAGGTTTTCTTGATTGGAATTAAGACTGGTGACAAAATTCTCTGCACTGATAAAATCCCCTCGCCACAAAACAAAAACATCATCAATATAACGGATCCAAAGCAAAACATGTTGATCAAAAGCAACAGCGTGTTGTCGCCTGAGGACCTGCTCCTCCTACCAGCCTACGTGTAAACATGCATAGCTGGGGGAAAAACAGGCCCCCATAGCAACTCCACGTTTTTGTATAAACAGATCATTACCAAACAAAAAGAAATTGTTGTTAAGGCACCATGTGGTCAACTCAATTAATACTTTGTTGTGACAATAACAGTTGATGGGTCTTTTTCCGAGGAAAAATTCAAGAGCTTTAAGACCCGATGTGTGCTCTATGCTCGTGTAGAGCGACTCAATGTCCAATGTAAGCATCAACATGTCATTGTCCCATGGGATGTTTTTAATTTTGGCAATAAAATCGCCGGTGTCCTTAACATAAGTAGGCAAATCCTTAACCAGGTCCTGGAGGAAATAGTCAATGTACTGTGTGACATGTTCGGCCACCCCCCCAATGGCCGAGATGATAGGCCGGCCAGGGACTGGTTCTACCTGCTTATGAATCTTTGGGAGTAAATATAACTTGGGCAATATAGGAAACTCAATGTGGAGAAATTCAAATTCCTGAGAGGAAATCATACCATCTCTCTTACATTGATACAACAACTTTTTCAAACCATCTCTAGCGTCATTGAAGTGTTTGATGGTTGTTTTGGAATAACAAGTTGGATCATTAAGTTGTCTTTTTGCTTCCTTGATATAAGCTTCTTGGAGCCAAATAACTATATTCCCCCCTTTGTCCGCACTAGTAACAACAATATTCTGATCATTTCCCAACTTTTTAATGAGTGAAAAGTAGTTATTTTCATTTTTGCTCTTGTAACGTTTCTTATGTTTCACCTTGTGATGTAATTGTTTGAGATCCTCAACCACCACGTCCTGAAAAATATCAATCGAATCTCGAGGCATGGTGGGATTACATTTTGACTTAGGCTTGAAAGGGCTGATGTTAGCCCCAACTTGTGCAATTGATGCCGCTCTCAATTCCTCTTGAGTGGAAGTCGTATCAGGAGATATAGAAATGTCAGAGGCCAAATGATGTAAAGTTAGCAAAGATTTGGTGTATCTGGAGGGTAGAGCTAGTGGTATGTTGTTGCTACCATTAGAGTTAGTATTATCCTTTTCTTTGTCTGTTTCTTTTTCATTTGAGCCCTCCTTAATGTTGAAGAATTTCTTAAGTTTTAGTTTCCTTATGTACATGTAGACATCTATGCGAGTTCTTGCATAGTTGAAATCAGATGCAGGGCAGTATGTTAACCCCAAACTTAAAAGTTGTTTTTCCGCTTCAGTGAGGGTAACATCAGATAAGTTAATTACTGTATTGTCGCTCATTTCTTTTTGCACTAATATTGCCGCTTTGGGTTTTTGGGTGATTTTCCGCTTTTTCCGGCGTTCGCTTCTCCTTTTGTTGCACCTGGCTCGCTTAGCTGCTTTTGCTGCCCCTTCTGTGGATGTTTGGTCCGGGGCCTTAGAGTCTGTAACCGATCCGAAACTAAAAAATCAACTTCTTCCCCAAGGTCAAGGATCAGAGAATTGGTGTCCCACTGAGTATTGCCATCCTCATCCGATGTCTGACCACTTGTGAGCGAATCATTGTCGCTTATTTGTTGATTATTGGTCATTGCAGATGGTGCATGTGCTGAGGTGGAGGCTTCGGCTTGGCTTATATTTCCTTGTTTAGCTTGTTGTGCTAGCTGTAACTGTTGCGCTAATTTCGAACGCTTGGCGCTATCAAACTCACCCGCAAACGTATAAATGCGCCCTTGAGCGTAGTCCTCCTTATCTCTGGCAAATGTATAAACCTTTCTTGCCTTGATCTTTTCTTCCTGTTTGTACAATTTTTCATCAATCTCTTTTCGTCCTTTAGCAATCATTTCGTGGGGTTCAAGTTTTTGCAAAGAGTCATTTATTTCCTCAATCTCCTTGATTAATATTTCCCTGTCAATAGATGCATACTTTACAAGGATTTGTATCAATTTAGTGGAGGATTCCAAGTTTGTTTGTCCCCATTCTTTCAACATGTTAGGATTGGGCTTGTCATAGCTAGGGGCTAATAAGATGCGCAAACCCCGTGGTACACGATTTTCTTCCAAATACATTGAGAGAGATTTATGCTCCCACCACTTGGGCATTTCCTTATACATGCACTTTTCCAATCTTTTAAGTGCTACTTGTATTTGTCTTTCCGTTGTATTATCATTAGCAGACACATTTGCTTTTATATTTACTCCAGAATTGGGTGTAACCTTGGGAAGGTTAGAATAGAGTACGGCAGCCGCCGCCTCTCTGCCACGCACGGTTTCCGCTGACACGGTGTCAGACTTCAAATTGCTTTTCAAATATATATATATATATATATATATATATATATATACATAGGTTGTTCCCGGCTTGAAATATCTCCACGAGTGTTATTCTTGAAAGACATGATTATTCCATTTTTGTCTTATCTTCTGCTGAAGTTCAGTTACGTCGATCGGTACTTCGTTTACCTCATCATTTGATATAGCTTCACGTAGAAATTTGCACATTTCGTCAAACACGAATCTCTGTGTTGGCTCATTGAATTGAGAGAAAGTCTCAAAAACTATGCGCGGGGAATTTTTAAGGGGATATCTAATCCAATTACGCGCCATCCTAATTAACGTATCGCGTTCCTTACCACCAGGAAGCTGACTTCGTCGTTGGGGAACATCAGAAACGTCGGACCCAAGAAGCGGTCCAAAAGGAGAGTAAAGATTAGCAACAGCATTAGGAATGCGTCTTCGAACAGACGGAGAAGAGGAGAAAAGTACAGGAGCAACAACATAAGGACTAAACACAGGAGCAGTAGGAGTAACCACAAGAGCAGAAGTAGCGGGAACAGCAAGTTGAGAAGGTATAGGCAGTGGAGCAGTAGGAACAGGAGCAGGTAGAGGAATAGGGACAGGAGGATTCGCAAGAACAAGACCAACGACAGGCTGACCAGCAGCCGCCGGAACAACAGGTTGAGGAACAGGGGGAACCACAGGCGCTGTAATATCCTGTGCATATGGAGGTGGTGACTTCAGTAGGTAGGACAACAAAGGATCCTCAACTGCTTCCTCTCCCTTCTTATCAGTACTCGATGGTAGAGCGGGATAACACTTATCCACCGCCATACGTTGTAATCTATCAAAAACTTCCTTTTCCTTCTCGTCTTTGTCTCTCTGGAACTGCTCTGCATTTCTCATTGTCGTAACGATACCTTCCCTCTTATTACGTTTAAGCTGTTTGATTTCTTTCTGCTTGGCTTCTTTACGCCATAACCGAAAGGAATCGAACATGGCCGGCCTTGCTTTCTTTTTGAACAATTTTGCTTCTAGATTATCCAAAATTGCTGTTTCGAAACTACCATGAGGTGGCCAACTAAGGACACCGTCATCTTTAGTGTAACGGACCCAACACTCATTATATGCGATAGGACCCACACCATGGCGACTATATAACTAATAGACTGGAGTTCCAACTGGAGGTATCGGACATGAATCCTTCAATCGGGAATCCGCACTACAACCTTTAAAGCAACTAAACAAAGTACTACGGCCAGGCATTCTGCACACTAAGTTCAAAGAAAAACGTATAAATCCTCTGTAGTATTCAGTCCATTTGGAAATCGACTGTCTAGTTCCAAAATGAATTGGGACTCAAGTCTCCGAAGCAACTTATCCCTGTCACCGCCCCTGGTAGGTTTCTCCACAGAGGCGATAACAAAGTAAGTCAGGCACTGTAAATCATTGTTATGAATACTCTTAAAATGCCTGGCCACCGGGTAAGCTGGGTCATTGTTGACGATGGCACGTAAGTGCTGGAGAATCCTGACATGCACAGGTTGTCGCGTACTACCGACATATCTGAGTCCACATGTGCATGTCAGGACGCAGATGGCAAACTCAGTCTGGCAAGTAAATTGACCCTTGATGTTAATAGGGTCAGGACTGAAAGGAGTATTATACTGAGTAGTTGATTTGCCAAATTTACAAGCCCTGCAAGAAGTGCAGCGCTTGAACCCAAATAGAGATTTCATCCAATCCTGTTTTTTCCTAAGTTCTGGAAAATCGTGGCAAATATGTGACCTAAGGGAAGGGCCCTTCCGAAAGGTCACAGTGGGACCATCAGGCAATCTAGGTTTCAAAACCTGGTCAGTTTGTAAAACCGGCCATCTTTTAGTCACAATAGATTTTATTTGTCTAGCTTGTCTACTATAGGAGGTAATTAACCTGGGTGCCCCAGTATAGTCATCAGGGACAGTGTCTGTCACATTGTTATGTGTCTGAACAAGCAAGGACTCACGAGTTCTACTTTTAGATTTCTGCACAGCCGTCTTTAAGATAGATTCGCGGTAACCCCTTTGTCTGAAACGATCAAGAGCCTCATTGGTACAGACATCAAGATCAATCTCTGTACTGCAGATTCTCTTGATCCTAAGCAGCTCACCTAGTGGGATGTTATCTACTACATGTCTGGGGTGTGCACTGCTTGCGTGAAGAATACTGTTGCCAGCAGTGCTTTTCCTGTGCAATTTGGTTGCCAAATGTCCGTTATGTACAAATACTTTGACATCCAAAAACTCTGCCTCGCAATTACTGATAGATTTAGTAAACTTAAGGTTTTCTTGATTGGAATTAAGACTGGTGACAAAATTCTCTGCACTGATAAAATCCCCTCGCCACAAAACAAAAACATCATCAATATAACGGATCCAAAGCAAAACATGTTGATCAAAAGCAACAGCGTGTTGTCGCCTGAGGACCTGCTCCTCCTACCAGCCTACGTGTAAACACGCATAGCTGGGGGAAAAACAGGCCCCCATAGCAACTCCACGTTTTTGTATAAACAAATCATTACCAAACAAAAAGAAATTGTTGTTAAGGCACCATGTGGTCAACTCAATTAATACTTTGTTGTGACAATAACAGTTGATGGGTCTTTTTCCGAGGAAAAATTCAAGAGCTTTAAGACCCGATGTGTGCTCTATGCTCGTGTAGAGCGACTCAATGTCCAATGTAAGCATCAACATGTCATTGTCCCATGGGATGTTTTTAATTTTGGCAATAAAATCGCCGGTGTCCTTAACATAAGTAGGCAAATCCTTAACCAGGTCCTGGAGGAAATAGTCAATGTACTGTGTGACATGTTCGGCCACCCCCCAATGGCCGAGATGATAGGCCGGCCAGGGACTGGTTCTACCTGCTTATGAATCTTTGGGAGTAAATATAACTTGGGCAATATAGGAAACTCAATGTGGAGAAATTCAAATTCCTGAGAGGAAATCATACCATCTCTCTTACATTGATACAACAACTTTTTCAAACCATCTCTAGCGTCATTGAAGTGTTTGATGGTTGTTTTGGAATAACAAGTTGGATCATTAAGTTGTCTTTTTGCTTCCTTGATATAAGCTTCTTGGGGCCAAATAACTATATTCCCCCCTTTGTCCGCACTAGTAACAACAATATTCTGATCATTTCCCAACTTTTTAATGAGTGAAAAGTAGTTATTTTCATGTTTGCTCTTGTAACGTTTCTTATGTTTCACCTTGTGATGTAATTGTTTGAGATCCTCAACCACCACGTCCTGAAAAATATCAATCGAATCTCGAGGCATGGTGGGATTAAATTTTGACTTAGGCTTGAAAGGGCTGATGTTAGCCCCAACTTGTGCAATTGATGCCGCTCTCAATTCCTCTTGAGTGGAAGTCGTATCAGGAGATATAGAAATGTCAGAGGCCAAATGATGTAAAGTTAGCAAAGATTTGGTGTATCTGGAGGGTAGAGCTAGTGGTATGTTGTTGCTACCATTAGAGTTAGTATTATCCTTTTCTTTGTCTGTTTCTTTTTCATTTGAGCCCTCCTTAATGTTGAAGAATTTCTTAAGTTTTAGTTTCCTTATGTACATGTAGACATCTATGCGAGTTCTTGCATAGTTGAAATCAGATGCAGGGCAGTATGTTAACCCCAAACTTAAAAGTTGTTTTTCCGCTTCAGTGAGGGTAACATCAGATAAGTTAATTACTGTATTGTCGCTCATTTCTTTTTGCACTAATATTGCCGCTTTGGTTTTTTTGGGTGATTTTCCGCTTTTTCCGGCGTTCGCTTCTCCTTTTGTTGCACCTGGCTCGCTTAGCTGCTTTTGCTGCCCCTTCTGTGGATGTTTGGTCCGGGGCCTTAGAGTCTGTAACCGATCCGAAACTAAAAAATCAACTTCTTCCCCAAGGTCAAGGATCAGAGAATTGGTGTCCCACTGAGTATTGCCATCCTCATCCGATGTCTGACCACTTGTGAGCGAATCATTGTCGCTTATTTGTTGATTATTGGTCATTGCAGATGGTGCATGTGCTGAGGTGGAGGCTTCTGCTTGGCTTATATTTCCTTGTTTAGCTTGTTGTGCTAGCTGTAACTGTTGCGCTAATTTCGAACGCTTGGCGCTATCAAACTCACCCGCAAACGTATAAATGCGCCCTTGAGCGTAGTCCTCCTTATCTCTGGCAAATTTATAAACCTTTCTTGCCTTGATCTTTTCTTCTTGTTTGTACAATTTTTCATCAATCTCTTTTCGTCCTTTAGCAATCATTTCGTGGGGTTCAAGTTTTTGCAAAGAGTCATTTATTTCCTCAATCTCCTTGATTAATATTTCCCTGTCAATAGATGCATACTTTACAAGGATTTGTATCAATTTAGTGGAGGATTCCAAGTTTGTTTGTCCCCATTCTTTCAACATGTCAGGATTGGGCTTGTCATAGCTAGGGGCTAATAAGATGCGCAAACCCCGTGGTACACGATTTTCTTCCAAATACATTGAGAGAGATTTATGCTCCCACCACTTGGACATTTCCTGATACATGCACTTTTCCAATCTTTTAAGTGCTACTTGTATTTGTCTTTCCGTTGTATTATCATTAGCAGACACATTTGCTTTTATATTTACTCCAGAATTGGGTGTAACCTTGGGAAGGTTAGAATAGAGTACGGCAGCCGCCGCCTCTCTGCCACGCACAGTTTCCGCTGACACGGTGTCAGACTTCAAATTGCTTTTCAAATATATATATATATATATATATATATATATATATATATATATATATATATATATATATATATATATATATATATATACATAGGTTGTTCCCGGCTTGAAATATCTCCACGAGTGTTATTCTTGAAAGACATGATTATTCCATTTTTGTCTTATCTTCTGCTGAAGTTCAGTTACGTCGATCGGTACTTCGTTTACCTCATCATTTGATATAGCTTCACGTAGAAATTTGCACATTTCGTCAAACCCGAATCTCTGTGTTGGCTCATTGAATTGAGAGAAAGTCTCAAAAACTATGCGCGGGGAATTTTTAAGGGGATATCTAATCCAATTACGCGCCATCCTAATTAACGTATCGCGTTCCTTACCACCAGGAAGCTGACTTCGTCGTTGGGGAACATCAGAAACGTCGGACCCAAGAAGCGGTCCAAAAGGAGAGTAAAGATTAGCAACAGCATTAGGAATGCGTCTTCGAACAGACGGAGAAGAGGAGAAAAGTACAGGAGCAACAACATGAGGACTAAACACAGGAGCAGTAGGAGTAACCACAAGAGCAGAAGTAGCGGGAACAGCAAGTTGAGAAGGTATAGGCAGTGGAGCAGTAGGAACAGGAGCAGGTAGAGGAATAGGGACAGGAGGATTCGCAAGAACAAGACCAACGACAGGCTGACCAGCAGCCGCCGGAACAACAGGTTGAGGAACAGGGGGAACCACAGGCGCTGTAATATCCTGTGCATATGGAGGTGGTGACTTCAGTAGGTAGGACAACAAAGGATCCTCAACTGCTTCCTCTCCCTTCTTATCAGTACTCGATGGTAGAGCGGGATAACACTTATCCACCGCCATACGTTGTAATCTATCAAAAACTTCCTTTTCCTTCTCGTCTTTGTCTCTCTGGAACTGCTCTGCATTTCTCATTGTCGTAACGATACCTTCCCTCTTATTACGTTTAAGCTGTTTGATTTCTTTCTGCTTGGCTTCTTTACGCCATAACCGAAAGGAATCGAACATGGCCGGCCTTGCTTTCTTTTTGAACAATTTTGCTTCTAGATTATCCAAAATTGCTGTTTCGAAACTACCATGAGGTGGCCAACTAAGGACACCGTCATCTTTAGTGTAACGGACCCAACACTCATTATATGCGATAGGACCCACACCATGGCGACTATATAACTAATAGACTGGAGTTCCAACTGGAGGTATCGGACATGAATCCTCCAATCGGGAATCCGCACCACAACCTTTAAAGCAACTAAACAAAGTACTACGGCCAGGCATTGTGCACACTAAGTTCAAAGAAAAACGTATAAATCCTCTGTAGTATTCAGTCCATTTGGAAATCGACTGTCTAGTTCCAAAATGAATTGGGACTCAAGTCTCCGAAGCAACTTATCCCTGTCACCGCCCCTAGTAGGTTTCTCCACAGAGGCGATAACAAAGTAAGTCAGGCACTGTAAATCATTGTTATGAATACTCTTAAAATGCCTGGCCACCGGGTAAGCTGGGTCATTGTTGACGATGGCACGTAAGTGCTGGAGAATCCTGACATGCACAGGTTGTCGCGTACTACCGACATATCTGAGTCCACATGTGCATGTCAGGACGCAGATGGCAAACTCAGTCTTGCAAGTAAATTGACCCTTGATGTTAATAGGGTCAGGACTGAAAGGAGTATTATACTGAGTAGTTGATTTGCCAAATTTACAAGCCCTGCAAGAAGTGCAGCGCTTGAACCCAAATAGAGATTTCATCCAATCCTGTTTTTTCCTAAGTTCTGGAAAATCGTGGCAAATATGTGACCTAAGGGAAGGGCCCTTCCGAAAGGTCACAGTGGGACCATCAGGCAATCTAGGTTTCAAAACCTGGTCAGTTTGTAAAACCGGCCATCTTTTAGTCACAATAGATTTTATTTGTCTAGCTTGTCTACTATAGGAGGTAATTAACCTGGGTGCCCCAGTATAGTCATCAGGGACAGTGTCTGTCACGTTGTTATGTGTCTGAACAAGCAAGGACTCACGAGTTCTATTTTTAGATTTCTGCACAGCCGTCTTTAAGATAGATTCGCGGTAACCCCTTTGTCTGAAACGATCAAGAGCCTCATTGGTACAGACATCAAGATCAATCTCTGTACTGCAGATTCTCTTGATCCTAAGTAGCTCACCTAGTGGGATGTTATCTACTACATGTCTGGGGTGTGCACTGCTTGCGTGAAGAATACTGTTGCCAGCAGTGCTTTTCCTGTGCAATTTGGTTGCCAAATGTCCGTTATGTACAAATACTTTGACATCCAAAAACTCTGCCTCGCAATTACTGATAGATTTAGTAAACTTAAGGTTTTCTTGATTGGAATTAAGACTGGTGACAAAATTCTCTGCACTGATAAAATCCCCTTGCCACAAAACAAAAACATCATCAATATAACGGATCCAAATCAAAACATGTTGATCAAAAGCAACAGCGTGTTGTCGCCTGAGGACCTGCTCCTCCTACCAGCCTACGTGTAAACACGCATAGCTGGGGGAAAAACAGGCCCCCATAGCAACTCCACGTTTTTGTATAAACAAATCATTACCAAACAAAAAGAAATTGTTGTTAAGGCACCATGTGGTCAACTCAATTAATACTTTGTTGTGACAATAACAGTTGATGGGTCTTTTTCCGAGGAAAAATTCAAGAGCTTTAAGACCCGATGTGTGCTCTATGCTCATGTAGAGCGACTCAATGTCCAATGTAAGCATCAACATGTCATTGTCCCATGGGATGTTTTTAATTTTGGCAATAAAATCGCCGGTGTCCTTAACATAGGTAGGCAAATCCTTAACCAGGTCCTGGAGGAAATAGTCAATGTACTGTGTGACATGTTCGGCCACCCCCCCAATGGCCGAGATGATAGGCCGGCCAGGGACTGGTTCTACCTGCTTATGAATCTTTGGGAGTAAATATAACTTGGGCAATATAGGAAACTCAATGTGGAGAAATAAAAATTCCTGAGAGGAAATCATACCATCTCTCTTACATTGATACAACAACTTTTTCAAACCATCTCTAGCGTCATTGAAGTGTTTGATGGTTGTTTTGGAATAACAAGTTGGATCATTAAGTTGTCTTTTTGCTTCCTTGATATAAGCTTCTTGGGGCCAAATAACTATATTCCCCCCTTTGTCCGCACTAGTAACAACAATATTCTGATCATTTCCCAACTTTTTAATGAGTGAAAAGTAGTTATTTTCATGTTTGCTCTTGTAACGTTTCTTATGTTTCACCTTGTGATGTAATTGTTTGAGATCCTCAACCACCACGTCCTGAAAAATATCAATCGAATCTCGAGGCATGGTGGGATTAAATTTTGACTTAAGCTTGAAAGGGCTGATGTTAGCCCCAACTTGTGCAATTGATGCCGCTCTCAATTCCTCTTGAGTGGAAGTCGTATCAGGAGATATAGAAATGTCAGAGGCCAAATGATGTAAAGTTAGCAAAGATTTGGTGTATCTGGAGGGTAGAGCTAGTGGTATGTTGTTGCTACCATTAGAGTTAGTATGATCCTTTTCTTTGTCTGTTTCTTTTTCATTTGAGCCCTCCTTAATGTTGAAGAATTTCTTAAGTTTTAGTTTCCTTATGTACATGTAGACATCTATGCGAGTTCTTGCATAGTTGAAATCAGATGCAGGGCAGTATGTTAACCCCAAACTTAAAAGTTATTTTTCCGCTTCAGTGAGGGTAACATCAGATAAGTTAATTACTGTATTGTCGCTCATTTCTTTTTGCACTAATATTGCCGCTTTGGTTTTTTGGGTGATTTTCCGCTTTTTCCGGCGTTCGCTTCTCCTTTTGTTGCACCTGGCTCGCTTAGCTGCTTTTGCTGCCCCTTCTGTGGATGTTTGGTCCGGGGCCTTAGAGTCTGTAACCGATCCGAAACTAAAAAATCAACTTCTTCCCCAAGGTCAAGGATCAGAGAATTGGTGTCCCACTGAGTATTGCCATCCTCATCCGATGTCTGACCACTTGTGAGCGAATCATTGTCGCTTATTTGTTGATTATTGGTCATTGCAGATGGTGCATGTGCTGAGGTGGAGGCTTCTGCTTGGCTTATATTTCCTTGTTTAGCTTGTTGTGCTAGCTGTAACTGTTGCGCTAATTTCGAACGCTTGGCGCTATCAAACTCACCCGCAAACGTATAAATGCGCCCTTGAGCGTAGTCCTCCTTATCTCTGGCAAATTTATAAACCTTTCTTGCCTTGATCTTTTCTTCCTGTTTGTACAATTTTTCATCAATCTCTTTTCGTCCTTTAGCAATCATTTCGTGGGGTTCAAGTTTTTGCAAAGAGTCATTTATTTCCTCAATCTCCTTGATTAATATTTCCCTGTCAATAGATGCATACTTTACAAGGATTTGTATCAATTTAGTGGAGGATTCCAAGTTTGTTTGTCCCCATTCTTTCAACATGTTAGGATTAGGCTTGTCATAGCTAGGGGCTAATAAGATGCGCAAACCCCGTGGTACACGATTTTCTTCCAAATACATTGAGAGAGATTTATGCTCCCACCACTTGGACATTTCCTGATACATGCACTTTTCCAATCTTTTAAGTGCTACTTGTATTTGTCTTTCCGTTGTATTATCATTAGCAGACACATTTGCTTTTATATTTACTCCAGAATTGGGTGTAACCTTGGGAAGGTTAGAATAGAGTACGGCAGCCGCCGCCTCTCTGCCACGCACGGTTTCCGCTGACACGGTGTCAGACTTCAAATTGCTTTTCAAATATATATATATATATATATATATATATACATAGGTTGTTCCCGGCTTGAAATATCTCCACGAGTGTTATTCTTGAAAGACATGATTATTCCATTTTTGTCTTATCTTCTGCTGAAGTTCAGTTACGTCGATCGGTACTTCGTTTACCTCATCATTTGATATAGCTTCACATAGAAATTTGCACATTTCGTCAAACACGAATCTCTGTCTTGGCTCATTGAATTGAGAGAAAGTCTCAAAAATTATGCGCGGGGAATTTTTAAGGAGATATCTAATCCAATTACGCGCCATCCTAATTAACGTATCGCGTTCCTTACCACCAGGAAGCTGACTTCGTCGTTGGGGAACATCAGAAACGTCGGACCCAAGAAGCGGTCCAAAAGGAGAGTAAAGATTAGCAACAGCATTAGGAATGCGTCTTCGAACAGACGGAGAAGAGGAGAAAAGTACAGGAGCAACAACATGAGGACTAAACACAGGAGCAGTAGGAGTAACCACAAGAGCAGAAGTAGCGGGAACAGCAAGTTGAGAAGGTATAGGCAGTGGAGCAGTAGGAACAGGAGCAGGTAGAGGAATAGGGACAGGAGGATTCGCAAGAACAAGACCAACGACAGGCTGACCAGCAGCCGCCGGAACGACAGGTTGAGGAACAGGGGGAACCACAGGCGCTGTAATATCCTGTGCATATGGAGGAGGTGACTTCAGTAGGTAGGACAACAAAGGATCCTCAACTGCTTCCTCTCCCTTCTTATCAGTACTCGATGGTAGAGCGGGATAACACTTATCCACCGCCATACGTTGTAATCTAGCAAAAACTTCCTTTTCCTTCTTGTCTTTGTCTCTCTGGAACTGCTCTGCATTTCTCATTGTCGTAACGATACCTTCCCTCTTATTACGTTTAAGCTGTTTGATTTCTTTCTGCTTGGCTTCTTTACGCCATAACCGAAAGGAATCGAACATGGCCGGCCTTGCTTTCTTTTTGAACAATTTTGCTTCTAGATTATCCAAAATTGCTGTTTCGAAACTACCATGAGGTGGCCAACTAAGGACACCGTCATCTTTAGTGTAACGGACCCAACACTCATTATATGCGATAGGACCCACACCATGGCGACTATATAACTAATAGACTGGAGTTCCAACTGGAGGTATCGGACATGAATCCTCCAATCGGGAATCCGCACCACAACCTTTAAAGCAACTAAACAAAGTACTACGGCCAGGCATTGTGCACACTAACCGAGTTTCACAAACTTCAAGGGTTATCGATTTACGATATCCTCACAAAAATGTAAGACCCTTGGTCTTTGGCAACTGCAATCGTCAAAATGAAACAACTAAGAACCAAGTACTAAGAACCACAAATGCAATGGAACCATGCAAACAACCAAGCACCAACAACAACTAAGGACTCTGGGAGCGACCCACAAATACTTAACTGAAAGAACAATGGCGTCACCAGGAAGGCCCGTCAATCGTCTCGCTGTACAAAGTTCTACGCCAGGCGCCAAAACAGGTCGACAGTCAGGGCATCAGTCCGTCACAGCCGTCAGGAGGCGGGGGATCTTCGCGGGAAAAGTCTTCGGGCCACTTGTTTCGACAACAGGATCGATGAAGCGGGGTGCACCTTCCCTCGGAGATTTCACACGAAGTTCCTCACGATCGTCGGGCTTTGGACCAGTACCGCTGATGTCGCCCCACGTTGGGCGCCAACTGAAGGACTGGGTTTTCATAAGACCCAGCGGTGCCAGGGGACAACACCTGAAACCTTCGTGAGTTACCTGTTCCGGCATACAAATGACAGAGACATGGGACACTTCCTTCGGCGTCAAAGATCGAGGTTTATTTACTGCAGGGAACACAGAATTCACAAGAAGTACAACGTATGTAGGTTCTAGGAGACTGCTTCAAATTGCATCTGTGGATCGCTCCTTTTATACAGTTTTTCTTCATAGAACAACATGGCAAACAAAAGGTTACAACCCAGTTCCCACAGTAAATTTCATAGGGGGTCGCTTTCATGTATTCAAGGTCCCGGAACATAATTACAGTAGCATCGCCGGTTCCCAACTGTAAAAGTACATCTTCCCACCATTAGTGCATTCCATTCCGGCTGTAAACGAGTCAGAAAACAGGTGCAGAGGAAGACAAAGATAGTCAACAGATTGAAAAGAGTGTAAGGGGGTGATATCGGAAACACGATTGCAGGAATCAAAGGAGACATGCCTAATGAATGCACGGCTGAAACAATAGACCGGCGCGGCAAGATGAGCCTTGAACGAGGACATCTGCCTTTGCAGTGTCATCCCCCTCGTCATAAAGACACCCTCAAAGGAACACATGTCTTCAGCAAGAGCTTGGAAATCCCAGGGTCACAAAGCGGACAGCGTCCGTTCGCTGGCTACTTGAGGGCAAGAGATAAAATGGCTGCCATATCTAAAATGGAACCCGTGGGTTCAGATGAAGAAACCCACGAACAAGATGAACGGTTCAGGTCAGCATAGCGAAAACGCGTACACCCACTAAACTCGTCATTTGCGGTTCATAGATACCAAACTCGTCTATATTCGAACGAGTTGAAAACACCACTATAATTGTCACAGAACCTCACCTCTTTAGTTATCTCAAGGAAAGAACGAGTTAAGTCATCTGCAGTAGAAAGCTCATTTAAGCAGATGTCGAAAGCAGTTTTACAGGATGCGATAAGCTGCTTAGTCAATACCGCAGGGTCTACTTTGGACCAACGAAGAGCATACCCATTTGTTTTGTTCAGCTCTAATGATCCCATCACCTGGTTCACATGGTTCTTTCTCACAATGTTTTGAGCCTGTTGTTGTAACTTAAGACAAAGTGGATAATGGTCACTCAACACAATAGTCCCTATCATAAAGGACAACAAACTCGGGACAAGGGTGTGTGAAACCAGCATAAAATCAATGGTGGAGACAAAGCCTTACCATTGAAGGTCAGGGACTTAATCACAGTGGTGGGAACAAGTTCATTTACAAATCCCAAATCATAAAGAGACATTAAATCATTGAGATGATCCCCAGCCTTAGTGTGTGCAAAATGGCAATTGAGTACCCCCTCTTCGGTATAAATGCCACACATTTTTGGGTTATCTGATTTACACAGTGCACAGTTAAAATCCCCCAGCAGATTTCTCCCCTAACAGAACATCCAAAATAAATTTCAATTACTGATGACTATCCGTTTAAAATTCCAAATCTTCCCTTCCTCCAACGTTACAGCTCCTTTAAATATTTTCACCACACAGCATAATCCAGAAAAATGAGAAACATTACTTGTCCCCTTGGGCAGTTTGACCTTCAACAACCCCCTGCTTTAACTTGCAGTGGCTCGACAGCTTTGTGCAAATCAAACTGATCCTTTTTTCCTGCAACAGTTGTTCTTTCTTTTTCCCCTTCTCAGCTACTTTCCCTACATTGATGTCATTAGAACAGTATTGACCTACTCAGCAAGGACACAACATATTACAAGGTTTACGTTTCCTGAATACCTCAAAAGGACAAATCCCAGTCATGCTATGTGAGTGTGAATCTACACGCTCCCACTCTTTTCTTCACTACTCCTGTGCAGTCTTTACCACCAGCATGAGCAATTTGTATAGTTGCCTTCAATGTACGATTGAATCTCTCAATCATCCCAGTTGTCTCGGTATGATGTAAAGAACACTTCTTTTGCCGAATGACCCTTTCACAGAAGAGCTTCTCAAACTCCTTAGAGGTCAATTGCACTCTATTATCTATGGGGATACATTTTGGACTTCTTTCCGTTAAAGGTTCATCAGTCAAAAACCTAATCACAGCCACAGTGGTAATTTCCTGCACTACACCAACTTTTGGCCATCTTGAAAGAATGTCCTTTTGGTCAAACAAATACTTGGGCACACAACCAACCTCTTTAGACTTACAGATGCACATGTGCCCACTATGAGCAAGATCAATAAGACGATCTCTGACTCCACATGGAGGAACCAGTTTCTGTCCTCTTAACACTAAATTGTTGCTGGCAGAGAATTCATCTAAAACCTTCCAAACCGAAGAGATTCGGATCAGTACCAAACTGCTTTTCACCTGCAGTGATGAGCGATCTCACCCTTTGGAGATAAACATTACTTTCAATTTCACCCAGTCACTCATCGTCCAATGGACAACCATCAGATACCATACATACTTTGATGTCTTCGTCTTTCCACCAAGTGTCATCATCCACTTATGTATTTTCTTAATGCGTAACTAATCTTGAAAAATGGTCTGCACCCTTACTGTTGATACCAGGAATGTATGATACCAGAAAATGGTAATCTTGCAAGGCAATCATCCACTTACAGATACGGCTAGAAAAAACGTCCAATCCCTTCCTGTCAAACATGTCTTGAAGGGGTTTATGATCTGTGTGAACCATAACTTTAACACCCCACAAAACTGCCTAAACTTTCTTATGGCCAAAAACACAGCTAGCGCTCCTTTATCGATCGCGGAAAATTTCATCTCTACACACCTGAGAGAACACAAAGCAAATGCAATAGTCGCCCCCCCTCCCCCCAATTTTCTGCCTCTGACTCAAAACTGCCCTGAAATCTATATCACTGGCATTCATGATGAAATAACAAGGCATACCAGGTATGAAATTCCTCATGCACTGGACTGAGATCAGACTAGACTTGACCTTCTCAAACCCCCGTTGACAATCAGTATCCCACACAAACTGGACTCCTTTCTTAAACAGATTGTGAATGGCACTAAGAACGCCTGAACTCTTCATTGCACATAGGATTTGGTAGCCCTACTAGATTATTAACCAAATCCTCTTTGGGTTTATTACCACTTGCAGTAATTGTGTGCCCCAAGCAAGTGATCTCAGTTTGGCAAAACTTACATTTATTAATTTTCAACGGGAACCCCTTGAAACTCAAGATGCTCAAAGCCTACCTGAATTCCTCCAAGTGGGTTTCCAAAGAATAAGTGAATATTAGCACATCATCTTGAAAGAACTTTACACCAGAAAGTCCCCCCAGGATTTCTGACATGAGACTTTGGAACACAGATGCTGCTGAGCATAAAAAAAACTGCATTCTGGAGAAAGGGAAAACTCCGAATGGCATAATGAAGGACGTAAGATCCTTTGACTCTTCAGCCAGCCTAACCTGATAGAATGCGGCTGTCAAGTCCAAGGTAGTAAAACACTTGGCATCTCCCAATATGCTAATCATTTGAGTGATGTTGCAAAGATTAAATCTATCCTATATAACTTCCTTATTCAAATTCTTAAGGTCCACCCGCAGTCTGATCTCACCCGAAGCCTTTGTGGCAGCCATCCACTGTGAGGCCTCAATTGTCTCTATTATAACTTTTGCACAGAAACAATCAAATTCCTTTTCAACAGGGTCCTGTAAACTAAAAGGTATATTTCTTACTTTGCAGGTAACTGGTATTGCCCCATCCTTAAACTTGATGTAATGTACATAACCCCTGCCACAACCAACGTTATCAAAAACACTTTAGGAAATTCACTCATAAATAATTCTGAAGTATATACATTTTCAGAATGATACAGCAAAGGTAGTGGTGGGTTTTGACAGTTACACCTCAAATTCTACAAAAAGTCTTAATTCGTACTGGTTGTTTCTGAACAGATTCTTATTTGTCTAGTATTGGTGCCCCTCAAGGTAACAGTAGCATCCCACTACCAAGGATGTTGGCTCAATGATAAACCAATGGAAATCGTTGTTAAGAATTTTTTTAAACTACTTGTACCTCGGCACTCCAATCTTTAGTATCATACAAGCATTCGCTATCTGGGGAGTCAAATCCCAATCCTGATCTGTTTAGAGTGTCCTGATTACTGATCTATTGAACAAACATTACCTAAGTCTATCTGCAGAAAGAGAACATCAAAATATTGCATTCATTCAGTAATTTAATATGTCATTAGAAAAAAAGTTCTTCTCAATACAATTCTTATTAAAATTACATAGTGCACTATATAAACAGTGTTGTTGCACATTCTTCTTCACTTTGATCCCGAAGAACTGATGCTGGCAGCGGACATGTGTTTCGCTACTGAACATAACTTCCTCAAGGCTTATTCTTCGTGGTATTGATAGACAACTATGGCATGTCATGAAGATTCCCAGAACGAATAAGTTCCTAGACCTTATTTTAAAAAAAGATACGTCGTTTTCTAATCCAAAGAAAACGGCTTTTCGTAACCCCTAAGGCCCGAAAATGTACTTCTTTCTTGACGATTTTTGTGTCTGAGCAGTATTTGTGGCAGCTTGCTATTTGACGGGTATCTCTGTAAATAGGACTATGTTAGGTCCTATGTTCGGCGCACGATGATAGGGCATGGAAAAGGCTACTCTACAATCATGGTTAGTCCATAGATGCCATAGATGTCTATCAATAACATGAAGAATAAGCCTTGAGGAAGTTACGTTCAGTAACGAAAGGCTAGCCCAAAGCCTGCGAGGTCGGGTCAGAGCCCGCAGGACAGGCCATAAACCAGCTGATCACGGCCATTCAAGAGCTAAAATGGCCGGCCCAAATCCACCAAGCCTAGTCCAGCACTGTACAGGTAGCGCAGAGCTGACAAGGCCTCCCGAGAGCCAAAAGAGCCGGTCTTGAGCCCGCGGGGCAAGTACAACACCGACCCAGCGAGTCCAATGGAAAGGGAGGCCAGCTGCCGCTGCTGGCCTCGGTGCAGGCCTGGTAAGGCCAAACCTTGGAAGGAAGTCCACCGCCGAAAAGTTGAATCCAGCGCTTACTAGTTCTGTCCAGAGCCAACAGGACCCGGCAAGCATCAGCAGGGCCAGTCCAGAGCCACCAGGACCCGTCAAGCGTCAGCAGGACCAGTCCAGAGCCACCAGGACCCGTCAAGTGTCTGCAGGGCCAGTCCAGAGCCACCAGGACCCGTCAAGCGTCAGCAGGGCCAGTCCAGAGCCACCGGGACCTGACATGCATCAGCAGGGCCAGTCCAGAGCCACCAGGACCCATCAAGCATCAACAGGGCCAGTCCAAAGCCACCAGGACCCGTCAAGCATCAACAGGGCTAGTACAGAGCCACCACGACCCGTCAAGCGTCAGCAGGGCCAGTCCAGAGCCACTGCTGGGGAACATGTCACACACCGACTCCAACCGTGCCTGGAGTCAAAATGGTGGGCAGAGAGAGGTGCCCCTTGACAGCACCAGGACCTTGTCAGGCCCTAGCAGCAGCTCGGCCAGCAATGGGTGATGGTGTGCTTGGGTAGATCCAAAGCGCAGCACACAGAATTTGCCACAAAAATTGACTATATGCTTGTTGTTTTACCAATTTCTCTGTTGCTTCACTCGTTTCATGGCTGTCGGCTTATGTTGAGTTTAGTTCTTGCTTCCTTGCACGCTGCCCCCTGCTGGCCATCTCAACGCTTCATTTCTGTCAACCATGGTCCGCCTGGGTTATTTGCTGCCTCTCTGCTCGCCTGCTGCCCCCCCTCCCTGCTGGCCACCTCAACCCCTACTCTTGCACGACTACTTCTGGAATGACCTGTGCTAAGCTTTTACCTTAGAGATTGGGCAAACTCATGGCCACAGAGAGAAAATAGTCTGTCCCCATACTGATGCTGTTTGTTCCCATTTATTATACACTTTCTTTCTTTGTCTACTTCCTTTGCTCCTATCCCCTCTCTCCTGAATCTCTCCCCTCGCCTGCTACACCGCCTAGCCCCCTGTCCTTTTGTGCCCTTTGACTAAGCACTCCTTCTCTCCTTGTTGGGGAAAGATCCAAAATTAACAATCAGGAGTCTCAGCGAACCCACTGAGAGAGTCCAAAGCGCTAAGGGAGCCACTCACAATTGAGGTTTGGTATGGCACCCCTTGCCAAAGCACTCCCTCTCCGCTTTTTGGGGAAGGAGCCAGTATGTAGGCCTTGGAGTCTCACAGGCCCCTCAGAGAGAGTCCACTGCGTAAAGGGAGCTTCTCGCAACAGAGATGGGAAAATGATACCACTTCCCTTGGGATCACAGCTTTCTGGACTTTGGATGCAGTTTTGACTCATCTACCGGTTTGTGTCCCCTTCACCCTCCCCCTCCTCTTTCCATGCCGTGTCTCTCACCCTCTCCTTCACTTTCCCTCCTTCATTCTCTGTCTACTTCCCCTGCTCCTACCCCCCTCCCCTGAATCTCTCCCCTTGCCTGCTTTTTCCATTATGTATATGTCCTTTTTGTTTGTCTTGACCTTACAAGTAACTATGTTGCCATGCTCTAATAACTGTGTAATCTTTGTAACAATGAAACCTGCAACTATGATCTGATACTCATGTAAAGCGCTCTGATACCTCCGGGTCTAGCCAGCACTATATAAAACCTTTCAAATAAAATAAACAGATAGATGCACAAGGCAGAGAAGCGTTTTAAGACTGCATTGGAATCCTGCGCGCAGAGGGTACCGTGAAGCTGAGAACGCAACTCACGGTTGGTGGCTCACGAACATGAAAAATCCTCACACGAAGCAAAGCGAGTTGGAGGCAGCATGAACTAGGTGAGTGGTTGAGAGTATGCGGCTCGTGTAAAATACGAGTCTGAAGGAGTTGTGAGGCCTCTGCGAAGCGGAGACTTCTTTGAAATTTAAAAAAGGGCTTGAAAAGAAAACAAAATGCTGCTATGCTGGTCAATGTTAAATAAGCTGGAAGGAGAGCTTATAACAACTTGAGAAAACAGTACCTTTCACGGAACTTAGTAGAGTGATTCCTGGAAACAGTAAGATAAAATCCTAAATCAAGGGTATTAGAGCTTCCCAGTAGAGATCGAAAGGTTGTCTGATAGTCGCCAATGTGAAAGTAGACTCAATGCAAAGTTAATATTGAAGAGAAGAAGCTTTATTGTATGCAAGAGAAATTCCAGCCACAGCATAGTCCTACTCCAGGAGCCCTCAAAAGTCTAGTTTCGATGTTCAAAACATAACAATCCACATTCCCATTCCAGCATTCCCCAGAGCAAACCACACAGTACAATAAGAGGTGGTAGAAAGAACATACCACCTTAACATTTTCAACAATACCACATAATGTGAAGGCGGGCCAACAGGGCCGGACTGGGAACCAGAACCGGCCCTGGCAAAGTGCTCGGCCGGCCCCCTCCCCCCCCTCCGGGAGGAGGGGGAGGTGTGGCCGCGCTCTGTGCCAAGGCCGGTTTACGGCCGTTTTTGTTACAGGGCCGTTTTTGCAGCATAACGGCCCTGTAACAAAAACGGCCCCCAGGGGGCCAAAACCGGCCCCCAACCATGCGGCCCACCGGGGGATTGCCCGGTGCCCGCAACGGCCAGTCCGGGCCTGCGGGCCAAGCAGTCCTGAACTGTGACCATTGTTATCTTGCAGCCCAGTTACAATGGGCATTGCGTTGGCTGACTGACCCTGTCGCTGCATAGGCTCTACAAGTTCGAGAGATATTGAAAGTCAAATCACTGTAATTGTGACCCAGGATTGTGAGCTGATGGGAAGAACTCTCTCTCAGTGTTGGCAAATCACTTTTGGGGCAGAGTATTGAGACATAGAACTTCCATATATTCCTGGTTCGTCCTTTTGAAGGATTCATAAGTTCGGAAGGGTAGTTTTGACTGCCCAAAGACAAATTTGGACACAGGTCTGCATTGTTATATGAGGGGTTTTATACTATTATAGAGCATGCCACTCTTTCCAAACATTCCCACAGGAATATCCAATTCCCACATGGCAATTCCTAGTTTAATGCAATAACTAGCATTTTTTAAACAATTAGTCAGCGAGCACAGAAGCAACTCCCTCAACCAACACATTGCTCTACACCTTACTAGGGATGGGTAGGGCCAAGAAGGCCATCACCAGATTATGTACAGCTTTGATACTGATTACGAAATTGGAGTATTGTGACTTCAGTTCAACTTGGGAGCTGGACTAGAAATGAAATATTGCAGCAGAAATGGAGCACAAATGTGTCTTACACCAAAACTGTATCAAGAAATTACTGGTTTGAAACTGGGACAACATCACACCATACACCGTACATACCTTACCACTGCCCAACTGATAAGAATATTTTGCACTGTCCCCGAACAGTTGTCCAAGATGTCAAGCAAGTACAATGGATCTCCTACATATGTTTAAGACATGTATCAAAATACAATTGTTCTGGGAGTGCGTTTAAAACACAATACAAAGTGTGACCGACATATACATAGAGAAATGTTTCTTTTCAGTTTGATGCCCTTCCCAAATTAACGGAAATAAGAGACCTTGGGCCTCATTTATGAGGCTGTGCATCACTTTTATGCCGCCGGTGCGTCACTTTTTGTGACGCACCAGTGGCGTAAAAAATGCGCCTTGTTGCGCCATATTTACAAAGTGACGCATCTAGGTAGATGCTTCACTTTGTAAACCCCTGCGCCAAATTATACCTGCGCCAGGTGTAATGTATGCAAGGGCGGCGTATTGACGCAAGGAAGGGTCGTAGAAGTGACGTAGTGAAATCTATGAGATTTCACTGCATCACTTTTAGGACGCCGTTGCGTCAAAATCTTGCACCTGCCTCACAGCAGGCGTAAGACTGACGCATGCCCTTTCACATGGGGCTTGCCCCATGTGAAAGGACACATTGCTGGAGTTGCGTCACTTTTGTGACACAGTCCAGCAATGCGTCACTTTTGCGCTTACAGATACATCAGAAATACTGACGTATCTGTAACTCCTTGCGACCTGATGCGTCATACATTAAATATGACGCATCAAGATTGTCGCAAGGAGTGCGCATTGAGAAGTGACGCAGCACTGATGCGTCATTTCTCATAAATGAGGCCCCATGTTTATCAACCTGTCTCTTATACTAGGCAAAAGACTCCTGGCCTAGAAGTAAAAGACTGCCAAACCCCCTACAAGGGAACGAAGGAATATGGAGTTGAAAGCAAACTGCTACACAACATCAAAACAACAGAGGCAACGATATACCCAAATCACCAGCTGGGACCCAATGTTATTGAACCTACCTGAAAATATTAATTAGAAATCCACTTGAATACCAACCACGTTCCAAGAGTCAAGGGTGTTTGGTTGTGGCGCCCCCTGGACATATTGAAATAGTAGAGGTTCAATACTACATCCAACCTGGAAAAATTACTCAGGAGTGTTGACTTCCCCCCGACTCTCGCCAATCTGTATAAAAACCTGACTTAATCTAGGAGGTTTTTAAATCTTATTAGGGGCTCATGTTCTACTCCTGTAACCTGCTATGCTCCATGCAATCTGCAGGCCTGGGAAGGACATCTAATACCCCAATATCAAAGTTTAAAGTCATCCATAAGTTATTGTTACATACCCAGGAGAAAACTGGCATGCAAACTTAATAACTCTGAATGTCTTCACCTTTCTATTTTCCTTCTTCTCTCTGTATTTGTTCTTTTTGATTGTTTGTGATTTAATGTTACATAAAATTCTAGTCATCCTCAGCTAACTCTTACATGTACTACTCGATGAAAGAAAAGTTTAAAAAAACAAGGATTTTCCTCCCTCCCGGTTACAAATGACGTTATAAAAAATGCGAGTTGTGTTATTGTTATCTATTTGATCTCATCTCAAATACCATGGTAAAATTAACACTTTATTGACAGCTTCCCATCTGTAATTCTATATATATATATTTCAAGCCGGGAACAACATATACATATATGTATATATATATATATATATATATATATATATATATATATATATATATATATATATATATATATATACATATATATATATATATATATATATATATATATATATATATATATATATATATATAGATCAACGGCAGTCTCCAAAAGCTCAGTCGGAACGACCAAAGGAAACCGCACGAATCCAACGTGTTTGAAGGCACAAAGTTTATTTACAAGCCGAGTCCAACTAAATCTGACGCGTTTCGGGCATCCGCCCTTGCTCACAGACAGTCAGTAAGTAAAACTTTCACAGATAAATAGCTAGTGCTTCACAGCTTTTTTCAATTAGCATTTTTTTCAATTAGTATTTTTTTCTCTCTGTTTTCTGTTTTTTTTCATACATAACACCATGTGCTCATAGAAATAAAGGACATACTCCAAATTAAGTACTGGGAAGTCTGTTTTCCAAACAATTCCAAAACTTATATATAAAAAGTTGTTTTTAACTATAATGGAAATGGTTAAAATCCATTTTGGTAAATACATCGGGTCATAGATCCAAAACTTCTACGGAAATATGTTTTAAGCCCAGTATAAAATATAAACATCATGCAATAATTTTTGTAACAATAAATAAATGCATAAAATGCAAAAGAATATACAAAAATTATACAGATTATAACGCCATATTGAAAATTTACATTGAATACAATACAGTTTGTACTAGTCAACCTAGTCAATGTGCAAAATATGCAATAAAGTGCATAGATGTTTCCATAAAGTGCAAATGCAATATGGACATGTAAAGTGACGAGTGCCAACAGTGCAAATTATGCAAAGAATATAGACAATAGGATAAAATCCAAAATGACAAGGTCATGGATGTATTCAATGTAATATGGAAATAAAGAGCATAAATGTAGAATTTTAAGTGGCCCAATTGCTATACTTCAAAAGAAATAAATTCCATTGAGGAGAAGCAATGTTAATTCATTGTTGTCAATAAAGTTAGACAGAAAACAGACATTCTCAAGTAGTACCACGTGGCTGTGTCCAGAACAAGTGAATAAAAAAACTTATACTATCACCAAAAAGCAAAAAAGTAAGAAAGACTTGTATAGCAAAAGCTATGAAGCCACTTATTAAGGGAAGGTAATGAAAGTAATACAATCATTATAGGAAAACAAACTAATATATTGGGGAAGATAAAGTACTGGAGGTGTGGGGCGGCTGCCGAAAAAACTAACCAACCTGAAACTAATCCAAAAGGGTTCAAAGAAAAACGCATAAATCCTCTGTAGTATTCAGTCCATTTGGAAATCGACTGTCTAGTTCCAAAATGAATTGGGACTCAAGTCTCCGAAGCAACTTATCCCTGTCACCGCCCCTAGTAGGTTTCTCCACAGAGGCGATAAAAAAGTAAGTCAGGCACTGTAAATCATTGTTATGAATACTCTTAAAATGCCTGGCCACCGGGTAAGCTGGGTCATTGTTGACGATGGCACGTAAGTGCTGGAGAATCCTGACATGCACAGGTTGTCGCGTACTACCGACATATCTGAGTCCACATGTGCATGTCAGGACGTAGATGGCAAACTCAGTCTTGCAAGTAAATTGACCCTTGATGTTAATAGGGTCAGGACTGAAAGGAGTATTATACTGAGTAGTTGACTTGCCAAATTTACAAGCCCTGCAAGAAGTGCAGCGCTTGAACCCAAATAGAGATTTCATCCAATCCTGTTTTTTCCTAAGTTCTGGAAAATCGTGGCAAATATGTGACCTAAGGGAAGGGCCCTTCCGAAAGGTCACAGTGGGACCATCAGGCAATCTAGGTTTCAAAACCTGGTCAGTTTGTAAAACCGGCCATCTTTTAGTCACAATAGATTTTATTTGTCTAGCTTGTCTACTATAGGAGGTAATTAACCTGGGTGCCCCAGTATTGTCATCAAGGACAGTGTCTGACAGGTTGTTATGTGTCTGAACAAGCAAGGACTCAGGAGTTCTATTTTTAGATTTCTGCACAGCCGTCTTTAAGATAGATTTGCGGTAACCCCTTTGTCTGAAACGATCAAGAGCCTCATTGGTACAGACATCAAGATCAATCTCTGTACTGCAGATCCTCTTGATCCTAAGTAGCTCACCTAGTGGGATGTTATCTACTACATGTCTGGGGTGTGCACTGCTTGCGTGAAGAATACTGTTGCCAGCAGTGCTTTTCCTGTGCAATTTGGTTGCCAAATGTCCGTTATGTACAAATACTTTGACATCCAAAAACTCTGCCTCGCAATTACTGATAGATTTAGTAAACTTAAGGTTTTCTTGATTGGAATTAAGACTGGTGACAAAATTCTCTGCACTGATAAAATCCCCTCGCCACAAAACAAAAACATCATCAATATAACGGATCCAAAGCAAAGCATGTTGATCAAAAGCAACCGCGTGTTGTCGCCTGAGGACCTGCTCCTCCTACCAGCCTACGTGTAAACACGCATAGCTGGGGAAAAAAAAGGCCCCCATAGCAACTCCACGTTTTTGTATAAACAAATCATTACCAAACAAAAAGAAATTGTTGTTAAGGCACCATGTGGTCAACTCAATTAATACTTTGTTGTGACAATAACAGTTGATGGGTCTTTTTCCGAGGAAAAATTCAAGAGCTTTAAGACCCGATGTGTGCTCTATGCTCGTGTAGAGCGACTCAATGTCCAATGTAAGCATCAACATGTCATTGTCCCATGGGATGTTTTTAATTTTGGCAATAAAATCGCTGGTGTCCTTAACATAAGTAGGCAAATCCTTAACCAGGTCCTGGAGGAAATAGTCAATATACTGTGTGACATGTTCGGCCACCCCCCCCCCAATGGCCGAGATGATAGGCCGGCCAGGGACTGGTTCTACCTGCTTATGAATCTTTGGGAGTAAATATAACTTGGGCAATATAGGAAACTCAATGTGGAGAAATTCAAATTCCTGAGAGGAAATCATACCATCTCTCTTACATTGATACAACAACTTTTTCAAACCATCTCTAGCGTCATTGAAGTGTTTGATGGTTGTTTTGGAATAACAAGTTGGATCATTAAGTTGTCTTTTTGCTTCCTTGATATAAGCTTTTTGGGGCCAAATAACTATATTCCCCCCTTTGTCCGCACTAGTAACAACAATATTCTGATCATTTCCCAACTTTTTAATGAGTGAAAAATAGTTATTTTCATGTTTGCTCTTGTAACGTTTCTTATGTTTCACCTTGTGATGTAATTGTTTGAGATCCTCAACCACCACGTCCTGAAAAATATCAATCGAATCTCGAGGCATGGTGGGATTAAATTTTGACTTAGGCTTGAAAGGGCTGATGTTAGCCCCAACTTGTGCAATTGATGCTGCTCTCAATTCCTCTTGAGTGGAAGTCGTATCAGGAGATATAGAAATGTCAGAGGCCAAATGATGTAAAGTTAGCAAAGATTTGGTGTATCTGGAGGGTAGAGCTAGTGTGATGTTGTTGCAACCATTAGAGTTAGTATGATCCTTTTCTTTGTCTTTTTCTTTTTCATTTGAGCCCTCCTTAATGTTGAAGAATTTCTTAAGTTTTAGTTTCCTTATGTACATGTAGACATCTATGCGAGTTCTTGCATAGTTGAAATCAGATGCAGGGCAGTATGTTAACCCCAAACTTAAAAGTTGTTTTTCCGCTTCAGTGAAGGTAACATCAGATAAGTTAATTACTGTATTGTCGCTCATTTCTTTTTGCGCCAATATTGCCGCTTTGGTTTTTTGGGTGATTTTCCGCTTTTTCCGGCGTTCGCTTCTCCTTTTGTTGCACCTGGCTCGCTTAGCTGCTTTTGCTGCCCCTTCTGTGGATGTTTGGTCCGGGGCCTTAGAGTCTGTAACCGATCCGAAACTAAAAAATCAACTTCTTCCCTAAGGTCAAGGATCAGAGAATTGGTGTCCCACTGAGTATTGCCATCCTCATCCGATGTCTGACCACTTGTGAGCGAATCATTGTCGCTTATTTGTTGATTATTGGTCATTGCAGATGGTGCATGTGCTGAGGTGGAGGCTTCTGCTTGGCTTATATTTCCATGTTTAGCTTGTTGTGCTAGCTGTAACTGTTGCGCTAATTTCGAACGCTTGGCGCTATCAAACTCACGCGCAAACGTATAAATGCGCCCTTGAGCGTAGTCCTCCTTATCTCTGGCAAATTTATAAACCTTTCTTGCCTTGATCTTTTCTTCCTGTTTGGACAATTTTTCATCAATCTCTTTTCGTCCTTTAGCAATCATTTTGTGGGGTTCAAGTTTTTGCAAAGAGTCATTTATTTCCTCAATCTCCTTGATTAATATTTCCCTGTCAATAGATGCATACTTTACAAGGATTTGTATCAATTTAGTGGAGGATTCCAAGTTTGTTTGTCCCCATTCTTTCAACATGTTAGGATTGGGCTTGTCATAGCTAGGGGCTAATAAGATGCGCAAACCCCGTGGTACACGATTTTCTTCCAAATACATTGAGAGAGATTTATGCTCCCACCACTTGGACATTTCCTGATACATGCACTTTTCCAATCTTCTAAGTGCTACTTGTATTTGACTTTCCGTTGTATTATCATTAGCAGACACATTTGCTTTTTTATTTACTCCAGAATTGGGTGTAACCTTGGGAAGGTTAGAATAGAGTACGGCAGCCGCCGCCTCTCTGCCACGCACGGTTTCCGCTGACATGGTGTCGGACTTCAAATTGCTTTTCAAATATATATATATATATATATATATATATATATATATATATATATATATATATATATATATACATAGGTTGTTCCCGGCATGAAATATCTCCACGAGTGTTATTCTTGAAAGACATGATTATTCCATTTTTGTCTTATCTTCTGCCTTGCCCCAGTACCTGTATTATAAAGGCGGGCCAATCTCCGAAGTCAGGCACCTCTCTGTTAAATTAGGGGCTCATTAAGATGGGGCAGGTGACTGCCCCCACCGGGCCGGCGGTGGCGGTCCTTCCGCCATCTGTCTCCCATTTCCCACCGCCACATTACGATGGCGGGGGAATTGCTTAGTGACCACGACGGTCAAAAAGACTGCCCTCCATGCTTCCGCCACAGCAATCATCACGATTGCCTGGCTGAGCGGTCAGCGTGTGTGAAATGGTTGCGGTGCCTAGCAGGCTCCGCCAGCCAGATTACAATGCTGGGGTCAGCCAGCCTTTCCATGGCGGTTCCACCGCCATGAAAAGGCTTGCAGAGGCTGGATTCTGGGGCCCGTTGCTGGCCCCCTCTGTGTGGGGGAAGGGTCTCTGTGCACTGGGGGTACCAGTGGTACCCCCCTACATTTCCATGCACAAGGTGGCACGCACCGCATGGTGCCTGCCACGTTGTGCATTGAAATGCACTACATGGCGTTTGTTCATTGCAAACGGTGCTGCAGCCAGCAGCACCACCGGCAATGATTAGGGGGCTTGATGCGCCCGTCATAGTGGCGGGCACATCCTAATACATCAGCAGGACTGCCGACTTACCGGCGGACGGTCCCAGTTCTGCAGCGATGGCGGGCGGACTGATGTCCGCCTACCATCGTACTGAGCCCCTTAGATATTTAATGGCTTGGGGTCACCCAAGACAGTCATACAGCTAACGCCAAGAATGCATCAATAAAACATGTAGCGAGAAAAATAAAAGTTTATTTTTATTAACGCCTTAACCGCTGCGGTTTTTCCGCCGCAGTGCGGGCATTCTAAAGGGTGGGTGGGGCTTCGTCTGCCGTTGGCCGACGGCAGCACTGGGGAGGGAGTGCTCCCGTTGGCCACTGGCCGACGGGAGCACAGAAGGGGTTCAAAACATTTTTATATGGTCCTGGAAGAACACAATTCAACAAGGGAGCTGATTAGAATTCTTAAAATGATTTCAGACCCCATGACTCTTCACATGAGGTGAACTGTTGGAACTGGCCCTTTTTGCAGGGTTATCCCCAAACTTTTTAGTTCTTCCTCCCTTATTTTTCCTGACACGTGGACTCTGCGCACTTTACCACTGCTGATCAGTGCTAAAGTGCATATGCCCTCTGTGTAAATTGTTGTTGTGATTGGATACACATGATTGGCATATTTGTATCACCAAGAAGTCCCTAGTAAAGTGCACTGGGTGTGCCAGGGCTGGTGATGACAAATACTACTAGTGGGCCTGCAGCACTGATTTTGCCACACCCAGGAGTAGCCCCAAAATGGTGTCTCAGGACTGCCACCGCAGTGCCTGTGTGCATTCTGTGAACTTCCATGTCCTCCTGGTCAGTGTCCCCACTGACCAGACCTAACACTTCCCTTTTTGCGCACATTGGTCAACCCTATGGAAGACCCAAGGTATTCCCTTGGGCAGGGTGCAGTGTATGTGAAAGGTAGAGCATGTACTTGTGCATGTGACATGCTCTGGAAGTGAATTACAGCCATTTTCGTTTTTCACTGCTGCAAGGCTATCTTGTTCCATAGGCTATCATGGGGGATGCTGGCTACAGTGGCTACCAGCATATCTTAGAAACAAACAAGAGAGCAGACCAGGTCTGGGGGTGGTGTGTGGCCATAACAGTGACTTAGGAACAGTAGGCTACATATGTAAACCCAAGTTGATGGAGGTTATTGGAAACATATAGCTAGTACAAATCCCATCAGACCACCCTTGCGGTGGAGTTTACGTCACGTGGGAGTTGCAGATCAGTCCATATCCCCATCGGCCATATAGTGCCGGTGTAGAACTGGATGTCAGAAAACTAGCAACATGTTTACCATGTAGTGGACTAGATGATGTGCAGTGCTCAAAACAAAGTGATGTATAAAATTGACTACACAGACTCTGGAGGGGCATTTAAACAGAAGGCCGTGTGTCAAGGGATAAAAAACGCGCCTGGTAGAGCGACTACTCTATGGCGCTGTGTGCAGTACGGTCAACATGTTTCAGCCAAAAAGGGGGTTGTGCCCCGGCATTCTTCAGGACCTATTATAAATCAGCTACTGCAGCCATAACTACAATTATTGTGTTTAGTGAAAAAAACGATAAGGTTAGTATTAGGAAGATGCATATCTACCAGGAACCTTAACGGTTAGACGCCCACTTAAGGGAGAGAAGCATGTCTTCTTCCTGTCAATAAACAAGATGGTATTGTACAACAACATTAAATACACATACACAACCACCTGCATCCAGAGAGACTGTATAGACAAAACACACCTGCATGAATAATTTACATTCTGCACATTTGAAAAAAGCATAATCGCTTGATCATTTCGAGGCATTTCCTCAAAGTGATACTCACCCAGCATTGTGTGGGTGAAGACCTCACCTCACCCGGCAACCGCTTGGGAGTATGAGGCCCCGCTCTGTGGTGTAGAAAGAGGACACAGTCAGCACAAAGTTCTACTGTGCCCAAGCCAATTGCTCTACACGCAAACCGAACGAACGTGTGATGTGTGTCCAACTGTCAAGCTCAGTTCACACAAATCGCAGCTACCCGTGTGTCACATTAATGATAGCATAGTACAGACATTCAAGGGTGCCGGAATATAATATTATGATGGTACATAACCCTCTGAATCAATTATGTGTATTGGAAATTTTTTAGGAAACTTAATAAAAACCAGTATAGTGGCACTAGTGAGAGGGACTGGAAAAGTTCCACAAGAGACTACCTGGGCTACTCAGATTAGAAGCCCATTTAGTATCAAGGAGTTTGGTGTGTCAAAAGGCCCCTTCTATATCCCAGTAATACTAAAGGAAAATGATGACTTAACAAACTGCTGTTGGTCCCCTTGCTTAAACAAAACCCGACTGGACCATCCTATTTTTCATAGCCTAATAAATTGGGGAGAGTCTTGGAGGACACTAACCTGTCCGTCGGTACCTCTGGTTGTGGGCCGAACGGAAGGGGAAGGCGCTCCCAAGATCGCTCGTTGCCCTTAAGTAGCCACGAAACGGTGATTGATGTGGCTAACGCGGCAAACGAGACATCTTGCTGAACGAAGCTCTCGGAACAAACACAAACTGAAAATGCTGTTTAGTCGCGCATGCGCACTAAGTGCAGGACACGCTAATCAGGTTTGATATTACAAACCATATTCATCTTACAAATGAAGAATTTTACGATCAGTCGCTGTAACCAAGCAGCGTTGATGCATCTTGTAAGAATATAGTTCTTTAAGGAATTGAGTATCACACAACCGTGGGAGTAAGCGCGAAAGGAACCACTAACCTATTGCGCATGCGCACACGGTCCCAAACCGTAAGAAATGCTTAGGTTAGAAAGAAAGCTATATCTTTGATGCTGCTGGCTAATATGCTAAATATCTTGATCAATATACAACATTGTTTGCCTCTTTTTTAATTCGGTCTGGTACATCCAAACATAGCAGGAGACTCACTATGGCGTGCGGCAGACAGGTGGCGCTCAACCAGGCTTAAATCAAGCAGGTACGATCCATACAGATCAATGTCTCGGACATATTTCTTACACTAGGAGAGGCACCATAGAGCAACATTCTGCTGGTTATAATGTTTCCATCAATGTGAAGCACACAAAAGTGTTGTCATCAAATGTCTTGACATCAAATGTCTTATAAAACGAGGAATATGATGGTGACTAGGTAGACAGGAGGGAAAACACACACAATTACGTTAGGTGAGCTATCAGGACGCAAAAACTAGTTTGTATCCAAAAATGACTAGACCCGCAACTAAAAAGTTGCTCTATAATAACAAACACACATGGAGGGTCGGGGGGAATATTTAACGACCTGTCTGCTCGCTCCCCAATGATCAATAGAAACAAACAAGAGAGCAGACCAGGTCTGGGGGTGGTGTGTGGCCATAACAGTGACTTAGGAACAGTAGGCTACATATGTGAACCCAAGTTGATGGAGGTTATTGGAAACATATAGCTAGTACAAATCCCATCAGACCACCCTTGCGGTGGAGTTTACGTCACGTGGGAGTTGCAGATCAGTCCATATCCCCATCGGCCATATAGTGCCGGTGTAGAACTGGATGTCAGAAAACTAGCAACATGTTTACCATGTAGTGGACTAGATGATGTGCAGTGCTCAAAACAAAGTGATGTATAAAATTGACTACACAGACTCTGGAGGGGCATTTAAACAGAAGGCCGTGTGTCAAGGGATAAAAAACGCGCCTGGTAGAACGACTACTCTATGGCGCTGTGTGCAGTACGGTCAACATGTTTCAGCCAAAAAGGGGGTTGTGCCCCGGCATTCTTCAGGACCTATTATAAATCAGCTACTGCAGCCATAACTACAATTATTGTGTTTAGTGAAAAAAACGATAAGGTTACTATTAGGAAGATGCATATCTACCAGGAACCTTAACGGTTAGACGTCCACTTAAGGGAGAGAAGCATGTCTTCTTCCTGTCAATAAACAAGATGGTATTGTACAACAACATTAAATACACATACACAACCATCTGCATCCAGAGAGACTGTATAGACAAAACACACCTGCATGAATAATTTACATTCTGCACATTTGAAAAAAGCATAATCGCTTGATCATTTCGAGGCATTTCCTCAAAGTGATACTCACCCAGCATTGTGTGGGTGAAGACCTCACCTCACCCGGCAACCGCTCGGGAGTATGAGGCCCCGCTCTGTGGTGTAGAAAGAGGACACAGTCAGCACAAAGTTCTACTGTGCCCAAGCCAATTGCTCTACAAGCAAACCCAACGAACGTGTGATGTGTGTCCAACTGTCAAGCTCAGTTCACACAAATCGCAGCTACCCGTGTGTCACATTAATGATAGCATAGTACAGACATTCAAGGGTGCCTGGAATATAATATTATGATGGTACATAACCCTCTGAATCAATTATGTGTATTGGAAATTTTTTAGGAAACTTAATAAAAACCAGTATAGTGGCACTAGTGAGAGGGACTGGAAAAGTTCCACAAGAGACTACCTGGGCTACTCAGATTAGAAGCCCATTTAGTATCAAGGAGTTTGGTGTGTCAAAAGGCCCCTTCTATATCCCAGTAATACTAAAGGAAAACGATGACTTAACAAACTGCTGTTGGTCCCCTTGCTTAAACAAAACCCGACTGGACCATCCTATTTTTCATAGCCTAATAAATTGGGGAGAGTCTTGGAGGACACTAACCTGTCCGTCGGTACCTCTGGTTGTGGGCCGAACGGAAGGGGAAGGCGCTCCCAAGATCGCTCGTTGCCCTTAAGTAGCCACGAAACGGTGATTGATGTGGCTAACGCGGCAAACGAGACGTCTTGCTGAACGAAGCTCTCGGAACAAACACAAACTGAAAATGCTGTTTAGTCGCGCATGCGCACTAAGTGCAGGACACGCTAATCAGGTTTGATATTACAAACCATATTCATCTTACAATTGAAGAATTTTACGATCAGTCGCTGTAACCAAGCAGCGTTGATGCATCTTGTAAGAATATAGTTCTTTAAGGAATTGAGTATCACACAACCGTGGGAGTAAGCGCGAAAGGAACCACTAACCTATTGCGCATGCGCACACGGTCCCAAACCGTAAGAAATGCTTAGGTTAGAAAGAAAGCTATATCTTTGATGCTGCTGGCTAATATGCTAAATATCTTGATCAATATACAACATTGTTTGCCTCTTTTTTAATTCGGTCTGGTACATCCAAACATAGCAGGAGACTCACTATGGCGTGCGGCAGACAGGTGGCGCTCAACCAGGCTTAAATCAAGCAGGTACGATCCATACAGATAAATGTCTCGGACATATTTCTTACACTAGGAGAGGCACCATAGAGCAACATTCTGCTGGTTATAATGTTTCCATCAATGTGAAGCACACAAAAGTGTTGTCGTCAAATGTCTTGACATCAAATGTCCTATAAAACGAGGAATATGATGGTGACTAGGTAGACAGGAGGGAAAACACACACAATTACGTTAGGTGAGCTATCAGGACGCAAAAACTAGTTTGTATCCAAAAATGACTAGACCCGCAACTAAAAAGTTGCTCTATAATAACAAACACACATGGAGGGTCGGGGGAATATTTAACGACCTGTCTGCTCGCTCCCCAATGATCAATAGAAACAAACAAGAGAGCAGACCAGGTCTGGGGGTGGTGTGTGGCCATAACAGTGACTTAGGAACAGTAGGCTACATATGTGAACCCAAGTTGATGGAGGTTATTGGAAACATATAGCTAGTACAAATCCCATCAGACCACCCTTGCGGTGGAGTTTACGTCACGTGGGAGTTGCAGATCAGTCCATATCCCCATCGGCCATATAGTGCCGGTGTAGAACTGGATGTCAGAAAACTAGCAACATGTTTACCATGTAGTGGACTAGATGATGTGCAGTGCTCAAAACAAAGTGATGTATAAAATTGACTACACAGACTCTGGAGGGGCATTTAAACAGAAGGCCGTGTGTCAAGGGATAAAAAAAGCACCTGGTAGAACGACTACTCTATGGCGCTGTGTGCAGTACGGTCAACATGTTTCAGCCAAAAAGGGGGTTGTGCCCCGGCATTCTTCAGGACCTATTATAAATCAGCTACTGCAGCCATAACTACAATTATTGTGTTTAGTGAAAAAAACGATAAGGTTACTATTAGGAAGATGCATATCTACCAGGAACCTTAACGGTTAGACGTCCACTTAAGGGAGAGAAGCATGTCTTCTTCCTGTCAATAAACAAGATGGTATTGTACAACAACATTAAATACACATACACAACCACCTGCATCCAGAGAGACTGTATAGACAAAACACACCTGCATGAATAATTTACATTCTGCACATTTGAAAAAAGCATAATCGCTTGATCATTTCGAGGCATTTCCTCAAAGTGATACTCACCCAGCATTGTGTGGGTGAAGACCTCACCTCACCCGGCAACCGCTCGGGAGTATGAGGCCCCGCTCTGTGGTGTAGAAAGAGGACACAGTCAGCACAAAGTTCTACTGTGCCCAAGCCAATTGCTCTACACGCAAACCCAACGAACGTGTGATGTGTGTCCAACTGTCAAGCTCAGTTCACACAAATCGCAGCTACCCGTGTGTCACATTAATGATAGCATAGTACAGACATTCAAGGGTGCCTGGAATATAATATTATGATGGTACATAACCCTCTGAATCAATTATGTGTATTGGAAATTTTTTAGGAAACTTAATAAAAACCAGTATAGTGGCACTAGTGAGAGGGACTGGAAAAGTTCCACAAGAGACTACCTGGGCTACTCAGATTAGAAGCCCATTTAGTATCAAGGAGTTTGGTGTGTCAAAAGGCCCCTTCTATATCCCAGTAATACTAAAGGAAAACGATGACTTAACAAACTGCTGTTGGTCCCCTTGCTTAAACAAAACCCGACTGGACCATCCTATTTTTCATAGCCTAATAAATTGGGGAGAGTCTTGGAGGACACTAACCTGTCCGTCGGTACCTCTGGTTGTGGGCCGAACGGAAGGGGAAGGCGCTCCCAAGATCGCTCGTTGCCCTTAAGTAGCCACGAAACGGTGATTGATGTGGCTAACGCGGCAAACGAGACGTCTTGCTGAACGAAGCTCTCGGAACAAACACAAACTGAAAATGCTGCTTAGTCGCGCATGCGCACTAAGTGCAGGACACGCTAATCAGGTTTGATATTACAAACCATATTCATCTTACAAATGAAGAATTTTACGATCAGTCGCTGTAACCAAGGAGCGTTGATGCATCTTGTAAGAATATAGTTCTTTAAGGAATTGAGTATCACACAACCGTGGGAGTAAGCGCGAAAGGAACCACTAACCTATTGCGCATGCGCACACGGTCCCAAACCGTAAGAAATGCTTAGGTTAGAAAGAAAGCTATATCTTTGATGCTGCTGGCTAATATGCTAAATATCTTGATCAATATACAACATTGTTTGCCTCTTTTTTAATTCGGTCGGGTACATCCAAACATAGCAGGAGACTCACTATGGCGTGCGGCAGACAGGTGGCGCTCAACCAGGCCTAAATCAAGCAGGTACGATCCATACAGATAAATGTCTCAGACATATTTCTTACACTAGGAGAGGCACCATAGAGCAACATTCTGCTGGTTATAATGTTTCCATCAATGTGAAGCACACAAAAGTGTTGTCGTCAAATGTCTTGACATCAAATGTCTTATAAAACGAGGAATATGATGGTGACTAGGTAGACAGGAGGGAAAACACACACAATTACGTTAGGTGAGCTATCAGGACGCAAAAACTAGTTTGTATCCAAAAATGACTAGACCCGCAACTAAAAAGTTGCTCTATAATAACAAACACACATGGAGGGTCGGGGGAATATTTAACGACCTGTCTGCTCGCTCCCCAATGATCAATAGAAACAAACAAGAGAGCAGACCAGGTCTGGGGGTGGTGTGTGGCCATAACAGTGACTTAGGAACAGTAGGCTACATATGTGAACCCAAGTTGATGGAGGTTATTGGAAACATATAGCTAGTACAAATCCCATCAGACCACCCTTGCGGTGGAGTTTACGTCACGTGGGAGTTGCAGATCAGTCCATATCCCCATCGGCCATATAGTGCCGGTGTAGAACTGGATGTCAGAAAACTAGCAACATGTTTACCATGTAGTGGACTAGATGATGTGCAGTGCTCAAAACAAAGTGATGTATAAAATTGACTACACAGACTCTGGAGGGGCATTTAAACAGAAGGCCGTGTGTCAAGGGATAAAAAAAGCACCTGGTAGAACGACTACTCTATGGCGCTGTGTGCAGTACGGTCAACATGTTTCAGCCAAAAAGGGGGTTGTGCCCCGGCATTCTTCAGGACCTATTATAAATCAGCTACTGCAGCCATAACTACAATTATTGTGTTTAGTGAAAAAAACGATAAGGTTACTATTAGGAAGATGCATATCTACCAGGAACCTTAACGGTTAGACGTCCACTTAAGGGAGAGAAGCATGTCTTCTTCCTGTCAATAAACAAGATGGTATTGTACAACAACATTAAATACACATACACAACCACCTGCATCCAGAGAGACTGTATAGACAAAACACACCTGCATGAATAATTTACATTCTGCACATTTGAAAAAAGCATAATCGCTTGATCATTTCGAGGCATTTCCTCAAAGTGATACTCACCCAGCATTGTGTGGGTGAAGACCTCACCTCACCTGGCAACCGCTCGGGAGTATGAGGCCCCGCTCTGTGGTGTAGAAAGAGGACACAGTCAGCACAAAGTTCTACTGTGCCCAAGCCAATTGCTCTACACGCAAACCCAACGAACGTGTGATGTGTGTCCAACTGTCAAGCTCAGTTCACACAAATCGCAGCTACCCGTGTGTCACATTAATGATAGCATAGTACAGACATTCAAGGGTGCCTGGAATATAATATTATGATGGTACATAACCCTCTGAATCAATTATGTGTATTGGAAATTTTTTAGGAAACTTAATAAAAACCAGTATAGTGGCACTAGTGAGAGGGACTGGAAAAGTTCCACAAGAGACTACCTGGACTACTCAGATTAGAAGCCCATTTAGTATCAAGGAGTTTGGTGTGTCAAAAGGCCCCTTCTATATCCCAGTAATACTAAAGGAAAACGATGACTTAACAAACTGCTGTTGGTCCCCTTGCTTAAACAAAACCCGACTGGACCATCCTATTTTTCATAGCCTAATAAATTGGGGAGAGTCTTGGAGGACACTAACCTGTCCGTCGGTACCTCTGGTTGTGGGCCGAACGGAAGGGGAAGGCGCTCCCAAGATCGCTCGTTGCCCTTAAGTAGCCACGAAACGGTGATTGATGTGGCTAACGCGGCAAACGAGACGTCTTGCTGAACGAAGCTCTCGGAACAAACACAAACTGAAAATGCTGCTTAGTCGCGCATGCGCACTAAGTGCAGGACACGCTAATCAGGTTTGATATTACAAACCATATTCATCTTACAAATGAAGAATTTTACGATCAGTCGCTGTAACCAAGGAGCATTGATGCATCTTGTAAGAATATAGTTCTTTAAGGAATTGAGTATCACACAACCGTGGGAGTAAGCGCGAAAGGAACCACTAACCTATTGCGCATGCGCACACGGTCCCAAACCGTAAGAAATGCTTAGGTTAGAAAGAAAGCTATATCTTTGATGCTGCTGGCTAATATGCTAAATATCTTGATCAATATACAACATTGTTTGCATCTTTTTTAATTCGGTCGGGTACATCCAAACATAGCAGGAGACTCACTATGGCGTGCGGCAGACAGGTGGCGCTCAACCAGGCTTAAATCAAGCAGGTACGATCCATACAGATAAATGTCTCGGACATATTTCTTACACTAGGAGAGGCACCATAGAGCAACATTCTGCTGGTTATAATGTTTCCATCAATGTGAAGCACACAAAAGTGTTGTCGTCAAATGTCTTGACATCAAATGTCTTATAAAACGAGGAATATGATGGTGACTAGGTAGACAGGAGGGAAAACACACACAATTACGTTAGGTGAGCTATCAGGACGCAAAAACTAGTTTGTATCCAAAAATGACTAGACCCGCAACTAAAAAGTTGCTCTATAATAACAAACACACATGGAGGGTCGGGGGAATATTTAACGACCTGTCTGCTCGCTCCCCAATGATCAATAGAAACAAACAAGAGAGCAGACCAGGTCTGGGGTTGGTGTGTGGCCATAACAGTGACTTAGGAACAGTAGGCTACATATGTGAACCCAAGTTGATGGAGGTTATTGGAAACATATAGCTAGTACAAATCCCATCAGACCACCCTTGCGGTGGAGTTTACGTCACGTGGGAGTTGCAGATCAGTCCATATCCCCATCGGCCATATAGTGCCGGTGTAGAACTGGATGTCAGAAAACTAGCAACATGTTTACCATGTAGTGGACTAGATGATGTGCAGTGCTCAAAACAAAGTGATGTATAAAATTGACTACACAGACTCTGGAGGGGCATTTAAACAGAAGGCCGTGTGTCAAGGGATAAAAAACGCGCCTGGTAGAACGACTACTCTATGGCGCTGTGTGCAGTACGGTCAACATGTTTCAGCCAAAAAGGGGGTTGTGCCCCGGCATTCTTCAGGACCTATTATAAATCAGCTACTGCAGCCATAACTACAATTATTGTGTTTAGTGAAAAAAACGATAAGGTTACTATTAGGAAGATGCATATCTACCAGGAACCTTAACGGTTAGACGTCCACTTAAGGGAGAGAAGCATGTCTTCTTCCTGTCAATAAACAAGATGGTATTGTACAACAACATTAAATACACATACACAACCACCTGCATCCAGAGAGACTGTATAGACAAAACACACCTGCATGAATAATTTACATTCTGCACATTTGAAAAAAGCATAATCGCTTGATCATTTCGAGGCATTTCCTCAAAGTGATACAGAGTAGTCGTTCTACCAGGCGCATTTTTTATCCCTTGACACACGGCCTTCTGTTTAAATGCCCCTCCAGAGTCTGTGTAGTCAATTTTATACATCACTTTGTTTTGAGCACTACACATCATCTAGTCCACTACATGGTAAACATGTTGCTAGTTTTCTGACATCCAGTTCTACACCGGCACTATATGGCCGATGGGGATATGGACTGATCTGCAACTCCCACGTGACGTAAACTCCACCGCAAGGGTGGTCTGATGGTATTTGTACTAGCTATATGTTTCCAATAACCTCCATCAACTTGGGTTCACATATGTAGCCTACTGTTCCTAAGTCACTGTTATGGCCACACACCACACCCAGACCTGGTCTGCTCTCTTGTTTGTTTCTATTGATCATTGGGGAGCGAGCAGACAGGTCGTTAAATATTCCCCCCGACCCTCCATGTGTGTTTGTTACCAGCATATCTTCCCATAGGAACAAGATAGGACATAAAAGTCTAGTATCCCTGAACTCAGAATTTAATAACACACCTTGAATTTTGACAAGCAGAGCTCCTGGAAAACAGCGGTTAACGCCAGGAAACTAGCATTTCTGCAATCTATAGGTGCCCTGAGAAACTTTTCTACCAAGCTGGGGGGGAAGCCAGCTAAAGACTTAATCTACATTTACAAAGCGAAGTGCGTCTCAACTGCTACCTATGGCGCTGGTCTATGGGGCACCAAATACGCAGAGGTAATATAAAGCTGCGAAAACCAGTTTCTTGCCTACTTACTGGGGGTACCCAAAACTACATCCTCGTACATGTTGCATATAGAAGCAGGCCTCTTCCACATAACAGATTCCATAAGGATCTCTCCGATACTTCTTTGGCATAAGGTTTGGGTTTCCCCAGAAAATTCACTAAACAGATACTTAATAACTGACTGCCTTTTGCTAGACGGGGCTCCCAAAATCAAATGGTTACATTATGTGAGAAACATGTTCAAGGAGATAGGCCACCCGGAATTTTTCGAAAAGCCAAGCACCATTGAGAAGGTATCAAGAACTTTGCTCAAAAAGATGGCCCTGGACCACCTTGTCTTATCTAGGTGGAATGTAGAAAAACTAAAATACACCATCATTAGGTATCAGCAAATTACTTCCCATGAAGGGTTACAAAAATATCTAACATCAGTGAGTAGCCCCTATGCCCGTATGTTGCTTACTCGCTTTAGGTTAGGTATTTTCTTCCGACTGGTCACTTTTCCCCATTGTAACAACTGGTCCATGTCAAAACTCATATGCCCTTGTGACGAGAATTCGTATCAATCAAACGTCCACTGTGTGCTATTTTGCAAATTTTATCAGGCACCACGCAGGGCGGACTTACTACCTATCCTTAGGACATGGGGGATCCGAACCTGTAAGCTAGCCTTTCTCAAACTGCAACGGCTGGAAGAAGACCATGTTATTCATGCACTTAACTCTTTTTTAAACCTTGTAGTAACGTTTCGCAACACAATGAGTTGATTATAAATTACTTGATGAGATATACAGAACTTTTTAATGGTAAAATGAATCTCCTCGACCTGGAAATGTTTTATTATATGCATCATTCTTGTAATAATTGTTTTTAACATGTGTGCTTTTATGATTTTGAATTACTAAATTGAATAAAGCCGTTTTTGAATTGAATTGAATTGAATAACACACCTTTTAGGAAAGGTTGTTTTTGAATCCTGTGTTTGAGACCAACACTTTTAGAATGTTTCTGTTCTCTTGTCTGCCCTTTCTGTGTGCCTTGGCCTGTTTGTGTATAGACTGTCTGGTTTGAGAGTGACAGGGGCTGGGGATTACTCCAGGAGGCTGGCTGAGTCAGCCCTAGGCTGAATTACTGCATTACAACTTGAGTGGTGGGAGGAGATAGCACCTGGGTCTGAATAGGGCTGTGCCTGCCTTTCACAATGCTGGCTCCAACTCCTGCTGGGTGGCTGACGACCCTGCCCCTCACTCTGAAAGGAAAGGAGAAGCCAGGAAAACAAAGTGCTCAAGGAACACCCAGAGCTGGTTCAGACCAGGCTCAGGTATCCCTTGCACAAAGAGAATAAAGACTTTTAGGGGTATAAGTATAGCACCCCTGACTACAGAAAATTAGATCATCCTGGAATCAAGAAGGAACCTCTGCCAAGGAGAAAGCTGAAACTGAAGAAGGAAGATTGTCCAGCTGTTGCTCTGCTGGATTGCCCTGTTGTTACTTTGCTGCCAAGGAGAGGGGAAGGACTTTGCTTTGTGCTGTGTCCCCTTGCTTGAAGGAATCTCAAAGGGCCTGAGAAGAGCTGGCTTCCTGTTCTGAAGTCCCAGGAACAAAAGGGCTTCACCCCCAGCTTCCCCTGAGCTCTACTGAGAGAGTTCTGTCCTTCCTAGAGTGTGTGGCCCAATGTTTGGTGCATCTGGAAGTTGTACCTGGGCTGGGAAGCTGAAAACCAAGATTTATAGACTTTGCTACAGAAAAGTTATCGCATCGCTCGCTGCGGAGTGCATCCCGGCAGGGCGAGGAAATTTCCGCCGCTACGAAGGCAGAGATCGTCTCAGCGCCTGTTGCTGCTGCCAGAGCCGTCGCATCCTTCATTTGCGGGACGCACCAGACCGGTGCGGGAAGACTACCATCGCTGTGAGTGTCGTCGCAGAGCCTGTCGTCGCTGGGTGAGATCGCCACACCGCTTGCTTGCGGACCTTATCATGTAACTGCAACCATCGCATCAAGGAGCTGCACGAGAGAGATCGCCGCAGGATCACGCAACGTCGGCCCGGAGATCGTCGCAGCCCCTACGAGATCATCGCATCGTGCCTTTGCGAGAACAAACTTCCTACGGAACCTACGCACCGGAATCCATACAAGAGGCCTTCCTCCCCATACAGACCAGATTCGTCGCAACATGCATGCTGCTGCAGGGGGGTTGTCGCATCGCCTCCCCAAGTTCTCAAGAGCAACGCATCGCTTGTTTTCCACCGCACCAGCTTCTGCATTTGGAACTTTGTAGCAACTAAAGGTACTGTTGGCTAAACATGACGCAACTGTGAACTTTTCACCCAACTGTGGTTTCTTTTTTCGCAACCTTAAGAACTCTTTTGCAACCATATTCTTGAACTGTGTATGTTGGATTTTTGTCGTTTTGGTATTTTGTAGTTTAGATTAAATACCTTTATTTTTCTAAACTGTTGTGGAGTCAGTTTGTGGTGTTTTCACTGTGTTACTGTGAGTGTTGGTACAAATACTTTACACATTGCCTTCTGATTAGCCATGACTGCTCGTGCCAAGCTACCTAGAGGGTGAGCAGGGGTTATCTCAGTGTGTTTCCTCCTTTCCCTGACTAGAAGCAAGGGTCCCTATTTTGACAGTGGTACCTACCTCTGCCAACTATAGACCCCCAGTTCTAACATGAACCTATTAGAGAAGTGCTGCACAAGATTGCAGTTTTGGGTGCTAAGATTTCTAAATAAAGGTTGAAAATTGTCCTCAAGAGGAAGGAGGTGGAAGTGGTTACAGACTGTAAAAGGAAAGGGAAAAAGGGATTTACTCCCAATGAGTGATTTTGCTCCTTTCAAATGGGAGAATATGTATAGATTGTAAAATGTAAGACTACTATAGTATAGTCAGATGAGCCCTGTCTTTTAAGATTCATAGGAGAGTCTGTCAAACAAATAGTTCTGCACTTTGTGGAATTTATCAATAAGTCCCTCAATCTGGAGAAACTGCTAAACGACCTCAAACAGGTCTTAATACACTCTTACTCCAGGAGACACATTTGACCGAGCCAGAAATACAGATGTTGGTTAAGAAGAACAGATGGATTGATGCTTGTATAACGACGTCACAGGCAACACACACTAGAGGTGTGGCAATTCTATTCAGAAAATGCATTAACGCGAGACTGGTTTCTAACCTTGTAGACTCAGGAGGACGATGGGCAATAGTGTCAGTTATAATACATGGGGCCCCAATAACTATAGTGGGATACTATGGCCCTAATCAGGACGATCCATCGTTATTGAAGGTCCTTTTTTCACATTTATATTTGTTTCCTGATCCAGTTATATTAGCGGGTGATTTTAACATAGTTCTAGATCCCTTACTGGATAAACCACCTTCAAATAGAGCTAAAGTTCTGTCCAAAACTAGAGCATACCTGCAGGATAAAATGAAGCAGCTAGGATACAATGACATCTGGAGAACAATTCACGGACTACAAAGAGGAATTACATTTCGAAACTATAGATTTCATCATCAGTCTCAAATTGATTTTATTCTGATTAGTCAATCCTTAGTCCATCTGGTTAAATCAGTATCTCACCTACCATTTCATCTTTCAGACCATGCGGCGATTCTTTTAGATTTGGAAGGGTTTCCAAAAAATCGATCAAGTAATTGGTCATTCGATCGATCACTATTGTCCTCAACCAATATCATTGATGCCCTCAAGGTAGAGGTCCATTTTTTCCTGGATGAAAATATAGGGTCTGCCTCTCCAGGTGTTACATGGGATGAACTTAAGGCATTCTTAAGGGGTCAGATAAATAACAAAGCCTCATATAAGAATAGAATATACAGAGAAGCAGTGACCTCCTTAGAATCGGAGTTGGCTAATCTTCAAGCAGACATTGCTAGGCACCCTGATGCCTGCTCATCCACAGTTCATGAGAAGCAGAATAAAGTGACCATCTTGAAAGGAGAGCTAAGCTCGGTATTAAATGCTAGGGTCCTAGAGAGATGGGAAGCCAGTAAACTGGCACATTTTGAGTATGGCGAAGGTGCCAGTAAACTGCTGGCATGGAAAACGAAGACCGAGCTAGTTCGAATAATATTAACTCAATTACGACTGGCGGAATTACATTCTCTACCGATGTTGATATTAGGAGAACGCTTCGTGACTTCTTCAGTGAAATCTACTGTGAGGATAATAATGTCGAGCCAAAGCAGGCTGAAGATTGGCTGGCGGGCGTCTCTCTTCCTGTTCTGACATTAGAACAAAGCAATAAACTAGAAGACCCGATCTCACAAGAGGAAGTCAGGTTAGCTGTAGCCAGTAGTAAAAAAGGTAGGGCATCAGGCCCTGATGGTTTGCCATCTGAAATTTATAAAGCTTTGATTTCAACTATTATTCCCTTTTTGACTGAGCGGTTTAACAAGATCCTCCTCGAAGGGATGCCCCCTCCTAAATCGTGGGATAATGCATCAATTACATTGATTCTAAAACCAGGAAAATCAGCATCAAATTGCGGGTCTTACAGACCAATTTCCATTTTAAATACAGATTATAAAATCATTACATCTGTACTTGCAAATAGGTTGGGGGCAGTAGCAACAAACATCTTGCATACAGACCAAAAGGGGTTTGTAAGGGGGCGTCAGTTGTATGAGTTGACCTATGACCATATAGGTGCTATCGATATGGCGAAGGTGGGATCACTTCCCCTAGCTGTAATGACCTTGGATGCCACCAAGGCCTTCGATAGATTTAATTGGGTTTACCTATCAGAGGTCTTGGGAAAATTTAACTTCGGCAAAAAATGTAGGCGTGCAGTCAAACTCTTGTATAAGAATCCGTCAGCATCTATACTTGTCAACGGAGAATTATCAGACCCATTTAATATCACTCGGGGTACCCGCCAAGGCTGCCCCCTCTCCCCCCTCTTATTTGATCTTTATATAGAGCCTTTTGCTCAAAAGATCCGAGACAATAGTAACATCAAGTCTTTTGTGTTTGAGGGATGGGAGAGGAAGGTAGCCTTATATGCGGATGATGTTCTCATCTTTACATCAGAGCTGCGGTCGGCGTTTCCGGTAGTAATTACGTTGGCTAAAGAGTTTGGAGCCATATCAGGTTACGAGGTTAATGCTGGCAAGACAGACATAATGGTCTGGAATGACCCTTAGCCCATGGCAGGGGCCCAGATAAGTTCAGTCCTTCATTATCTGGGTTTGAATATATATACATAGACGAGATAGTTCCAGCAAAATTTCTCGCTTATTGCCAAATGTTAGAACTGGCTATTTCTGGTAGGCTAAGGCTGACGCCAAAGCCAGGCAGAAACCACCATTCCAGTCAGGGCAAGGAAGTCACACGCCAAGATAACCTCTGCTCACCCCCTTGGTAGCTTGGCTCAAGCAGTAAGGCTAAACTCGGAGGCAATGTGTAAAGCATTTGCGCCAGCGCACAACAGCAACAACATACTAGGCACACCACAAAAGAGACTCCACACAAGGTTATTATAAAAATAACTTTTGTATTGTAAAAGCACATCAGATAAAATCACACATATACATTGTGCCAACTGGCACAGGCAATATTCACATGGGATTATTTACAAGACAGGGCCACATGGGCCACTGTCATATTCAGATATAGCACTTCTACAATAAAGAATAATACACATAAAATGATAATCAAAAAGATCACAACCAGTATCCACTGGTAACAGGAACCAGGACCTTACTAGGACCACCTGTACTAAAAAGAACAACCACCTAAGAATAAAATACATTTAGGGGTATACACAAGAACACATTACCCATGATGCATGAAACACATTCAGAGGAGTAATAAAGAGAAACACATGAAATGAAATGAAATGAAATGAAAATGAAATGAAATGAAATGAAATGAATGAAATGAAAAACAATTTTTAACGCGCAACTAAGCCCAGGTGGGCGTCAAGGCGCCTGAACAAATAATACCAGATAACAGAGACTAATCCTAATTACGGATATGCCCTGACAAAACACCAGGTCTTGAGCGCCTTTTTAAAGGAAGACAGAGAGGGTTGCATCTTAATCTCAAGAGGTAACAAGTTCCATAGTTTGGGAGCAGCAATGGAAAAAGCTCTGTTTCCCCAACGAACCCTTTTGGCACTTGGGACAACCAACAAATTCATCTCTGAGGATCTTAAAGATCTACCAGGCTGGTAGTGGGTCAGCAGGGCACCAAGGGGATCAGAAGAACCCTCTGCCAAAGCTCGATAGACAAGACAGAGGATCTTAAACAAGATCCTGAGATGAATAGGCAGCCAATGAAGGCTCTTTCTGGCCATCGTAGCAGATGAAGCTTTGGGAAGTGCTAAGACAAAACGAGCAGCCGCATTTTGAACTACCTGTAATCGCTGAATGAGCCCCTTGTTGGAGTCTACATAAAGCGCATTACAGTAGTCCAACCTTGAACCTATCAATGCTACTGCCACCTGTTTACGTGCTGAGGGAGAGAGGTAGTGAAGAATCCTCCTGAGAATCTTTAACACTCCCCAGCAGGTGGCCACCGTACGGTTGACCTGCAGAGTCATGGATAAGGAGGTGTCAAAGATTACCCCAAGATTTCTTGCCGACATGATGCCTAAAACAATCAGAGGTGTTAAGAATAAAGCACATGATGCAATAAAATACATTCAGGGGTGCAGCACAAGAAGACACATGATGCCTAAAACATTCAGAGGTGCAGCTCATGGAAAGAAAGATACATGATGCATAAACCTACACATTCAGAGGTGCCAGAACATAAGTCAATAGCGCAAAAACACACAGTAGGCAATTACTATTAAAAACATAGGAATCACATTGCGCCTAACTTACATAAGCCACCACTTGTGGCAGTCCCTAGGCCAACTGGCCTTGTGGGGCAAGGATGCCCTGAGTCCTATGTCAGAGCGCGCTGCCATGCAGCGCCAGTCACCAGTGAAGGCCTAAACGTGGCAGCTGCCCACAAAGGGCTGGGCAGCTGGGAATCATAAAAGGGCCTAAACGGTGCAGCCGCCCACTAATTGCTGGGCAGCTGTGAACAAAAACTGCGCCAGGTTGGAGCCACACAGGCTCTGACATTAACTGTGCACCCAGCGTTGGAGTCCCCCCTCTGGGGACTCGAAATCAACAAAATGGCGCCAAGAGCCTCGTGGGCTCTAAACAAACACTGCGGCCAAATGCTGGAGCCACACAGGCTCTTAAAACAAACAAATGCCCCCTCGAGCATTTCCATAGGCTCAACAACACAGTAATGCCCTGGAGCCTCAACAACAGGAATGCCCCTTGGGCTCTACGGACAAATGCAGGGAATCGTAGGAGTCCCGCTCGGGGGACTCGGGAATCGGAAATGCCCCCACAGAGTTGCTGGAGCGGCCCTCTGCCAACTGGGGCCGCTCGACAGTGCACAGGAAACTGCCCCCGGATGCTGGAGCCTCTCGTAGGCTCAATGGACACAATGCCCCTGCCGGAGGAGTGGCCCGATACCAACTGGGGCCTCTCTGCACTCACCGGCTTTTGGCAGGCTGGGCTCCTCCGGGCGGCATCTTCTTCTGTGGCGGCAACAGGCGGGGCTCTCTTTGCAGCGCGGGAGCCTCGCGGACACCACCAGCTGGCGGCCTGGATTCGTGGAGGGGGCGGGCACCGACCATGCGCCCCGCGCCCCCACCACACTGCTCCGCTCCTTCTTCTGCTCCTCCCGGGGCTCCTCTTCTCCCGCAGGAGTCTCGCGGGGGCGCTGCCTCACTTCCTCGTCCCCCAGGCCCCCTCCTGGGACCCGGCGTTTCACTGCGCCGGCAGGGCTCTCTCCTCACATGGGAGCCCTGCCACCGCCGCCATCTTCGCTTCCCCCTTCCTTCCCCCGACCGGCTTCCAACCAACCAGAGCGCGTCTCCACAGGATGAGCCCCCACCAGCGGCCCAATCACAGCGCGGTTCCTCCGAGGGATCGGCCAATGAGGTGGCGGCCTCTTCGTGCTGCTCACCGTGACTTAAAAAAGCGATGAGCGGCTTCTGATCAATTTCACGGGCCCCGGGCTGCGGCGGTGAAGTGCGGCCAGATGATTTCACGGCGCCCAGGGTCATCAGGGCGAATTAGGCACCACAAATCCAAATAAAAGCGCTACTAAGCGCTTAGGGGCAAAGTAAAGCGCTCTTAGCGCTATGAGCAAAACACAGCGCTCCCAGGTGCTGAGGCAACCACACTGGTGCACAAGCCCTCCAGCAGTCCTGGAACAATAAAGATGGAGCAACAAAGCTCCCTGCAGGAAAAATCCATCAGCCCTCTAGGAAATGCAGCAGGCAGCGGGACAGCCAGGAAGAGTCCCCCAGCAGTCCATCAAATGTCCAGGAGCTGGGCAGGGCCCAGGGATTCCCCTGAGCCCCAGCAGCAGCATGCCCCTGGCAGATTCAAGTTAGAAACAAGAACATTTTGGAAGGGGACACAGCCCCTTTTTATACAGCCAAATGTCTTTGAAGTTCTTTGAAGCAGGGAGTGTGAGAACCAGCTAGAACTGGTTATAGGGAAGTCCCTTCAGTATCAGGGACAGAGGTGACAGTCGCCCAGCGGGAGGTGGAGCCAGCTTTGTAGTTAGGCAGGCACAGCCCTGCACTATCAGGTGCCATCTCCTCCCACTTCCCTGGCAGCAGATGCTGCCTTTCATCCATGGGCTGACTCAGACAACCTCCTGGGCTCTCCAGCCCCTGTCACCCTCAAACCAGACAGTTAATCCACAAGCAGTCCCAGGCACTCTGGGCCAGGCTCACCAGCCAATCACACGCCAGCACCAACTTACACAAATATGCCAACTTCCAAAAGTAGTACTTCTAGACTAGACACAGTCATGCCGCATATATCATTTTGCAGCATTCATTCTCACGAGTTCATACATACCAAACTCGCCCCTGCACTCCCCACACATCAGGAACTACCATGGGCATACATATTCCCCATTCATTCCTATGGGAGGGCAGGTCACTCACCATACATACACAGAGAGCTCCAGCACTTTACCACAGTGAAAAAGTGCACAGAGGCCTAAAATCACCACCACCAGGTTCCAGAAACAGGCTAGGAAAAAGCAAAAAGTCTAGGGGTGAACCTGCCTAAAGGGCCGGGTCCAACACCAAAGAATGTCGTAGACTAATGAAATCATGGTCTACACTTCCACTATCTTTACTGGGTAGATCTAATTTAGTCAAAATGACGATCCTACCTAAGGTCACATTCTTATTTAATACCATTCCCCTTTTTTTGATCCCACTATGATAGCTAAGCTTCAAAGCGATATTCGCTCTTTTATTTGGAACAATTGCAACCCGAGAATTCCCTGGAAGAAAATCAGGCGACGTAGAGAGAAGGGAGGCTTGGCGCCTCCTGATTTACAGTTTTATGGGTGGGCCTTTCAGATGTCCCATGTTAGGATGTTGTTAAAATCCCCACAACCTGGGTTGTGGGCATATGTTTGCTGCATTACTCAGAGGAGAAAAGGTGGCTGATTGTGAATTTTTGTTTAAGTTTGGGGACCCTAAATTTTTTAAGAAAATAAAACTGAAGGTGCTTAGAGATTCATGTAGAACATGGGCTAAACTTAGGTGTACCATTAGAATCGACTACTACTCTGGTAAGGCCCCATTAAGGAACTCTCCTGGCTCCCCGAGCTGGCTCCTGGATAGCCTTGCAATACCACTACGAGAGTCAGGATTGGTAGTCTGGGGGGATATCTTTGTTGAGGGTAGCCTACTGCCGTGGGAGATATTAAGATTAAAAATGGGGTCTCGGTTCTTCAGGTTCAAATACCTTCAAATGCAAAGCTGGGCACATTCACGGACCTCTGTTAAAGGTAGATTTCAGCTGGGAGGGGACAGTACATTAGTGTCTCTCCTAACAGATAAGCCTCCATTCAAGAAAGAGGTTTCATTCTGGTATACTCTTTTACTGGATGAAGCAGAGGGTGGGTTCCAGCTACCAGATCAGTTGTGGTCCACACATATTATTGATATCAGTGTGGAGAATATGTGGTACGAATCGCTTAAGATCATGTGGAACATTTTGAAACCATCTTGGTTACACCAAAACCACTTGTTTACATTACATAGGGCCTACTACTCGCCCCAACGTTTGTCAAAGTTCTCGGACAATTCGCCGGTTTTATGCCCTAAATGTGGCTTGGCAGAGTCTTCGGACTTACACATGTTCTTGGACTGCCCTCTCTTATCACCATTTTGGAACTCTGTTTCTATTTCAATATCCACCTCCTTGGGATCCCAACTAACTTTATGTTCTGCTCTTGTTATTTTTGGTATTTCTCCAGAGTTTCATGGGCCAGCAAAAGATCTACTTTTCTTTTGTATCTTGTTGGCAATGAGAGAAATATGTCCGGTTTTGGGTGGTACAGTTTCTCATGTTCTAGAGTCCTTAAATAGTTTCTCAACTGATACCAAGGTGATAATAGGCGGGGATTTTAATTGCCATTTCGAACCACTCATGGGTGTCCCACAGCTAACAGCAGACGAGGATGACGCCTGCCGGATTCCACCCCCAAACATCTATCCAGTTAAAAACTGGACTTTAATGGCCATGCAGCTCACCACACTAACATATACTTTCTCACTTAGAGCTTGCAATGGCCGCTTTCCGGGGGATAGCCCTGGCAAAAGTACCTATAATGGAATGGGTCACTCGTCAACAATAGATTATTTGTTGGTTAGTATGTCTGTATGGTATCTGATTCGATGTTTCCACGTTTCGGATCGCGTCGAAAGCGATCACTACCCTTTGGTAGCGGAATTGGATGTCCCAAATTATGACGGGGAGCACCAAGCGGCTGATTTGGTCTCTGGTGCGATTAGGATCACACAGGGCGGTAAAAAAATCCGATGGTCTTCTATTAAGTCGTCCCCAGATAACCTGGCATCACTGTATAAAAGCGTAATTCCCCAGTTTGAGCATCTAAATTTATTGTATGAAAATGCTTCCAATCCTGACAATGATGTTAAATGTTTAGCTATACATAAAGAACTGATGCTGACCCTAGCAGCTAGTTTTTCTAAACCTGTAAAATGTGTTAACGGACAGGCACGTACCACAAATTTCTGGTACAATCAGTCTTGCAGGAAGGCGAAGACCACCCTAGTTTCTGCCATCAAATCAGGCCATAGGGCTAATATTTTGGCTGCAAGGAATTTTTATAAGAACCTCCTTTCTCATGCAAAATCTGAATGGGAAACAGAGAAATGGAAGGCCATTAAACAAGCGTTAATAGCGAAAGACGCCCGAACCTTTTGGAACTTGGTCCATACAGGGAAAGCAGAAGGGAAGGTAAAACTTGATCCCAATATAGCCGAGGAAGCTTGGTGTGCATATTTTGGTGATCTCTATTCTAACACCGCTTCCGCCCACAATCTGTCCCCTATAACGTTCTCGAGACCGAGTCTAGAATGCCCCACCCCTCCCTTTACTATGTCGGAAGTGACCCTTGCAGTCCAAGGGTTAAAAAGTAATAAGGCCCCTGGGCTGGACAAGATCCCCGGTGATCTTTTTAGAGATGAGCCGAAGATCTGGGTCCCCTACTTGACCGTCATATTTAATGCCATTCTTGACGGCCAAGAGCCTCCTAGTACATGGCTGGGGGCCGAAATAATTCCGATTTACAAAAAGGGTTCTCCGCTGGCCCCGTCAAATTATAGACCAATTAGTCTGATTGACGTTACTAAAAAAATCTATGCCAAACTGCTTTTGCAACGCTTGCAAGATTGGATTAGTGAGAACAACATCCTCTCCCACTTGCAAGCAGGGTTCCGTGCCACAACCTCGACCATTGACCAACTACTACGGCTCCAGGTCCTTTACTGGAAGCATGTGGTGATGGAAGGGGGGAACCTCTACCTGACATTTGTGGACCTAAAATCCGCATTTGATATGGTGGACAGAAACCAACTTTGGAGCATATTAACAACAATGGGGGTACCACCCTATCTATGTCTCCAATTCAAAAGACTCCATGACGGCACCTATGCAAAGGTTCGCTATGGCAAAAATGGCCAGCTAACAAGAGATTTTCCTATTGAGAAGGGAGTTAGGCAGGGATGTGTACTGGCCCCTACGCTATTTTCCCTCTTTCTAAATGGCCTTGTTGATGACTTAACTAGTGTCCAAAACAGTGATGCTCCTAACTTAGCTGGTGGTAAATTTCCTGCACCCATGTTTGCAGATGACACCCTGCTACTCTCAAAAACACCTATGGGGATGCAGCGGGTGTTAGATCAATTTACCAAATTCTGTAGGGACAGGAATCTGGTAATAAACATAGACAAAACTAAGTACATGGTGTTTAATGGCATTACAACTAATTGCCCTTGCCCAACTATGGATGGACGAGCCCTGGAAAGGGTAAACCATTTTACCTATCTAGGTCTGACCTTAAATGATAGAATGAGTTGGGAAACCCAAATGACTAAGGCTAATCTGACCCTCTCTCAGTCTATGGGGGGTATCCTTAAGGTGCAGAAATCTTGTGTTCACAAGCTGGTCAGTGTACCGCTGGAAATATACAAGGTACAAACCAGATCTTCTACCCTTTATGGGGCAGAACTCTGTCCAGCGAACGAGATTAGTATAACAGAGAACAAATTCCTTAGACAACTGCTCTCCTTACCCACTAACACCCCCCTAGTTCCACTAAGGCTGGATACAAATCTGAGGCCAATTGCAGAAGTAATTGCCTCACGCCCGCTTCTTTACTGGCGTAGATTGTGGAGTGTCCTGGAGCTTGAGTGTTATAGAGAAGAATTAAAAATTGTTATGGCTCGCCCGGGTGTGGGGAGGATAAAGTGGTTATCTTTTATAAGGGGGCATGCGTCCAAGATCGGCATGGAGAATCTCTGGTCTAATCCGGAGGACACATGCAAATCTATCTCAAAGAGAACCCTGGCTGAGTCTATAAAACATCATAACCTTGAAGAGGTCTTTCGAACAGCCAGGCCATCTAGTCTCACCGACAGTTTCTTGCACTTTAAGAATGTTTACAGTTTTGAGAAAGAATTAGATGCTATAGAACCTGTCTTAGCAAAAAAATTGTTTCTACAATTCAGATATGGTACATTACCCCTCTACTCCTATTCTGATAAATGGAAATTGGGTTTAGCTCGTCCTTGTCCAGGTTGTAATGATCCGAATGAATCTCTAATCCATGTAATCTTGTTTTGTCCTGCTTATTCTGTCAGCAGGAAAAAATGGATTATACAGTTATGTGTTAACCTAGGACTGAGGAACTATATAGACTATTTTAGAATTTTAAAAACTGATACTAATGCATTGATAGTTACTGCTATTTCTAAATTCTTGTTCTCGATGTGGTTAACTAGACGAAGACTGATCCATGTGTAGCAACCCGCTTATTGTGGGTGGATGGCTCTGTCTTAGTAATAATTAGTTTTTTATCTGTTTTAAAGGAAATTTCTTAGCTTCTGTATCCTATTGTTATGTCCTTATTGTTATATTATAACCGCACGTCAACCGATTACTGCAAATATGCTAATTGAGATCTACAATGCATTGGATGAGTTGTAAATGTATTCCTTTTTTTTTTAACTGTAATGTACTTTTATGGTTCATTAACAAACCGAAATAAAGTTGACTTGATGATGATATGTAAGAAATGGAAAGACCCCTTACCTCCTACCTTGCTTGATTGGCGCACGTCAGTGCTACAAATATCAAAGCTGGACCTCTTAAGATCAGGAAACCAAAGCAAGAGAAACTTCTGGAGGCTACTAAATTGGTAATGGGTCCTAATTCGATCTTGTTTTTTTTTTTCCCCCAATGATTACGCTGCTTGGCACCTTCTCTCTTATTTGACTATACCCAATAAAGTTGAAATCGGTATAGGACTGGATATATGAATGCAGCATGTGTCCCAGATGGTTGGTTCAATGTGGCTTAGTCGGATTATGGCACTACTTACTGTGGGGCAATTAGGGCGGCCTCTCTCGGAGCTCCTTCCAGTTTATCTGAGACAGTAAGGTCATCTCCACATGCTACTAGTTGATCACCAAGGGCGAAAGATGAGGACAAAAGAAGAAAAAAAATACACTCTTACTTGAGAAACTGATATTAGGCCCATGCAGATCTTTAATGTTCATCTTGTGATTAAAATATTGAAAGTACTGCTAATACAAATGTATAGCTCCATCAGAAAATCTTAAAAAAAATTGAAAGAGTGACAATTGAAATTGAAAAAGTTGTGGTGGGGCATGGGAACAGCACATGACCTAATGCACAATCCTTAGTAGTTGTACGTCTATGGTGTGTGTTCTATACCTAGTGGCAACTGGGGAAGGGATAGTTGAGAATTAAAACATGTGATGTTTCCAAGAAACAACATGTTATGAAAAACTCATGTTAAATAATGTGTGTCCTAGTCTATATGTGTGTCTATGTCTTCTTTTTTTTTTTTCTTTTACAGGGTTTTTGGACCTTATATTTGGTTCTTCATCACCCTCCTGTGTATCAACACAGGCTTTTCTCAATATCATACTGTGATGTTATATTTCATGATGTTTTTGTTCATCCGCAGGTTCTGTATTATCAACGCCAATTGGGCGCAACAGACTATCTATTATAACACGATTAGGTACATTTCACCTTTTCTATTTTTTGTAGAGCACACTTTGACATCTACATGTTCATGTGAGTAAGGTGAGGATAATAGTGCATATCCTCGTCCTGAAGAAGGAGTCTCTGTTACTCCGAAACATGTCGACGCACTTTTGAGGTTGTTGTACCCTAACCAGTAACCAACAACCTCACCCTGCACTTTTTTAACGATACCAGCCGAGGGCTTAATAAAAATGTTTTATTATTTTTTCTCCTACGAACCAGGTATCTTTTAACTATCACTGTCCTTCACCTCACCACTCACATTTATTTCCTTCACACACATCAACACATAGTCCACTTTCAGTGCCCCTACGTAGTCATGGGTCGTAGCACGCCGCATCCCGTAGAGGGGTGCGAAGACCCCGATGATGAAGCATGACACCAAGGGGCCTGTTGGTGTGTGAGGGGTATTTAAACAACACTGTGTGCTCCCCACCACTGTAGGGATCACTACCACTGCCAGAGTGGATTCCTTTCTGTTTAATTAAATAAAACAACAACCATTGACAACGGCTACAGGTCTGACCTTTACATAGTGTAGAGAAATAAGCACTCAATATACATGAGAGGTACTCACTTTGTGCATGCCAGCAAGGAAAACCCACTGGAGACACCATTCCATAAAGTCCAGAAGATGTATGTAAACATTGAGGCATCCACGTGCAGACTGCCTTTAAGAACCTGTTATAATAGGAGGTAAGGCTGATGTGCTTCAATGTAAGACTATGAAGTGCAGCTAGGAACAAGCATTGAAGAACAAAGGTAGATATAGTAGGAGTAGCACCAGAAGGACCTAGGTAGATATAGTAGGAGAGCAGACCTAGATGAACACCTTAGGAAAAAAGTGTAATATGAACCAGTGGAGCTCTAGTATTGCATTTCGGGGGAACACTAGATAAAGAGTCTCAAGGAGCATGTGAGATATGGGTCAAATGAAGAAGAGTATCTCAGCAGGTCAGGTACGTTTTGGTTGCTTTTTTGTTTTCTAGCAAGCTTAAATAAAGAACTGTATCTCGGTTCTGTCTACTAGCATCATGTTTGTAAAGGTTTTTGAAGTAGGATGGCTTTTTGAATAATGTTCTTTCTTTTCTTCCTTTTTTCCTGGTCTCCTCACCTTCAACGGATCTCAGGAAAAGCATATGATAGCTATTAGCGGAGAAAGTGTACAGTTGGAAATAAATATTTTTCCTGCAATTTATCTCTTGTGTGTTTCTTTAGTATTCATCTTCCCCCTTAATGGGTGAAAACTGTTATCCAATCCTCAGGGAAAAGAGTTCTAGGCGCAGATTGTGCTCCTGGCAGTCCAGAAGGTAAAAGGACAAAAAAGGAGGAAACTACATTACAAATATGGAAAAATTCCCAGCTTCTAGGTTGCCTATACAGTTGGGTTAGACAATCTGATTTATATCTACTCACGTTTAGAGTGTCAGGGCAATACTGCATAACCAATATGCAGGTCCCACAGGAAACCTAAAGCTTTGTTTTTACCCTTTGTGAGGGCTTTAACTTGATGGCTTCCTTCCTTTTGGCATTTACAATTATAATTTGCAAATAACATCTGCTGCACAGTGGTGTAAATAGAAGGCATTTCTTCATTGGAATGGAGTCTTATTAATGAGACAGCAATGTGCCGTCAAGGTCACCTAACCCTCAGTACTCTCCCCACCCTTTCTCTTCAATCCCTTTTGTGGCTGAGTGGTTCTGGGTTAGGATTAGCATGAGGAAAGTTTAGTTAACCCCTGACCTCTCCTGGTCTTTGAGTCACTCCCCCTGCTGCCAGCTCCAGGAGACCAAGACACTTCTCCCAGTCCCGACAGCCGTCAGTTCGAGACCACTACTTAGAGGCCCACCGGCTGGGACCTTTATTTAGAGCTTTGTTTCTGCTTTGGTCTGGTTTGCTTAAGTTTGTTTGCCTACTGTTTATTTAGCTTGCTTAATTTTTTTTAGGCACTTACTCTGGGCCATTTTGGGTCAGTAGCCCAGTTGTTTCTGTTCCCACCATTTTCATTGCTCTGTCAATGTGCATGTTCCCCGCCCTCCCGCCTCCTTGACAGCCCCTCCCACCTCCATTGGCTACTTACAGTGGGCGCTGCTACAGTCACACAGCAGGCACACCCAATGTGTACCAAAGGCGCACCCGTATATACCCATCTGTGCCTATACAACGCCTGGTGCCTGGAACCTGGTCCTCCCACCATCTACCATTACACTACCAAGAGGCTCCTGGCCCTGGAACCCCGATACGGCAACAACATCTTCTCCATGATCTACCAAAGGACCCTTCACCTGCCACAACTGCCACTTCTCTTGCTACACAGGACCACATGCCTGCACTGGACCCAGCGCCACTTCTGTCCAGGAATACCACAGACAGCCCAGAAAAACTCTAATGCATCTTGCTCAATGCTCGCTCCCTCTGCAAACGTGCCAAGGAAATCTGGGACAGCATTACCACCTTCTCCCCTAACGTGGCCTTCCTCACTGAAACATGGCTCAATGCTCCTCAAACCCCGACGTTGCCACTGCCACTCATGATGGCTACAAGATGATACACCAAGATCATACCAACAGACACAGCCAGGGCATTGCCATTATCTTCAAGGAAACCATTTGATGCACCGTCACCAACAACGACCCAATGCCTCTCATGGAACACCTGAACTTCCTACACCTAATCAACGCTAAGACCACGATGAGAGGCACCCTCGCTTACAGACCTCTGGTACCTCGACCTGCCTTCTGCGGAGCAATCTCCAAACTCATAGCCCCCTTATCATTGATACGTACCACTAGATCCTGCTCGATTATCTCAATTTCCATGCGAAAACCCAAAGGAGGACAACCCTACATCCCTCCAGGAGAACCTCAAAAAAATAGGCCTCACCCAACTGGTCACCGAACCCACTCACAAAACCAGAAACACACTCAATGCCATTTGTATCTTCAGTGACAGAATACAATTCAACTATGTCACAGAACTCACCTTACCATCTCCAATGCCCAGCATAACATCACCAAGCACCACAGTGTCACCCCCTGCAGCTGGAGCAAGGTAACTGAGAGTCAATTGATGCAGGGTCTCAGCTCTACACAACCCGAGACCACAGCGGACCTCAACCAGGCCCTCCAGAACTTTTCCGGATGGATCAACAAATGTGCCAACTGAGTTGCCTTGTTGAAACTAGCAAAAACCAACAAAACCTCAAAACAAGGCAGCAGGTACACTCCAGAACTCAGAATCACCAAGCACAACTTCTACTAACTCGAGAAACAATGGCATGTCAACAAAGACTCCTCCAACAGACCTGCTCACAAAGCAGCCCTCTGCAACTACCACCTGCGTATCAAAGAAGCCAAGAGATCAGCCATCACTGACCCCATCAATGCCTCAGCCAACCACCCGAAAGAACTCTTCAAAATTGTCAAGGAATTCTACAACTTCACAGCCGCTGAGAATACCATCCACACCTCCCAAGAACTCTGCGACACACTCTTAGACTACTTCCACAGCAAAACTGCCACCGTCTACAACAACTTCGACCCCCAACCATCAACTCTCACCCTTGCCAAACTCAATCAACCAGCAAACACCAGCTGAACGGTAACCACCTCAATACACAGAACACCACAGCCATCATGTTATTCATCCACTCAGGTGCGCTTCCCAACCTCTACCACCCCCATCTCTTTCACCTCGGAAGCAACTCTATCAGCACGTAACTCAACAGCATCCTCAACACCTCCATCACCACAGCCACCTTCTCAGACAGATGGAAACAAGCAGAGGTCATACCCCTCCTAAATGAGCCTTCTGCTGACCCTAGTGACCTCAAAAATTACTGCCCAATCTCCCTGCTCCCCTATCCAGCCAAAGTACTTAAGAAAGCCATCAAACAGCAGCTCACTGAATACCTGGAACAAAACCACCTACTTGACATCTCACAATTAGGATTCCGTGCCAACCACAGCACTCAGACCAGGCTGACTGCCGCCAGAGATGACATCAGAACGCCAGAGATGACATCAGAACGCTCCTCGACTGTGGTCCTGATCCTCCTCGACCTCTCTACCGTGTTCAACACAATTCTCCATCACACCCTCATTGACAGACTCCACAATGTTGCATACAGCAAAACACACTCAAGTGGATAACCTCTTTCCTTTCAGGACACACTAAGAGTATCTGACTGCCCCCCTTTACCTGCACACCCAAGGACAGCATGTGTGGCACACCCCAAGGATCATTCCTCAGTGTGAGAAGGTGGCCTGATATGCAGTGCTCACTATTCTAGTGAACACTATGTATCAGTCCAGCAACCCTTATTGATGATTGGTTGTAAGGCAACCTTATAGACCAGCTATCCTAGTAGCGTGGATACGAGCAGTCTAAGGCTAAAGACTCGAGAGGGCGTGTTAAGCCAGCTGTTATACCACACATATACCCCTTGAACACCAAGTGAAAGGACACCACACAAGTGTTATGAAAATAAACAGTGTATTTATTAAAATCACAACAGCCCTGTACTCTTTATGAGGACAGGGTACTAAGCACAAAACAAAACTCTTACGAAAATACTTAAGTTAGCACAGTATATACAAATGCCCGAGGGGCACGGAAAACCATATACTCTGAAAGTGGAATGCGAAATTACTAGCAGGTAAGTACAGTACTAATAGGCTTAGGAATCGCTAGGACTTGACTATAGAATCGTTAGATTACTTCTAGGAGACCCAGGGGACTCGGGTGCAGAGTGTGCACTCTCACGTGTGATGCGGGACAAAGTCTATGGTAGCTAGATTTCACAGAGTTAGTGTTCTCGGGCGAACCCGACCTGGTAGGAGGAAAACGAAAGTGGATTCTGACCCTTGGATAGTGAGGCTATGCTGGGGCACCAAAATGCCGAAGTTACCTAGCCCAGGGGCTGCAGCTGCATAGGTCTCAAAAGACGTCGGGAATCCTCGTAGACGGACCAGGAGCCTGGAAGAAAGATGCTGGCAGGCGACCAGTGAAGAGAGTTCGAAGTGATCCAAGCCTGGATCTTGAAGATAGATGACACCTGAAAGCAGAGGGGACCAAGTTCGTGACTACTAGCCAGTAGTCAGGTGGCACTAGGAGGGCACCGGATGGTAGTCACCTCGACCAGGTGAGTGGGCGACGCTGTGCTCTGCAGATCTCACGGACCAGGAGGCGTTGTCGGCAACCAGGATGGAGGAGTGAGCTGTCCCACGATGTATGAAGCTGTCGGCGTCGCTGGACCCAGGATTGGGCAACAAAGCCTTGGCAAATTCAAGCCCACGCGGTGGACTCAAAAATGGCGTCTGGAGTGGACCAGGAGGGTCCGGGGTGCTTCTCTCTTGGAAGGAAGCAAGGGCCAGTCTGGAGCAACCAGACCAGCAGCAGTGATGTCGTCGGGCGTCGTTCAGAAGGCCACAAGCCAGCGGGCTAGTAGCCAAACAACGCGGTGAGCAGCAAAAAGCAGAAGGGCCCCACGCAGATCGTGGAGATGCTGGGAGGCTGTACTTCGGTGCTGGAGCTGCTCAGGGTTGGGGCTTCTCGGACCCCAAAGCACTCACCAGAGGGATACTCGGCGGGCTTGTTGTGAAGAAGTTGTGCAGTCTTGGCGATCGTCGGTCCCTCGAGGTCTCGTCGCACTCACGGTTCTCAGCTTGGCTGTAGAGGTGAGTAGAGGTCAGAGGTGCCAGGGAAGCCGGGTCTCGTCGAGCTGTGTCGTCGGATTTCTGAGGAAGGACTTGCAGCAGACCGCAGTGTTCTTGATGGTGCCTGCGGATGCAGGGTGACTACTCCTTAGCAACAAGGGAGAATCTTGAAGAAGAAATCTTGATGTCCTTTCGCAGAAAGTCGTGTCTTGATTCCAAAGATGATCTAATTTGAACAGGGGGCCCGCTCCTATCTTTATACTAAGAAAATGGGCTGACCCGGTGACTAGTTCCTGCCTATGGGTGGGACTAGGAGGGGGATGGTTACACCCCTCTCCCATGCCGGACTTCCCCCAGGCCAGGGGCTGGTGTGCCCCTGGAACTGGTTCTGACCGGCCTATGCGTAGTGAGCACCAGGGTGCCACTCAGCAGTCACCTTCCTGTAAAGCCCTGCCTACCCAGGATACACAAAACCCTGTCTGAGACGGTGCTAGCACCGCCCTCGACAGGAAACCCTTTGTCCAGGCTCCCCTCGCTGGAAGGACTCCCAGCTGCAGGGGGTCAGACTCGTGTCTGTGGTGGAAGCATCCATTTTGTGGAGCTGAGGCTTCGCTTAACTTTAACCGGGGTTCACAGTTACATACATGTCGTGTCCCTCTAGAAGGGTGGAATGCTAACCCCGTCGCCAGAATTGGCGAGGGGTTAGTATTCCAATTCGTATGACACCCTACTCGACATGTTTTGATAAAGCAATACCAAAGATAGCATTTAACCGCGAGGATTATAATGCACTTAAGAGTATATGGTATGCGTTATCATGGAACAGCTATTAGGACTTGGTTCCGCAAGCTGCAGACAGGCTCAGCTCATGCCAGAGCACCATCTCACACGATTCCAAGCACTCTGCCTTCAGGATTGTCAAGGCCTGCCATAGGAGTGGCTGATAGGAATCTGTGTGTCCATTTTTAGGGTTAGATATAGGTATACTATATCTACAGCAAAGGGTGATTACACGACTTTGCCCCAGCTGTCATGCAGCCAGTTGTGTCAAATTTAGGAGGCCAGCCAGGGGTGGCATAATACATGCTTCAGCCCCTGGTAGGCCCTGGGTACACCTCTGCCCTGAGTTACAGGGTCTGACAAGGTGGCCCAGTACCAATTGGTAAATGCACCTAGGGTACACGTTGTAATTTAGAGAGAGAACAGCCAGGCTGTGGGTCTGATTGGCAGGCCCACAGCCAGAGAAAGTCGTAAACCAGTGAAACAAAAGCAAAATATCTGGGTGATCATAGGATTGCAGACCCTACTCTCCTACACTCAGCCCCACCCTGTTCAACATCTACATGACCCCCTCACAGATGTCATCAGATCCCACAGACTGAACATAATCTCCTACTCTGATGACACTCAACTAATCCTCTTGCTCACCAAGGACCCCTCCAATGCCAAAATCAACTCCTGGGACGCCATGATCAACGTAGCCAAATGGATGAGAGAAAGCTGCCTCAAACTCAAATCTGACGAAAGAGAAGTAATGATCTTTGGGAAGAATACCACCACTTAGGACCACAGCTAGTGGCCATCAGAGCTCGGACCACCACCCACACCTACAAACCATGCACAAAACTTCGGCATCATCCTCGACAGCTAGTTGTCCATGGAATGACAGATCAGTGCAGTTGCCTCCTCTTGCTTCCACACCCTGTGCATGCTCCGCAGAATTTTCTGATTGATCCCAATCAAAACCAGAAAACCCATCATGCAATCCCTTATCACCAGCTGTCTTGACTTTGGTAAAGCTCTCCATGATGGAGTTTCCTCTCAACTCCTCAAAATACTCCAGACCATACAGAACACTGCATCCAGACTCATCCTGGTTCTCCCTAAATTGACTTCCCTGATAATTTACTTTAGAAACATCCACTGGCTTCCTAGCCAGAAGAGATGCAAGTTCAAGAGCCTTAGACATGCATACAAAGCTCTACATGAACAAGTGCCATCCTACATAAATCATCAACTGAACTTACACCTACCCACAAGACAGCTGCATTCCTCCTCACTCACCCCATCATCTGTTGCAGCCCAGCAGAGGCTGCTCCTTCTCCTACATCGCCAGCAAAACCTGGACTGACCTGCCTCTCTGCCTCCAAACAGCACCCTCCCTGGCGGACTTAAGGAAGAAACTCAAGACCTGGCTTTTCAATGAAGACATGGCACCCTCAGTGCCCAGATACCCATAGGAGTGACAGTGCTGAACAAATGCTGATTGTTTGAGGGAACAGACACCTGCTGAGCCACAAACCCTCCATTAGCCACAGCGGTTCCAGAACTTGGAGCAGCAGGTTTTCCCAGCCTATCTCTTTGCCCCAGTGAAGTTGAGGAATGTCGCTTTGGCGGATTCTCTCTCTCTTCAGTAAGATATCCACTCCTTACTGGTGTCTCATGGACTCTGTCTCCAGGGCATCAAAAGGCTATATTATTTAGAGTGAGGCTTCCATACAAAGGTGTTTCCTTTCTTCCACTACAAAAGAAAATAAGATTGCACTTGATTCACTAGAATAAAGCATGTGAGTGTCATTGTTTTCTTGTGTTTTTAAAAACAAACACTCACTTTGGGGGTTTGTTCTTAAAAAACTAAACGTGATTCAGATCAGCTTGCCATGCCAACATGATATTGCAGGCTGGCTGACAACAGGCATCTGTGCCAAAAAGAACCCATATTGTTGGCAGAAAAATGATGGGTAAAAAAAAAAAGAATTGTGGCACAGATGATTCAAATTATAACTTTTGTTATTTTGCTAAATTAAGATTGAATTTGATATTTTCCAGTGAATGCATCTAGCCTTCAAATCAGGAAGAAGAGCTTGCCCAATGACTGCCTCACTAATCTCAAGCACTTGACATTCAGCTTTGTGACAATGGTTCTGGCCCACTATCACATGTGTTAATTGATGCAAACTAGGAGCATGAAAGAAAAAACAAATTTGCAAAACTTTAAACACGCATTACCTGCACTATTATTAAATGTGTGCGCAGTGATTGTAGGCTGAAAATGCATGGGACAAGTTAACTACATAATCTTGTGGGTAGAAACATATTTTACTATGGAGCTACTGCATATCACTAAACTATTAAGTCTAACAGTAAACACAAAATTCTACTGTTGATGAAGATATAACACGGACTGTACAATATTGTTATTGATTATAAATCTATATCACCATCCCAAAGTAAATCTTGAATGTTTAACCTTTTTAACCTATAAAATGAAGGTCTGAAAGACAATCATTAAAAAATCGATGGGATTGCGGTATTATCTTGTTTTTTCCCTTCAGAAGGCAAAAGCCAAAGCTTAATATAAGGATATCCCAGTTGTCCTGAGTTGAATAGACCACGGAGAAATTGTCCAACATATGCAACATTGGTGGGAAATGCATACTTGACAAAGTTGGCCACAAGGTAACAACAAAGGTGTGTCTGACCGTGAGCCAACTCTTCTCTGGACTTTTCGACTACATTTCGCAATCGATATTTAAAAAGCTGTTACCAATTCTAGCTTAGTCCGCCTTAAAAGTTATATTTTACAAATACTTATAATATTAGGTCAGTAGCACACTATCCAAGGTAAAGCAGGATGTTTTTTAGTAGGGAGCTATTTGAAATCTAAGTCACAACCCCCAAATAGTATATTGCATAATAACATTTCACATGTAAATGAGGCATTGACTTTCAGGATAACAACTATGGCTGGCCAAGTTTCTAAAAGCATGACAAGTGTTATCTTCCATCTTGATTCTTTGACTGAAATATTTTATCGGAGGAGCTTCAGCATCATTTGCACATTTGGATTTCGGTCGGTAACAACATTAGAAATTAGTGCAAGCGTTCGTAATGCTCCACTGCAGCGGAGTGGGGTTAGCATTAGTTCAGTTCACGCAGAAAGGCGAATTGATTGACAGTCTGTCCCTTTTCCACTAATATGCTAGACAGTCACAACTGCATTCTTCTTTATTGTAATATGAATTATTTTGAGCCAGCAATAAGCTGCATTTTGTTGTACATTTAAATCCAGATCGCCCGCACCCTTTACCTTCACATATTTCTGCGCCTCTTTTATGCTTGTCATATTCCATCACATTTACATCTTGTTTATTTTTGCAACTTTTAAAATTTTGATTTTATTAATGATCTAGAGGTTGCGTCCCCTTTTACTATTCCTAGCACTCATATGAAGAAATTTTTATACAAAACAATGGGGACAGTGGACCACTTTTACACCCTCCATGCACCAACCCATATGTCACCAATGTCTATATAAAGTTTTCTTTCGAATTGCGTGCAGTTTTCAAATACTCCCTGTCCAAAGAGTATATCCCAAAAAAACTCTGGGAAAAGTCAATTTTGAATCAAATTTTGAAATGCACCGCTCAGGTAAATGGATCTCCACCATGTGTGGCTATATTTAAACCAACTCTAAGGAGGGTGCCTCCCAATACTTGCCGGAAAGGATTTGGCGAGCGGATTGCAGAGACGCCATCTGGGGGTAACGGATACGACCCTGACAGGTAAGATTTATAGGAGACTCTTTCTTTCGAAATCCGTTCGGACCTATTCCCCATGCCAATAACTATAGAACGCAACATACACTTGCGGCATGGGCACATATTCCGGTATAATCTTGCTTACATTTCAAATGCAGACAAACATGTAGCGTAACAATTGTTTACGATATGGGTATATAAATTTTGTGCCTTACGGCTACCATGACCTGCCTGTTAGAACCCGATGCAACAGCGCCGTGACCTATGTTTCCATAGAGAGGCACAACATAGTTTCTGGATACATTTACTGTGTTCCCAAGGGACGATAAAGGTGGCATTTCGGGGAACTGACACCACGCTTATTTAAGGGTAGCGTTAGAGGCAGAGGCATCTGGATTTGTCTTATGAACTATGTTTCCATTTACTGTATGAACGTGTACATTTATATCGACTTGCAGGTAACTACCTTAAAGTGACTGTAAACCTGGAGTCAATCGAGGACCGCTGAAATTGACCATGTGACGGTGCAAAACGTGCACGTCATATTATTAAAGGTAGGCTACTTGAGTATCCTAGATTTAGTGTGAGATCTAAACTCTCACAGAGACAAAATGCCACTAATGCAGATCTCATAAATTTCCGTGACTGAATTAGTTACAATTTTTAATATCGTTTTAGGCTAATACCATACAGTGAATTATGCAACATATCAGAAATCTGGATGAAGAAATATGAGCGCCCTTTCGAGAATCATATTTCTTGAATTTGCAAGGTACATATTCATCATATTTGTCCACACGATATAGGGTTCTAGTGCAGACATAGTTACCTAGAACGTATATAAATAAATCTGGGTATTACCAATAACTTTTCCCCTATATATACGTTTGCTACATGCATCTCTAGGTGAAGACCATATTTCCAAATACTGCTGGAATTCTACCTCATTTACCGTCACCCACACAGAGGGAATTGACTCCTATTTCAATCCGATATCCTGATTTGGAATATACTCGCGGCTTTTTGATTACCATTGCGGTAGGAAACATATCCATATCCTTTTGAATGAATGACATGTTTTATATTACCAATCTATAATTATAGAGACTAATATGGAGAGTTTTTGCTGTCGCTTTTCCGTGTGGCTTGGGCTGGCCCCATTGATGACGGGGACTTAGTACTATCCTCAATATTTTTTTAAAAATAGACGTACATGAACAATGGGCCTATCTCTCAAAGAACAAGTGTTCCTTTCAGACATCAATCTCTGTAAACTAGGATAAAACTATGGTCTGTGACTTAGGGTTACATAGCATGTGCCATAAGATTCATATACATAAATATCACCTCTCCTCTTGAGACTATACTTTTTGTAACAATGTTGATAACATTAATTTTTGATACAAATGTCTCTGATCGTGGATGATGACATGATTTGTTCGGTCGAAGTAAAATGTTTGGTGCGGAATCATGTTTACAGTCTTATGCTCAGATATGAATGACAATAAGGATAACGCTGTTTCTGTTAACTGCAATTCTGAAAACAATATTTCATGCCTGACCCGTTCTTAAAAAATATGAGAATAACTGAAAATGTATACACTTTTTGCTCGATAAAATCACCTCAATTTTTGAGTTTGTTTGCGGGTTTATAATGAGACCTGCTTTCAGATTGTCTATGCAGCATAGGAATTTAGAGAAATGGTTAAGCAATGCATTGTTGAGATGTGAATGCTGCAATTTTAAACTGAAGGATGTTTTTAACTTTGGTTTGTTTTTGGTGTATGTAATGTCTTTGCATATTTTATCACGCTGCACATAATTTGGTTAGAAGTAACTCACACGGGTTTTTGTATGTTTCACTTTATGGTTTACAGCCCTGAAGAAGTTCCGCCTGACGGAACGAAACGCTTTGGCTGGTTTCTCTTTTGGAATATTAAAAGAATTCTGAACTCTTTTGCAATTACGGATTCAGCGTTTTTCATCTGGAACAATTTTTGATTATAAACTCGATCACCCACACATGGTAGAGATCCATTTACCTGAGCGGTGCATTTCAAAATTTGATTCAAACTCATATGAAGAAAGCACAGGAACTTTTCATCAAGCACATCTGAGTTCAGATTTTATAAACTGCTACAGCATTACTACTAGGAGAGAGATTTTAAGAACAGGCCTGCTTTGTTTTAAGAATTCCCTTCTAATTGGTTAAACACTGTGGAGAGAAGTCTCCAACTTTGACATGAATATAAGGATTTGAAATGTGAATGCTAGGCTCCAAAGGCTAGGAAAACTAGCCTCTTGATGACCCACAAGGACAGATAGATGTAGGCCTGCTGATAGGCAACCCATATATTGCTTGTTCTTTCTTTGCTAAGCCGTGAGAGATGTGACAGCCCTAGGGAGACAGGAAGCTTCTGTGTGTCTAGGTGGAAACCAGCAAATCTGTGGCTATTTGACACACAGCTTTGGCCCCCAACAGTAAGCAGTAAGAAACATTTCCATCACTTTCACCCCATGGCCTGATGTCTGAGAGATGGGGAACTTTGGAGCACCAGGAAAGACTCTAAAACACATTTTCTGCAAGTATTATACTTGAATGATTTTAGGCCCAGAACAAGGAGCAAAGTTTATCCAAAAGAGAAGTTTCAGCAGATGCGTTTTTTTGCTTTGTCCTACTCAGAAGTTTCACTGTGAAGTTTGAGGTCCTAGGGGTCTGAAAGAGAAGTACTTTATTTTGTGACACCCTCAAATTCCAGTCTTGCCCCATTGAAGATTTCTGATCGCCAGAAAAGTTAAAAAATTCAAAAATAAATCTTTTGATTGTGAAGAACCCTGATACCTGGCTTGTTCTCAAATGCTGGTCAGTTTGAGAGTGTGATCACATCCTTGTCAACTGCACCAAAATTTCCTCTTAGCCATATACGCAATTCTTGATGTAAAAAAAAATTTGTTTAATCAAAATATTTTGTGATTTCTATTCGAATTAGTTTGGGAAAGGTAACTTACCTTTTTCATATCTATAATGTTGGTGTTTCTTTTCACATAAAGATGTTCTTCCCAAAAAATAAACAAATCATCTGTAAAACATACCCACATGACAATATTGTTGGTATACTCTGCATTGCATTCTGCCCAGCCAATTTCTTTCTCCCACCATCCCATATAGATGTTGGCATATGGGGTGTAAAGGCTGCCCCCATTTCAGTTCCTGTTTTGGAAATATGTTTTTTGTCAAAGAGAAAAATGTGGGTAAGACAGAGGAGAGCACTGTGAGAAGTAAAATAGTGTGTTGAGTCAACGCCAGAGACCTTGATCTGGAAATATCGACATGCCTCTATCCCATATTGATGCGAATTGGAGGTATATAGGGAGCAAACATCTCCTGTTACCATGATGTAGCCACTACACCACTGGATGTTGTTCACCTTCCTTAAAATATCATTTGTATCCTGTGTGTAGGATGCAAACCTGGTAACATATTGACAAAGTATCAAATCCAGAAATCCAGAGGTGTTCTATAACAGGGACCCATTCATGCTGATAACAGGTCTTCCACAAGGATTCTGAAGATTTTTGTGTATCTTCGGTCAGAGGCCACACCCCCTTTCTCCACCAGTCTGCAAACATCCCTCCTGGCACACTGCTGCTTTGGGGATGAAGTCCACTTTAGTCCTGCGGCTCTCAGGAGGCAAGGGGCCCTCACTGTCCCACCAACAGTGTGCTGGAAGGCACGTTTGCAGAGTGGTGGAAAAGGGGATATGGCCTCTGACCACCTCTAAAGAATCCCACTGTGTGGGGCTTACTGGAGGTAACAGGTGAGCTAGTTGGCCCTTAAGGACCTCAGCATTGAAGGGGACTTCATCCCCCAACCAAGAGAGTGCTAGGAGGTGAGTTTGCAGAGTAGTGTAAAAAGAGAGCGGGCCTGTGGTGAGTTGCCGGCTTTGTTTTATTTTGAGAAGGGGGGCTGTGTGGCTTCCCCTTCCTTTGACCTTTTTGGGCCCCGGGGACACCATTCCCCGGGGCCTGACCCATTTTTTTGTATTTCCAACAAATAAAAAGAGAGAGGGGCAGAGCGGCCCCCCTCAGAGGCAGATTTCTGCCCCTGGGACCCCATCTCCGCGGCTGGGCCTTTATTCATTTGTGATACAAAACGGGAAGGGGAAAATACAAGAAATATTTCCATGCTATGACTTTCAGGGGAGGGACAACTCTCAAGTGTAAGGACTGGGATGAGGAGGACCCCATTAGGGGGTAATGAACACTTGTGAACTGAATACCAAAGCTGTGTAGTTTTGATTCCATCTGATGCCTCTCAAATCTGTTGGGAGACACTCCCTGCCTATTTAACTCACTGTTACTGGTTCTGCGTCCTCCCTTTGCCTCGATTTTTCTGTCTTTCTCTTCCTCTTTTTTTCCCCCTTCTGTGGATTTCCCTCTATTGGTCGTTGCCAATTTCTAGTGAGGAAAAATAAGTGCCAGTCCCCGAAACTGAGTGTCAATGAGTGCCGCCTCTAACCACTGGTTCAAATTAAGCACTGGTGAAGACTGCAAAATGGCTCAGCGCTAATGTTGCACCCCAGTGTAAGGCCAAATAACTTGCCCCAGTATTAAAATAGTGAAATGTATACAATATAAAATACAAAATATAAACAAAAACGTTACAAATAATGAGATTGTATTATTAATTGGAACGGGGTTATTTAATAATTTTTGGGTGTGGAACACTAAATATTTCTTTTGTTTGAAATGACAGGACAGAGAAGCCAAAAAAGTTGCAAAACACTTGTTGGTTAGTTATCTTCACTACAAGATCACGTGACACGGGAAAAGGCGTAATCAATCAAGAAAATATATCCAATAAATATGGAATGGATTGGTGTCTCTTTTACTTCTAATTTTTGGTTTAGGGGCCGTTTTTACATCCAGTCTTGACTGCAGCAACAATGAAGCAGTTGTTCATAAGCATAACGTTTGCAGATTGTGCAATTGCATTAAGGTTTATATTCAGCTCAAGAAAGCAAGCAGAGCGAATTTGCTCAACTTTCTTCATTAACATAATAAGAAATTAAACATATAAACTTTTTCTAAATTTAATATGAGAAAATTAAAGTATTTTCTCATATTCTAATTCTGAATACAGCCTAGTGTGCAGGTTCAGTAAGCTTGCTTAAGGAAATGAACATCCTGTATAGATTTCTTATATGCTAACAACTGTTTTCAAACGTGTAGAATTTAGACCGCTCACTGCTGTCTTCTCTGGTGAATATTTCCGTATTGTTTCTTTTTGCTGTCAGTATGTACAAAATCCACTTTGCACTAGAAGTCTTTTCTGCTTGCCTGCCAATGAATATGGCAAATAGGATTTGCAACAAACTTTTCAGCATTCGGGTGGTTTTGCACTGGTGAGCAGGAGAACAAATATTAATTTGTACCATTGTTATGGCTTACTGTGACTAGCAGGTCATAAATCACACTTTAACCCAGTCCCGCTAACTTTAAGATTTCATATTTTTTCCAGATTCAATTCTGGCGAATGTTGTTACCTCGGGCCTCGGTGAATAAGTTAATCGTATTACAACTTGAAATTGATTTAAATATATTTTAATTATTTGATGCAGTACAATTTATTATTTTCACTCCACACATGTTTGCTGTTTTGTATTGCTGATATGTTAAAAGTTCATCACCAGTGCTTTAAATGGGGAAAATAGGTGCAGATACTCATTAAAATGAGCTAGAAGTGTGCAAGTGGGCGGGGCTAGGGGCGGGGCCAAGGGCAAGGCAAGATGATACATAATGATTTCCATACCAGTTGCCGCACATATCAAAACACAAGAGAAATGTGTTTATGTTAAAAAAACAAGTTAACTGATTACACAAAGTGAAAGCCAAATATGTTAACAGTTCCTTGTTTTGTAATATCTGCATCTTCTTAATGTCATACTGTTATTTGTTGTTGTTTGGCACAAAACTATATATTCGCAACCATGCACACAAACAGAAACAAGCAAGCAGATGTATGCATAAACATTTCACACAATCCCTTTAAAATATCTCCTGAGAGTGTCCTGATTCTCTCCCTTCATATCCTTACTCTTTACTCACAGAAAAACAAGCACACACAAGCAGGCAAGCACACAGACATAAGCAAACACTCACACAGTCTCAGTCGGGATTAAAGTCATTTTAAACTACTTATCTCCCATGGCTTTCTAATTTTCCGCTGTCAGTGTGCTGCCTCCATACCTGTGTTTGCACAAATTCACATGATAGTGTGAATATGATTAAGAGCACAGGGCCTAAATGGGCCCTACACTGTCAAGCACAGTGTGATGGTGAACACAGGGACATCATGCAAATGAGGCTGTGCTGAATAGTTCAGCGACTGAGCTCAGGACTCCAGAAGTGCCTAGGCTGTCAGAGACAGCTTCATCTCGGACAGCCTAGTGCTTTCCAGCACTAGCAGCCAAGGAGCCTACCTTTTCATGAGTACTGGAACTCCCTTAGGCAGTAGAGAAGTGCTGGTACTAACAGTGATAAAAATAAAAAGTGTTGGTACTCTGTACCTGTGAGTACTGGCCCATTTAAAGCACAGCCTCTGCTTTTTCCCTATAGGTAGGCTCTTCCTGTCTCTTGCTGGTTCAGTGTCTTCACATCCACATCTCCTCTCCATTCTTGACTCACCTCTCATTTCCACCCAGCCTCTAACCTTCTCTCCCTGGTTCTGCCCCTCTTACATCCACCTCTCGCGACCTCTCTCCACAAGTCTCTTACATTTTGTCACTGTTTTTTCCCCCACTTGCTTCCTCTTCTCTCCTCCATGATGTACCCATCCCCTAAATTTGCCACCTGGCCAGTATTTTGTTGTGCTATATTTCATTATTTGTGTTGACAGAGCACGATTACTGTTGTGGCCTGTAATTCAAATAAAGGATTGTAAAAAATCAGGACTGATATTTTTTCCTGTTTGATATATAACAGTAAATAAAAAGAATAAGTAATTTAATCATTTAATCACTTGCAATGTAATAGGTTTCACATTTGCGAGAGTTAGAGCTATAGGTGTTGTAAATGTAAAAGTGTAAATATGTATAATGATTATTAAAGTTAGCCAGAAATACAGCAGATTGTTGTCTTTACACACATTTGTGTTAAAATACCAGTTCAGAACTGAACAAATATCTGGTATTTTTATCTGAAAAAAGTGGCAATCCTAACTTGAGCTGTCAGTTCACTTGTTTACATTCCTCCCTCCTCTCTCCTTCTATGTTACTCTCGTTTTTCCTCCACTCAGATCCATTGCCAGTTGTCATGGGACCTCATACTGGATTGCTGTAGGGTACGCTGGTATTCATTTCTCTTAGCGCAGGGCTACCTTCACACCCATAGATCCATTGCTGTAATCATGTAAATGCAGCGATTAGATATGGAGGGGCACAGAAAGGGAAGAAGCTCCTGTGCTGAAAAAAAACCATGAAAAAAAAACGGCTTAGGTGAAGGTGTAGGATTGTGTTGCACCACCACTCGCTTTAGTACGGCCAGTGCAATACCGTGAATCAAACTGGATTACTGACCGGCAGCCTCAGCCGATTCCACACACCTAACGGACTGGGGGTTGGGAGGGCTAAAGCACTTTCAGCTGAATGGTCCTTGCACGCCTAATCGACAGTGCAGGGTCTGCCTAGGCCCTATCCTGGTAATCACAGTGTGACACAAGTCCTCTCAAATGCCTGCGCTGTGGGGAAATTCAAATGGGTGCTGCTGAACTTTAGGAGCGTCTCTACAAAAGGCTACAAAAGGGGCTCAGTGAAATTGCGAGATCCGGGAGCAGAGCGGCATCTGTCCTGAGTTTGAGGAAATACCTAACGTGAGCCTGCTGTGTCTTCAATCAGGGTACCGGTACTCTTCCTGACTAAAGAGAAGTCCATGTACTGACGGCTAGAGAATTTGGAAGTGCCGGTACTCAGTCCTGGTGAGTACCAGCCCATTTAAAGCACTTTTTATAACTCCATGTATGGCTTTGATTAGTTGGTAAATGGACTAATGGGTTAATACACAACTCACTTCAGGGAACAGTTATTCATCCCATCCCCTAGCCCCTGATTCTGAGTGTGTCAGAAGAGAAGGTACTATTCATCGCATTTGATAAACCCTGATACTGCAAAGTTTAAAATGTATCTGGTGCAACAAAGGTACCTATTCTGAGTTTGTGCGAAATAACATGTAGATTTTGTGCTTAAAGAACCAAGGGCCATATGTATGAAGCCAAATTGCATTCGCAAACGCCGAAATTCGCAGAATTTTGGCGTTTGTGAATGCAATTTGGCCAAATGGTATGTATTAAGCAAATCTGCGTGCAAAATAAGGAATCGCAAAATTTGCGATTCCTTATTTTGCGATTGCATTTAAGGAATCGCAAATTACCACCAACTTCAAGTTGGTGGTAATTTGCGAATTCCTTGAAAAATGCACTTTTTTGCATTTTTCAAAGTGCACGGTGAAGCACATACATGCACTTAGGGCATGTATGTGCACCACATGTGCACCCATGCTAATTTCAGGGGTGCAACAGGCTGTCCTTTGGACACCCCTGCACCCTTGAAATTATTCTCAATTTGCGATTCTCAAATTGTGAATCGCAAATTTAGAATAACTTCCCATTCATTCCTATGGGCCTCCTGGCCCGTAGAAATGAATGGGAAAGTATTCCATAATTGCGATTCGCAATTTGCTAATTGCAATTATGGAATTTTAAGAAATCACAAAAAAAATGTGATTTTCTACATACATACCAATTTGTGAATCTCAAATAGCGATTTCTTAAAAATCGCTATTTGAGATTCGCAAATGGGTACCTTCATACATATGGCCCCAAAGTCGGTATGTTGCGGTAAATAACAACAGCTTTTCGCAATTTATGAAATCACAATTTTACCTCAAAATTCTCCAAAGTGCGTGATGCCCACAGTATCACGGACATATGCCATGAAGAAAACAAAAGTGGTTGCTCCTTCTCAGTGGTGTGGCAGCAGGTCAGACCTGATGTCCTTCCCACACTGCTTGTTTGCTTTTCTCTGCTGCTAAGTGGTCGAGCAGTTGGGGGTCTGAACTGCACAGCATGGAGGCATCAGCTGTAGCTCAATGTGATTTCCTGCCTAAATACAGGCGCTCTCGCTGCTCAGTGTATTTAAACCCTTGTGTCTCTTCACAAAAAGAACGGAGCAGTGCATAACACTTGCAGGCGAAGTGGGGGCGGGGGAAGGTGAGCCTGCTCCTGTCACAGTGGCACAACTGTCTGATGGGTTTCCCAGAAGGATGCTGCATTCTGCTGTAGTTATGAATAACAGTAAAACATTATTTGACAAGAAGAATGCTAACTTGAAGGAGGGTCTGTGGGAGCTGGTGTACCCAAAGGCAGGAGACCTTCCCTTTGTAGTTGGGAAGTAAGACTTGCACTCATATTTGTGTATGACGGTTGCGGAGCGCATCAGGCATAGACCTCACTGGGCTTTGTTCGTTTGCTCGCTGTGAGGATGTGTGGGGATTGAAGTCCTTTTAGTTGGTATTATATACTGAGGCGAATTCCATCTGACAAACATATTTTCAAATACTTACGTTAAACCTGCCGTACTTAAATGGTGATGATAAGGAAGTGTTGACGGAAGCCTCCTGAATGTAAAAGATGCATATTATCACAAAGACTCTGTTTATAATGCTTCTTCTTTTTTTTTTATATAGCGCAAACTCGACCCGAAGGTATTGGAGCGCTTTACATGAGCACCGTATTTACATTACACATTCAGGCACGAGGAGATTGACACCCACATGCATCAAACAGAGTTGCATTCGCAAACGGTGCGAATCGCAAAATTCGGCCGTTTGCGAATGCAATTTCCTTTTTTGTGATGCATCAAATTTTTCGTAAATTTAGAAATCGCAATTGGATTAGCGATTCCTTTAAAAATTGCAAAGTTAAGGAATCGCTATATTTTATCAAAACAGTGCATCCGTCAAAAATCGCAAATTGCGATTCTCTAAGAAATCGCATTTAAGAATTCTTAAATTTAGAAGTACTGAGAGCAGGTGGTAATTTTTTTTTTTTTTGTAAAACATGTGAAAACAATTTGGTAGGTATTTAAGGGGTTCCACAGTTGAACAAGAACTCTTTGAGGATGGCCGCAGTCATTGTCCTGGCACATAGGTGGAGGTCGAGAGCAGCAGGAAGGAGGAGAAGGATGCTTAATGAAAGAATATTCAGATTGCGCATCACTTTGCTTGGTCAGACAGAGGCTGAAATATATGATAAGTATAGGCTTAATGCTGACTCCATTTTAGATCTCATTGCTGAATTAGACCCTATTTTGCATAGACAAACACGTAGGACCCTAGCCATACCCACCCATGTGCAGGTGTTATGTTCTCTACACCTTCTAGCCTCGGGGTCCTTCCAGGGAGTCATAGCTGTTGCTGGGGGGGTTTCACAGAATGCACTATCTAGATTTTTTAATGATTTCCTAAATGCAATGCTGCAAAGGATACGGCATCACATTTATTTTCCAAAAACACAGCAGGAATTGCTGGAAACAAAGTTAGACTTCTATAACATGGCTAATTTTCCACATGTCATAGGCTGTGTAGATGGCATACATGTTCCCATTTGTCCCCCATCTGTGAATGAGTAAATTTTTCGCAACAGAAAAAGTTATCATTCTTTAAATATCCAAGTAATTTGTAATTCAAAATCAATCATCACAGATTTAGTTGCAAGTTACCCTGGGAGTGCCCATGACTCCTACATTTTCAAACATAGTGCCATCCATGCTCGACTGCTTTCAGGAGAATTTGGAGATGGATATTTGCTTGGTAAATACTGTCATTTTTGCATTCATTTCAATTTGTACCATGCAGTGGCATGATATGTTAACTGCATGTCTACCATTTTCCTACCCCATAGGTGACTGCATATGCTGTGAGGTCATATATACTCACACCATATCTTACTCCAGCAACCCGCAAAGAACAGCACTACAACCATGCCCATATATCCACCCGCAATGTGATAGAGAGGACCTTTGGTGTCATGAAGTCTAGGTTTCGCATACTGCATAAAACTGGTGGAGCATTGCAATATCGTCCTGAGGTGTGCTGCAAAATAGTCGCAACATGTGACATGCTGCACAAGATAACCACTAGGAGAGGCTTAGAACTGGATTTTGAAGATATACTACCAAACATTGACAACCAGCCACAACAACCCCATGCAAGACTTCATGGACCAGATGCAGCAGAAGGAAGGAGAAGAAGGGCTAAAATTTCTGACCATTACTTTTAAAAGAGGTAAGAAGCATGTCAATTTTGAGCAAATGTTAGTTAAATTTATTTTGAAACATAAAATGAAGTAAGGAGAAACACAGGACACATTAATGCATGTCAAGTTTAAATGATAGAAATATTTTGCTTTGACTTTCTCCAGTCTCTGAGCAGTATTTTCATTTTGTCAATCCTTCAGAAGGCAGTCAATTTATTTCCAAAAACTTTATTTTCTTCCTCGCACACCTAAAGCTTTGCTTTTTACATTGCTCACACCCATAGATGTGTTTCCTTTCTGTTCAAGATGTCTTGAGCTGCGGCGTTCAACTACTTGAGTAGGTTTTGAATTACAACTGGGTTTAGCACTCTCATCACTATTGCCCCCTTGCACTGACTGAGGCACACTTATGTCTGGTTGCATGATATCCTCAGTACTTTTGAGGGACATCATTCCTTCAGAAAGCTTACTACAACATTTACTTAATTCCTTCTGCATGCACACTGTATGTTTAATTATTTGAGCATTGCTATTGGTCAAACGATTTAATGCTCTGGTGTAAGTGTGCACGCTAGACATTAATCTCAAGTGCCTATTGCAATTGGCAATGTTCTGTGCCTGTATTGCCTCACACATGGTTTCCATGGCTGTTGCCATGCGGTCCAGTTTATTACATGACGCCATATGTGCACTTTCAATTACCTTTGTCAATTGACTTAGACTTTTACTCATGGCACTGATGTCTTGACTGATATGATTGAGTTTGCCCTTCATTACCCTTATATCTTTCCCTTGCAGCCTTTGGACTTTGAGCAGCTTCATTTCTACTACACTGGCATGGCACTCATCTTCTGAGGATGATCTCTGATTTGAAGAACGTGCCCTTCTTCTATAAAATTGTTGTATTCTACAACGACGACTTATCTGTGTCTTTTGATTTGCAGGGATTTCAACAGTCTACTGCTTATGTGAATGTGCATTGGGCTCTTCTTCGGTGTCTAAGTCTTGGAGTTGCTGCACTCTTTTCCTTGTTTTTTTTTGGGAACAGTGGGTGAGGAAGTCATATCATTTTGTGCTGCTGTGTTCTGCAATTCAATTTTGATAGTGCTGTCCAGATCAATTGTTTCACCTTCCTTTTCATTTTCTATGAATAAAAAAAAGTATGTAATGTTTACTTTGCTAATTTTGAAAATTTGGGTATTTTAACAAAATGTACATTTGATTTCAAATAAACATCCATTATGCTTGCAAACGTACACTGACAATTGTGATGTTTAATTTTGCTTTTGGAAATCATATTTCTCAGAATGTACCTTTTAATATAGTGGAAAAACTACATCTCCATTATGCATTGCTTCATTGCCAAACAATGACTATTTGACCACCCTCTTTATGTGTACTTAAGGTTACATGCTGGGGATTGTTTAAATCCTTCCTTGAAGATAAAAAAGGCAGCTACACTTTAACACATATGTAAAAAAAGAAATGATGTTTATAACGCACTTACCTTGCGATGTGCCAGCATGCTCAGAGGTGTCTATGTCAATCACTCCAATGACTGCTTCAGTGACAAGGGTCTCCTCAACCATGTCCTCCAGGGGGTATTTGGTCTATCCTTTGGGGTGCCACCACCAGTTTTTTTTGCACTTTTAATCCTGTTAGCAATTTTTTCTTTGGCACGACTGCGTAAATCATACCAGCGTTTCAAGAGATTGGTGATGTCTCGGTGGGCAACCCCCACAGCATTTACTTTTGATAGTATTTCCAGCCACAGTCTTCTCTTCACTCCTTCAGCGACCTTAAGGGAATCTTTGCCGAAAAGCTGATCATGCCTCAAAGTGACCTCTTCTATTAAAATCTCTAGCTCCTGGTCACTAAACTTTATTTTCCTTTTTCTGGCATGCATGTCTTCTACAGCACTTTCAGTAGCCATTTCTCCTTCAAGAGCACACCAACAACACTCCACCTCTTGCTGCAAGCAGAGCTCCAACTGCCAAAAGCCACTCCTGCAGTTTGAACTAGGCTTCAGGTGTGTGTAATCAGTCTCCTGGCTTCCTGGGTGTGTCGTCATTGAAATGCATGAAATTGTGAATTCGCAATTTGCGAATTTGCAAATTGCAAATTCGCACTGAAAAAATTGCATATTTCTTGCGATTCTGTATAAATTGCGATTTTCAGCGATTCGCTAGAAAAATGCGAAAAAATTGATGCATTGCATTTTGCGATTCTTTATTTTCGATTCGCTATTTTTCGCAAATAAAGAATCGCAAATTCTTACAATGATGCATGTGGGTGTAAGCGATTTGCCCAGATTAAGTGATCTGTCACAAAACATTATGCTCTGGTGAACCACAGGGCGAATAGTTTTCAGGTAGGTGCTATGCATGTGTCCCAGGCATCCCGATGGGCCACTGCTTTTTTGGCACACTAACAAGGTTTGGTTCATGCCAGGTGCACTTTGCATTCTGGAACTTGCGTTTTATTATTGTGCATGCTAAATGTAGGCTTATAAGCCAAAATACAGTGGGTTGTTGGTAATCATGACTGGTTGAACATATCATACATGCAGTGATGCCCTTGGCAACTATGTTTGCATTGCAAAGTAACAAGAACTATGTTTTACAGTGTGAATTGTATATTAAAGAGCTCAGGTAACTGGAGAGGCATGGAAGATATTGTAAGAAGATGTGCATTTCAATGTGTGGTTTCCACAAAATTATTTTCTACCTTGGTGTATCCTCGTGCTCTTTGTCATATACCTGAGCCCTTCTGGGGGTAAGGATGAATGACAGTTACTCTGCAGAACAGGGGGCTGCTCACATAGTTCTTAAATTGGGCATTGACATATTGAATTAGTGGGTGGAAGAATGAACCTCTAATTCAAGTTATATTGTATGCCTTTTTACTGGTTTTGCAGATTTAATTCTGTCAGGGCCTTGGCTGCTATTTTGGCAAATTGATACTTTATCCATGTCAGGGCGTTAACGTGCAGCCATCCCTCGTGTGGAAGTTTTCTTGCTATTCATCCTTTGCCCTTCAGCTAAAGACATTGACGTGAGAAATGATGTGGTATTTGTTTTATCATTTTGTGCCTAAACAATGAGGGGTTCCGGTGGCCTTGAAGATAATTGCTTGCCAAAACTCACACTTTGCGTGTCGGGTCAGGAAAGCAACCGGTGACTTCTTAATGCAGAACCCAATGCCTTAAAGAGTGAAGTTTTAAACTGAGAGCTTCAAAATTAGTGATGTTCTCTATGTAAGAACCCAGTCTCACTCTGGGGCATATGTACAGAGGGATTGCGTCACTGGAGCATCACTTTTAAAGATGTTCGGGTGTAAATAAGCTAAACTTTCATGCAGGTATCTGCATGAAAGGGGCGTGCAATGGGTGTTGCTGTGGATGTTCCACTGCAACACCCATTGTGTTTTGATGCTGCCCCAGATTTACAAGAAGATGTAAATCTGAGGCAGCGGCAAAAAGGCATAATGAGGAGAAATACTTGTATTTCTCCTCATTTTTTGCTTTTTCTAAGTTTGCTGCATTTTGGAGCACACAGAAAAATCAAATCAACGTTATTGACTGTTTATGTGCAGGAAGGGACACCTTTCAGCACATAAACAATCATTTCCTGCAACACAGGCACCCTTGAATTATGGCGCAGGGGTGTCTGTGCTGGCGGTAGGCAGATATTTTTAGCGCCAATGCTAGGGGAAACAAAAGGGGTGCGTTGTATTGTTGTAAATGGTGAAGCGCGGCACTGCAACATTTACTTTGGCACTGCTCTCTGTCATTTCCTTGTAAATATGTTCCTCTGTCTCCAATTTTGTCCTTCTGACTTGCCTAATCCAAACTTACCTCCTGTCATTTTTCTACGTTGACAGTAGTTGCCAGCACCACTAGTATCTAATGGAATTCTCATGTACCGTTTTCTCACTTCCTTCATAGCTTTTTCCTGCATATTCCATTTTTATTAGACATAACTATTGAATGTCATTAACATAAAATGATGCAAAAAAACGCAATATTGTTCCGCAAAGTTTCAATTTTTGTGCTGCAAAATGTCCTTATTTTTCCCCCAATATCCTGGGGGGCCTTATATTGTACTGTTTTCCACTGTTAAATACTGGTAGGTTTGCCCTGTCGAATTTCAACAAAGGGCGAGATATTTAAAACATCTGGTAATAATAATGGGTGCAGTTAATGCCACACATTGTAAAATATTGACCCCTGCAAAACAGGGGTTTCTGCAGGGATTGTAAAACACCTACCCTCTTACAATTGCGGCCCTAGAATAACTTTTACCTTGTTTTGCTCCTTTATTAATTAACTATAATAAATGACAACTTACTGAAAATGTTCACTTTCTTCCTCTTTTTTCAAATCGAAATGGTCTTCAAATCCCACCCCTTCTTGCCCTGTACGTCTGTCACCCTCTCACTTTCTAAGCAGTTAATAGTGATTTACATAGCTCATATACATTCTTTTATTTCTATCTTCCTTTGGGTAAGTTGCCTTTTTTTTATTATTACACCATGCAGCCATGCTCATCATACTGTCAAAAAACAGGTAGCACAACTTGAATGCATGTGGCAGTTTTGACCATGTTCTAATACCTGTGGTAAAATTAGAGGTGTGCCTACTAAGATGAGTGTCTCTTCCAGTGATTTGGATCCTAAAATGTTTAAAATTAAATTAATGAAATGCATATTTCCTGGAAAACATTTGGTTCCCTCATAGAATGTTTAATTGCTGATGCAATTTTAGCTGTTATAGATCACAGTCAATGTCAAAACCAAATGTGACACATTGAAATTGTGTTCTATCAAGAACATAATTCCCAGTTGACTAATATTTTCAAACAGTCTTTATGCATTACAGAGGAGGGATTCACACTTTTTTACTGAAGGTTGCCATGTCACTTCCATAAGAAAGGCTATTTTGGGGTGGTGTATAGTTGTTGCCGAAGTGGTAAATCTGAACCAAACATCTCAAAGTTTGTGAATATTAATGTAAATGTATTTTTGCCGGAATCAGTGCTGACTGGTGAAGAGAGAGGTCAATGTTAATGATGGGAGGCTAAAGATAGCCCCCATACATTCCACAGGAAATACCCATGTACCAAAAACAATAAAAGTCTGCTACACTGCTACACTGCACTTCATTAAATGTGGTAGGGAGATTCTGCTTGGCTTCATTTGGTTGGTACAAAAAGAGTGGTCACTACTACACCACTTAAAGAACAATTGACAGCATCCACATGGAATGTAATCATAAAATGCAAAACAGAGAATGTATTATTCCTTGTATTCATGGGCATTATTTTCTTTTGACTGTTCAAACAATCTTTGAAAATTTGAAGATGCAGCAATATTTTTCTTTGGCATTTGTTCTAAAACACAGCTATTATTGAAGAACAGTGTCAAAGAAATAAAAGTGCTTTCCTGATTTTGAAAACAAAGATCCTGCTATTGAATTATGTAAAGTCACCACCTACTTCCTCTGACAAAACCCTTTGATATTATATGGGGTATGACGAGTATCTTGAGTTATAAAAATGCAATGGAAGAAAATCTTAGTTGGTCAGTTGAGCACAACTATGTATCTATCTTCACCTATCCTCCTTCATAGGAGTGAGCAAACCCTGTTGACTCCCCCACTTGTTTGCTTCGATCCAATGTCTTCTGTCTCTCTCTCTTTTGGGTGCTAGGCCATTTGTTTTCTCAAGATGTGCTCCATTGTCAAATGGGCCTTTGTATTTGTCTTCTACAAACTGACATGTCAAAAAAGATCTCTAACTGGTAAGTGTAACAGAGTCATGAACACAGTGGGGCAGATTTTCAAGAAAGTGAGATACGTCAATTTCTCTGCACCACCCAGAGAACCCTATATGAAAAACAAATTGCCTCTGGGACCATGAATGTCTGACATAATATCGACAGACAGAATATCGATATGCAAAAATATCGGAGCAAAAATATCGACAGCAAAAATATCAGAATCCTATCTTCATTAAGGTAAGTACAAAAATATCGAAAAAATAATATCGAAGTACAAAAATATCGGAATCAAAAATATCGTTTTTTAAATGTATTAATAATAATGTAAAAATACATTTAAAATACATATAATTTTACAACTATTAAATAAAAATATTAAAACAAAATTAAAACTAATACATATACATTTAAAATAAATAAAACACTTAATAATTTAAAGTAATTTTACATTTTTTCATGTAATTTATTTGATTTAATGTAATTATTTTTTGTTTTTACCCTGTACGCCTGTACCCCAAAAACCCAAAACTGACCCTAAACCCTAAAAATATCCCTGTACCCCAAAAACCCAAAACTGACCCTGAAACTTAAAAATACCCCTTTACCCAAAAACTGAAAACTGACCCTTATCCCTTAAAATACCCCTTTACCCAAAAACTGAAAACTGACCCTGAACCCTAAAAATACCCCTTTACCCAAAAACTGAAAACTGACCCTAAACCCTAAAAATACCCCTTTACCCAAAAACTGAAAACTGACCCAGAACCCTAAAAATACCCCTTTACCCAAAAACTGAAAACTGACCCAGAACCCTAAAAATACCCCTTTACCCAAAAACTGAAAACTGACCCTGAACCCTAAAAATACCCCTTTACCCAAAAACGGAAAACTGACCCTGAACTCTAAAAATACCCCTTTACCCATGAACTGAAAACTGACCCTGAACCCTAAAAATACCCCTTTACCCAAAAACTGAAAACTGACCCAGAACCCTAAAAATACCCCTTTACCCAAAAACTGAAAACTGACCCTGAACCCTAAAAATACTCCTTTAACCCAAAATTAATTAATATTATTTAATTACCAATTAATTATTAATTAACAATAACAATAAAGTAAATATATTAGCACATTTGCTGTAATTAATTTAATTTAATAATTAATATTATTTTTCCCAATTAATTAATTAAGAATAACAATAAATTATATATAAAAAACATTACTATAATTAATGTAATTAAATAATTAATATTAATTAATTACCAACTAATTAATAATTATAAATATGTCAAAAATATATTAATTAATTAACTAATTAATAGAAATTAATTACCAATTAATTATTAGTTAAAATATGTACAAACATATATCAGTTAATTAATTACTATTAAATTACTTCCCACCCTATTCCCCTATAAACCCATAACCCGCTACAGAACATATTTATCAATTAATCAATTAATTAAAAATAATTAAAAATTATTTCTCAATTAATTAATTAATAATTCCTACTAAATAATAATTAATTTAACATAATTAAATTACTTCCACCCTATTCGCCTATAAACCCACAACCCGCTACAGTAGTAAAAGACAATATTTAATTAAATTACATTAAAAATAAATAATAAAACATAATAAATACAATATAATATACACTAAATGTATTTAAAAATTGATATTAGTAACATCAAAGTTATTAATTTCGATATTATTGACATCGATATTTACAACTTCGATATTACTGATATCATACCAATATCGATATTTAGACTGTCGATATTACTTACCTTCGATATTTTGTCCCATCGATATTTAAACTTCGATATTTTTGTATATCGATATTTAAAAATCGATATTTTGTCTGTGTACCGAGACCAAATATCAAACAACCATGAATCTTTCCCAAACAATTTTTTAATTATCTTTGGGATATATTCATTTGTATTATCTTATTTGTTCACATTTAATTACAAAACATTCATGCCTGTCACTGGGCAAGCTAGACCAAGGCTTTCTTGCCTTCTCTTATCTGTATGTAAACATCAATAAGCAACAAAGATTTATTTACAAAAAACAATTTACCCAACAATTATATACTGTGCAAAAATTTAAACATGCAGTGCATTTTTCAATAAAGGATGTATCGAACAGTGATTCTAAGGTACATTTAGCAACCTGAACATTGCTTCAGATAAAGAATAGTCCTACTAGATTCTGTCACCATGGACTAAGGCAAGGGCAGGTTACTGCTTTTCCTGTCCTCAAGCTGTAATATTTTTCTAACCAGGGGAGAGGTCAGGGGTGGTGCTCAGAACTCAAGGGTAGAACCCTATATCATGGGTTCTATTTAGTCCAATGTTGGGACCTAGTTTGGACTTGGTTCTATGTGGAGCCTCTCTCAGATGGGGCCAATGTGTTTTGACCTTCTGGGTGACAATTCTTTTTTTGCGAAGGTCTTCGTCAGGGGTAGTGGACTTGTGTAACTGAATGAAATAAAAAAATAACTAACGTGATTATCGATGTCTTTTAGGGTGTTTTTCTGAGGTGGAACTATTCTAAAACCAGGAACCTGACAAGAACCATGTGGATTTCTTAAAGAACCGAAAGGTTGGGTTGTGATGTCCTTCTGCTCCTCAGCAATGGCATAAGCTGGGGGAAAGAGCAACAAGACTAGATATTAGCTAGCAGGTGGTGGCTGTTCTTAGTGATGTTAATAGTTGAGTGAGTTTCCCTTTAGGGTATCCGATTAAAACAGGGGTGGGGGGGCCAGTTGTGCTGGCAGGTTTAGCAGTGGCAGAACCAAGACCAACTTTAGTGACTTGTGACGTTTTTCAAGCTCTCGAGTGGATCGATGTTACTGGGACTCATGGCAGACGTTGTGTTATATAGGTATCATCATAACTTTATGGCCACCTCTCCTCAAGAGGCTGTTGCCAGACCATGGGTGGATATCTTTGTGAACTCTTTAGAAAAATGCAGCTAAAAGTTTTTTTTCACTGATAAAATGGAAACAGCATTTAAAAATGATTCAGGTTTAAAAAGTCTGTCTACCTTTTTTCCAGCCACTGACCTAATGCCAATCGAACTGTTGACCTTCGAGAAGAATGTAATGAGAGATCTCAATACATTGGAAAATAAAAAAATCTACACAAAATGGAATTTGACTAAAGAAGAAAATGGAGCATTACAACAACTTATGAAGAATGATGAAATCATAATAAAGCCTGCAGACAAAGGCTGGGCCATTGTCATTTTACAGTGAGACAAGTATGAGTCAGAAGTGGTACGCCAGTTGTCTAACCAGGAACATTACAGAAGATCTGATGAAGATGTCAAGAAGCTGATTAAAGAAAAATTAGTCTACTAAACATCACTCGGGGAAACAGAAGGTTGGCTATCAAAAAAGGAAGCAGAATACATGATTAACGACAATCCCAGGACGCCGCTTTTGTATACTCTTTCTAAAATCCATAAAGACACACAAAATCCTCTGGGAAGACCAATTATATCAGGAGTGAACTCCTAAAGCCACTAGTAGGGGGACAGCCAGTTATATAAAGGTTACCATCCATGCGATAACATTATTGGAGGGTCAAAGTTTTAACAAAGATGAAGAATATCTGGTAACATTGGACATCACGTGCCTATACACGAACATCCCCCAAGAGGCTGGACTGGAAGCGATGGAAGTGTTCCTAGACAAAAGGGACAGACCGCACAATGTACCAACCTCATTCCTACTCCAATTGGCAGGGATCTGCCTAAAATACAATTTCTTCAAATTTAATGAATCCCAATTCCTACAAATCAAGGGAGTGGCCATGGGCTGTCCTTTCACCCCCAAAATGGCAATTATGTTCATGGCTCTCTTTGAAGACAACATGACGGCCACATAAAAATGTGGTACCGTTATATTGATGACATTTCATGTTGTGGAAAGGAACATGGGAACAACTATTCGAGTTTCAAACCTAGTTCAACAATGGGAATAAAGACATTCAATTCACAATCAATGTCAACAATGTGGAGATACATTTCTTGAACCTCTTAATTAAACATGAAATTGGCATCCTCTACACAACCGTGTACACAATAAAAATGGATAAAAACACTCTACTCCATTTTTTGAGTTTTCATCAAAGGAACCTACGTGAAAACCTACCATTCAGCCAATTTTTGAGGAAAAGAAGAAATTGCACTTTGAAAGATGATTACTTCACTAATGCCAAAATACTATTGAAAAAACTTGTTGAGCATCAATATCCAAGAAAACCTCTCAAAAGAGCGATGAAGAGAGCTTGGTATACCCCCAGGGAGTCTCTGCTTATACCAAAGAAAAAGAAAGATTGTCTATCTTTAGTATGTGTGACCACTTTTTCTGGTAGTACCAACGAAGTCAAGAAAATTGTACAGAGAAATTGGAACACAGTTAAAGCATTGAAACCACTGGCTGAAGCCCCGATTTTTGCACTCAAGAAAAAAGGAGTATAAGGGACAGATTGGTGAGAGCCAATACAATGAAGAAAAAGGGTAGCCAACAAATTTGGATTCTGCTGGCACTCCCATCCATCAAAGGACATAAACGATGTGGGAATTGTTCATCATGCGCAAGCACGATTGAGGGTACCATATTCACCTATGGGAAGAAGTTTGTCAAACACGAGGAGCTCACAAACTGTAATACCCACAATGTTATACACGGTATTGTAAGTCCTTGCCCAAAGCATATATCGGCAAGAGCTCCCCGGCCATCAAAAAACGGATAATGCAACATCGCCCAAGGATAAGATGTGGAATCACAAGTGCACCACTATTCCCACATTTTTGGAATACCATCATGGCCCAGAAGAAATAACATCGATGCCCTTCAGTCAAGACTTGAGGCAAAAACCATCATGTATCTCAATACTTTTGATAATGGGCTCAATGAGATGAGCAAAATCAGCCATGGATTATGAGAACCTGATACATCTACACTGGTTCCCTGACCAAGGATGCACAACACGTTAGTACACACCCTTGACTGTGCGCCAACAGTGACCGCACCAATCAGGATAATAGAGAGGAAATTGAAATCAGGATATGATCAATGGCGGGTCAACCCACTTCAATCCACCTTTTAATCAAAACTTCGATGAAAAACTCTACTGATGGGAGCAATCCTTCAAATACCATGAAGCATGACCAGTTCAAACATGAACTAGCTGTCTAATACCAATTATGAGGTCTTGCACAGACGAGTTTGCTCAAAAAAGTATTATATGGCAGACAGCAGTACGAACCTTTGACGACTCGCAGGGAGTCATCGAAGCCTGACGTAGTATGTCCGGAAGCGTGACAAAATCAGGCACTTCGCAAGCAGGACCCAGAAACGGAAGTGACCTCACTGCCCGTGGATGCGGTAAACAACAAAAAAGGACTCCGACGTCTGAGAAATCACCGATACGGACAGTAAAAGGAACACCATTGGTGCACTATGAAAGTGACAAAGCCTCTGCCTGCATCGAGATACCACCGTTGCGGCCCCGTTCCACCCAGTGAAGCGCTTGAAGGATGGCGATTCCCTGAAGGTGAAAGCATACCGCGGGACTGCGTGCATTTAAAGGTACACAAACCCATTCCAAATTGATGTGCATAGTGCATGCAGCACTGGTGGTTCACAAAGATAATCACGCATGGTCTGGCAACAGCCTCACAAAGAGAGGTGGCCATAAAGTTATGACGATACCTACATAACACAACCTCTGCCATGAGTCCCAGTAACATCGATCCACTCGAGAGCATGAAAAACGTCACAAGTCGCTAAAGTTGCTCTTGGTTCTGCCACAGCTAAACCTGCCAGCACAACTGCCCCCCCCCCCCTGTTTTACTTGGATAACCTAAAGGGAAACTCCCTCAACCATTAAAATCACTAAGAACAGCCACCACCTGCTAGATAATAACTAGTCTTGTTGCTCTTTCCCCCAACTTATGCCATTGCTGAGGAGCAGAAAGACAACACAACCCAACCTTTTGGTTCCTCAAGAAATACACACAGTACGTGTCAGTTTCCCGGTTTTAGAATATTTCCACCTCAGAAAAACCCTCTAAAAGACACCGATATTCACATTAGTTCTTCTTTTAATTCATCAGGTACACAAGTCCTTTTGAAAATCCACTACCCCTGACGAAGACCTTCGTAAGAAGAAGTACCACCCAGAAGGTCGAAATGTGTTTGCTCCACCTGAGAGAGGCTCCACATAGAACCAAGTCCAAACTAGGTCCCAAAATTGGACTAAATAGAATCCATGATATAGGGCTCTACCCTTGAGTTCTGAGCACCACTCCTGACCTCTCCCCTGGCTAGAAAAGTATTACAGCTTGAGGACAGGAAAAGCAGTAACCTGCCCTTGCCTTAGTCCATGGTGACAGAATCTAGTAGGACTATTCTTTACCTGACGCAATGTTCAGGTTGCTAAATGTACCTTAGAATCACTGTTCGATACATCCTTTATTGAATAATGCACTGTATGTTTACATTTTTGCACTGTATATAATTGGTGGGCACATTGTTTTTTGTAAATTAAACTTTGTTGTTTATTGATGTGTACATACAGATAAGGGAAGGCAAGAAAGCCTTGGTCTAGCTTGCCCAGTGACAGGCATGAATGTTTTGTAAAACAAATGTGAAAAAATAAGATAATACAAATGAATATATCCCAAAGATAATTAAAAAATCATTTGGGAAAGAATCATGGTTGTTTGATCTATGGTGTCAGAGGCAATTTGTTTTTCGTATATGCATTAGTATTCCAGCCTCTGTTCGATCCGAAACTGAATCATTCCCCTATGTTTTACCTTCACCCTGAGAAACCCTTCCGCCACCATGGATGCGCTGTATTTACAATACGGCCCACCATGGTGCAAGGCTTGACAGATGTGGCAGAAATTCTGAAGCATCTGTTCGTGCAAAGGTCACACATTGCTGGGGTCGTGTTGCAAGTACAACGCAACTCCAGCAATGCATGGGGAGGCCTAACCTCATTGTGCTGCCTCACTCCTTTCACCTGCTTGGAGCAGGCTTAAGGTTTTGACGCAGTCGTGTCCTAGAAGTTGCACAGTAACATTTTTGGGGAAGAATGCCCTACATGCATACATTATACCTGACGCAGGTATAATCTGATGCGGGGATTTACAATGTGACACATCTCCCTAGATGCATCACGTAAATGGGCCGCATTTTTACGCAGTCGGTGAGTCACAAAAAGTGACACAACTGCAGTGCAAAAATGATGCAAGGGGTTGTAAATCTGTCCCTTTGTGTCAAAAGACTGCCTCCTGCTCCTCAAAAAGTCTGCCATGCGATCACAACTATTGAATCCCTTGTTAGAGAGGATGGTCAATAGCACTTCTTACTTCAACTCAAGTCAACATTCCTGAGAGCTGGAGGGGAGCTATTATATCCCCAATCTATAAAGGCGGAGAGCGCAAGGATCCGAATAACTATCGCCTGATTGCTCTCCTTGATGCTGAATCAAAATACTATGCGTCACTGATACTAGCGGACCTGGCGGCATAGTCAGAAACTAACAGTAAAATACCACTGAACGAAACCGGCTTTCGGTGCGGCATGGGTACAACGACGAATGCCATGGCCATATGCCTTATTGCCGAGAAAAGTCTACAGAACTCCCATGACCTTCATACCTGTTTTGTTGACTTTAAAGCGCATTTGACCGTGTCAACAGGCAAACGCTATGGCAAAATTAAAACATCAGGGCCTACCGGACTCAATTCTCTTGCCCATTATTAACCTCTACACTGAAACCTGGATGCAGGTAAAAGTCAACAATGGGCGTCGTCTGACCAGGAAGATCTTCACTGTTGACGGACTAAAGCAAGGATGCGTCCTGGCCCCACATCTATTTAATTTATTTTTGAGCGACCTGGCAGAAAGCCTAGATAAGGTTAACGCGCACCCTCCTAAGTTAGGCACCCTTCGTCTAACACATTTATCGTACGCGGACGATGTGGTACTGCTGAGCCAGACAAGAATTGGCCTTCAACGTCTGCTAGACGACTTGTCCGCCTACACAAAAAGGAACCTGTTAACCATAAACATCAAGAAAACAAAGACAATGCTCATATCACGACGACGCAAAAATCTGCCAACCTTCCGAATAAACAACGATTAGCTGGAATCCGTCAATGACTATAAATACTTGGGGGTATACCTAGATAAGCATTTAAATTTCCTGGCGCATCTCAAAGCCATGGAAAGAAAGGGGGCCGCATTACTGCACGCCTTCACCAACTAGGCAGGTGAGCTAAAGGGCCCTCTTGTCTCCCCCCTTGCTAATTGCAATGAAAGCCAAACTACTGCCTACAATAGCACACGGGAGCATTCTGCACCATGGGAAAAGCGCCACCCTCCTGGACAAAATACAAACTAAAGTCTACAAACGGGTCTTCTTGTTACCGAATAATTCTTCCCCAGCGCAAGTCAGACTCGAATTTGGATTACAATCTCAAGTCTTACTGAAAAAATATGAGGCCATTAAATTTTGGTACTATGTCTGGAGGAACAATGAGAACAAAATGAATGGTGCACTCTGGGGAGCGATCCAGACAAGCCCGAACTCTGAGTACTCAAAATATCTAAAGCTCTCACTAGAGGAAACTGAGCTCGGAGCACTGTGGGAAACAAAACTCCCAGCCCCTTCATTTAACCAGGTAGTCAAAAGGACCGCTAAGAAACACTCGTTCCTCAACAACAAAATAATTTTCAGTACCCGGTCTCACGCTTGGATGACTATTAAATCGTACACAAGGCCCGCACCAGCACCTTATTTAGACACAGCATTCTCGTTCAACTTTAAATGTAAATTCCTCCACTTAAGGCTGGGCATCTTACCCACACGACTAGACCAACCTAGATGGAGACCACAAGTAACAACGGAATGTGATCTTTGCGGTGCAGGTAACCGAGACTTTATACACATAGTCTTTATCTGCCCAGCTATGTATCACGGATGGCGGTACTTGCTTAAGGACAAACTCAACGAGCTAGGAGTCCGTACCTGCCGATCCGCGATAGTCCAGACCTTATGTTCAGCGGACGCCCAACTGATCTGTAGACTAGTAAAATTCCTAGATAGTTTCGTGGAAAAAACAAGGCACGCTGCCACTTGCCAGATCCTCATTGAGACTTAAGATCATTGTTGATAGATAAATCTGTATCGCAGTAAATCTTGCTATGACTGGTTGGACTCTTTGTAACACAAACTTTTTCTTTTATCTCCTTTCCCTTTCCTTTTCTTATTTATTTCCTTGCCAAAGTTTTAAAAGTTTGTTTTAAATGTTGTAGAATGCTACAAATTGTAATGGTTTTAATTAACCAAACAATAAAGAATTTACTTACTTACTTACCTCAAGTCAACATGGTAAAATATTATATGGAAGGTAATTCTAAATTCACATGTGACTGTAACATCCTTTTGCTGTAAAAGTAGCTTTTATTTGGACTAACAAAGGTTTTGGTATTAGATTACATTTTGTTATATAGTTCTGAAGCTAAATCACAATCAATTCCCAGTTTTTCAAAACTTGAAGATGTGAAGTGAAGTTCAAAATCGGTCTGCACACATGTGTGTAAAATATTTGACAATTAGCCATACCTACCGTGATGGCAATTTACTTTCTAGCATAGTCTCCCAAGATTTTCAGTTTTTATTAAGACTGATGTTAGATATGGGGTTCTATAGTTGGCAGTGACTTGCACCCTGTCCAAACAGGGACCCTTTCTTCTAGTCAGGGTAAGGAGGCTATGCACCCAAAATAAACCCTGTTCACCTGCTTCGTAGCTTTGCACGAGCAGTCAGGCCTTTCTCAGAGGCAATGTGTAGAGTATTTTCACATAAACACAAAGTAACACAGTGAAAATACTACAAACGGACACCATACCAATTTATACAGATAAACAATCTTTATCTAAGTAAAACAAGACCAAAACGACAAAAATCCAACATATATAAGTATAGATATCACTTTTAAAAGGTTTAAAATGGTTCAGTCATAGAAAACTATTGATGCTTCATTTTTATCACAAAGTACCTGGGATGCGTCAAAATCAAAGACCAAAACAGGCGCAGGGGAAGTGAGACACTGGAAAAGCAAAGCGATGCATTCATTTCTTACTCCCAGGGGAGGCGATGTGTTGGTTGCTTTTTGCCAGGTGAGGTGATGCGTCATTCCTTATGTCACGATTTGCTCCCTGTGTTCTCGTGTCCACCACCAGGGGGCTGAACTGTGGGACTCTCCAGTGTTCTAATATGCTTCCTGACACTCCCCTGCATGCATATCTTGACTTCCAGCCATTTGGACACTATTTGGGAATTGCCACCCATTCCCAATCCGTGCCAGGTTTTGTGAAAGCAAGCCTGCTTAGACTTAAAGCCAGCCTACTCATGCCTGAAACTCCATTGCCCAGAATTCCCTGCTCACTGCTTTGTCTCCACCCCTGCAGGCCAAGGATGGGTGGAGGAATTCAGGTCACCTGTGGCTGGCTGCTGCTAGCCTGCTCACACAGCTGCATGTGATTACTGTGAGCTCTTTTAAGCCCCAGCTCCCTTCAGGCAAAGGTTGGTCATTGTAGCTGTTTACTGGTGAGACCAATCCTTGTTTCCAGAGTTCCCTGAGCTTTTGCTATTCTTGTTTCCAGTGTTTCCTGAGCTTTAATTATGCCTTGTTCCTGACCTGCTGCTGTTTCCCAGTTCCTGAATTAGCACAGCCTGCAGTGTTACCCTGACCCCATAGCCTTAGTATTCCTTGTTCCTAAACTGCAGCAGTTTCCTTCTCCTGAATTAGCACTGCTTGCAGTGCTACCTTGTTTCCTGAGTTCCTGAGCAATAGCTATTCTCTGTACCTGAATTAGCACTGCCTGCAGTGCTACCTTGTTCCCTGAGTTCCTGAGCTATAGTTATTCTTTGTTCCTGGGCTTAGCTATCTCTTGTTCCTGATTTGCACTGCTTGCAGTGCACTCTTGACTCCTTGTTTCCTGAGCAGTAGCTATGTCCTGTTTCCTTGAACCAGTATTGCCTGCAGTGCTACCTTGACTCCTGAGCTCTAGTCATTTCCCTGTTCCTGAACTAGCACTGCCTGAAGTACTACCTTGACTCCTGAAGCTTTGGTAGCTCCCCGTTCCTGAACCAGCACTGTCTGCAGTGCTGCCTTGACTCCTGAGCATTAGCTCACTTCTTGTTCTGCCCCAGCACTGCCTTCCATACTACTTTGCTTTCTTGATTCCTTAACCTGCACTATTCTAGTATACTCTTGTAGCCTCCACTTCTGTATATTCCTTTCCAGTCTCTGCCTTTCTTCCCAATGCCTTGGTTCCAGTTCCTAGTTTGCGGTCTTTCTATTCTGCTGTCTTGCTTCTGTTGCCTTATATGTTTGTTACCTGCTTTCTGCCAAGTGTGCCCTGTGATTTCCTTCCTTTCCTGTTAAGCACTCCTCCTTGCTAGCTCCTTGTCTATTGTACTTGTGTTTAGTTCTACCCCTTTGCTGTTACTGCCTTGCGTGGTCCTGTTTGATCGCCAGGATCCGTGGGCTCAGCTGACTACCTAGGTGGTGTTTCTTGTTCACTGTGAGTTTGGTCTTTGAGTTACATTTATAACATCACTATAGGTATACGCTCCACAGACCCTGCCTTTGCATGCATATCCTACATATGGGTATTTGCAGTCAGTATCTGTAACAGCAATTGCTGGTAAGAAATTTACTGAGCTTCAGTCTTACCGTGTGGAGCTCCTGAGTGCTTTACCCCACGCCCCCTTTATTGTTAATGTTGTATTATAGATATGTCTTGCATGTCCGTCCTGGGTGTAGTTAGCCTAAATGCTAAATTGCCTTGTGAGTGCCCTTCCTTTCTGAGTCTTACCCCTCTTGTTCACTTGTACAGGCTTCCCCTTTGGATCCCTTTTTCTCCTCTGACTCCCTGTATGATCCTGGGCAGCACTGTACTTCTCCTTTCTGTGTACGTCTTCTACCTAGTTCCCAGTCCTTGTCCAAGTCCCTGACTATGTTCCCCACATAGTCCCTGACAGTCCCTGACACATTACTCCAGCGCAGGAGAGGTGATGTGTCTGTTTCCTACCACAGTGCAGGGAAGGTGATGCATCAGTGCCTTACTGTGAGGGGAGGTGATGCGTCGATTTCCAGATATGCTCCTGGGTACCTTGATTACAGGGCTTCTCATTTGGGTGGCACAATCAGTGCTGCAAGCCCACTAGTAACATTTGATTTACAGGCCCTGGGCACCCATCATCAGGAAATACTTTATTATGCCTGAGACTCACACCTGTGAATTTATGAGGGAGAAGAAGAAATAAAGAAAAAAAATGAGTTAGACAGACTCAAAAACATGGCTGTGTAAGAAGCCAGCGATAGTGTATAACCATGCAACAAAGTGGGCAGGCCAAGGATCTGCCACCTGAGGAAATATTAAGATGCCAATAGAGCTTCGGATATTAATTGTGAAAAAGAGCAGGCATATTGGTGAGACTCTGTTATATGCGACCTGCAGCCCGAGTCAGATAACAATGGCCATGGACAGGAGGGTGAGGAAAAGAACTTGATAGTTGTGCCCGCATAATTTTTTGAAGGCAAATCACTGTTGTCAACTATTAATATAGCACGCACACAAAGTGGGAAAAGTATTAAAGTATAGTTTTTGTACTGGGAGGGTGCCCTTCCTGTACAAAATATATGCTTGATAGAACATTCACACCGTTACACTATGGTACAAGGTTTTGAGATTTGGTGCACAGCAGCCTAAAGTGCTGCAGTGCAGAGGTAACTGAAACACAGTCCCATAAAAAATTATAGAGGCATGAACTTAAAATAAAATACTATAGACACAAGAGGGGGAAAGAGAGGCTATAACATAGGCCCACACCTGCCTCTTGGTAAACACTCAAACCATGAACTTGTTTGTGTTGCCCTCTTTAAGTGCATAGGGACCTGTCATCTATATCTATATTTATCCCTGTACTCCTCAGTATAAATAATAAACTCTGACCAAGTGATGAAATTTCTGAGGTCACAAGCAGTGTATTGTGGGGGCATACGTTATAGTTAGCTCAGGTAACTATTCCTGCTGAATATTTCTGGTTTTGTAAGAGTGGAATGTCAGCCTAACTATAACGCCCCGTAACCTTTGTTGTTTTCAGTGAATTTCTAAGGTTTTTATAATTCTATTTCCTAACAATATCATCCCTGTAATCTTTGTTTTTTCAGTGAATTTCTACTGTTTTTTAAATTCTATTTCCTAACCGTAATGTCCCTGTAACTTTTGGGTTTTACAGTGAATTTCAATGTTTGAAAAAAAATGTATTTCCTAACTGTAACCTTTGAGCATGGGTGTCTGAGTGGCTGTATAAGTAGGTTAGTGGGTGTGTGAGTCTCTGAGTGGGTTAGTGAGCTGGTGCGTGAGTGTCTGAGTTGGTCTGCGAGTGTTTGTGTGAGTCTCTGAATGAGTCTGTGAGTGGGTCCGTAAGTATCTGTGTGGATCTGGGGGTGGGTGCTTGAGTCTCGGTGTGGATCTGTGAGTGAGTGCATAAGACTCTGAGTGGGTATGTGAATGGAAACATGAATGTCTAAGTTGGTATGTAAGTAGGATGAGTGTATAAGTGGGTCTGTGAGAGTGTGCAAATGTCTGTCAGTGGATCTGTGAGGGGCGTGTCAGTGTCTAAGTGTGTTTGTGAGTGGGTGTGTGAGTCTCTGAGTGGGACAGTGAGTGGGTGCATATGTTTGTGAGTTGATGTGTGAGTCTCTGAGTGGACCTGTGTTTGAGTCTCTCAGTGGTTCTGCTTGTTCTGCCTGTTATTTTCCCTCTTTCTGCTAGTTTCCCACCTTTATTTTGCCTCTTTCTATTCATTGCTGACCTTTATTTTGCCTCTTTCTGCTGGTTTCTGACCTCTATTTTGTCTCTTTCTGCTAGTTTCTTACCTTTAATCTGCCTCTTCCTGTTAATTTCTGACCTTTATTCTGCCTCTTTCTGGTCATTTCTAACCTCTATTCTGCCTCTTGCTGCTCGTTTCTCACCTTTATTTTGCCATTCTGCTCACCTCTAACCTTTATTCTGCCTCTTTCTGCTAATTTCTAACCTTTATTCTGCCTCTTTCTTCTCATTCCTCACCCTAATATGCCTCTTTCTGCTCATTGCTGACACATAATCTGCCTCTTTCTGCTGGTTTCTAACCTCTATTTTGCCTCTTTCTGCTTGTTGCTGACCCTTATTTTTTACCTTTGTCTGCTTGTGTCTCACCTTTATTTTACCTCTTTCTGCTTGTTGCTGTCCTTTATTCTGCTTCTTTCTACTCATTTCTGACCTTTATTTTGCCACTTTCTGCTCATTGCTGACCACTATTTTTCCTCTTTCTGCTCGATTCTCAGTTTTATCTTGCCTCTTAAAGCTCATTATTGACCTTTATTCTGCCTCTTTCTGAACTTTTCTCACCTTTATATGGCCTCTTTCTGATGATCCAATGCTAAAAGGGATTGAAATGTTGTTGAATGGTTACATCTTGACACAGCTACTATAATTACTTGTTGTTTTCTGCTATGGTGTATAATCGCTTGGCATATTGAGTGCATTTTGGTCTAAGTAAGTCACTGTAAATGCCTGAACTCCTCTTCTCTTTCTTTTAATTCCTTTTTAAAGTGTATGTGTTCCCTCATACATCTTGATGTGCTTATTTTTGTTTGAAATCTGTTTTTATATTCTAGAAAAAAGAATAGAACACAAGTCCAGATATACACAGCGTCAAGCCCACAACCCTATTTAGGGCCGGCAGCATAATGTAAAAGTGTCTCCAAGATTATGGAAAGGCATTAGTGAAGTAATTTATACACAGCATGTCGCCTACAACCCTTGTTGGGCCGGCCACGTGGCACATTATATATAGCAATACTAAGCTATTGTGGGAGGTTTCAGGACCCTTTAAAGACAACGACACTGAGAACTTGGGCAAGAGGCCCATATAGAGTAAGTAGCGGTGAGTGGACAGGAAAGTGTTGAAAAGAGAAGAGACAGTAAGATAGAAAGGTAGACAGCAGCAAAAGAGACCATGGCGACGGGGGTAAGGGGTTAGCGGCACATGTTATTGTGAGCGAAAGTTCTAACACTTATCAGAGGGGGATACGCACAGAGTTGATCAGGTTGCAGGAGTAGCCTGTTGGGGTCAGTCGGGATTATAGCATCTTCAAAGAGTCGTAAAGCTCTGAGCTTTGAGGGTAGGTAACGTGCATGTTCTTTTTTACAAAGATATTTAACTAAGGGCTGCCAGATAGCGGTGAAGTGGGTGTCACTTGATTGCAGTCGCGCTGTAAATAGTTCCATGGTTATGACATGCCATAAGCGTTCAAACCAAGCGGCAATTGGGGGGAGCTCCGTTTTGTTCCAATATAATGCTATAAGTTGTTTAGCAGGTCCAAGCATGTGGAATGCTAGAATCCAATCGATGCGTGCAAGTGCCTTAGGGTTGTAAGGCTTGAGGCCTAGAAGATCGAGGTTGTAGACTCAGGCAGGGGGAAGCCCAATACTCCTTAATATGTCGAAGGACTTCTTTCCAGAGCAGGGTCAGGAGTGGGCAAGCCCATCAGATATGAATGAAGTCTCCAGATGCAGTTGAGCACCTCTAGCACAAAAGGGACGTGGCAGGGAACATTTTGTCCAGTTGTGTGGGTGTGTAATACCATTGTGTCATAATCTTGTATGCCTTTTCCCGCTGTGAGATACTACGATAGACCTTTGGAATGTCTCGCCATAGGCGATTCCACTATGCGGGTGTGATGTCAATGGAGGACGTCAGTTTCCATTGGCATTGATATGGATGGAAAGGTATTAACGGCGGATGTTGCAGGATCTGATATATCCGAGAGATAAGGCCCCTTTGATTCGTCAAAGGAACGGACCAGCCGCTCAAAGGGGGTGAATGGTCGAACGGCTGCCTGTTGCATCTCCAGTGAGGACACCCAGTGTCGCAGCTGTGCGTACTGTAGTCTCGCTCCCAGTGGAAGATGAAATTCCTCTCTGCACTGGGCAAATGTCTTAAGCGTATAGATTGCTGATCACTCTGCATCCCACCTGCAACCATTTAGCGAATGTTTGTGGATGAAGGGCTGGAGGGAATAGCGGGTTACCCGCAATGGGAGTATGGGGGAGGGAAAGGTTGTGAGTTCCTTACGCACGGCCACCTTGTCCCATGGAGAAGTGTGGCTCACTGGTTAGAGCAGGCAGACCCTGAAGCAGAGGTCAGACCCGGGACCAGGGTTCAATTCCCGACGCAGCGGGGTCTTGAGCTCAAATGTCCACGGACTCGATAATTCTCGCTTCGGTGCCTGACCTAATCATGGGTTCACACTCTGCAACTCTGGGAATTAAGCTTGCTTAATCTCCACAACGGCCTTCCCGCGGCGGGATGCCTGGCTTTCACCTTGGGGATGCCCTGTAGGGGCTATCTCACAGGGAAAAAGCCAGGACGGGTTCCCAAGGCAAGCGCCAAGATACCTCCCCAGGTAATCGAGCGCTATATAAGAACATACAAAAAAAAAATATATATCTAGAACCGTCTTTGTGGGCAATGCAATATATGCGCTACGGTAGCGTGCAGTACTGTGGAGCCATGTAAGATCCCAGATGGTACGCCCAGTGACCATCCTGTCCATAAGGAACCAGATCTTTTCACTTCCAGTGGTTGTCCACTCCGATACAAAGTGAAGGTGAGAGGCTCAGTAGTATTCCAGAAGGTTGGGGCATGCTAGCCCTCCTCTGTCTTGCGAGAGCATGAGGATCTTGAGGGTGAATCGTGGTCTATGCTCGTCCCATATGAAGCTGGTGAGGTCTCGCTGAAGGCCCTGGATCTGGTGCTGTGGGATAGGGGTGGAAAGGCATTGAAATAAGTACAGCATTTTAGGGAGTATCAAAATTTTAATAGCATTAAGTCTGCCCAGCCAGGACAGGGTCAGAGATTTCCAGCCTCTCAAGTCCTCCAAACAGTTCTCCTGCAGTCCCGCCAGTTTACCTGGGTCCAGGTGTCAAGGGAGGGAGTCAGTTGAAGCCCGAAATATCGGACGTGATCAGTGGCCCATTGATAAGGAGCGAGCTTTTGCAAGACTGGTATCTCCTCCACAGGGATTGTAAGGTTCAGAGCCCAGGATTTTCCATGATTAATTTTAAGGCCTGAGGCTCGCTAAAAAATCTGTAGCAGGGAGTGAAGCCTCGGGAGAGATAAATGTGGACGCGATAATGTGAGGATAAGATGATCTGCGAATAGTGCTACCTTGTTCTGCCGACCTCCGAGGGGGAGACCATGGATGTCAGCAGCCTGCCTGATCATCTCCACTAGAGGCTCTACCACGAGGGCAAACTGCAGAGGAGACAGGGGCAACCCTGTTGTGTGCCCCTATGGATGGAAAAGAGATCTGTAAGCTGCCCATTGACCCTCACTCTATCTTGGGGAGAGAAGTAAGGGGCCATGATCATAGAGATCATGTTCCGGCCCAGGCCGATTTTCTGCAGCACCGCCCAGAGGAAGGTCCAGTGTACTCGGTCAAACGCCTTGTCCGCGTCAAGCAATAGAAGACAGGCCGGTATGTTCCAGTGGTGCACTTTCCCTAACAGGTGCCCGATCTATGCACTTTATCCGCCCCTTGTCGGTTTTGGATGAAGGCAACCTGGTCCAGCACCACAAGGCAATCCATGTGAGGGTCTAGACGTTTAGTAAGTATCTTAGTGTAGACTTTAAGGTCAATGTTCAACAAAGCTATGGGGCGATAGGATGTACATATTGTGGGGTCTTTTCCCGGTTGGGGGATAAGGGCTATTTCTGCCATGCCCATGGAGGGCGACGGTCCTTTCGTGTCTGAGAAAGAATTGTATAGTCACAAGAGGTGGGGCTGGAGTTGCACCAAAAACATGCATTAAAAGGCCAGCGGTAGGCCATCCGGGCCCAGTGTCTTCCCAAGAGGGAGTTCTTTTAACGCTTACGTCAGCTCCTCCGCAGTGAGAGGACCCTCCAGCTGTTTGGCATGATGGGGATGTATTGGGGTCCAGGGGCACTGGGTCAAAACGTTGTCGATGTGGTCCTGGGACGGAGCGTCTGCCATGTAAAGGGCAGCATAGTAGGCCCGAAAGGCCTCACACTTGGCCCGTTCCGTGGTGACCCTTTCTCCATTCAGCAGTTGGATGTTAGCTATATGGGCCTTCAGTGCACACGCCCGCAGGCGTTTTGCCAGTAATCTGCCCACCTTGTCTCCCCCTTCAAAATATCATTGCTTTAAGGCTAGCAGGGATCTCTCAGCTTTATTAGTACACAGGGAGCTGAGTTGTCCCCGAAGGTTTGCAAGCCACTGCCGACATGCGAGCGAGGGCTGTTCCTGGTCTTGTCTCTCTAATTTTTTAATATCCTTGTAAAAGTTATTCTCCAGGTGTCGGGTCTCACACGCCTGCGCAATCGATAGGAAAGTAATGTGGCCGCAAATCGTAGCCTTGAAGGCATCCCACACTACAGGAAAAGGTGTTTCGGGTACATCATTACTCTTGAAGTAAAAGCCCATGGCAGTCCGTATGCTCTCCACATTTGCTGGGTCCCGCAGGCATGCGGCGGCAGGCGCCATCGCGAGGGACTGGTGGGGCAAGCGGCTGGGTCCTGTAGGAGAATCTCAACATGGGCATGGTCGGAAAGCGATGTGGCGCACATAGATGCCGCCACCATGCCCCTTATCAGGGCACGAGAGATAAAAAGATAATCGATACGCAAGTACAAGCAGTGGACGTGTGAATAGTACGAGAAATCCCGCACCTCAGGAGAGTGATACCGCCATGAATCCATCAGGCCAAGGTCCACTATCTGTCTCTGGAGGGTGGAGGACATGGCCCCCGTCCAATTTGAAGAAGCTTCGCTTCAGTCCATCCTAGAATCCCATACCAGGTTAAAATCTCCCCCAAGATCAATGAGGGGTCGCCCTGAGGCAATTGTTCCCGCAATATCATCCAGAGGTAGGAGTCCTGCATCTGATTGGGTGCATACACATTACACAGCATAAATAGCTGTTTGCCAATCCCTACCCCTGCTCTAATGAAACATCCATCTGCGCTGCAAAAGACTTTGAGTTCCCCCTGCCTGATGCCACTTCTGCACAGATATGACACTCCAGTCGTTTTGGTGGTTGCCGTGGCCCAGAATTGGAGGGGATATTTAGGATGTGCCATGCGATGTATGTCTACTTTTAAAAGATGGATTTCTTAAAAAAAATAATGTCTCGATTGTGTTCGAGGAGGTAATGCCACGTCTGCCGCCACTTGTTGGGAGAGTTAAGCTCCTTAACATTGAGGGATATAACCTTTAAAGGGCAGGGAATAGCCATAAGTGTATCTGATCCCAAATGAGTCCATCATGCCACCTTAGAGAGCAGATTACAGTAAGGGGGAGAGGGCCCAAGAGTGTACCTTTCCTATCAAGAGGGGAGTGCCATAACATTGGGGTTTCCCGTCCGCCACACCTAGTAGACAGGAGAGTGTAGGAAGAAAGATGCAGGTAAGTAGGAAAATATGGGATTGAAAAGTAGATAACCAACATTGGCCAACTGGGCCACATTGTTCTGTTCCAGTCGTGAGTTAGCCTACACAACAAGGTTTAGGTGGCCCCAGAGAGGTCACTCTCTCAAGAACAGATGGGAGTGGATCGTCGGCCGCTCTCTGATTCGTCCAAATGGGGGGCTCCGGCACCATCCACACTGCAGGCGGGGAGCTCGGGTGGTGTTCAGGTAGCTTGAGCAGTCATCAATCTCGGCAGGGGAGGCACGTAGTCTTAGAAGCATGTCCTGCAGTCTAGTGCGGATATGGGAACTGTCTATCAGGGGGTTGGAGATCGCGAAACTGTCTCCGATTTATCCCCTTCCAGGGACCGGATGTTTTCGATGATGTCCTGCTTAGCCTGCGAAGACGATTGTTCATTGAGGGGCGGCGAGCATCTGCGACAGTGCACTGTAGACCAGGACGGCCTGGCAAGCACCCGTGTAGGAGGCGGAAGACAAGTGGGGCTGGCAGGTGGTGAAGAGGGAAGTCGGAGTAGTTGAGCCGATTCTTTGTAGGACCACATCACTCTACGTTTGGTTTCCCACTGAAAAATGGGGGCAAATGGGTGGCCCCACTGATAGGAGATAATCATGCTCCGCAGCTTGTCCGTCACAGGCTTAAAATCACAGTGTACTCTTAAGGTGTTAGGTGCTGGGTCCTGAAAGATCTGTATCTTGTTTTCATCATATGTGAGGTCCTGTTTAGCTCATGCCGCTCTGAGTATAGCCTCTTTTTCTGTGAAGAAGTGGACCGTAGCTAAAATGTCCGGGAGAATGCTCGGTCTGCCCGCGGGCCCAGAGACCCGATGGGCCTGGTCCAGGGCTGGCGGGGAAGCACCATCTTCCCCCAGACCTCGTGGAGAAGCTGTGCCACATAGGCCATAATGTCCTTCCCTTCCGCCCCGAGGGGAACCCCCCGGATGCGGAGGTTGTTCCGGCGACTCCGATTCTCCAGGTCCTCCTGCTCTATATGTTGATCTTCCATGGTGGCCAGGCAATGATAGAGTTGCTCCTGGTCCTCTGTGCGGGCGTCAACTGTCTTTTCCAGCCTATCTACTTGGTCGCCCAGGTCCGTAACCTCCTTCTTTAGTTCCCGAACACAGGAGTGCATTTCAGTTTGCAGGGAGCCTATCCCAGTCTTTAGTTCGGACATGAATGAGGCCATTAAAGCTTGCGCTACCGGTGGCGAGTCCTCTCCAGCCTGCGGAACCACTTCAGCAGGTGCTGACAAGCCTGCCTTGCCCCACATTGCTGCTACAGAGTTGTCCCTGGAGGTCACCATCGACGTGTCTTTGCCCCCGTGTCATTTCTAATCCATAGATGTACAGCAGTGGTCTGTGAGGGCCCTTAGGATTGTCTGTAGGAACGTCTAGTAGTCAAGGAAACTCATTGCACGTCAGATATAGGGGCCTCCAGGGAAGACAGCAGCAGCTGGGATGCTGGTTGTCGGGTCTCCTTAAAGGCCTGTTAAGCCCGTGAACGATGTGGCCGTCCAGATCCTGAGCAAGCTTGTACCGCACAGCCTTCGTAAGACAGCAGGGGCCGGGCTTAGTGTCCAAGTAGGGGGGGCAGGTGAAATAATCTATAGCAGAGGTTATCACACTCCGCTCCACCCCATACTGCGAGTCCTTGCGGGTGGCGTCCTCACCCCAGGTTTCCCAAGGAAAGCACCATCCTCACGCAACCGACCACCCATTAGTCTGCAGGCCCCCACCAATTCCAAGGATATAGGGAGGCCCAAGGCAACAGGCCCAAGTGCGCAGGCGGTTGGGGCTGTACACAAGATTGCAGCTCTGCCTGTACCCGGTGTCTCCCGCTAGGCCCACAGTGTTCCCTCAGGGTCCATGGGACTCTTGCTAAGGCATGCGCCTAGCCCCCATAGGCTCAGAATGCGACCGAGTTATGCCCACTACTCGCTCCACTTCAGCTCCAAGGAGAAGCGCAGGTGCCCTAGGCAATCATCTCAGTCGCGCAAGGGCTGAGGCTCCACACAGGGGGGTCTGCCGCCCAGGGCCCACAGCGCTGTCTCGAGGCTGTGTGTTTTCCAGTCACTGTCCCCAAGATGGCTGCCAAATCACCAGGGGGCTTCTAGTCTCGCCACCCATCCTGCGACAGCTCCAGGGGTCAGGTAGGGCGATAAGTCCAGGCACACAGGAGGCCACAGAGAAAATATCCATAATCTCCAGCAGGGTACAGGGGGCACCAAGAGATCCCAACAGGTACCCACCGCCATGTTGATGCGCCGGCAGGGTGACTCATTGTGCAGAGTCAGGCCGATGGTGGCGTCCCCCAGCCCAGGGGAAGGCAAAGAGCATGCAGTCAAGGCAGAGTAAAAGGAAAGAGGATACCCGCGCAGAGGGTGGCTCACCAGGTCCGGAGCGCTCGTAGGTGTAGGCCTCCTCCCAGGCAGGCAGCTGCTGGGCACCTCCAGCAGAGGATAAATCCAGAGACAGAGAGGGGGCACCACAATCACCCAGGGCCCCCTTCATCCGCGTGAAATCCAAGCACCCCAGGTGGGCCACCACAGCAACAGGAGCCGCCAACCGCATAGGCCCACAAGGCACTGGCGGGAAGTCCAAAATGGCAGATACCAGGGCCGGGACTGCAGGAGACCCCCGCTCAGCAGCTGTACCCAGGCATCCCGGCCGTCCTCTCCACGGACCGCGGCCCCAGGGACTAGAACCAGCAAGCAGGGGCAAGGAACAGGAGCCTCAACGGCCTCAGGTGACTAGGAAATGGCGAGGACTGGCACAGACAAGATGGCAGCCAGCTTGCTCCGACTGTCACAGCAGAGAGAGGCCAGGACCCGTCCCACTGTGGGTCGGTCCAGCAAGGTATCTTTGTGCCAGGAGGTGCCCCGTGGGTTCCACCGCCCGGACAGGTAAGGCAGGATCCACAATGTCACCCTGCACCGCTTTAGAGGCTGATAAAGGCAGGGGCCAGCGGAGCATCACAGACGTGCATCTTAGCCCATCCTCAGCACGACCACACCCCTGATGTGCTTATTTTTAAAAAGTATATTAAAAAGATGTTGGTCCATTTTGACAAACGCCTATAGACTTCATTGTATCTCCATATTGAGTCTATGCTTTACCTCTGTTGTAAGGGACCACTGTTCCTATAAAATACTTGTTCCCAAAAGTCCCTTGATCACTAAACATTGGGTTCCCTTGTCTTTAGATAAAATGCTCCACAGTGGAACACACATGTAAACTTGGGAAAATGCAGAGAATTTTAAACTTGCTCCACTGTTACTCTTACCTCGAGGAGGCAGAATGTTTTGAGGCAAATCCCTGTTGCCAAATATTAGTAGATAGAGATTTGCGTCAAGATCCATGGATGGTTGCATGCTAACTCCCATGAACCACCTATGGTACACCACCTTAACACAAAGTAGTGCAATATACATAGGGATGCTTTGTTTGTTTCAGGCAAATTTTCCAACGCAGTTTTTGATTTATGTTGGAAAGTAACTGCCACCACAATACTTTGTGCTGCGGTTGCATCAAGTTTTGTGCAGACATGGTGCAAAAGATAAGTAATGGTTAGTACAGAGATTCAATGTTCTTCTCCTTCTAAAAGAACCCTCTTTCTGTTTTTTAGTTTATCACAGTGTTGCTTATTTTTGTCATTTTTCTTTTTATTCACTTTTTAAATGGCTTATGCTTGGTAGGAAGACTTGGTGATGTGTAAGCTTTACACAGTTTTTAAAGTTTAAGTTTGGGGTCGACCCTGAATGAAAGAGCAAATCTTTCTCTATTTTTGGGGATTTCCTTAGGGCGTTTGTTTATTCAGCTTTTTAAGTTGGATATTCAGATGGATTTAGTATCCTGTTTGGATCCATTTAGCAAGGAGATAGCAGATTGCCTCAGGACCCGGTTTCGTTATCTACTAAATGAATGTCATTTATACAATACTGTTTGCATTTCTAGGGAATGTGGTTCTGGTGTGGGATTTTTAACTTCTCCTTTCTGGGACAGGTCAAGTAACAGGGCCATCATTAATGTTAAATCGTGGTTTTATGTGTTCTGCTATCTCCCTCAACTTTTTTTTAAGGCTGATGCAGAATGTTTATGGTCATCTGAATGTGGTTTGCCATTGTTATCACTTCCGCATACATTTGCTTGAAAAATATATCACACATTCCAATACAATCGAGTTTCAGTGTTCCTCTCTATAAAATAAATGTAGCCCATATGAGATAAAGGTTAATTTTCCATTTTTAAGAGGATGTTTCTTATTGCAGACACTTTGTCAATTTGGTTTCTTTTCTAAAATGTTCAAACAAGAGTTATGTTATGTGTGTTCATTCTAAACTGAAATATAATACTTACCAGAAAGCATACATTTGGGGTGTTTTAGTTTATTTTCTTGTTTCATTTTGTGTTGTCTGTCTCCACTATTTATGTTTCTTAAATGTCTGGGAATTAAAAAAAGGTATCCGCTGTGTCGTTTTTTGTATGAATTTAAACCAGTACAGAAAGCACATTTCTGTTATTCTTCAAATGTTATTGCTTTCAGCTTCTGAATTTTTATTTTTTATTTTATTTTGACTTATTGACATCACTAATAGGTCAGAAAAAAGTACTTTCATTTACCCCTTGTTTTACTTTTTATTTCAGTGTTATTTACCTTTATTCCCATGTAGTAGGCGTTCTCAGTAGAGTCATCTAGTTGTTTTCTCTTTGTTTTTCTTTTTAAGTTTTTCTATTTAATTTCTATTAAAATTACTAACATTTTATTATTTTTGCTATAAAAATGTTCCATAAAAATATATTTGTAATGATGCATTAATAATTATAAAAAGCTTTAGATTTCCTGTGTTCAATTGAATAAAAACATATCTTTCCTAATGTAAGATTGTTTTTGCGGTTGTTGGCCACATACACTGTCACTCTCCGGTTTCTGTGGAAAAAATATTAAATGAATGCACTTAGCTGCTTTCAATTTTTAATATTTATCATTTTGTTCAGACATTATTTTAATTATATGAGGTTGGTGGCACTAGTCTTCTGTTGTGATGAAAATGCTGTGCTGGTACCTCTGCCCTGATGCTCACCTTTTGAGAAACCTCTTAGGAGATGCAAGTTTTTTCTGGATAGGATTTATATAGTAACTGTATTCTATCTAAAATAGGCATTAGCATTATGTATATGTAGAATGTATGAATCACTGAAAATATGTCACGTTTTTTGTTTCTGTTTTAATAATTTTGAAGTGCTTTATTTCCAGTTCCGGTTATTTTAACAGGGCTTTCATATACTTCATGCAACTTTTACTATGGTTTAATGATTCTGTTTTTTAATGAAATATAAACACAGCACACCTCTTAACATATTTAACATAGTAGTACATATTTTTGTTAATTACTATAGAAAAAACTCTCCCTATAAAATTGCATTTTCAAAATAGAATTGTGACGCAGTATTAACCCCAATGTAATTGACTGAGATGTAGTTGTTTGCACTTTGTGACCCGCAGCCAGAGGATATCTATTCTTCCTTCTTGGCCACTCCACAGACATGGTTAAAGTCCCTTCCACCCGAACCCATCCTAAGGACAGTGACTGTCAAACACGCAATGGACTATTGGATATTTCAGATGTTTCAGCGTATTTATATTGAGTGCTGACATTTGGCTATTCTGACACTGATTTGGTTTGGTCTTTGTTAGGTATATATTCCTTTTACCTCTCTTATAGAGTTTTGAATGACACGTACAGTCAGAACTATCCAGTACATACACACTGCACCCAATTGTTGCCTGCAAATAAAATCATTATGGCAAATGTTCCAAAACTAAGTGCAAGGCAGCGACCAGACGGGGAAGACTCCTTGATTAACAAAGCGATTCATTGGACTCGTCATGTCAGGGGTTGTTGCTCGATAATCCGAGAGGATATTATTGGGGCGCGCAGGTGTATATTGCCAGGGCAAACAGTAGACTGTATAGAGTTGACACTAATAGGGTAGACAACTTGCTCACTCTAGAATTCCGCACCTGCTCTCCAGACTCCTCGTTGATCCAGTTTTGACACTCTATCCCCCATAGGTCTGCCCAGCCACTACTAGCTCAAGATAAAAGACCTAGTAGTTCTAGCCTAGACATAAATTCACAGATGCACTAGATTTCAACCCTTCACTAACTCAGAGTGAAACCAGACTGAATAAAGAACTCCAATGTATAGTGCCCAAAATACATGCTAGAGGCTCTCAATTGGCTATAGAGACAAAGAGCATTGTTAATGATCAAAATGACACAAACAAGCTGGAGGGGACTTCAATATGCGAGGGTGCGTATTCAATCACAGCTTCTAATATATAATGAAAACTATTGCGTTAGGTCAAAAAAGTATAGCTACAGTATCCTGGAATATAACAGGCTTAACATGAAAGCTTGAAGATCCTGATTGGCATTGCTACATAGACAGATTTGATATCTGTCTTTTCCAATAGAGATGGCTATTAACACCTCTACATAAGCTGGAATATAAAACATTTTATAAGAATGCAGTTCCCAAGCAGAGAGGGAGACCATCGGGGGGCTTAGTAATATGGATTAAAATTACATTGGGGACTTGATCCACAAACGTTAGTGTAGATTCCCCTGACCTGGTGGCAATATATTTAAAAGATAATAATGAAAACCTGTACTTGTTCAACATCTATAATAGACCAACAAGGCAACAATTAAATTCCAAGATTATCAGCACACTAAGCAAGTCCTTGGATCTTGTAGACCTTAGTGACACTGTAATTGTATGTGGTGATTTTAACTGTGCCTATGAGCCACTAAGTAGATTAGAATGTGCCACTGAAGAAGGAGATACCTCCTTATGCCTTCCTCAGCTAGTGGCTGGGCCCTCTAAATCTTACACTAATGCAGTATTACAGATTGTACAGTTAATGGTAGAATACCACCTAAGGGCATGCAATGGAAGGGTACTCAATGTTGGGGATGAAACTGCCTCTCACAGTACTTTCAAGCTTGGCAGCTCACAGTCGAGAATCGACTATATAATGCACAGCATCCATAGTTGGAGCAGAATAGTGAGCTTTGAAATAGAAATGAGGAATGACAGTGATCACTGACCATTATGCTCGTATGTAATAGGCCATATAGCAAAGGATAACCAACCAAATACTGATTTACATGATGTGCAGCCCTTAGAAGGGAATAATTGAAGATCTATCCGGTGGCCGAAGATCACAGGTGGCCCGGAAATTGTGACTAATATCTATAATACTTTTGTGGAAATAGTGGGTGCACACATAGAGGCAAGCGATCTGTCTATAACATCTATGCATGCTGCCCTGGTCCCAAAGTTAGAGCCCTTGCTTACCAAAAACAAGGGGAAGAATTAGAAACCCAAATCTGGGCCAAGGCTAAAGGTAAACCCATGGTACACAACTGAATGTAGAAAATCTAAGTCAGCTTTACTTGAATCAATAAAGCAGGGAAGTGCAGAATCAGTGAGGAGTGCCAGGGATACACACCGGAAAGCTCTGGCTGCTGCCAAGAGGAATTAGGAAGAAAATAGCGGGCTGGATATTTTGGTGGCAGCAAAAACAAACAACCAGGAAGAGTTTTGGAAAATTATAGCATGGGGTGGAAAGGACCAAGTACAAAGAACAGAGCATTATTTGGATTCGGTGACTTGGACCCACCACTTTACTGATTTGTACTAAAACTTTAGCCCCATGGTAATGCCGAACAAAGAAAGACGGCCTATTCAAACAGAGGGAGACAGTGAGGTGATCGGCTTCTCATTGCAAGAAGCGGAGTACGCTATAGACTCTATTAAACCGGGATAAGCACCGGTACTAGATAGACTCCCTGGTGACTTATTTAAACACAATAAAAAGGTATGGGTCCAATGTGTTATTGCTATGAGCAACGCAATATCAGCCGGTGCCCCAACACGGGGAACGTGGAAAGGGGCTGAAATTATCCCCATCCACAAAAAGGGCTGCAAACACAAACCCGAGAACTATTGACCAATTATCCTGATAGATGCACTCCAAAAAATGTATGCCAGGCAGATACGGAACAGGTTTAATGACTGGATAGATACTAATAGCATACTGTCTCTATATCAGGCAGGATTTAGATCTTGTACTAGTACAATAGATCAAGTCTTCAGACTCCTGTGTATTATCTGGAAATATGTTAAAATCAGGAAGAGGCACATCTATGTGGCATTCGTTGATCTGAGGGCAGCATTTGGCCTCGTACCCAGAAGCCTATTATGGGAGCCACCTGAAAATCAAGGTGCCCCAAGTAATTTGGTCACGCAGTTAAAAGGCTACAAAATGGGAACCACTCTAGAGTTCGCTGGGATAAGAATGGGGAACTAACAAAGCCAATCCCAATGGAGATAGAAGTGAGACAGGGTTGCGTACTCACTTCCACCTTGTTCACACTCTATATTAACGATGTGGTGGATCATCTACAAGATCAAGTAAATGATCGATCAAGGCTAAAAGGGAATTTGGTGCCAGCGTTGTTCTTCGCAGATGACACCATTCTGATATCACAGACCATGAGGGGGTTACAAAACATGTTGAACGTTTTTAATAGATATTGCATAGAAAAGGGTTTAGAAATAAATGCAAATAAAACTAAGTACCCATAAACTCACACAAGGCCCTTAAAAAAACGTGTGCTGAGTAATCAGAAAATAGAATATGCCACCAACTTTACTTACTTGGGCATATTATTGGATACAAAACTAGCCTAGAATCAGCAAATTAGTCACTAAGCCTTAAGGTAGCCCAAGGTTCAGGGGCAATCTTTAGGAAGTATAGTTCAACTACAAGCAAAGCTGTGACACCAGCACTCGAGATATACCAATGTAAGGTCCAGGCTGCAGCATTGTATGGATCAGAATTATGGGGCACAAATTGATACCAGACAATTAATAACTGGAGAAAATAAGTTTCTGAGGACAGTATTAGGATTAAAACAATCAGCACCACTCGTCCCAATGTTCCACAACCTAAATCTGAAGCAAATAGGACATCTCGCAACCCTACACTCACTGCTATATGGACAACGCCGGAATTACTAGCATATAGAGAAAGCGCACACGAATTATTGGATCTTGATACATGTCTTACCTTCCCATGGTTAAGATTGTCCAGAAATGGCAGATAGAGTTAGGCCTTCAATCGTATTTGACTAACCGGCATAGTTTAACGCCAATCTGCAAAGGCAATCTGAAGGGTATTTACTGGCGACATACATTGAATGCACTAGATTGCGATTCAAGATTAGGAAGGCTAACAACTGAATTCCTTTCTATCAAGCCAAATGCGAATCGCAAGGATTTCCTTGATCGGGTACAACCGTTTTTAGCAAGAATTCTGTACCTAAAGCTAAGATATAACATACTGCAGATCAAGAGCCATATTTCAAAGTGGGGTGGGGGGGGGGAGATCCTACCTGCACTCTAATAACTAGAAGCACTTTAGGGCCTACAAATAACACAGAAAACATTGCACATATTTTGATTTTCTGCCGACGTATGAAAGGGCAAGTAAATGGATTTGACCACTGTGTAATTCACTGGGATTTAGAAAATACCAAGAGGCGCTGAGGGTATTGACACCTAGTACCCTACCACATGTTATATTTGCGTTATCTAGATATTTATTTATAGTGGGTTTAATAAGGGAAAGAATGGGGTTAAAACTGTGATATACCAAAGATTAAGATATCTCTGAATGTGGAATTTACCTTGGACTGTATGAATAATTAGACATCTACCCCTTGTATATTTAAAAACGTTTTATTGAAAGAAATTGTTTTATCGCGGATTCATTTATTGAAAATCATGTAATATTTGGCCGGATACATTATGGATTATTTTATGAATGATGTTTTATAATAAAATCTTTTATGGCCTTTGGCCATAAAAGATTTTATACATGGAATGACAGATTTTTTCATATCTAAAAGCTATATGTCATTAACTTTGCCCACCGACAATGGAAATGTTATAAGCTAAACTAATATCCTGTCAATTTCCAGATACCTTATTCATAAAATTCAAGATGGATCATTTTCTGCCAAATGTTGCAGGAGTTCCTGATCACTATTATGGTTTAAATTATCCACATAATCATCATGCTAGCAACTAAAAAATACCTCCTTGGCTGGTTTTCTTTTGTGCACTTGTAAAGGAATGCAAGGAGAAATGGGCTGAAAGAAACTCATTGCCACTTTGAATTTGTGGCTTGTCAACAAAACAGTGACTTCATTTTATTTTTTGTTTTGCACCAATAGTATACTAAATCCTGCTCAAGGGGGCGAAAGCAGTCAGAAGTTACTGGGTCCCAAATGTAACAAATTATTACACACCAGACACGTTCTACTCACAAAAATCAATGGAGCACAAACAGAAAGCATTCCCCCACATTCAATAGCAAGACCCCTCCCCCTTTTTATTGGGTGTACTTTTGTGTATGCTCCCCAATTGTAACATCCAAGTTCATTCGCTAATGGTGTCTTTGGGGCCTATATTGTGGATCACCAAACTTACGATCAAATACCCCTTCTAGCACTTGAATCTCAGGGTAGTGTGGCAGAGCAGACCAAGGTTCATTAGGGGGAGTGAAGTGGGCTAGAGATTCAGAACTCAGCAAAGCAACAATTAGCACTCAGTAACCAATCAATGTGTTGTCCTAACACGAAAACATGCTTTAATTCGCACAACAGGAAATACTACACACACATCTACTAACATATTCAAGATGGCAGGCGGAAAAAGCATTGGAAACACCATCAACTAGGTCCCTGAGAATAAAGAGTATTCAAATTAAAGAAACGTTACAGTCACCAGAAAATTCCCTAAATGCAAATGTTTCATAATTTACATACCAGAAGACCAAAAAACGCAAATAATTGTATATATTTGTTATAAATAACGTCATATATTTAGACATGTGTAAGAACAGCACTGTGTTACATTAAATGACATGTAACCTGTGGGATACTGTGCACAAGTGCTCGTGAAATGGTGACGACGCAAGTGACACGTGAGGAAGTATGTACAGCGACACGAAGGGGCATAAAAAAAGACAGTTGCTGGTGAAATGTACTTAGTAGAGACACCTAAACAATGAATGTTAATATATATAAAAGTGAAGTCAAGATGGGTATCCTCGAGGAGCTAGCGCCGAGATATTTGCTATAAGAGTCGACGGCGTTTCGGCCTGATAGAGTGTTTAGGTCATCCTCAGGACCAATTTACTCTTATTTTAATAACAGTGCTATGGGTAGGAATGAACACACTCAATGGTGGACCAAGTGGAGTAAGAAAGAGTAGGGGATATTTAGGTAAAGGGGTATGGATGAGCCCAGGTGGAAGGTGAAGACAGATTAGAGCGGCGATCAAGTGAGAAAGGGTAGGAAGATTACCTTGTGTCTAGGCTCAAGGAAAAAGACATGGAAACCAAGCAAGTTGTCCCTGCCTGTGAACAGGGAAGCGCAGAGGTGCAGGGGATACCAAGTGGATTTGCACTGACTCACACATAGTACGCAACAGGAATCCCAATCGTAGGTGCGCGAAGTCCCTTAATGAATCAGGCTAATTCAGGACACATCTATTTGAAGTGAGAGAAGTAAAAGTAAGTACGCCAGTCAGGGTTGGCGGTGGGAACTAAGGACTGGAAGGGAGGTAGACTCACTGGTCTGGTGGGGTCAGAAGATGTCACGTCGGGATGTCACTGGAAGAGGGTCCAGAGAAGGTCTAATGGTTTCTGCACGGATCCGCAGTAGGGAAACAGCTGCCGGATGTGGTCATCTGGGAAAGAAGGGAGGTGCATAGGTCAATAAGGACCGATGTGAGCAACCGTCAGTGACTGCTGGATAGAGACGGGCCGCACAGTTAGGGTGCCTCCGCAATGGTAGTTCTAGGTAAAACCAATGACCCTAGATACTGAAAACAGGAGTAGAGTACACTGTGGCAAGAAAGCTGTGGAACCAGGTGTAAAAAACTAGATTGGAAAGTGGGAGGCACTGTCTAACTCAGGTAGTGAAACAATGAGGCGGCACACACATCTACTAACATATACAAGATGGCAGGCAGAAAAAGCATTGGGAACACCATCTTCTGGGTCCCTGAGAATACAGAGTATTTGGATTAAAGAAACGTTACAGTCACCAAATAATTCCCTAAATGCAAACTTTTCATAATTTTTCACAAGGCATCACCATACATAAAAAAGTATGAGCAGAATAATTTCACCAGTATTAAACATTGTTAGATTTGAATACAAATGTGCACTTATTTTGTTTCTCACTATAGAAAAGACAACCCTATAGGCTTTGACATCACTTCTATAGAAAACCGTAAAAAACAGTAAATATTTCAGTGAATGCCCTATATCTACTATTGAAATAGGCTGTTCGGTTAAACTCAAAGGGACCAGACACTGCTAAGGCACAACGAATTGTAAGCCTTGTGAACCATTGAAAGGATGTAACGCTTCTATTGTAGTAATAGATTCCCCACCCAAGGGTTTTATAATGCCAACTTTCTAGATTGTTTCATGGAGGATGTTAGTTGTGCCGTTTTCCTGGAAACCACTAAGCACTGAAAAACTATTCTGGGCATACAGTCCATGCTGGGGAAATGAGCTGTTCCATCCCGACACTGGATGATTCATTGATGGGTCCACCAGTAGCTGATCCTTCAGTTTCCTATGAGTGGGGTGGATCGCCAAGGAGTATCACTAAAGTCACTAAATTACCATGAACTCAACTCCCTGGTAGCTATATCAAGGAGCAGAAAGGATTAACTTAAAGAAGTTGTGTATAGTATTTATGGAGTACTCAAGAAGGAATCAAGTGAAAACACAAGGAAAATGCTCAAAACTATTTATAAAATAGAAATCATTTTAATGAATAAAATGACACCAAAACATAAATAGTTCAATAAGTAGAACCGAAGATATGATATTTTAAATTGTAAGGATCAAAATAGCTCGAAAAGCGGTAAGCAGCAACCTCTATCATTTGGTGGTGCTTGACTGGGACCATAGTAAGGTTTAAGGCCCACAGGGATGGAGCGTTGGTCTTTTACAGCTTCACTTCAAACTCTAAGGCTACTGTACATTGGCATCACCCACTCGCGCATTCAAATACTCAACTATTCTCCCAGCGGTCCAACTAGGCTCTCACTTATTTAAACCCGTACTCACCATTCCAACCATGCCATCACTTATCCATGTAGCCATTAGGAGCCTGACTTTCACTTGTTCATTCATGCAAACCCACTCACAAATTCACCAAACAATTAAGAAGCACTTTCACTTATGAAATGTTCTACCTATTAGTTTCACAAGTGCTTGTTTATTCATGCACGTTAGCGTGCTGGATAAGGTGAATAAATGTGCATTATTTACTGAATGCTGTTAATTGGAAAGAAATGAGGAATGTAAGACCTGTGAATCAAAGACCCTTCTCAGTTAACTCCTTCCACCCATGTGTCTTGTCAACTGTCTTTCTTAGGACCTGGGTTGTGAACACTTTGATAAAAGAGGAAGAAAACGTACTTGCATTTTGCTAGATGAGATGTTCATATTTCTACTGCTGCCTTCCATTCTGTATTTCAACATAAAAAGATTGCGTTCTGTCTCTATTAGTTTTTTTCTGTGAGAATCTGGTATATAAACATATTTTATACCTGGCCACTGATGTGATAGATTACACAAACGACAAATGTGAATGAGTGAAGCCTTTTACATAGTCGGACTGATAGTGCTAGGCAATCATTTCAAGTGATGGGAATCCACAATTGTTGCTTTCAGTACATACCCATCATTGATCACCCCACACCTTATTTATTGTTTTCTTTATTGCAGACTAATCCAAAAGGATGAGAGACCACCACACATGAGGTAAGGTTACAAGTCAGAGGTTACAGCAACAATACTACAAAAAATCAGTCACTAAAATACACACAAAAGGGAGGCTAAAATAGCATTGCATACACACCATTCAAGGAATATCTAGGTAGGTTCTACATCCTACCATCTGAGTATAAGCTAGATATAGCATGATGAACAGCACAAAATGAACAGAATTAGAAGTAAGTGGCTTTGATATATGTCTTTTGGCCTGGCGAGCCAATGCTTGTGGTGTGAGATGGAATTGGAACAACATAACTGTAGTAATCAATGTGTAATACTCGCGTAGATCAGTAGGATGAGTATTTTATTGATCAGAAATGCAGGTAAAACCCAACAGCCCCAGCCAGGCGCAGCCAACAATCTCAATGGAATAACGGCCACTGAAGTGACATCATGGTAATGCTATGAGATCACAAAGGTTTTGCCCTAGCTAACACAATACTGCACATCTCCTTTCTTAATTGCAAATAATAATAATAACAATAATAATAATAATAATAATAATAATAATAATAATAATAAAACATCAATTAAACAACAATATTGAGCATATGAACAAACAAGGATAAAAACAATTAGACAAAAAGCGTGAGTAAGAGAGGGACCAAATAAAGAAACATTTCTCATTTAAACAATGCACTGTTGACTGTAAATCATCGGTCTCAGAAAGGAAAAACTTTTAAAGCTTAGTATATACGGTTCTATATGCAAAATAATGGTTTCTACATCCTTAATAATAAATTGCAGGTAAACAATAATCTCTATATAACTTCTCCCTTTCTCATTTTCATTATGCATTTAAGTTTTTCAGTGACATACATACTCACCTAAATAAGCAGCCAATTTCCTTGTTCTCACACCCTGTTCAGCATGTGTTTCACCTTAACCTTACTTGACCTCCTTGTCATGATCCTTGTCGTTGCATTTCTTATACCAAACCACATTATCCAACCCTACATTGGGTAACCCTAAAACCTCATTCCTTTGTTCCTCTTTGGTTTCTGTGTGATCCGGGGCCACTCTTCTCAAATTCTATCTTTGACCATTGTCAAGTCCAATCCAGTTACCACCAACCTGACTCACTTGGTAGGGTCCTCTAAATTTGGATAAACTCTTATTAAATCCATCCAGTTTTACTTTGACCCAGTCCCTTGTGTGAATAAATCTTTTCTGCACTCTTTCCGTATTCCCTCCTCCTTCCTGTTTTCTAATATTCTCTAGCATTGTACCCACTTCTACCCCTCATCATTTGAGAGGGACTTTTGCCAGTACCCCAATGTATGGTAGTATAATACCACCATAACATTTCCTTCGCTGCCTTCTGTACTTGGACAACATTAGGGCAAGCAAGTTGCATGGTACCTTTCACCATCTTGTTTATTCTTTCGCACAATCCACTGCCTTGTGGATTGTTTAGGGAGGTACAGGCATGTCTTGTTCTTTGTCTGCCCGGACTGTTGCTGTGCCTATCGGCAGATCTGGACTTTGCTTGCTGCCTCTTGCTGCCTCTTGTGCCGCCTGTGCCGGACACCGCGCCACACCTCACGGCCCCGCTCCGCGGGAGCCGCTCGTGCCGCCACCTGAAGGGGATTTTGCATTGAGGTTGCCATTGTTGTTACAGGCGCTGCCAGCCCCGTCTTCAACCCCCGCAAGAGCCAGGCGGGACTGCGAGGACCAGGATTCCATGCGGCGCTGATTGCCTGCACCTGGTCATCTTCCTGCCTCCTCCTGAATTAGTCCTGAGAGGAGGGTGAGCCTTGCTGGGTTGTTCTTTGTCTGCCCGGACTGTTGCTGTGCCTATCGGCAGATCTGGACTTTCCTTGCTGCCCCTTGCTGCCTCTTGTGCCTCCTGTGCCGGACACCGCGCCACACCTCGCGGCCCCCGCTCCGCGGGCGCCGCTCGTGCCGCCACCTGAAGGGGATTTTGCATTGAGGTTGCCATTGTTGTTACAGGCGCTGCCAGCCCCGTCTTCAACCCCCGCAAGAGCCAGGTGGGACTGCGAGGACCAGGATTCCGTGCGGCGCTGATCGCCTGCACCTGGTCATCTTCCCGCCTCCTCCTGAATTAGTCCTGAGAGGAGGGTGAGCCTTGCTGGATTGTTCTTTGTCTGCCCGGACTGTTGCTGTGCCTATCGGCAGATCTGGACTTTGCTTGCTGCCTCTTGCTGCCTCTTGTGCCTCCTTTGCCGGACACCGCGCCACACCTCGTGGCCCCCGCTCCGCGGGCGCCGCTCGTGCCGCCACCTGAAGGGGATTTTGCATTTAGGTTGCCATTGTTGTTACAGGCTCTGCCAGCCCCGTCTTCAACCCCCGCAAGAGCCAGGCGGGACTGCGAGGACCAGGATTCCGTGCGGCGCTGATCGCCTGCACCTGGTCATCTTCCCGCCTCCTCCTGAATTAGTCCTGAGAGGAGGGTGAGCCTTGCTGGATTGCTCTTTGTCTGCCCGGACTGTTGCTGTGCCTTTCGGCAGATCTGGACTTTGCTTGCTGCCCCTTGCTGCCTCTTGTGCCTCCTGTGCCAGACACCGTGCCACACATCGTGGCCCCCGCTAAGGCGGGCGCTGCTCGTGCCGCCACCTGAAGGGGATTTTGCATTGAGGTTGCCATTGTTGTTACAGGCGCTGCCAGCCCCATCTTCAACCACCGCAAGAGCCAGGTGGGACTGCGAGGACCAGGATTCCATGCGGCGCTGATCGCCTGCACCTGGTCATCTTCCCGCCTCCTCCTGAATTAGTCCTGAGAGGAGGGTGAGCCTTGCTGGATTGTTCTTTGTCTGCCCGGACAGTTGCTGTGCCTATCGGCAGATCTGGACTTTGCTTGCTGCCCCTTGCTGCCTCTTGTGCCTCCTGTGCCGGACACCGCGCCACACCTCGTGGCCCCCGCTCCGCGGGTGCCGCTCCTGCCGCCACCAGAAGGGGATCTTGCATTGAGGTTGCCATTGTTGTTACAGGCGCTGCCAGCCCCGTCTTCAACCCCCTTAAGAGCCAGGCGGGACTGCGAGGACCAGGATTCCGTGCGGCGCTGATCGCCTGCACCTGGTCATCTTCCTGCCTCCTCCTTATCTGTGTATTTAATCTGGGCAAAGAAATCCGTAAGCGGGACGCGGGCAGGATGAGGGCCGGATGAAGCCCGGACAAAGGGCGGACCCTCTGAGACCCTCAGAGACCGAAGTAGGCCGGGCCGGGCCCACTTATATTTATTTTTACAAATTTATAATTTGTCCTTACATATTTGTTTGGTACTCAGCTCTCTATTTGCACAATATTGCTGTGTCAATGTCTGCAATTGCATAGACTTTATTATCAGCTTTTTTTTTTCCTCTATATGTGTCATATGTTTTATCAGTACCTTTTGCATTTTGTCAATACCATTTCCCCACGTATATACTGTTCCTTTCCTTAAATTTACCTATATTAACTTCCATATCACGCTATGACTGCTAGAAAACTACGGTCAGGGAGAGTGTTGGTAGGAAGGTCCTGTACCAAAACTAAGTCCAACCCTCTCCGCAACAAGAATACTCATGCATTACAGCTGAAGGGAAAATGCCAGCTTTTCAATTTGTGGGAAAGGGCTAAGGAAAAAAACCCAGCAGTAGAGGTGTGCTTGGAGTTTCCTTTGGGGAAAGGCAATACTGATGAACGCAAATCGCTTATAATGGTCGATGATAATTTAAGAGAAGGATCTGCAGGGGGAACTGGGGTTGTTGAGAATTTGTTATCAACTAAGATTCCAAGTAAATCTGTATCTCTTACTACTGATGTTATTGTAGAGTTGTGTCCTAAAATAGTGAGTGCTGAATTGAATAAATCTATTCTGACCTCCAGGGATACATGTTCATATGATGTTAACGGTTCTACTCAGATGAAGGTAGTAAGGAGTGGGGATACCATATTGACTGATTCTGATATGGAGTTATGTAGGAGATATCCGACGGAGGAATCTAGGCAGATCTGTGAGCCTCCTAAGACTCCGCTGGCTGCTGTCCCCTCTGGGCTTCATTTGTTTAGCAGCACACCCTCTATTCAATCTCAATACATGACTTCTCACTCAAACATCTCTATGAGCCCTGAGATGAACCTTACCGGTATTACTCCCATTCCCGTAACTAAACCAGATAAACCCGTCTCTGACACTCTACTCTCCTTAGAACGGCTACTTTCTTCAATTTTATCACTATTAGAAAAATTTGTAGGGGGATCGGACTGTGTCTTAGAAACGGTCAACGAGATATTGAAGGTTTTACTGAATAAAGCCTCTGTCAAGCAAACTGGAGGGACTGTTGATTTAGGGCTGTTTAGGGCCGGAATGAATGTAGATTTGGTAGAGGGAAAAATGTCCCCTGTTACTCCTATAACTTCAGATCAAACTAATCCTGGTGGAAAAACTCTCCCCATTGTTGGAAAGGTGAAATCTTTGTTATTAAGCCCCCCCTTCAGGAAACTGTGTAGCAATTCCAGACTTGGAAATAAAAGTAGTGGAGGTGCCTATGCTCAAGACAAATGAAGATAAGGAAACTGTAATTCGTCCCCATTCAAGGGTAGATAAAGAATTCTTTCCTATTTTTACCTTGGAGGCAGAGGATAAGGAAGAAAATGGTAAATTGGGCGTCCCAAAAAAGATTAAAGGTAAAAAGAGAAAACCCACTTGCAGATTTGGAAGAAAGAGGCAGAGAAGGATTCATTTTGAGAAGCAGGATGTTAGAGGTGACTTCTCCTCGTCCAATTCGGAAGGGAAACGTGAAGAAATTCTTTCACTTGAGGAAAAAATTCCATCGGTGTTGGATAGGGAGATACCGGTAGGGCATGGCGATTTTTCTCCTAGATGTGTGGTTTCCAATCTGGGAGTCTCTAATGCTGATGAGGGGAAGCCTTGTACGTCGGTCCCTGTCCTAGAATCAACTAAACCGGTCTCTGGTGCTCCTACTGATTTTATCCCTTGTATAAGAAAATGTTTTGGTATGGCGGGAAGGGAAGAGGTTTCTAAAAGTTCCCAAGTTGTCATTATAGAGAAAAGCGTTGACACAGTTACTTTGGATTTCCTCCCGTTGTTTGACACCGATTTGATTTTAAATAGGGCCCTTCTCCTTAAAAGTTTTGAAGAGTTGGAATGCCTGAAACTGATTAATTCAAATGACATTGACCTGGTAACAATCCGGAGATTTGAAACTGGAATATTGACTAGGGTGAAATTTTATTCTAAGCGCATTGCTAATCTCGTTGTGAAGCAGTCTGAGTTCTTTCAAAGTCAAGGGATTGATGTTATTCCCTTCTTGGGGAGCTCACGGAATGGCACATTAGCAGGGGGAAGCTTTTTGTCTCCCCTTAGTCGGCCGGGTGGTCTGGCTGGTTTTGACGACCTAAAAATTTGTGTCTCTAAAAATACACGTCTCGTCTAAATCCCCCTCCTGTTATTTCCCTCAGAAATATAGTTGAGGAGAGCGCTCAATGGAATTGGTTACCTGGTGTCCTTTCCAGTAGGACAACAGACAACATGATTTCCCTTTCTCATCTTTAGTTGTGACTTAAAGATATTATCGTGGAATGCCGCAGGTGTAAAAAATAGGCCAGATAAACTTCAGTTCCTTCACTCTTTTGATGCTAGCGTGATTTTTCTCCAAGAGACTTGGTGTGTGGATAGAATTCCTGTTGGAGGGGGCTATATTTCTTTGGAGGGTGGAGCCATTCCTTCCAGGAGAGGCCATGCTAAAGGGGGCATTGCATGTCTCTTATCTAATCGGATTAAGTGGAACTTCACCCACTATTTGGATTCAAGTAACCTTTTTCAGGTGGTAACATTGCTTGGTCATGCTGAGGTTGAGGCGGCCAAATCTATTACGCTGATAAATGTTTATATCCCCCCAGATGCTTGCTATAATGTAATTGTGAAACAGGTCTTTTCTTACATAAAGAGTATTAAGGCCAAAGTACCGGCAACCCACATAATCTTAGTGGGCGACTTTAATTGTAAGGTCTCTAATTCGAGTCTAGCTCTGTTCAGAAATAAATATAAAGAGGAATCATTACGGATTCCACAGGCTCTTTTCCCTGGTAACATCAAAACAGATAAGAGAGGGAAATTGTTTCTGGAAGAACTGGCTGAACTGGAGGGGATCATCGTAAATGGTAGGCTTCCCTCTGACATTCCAGCAAGTTTCCCTCACAAAGCAAATCAGAGTGAGTCCATTCTGGACTATGTGGCTGTGGATAATGATTCTTTTTATCTTCTAAAAGATCTGATAGTCACCAAAACCCTAAACAGTGATCACAATGTGATAACCCTAACTGTTAATATAAATCCACCTAAAACGGATCCATGGTCGCTTGATGGTGACCTGGTTAGTTTCGGTAGTAAAACAGGGAGATGTTTCTGGAACACAAGGGCCCTAAGGGGCTTGTCTATTGTACTGGATAAAACTGTAAAAGAACTCCCTAGTTGGAAAGGGTCGGAAATATTGTATTTTGCGGGGTTTATGAGGGAGGTTGTCCTGGTCGCAAGAAAATCTAATTCGCACAGAAATACGAGTCCTGTCCCCAGTTCCCTATGCTTGCTTAATAAAGGAATAAACACACTGGTTAGGGAACAATACTTGAATAGGTCCACAGAAAGGTCTCGCAAAATAACCTTACTAAGGAGAAGGAGAAGTAGAGTAAAGTTAAAAATTAAAAAAGAGAGGGAAGATTCCTTATGGATAAAGTTAAGGGAGGCTGTAAATAGAGGGAATGTAAGACTATTTTGGTCTCTCATTGGTGAGGGTTGTGGAACAAGAACCAGGTCCCTTCCTCCTCCTATTTCCGAGAAAGTTTGGGTGGGTTATGTTGCGCAATTATATGCTGGTAATGGGCCTGTTGAGGATGACAGAAGGTTGGGTGATGTTGGGCCGTTGTTTGAACCGCCCTCTGAAAAGATCATTGAATCAGCCATAAAGGATTTGCGCTCTTCTGGCGCCATGGGCCCTGATGAGCTCCCGGTTTCGGTGTTAAAACAGGATGCCGAATCATGGAGCAAAATCCTATTTCCAGTATATAGATTTTGCTTCCTACATAGAACTGTTCTCCCCTCTTGGAGGGGGAGTATACTGGTACCCCTGTTCAAGAAGGGGGATAGGAATGCACCCCAAAATTATCGACAAATAGCTTTGATTGACGCTATAGGGAAAGTATTTGCAAAATGTCTTTTAACAGTAATTTCTGACTGGGTAGATGGGGGTCAGTTGCTGCCATTGGAGCAGACGGGTTTCCGTAAGGAACACAGCACAATGGATAATTTATCCGCCCTGCAGATAATTTCGGATAAATACATAGGGGTCCGAGGCGGAAGAGTTTATGCTGCGTTTATAGATTTCTCCACAGCATTCGACAAAGTCGATCGCCCCCTGCTGTGGAGGAAGCTATCCTCCCTCAGAATGCCCTCACTGCTTTTGGATTTAGTTAGGGATCTCCATTCTGATACCTGGTGCAGGGTTTTATTGGGTGGCGAAAGAGGGCTATCCCAGGCGATACCCACTGCAAATGGATTGAAACAAGGATGTTTATTAGCACCATTACTATTCTCCCTATACATTTCTGATTTACCTTCGTTTTTGTCTTCAAGTGATGGTAATGCCCCAGTACTAGGGGGCTCTCCGATTGTCTGTATGTTATATGCGGACGATATCCTGATATTGGACTTAACACCAAAAGGTTTGAATAATCGTCTACAAGCACTTCACGCATATGCAGAACATCACCTGAAAATAAACGTAGCAAAAAGTAAAATCATGTGTATGGCTGGTAGGAGAAAGACGAAATATGAGAACTTTAGGTGGACGGTGGGAGGAGATAGGCTGGAGGTGGTGAATTCCTATGTGTTCTTAGGGAAGATAATATCTGCCAATTTGAGCGATAAGGATCAAGTTGCTAACAATTCTCGAAAGGCTCTAGCTCAAGGTAAAAGTCTGAGTGCTTTTTATAGCGCGACGGGGAAAAGACATTTCCCTTATTTGCTAGAGGTTTTTCGCGCAAAGATTTCAGCATCCCTACTCTACGGTGTTGAACTAATTGATTTGGGGCAATGGAGTTTTCTGCATACTGTAGAGGGAAAAATCCTCAGACAATTAGCCTCAGTTAATACTGCCTGCACAGCGGCTGCCCTTAGATTAGAGTTTGGAATCGGCAGTAGTTGGGTGCAGGCTTTAGCAGGGATTGCTCGCTGGGTGTCGTGCCTGTCCCGGGGGGACTTAGGGACCATGCGAAGTCTTATGAAAAAAGAATTGTTGGGATCTTTAAAAGAACACTCTAGAATTGTGAGGAATTTTAGAAAGGTGGTTGAATACCTGCAATTAGACGAATTAACTTTATTCACATTGTCCCCTGACCAGCTGAAGGCTGTTTTAAAACTGGCCACTTGGAAATTGAGTTTCAGCCTAGACCCCTGCAATTTGTCACCTTTGTAATATGTCCACCCAGGATATTGTACATGTCCTCTTTATATGCCCAGCCTTGCGGATATCACGTAGAAAGTGGTTTAGACATATATGTTTAAAATTGGGTCTCTTGACGGCGAGCTCTTTTTTAAATGCTTTGTACAATAACTCATCTTTCCTTGAAAAAATGCTCTTAAACCCACTGGAATGGTACTTTCTCTTCAGTCATCACCTAAAATAAGCCACATTACACCCTTAAGTGTGTTGTCATTCTTCACACCTGTAACCCATTCAATCTTAGAAACAGCCTTTTCTAACCCTTCAGTGACGGATGTATGACGTTACAACGCATACTTTTACCACGCATACCATTACAACGCGGTTTTTACAACGAATACCATTACAACGCATAGCGCTTAGAGGTGCTGGATAGTGGTAAGTATAATTTTATATTCCAACTCCAGTCCCCGTGGACACTAGGGAAGGAGTTGGATATAAAATTATACTTATTCCCTATCCTAGAGCGCCCCCCAGCGCAATGCGTTGTAATGGTATGCGTGGTAATGCCTGCGTTGTAGTGGTAGTGCATTGTAAAAACTTCGTTGTAACAGTTGTATGCCTTCAGTGACATCTCCCAAATTGGCAACCACCTTCATGCACTTAAAGTAAAACTCATCAACACTGTCATCAGGTAGTCACGAGAGGCAATCCACCACAGCATTTTTCCAACCTGGTACATATTGAACATTACAATTGTACTCTAGCAATCTCACTGTAAACAGTTTTTCGTACATTAGGTCTCAATACCTTAATCAGCGGTTTGGGATCAGTTCTCAAAGGGAATGCATTTTCCCATAGAAATACTCTGAAATATTGGGTAGTCCAAGCAGCTGCCAATGCCTCACACTATGACCGAGTACCTTCTTTTAGTGTCAGTCAATGAACATGAGGCAAATGCCACTGTTTTATCCACCTGGCTATGTTTCTGAGCCAAAACAGAACCAAAACCAACTGCACTAGCGTCGGTAGTCACAACAGTTTTGTATTACGTTTGGAAAGGTGCAAGTATCCCCGCATGGGTGACGTCCTTCTTAATCTTTGTGAACACTCCCTGTTGTGCTATTGTCGTGTTCTAATCTAGGACCCCGATCAATACTGTGACCTTATGCCCCTATACGGCTATAATCCATTCATACCCCTAAACGATCAGAGCCATATTTCAGCCATATTTCTGAAACTCGCCTCTGCAGCTCATTACAGTAGATGACACAGCAGTAGCCACTATCTAAGATTCCTAGATTACACTCCGAGTTCTTCAACAAGATAAAACTCAGCAACCTGGGAAAGCCCCGCTTGCTATGTTTTAATTAGTAATAAAACTCTAATGAGCACTGAAAGGACGATCACTTCCTAGTGACATCTTTATTGACGTCTTATGTCCAAAAACTTACGTCAAACCAGGCACCTTTCAGGTATAAATATTACCAACGTTGCCTTAAGCAAATGCGACGACATCGATGATAGCGATGGTGTGGTGAAAACAGGAGCAGAACAGCTGTCCCTTGCAGAGCCCAGCAGATGCAAGCAGCCCACGGACGCTGCCCCTCATCCTCCTTGACGCGCTGAGAGATACGCTGTCTTTTCTCCTGCCGAGAAAAATCAGCTCCCGCGTTTCCAGCCTACTCTTGCGAGTGACTGGGATATCAAGCCCTGAAAGGAGATACAAGACCTCCAACATTCTATTCCAGAGGTATGGTGTTGACTAAACCCTTAGAGAGAATTCTTGAAGCAAACCTTGGCAAAACCAACTTAACTTAAACTGCTACTTACTTACTCCCTCCCACGTATTAGGCTTAGGTCAGGTACACTGGGGTAGGCGTAGTTAGAAGCACCAGTTGAGTATGTTAGCTAAATGTATATATGAATATATATATTTTATTCATTTTAACCATTGTATGGCTAAGAAACCATATCAATGCTCTTACAGTATTATTTCGCAATCCTCATTTTACTGTACGCACTTTTTATAATAAGGAGTCTTGCAATTGTGGCAATTCATTTCTCTTGCATGAGAAGAAAGACTGTTCAATAAATAATACCTTTTATTGAAAACGCCCGTCTCTCTATTCTCTGCATCTTGGTGAAAGTAATCTGCACAACTGACTGAGTAAAATAACTGTCTATTGTTTCACACAACTCTAGAGATTGACTCTTATTCTAAGGAGCAAAGTTGTCATGTTTATGCAGTTGTTGGAAAACTGAATCCCTTCTTGTCTGTGCCAGGGAAGCTGATCACTTCCTATTCAGTCAAGAAAGTTTCCAGTGACCTCTGAGCTAGTTGGTAACAAACCCAATTAAGTTTAGCATAGTCAGTAGAGACCTGGAAGACCGCACTTCTACGTCTAAACTGCTGTTTAGGTTATTCCAATGCGCAGGGCCTATAGGGAAAATAGGAACTACACTACATGGCGCCCAACATTTGGTAAGGCGATAAAACTAACGCAAGACGTTAGAGTAACTCAGTAGTGCATTTTTCACACAGACCCTTTCTCCCGTAAATACTCCAATAAACGTCTGGAGTGGGTGAAAGGTTAAAATTCGCCCGAACAGTAGGAAGAGATTCCTATGTAAAGCTCTGGTTTATTCAACGTTGAAGGATACAGTGTTCCAAAATATTGTGCACCTAATCTTTGTCTCCTTGGAGACCTGCTCTGCAAAACATTTCTGACAATAAAATGTCAGACACTGAAAACGGAACAGTTGATGCCGCAGTAAATGCGACTCAGCAGGATCCCGATGGTACAGGGACTAATGAACCGGGTGCGATAATCATCCCGGTCAACATAATAAAAACTATAACGTTAAAACTTATAGAAAATGGACTGACCACACAAGGTGGCACAGTCGTCTTCGTGATATAGGCACACGAATATCGGCAGATAGAGGTATTCTATTCATGGATAAAATTTCCAGCGGCAAACGCTGCAACAAACGAGTTCCACTATTACAAAATAGGGGAACCACAGGATGAGTACGCTCCTTTCGAGGAGATTGAAATCCCATTAAAATACCAAAAGCATTTGCTCTGGTTTAAAGGCGCCCTAAAACATAATGATCATATTACCAGGCTCGGTCCACTAGGTAGACCAGGAGCAACGTGGCCGGTTCTAGCCAGCTACACACCACATCCAGACATTGCAAAAATGTCAAAAATAGAGCTGTTAGTACAGCTAAAAACATTAATTAAAATACATAGACAATTAGTCCAATATGTAATGCGGATTGCAACAGTCCAAACAACTGTTAATGTCCCACAGCTGACCCCTCATCAGGGGAACACAAATAAAATTACACCACAGAACATACAATCATGTCTTGGTAAAACACCTATAAAACTGGAACAAATTCCTTTCTGGTTAGCGCAGAAAATTACTCAAATAGAGGCAGTATTTCCGAATACTACCCCTATTGAGAAACACAGAATCCTGACCATCTGCCTTCCAATGGGGGTCCCACCACACGTGGAGGACTGTGACTCTTGGGGTACAGTCTTTGCTTCCATTTACACAAAAACACATGGTGTTCCGTCCATGGCGGTAATACCAGATGTGCTAAAACAGATTCAGAATGAATACGGTCCAGAACCTGCTTTAACACTTGGTATGAAATTACTGAAAGACTTCAAGCAGGTCTCGGCTATATTACTAGCCAATATAAAAGGAGAAGCAGCATCTGTGGCGATCCGCCAGAAATTGAAGGAAACAGATATAACAGATCAACCAATTGAGCTTGCCAGAATTATAGAAAAATGTTATGAAGAATTAGGTAGAGACAGCTTGGGTGGGAAACCAGTGAAACCCCAACTACTCAAAAATCCTGAAAAATTATTTATTAAAAATAATTCTAACACTCCAAAAAAGAACTGGGATGGAAATAAACAATCCACTCCCAAGGAAAAAGTTTTCCAGTCCAGAGGAAGGTCTCCTCGATGGAGGGAAAGAACTCCGACTCGAGAACACCAGTCTCCCCAGAGGGAGCCCTCTGAGAAAAGATATAACCTTAGAAATAGGGATAATTTGAAGAAGCCTGATAGATATCAAAGTATTGATACACGTCCCTCTCGATCTTTTTCACAGAAATCGGAAAGAAGAGGACGGTCAGACCCAGGAGAGCACACCAAGTCCAAAGACAAGGAACCTGCTCAAAGTAAAAAATCTCAATTTCCAAGAAAGAAGGTAGCCAGTATTAGAGTAATCGAACATGCCGAGAATACTGAGGACACAGTTGAAAAATGGGGAGTGGGCACAGACAATGCTAGACAGCGCAGCAGAAATCAGCATAGCTCGCAAGATCCTGATGAGTCATCTGGAGACAATGGACACGAATGAATGCATACAAGTAGAAACTGCCGACACCAGAGTTAGCGAACCTCATAAGATATACGAAATAACACTGCGTATAGAGGGAGATAAGACTAGGAAAATAAGGGGTCTGTTTTGGGATAAACTCTCAAAAGGCTATGACATCCTGTTAGCTGAAAAAGATTGGCCCCCAGAGTTTGTCAGAGAGTGCCCTCATGGCGAAGAAATGATTATGCCTGCCTTCTCGAATCACATTCCGATTCACACTAATTATATATATGCGAGGAAATGGGCAGTAGCCCAGGCACCAGCATTATATAAAAATCATGTAGGATGGGATGAGGATTCTCCTCCTCACAAAATCCAGTTAAAAAATCAACCGACTGCACAAAGGCAGTATCCCATTAAGCAAGAAGCTAAAAAACAGGTCAGGGAGATTTTAGATCAACTTGAATACCAGGGGGTGATTGAAACATGCACCTCTCAAATAAACAATCCTTTGTTTCCTGTCTCCAAACCGGACGATTCATATCGTCTAGTCTTGGACTACAGACACCTAAACTCATGTTGCAAAACATTTGCAGTACAAAATTCGCATAGTGCTGCACTAATGAATAATATAGTTCACAAAAAATATAAAACGACATTAGACACATCTAATGGTTTCTTTTGTCAAAACATTGCACCAGAAAGCAGATACTTGACCGCTTTCTCAGTAATGGGGTCTCAGAAAAATTTCTGTACGCTCCTACAGGGATTCAAGAACAGCCCAGGACTATTCTCAGCCAGAGTAGCAGAGTTACTACAAATGTATGATGATGCGGCATTATCTTATGTAGATGATATCTATCTCACAGACGACGACTTGGAGACTCACTTGAAAAGAGTGAACACCATAATACTTGGGTTCGCAGCAGAGGGTTACAAATTCAACTTTAAAAAGTCTCGAATTGCCCATCTGACAGTATTATTTTTAGGATACGAATTATCATGTGAAGGAAAAAGCCTAGCAGACAACTTCTTAGAGAAGTGCGCTGTACTCCAAGCACCTAAAACGCTGAAGAACTTACAATCAATTCTAGGTTTCCTGAATTTCGGAAGAACTTACATTCTAAATTACGCGGAGAGGGTTAAACCTCTCTACGAACTAATTAAACCTGATTTTAAACCAATCAACTGGACTCAAAAACACACAGAAAGTTTGAGATCACTGCAAACAGACATGTTAGCAAAAACAAAATTAGATACACGTGACAATACACGCAACATTGTAATCCGAGTCATCCCAGGAAGATGCGGATACACGTCCCTGACCTCTAATGAGGGAGAAAAGGTACCAATTGCTTACAAATCTCACTTGTACACACAAGCAGAAAAAACATTCAGTCTCACAGAAAATACTGTGAAAGCAGTACTAACTGCACTAGCTAATGAAAGAGAACTAGCACACGGCAAAAGGATCAATATCCTCACAGCGGAATCCGCCTTCGAGGCGCTATTCAGCCCAGTAAACCTGCCTACAGTGTCACTGGATCCGAAATGGATACAGTATGTAAATTCTCTTGCTGCGAACAACGTGAAATACTATTTTGCTCCGCAATTCGAAAAACTGAATGATTTAAAATATGAACAGAAATATCCTCTGCCAATCGAAATTCTACCTCTCCAACAATACTCCTGTATAATCTATACAGACAGATTCGTACAGCATTTCAATGTAGAAAATAAATCCTACGATGCAGCCTGTGCGATTGTTAAAGGTCGCTGGCTGTGCAGTAAATTCAGACCGAAAGTAACAAAAACTGAATCAGTGAGAAACTGTTCGGCTCAGCGAGCTGAAATCAGATCTTTAAAAATGGTGCTTGAAAATGCAGAACGTGAATTCCCAACACTAATCGTGTGCGATTCGCATTTTTGCGTCAACTCTTATAATAATAAGTTGCAGAGCTGGATTCAAAATGATTTCAAAGATGACACAGGTGCCACAATCAAGCATAAAATGCTTTGGAAACAGGTAGTTCTTTTACAGAAAGAACTACAAAAGACTCACGTGATACACACTAAGCATGGGCGAATTTTGCGAATCTCGCGTTCGCGAATTTTGCGGATTTGCGAACTCGCAATCCGCAAAATCCGCGAATTCTCGCGAATTTGCGGATTTTTTTTTTTGTGTTCGTGCGGGTTTCTGCCAGTTCGCGAGGGTTTTGTACAATTTCGCAAACGCGAACTTACCTGTCGGGTCGCGAGTTTTGCAAACTTGTTGTTTCTACGTGTCCAGCCTGTTTGGGACACTCTTCTTCATCACTGCCACTCTCTGTCACCACTGCCACTCTCTGACTACTCATGCCACCCTCTGGCCCACCCATGCCACCCTCTGTTTCATCACAGCACCCTCTGGTTGTCCAGTGTACATTATTGTGGCAAAGCACACCTTCCCTGCCTCAAGTGACCTGAATTAATTTGGGGCTGATTAATGTGTCACAGAATATTTTTTTAGATGGCACCTGCTTCCTTAGTGCTTCCTGATTAGTGATCTTTTGCACTTGCTAAGTGCTTTCATTGTTGCAAAATTAGTTACAACACCTGCCCTGCCCCAACTGACAATAATGAATTAGGGGCTGATTAATGTGTCACTGGATTTGAACTTCCAGCCTGGCTCCTGCTTGTCTGCCTTAGCTGTAATTCAGGACCTTTGTGTAACTATTCTGAGGGTCAGAGCAGGGTCACATAATAGTTGCAAGTAGGCAACTGAACTCTGGAGGGGCCCCTCAGGAAGCACTACAGGAAATGGCTACTAATGATGAGCTTGAACTTTTGAACCTGGTAAGTAGTTTCAGTTTTGCTAAGATCGTATTTATGCAATTTAGCGCTTATTCGCGGGGCGCGAAGTTGAACTGGGAAGCCGCGAACTCACGCGAACAGTGCGAGCAAGCCAAAAAATCCGCTGCTCGCTGATTTGAGGATTTTGTGGGAAATTCGCGAATCTCGCGGATTGCGAATTTACCGAAAATCCGCAAAATCCGCGAGCGGAACGGATTTTCCGCCCATGCTCAATACACACTCTGAGTCATCAACGTGATGGCGTTCACGTTGCAGGGAATTTATTGGCTAATACAGCCACAGCGGAAGCAACTAAACCGGCTTCCGTAGCCACAAAAAAGCGTTCAGAAAAATACATAGACGGGGAAACCATGCTGGCAGTAAAAACGTCCTCAAAGGGCAGCTGTGCAGCGCTACCCGTGAACTATCCACTCAATTATGCATACGTAATTGATGCAAACTCCGTTCCTTTTGCTCGAATCCCTGGAGTGGGGGATAGGGTAATTCCAAACACGAACCGGAGAGGTTTCCTCACACAGGAAGCACATATAGGGTTGGGTCTGAGACACCAAACAATCAGGGACTCTCTGAAAGAATTACAGTCAGTATACTGGTGGCCGGGAATGAGCCTGCACCACTATAAATATGTAAAGAACTGCCCGGATGCAACAGAGATCGCAGTAATGAACCGGTCCAGTCTGTTGCCCAGTTACCGTTTGTGGACAGGGTAATGCTGTCTAGATGCCATCTTGCGTACTATTAATTATTAAGACTAAAATTCACTTAAAAAATGTGGCCCCAGCGCTCGGCTGACGCCAAAACTGTTATAAAAGATCTGCGAGTCTTTATCGGCACATACGCAATTGCCATGTTCCATTCTGACTAGGGTCCTGCTTTCAGCTCTCGAGCTTATAAGGAGGCCATGGCCAGTATGGGCGTTGGGTTGCGATACTCTTGTCCATCACACCCCGAAGGGAACAGTGTAGTGGAAAGAAAAAACCGGGACATAAAGCAATCTATAACAGCGAAGGTATTAGGTTCGGGTGAGGGGTGGGTCAAACATTTAATAAGTGTCCAGCTCAGTCTTAACAATATGCCAAGAAATTCTCTAAAAGGTTTCAGCCCATACGAACTATTGTTCGGAACTAGAATGCACATTCAGGACTTAGATAGTCAGGTATCAGTGGTAGAAGATAAGAATAAAGACTTTGACATCAAAGATCGTTTGGCTGTTTTACAGGACTTAAATGAAACAAGAAAATCCTTAAGCAACATAAAGTTAAAGCAACAGCCAACTACCACTGAAGAGGCACCACCAGCCCCAGCAAGGCCTGTCTGGATTCCAAAGATTGGGGATCTAGTCAGAGAAAAAATAGCGATGAAGAAGGAATTTGGGCCTTCTTACAGAAAAGCTGTACCTGTCTTGGCAATCAACGGAACAAGATCAGTAGTACTACCGCCCCTTGCTGGTAAAAAGGAGAACAGAGTTGTATCAATCAACCTGGTAAAACCACAAGCATGTGGCCTATAATCAACAGTAGGCCCAGTGGACTCCCGAGAAACAACAGAATACCCAAATTTGCAACAATCCAAGAGGTTCAAACTGAAAGACTAATCACATTCGATAAGCCTGCAGTGCACAGAGAGGGACTATGCAATAATGCCATGGAACTCGTGCCACTTGAAACACAGATTGAATCAGTCCGTCAAGAAACACCAGTCTACAATGATGTGGCATCAGAATGTGCTACCGAAAGACAAATTGAAAGAATAATTCCAACAATTGACAGAACTGCCTCTGGCTACTTCATCAACTTCGATACCTTTTCTGAAAATCAAAACGACCCTGAAGTGACGCCAGAAACAAAGACTTTTAAAGAAAAAGCAACTGAACTCTTTCATCAACTCAAGGAAATTTACCTTATTTCTCCATGGTTAGAGTTCTGGTTTGGACTAGGTGTATTTATCCTCCTGCTTTGGCTAATCATGGTACTTTGTTTGGGAAAATTCATTGAGGGAAAATACAGTTCAATGGACACAGCAAGTCAGAACATCAACTTAGTCCTCAAACCACACAGATCATCCCACGTGAAGAAAAGAGAACTATCAACAGTAAATGTCACAGCCATTCCAATACCCGGGGGGGTAGTATGGGACAAAACTGACTATGAAATATATGGTCCGGTCGAAATCCTGAAATATCCTCACCAGTTCAAGGTTTCCTTAAGTGACTTTGTAAAACCAAGTACATTTTCTGATGATTGGGATTTTGAAAGTATTAATAATATGATGTCTGATTTAGTGTTGTCAGCGAGATTTACAGAACATGATTATTTACAAGGTTCGTCTAATTATGAACAAATGTATTGCTTCTCACATTACGGAGACTACTACTTGCATAAATCTGAACAACCTAGAAATGTTTTTAAATATAACCAATGGGAACATTGTGCTACTCCACCTAAAAGCATTTCGAAAACATTCTATGAGAAATTTCAATACTTCTCAGGGTTTAACACCAGTGATGCAGAAACGTATTATTATAAACTGTTAGATAAAACAGGATTGAAAACAATGCTGACAAATACCAAATTGATATATTCAGAAGCATTTTATGAAAAAATGATGACATTTGGTTTTGATTTTTGGAACAATAACATTGAAACAAAAACCATCTGGGGTACAAAAGATTGGCAGGTACAAGGCCTAGAAGCATTATTTCGAGCCTGCATGATCCCAGAACAAATAATGTTCTTAAATGACACAATTCACCAAACAACCTGTCTTGGTCTAGCTAAGATTAAAGACCTTAATAAACCATCTATTCCAAAGCCAATACCTGATAATGCAACTACATATATTGAAATAGACGTATCAAAAATTTTACATCTAAACAGAACACATCCTGATTGGAAAAAGTGGTTAATCTGGCCTACTGACACGAATAACTGTCAAGATAGATTCCTGAACAAAACACAGGGGTTAACAATGACCAGACTAGACCCTAGATACTCCCAGAGACAACATCCAGGGATAGTAACAACATACAGTGTAGAGAAGCTCTGCCTTGAATGGCTAGAATCATCCACACTGGCAGAAATTAAGCAACACTTATCTTTACTTAAAGATGGTGCTGATTTGCGCGATTTCATTCTGGGACCACGCAAACAGCGTCAAAAACGTTTCATAGCGACCAGTATATATGCGGCTTACAACGAGGCTTGGAAAGTAACACAAATTGAAACAGCTGAAAAAATACGAGAAATTGATCGTATTAATTTGGAAAAATCACTTTCTGTTGTGGACAATGGGTTAATGACTCTGTCTTCCAGAATATATTCACTGGACAGTATTGTATCATCTGCCATAGATATAATAGACAAAGACTTGCTAATATTACAGCATGGCCAGTTACAATTGCGTTCTATTGTACAGTTATGCTGGACGCTGCAAAATCTTCGTTCAGGTTACGTGCCATGGCGTTTAATCAACACAACGTCATTGTTTTACATCTTTAACCTTACTGATAAACAAATCAGCTTGGCACAGAAAGGAGCAGACTATACAATCCTGAGCATCGAAAAACTTGAGAGATTACCATTGACAATGTCAGAAAGTCCTGTCATTCAATGGATAATACACAAGATTATCACGGATCACTGAAATAATATCGACCTCACTAATATCGAGATGACAAAATATCGTTGACAAAATATCGATGGACAAAATATCGACTGGCTATCTTTAAACAGGTAAGTACAAAAATATCGACTCTAAAATATCGAGTTACTAAAATATAGACTGTAAAAAATATCGTTTTTTTTAAATGTCTTTAAATTAAGTTAATACTAATGTAGTAATAAATATGTTTAGTCTAAACTTACTTTAAATTATTAAAATAATGTTATATTAATAATTATTTATTTTAAAATAAAAATAAATCTAAAAAAATAATACATATATATTTATATAATTTTTTTATATTAAATAAACATATATAATAATTTTACCGTAGCATAACAAAATACTTAACAATTATTATAACAACTGTAGTGAATTCTACAATAGATAAAGCGTTGGATAGCGTAGAGGTAAAATTTACTATTCCCGCTCCAGTGGGTGCAACAGTAGGGAAAGCGTTGGATAGCGTAGGGGTTAAATTTACTATTCCCACTCCAGTGGGTGCAACAGTAGGGAAAGCGCTGGATAGCGTAGGGGTAAAAATTACTATTCCCACTCCAGTGGGTGCAACAGTAGGAAAGAGTTGGATAGCGTAGGGGTTAAAATTACTATTCCCACTCCAGTGGGTGCTACAGTAGGGAAAGCGTTGGATAGCGTAGGGGTTAAAATTACTATTCCCACTCCAGTGGGTGCAAAAGTAGGGAAAGCGTTGGATAGCGTAGGGGTTAAAATTACTATTCCCACTCCAGTGGGTGCAACAGTAGGGAAAGCGTTGGATAGCGTCGGGGTTAAAATTACTATTCCCACTCCAAAGAGTGCAACAGTAGGGAAAGCGTTGGATAGCGTAGGGGTTACAATTACTATTCCCACTCCAGTGGGTGCAACAGTAGGGAAAGCGTTGGATAGCGTAGGGGTTAAAATTACTATTCCCACTCCAGTGGGTGCAAAAGTAGGGAAAGCGTTGAATAGCGTAGGGGTTAAAATTACTATTCCCACTCCAGTGGGTGCAACAGTAGGGAAAGCGTTGGATAGCATAGGGGTTAAAATTACTATTCCCACTTCAAAGAGTGCAACAGTAGGGAAAGTGTTGGATAGCGTAGGGGTTAAAATTACTATTCCCACTCCAGTGGGTGCAACATTAGGGAAAGCGTTGGATAGCGTAGGGGTTAAAATTACTATTCCCACTCCAGTGGGTGCAACAGTAGGGAAAGCGTTGGATAGCGTAGGGGTTAAAATTACTATTCCAACTCCATTGGATGCAACAGTAAGGAAAGCGTTGGAAAGCGTAGTTGTTAAAATTACAATTCACACTACAGAGAATACAACATTAGGGAAAGTAAATCTTTCATATATAAATAAAAAAACTAACAAGAAATAACTAATAATAATTATTAAAAAGCAAATTAAAATTTTATGTAATAGAATAAATAATAATTGACATTTACTAATTATCAATAATTATTTTAATTATTCAACTATTAATACAAATTAATTAAACATAAACAATTAATTTTTTAATAATTATAAATTATTTCACTATTATTTCCAAATAAATAACGTGTATTTTATTTTATTATTTAATTAATTAATAATATATTACTTTCCACCCTAAGCCCCTATGAACTCACAACCCGCTACAGAAATTAAATTAGTAAAAATCACATAATAACCAATTAATCAATTAATATAAAATAATTAACAATTATTATTAAATTAATTAACACATATAAATTAATTATCAATTAATTACTAATTACTATCAATAAATATTTTTACATATTTAATTATTATTAATTAAATTACTTCCCACCCTATTCCACTATAATCCCACAACCCGCTACTGCATTAAATTAGTAAAATGTACATATTTACCAATTAATAAATTATTAATAGTTATTTTGCAATTACTATTAAATTAATTAACACATATAAATTAATTAACAATTAATTACAAATTAATATCAATTAATACATTTACATATTTAATTAATTATAATTAAATTACTTCCCACCCTATTCCCCTATAAACCCACAACCCGCTACAGAATTACATTAGGCAATAATTATAAATACAAAAATCATTTAATAAAATTATTTATAACATATATACACACTTTTCACACATATTATTACATAAAAATACACTATAAAATATTATATATTATAAAAAAATCGATATTTTTGCTATCTATATTTTATACAGTCGATATTACTTCACTTACCTTAAAAACGATATTTTTGTAGTCGAAATTCTGTCCAGTCGATATTTTGTCCAGTCTATATTATTTACTCGATATTATGTCCAAACAATATTTTGGACTCGATATTATGTCTGTGCACCGATTATCACAATTCCGATAACAACTTTCTGATTTAAAAATTGCCTTGAATACATACCGACTGGCCAGTATGATCGTTTGGGTAAAGGGTACATTAAGTCAGCATGGAAATTACCATATACACACACATGCTATAGTGACAGCAACAAAAATGTATTTCTTAGTGGTGATAACTGCAAACATTCACTAAGCGGTATACTTTTGTGCCAGGGTATTAATTTACACAGGGCCTGTGAAGGAAATTCGAACAACTTTCATGCCACCAACATGCCACACCTGCAACACAAATAGAGCCTTTCTTCAAGCAACTCTCGAACGGGAGTTACATGCTAATAACGGATCACAGCTGTTGTGGCTTTTTGCCAGGGAAAGCCTATCTCGTTCAAGTAACTTCCATGGTCAAATGCTGTATGCAAGCATTGTTTCCAAACGGCCCTGGAGACTCCGAGACTCCCATATGGTCTCGTTTGAATGTCTCTTCTATACGAATTGATACTTTAAGCAGAAGGAAGTCTGTGCTTTTGCAGACAACAGTGCCCAGCACGTCATCAAAAGAGACGTATGATCTCCAAGTTGCAAGAACAGCATCGGAGATTCATGACCTTTTATCAACAAATTGCCCCGTGCATTTCACAGAAATGCTTAGCCAAATTCTAAATATGTCAAATGCCATAGGCATCCTAGGCGTATTTAAGACCATTTTTTCAGGACTGTTAACACCATTCAAAGCAATTCTGGGAATCATTCCCAATTTTGTCCATTCAGTCTTTGGCGGCATACCCCTGATTTTGGGACTTGTAGCAGGCATTTTATTTTTGACCCTCCTGCTCTGATATGGCAAGCCAAAACACAGACATGACTCCGGCAAGGATGGAAGAAACTATCCTAGCAATACGCTACCGGGACCGAATAACTAGAGTCCTTGGATTGGCGAGGCTGAGAGATCTGAACATGACCTGGTTTCTTTCATTCAGACCTATATGGCAGACATGCATCTTACCTGTGCTTCGATGTATGCTATGCGGAGATGAATGCGTGTTGGACACCTGTCTTGCACTTCCATCAGCAGTACCAATGGACATCGATACTTTGCTAAGTCCTGTAACGGCTCACGCATTGTGTTGTCCCCAGGGGCTACCAATCCTGATGACGGCATTCGTTGAGACTCCTGTGCTACGACTAGGTGGTGACAGTGGAGCAAGAAATAAAAGCAACATCACCCAGGTACGACATTCTGTGAGCATTGCTGAGCCAGACTTTGATGATAGCAATCATTCTCACACCTGCCAAGTTACAGCACTATCAAACTTGGTCGAACTGTCACCTGATTTAGTAGACCAATTCTTTGAGAGCCTGTCTGATATGATGTTCTCCCCTGAACAGAAACAATAATTTTTGAAAAGCATTCCGACACACAGTGTTCCCATGAACTCTGAATTTGGCCTTCAGTTTTTATCAACAAAAACTACTGAAAAGCGTTGGAACTCTATTCCCCCGTTCAGCATGAAAAGTTTTTTTTTTAATTGAACAATTTTTCAAAATATTTACCTTTTTTCTGGCACGAAAACCTTTGCTTAAAGTAGAACTATTCATAAAGAACAGAACTTCTATTTTTAGGTAGATCTAGAGACATAATAACTTTACATCAGCCTCTAGAAAATTTTTCAGCAAATGCATTTATATGTGATGAAATTATCTCGCCCTTCTTTTCTGTATAAAGAGATATTTCATATGTAAATGTTTCGCAAAATCGTTCACTGATTATATATGCTATACTTTTGAATGATTTCTATGCTAAGACGTACAGTACGTATATTTCCATGTATTTCAAAATACGCCTTTTCAAATGCAAATATGTATTTTGGGGTGGGTAATGTTACACATGCATCTTATTGCTTTAGTTTTTAGTAATTTGATGGGCATAAATTCGTGGAGTGGGTGTCGTGTTCTAATCTAGGACCCCGATCAATACTGTGACCTTATGCCCTTATACGGCTATAATCCATTCATACCCCTATAATGGCATAAACAATCAGAGCCATATTTCAGCCATATTTCTGAAACTCGCCTCTGCAGCTCATTACAGTAGATGACACAGCAGTAGCCACTATCTAAGATTCCTAGATTACACTCCGAGTTCTTCAACAAGATAAAACTCAGCAACCTGGGAAAGCCCCGCTTGCTATTTTTTGATTAGTAATAGAACTCTAATGAGCACTGAAAGGACGATCACTTCCTAGTGACATCTTTATTGACGTCTTATGTCCAAAAACTTACGTCAAACCAGGCACCTTTCAGGTATAAATATTACCAACGTTGCCTTAAGCAAATGCGACGACATCGATGATAGCGATGGTGTGGTGAACACAGGAGCAGAACAGCTGTCCCTTGCAGAGCCCAGCAGATGCAAGCAGCCCATGGACGTTGCCCCTCCTCCTCCTTGACGCGCTGAGAGAGACGCTGTCTTTTCTCCTGCCGAGAAAATCCAGCTCCGGCGTTTCCAGCCTACTCTTGCGAGTGACTGGGATATCGAGCCCTGAAAGGAGATACAAGACCTCCAACATTCTATTCCAGAGGTATGGTGTTGACTAAACCCTTAGAGAGAATTCTTGAAGCAAACCTTGGCAAAACCAACTTAACTTAAACTGCTACTTACTTACTCCCTCCCACGTATTAGGCTTAGGTCAGGTACACTGGGGTAGGCGCAGTTAGAAGCATCAGTTGAGTACGTTAGCTAAATGTATATATGAATATATATATTTTATTCATTTTAACCAATGTATGGCTAAGAAACCATATCAATGCTCTTACAGTATTATTTTGCAATCCTCATTTTACTGTACGCACTTTTTATAATAACGAGTCTTGCAATTGTGGCAATTCATTTCTCTTGCATAAGAAGAAAGACTGTTCAATAAATAATACCTTTTTTTGAAAACGCCCGTCTCTGCATCTTGGTGAAAGTAATATGCACAACTGACTGAGTAAAATAACTGTCTATTGTTTCACACGACTCTAGAGATTGACTCTTATTCTAAGGAGCAAAGTTGTCATGTTTATGCGGTTGTTGGAAAACTGAATCCCTTCTTCTCTGTGCCAGGGAAGCTGATCACTTCCTATTCAGTCATGAAAGTTTCCAGTGACCTCTGAGCTAATTGGTAACAAACCCAATTAAGTTTAGCATAGTCAGTAGAGACCTGGAAGACCGCACTTCTACGTCTAAACTGCTGTTTATGTTATTCCAATGTGCAGGGCCTATAGGGAAAATAGGAACTACACTACACTATATTCCATTCAAACACTCTCCCCTTATGTAACAACTCCCTCAAAGGTTCGGTTTTCGCTGCAAAATCCCTCACAAATTTCGAGTGGTACTCGACCAGCCCCATAAAGGATCTCAGTTGGTCCCTATCACATGGTGTCTGCATTTACTAGGTTCTGTTTGGGCTTGATGGTAATGTGTTACCCAGGATAATCAACCTCTTGCACCCCAAATACAATTTTGTTCCCTTAAATTCATTCCAGTATTCCCAATTCTTTTCAAAACTGTGCTCAGGATTCTGTTGTGTTCATCTTCATTGCACCCAAAAACCAAGGTGTCATCTTGAAAGAACACTGTATTTGCAATGCCACTCAAGATTTTTGTGATAAGACGCTGAAAAGCACTAGTAGCAGGGCACAATCCAAAGGGCCTGCCTAATGAACTGGAAAGTTCCCTCTGCCGTCATGAATGAAGTAAGGTGTTTACTATTAGATAGCAACATGACCTAGTGATATGCACTTCGTAGATCGAGTTTAGAGAAAAACTTTCCGCCTGATAGCATCATAACAGTCTCATGTATGTTGGGCAACAGAAAACTGTCCATGATCACACTCTCCTTTATGCAGCACATATCTGTAAAGAACCGAAGAGGCCCATCAGTCTTAATCGACACCAGAGCTAGCCATCCCGTAGCTTGCACTGGCTCTATAACCTCATCATCCAACCTTTGTTGTATTATCTCGTTGACTTGGGCACGTGCTACCATTGGTACTCTCCTAGCCACATGCTTAACTAGGATAGCATTGCGCTTGAGTTTGATTCTATGCAGGAAACTCTTTGCCTCCCCCAACTTCTTTCAAATACCCTTCCATTTTCATTTGGAATGCTCATTAACTCACTTTCTTCAACTACGATAATGTGATTTGCTGCTCCAGGATCTACCATTATATGTAACTCGTATTGATGCACCCAAGCCAAAATAGGTAGCCCATCAGGAGCAACATACACCTTACCTTTTGTGCAGCTTCCTGCAAACTTAATGACAGCCATGATATACCCCAACACTCCAATACTCGAACCTTAATAACCCTTCAACACAACATCAGAGGGTTAGAACTCCCTCCTTTTTTATGTTACATCATATAACCACTTAGGTATTATAGTAAAGAGAGAACCAGTGTCCACCATCAAAGACACTATCTTTCCTTCAATGTCAAAGTCAGCCTTGGGTCATTTTTCTTTTTCATCTTAATTTCCTCTTCTTCATCCGCTTCTTTGATGAGCAATACCCTGTATTAATTTTCTTCCGCCTCTACAAAAGCTACTTACTTTTCATTAGCTTTGCACATGCATGCATAATGTTCTTTCCTACCACATTTGTGACAATCCTTGGTCTGTGCAAAACAATTCCTTGAGTCTGCCAGATGGAATTTGCTGCCACATCTGTGACAAACTCACGCCCCAACTCTTCCAGGGATATTGACAGTCCCTTTAGTGTTTCTATCTTTACTAAAACTTGATCATCCTAACTGTGTGTCAGCTTTTACCACATTTACCAATTCAGTCTCATCTTGCATCAGTGCCAGCCACTTCTGCTCCTATTTCTTGAGAAATGATTCTCACTTCTTTCATACATTTCTCCAATTCCTCAACCACTTTAGCAATTTCAATGGCCTCTTTAAGGGTAGGATTCTTCGCAGCCTACAGCCGTTCTTTTTTTTTTTTTTTACTGTTGCTTTAAACTATTAGTTGATCTCTCACCATCTTGTCAGTCATAGGCCCAAACTGACGTTTTACAGACCATTTCCATAATCTGGACACAAATTAGTCTACTGTTTCTGCAACCCTTTATGGCTGTGTATAAAACTTGTTTCGGCGCATAACCACATTTTTCTGCTTTGCAAACCTCATTCTTAACCAGACAATTGCATCTTTGTATACAACATCCACCTCTTCTGTAGATTGTGGTAGATAATTAAAAACATGCTGCCCCTCCTTGCCCAAAGTTCCTACCAATAAAGCTTTTTTTACGTATTGCAGGAAACTTGATACCATCCAAAGCCATCAAATAGTTCTCAAAACAGTCAATTCAATCTTCCCATTCAATGGGTGGATCACCAGCAGACAATAACAAGCATTTACAATGCAATAGGTCTCTAAAAGCAGGAGAAGTAAAACCAAACAAAGGTATAATGGAGACATGAAGTGGAGCAAAACATTGGTGGAAACAATAATAATTATAGAGAAACAGGATAGAAGAAAATAGACTTTAAATACCAACCCGGCTATAACGTAGGAGCCTATTAGGATGTCGGTGCTGGGACCGGCCGCCACTGGTGTGGCGGTCCTGCACCGGCATTTAGGATGCCACCGCCAAGGTAGAGGTGGCATTCCCCACCACAACATTGTGGCGGGCGGTGCACACAGCACCGCCCGCCACAATTCTGTGGCTGAAACGTGTGCATCTGCATGCACAACGTGGCAGGCACAGCGCAGTGCCTGCCACGTTGTGCATGCAAATGCAGGGGGTACCATAGGTACCCCCCATGTGCACCCCACCCCACCATTACCCTGGGGTCCTGCTACAAGCCCCCACATTCAGAGAACGCATGCCTTTCCATGGAGGCAATGCCGCCATAGAAAGGCACATCTCTGCCTGATTTGTAATATGGATGGCGGTATCTTGCAGACACCGCCACCATATACAGACCCTTTTCTGCCTGGTCGACTCATCGAGCGCCGGAAAACCGGCAGATGGTGTTTCCGTACGCCGGGGTCCTCCCCGCCATTGTAATATGGCGGGGAATATGGGATGCGGGCGGAGGAAAATGTAGGGCGGATCGCCACCTCCATACGGGCGGTGGCAATCTGCCCGACATACTAATAGACCCCAAAGTGTTTATTTCAGCACCATGGTAATAACGGAAATGTTTGTAGCTCTGCTATTCTGAAAGCTTGTTTACAGTAACACTTACAAATGCGACCAGCTGAATGGTGTCATGGCTGCAATGAGGAATCTATCAGTTTAATGCATTGAATAAAGCCAACTGATTAATATGACGTATTGTTGCCACTGATCGTAGAACTCCCACATAATATAAAGCAAAACGCAAAAATGAAGCATGCTTTCATTCCCTGCAGTATCTGAATTCGTGGACAGGGTATCCCATGGTAGACACAACATAATTCTGAAACCGAGAGTACACTTAACTGTACAAAACAAAGATCAAAATAAAATCAAAAGTACTGTTAGAATTAGAAACAAACCGGGAATGCATGTACCTCCTTTGCCAGGTAACAAACATCTGTTCCATCTCCTTTTGCCGTATTTACAAACTGAATGTAAACTCATGTACAAACTTTTGTGCTGCCTGAAGTTCGGTACAGGCAAGAAAAAGTATTCGGTAAGAGAAAATGACCTGCTCCTAAAAAATAACCTAAAGAAATAACAACAAATCCACTAATTAAAATATGGAGGTTGGCAGCTGCGCCTTGCACAACAAAAAAAAAGGCGCGGCTGCCATACTCAAAGAAAAAGAGTATTGTGTGCTGCAGGGCAGGGGGTAGCATTGCTGTCTGGGAGGCAGCATAACGTAGTATGGGCAGTGCTCATAAAACCTGCTATGAAAGAAATAATACCAAAAGAAATAATAAGAAATACAAGAAGCAGCAATGGGCTGAAAAGCAACAGGCAGAAATCTACATTTAAACAAAATAGTTCTTTCAACACAACAGAAAGGCCCTGCAAGCGTAACTACACTGTACTTGGTAGGTGCTGCTATGCAGAAGTACGGAAGTGATGTTTCGCTGCATGTACCAGTAAGGAGCCAGCAAACAAGAAGGACACTGGACTGCACCAATTGTAAGTAGCAGGCGGGAGCTAAGTCATTTTACTCAATACTACAGGTCTTGCAGACAGCGCTAAGTCATTTTACTCAACTCAGACAGCGCATGCGAGCTGCCTAGGCTCGTACTAAAAACAGGGGTGGAGCAGTTAATGCTCTCCCCAGATTTATGGTTTCTTTTTTTTCTTTGAGTTTAAATAGTGTATGTGTTCGTTTATTTTTGAATCCAGCACATTTACACCAGACACTGTAGCATGCAAATTACTGAAGATCTACAAAAATGCTGGCCTGCACTCCACATTAGCGTGCAAATCGCTGAACATTTAACAAATGCTGATCTGCATACCACATGGAATGTGCCAACTTGGTTCCAAAGGTAGGTATTTTACACACAAATTGCACGAAAGCGTGCAAATTGCTTAATTTGTACCAACTGTGAAGAAAATGCTTCAATGAAACACTGCACTTGCAGTACCACTTTCGGCCATCAGATGTGGTCCAAGTGACTGCAGAAATATGTGGTGTATCCCGAACACGCACCACATAGAAGGCGGAAGAGATGTGACAGCCTTTTTACTACGTGATAGGTCAGTCAGCATGCCTGAGGAAAGCTATATGCACCCTAGACTGCTCGTCCGATGTGAAGGCCGCGCCAATCTAAATATGCCAAGAATGTTCGCAAATGCCTGAAGCGATCGCTAACCAAGGAAATCAGGTATTTTAGTCTTTCATTGTCTACTGCATTGCTGAAACCATTCCGAACAGAGCGTTTAGTTATGTATTAAACTTGTCATTCAAAGGTAATGTCCTGACTGTGGGAAGGATGGGCTTCTTGATCCTGGGAGCAGTTTGAGAATGGAAAGGGGCGACCACTCGGTCCCCCCGAACGTATGATCGGGTGCCCTGATCCTCCCAGGAAACCATTTTGGGTGGGGGGCGTGTCTCGGCTGGTATGCCCGAAGCGGCGTAGCCGGGGCGCGCCTTTTCCCGCCCAAGAGGGGTTGTCCTAGACACCTACACCGATGACCACGCCCAGAGGCGTACCTGGGGCGGGTACACGCCCTCCCGAAGAAGAATAAAGAGAGCGGGAATCCGAAGAAGCGTCCTCTTGTTCCTGTGATTGGAAGGCTGCACCCACTCGTTGCTCGTGAGCCCTCGATGGAACAAGGAGCCATTTTTGAGAACTTGTAATTCTTGTGTTTCTCTTTCAGTGACTGTACAGCGAAGGATCCAGGACCGTGTCGATCGACCAGGAGGAGATAATCGAAACCATGTCCGGCAAGAAGGCAGGAAAGGGTTCCGAGACAGACCAGGTGCTTCGCATGTTGGTGAACAGAATGGCGAGAATAGAACGGAGCATCGGGCAGGTCCCAGCGCTTGGTCGGGATATGGCGGGCATCAAGAAGCAACTGGCCGCAATGAACAAGCCTGGTAACCCGAAGAAGGTAATAGGCCCGGCATTGCCGGGAGTCGTCCCCGAGGGTAGAGGGAAACGGGTCAAGAGGAGGGCGGCGGCAGGGGAGGATCCGGTCCCTGAGGTGCCCCCGGTCAGCCCTGCCATACCAGCTGATGACCCAGTACCAACCCCAGACGCGGGTCAACCGATTCCGGTTGTGATTACGCCCGCTAACGAGGGGGATATGCCTCCTGAATTGGCCACCCAGTTGGCCGCATGGCTCAATAAGAAGGCAGGAGGTGCTACGGCGCCAGGAGACACGGCCGAAGAGGCCAAATTACTAATCCAGCAGTTGCGGCAATCGCGAGATGCCGCGAAGGCGAATCTCCCTCTTGTCTCCCCACAGGCGACACCAGAAGGACCGGCAGCAGGTCTCGAGAAAACGGCGGGAACAACGACCGCACCAGGTAAGCTCGCCTTGCCAGTGGCAGGGGAGGGCTCATTACCCTCAAGGCGGGAGAGGGTGGTTCAACATATACCGTTGGCCACAAAAGAGTTGATCTGGGCAGACAAATATGTCAATATGTTTTCATTGTTAACTGACCATCGCGAGATGGAGTATGCTAAAACACAGAAAGATTTGTGGCACCCGAGCGTCTGGCGCGCCAAGATGGCAGAGTTCAGGGTTGAAGAGACGATAACAAATTGGGCTAAGGCTTTTGCAATGTTTACTGCGATTATTGGGGAACGTAAGCCCGAGGTATTGCCCGAGCTGTCTTGTTATCAGGCACGTATAATGGATTTTTATGAAACGTATGAGGGGGTGAATGGAAAGGTTACGACATGAAGTTCCGTAAAGCAAAAGAGTATGATTCCTCTCTGACATGGGATTGCCTCGACTCCATTTCTTGGCATAAACAGCTCCTGCCTGGGGCGGCAAGAACTTCCTCGGCAGGTGGGAATGGGTCGGGGGTTTCCCGCCAGAAGCCCGCGGTGCCCTATCGAGCGGGCACCGGCGACGATCACCAGCCGAAATCCGGCGGGAATGGTGGAAAGCGGGGGGTCTGTTGGGGCTTCAATAGAGGCAATTGCAACAGACCGCAAGGTACATGTAGGTTCAAGCACGTGTGTGCGGGTTGTGGGAATCCCTCTCACACGGAGAGTTCATGCAGATCAAAAAATAGCGGGGCGGGAGGTAAAGGAGGGTCCAAGCAGGACTGAGGTGGATTGTTGGGTACAATTGCCTACTCCCGTTGATCTCATGGCTATGACTCCTTGGTTAAACAAATACCAGGATTATGTCTCCGCTGGGGTGTTGAGGAAGGGATTCTTATATGGCTTCCACATCCCGGCGGGGGATTTTCATGGGGAACCTTTTTGCAAAAACCAGCTTTCAGCACAACAGAATCCAGGTGTTGTGGAAAGAAAAATCGATAAAGAGGTGAGACTAGGCCGTGTGGCTGGGCCTTCTCGGCTCCCGCCAGTGGCGAATTTCATCTGTTCCCCGTTAGGGGTGGTTCCCAAAAAGGACCCGGGGGAATTTATGCTGATCCATAATCTGTCTGCTCCAAGGGGCTTCTCAGTAAACGATGCTATTGACCCAGAAGTCTGTTCGGTGCGGTACGCATCGTTCGATGATGCCGTCACCATGTTAAATCGCCTGGGCCCCGGAGCGCTGATGGCGAAATCGGATATCGAATCAGCGTTCCGGTTGCTCCCGGTACACCCGCAGGATCAGCGTTTGCTGGGTTTTGCGTTCCAAGGACGTTATTACATGGATAAATGCATGCCGATGGGTTGCTCCATTTCTTGTGCCTATTTTGAAAAATTCAGCTGTTTCTTAGAGTGGGCATTCACTGAGGCCACGGGGCATAGGCATGTTATGCATTACCTAGATGATTTCCTGTTCTTGGGAACAGCCGGTGACACGCAATGTGCGCAGGCGCTACACGACTTTTGCATCCTTATGAGGGAGTTTGGAGTGCCATTGGCACCCGGTAAGACGGTTGGACCATCTACCTCACTCGAGTTTCTGGGAATTGAGCTCGATTCTGTGGAGGGATGTTTCCGTTTGCCAGTGGGAAAGGTATCTAAATTTAGGGCTTCCCTGGAAGTTTGCCTTGGTAAGGCAAAAGTGACCCTGCACCAGTTACAGCAAGCAGTGGGTCAGCTTAACTTTGCCTTGAGAGTGATACCAATGGCCCGCCCCTTCTCACGTTCTATTTCACAAGCTATGGTTGGTCTCAAAGAAGGACACCACCGCACGAGACTGTCTGCAGAGGTTCGCCAGGACATGCGCATTTGGTTGGCATTCTTGGCGGACTTCAACGGTCGAGTGGTGTGGAACAAGCCGCCAGCGTCCTCGGACGAGCTGGGTTTGTGGACCGACTCGGCGGGAAGCGTGGGATTTGGTGCCATCTTTGGTAATCGATGGTCGGCGCAAACATGGCCGACGTGGTGGCACACCAGCGGTCTCACAGGTAACATAGGGTTCCTCAAGCTATTCCCTATTTTTGTTGCTCTAATGGCATGGCCGAACGAGTTCCGGGACCGCTCTGTGGTATTTTGGTCTGATAATATGACTGTTGTCGAATGCATCAACCAACAGGCAGCACGCTGCAAATGGATCTTGAGATTGTTGAAGGAAATTGTGCTGCTTTGCATTAGACTGAATGTACAGTTCAGGGCGAAACATGTGCCGGGTGTACTGAATCATGCGGCTGATGCACTCTCTCGTTCACATATGCAGGCGTTCAGGGTTTATCTACCTACAGCGGACCTAGTGGCTACACCATTCCCCGAAGCACTCTGGCTAATCGGTGCCCCGGATTACAAGACCTCGTGGCAGCAAGCTTAGCCCCCAGGACGAGGACAGCATATGAAGGAGCGTTTCATTCCTATTGTGCATTTTTGGGTCCGACAGGGAGTCAGAACTGGGGTCAGGAGGATTCCTTCCTGGGGTTCCTGGTAGCACTGCACAGAGAGGGCCGATCAGCGGCTACGGCCAATAGACACAGGGCGGCCATCTCATTCATGGCGCAGGTCCATGGCATCAAAGACCCAACAGGTTCCTTTTTGGCGAAAAAAGCCCTTCGCGGCTGGCAGCGCCTCGAGGGTCGCAAGCAAGACGTGAGGCGCCCGATTGGCTTAGAAAGGTTGTCCCTGCTCATGGCAAAACTAGGCACAACATGCTCCTCCCAATTCGAGGCGGTGCTGTTCCGGGCAGTTTTCGCATTAGCATTCCATGGGGCTATGCGGGTGAGCGAACTGGTCGCAAGAAATAAGAAAGATGTGGAGGGTGGCTTGTGCAGGGATCACATCCTAATTAGGGGTGATTCGATGATAGTCACGATAACTAAGTCCAAAACTGACCAGGGAGCGATGGGAAACAGTGTTGTTGTCCAGCGCATGCGAGGGTCCCCCACGTGCCCGATAAGGTGTATAGAGGAATACTTGGCACTGAGGGTGGATACATGGGGGGGGAGTCTGCTGAGGCACATCGATGCCACCCCACTGACGAGGTTTCAGTTCCAGAGGGTGCTAGCACTGACAATCGCTGCGGCGGGCATGGACCCGTGCGATTTCGGGACCCACTCCTTTAGGATAGGGGCTGCTACTGAGGCTACAGCCAGGGGTCAGAGTTCAGAAGAAGTGAAACAGTTAGGACGATGGTCCTCAAATTGTTTTAAAAGGTATGTGCGATTGCACATGTTGTGAAGTCAAGTTACATGCACTCACGCTTCTTGTCTTCTGTTTGATTTACAGTTTCGCGAGCATGTCATGCGGGGCGGAATTTGCAGTCAACCCAGTACCAGGGGACCAGCGGTCATGGATCACCGTCTGAGGAGAGAGTGGTTTGGGTCGTGGGCCACTCATACGTGAGGCGGGCTGGGGACATATTCAAAGCAGGTGACGCGACTCGCGCAGCTGGGGAATACGGGTACAGAGTGGCCTTCCATGGAAGGGGCGGGCTCTGTGTTGACCAATTCGAATCTTTTATTGAGGGTCTCTTAGGGCGGCAGAGGTCACCGCCATCTGTAGTCATAATACACCTGGGGGGCAACGACTTGGTGACTCTGGGTAGACGAGTATTACTCGAGCAAGAGTTGTCGGCCGTTAGCTGGTTGGCAAAAAGAATCCCGGGGTGCACGATTGCCTGGTACCACATGGTTCCCAGAAAGGTGTGGCGGGGGGGCCTTTCAGTTTCAGCACTGAACCATTCGGTGAAGAAGGTTAACAACAAAATTGGTAGATTGTTTCACTCGGCGCAGGTGCATAGCATTCCTCATGGGTGTATTCGGGGTGATCACATGTATCTGAATGATGGGGTTCACCTGTCCCGGGAGGGGAATGTTTTACTCATAGGAGACTTCATAGCATGGCTAAGGGGTTTGAAGAAGCATGACCTTTAGGAGGAGTTTGGGGGGGGCCGGATAGCCGGTCAACTATCCGGCCTGTGGCGGTAAGGTCATGATCGGTGAGCAGTAATTTCAAGGTCCCTAGAGGGGGACACCACCCACTATGGATGGGAGCGCCCGGGGGAGGTGGCCATTGGCCCCTCCCACTGGGAGGCGGCACCCACTAAGGATGGGTCGCCTAAGGGGAGACGGCCATAGGCCCCTCCCAGGGGAGGAGGCGGCTATATGCCCCTCCTACAAATTTCCCGGGGCCCGGATATCCACGACGGCGGATGTGATAGAGAGTGTGGGGGTGGGGGGGGAGTCCACACTGTCCTTCCTACAGATACCTCACACGGGTGCTCGGACGACCTTTAGGATGGCGTCGAGCGGAAAGAGGGGCCCCCAACAAGACAAGGGAAATTACAGTTGGCCATGAGGGTACAGTCCTCTGCGCGGCCGTCACTCACACCGTGAGGGCGAGAGTTTTTGGTAGTAGGGATCTGACACCGGTTAAGACCTTGCCGTTGGCCCTTAATGGTAGGATGTACAATTTTAATTTAGAAAGTATGCATTTGCAGGATGTTAGACTCGGCTAGGATACCTTTGTATTAGAGATTTGTTAAGGTTAGCCAAATAACATGTCTTCATCGAAATGTAATAAATGAAAATTGTACATGATTATGAAACTTTTATTTAATGTTTTAATTTTGTTTCATATTTTAATAAATACGGCCGGGAGGGTGACTCCCTCCCGCCTTCCAAAAGTTCAGAACTGCGTCCGTCTTCCCATCCTTGGGGATTGTGTTGGGAGGGGGTGACGGGTATCCCGGGCATATGGAAAGGGGCGACCACTCGGTCCCCCCGAACGTATGATCGGGTGCCCTGATCCTCCCGGGAAACCATTTTGGGCGGGGGGCGTGTCTCGGCTGGTATGCCCGAAGCGGCGTAGCCGGGGCACGCCTTTTCCTGCCCAAGAGGGGTTGTCCTAGACACCTACACCGATGACCACGCCCAGAGGCGTACCTGGGGCGGGTACACGCCCTCCCGAAGAAGAATAAAGAGAGCGGGAATCCGAAGAAGCGTCCTCTTGTTCCTGTGCTTGGAAGGCTGCACCCACTCGTTGCTCGTGAGCCCTCGATGGAACAAGGAGCCATTTTTGACCCACCCACCAGCCCCTTATGGCAATGTTGGTTTTGCAATAAAGTTTTGCTCTGATAACATCTTTTTTCCTCCGTATAGCAGGAGAATGAATGTCTAGATTGACGATGTGACTTTTGTCTGTCTGTTTTTTCTTGTAGGAGTCAGTTTGATACAATTAAGTAGGCTGATATTTTCCTCCTTAGTAGGTGAACAAATGTCGTATTTATTTTTTGGTCGGGCGGTAAGGTCATGATCGGTGAGCAGTAATTTCAAGGTCCCTAGAGGGGGGCGCCACCCACTATGGATGCGAGCGCCCGGGGGAGGTGGCCATTGGCCCCTCCCACTGGGAGGCGGCACCCACTAAGGATGGGTCGCCTAAGGGGAGACGGCCATAGGCCCCTCCCAGGGGAGGAGGCGGCTATATGCCCCTCCTATGAATTTCCCGGGGCCCGGATATCCGCGACGGCGGATGTGATAGTGAGTGTGGGGGTGGGGGGGGAGTCCACGCTGTCCTTCCTACAGATACCTCACACGGGTGCTCGGACGACCTTTAAGATGGCGTCGAGCGGAAAGAGGGGCCCCCAACAAGACAAGGGAAATTACAGTTGGCCATGAGGGTACAGTCCTCTGCGCGGCCGTCACTCACACCGTGAGGGCGAGAGTTTTTGGTAGTAGGGATCTGACACCGGTTAAGACCTTGCCGTTGGCCCTTAATGGTAGGATGTACAATTTTAATTTATAAAGTATGCATTTGCAGGATGTTAGACTCGGCTAGGATACCTTTGTATTAGAGATTTGTTAAGGTTAGCCAAATAACATGTCTTCATCGAAATGTAATAAATGAAAATTGTACATGATTATGAAACTTTTATTTAATGTTTTAATTTTGTTTCATATTTTAATAAATACGGCCGGGAGGGTGACTCCCTCCCGCCTTCCAAAAGTTCAGAACTGCGTCCGTCTTCCCATCCTTGGGGATTGTGTTGGGAGGGGGTGACGGGCATCCCGGGCATAGGATTGTTTTAGCGCCTTGACTTTTTGAATGGCTGAATTTTTTTAAGCAGTGAGGCATCTTCCCTAAGTTGGCAACAACTTCATGACATGGAAAATACCTCAACTAAATAAGCTGGGAAGCCTCAAGGAAGCCTAAAAGGTCAGGCATCCTAGCTTATAAACACTTTTTGCTTCTGGGGTGAGGCAATTCACTGTGATCGGATAGGGGAACTGTAGTTGCACTTTCCTATCCCCAAGGCTAGTCAAACTACTGCATGTAACAATGTTCGAACGAGGTTAAGTGAAGTTTTGATATTCTTAAAAGTGAGTTTCCTTTGTCCAATCACGAGATCGCAGAGCTTGAATCACAGTCTCTGAGATTAAGGGGCCCATTAGGATCGCGGGCGGATTGCCCCTGCCAGGCTGGCGGTAGCCACCGCCAGCCTGGCGGGGGAAATCCACCCGCCATCCTTACCTGTATTCCCCTCCGCCATATTAGAATGGCGGGGGGGACCACGGCGGAGCAAAACACCGCCCGCCACTTTTCCGCCCCGGTCGCCTTGCGGCCGGGGCAGAAAACGAGTAACATGCAGGCGGTGTCTGTCAGACACCGCCCACATTATTACAATGGGCATTTTACAATTCCTTTCCGTGGCGGCATTGCCGCCACAGAAAGGCATGCGGTGTTCACTCTGGGGGCCCCCTGTGGGCCCCCAGAGTGAAGGCCAAAGGGGGGTGGCACACGGGGGGGTACCTGTGGTACCCCCCTGCATTTACATAATCAAAGCGGTAGGCACCGCGCGGTGCCTGCCGCTTTGATTATGTAAATGCTGCACAGCATTTTTAGTATTGTGGCGGGCGGAGCACAGAGCTCCGCCCGCCACAATACTAAAAATACAGAATGTGCCCGCCACAGTGGCGGGCACATCCTAATGCTGCGTGCGGGACCCCCGCCCTTAGGGCGGGCGGTCCCGATTTCCGATAGGATGGCGGGCGGGCAAAGCCCGCCCGCCATCCTAATGGGGCCCTAAGGGTTTAATTCCTCAAAGTCGCCTGACTTGAGGTTCAGATGCATTGATCCGTGAGTCAATGCATTTTTAGCCATTGTTATCCAGGCCAAATTATTTGGTCATAATTTTAGTTTGGTTTACCAATATGTAAGGGGTGCATAGTTGTCAGCAAGAGTTTGAACTATGTGTTACATTTCTTTTGAAGAGAAAATTCTCAGGTTGAGGTAAGTGTTATCAGCATTCATGCGATGACTAATGTTTAAGCCTTTGAGGGAAGAGGTTATTTTTCCATACAGTGATTGAAGACAGTGAGGGAGAGAACGGTGCCTTTTGGAAAAACTTGGATGAGCAGTGATGGTTTAGAGAGAGAGTTGGCTAGTTTCACACTGTCACTAGTGGTATGTGAAATCCACATCATTTCCTTTTGCATAATTAGTGCAAAATGCTGCAAAAAGTACACACAAGTATGCAAACTTATGTGAAATGCACAACCGGCGTTCCCACTATATTTTAGCAAGAAATGCATCCTCATGCCTACTTTGGCTGCAAGGACACATTTCACACTAAAAATACCACAACAAAGTGTGAACAGTAATAGTCCTTCTCATTGCAAACATGTGGCATTATGGCATAATTATGGGACTTTTATATCACAAGCGAAATACTAAATCCATGAATTTTTTTTAGACTAGGCCCCGTAATAGTAATTTTGCTCTGGCCTAATGTTGACACCAGTACATGGATGTGATGAGAAGTAGCTGGGATCTTTTCATCTCATTCCAATTTTGTCATTAAAGATTTTGATCAGTATGGAATGATTTATTGTGCCGCAAACACTTGACTTCTTCAGAGCAAATATGAAGGGTATTCTAACAAAATATCATGTACAAAATATTGTGGGCCACAAATATCATGTAAAAAAAATCTGATGTAAAACATATTGTGAGACCGGATTTTTTTACATATAGTTTGAATATTGTTTTCTTTATTACAGTCATAGAATATTTTTTTTTTGCTAGTTTGATGAATGTACAATTTTTTCTGCTCTAAGTTAATATTGTAATAATCATTGAAGTTAATTTGATGATGCAAGATTTTATATGAATTTTAAATGTAATTGAATTTTTTTTATTTCGTTTTTTATTTAGTAGCAGGTTACTGGGTTCGGAAGGGATTGGGTTGGATGTTTTTCAAAATGTAAATGAATGTTTACATTTGTATATTGTTTTATAATTTGTTTAGTTGATAATTCATTACATTAACAAAACAATTGTTTAATTGTTATTTAATCACTTGATTTTCAATTGAGTGCTTATTTGTAGTCATTTTAATTATTTGTCAGAGTGTTTTTAGGATGGAGGGAATTGTTTTAGTTTTTCATATTCATGATATACTATTTGCATTTGTTTATTCAATTTGATTTCTTTTATATTTATAACTAACTTTATTAGTTATAGTAAATCTGACCTCTCCAAAGTTCAACACTTTCCCTTCTGTTGCTCAAATTGGAGTGCGAACAGCAAATCTGACCACTTTCCCTACTTATGCTTACATTGAAGTGGGAATACTAAATCAAAGCCCTCCGGAGTCCAAAACTTAATCTACTTTTGTTTACATTGGAGTGAAAATAGCCAATGTAACACCTTGAAAGTCCAACATATTCCCAGGCTTTGCTTGTCTTGAAATGGGAATAGTAAATCTGACCCCTATAAAGTCCAACACTTTCCCTACTGTAGGTTGGGTTGGAATAAGAATGGTAATTATGAGCCCTCAAACGTACAACACATTCCCTAAATATGATTATGTTGGAGTGGAAATAGTAAATCTGATCACTCCGAATTATGACACTTTCCCTGCTATTACTCAGATTGGAGTGACAATAGTAAATCTGACCGCTCCAAAGGACCTTTCCATACTGTTGCTCAAGTTGGAATGGGAGTAGTGAATCTTACCTTAACATATACATTTTTTTAATTTAAATATTTTAGATCATTTTCATATATTTTTTTGTTTTATTCATAAAAGTTAGCTTCATACAAATTCGTTTTTTAAAATAATTTTCACTTTCATTTTGTGTTATTATTATGCCATTATTGCATACATTTTGTGATTTTAAATATCTATAGTTTGATATTACAATCAAATTAGTATTTAGTATTTCTATTTTTTATTAACATATATTTTACTTTATTATTTTTCTCAAATATTTTAAAGCGCATATTTTTATTTCTGTACATGATCATTTTGGATCTATGTTTTGTATTATAAGTATATTGCTTTAAAATATATAATTTTTAAAATTAATATATGCTTTAAAGTTAATATAGCGTAACATAGCTAAAGTTCAATATACTTACCCGTTTTTGGCAACATTATGGATCTTCCATATTTTTGTTGTCAACATTTTTCACTTTACAAACAAAGCATATAAAGTTGATAGTTATATTCTCAATATTTTTAGTGATATTTTTGTTCTCGCTAGTGCATCATACAACCTGATGAACTTCATTATTGACTATTTTTAGAATAGCTAGATCTGTTCTGCATCTTAGACTGAATCCTGATAGAAGCTTGTCCAGTAGGCTGTTTTCTGTTACATAAAACATGAGCTGAGCTTCTTTTGAGCTCTCAAGGGCTTATATTAGAAAAGGAAACTTTGACCTGGTCTAGTATTAATGAGGACTTCGGGTCTGTGCCCAGAATGTTTTTAAACATTTTAATAAAATTGAAACATGACTTATTTTTAGGCAGTCAGGGACTAATCCATGTCAGGAATCATTGACAAGTTTAGTCTAGTATGGAATAAATGAATGGCACATTCCTTTCAAGAGAGTTAAAAGTATAGGATCCAGGAAATGTGAGGGTGCTCTAGTCTTGGAAAACATGTTTCCTGGATTTTTAATGGGTGACTGCTCTGAAGGATGCCAAGGAGGAGCAAGAACTCTAACCTCCTGGTCATGAAACTCTGCTCCAATCTGTGCCTTTTGTCTGTCTGTTGCATTTTTAATGTATTTGTGACTGTAGTGTCCGTTTTTCTCATATTGTGCCCTCTGTGCCCTTTTTTCTTTGCTGTTTTCCTACCAATGCTGCCCCCCGCCGCCCCTCACCCCTTGCTGATTCCTGCTCCTGCCTCCCAGATGCACTCCCTTCCCCGTCCCCTACTTAATGGCGACTGTTGTGTGAACAGAGTGAGCAAGAACTTTGACCTCCTGGTCAGAGAACTCTACTCTCCCCTCAGGCAGTTCCTTCATTGCACTGCTGCCCCCAGCACATCCCTAGTTGCAGGTAGGTGTTCGAGGCACTCCTCCACCCGCAGGCTCCTGACTGCGCCTCATCCCTGGTGGTCCATTGGGAGAGCCTTGCTCTTCTGCTGGTCCACTCGGCCAACCTTTTCTGTTGTTTTTTTTTCTGTTTGTGTGCTTTCTGTTTTTTTGTGCCTGTTAGTGATCTGTGTCTTTTGTCTGTCTGTTGCCTTTTTCATGTATTTGTGACTGTAGTGTCCTTTTTTCTCATATTGTGCCCTCTGTGTCCTTTATTCTTTGCTGTTTTCCTACCAATGCTGCCCCCCGCCACCCCTCACCCTTTGCTGATTCCTGTTCCTGCCTCCCAGATGCACTCCCTTCCCCGTCCCCTACTTAATGGCGACTGTTCTGTGAACAGAGTGAGCAAGAACTCTGTCCTCCTGGTCAGAGAACTCTGCTCTCCCCTCAGGCAGCTCCTTCATTGTACTGCTGCCCCCAGCACATCTCTAGTCGCAGGTAGGTGTTCGAGGCACTCCTCCACCCGCAGGCTCCTGACTGTGCCCCATGCCTGGTGGTCCAGTGGGAGAGCCGTGCTCTTCTGCTGGTCCACTCGGCCCGCCTTTTCTGTTAGTTTTTTCTGTTTGTCTGGTTTCAGTTTATTTGTGCCTGTTCTCTATCTATCTGAGCCTTTTGTCTATCTGTTGCCTTTGTAAACTATTTGTGCCTGTTGTGTCCTTTTTACTCGTATTGTGCCCTTTTTTCTTTTTCTTTGCCATTTTCCCGCTGCTGCTGCCCCCATGTCCCTCCCCCCTGCCAGTTCCCGCTCCCGCCTCCCAGCTGTGCTCCCTCCCCTGTCCCTTACTTAATGGTGGCCATTGCGCAGCCACTCTAAAGGTGCGCCAAAGGCAAGACAGTCTGCGCCCGTCCATGACCCAACACGACCGTGACCAGAGCCAGGGACCCTGGTTCTTTAACCTCAATCTGCTATGACTCAGCTGCCCTCCACCTGCTGAACACCGAAAGAAACAACAACTGGCAGCAGTTAATGCTGAATACCACCCACGGTCGGTTCTCCTGCTGATACTGCCTCCGTACCTTCACTCGCCTCCTACATTTCCATCAACAAATATCAGTTATTCCTGGCCCACCCTACATACTGGGTTGTTGTCCATTATAGTTGTGGGTGAGTTAAATATAACTGCCTTGTCAGTTACTACATATTATTGCATATCGGCAATGAGGGCTATACTTAAGGTTGCCACTTAACTTTCAACCGCTGACTTTTAACTTTTCTTTGGTTTTTAAGATTTCTACTAAATCCCCACCTACGACCTTTTGTTTTCTCCTGGATGACCATAAATACTGAGAGCACACATATTATTATATATTGGGTGAGTTTAATCGCTCACTGTTTGGCACCATTGAAAGCTATCATATTATAGAGAGACAGATATAGGCTATTTACGATTGCTGCTACCGCAACCCTATATACTGGGGGTAAAACATCAGATTAGTCAGGTTAATTACTGCTTGTTATCAATGCAGCATAGCGCCATAGACAGTTAGGCTGTAATTCTGGCTGCCGACATATATGCAATTTGTGACGGTACTCATATTTGTTCTCCACAGACTTTAACAATTGATCACCAACCATTACTAAATCTAACCAGCACAGCAAGGAAGAATATATATTGTGTGGCACACTGACCTTGAAGTACATCCGTGCCTACCTTCTGATCTTATCTTATTTGAAACAGGTATTTGATCAACTATCACATGACTACCATTACATGGGGTTATAAGGTTTCACACAGTAAACCCGTTAATCCTGCAATCCACAAATATCCATGGCCTCGCTTGGTGAGCTGTTCTGGTACTCTTTTACCAATCGTTTCTGCATTTCCTTCATTACTTACGCACTTATCCTCTTGAATCAGTGTGCTTATTTTAGCATAAAGCTAATGAAGTAAGAAATAAGAAAGAAAAAACACGCCTTAATTTGTTGTTGTATACTCTCTTAATTGAAATAAATATGAATGTCTCCTGTGAATCATAGGTCGACGACACATGAACTATTTGACTTATTCCTTAAGAATGTCACTTGAGATTACCATCATGTTGCACCTATGCTCACATGCACTCAATATGTACATGAAACAATATGCATGTGATAATCACAACCTCAGGCTACTTGGTGATGTATTTTTTAATGTGTTTCGCATACTTTGGGAGTCTGTAGCCCTGATTATTATTTTTTTTATTAATTATTGTAGCCCTGATAAAGTCGCTAAACTGACGAAATTCGTATTGGCTACATGAACATTAAAAATGATCTGCGAATAAAAGATCTCTGAAGCCAAAGACTTGGATAACTATATTTATCATGTGGAATGTTAGATTTGGGGGTCTCTAGTTGGCATAGGTAGGTTCTTGTGATAAATAGGGACCCTTGCTCTAGTCAGGATAAGGGGATTGCACTCCTAAAATAACCCCTGCTCATCTCCTTGGTAGCTTGGCACGAGCAGACAGGCTTATCTCAGAGGCAGTGTGTTAAGCATTTGTGACCACACACAGTAACCAAGTGACAACACTACAAATGGACACCACACAGGTTTTTATATCAAAAATAAGTATACTTTATATAGATTTACCACAAGACCATAAACGACAAAAATACACAATACTATTATTTTAAGATGGTAGATTCAGCTTAGCTCTGCTCAATTCTTAAGATGCAACACTTTGCGTCAATGTACCTTAGGTTGCGTTGCTCTTCCACGACAAGCAATGTCGCAGAGAGGGAAATGGGGCAAAGTTCAGGGGCAAAGAAATAAACACGTGAAGATCTTCCAGATGCGGCACGCTTCTCGGGGATGCAAGAAGTTCTCGGTTTGATGTGTGTACTGCAGCAGCGACACCCTTGTTCTGCGATACGACAGCAGCAGCTCCAGCGGCGACACTCTTCTCCCAGGAAGCGTGAAGCTTCCGCACGATATGACAACTACAGCGGCGACATCCACGATGCGACGACAGCAGCTCTGATGGTGGCGCGCTTCCCGGGGGATGCGAGGTGCTCTTCTTCGATGCGGTGCAGTGCGACAGTTCCAGTGGCGACACCCTCCTTCAGAGTTGCGACGGCAGGCACAGCGACGGCAACACGCTCCGACCTCATTGCAAGACTCTTCTCTCGATGTGGTGCAGTGCAACAGCTACAGTGGCGAAGTTGCGATGGCAAAAGCAGCGACGGCGACACGCTTCCTCTTCGTTGCGGCATGCTTCTCTCCACTGCATTGTAGTGCGACAGTTCCAGCGGCGACACCCTCCTTTGGAGTTGTGACTGCAGACCCAGCGACAGTGACACGCTACTTCTCGTTGAGTCGCGCTTTCAGCTCCTTGCGACACGCAGTTCCTCAGAAGGCCCAAAACAGCAGCAGGCACTTCAAAAAGAACTCTCGGGAGCTGGGGGTTGAAGGCTGGTGTCCCTGAGACTTCAGCAGGAGACAAGCTCTTTTCCAAGCCCTTGGAGATCCTTCACAAGTTGAAAGCAAACACATAATTCCTTTCTCCTTCCTTTGGCAGTAAGGCAACCACTGCAGGCCAATCCCCCAAGCAGCACTTCAGCTGGGAAATAGTCTCTCCTCAGTTTCTTCAGGTTCCTCTCCTCAGTAAAGGTTTCTTCTTGTAGTTCAAAAGTGATCTAATTTCATGGGTCAGGGTCCCAATATTTATACTCCAAAATCCTTTGTTCTCTGAGGGGAGAGGGGCCTTTGCCCAGTCCAAACCAGTTCTGAAGCACTCTGTTTACCAGACTTCTCCTCTCCTTTCACAGTGCAGGGCAGGCACATCAGACGCCCCACAGGAGGTGGATCCAGCATTGTGGAAGGCAAGTACAGTCATGGAGCACTTTGTTTACAGGACTCTTTCTCTTCTTTCAGTGTGCAGGGCAGAGACATCAGCCGCTCTCCAGGAGGTGGAGCCAGGATTGTGAAGGCATGCACAGCCCTATTCAAGGTTCAGGTACAACTCCTCCCTCCCATCTAGATGCAGATCTCTTTATTCACCACTGGGCGACTCATCCTGTCTCTTGGAATCCCCCAGCCCTGTCTCTCACAAAATCAGACATAGGAATACACAACCTAGCAGAGGCAGGCTTGAAAGGTTAGGCAAGCAAATACCTATTTTCTACAAGTAGTATTTGCAAACACAGAATGTTAAAACCAGCTTCACTAAAAGATGTATTTTATCATTCTGAGTTCAGGCATACTAAACTCGAATTCCCACCATGTTTTCTGAGACAGTTAGGAGTATAAACATGTAATAATCCTACAGCCCATTCTGGCCTATGGAGAACAGGTAGCTTTGCAATAGTGAAAAACGAAAATGGCTGTAATTCACTATCAGGACATGCCACACACATCAGGGCTTGTCCTACCTTATATTTACAATGCACCCTGCCCTTGGGCCTACCATAGGGGTGACTGATATGAAGAAAAGGGAAGGTTTAGGGACTGGCAAGTGGGTGCACTTGCCCAGTAAGCATGACAGTACCAGACTGCACACAGGCTCTGCAATGGCAGACCTTAGATACATTGTACAAGGATGCTTCTGTGGGTGACACAACCAGTGCTGCAAGCCCACCAGCGGCATTTGGATTTACACGCCCTGGGCACACTCAGTGCCCTGGACTAGGTCTGACAAGTAAACAAAAAATCCAATCAATGAATCACTAATTCATGCATCAGTTTACAACAGGGCACACTCTCACTGTGGCACTGGACAGCAGTGGCACAGTGCACAAAGCATCTAACACCAGCAAAAATACATGCGGCAACAGCAAAAATGGAAGTGAGACCCACGCCAATGGTGCCAGGTCTAACATGGAACATATATTCTTCTTCTTTTTTATTACTGAACAGGAATAATTTACTCTATATAATTTACTCTATATAAATTGTATATATTGTATGCCCAAGGTTTGTTTAAATTTTGTTTAAGTTTTGTTTGTTTGTTTGTTTGTTTTGTTTGTTTAAATTATAAAGGACTCCTTACAGTAGGAAATCCAATTAGGAGTGTAGGGTATACATTCCTTCCTTGTGTGCACCATTCTATGAATTTCTAATTCTAAATACTGTGTCTTTGTGTCACTTCGAGATACCTAATTTACCCACTGCCATTGCCTTAACCTCAACAAATGAGTCTCCTTCCACGCACCCAAAAGAAACCTTCACTCCACCAACCTCGCCCTTGCCGAAACCCCATGCATCCGCAGAGCCAGACCGGGTGGAGGAGCCTTCTCCTACATCGTGGCAAAGACCTGGAATGAGCTCCCGCTCAACATCAGATGTCCCCTCCACTCTGCACACCTTCAAGAAGAGCCTCACCCAGCTCATTGAGACCCTCACGGGTGAGTAGCACTCTTCACAAATCCCTAATTTATTGAGTGAGTTTGATACTATACTTCTGGCCATTGATACATAATTCCTGGAATCTTACAGGATGATATGGATAGTTCTAACTTTTTAAACTCATTCTAAAGGAGATAAAAAAATTCTCACATGTTTTCTGAAGAAAAGTCAAGAATCCCCAAACTGGGAGGTTTTGTGGAGATCCAAGGGAGAGTGTGGTATTCAAAGCATCTGAACAAATGTAGGAGATGATGAGATCTATAGGAGATTGTGTTGAGTCATTTCTTTACTAATTTGAGATGTTTTTTGTCATCAATCTCCCTGCTGGTAAATGTAGATATAGCTTTGTAGATATGAGTCATCTGAACAAATATTGTGCTATAGGTTTCATATAGCATTAAACATGCTACTACCGGTCAATAGTTGTAAGCAATTGACCCTTCATTTTTTAATCTTTAGCAATGGTGTTGTACAGAGTGGGGCCTTTTGTGTGAGTAGAGCAGGCCTTAATTTGTAAAATAATAAGTGTTGACGTCTAAAGATATCTTAGAAACCCATGGCAGGCATTGCTGTATCTCAGGGTTACTGAATGACAAAGCTGCATAGTCTTGATTCCCCTTCATGTCTTTTTTATCCACCACACTCCTTCTCCCTTAATCTCATGCTTGTAGGATATTTATCCTCCTTAATAACCTCATTTGCCACATTTTTCTCTAGTTCTCTTCTTCCCCATTTTTTTTGCTTTTCTCTCTCATTTTCTGCATCAAAGAAGAAGAAAATAAGTGCCGGTCCCCAAATATGAGTGCACTGGGCCATTTGGCCAAACCTGCAACTACTGATTCAAATTAAGCATAGGAGTAGAGATTGGATAGATTTGAGTGAGCTGTTGTACAATAAGAATTAGGACATGAAAAATGTAAATTTCACCAACCATAAGACTCACAGAACAAACTCAATCCATCATGTAAAATAAATGTGACACAAAAACCACACATTTCCAAATAACTGTCACATAATATATACACAAACAATAAAATATAACATTTCAACCCAAAAGAAATAAAATAAATATGACTTAATGTTCTATAGCTGCAGATCTTCCTCAGTATACATGTACTTAAAAATAGGAATCCACCAAAATTGGGAAAATATTCTCCTAAAAGCCCCCTAAAAATGAAAAAATTAAATGAATCTGATATATATCTCTGAAAGAAATCCAAAGTATATAGGAGCATTAAAAAAAACCTCAAAAAGTGTTTAAATAAAATGAACACTCCTGGACACCGACAAAGAAAAGAAATCAAAGGTAAAAATATTAGTTTATCGTAAACCAAAAGGGATTTCCTTAACAAAAAAATGGTACTGCCAATGCTTATTGACCACCTTCATAGGCGAAAACCTGTAAATTAAACAGAGAACATCAACCCACAAAACACATTTAATTCCCCAAAATACATATATAGCACTTAATAATCATAAAATATGTAAAATAACAAAATGTAACATAACATAATGATAAATTACTAAAACAGTGTACAAAAACTCAAAACTCCATACTAGAGAAAAACACTAATAATGATACAATTCAAAGTGAAAAACCCCCACAGAAAACACTATAACTAACCGCTAGACCTCTACCCTAAACCCTCCTATCTTCAAATCCCTTAAAAAAAATTTTTTAAAAGACTTACCTGTTTCAATAAACAGTAGCACCTTCCTGCAACTAGATCCTAGAAAATAGACAGAAATTACACACAGTAGACTACAAAATAGAAGGTGGCAGATGAATTTATCATTAAAAAAAACTATCTACCTGTAGAAATGAATGGGAAATAATTTAAAAATGTATTAACACTTTTTACAAATTCGTAAACATGTAAAACATGTCAGAAATGTTGCAAAATTGATTAAAAAATAATATAAGATATATACAATTATTTAATATACACTAAAGAAATGTATATAAAACAATTTAAGAAATGTTAATAAAAGTTAAACTATGGATCAAATGTGGAATCTCTACTACATGTAATACTGTTCTCATTTCATTTTTATTTCTTGATTATTAAAAACCTTACAATACATTAAAACACTAATTCATAATGTAATAAATATGATAGAATAACATCTGGCTTAAGGATAATAAAAAACATTGATTAATACATTTATCAAAATCATCCATACAGTAAGACATCTCAATACTTAATAACACAGACCTCAAAATACAAATATAGTAAACATATACAACCCTTGTTATGCTATAGATCAATCTTGCGGGTCTAATTCTTTCTTATTATTATAAAAAACTTTACAAAAGCTGAATCCAGAGCAATATTGTCTCATTGTAGACATCCTATGAGTGCTTGTCTATAGTTTGTATTCTACCGGAATTAAAATGCTGCTTAAGTAAAGTTCTTCTTTCTTCTTTATATATTTGGGCTTACAGAGCGTAAATGAATAATGCTCTCTTCTCCTGTTTTACATAAGTGACAAGGTAGCAGTTTCATTATTCGAAGCCAAAGCATTACATAACATAAACCTGGGACAGAAACATGTAATACTATTTAAATATGATTTACATCCTTATCTAATAATGAAAATACATTAACATGTTGTGTTTATTTATCTAAATATAAATGTTTATTTTCAAGTTGATATATATGTATAAAAATAAAAAATAATATTAAATAAACTTTGAAAACATAAAGAAAATTAGAAAAATGTTATTCTATAACAATATGCAAGTAATATTATTACTGATCGCAAACATACTACTAACTATGGTTTTATTATATTTCTAAATATCATCAAATGCTAAATAAATAACAGAAGCTATTTCTACAACATACAAATACAATTTAAACAAAAGATGTCACACTAAAATGAGAAAACTAAATAATCACACTCCAACTTTAACCATTTTTAAGAAAGCGTTGGCACTAAAGGTATGACATTTACTATTTCCCCTCCAATCTAAACCAATTTGGGGAGGGTGTTGGACATGAAAGGGATGGGATTTATTATTCCCACTCCAATCAAAACCAATTTGGGGAAGGTGTTTGACACTAAAATGGTGACATTTACTTTTTCCACTCCAATCGATACCAATGTTGGTGAAGGTATTGAACATTAAAAGGGCAACATTTACTATTACCACTCCAATCTATACCAGTTTGAGGAAGATGTTGGACACTCAAAGATTGACTTCTACTATTCACACTTAGATCTATACCAATTTGGAGAAGGTATTGGACACTAAAAGGGTTATATTTACTATTCCCACTCCAATCTAAACCAATTTTTGGAATGTGTTGGACACTAAATTAGTGACTTTTACTATTCCCACACCAAAGTAAACTATTTTGAAGAAGGTGTTATACATTGAAGGGGTGACGTTTACTATTCCCACACCAATCTAAACCAATTTAAAGAAGGTATTGGACACTAAAAAGGTGGTGTTTACTATTCCCACACCAAAGTAAACTATTTTGAAGAAAGTGTTTAACACTAAAAGGGTGACATTTACTATTCCACTCCAAATTAAAACAGTTTGGGGAAAGTATTGGACACTAAAGGGATGACATTTACTACTCCAATCCATACCAATTTGGGGAAGATGTTGGACACTATGGGCCTCATTATGATGTCGGTCAAAAAGCCTTCTGACCCACTCCTTGTCAGAATGGTTTCCGACCGACTCGGGTTTGGGGAGTCCAATAAACGGATTATGATGGCACCGAACACCATTCGGTCGGACTCCGATTGACTTCAATGGGATCCTTTGTTCCGACCAACAACACATTCTCCCAATCAAAAAAGGGGTGGTTCTGGAAAACTTAGCTTCCTGCGGCAGACATCCCATGGTGCATGCCAAAGTCAGTTTCCAAAAGTCGATCCGTGTTGGTCAGACCGAGTCGGAGTCTGACATTGTAATCAGCCGGTCAGTAACTCAGCCCATAGAGCTGTACAATTCAGCTCCGACCGACTCAGACTCTACGTATGCCGGTCGGAACTGTTTCATATTGACTGACCGACTACCTTGTATCATAATCTGTCGGTCAGAAATGTTTTGAAGTCGTCGTAACTTGGAATCTGGCTCGGGTACGGTCAAACGGAATGCCACATGGAACCTTTCCGACCGACATCGTAAGGAGCCCCTATATTACCACTGAACTATATACCAATTCGGAGAAGGTGTTGGACACTAAAGGGGTTACATTTTCTGTTCCCACTTCAATGAAAACCAATTTGTGGAGTTTATTGGACCCTAAAGGGGTGCCATTTCCCATTCCCATTCCAATCTAAACCAATTTAAAGAAGGTATTGGACACAAAAAAGGTGGCATTTGCAATTCTCATACCAAAGTAAACTATTTTGAAGAAATGGGTCAACACTAGAAGGGTGACATTTACTTTTCCCATTTCAAGTTTACCAATTTGGGGAAGGTATTGAACACTGAAGGGGTGACATTTAATATTCCCACCTCCAATCTAACCTAGTTGGGGGAAGGTGATGGACACAAAAGGGTGATATTTACTATTCTCACTCCAATCTATGCCAATTTAGAAAGACGTTGGACACTAAAGGGGTTACATTTAATATTCCCACTCCCAATCTAAGCCAATTTGTGGAAGATGTTGGGCAGTAAAGGAATGTCATTTACTATTCCCTCTCCCATCTAAAGAATTTGGAGGTGTTGAACACTAAAGGGTGACAATTACTATTAACACGTCACTTTAAGATAATTTATGTAAGGTGTTGGACATTAAAAAGGTCACATTTACTATTCCCACTCCAATGTAAACCAAATTGTGGGAGATATTGGACAGTAAAGGAGAGACATGTACTATTCCCTGCCCAATCTATACCAATCTGGAGAAGGTGTTGAACACTAAATGTGACATTTACTATTCCTACTCCTATGTTAACCACATTGGGGAAGGTGTTGAAGACTAAAGGGGTGATATTTAATATTCCCATCTCTAATATAACCCAAGTGGGTCCCTGTGTTGGACACGAAAGGGGTGACTATTTTGGAAGGTGTTGGACACTAAAGGGGTTATGTCTACTATTCCCACTCCAATCTAAAACAATTTGTGTAAGGTGTTGGACACAAAAAGTGTGACATATACTATTGCCACTCCAATCCATACCAGTTAGGAGAAGGCATTGGACTCTAAAGGGGTGACATTCACTATTCCAACTCCTATCTAAACAAATTTGGAGAAGGCGTAGAACACAAAAAGGGTGACTTTAATATTCCCAATTCAATCTAAACTAATGTACAGAAGGTGTTTGACACTGAAGGGGTGATATTTACTATTCTCACTCCAAAGTAAACTATTTTGAAGAAAGTGTATAACACTAAAGGGAGGACATTTGCAAGTCCAACACTAATCTATAAAAAATTTGGGGAAGGTGTTGTACACTGAAGGGGTGACAATTACTATTCCAACAACAATCTAACACAATTGGGGGAAGTGTTCGGCACTAAAGGGGCAATATTTATTATTCCCACTCCAATGTAAGCCAATTTAGGGAATGTGTCGGAAACTAAAGTGATGAAATGTACACTGTAATCCAAAACATTTTATGGGAGGTGCAACAAACTACAAATTTTATATACACAATCAATACCCCATACACACCTAATTTGTAATCTATTAATAAACTGCAATTAAATATAAGAATCTCACTAACGAAAACTACAACCCTATATATTCATAATTAAACATTAAGAATATTTTCCTCACTATTAATAGTCAATATAATTTTGAAAATATGTAATGCCAGTCCTAAACTTTGATTCATTAAATAAAGAAGTTAAATCATTATTCAAAATTAACAATCAAAATTTAAAAATATTAAACCAATGTTTACATTGAAAATTTTAAAACTATTTTTACAATGAAATTACAAGTTTCAACATAAAAATATTTGTTTATATTTTTATTATGATACATCATACTTTCACAAAAATTGTAAAATGTAATGTTTTCATTTAAAATATTTTTACTTTATTAAAGGTAATTTCTATATATTTTCACTTTTTTAAACAAATTGCAATTTAAATAAGTATTTAATTTTTTGATTTAATATAATTAATATGTATTGTAATTCATCGAATACATAATTTATAAAAAATAATAATGAACACAAAAAATATAAAATTGCACAATACTAATTTGCATATCATTAAAATAATTGACATTACATTTGCTTTAAAATATTTACTTTTTAAAAATGTCACTACCCTTATCCCCTAAAAACCCAATACCTCACGGCCAAACAATCATAAATCCATTCGTTTTATACATTAATACAACTAAAAAGTCAAATTTAAACAATTTAATTTTTAATAAATTATCATACTAAAAGCGCAAATAAGAAAATAAACAGAATCAAACACACTACAATAAGTTACATACATTACACTTAAAAATTATATTTCATGAAACAATAGTTTCTAAATTTATATTTTTACAACAATATTAAAAACAACACTTAAAATTATATGTTTTCCTTCGATATTCCTGTCAATAATATTTTTGACAACCCGGAATTCTTGACACAATATTTTTGCATCATTATATTTTTTATTCAAAATGTGGTCCAAACACCCCAAGGTTCAATACAAAGGTTAAAAATGATGGGTAACAGGATCGAGTTGCAGAGAGCTCTGCAGATTCTTGGGGGAGATTAAGATCTCATAACTCCTATCTGAAAGACTTGTTGTACCTTGGTGAGGCAGGATGTGAACCATTGTAGGGTTGTGTCAGCGAAGTCCAAGCATGGATTAATGCTGCTTAGTTAACTGTTGAAAGCTGCAGCTAGATGGAGTTGGGTCGACAGGCAACATTGCTTTTTTTGTTGAAGAAGAGGGCATTATTGACTAAGTGAAGCATTGTTGTTTCAATAGTGCAGTAGTGGAGTAAGTTATTCTTGCTGATGTACTCCCGCAGATGTGTGGCGACTACCTTCTCCATCAAATAGGAGGTGGGTTATGGGGTCTAAACTCACAAGGTTAGCTGAATCTAAAATAGGCTTGTTTAGCAGTAGGAGGATCTGCCAGGCATTGGGCCTGTCGGGGAAGGTACCCTGGATTAGCAAAGCATGGAAAATGTGGAGAAGGGAATATAAGGGTTTCTCTTTGCAGGGACCTGATGATGGAAGAGGGAAGCATGACATCTTTGCAGGAGGTGGTTTTGAGTGATTTTAGAATGTTGGATAAGTTTGTATGGGAGATATTGTTGAATAATGGCCAGCTAGTAGTGTGTTCGCTGAGTATAGGTGATGGTGTGGATGACGCTGATGAACTGATGATGTTAGATCTGATTTTATTGATTTCTCTATGAAGAAGAGGTTGAGAGAGTTGTATCTATGGACTAATTGAAGGTTCTAGTAAGGATTGATACAATGTTTGATGGCCTTTAGCAGGGCTTTGCTTCAGTTGATTGCTCGAGTGTAGGAGGGTGGTGACGATTTATTCTTAGAGGTATCTAGGTTCCTTAGGAGCATAACGTTTATATGGTTCTTCAGATTGATGAGGGGGATTTTGAAAGGGGTGGGACATCTGTTGAGGGCCGGAAGTGTCTTGATAGGGTGAGTAGTTGATGATTGCAGTTAATCCAGGTGCCTATAATAGGGCCCCTATAATAGTCAAGCTCAGGCTTTGCTTTATTTGTGTGCTACCCACATCTTTTAGAACTCTTGAGTTGTCTCAAGGTGTCTACCCAATCAGTGATGTTTTTTCCCTCTTTAAAGGTTTAGATGTTAGAATGTGATTTTGATTTCCTGAGCTCTAGAGGAACATTGTGCAGATTATTTGATTTTTCGATTGTGAGGTTGTTTTTGTTTCTGGAGATTCGTTGTTTTCTTTGATATTAGACCTGGCATCTTTAGGCGTGTTTCCCTTGTCTTTTTGTTTTCTGACCTAGCAGTTTTGACTCTTTATTTACTTTTTTAGTGTCTCTGTGCAATTTCTCACTGCTGTTCAGTGTGAAATTTCAACTCCTATTGAAAATTGGATTATGGATTGGTGTTTCCATGATTGGCCTATTTGATTTACTGATATGTCCCTAGTAAAGTGCACTGAGAGTGCCAGGGCCTGTAAATCAAATACTGCTAGTGGGCCTTCAGCACTGATTGTGCCACCCACACAGGAAGCCTTTCAAAGGGTTCTCAGATGTGTCACTGCAGTGTCTGCACTCAGTTTTTACTGCTATGTTTACTTGGCAAATGCACCGAGTTGCCAAGCCTTAACCTTCCCTTTTATTACATGTGAGTCACCCCTAAGGTAGGCCCAAGGTACCCCTATGGGCAGGGTGCAGTGTATTTGAAAGGTAGGACTTGTACTGGTATGTGTGACATGTCCCGATTGTGAAACACAGTATACTTCATTTTTCATTGTTGAGGTTATTTGTCCCATAGGATGGAATGGGGAATACTTGGTAAGATTTTACGAGTATATCTTCCCTTTGGGACATGATAGAGAAATGGAGTTTAGGATGCCTGAACTCAGAATGTAGAAATGCATCTTTTAGTAAAGATGATTTTTATGTTCTGTGTTTGAAAATACCCCTTTTTGAAAGTAGGTATTTTCTTGCTTAACCATCCTGTGTGCCTCTGCTTGGTTGTGGATTGACTGTCTGGCTTTGGAGTGACAGGGGCTGGGGATGTGCATTCTCTTCAAACAGCCTCTGGGGGGGGTTGAGATGTGTTCTGCCTTTCCTAAATGAGTCAGTGCTGGACTGATTAAACCTGGGCTGCAATTCAAGTAGTGGTAGGAGATTTTCCTGCAGCTGAATGGGCCTGGTCTGCCTTGGACAATGATGTCTCAACCTCTTGCCAGGAAGCTGGGCCAGAGAGGACCAAACTGGTATGGACTGAGGACATACACTCTCTGCCCAAGAGAACAAAGAGAAACTGAGTATAAATATTGGGTCCCAGACCCAGAACTTCAGAACTCGCTTGGATCAAGGGAGAGCTAGAAGAAGTGCCGGGAAGAGTACTGCCCCTTTGCTCTGTTGTTGCTTTGCTGGGTTGGCCTCTGGTTACTGCCTCTGGAACCATGAGTTTCAGTTGCCATAGAGGGGAACAGCAGATGTCAACGACACCGCTGATGGCTCCATGTCCTGAAGGCACCGTAGAAGGCATAGGCGCAATTCGCACTGCAACCCTGGTCTACACCGTGACCTGTGGGCACTGCACTCTGCACCACCTCGCTTCACTCTGCCGACCTCGTCCTACTGACTACGTTTCTGACCTGGACATCCATGAAGGCACTGTTATTTGGGGACTTCGCAAGTTACACGATGCACCCCCCATCCCACACCTCAGTCTGGGCCAACTGATGCCAGCTCCCACCAACCAGCACTGCAGCTTGCACCAGAACCAGTCAGCACTGCAACAGGCACTGGCTCACTCCACACTGCAGCCCTGGTCAGACCCACACTGCTGGACGACCGTCACTGAGCCGTTGCCTGCCCCATGATTGGAGGGAACCGCATGCCGCACTTCTACGCTTCACATTGCAACTGCAACAGTTGCCACGACCGTCCCCCACCGACACAGTCCACCACCAGATACCAAGGTTCTGTTTCCGAGTCTTCTGACACTAATGCTGGTCCGCACTGATGTGGTCAGCCAGAACTGTTGGATTCTGTTGTTTTCAGAACTGTGGTAACCCAGATGGAGATACCATCTTCAAGGAATTGTATTTTAAAGTTATTCTTGAAAAGTGCATATCTTTTTACTGTATGTTGGTCTTTAATTGTTTTGGTCTTGTTTGCACAGATAAATATTGGTTATTTTTCTAAAACTGGTGTGGTGTCTTTTTGTAGTGTTTTGACTGTTTTACTGTTGGTTATGTGCAAATGCTTTACACACTGCCTCTGAGATAAGCCTGACTGCTCGTGCCAAGCTACCAAGGGGGTGAGCAGAGACAATTTCAGTAGTGTGTCCCCCTTATCCTGACTTGAAGGAAGGGTGCCTATTTGGACAAAGATGCAAACCATTGCCAACTAGAGACCCCCATTTCTAACACTTGGTCTTTCGAATTTTGACAGGTATAAAGGGGTGTTTAAAAAATAACTTTGAAGGTGTTTAATGCTGTTCTCTGACTCCAGAGACTGATTGGTAGCCACTACAGTGTGCTGGCAACAAGGGTGATGTGTTCCATCATCTTTGTGATGGAGAGGAACCTGGGTGCTTAATTCATGACTGTAGTCAAAGGCGCAAGCTTGATTTTGGTAAGCATATGAATAAAGAGATTCTGTAGTTTAATCTTGAAAACTATGGTCTGTATGGTTTAAAGAGCAATTTTGATTCAAGGGCCAAAAATCAGAAGGATATTATGTGGGGCAGATGAAGCTACCTCTCCACTTTGGCGCCATGATTGACATCTGACCAACCGCAGGCAGATAGATCATCCCAAAGGGCACACAAAGAATAACTCCTTCAACTTATGTACTCTGAAAAGACATCAGAGGGGCTTCCAGGTCATCACTTCTAATTTACAAGGGAGTATTTTACATGCCTTGAAATATTTAACTATATTGTCAGGGGACCCTCTGGTTCACCCTCATCTTCCACACATAGACACACACACCACAATCTCTCTGCACCTAAGCATGTAGAAGCTGTCCTATAGAAATACATCAGATCATTTGATAACTGACACTGGTATCTTACTGGCACCCATAAGGCCATGTCAAGATGGTGACACATGCACTACCTATACCACACTCAGTCCACCTCAAAATAGTGTGCGCAAACAAAACAGAAACTAAAGCGTACATTAGCCATGTGGCGCTTGCAATGTCGAGTTTGTCAGCAAAATTAAAGCCAGAGTACTCCTCCCCGCTTATCCCTGTACCACAGACAGCAAACATCATCTTTCATCTACAGATCTTACCATGAGATGTAGAGAGATTACCCATTACCCAGCCTGTAGGGCCCCTGTTGTTTCCCCTCCATCACAGTTTTCATGGAGGTGAAACCACCATGAAAGCCGCGGCAGAGAGGAAACTCGTAATATGCTTGGCCAGACCGTGGGGTCCTGCCAAGCATATTGTGACCTCACGACCGCCATGCCATTGAAGAAGCGAGCTTCAGAAAATATTTGATTCTGACTTGTGGATTCAATTCCCTATAACATGAACTAATCAATTAATGAATTTTTGCATGATTTGTTTGATTAAACCAACCTAGATTGGGTTTGCACCACACATGAACATGTGGGAACTAATTACATGTGCTCTTGTTGCATTTGCAAGTCTGTTTTGTAACACATGATTAATATTGTTTTGTCTGTTATGTCTGTCCTTTTGTCTTTGTCACTATTAATATGCGGCAGATTATTCATGGCATGTGCTTTTTATATGTGCTTACATGTTTGTCCTATGTTGTGATTGTCTGTCTGTGTATTATTTAATCATCTTTTTACTCTTTCAGAAACTTAAAGCTGGACACGATGAAGAATGGTAGATTTTAAATGTGCTGCTTTTCTGTGTGCTTCTGCTAGGTGACTTATACTAATGGGTTAACATTAGCTATGTAGGTTGGAAACAGAATGACTTTCATTACCTGAATTAATTATCGTTTTGTGTTTGTTTAAATAATAGTTTTTCTGGAAAGTGACGCGAGCTAAAAGTGGCGCAGTGACGCAAGCAGAAGTGGCGCAGAAAAAGCCTGCTGATGTTAAGCCACAGGAGAACATATATTTTGAAAAAGGATGACAAGCTTATGAACTCTTATTATGAAAGCTTTGAAAAGGAACTGCTAAAGACGACTCTGTGGAGTGGTTTTGGTTGTGCCACGGAAAGCTCAGAACGGACAGGCTCAAGGTTGAAAGGAAGAGACGTCACAGGTTTTGTATTGCTTGAACATCTTTGCTACAAAATGTAGCAGACTAAGGAACTGTCGCCAGGATTCTGTGCATGAACAATGGCTCTGTGTAAAAGCCTGGTCTCGTGGTGGAAGATGTCACAGTTTACTGTGGCGTGAGGTGATTCAGCCAATGGGGAGCTAGAATTCAGCTGATGAAATGTGAAAAATAGTTAGCTCAGCTTAATTTAGGGTATAAGAATAGGCTTTAGCTGCAGATTTTTTGGCTTACGCTTCTTGATTCCAGAGGGACGTGTTCTGCTGTCCGATGATTACACGTAAGGAAAGTAACTTTTTAAGACTTTGTTTTCAGGCGATTAGGGTAGAGACAGAGAGTTAGTTAGGATTTGGAAATGCTCTTTTCACTTATTTCTGCTAATGAATAATATTTTCTTGAATTAAGCTCTCTTTATAAATGCTGAATAAAACTTTCTTATGACCTTTTCTAATGCTTGCTTAATAAAGTTCCAAAACCTAAGTTTTCTTGAATATGATTAAATAAACTTTTAAAATGACAAGCTGATCTTGTTTATTGAAAGGAGTTCGTTTTCAACATATTAGATCCATTCGCCTCATGATTCAGCTGCTCTGTTATTTCTATGGGCCTGGTATTGATTGGTAAGTATGGTGGTAGATAGTGACATCATTTATGCAGAATTTTAGTAAGAGCGCTGGATCAATTTTGGTAGCTTCAGACGGTTATATGTTGTTTTTGACATGTATGTTACAGGTATAGTCATAGGATCAATGTTTAACATATGTTGAGTTTTTGAGTTTTTTTTTATTTTGTCAGATTGTTATATGTAGTATGTAATCTTTAAGGGTTTTTCCAGCAGTGTGAAAAATTCCTGGTTGCCATGGCAAGAGTAGTGTGACTAGAAGAGTTACACAGTGCATTTGTCTGTTTCAAAATTGTGGTATAGACTATATCACGTGTTGTGGACGTACAACACAAGTTTAGGGACCTTAGATGTGCATGGTTGAATGTATAGTGAGGATTGCCTATGAAATTGTAGCATTAAGCAGAGGGACCTGGTGAGCCTGTTTTAAAACTTTCTGTGAAAAGAGTAGTAGGATTTATCCAAGCTTGAGAGAAGGGTGAGATAGCGTCGTCTATTCTTATCAACGTCTGACGTTTTCTGTGGTTGGTTCAAGTCCTGCCAAGATTTCGTGGGTGTATGATCAGGGTTTTTCTTGTTTGAAAGTGTGTGAATGATTGGTAACTGAAGGGTAGGGTAAGAATTACTCTATTGGCAATTTAAACTATTCTGTGAGAATAGCGTTGTCTATTCCACGCTGAGAATACTTGAATGAATGTGTAAAACTATCTCTTTGTTTAGAGAAGCAGACAAATGGTTTCCTTTATGTAGTTATTAATTGCGTTTTTAAAAAGTAATTGGAAAGTGTTTTAAACCCTTCTGGGTAAAGTAAAAGCATTGAAAGGTGTTTCGCGCTATTTAAATACCTTCAAAAAGCATTGCGCGCTATTTAAATTCATTAAAAAGTGCCCCGATCGAGAATTGTAAGGGAGGGGCTATTTTTGAGAGCGAGAGCATGTGGGGAGAGCCTGCAGCCGCAGCTGCTGTATACGTCGGAGCCCGCCGCGCTCTGATTGGTTGATGTGCCTGGAGTGTCAGAGCAAAGCAGCGCTCTCATTGGCTGAGGCGCGATTAATGCTCGAAATACTGTTTGTTTTACAAGTGTTCTTGTTCTGATTTCTATCCTCCTCTCACAGATCGCGCTGTTGATTTAAGTTAAATAATTGCATATCGCGCGTGGCGAGCGTTGTGTTGCCTGGAGCGCGAGAGGAGAGACTGCAACAGCAGCAGTAACAATATAGCTACAGCCGTGCTGTGATTGGCTGAGCTCGCAAAAGCAGCACTCTGATTGGCTGGAGCTGTGCTATAATTGGCTCAGGCACGTTGTTAATATTTTGTAAGTGTCTCCAAGTTTAGTACATTAAGAGCAATAGATCAGCTGATACACTTGAGAATAGAAATAAACTTATGCCTTGGTTTCTATCACAATCGCGCTGCTGTTGAAATTGCGCTGTTGTTGAGGGAGGAAGCGTATTAGGGCTTATGTGAGTGCGGAGCATTTTGTGAAGGAGGGGGGGCTGCTAGGAGCGAGTGGGAGAGCTGTCAGCTGCAGCGGCTGTCTACGTCAGCCGCCGCGCACCCATTGGTGAAACTGCAGACGCGTCATAGGCAGAGCCGCGCTCTGATTGGGCGAGGCTCCGTGAGCTGCGCTCTGATTGGGCGAGGCTCCGTGACTGTGTGTTGTTCTGAGGAGGAGCCGCGCACCAATTGGCTGTGACGCGTGGTGTCACAAGAGAGGAGCCGCAACCTGATTGGTCAGAGCTTCGTGTTGTTGGACTTCTTCTTTTCTTTAAGGGAGTGCTGAGCGCTGGCTATGGAGAGCGATAGTGGAATCGCGCTATACTTGCTGAATCTTATTTCTAATTAGGGGTCTTAGTTGAGGTTGATTTGTTTGTTGTTGCAGAGAAGAGCTGTGTCCTGATTGGCTGAGGACGCCGCAGCGTCATAAGAAAGGCCGCAACCTGATTGGTTGAGGCTCGGTGAGGTACTGTGGTTGGCTGAGCGTTTTAGCAGCCGCGCGTTGATTGGCTTAGGCACTTGTTTTGCTGATGCACATTGTTTACTTTTTGCCGAGTTTAATTTTCTACGCTAGTAGTGCCAAAAGCTTTGTTTTTAATATTTGACCACAACATTGGGAAGGTAGATTTGTCTATAAAATATTGAATATTATAGCAGCTATCCTGATAAGAATAGCAGTAGCAAAGGTGACTGACACTGATTATTGGAATATTAAATAAAAAGCAGATAATTAACAGGTGCCAGTAGAATTGCAAATAAAGTTATAGCCTGTCAGTGAAGTGCATGTAAATAAAAACGTTCTTTCTCATACTCCATCGGTTTTTTCAATAATGTAAATCTTTTGAATAGCAGCATTCCTAGACGGACAAAAGCTTATAATTATTTTACTGCTTTAGTGATAGCCTGTTAAGGTACACGTTCATAGCGTGCTTCACAAAAGAACCCCTTAGGAGATGTTAAATTCTTTCCTGTGCAAAAGAGTCTGTGTGCATGTTTAGTGTCCACAAAGCTGCATATAAATTATTAACAGCAGCGTAGCAGCAATCCTGTTCAAGCACGCAGAAATATAATATTAAAAAGTATACACAGTCCTTGTTCTGTTTTCAGGTGGTTCTGTCCCTTGTTTGATCTATTAGTTAGATTACTTACTGCCATTAGTGATTTTTGTGTGTTAGTTAGCTAGTGTTGCAAGGTTAATAAGGTAAACACATTTTTTTTTAAATTGAGATTAATTATTAATAAAGGTGAGTATTTTAAAACATGGATAATTATTATTCAAAGAAGAAGAAAATGTTTTTCTCCAATCAGAAAATGAAAAATGTATTAAAAAAGGTTAAAGGGTTGTTGCTACATGTGAGAGCAAATTAATGAATAAACAGGTGAGTAATGAAGTAACTAGTAAACATAATAAAAATACAGATGCTAAAGATGCAGTTTTAAATGACACATATTCTGAAAGAATACCACCTCCCCCAAAAGAAATCATTTTTAATGAAAATTCGATTCCCAAATCAGCGAATGTAAATAATAAACATGTCAGAGAAGAATTTATTGATCAGTGTAAAAATGATGTTGTAAATACAGATCAGGATAGAAATTCAAGCAAACGCCCAGAGCAGATTAATGTGTCGCCAAGAGTCCCAGTCCAGACCCCTTCTCAAGGTGTCATAACAGGTAGGTATGATGAAATGCCTAAAATTATTATTTCTGCTCAGAAATACAATACAGATACAGGATTCAGTGGAGACAAGGAAAACAGACCTGATCCAGTTAAAATTGCAAACAAGCAGGGAAACTCATTTCCTAATATTTCACAGTACAAGATGAAGTCAGAAACAAATAAAGGAGTTATTCCTGTTATTGAAAACCCTTGTTGTCCTATTGTGCGCAAACCAGAAGAGATCTTTTATCAGATACCACATGATGCTGAGTGGTATTGGGTCCCAATGCACCCAGAGAGTCAAATAATTTTTGCTTTCAGGTTCCAAGAGAGAATTCCCAGACAGGTAACTATTGAAAGAAATAAAATTATTCAGGCAATGGAACTACCAAAGACGGAAAGACAGGTAAGAATGCTCCTAGGCATGGTGGGTTACTGTTGCCAATGGATTAGTGCTTTCTCAGTATTTGCAAAACCATTGCAGAGACCGACAAAAGCAGATATAAAAGACCAAATTGTCCTGACAGAAATTAAACTTGAGGCCTTTGAGCAATTTAAAAAGAGTTTGTGTGAAGCTCCTGTTCAGGGCATGCTAGACTTCAATAAAGAAATTCAGCTTCTTGATCGAATAGCAGTGATAAAATGTGCTGCAAATGGAAAGAAAAATGATTATGTCTCAAAAGGCAATGAGCACGCAGGTACCATTGTTAAGTTTTGTGCTCAGGAGTGGGTTGCAATCAAAGGGGAAAAATTCAATGAACATGTTTTAAGCATCCTCATACTAATCTTTGCAATTCAGACATGGCAAGAATGAAAACAATTACAAGATGAGGCACATGATGAGGAGAAAAACACATGGCTCAAAGAAGGTTTCAGACAGCAAGAGGAAAATGAAATTTGCTTTTACAAAGATGAAAAACCTGTTATGCCCAATTGCATGATTGCTGACATGGCACGGATATACCTTGGTCCAATTGAGAGTTTGGGAACCATAGGCCGGGAGGGTGGGCCATTTACAAATATTTAAACAGATCTTTTTGAGTTGCCCCAACTTAACAAACTGAGATATGTCCTAGTCATCATTTGTTTATTTTCAAAATGGGTGGAAGCTTTTCCAACAAGAAAGAATGATACAGTTTCTGTATTCCATCAGTTGGGAACAGATATGGAAAAGGAGCAGGCTCATGATAGTGAAGACACTACAACTGATTCAGACTCTGAAGAAGAAAGTTCTGTAGAAAATCCAGATCTTGAAGATCGACAAGGTGGTCGACATCTGGATGAGGATGTCAATGTAAAAGAAACATTGAATGAAGAAGATCTAGAGATTGTGATTCTAGATTCAGAAAATGATGAGAATATGCCAGAAAAAGAATCTCAAGAAAAAGAAGAAGATTCAGAAGCAGACAATTCTGAGCAAGACAAAAATCTAATCCAGGAGATTGAAAGGCAAAGGAGTAGCTCTGAATGCGGGAACAAGAATCCTGAAACTGGGAAGCTAAAGGTGATCCCTGAAGAAGAGGAAGAATTACCAAGTACCAGCTGTAAGGATGATGTTCCTAATGGAGTGAAGCTGCCGAGTAAAGAAGTTCCTAGGTACAGATTTGAAGTCTCAGAAACAAATACAGATGGGAGTGATGAGGAGTCTGAGATAAGAAAATTCAGAAAAAGGGCTTGGAAAGCTGAATGTAAAGAAAGCAAGCCTAAGAAGAAACTCTTGAGAAAAGGTGATGTCTGGCCTAAAGATTTAAAGTTCAAATTTGAAGTGTCAAGTCAGAAGAGTGATTCAGACAAAAAAGAGCAAGCTGGAGAAAACATTGAAATGATTACCAGGAAGAGCAAAAGACCATTGAGACCAAATGTAAAAATACAAGTCTCCAGAATGGGCCTACATAACTATCCCTCCAATAGTTGAGGAGCGCAGTAGCAGTCAAGTGGTCTTGAAAAAAAATGGTGACAATGACTAGGTTTAGTTTTCTTTAAGTTGAAGTTTATTTTTGGCATAAGGCTGAAGAAATTATGTTAGAGTGACACAAGGTCGAAGAAATTGTGTTAGCTGGAAACACTTTTATGTAAGACGCAAGGTCGAAGAAAACATGTTTAGAATTTGAAAAAAAAAAAGAGGGGGTATATACTATGTATTAGTTTTTCAAATTTTTCAAAATTACATTTTTGTTTTTATTTTGTTTTATAATACTCAGATTGATATTTGTTTTGTTGGTGCAATTCAAAATGTAGTTATGCAATTTAAAACTTAGTTACCTATAAATTCATTGGGGGTTGGGGATTCAAAGGTGGAAAGGATCCAACTTAGCTGAATAAAGAAAGGGTAAAGGATATAGAATTAGTAGGATGTAAGACTCAATACTCATTATGAGAGTTGTAGAAATATAGATGAAATTAGAGCTTAAATACTAATCCAGAGTAAGCCTGAAACATGTTCAATAGATGAAAATTTTCTTGAAACTTTTTGGGTGTTGTTTGGTGATTTTTAAATCACCAGATGAGGGAGTTGATGAAGCGAGCTTCTGAAAATATTTTATTCTGACTTGTGGATTCAATTCCCTATAACATGAACTAATCAATTAATGAATTTTTGCATGATTTGTTTGATTAAACCAACCTAGATTAAGTTTGCACCACACATGAACACGCAGGAACTAATTACATGTGCTCTTGTTGCATTTGCAAGTCTGTTTTGTAACACATGATTAATATTGTTTTGTCTGTTAGGTCTGTCCTTTTGTCTTTGTCACTATTAATATGCGGCAGATTATTCATGGCATGTGCTTTTTATATGTGCTTACATGTTTGTCCTATGTTGTGATTGTCTGTCTGTGTATTATTTAATCATCTTTTTACTCTTTCAGAAACTTAAAGCTGGACACGATGAAGAATGGTAGATTTTAAATGTGCTGCTTTTCTGTGTGCTTCTGCTAGGTGACTTATACTAATGGGTTAACATTAGCTATGTAGGTTGGAAATAGAATGACTTTCATTACCTGAATTAATTATCGTTTTGTGTTTGTTTAAATAATAGTTTTTCTGGAAAGTGACGCGAGCTAAAAGTGGCGCAGTGACGCAAGTAGAAGTGGCGCAGAAAAAGCCTGCTGATGTTAAGCCACAGGAGAACATATATTTTGAAAAAGGATGACAAGCTTATGAACTCTTATTATGAAAGCTTTGAAAAGGAACTGCTAAAGACGACTCTGTGGAGTGGTTTTGGTTGTGCCACGGAAAGCTCAGAACGGACAGGCTCAAGGTTGAAAGGAAGAGACGTCACAGATTTTGTATTGCTTGAACATCTTTGCTACAAAATGTAGCAGACTAAGGAACTGTCGCCAGGATTCTGTGCATGAACAATGGCTCTGTGTAAAAGCCTGGTCTCGTGGTGGAAGATGTCACAGTTTACTGTGGCGTGAGGTGATTCAGCCAATGGGGAGCTAGAATTCAGCTGATGAAATGTGAAAAATAGTTAGCTCAGCTTAATTTAGGGTATAAGAATAGGCTTTAGCTGCAGATTTTTTGGCTTACGCTTCTTGATTCCAGAGGGACGTGTTCTGCTGTCCGATGATTACACGTAAGGAAAGTAACTTTTTAAGACTTTGTTTTCAGGCGATTAGGGTAGAGACAGAGAGTTAGTTAGGATTTGGAAATGCTCTTTTCACTTATTTCTGCTAATGAATAATATTTTCTTGAATTAAGCTCTCTTTATAAATGCTGAATAAAACTTTCTATTGACCTTTTCTAATGCTTGCTTAATAAAGTTCCAAAACCTAAGTTTTCTTGAATATGATTAAATAAACTTTTAAAATGACAAGCTGATCTTGTTTATTGAAAGGAGTTCGTTTTCAACATATTAGATCCATTCGCCTCATGATTCAGCTGCTCTGTTATTTCTATGGCCCTGGTATTGATTGGTAAGTATGGTGGTAGATATTGACATCATTTATGCAGAATTTTAGTAAGAGCGCTGGATCAATTTTGGTAGCTTCAAACGGTTATATGTTGTTTTTGACATGTATGTTACAGGTATAGTCATAGGATCAATGTTTAACATATGTTGAGTTTTTGAGTTTTTTTTATTTTGTCAGATTGTTATATGTAGTATGTAATCTTTAAGGGTTTTTCCAGCAGTGTGAAAAATTCCTGGTTGCCATGGCAAGAGTAGTGTGACTAGAAGAGTTACACAGTGCATTTGTCTGTTTCAAAATTGTGGTATAGACTATATCACGTGTTGTGGACGTACAACACAAGTTTAGGGACCTTAGATGTGCATGGTTGAATGTATAGTGAGGATTGCCTATGAAATTGTAGCATTAAGCAGAGGACCTGGTGAGCCTGTTTTAAAACTTTCTGTGAAAAGAGTAGTAGGATTTATCCAAGCTTGAGAGAAGGGTGAGATAGCGTCGTCTATTCTTATCAACGTCTGACGTTTTCTGTGGTTGGTTCAAGTCCTGCCAAGATTTCGTGGGTGTATGATCAGGGTTTTTCTTGTTTGAAAGTGTGTGAATGATTGGTAACTGAAGGGTAGGGTAAGAATTACTCTATTGGCAATTTAAACTATTCTGTGAGAATAGCGTCGTCTATTCCTCGCTGAGAATACTTGAATGAATGTGTAAAACTATCTCTTTGTTTAGAGAAGCAGACAAATGGTTTCCTTTATGTAGTTATTAATTGCGTTTTTAAAAAGTAATTGGAAAGTGTTTTAAACCCTTCTGGGTAAAGTAAAAGCATTGAAAGGTGTTTTGCGCTATTTAAATACCTTCAAAAAGCATTGCGCGCTATTTAAATTCATTAAAAAGTGCCCCGATCGAGAATTGTAAGGGAGGGGCTATTTTTGAGAGCGAGAGCGTGTGGGGAGAGCCTGCAGCCGCAGCTGCTGTATACGTCGGAGCCCGCCGCGCTCTGATTGGTTGATATGCCTGGAGTGTCAGAGCAAAGCAGCGCTCTCATTGGCTGAGGCGCGATTAATGCTCGAAATACTGTTTGTTTTACAAGTGTTCTTGTTCTGATTTCTATCCTCCTCTCACAGATCGCGCTGTTGATTTAAGTTAAATAATTGCATATCGCGCGTGGCGAGCGTTGTGTTGCCTGGAGCGCGAGAGGAGAGACTGCAACAGCAGCAGTAACAATATAGCTACAGCCGTGCTGTGATTGGCTGAGCTCGCAAAAGCAGCACTCTGATTGGCTGGAGCTGTGCTATAATTGGCTCAGGCACGTTGTTAATATTTTGTAAGTGTCTCCAAGTTTAGTACATTAAGAGCAATAGATCAGCTGATACACTTGAGAATAGAAATAAACTTATGCCTTGGTTTCTATCACAATCGCGCTGCTGTTGAAATTGCGCTGTTGTTGAGGGAGGAAGCGTATTAGGGCTTATGTGAGTGCGGAGCATTTTGTGAAGGGGGGGGGCTGCTAGGAGCGAGTGGGAGAGCTGTCAGCTGCAGCGGCTGTCTACGTCAGCCGCCGCGCACCCATTGGTGAAACTGCAGACGCGTCATAGGCAGAGCCGCGCTCTGATTGGGCGAGGCTCCGTGAGCTGCGCTCTGATTGGGCGAGGCTCCGTGACTGTGTGTTGTTCTGAGGAGGAGCCGCGCACCAATTGGCTGTGACGCGTGGTGTCACAAGAGAGGAGCCGCAACCTGATTGGTCAGAGCTTCGTGTTGTTGGACTTCTTCTTTTCTTTAAGGGAGTGCTGAGCGCTGGCTTTGGAGAGCGATAGTGGAATCGCGCTATACTTGCTGAATCTTATTTCTAATTAGGGGTCTTAGTTGAGGTTGATTTGTTTGTTGTTGCAGAGAAGAGCTGTGTCCTGATTGGCTGAGGACGCCGCAGCGTCATAAGAAAGGCCGCAACCTGATTGGTTGAGGCTCGGTGAGGTACTGTGGTTGGCTGAGCGTTTTAGCAGCCGCGCGTTGATTGGCTTAGGCACTTGTTTTGCTGATGCACATTGTTTACTTTTTGCCGAGTTTAATTTTCTACGCTAGTAGTGCCAAAAGCTTTGTTTTTAATATTTGACCACAACATTGGGAAGGTAGATTTGTCTATAAAATATTGAATATTATAGCAGCTATCCTGATAAGAATAGCAGTAGCAAAGGTGACTGACACTGATTATTGGAATATTAAATAAAAAGCAGATAATTAACAGGTGCCATTAGAATTGCAAATAAAGTTATAGCCTGTCAGTGAAGTGCATGTAAATAAAAACGTTCTTTCTCATACTCCATCGGTTTTTTCAATAATGTAAATCTTTTGAATAGCAGCATTCCTAGACGGACAAAAGCTTATAATTATTTTACTGCTTTAGTGATAGCCTGTTAAGGTACACGTTCATAGCGTGCTTCACAAAAGAACCCCTTAGGAGATGTTAAATTCTTTCCTGTGCAAAAGAGTCTGTGTGCATGTTTAGTGTCCACAAAGCTGCATATAAATTATTAACAGCAGCGTAGCAGCAATCCTGTTCAAGCACGCAGAAATATAATATTAAAAAGTATACACAGTCCTTGTTCTGTTTTCAGGTGGTTCTGTCCCTTGTTTGATCTATTAGTTAGATTACTTACTGCCATTAGTGATTTTTGTGTGTTAGTTAGCTAGTGTTGCAAGGTTAATAAGGTAAACACAATTTTTTTAAATTGAGATTAATTATTAATAAAGGTGAGTATTTTAAAACATGGATAATTATTATTCAAAGAAGAAGAAAATGTTTTTCTCCAATCAGAAAATGAAAAATGTATTTAAAAAGGTTAAAGGGTTGTTGCTACATGTGAGAGCAAATTAATGAATAAACAGGTGAGTAATGAAGTAACTAGTAAACATAATAAAAATACAGATGCTAAAGATGCAGTTTTAAATGACACATATTCTGAAAGAATACCACCTCCCCCAAAAGAAATCATTTTTAATGAAAATTCGATTCCCAAATCAGCGAATGTAAATAATAAACATGTCAGAGAAGAATTTATTGATCAGTGTAAAAATGATGTTGTAAATACAGATCAGGATAGAAATTCAAGCAAACGCCCAGAGCAGATTAATGTGTCGCCAAGAGTCCCAGTCCAGACCCCTTCTCAAGGTGTCATAACAGGTAGGTATGATGAAATGCCTAAAATTATTATTTCTGCTCAGAAATACAATACAGATACAGGATTCAGTGGAGACAAGGAAAACAGACCTGATCCAGTTAAAATTGCAAACAAGCAGGGAAACTCATTTCCTAATATTTCACAGTACAAGATGAAGTCAGAAACAAATAAAGGAGTTATTCCTGTTATTGAAAACCCTTGTTGTCCTATTGTGCGCAAACCAGAAGAGATCTTTTATCAGATACCACATGATGCTGAGTGGTATTGGGTCCCAATGCACCCAGAGAGTCAAATAATTTTTGCTTTCAGGTTCCAAGAGAGAATTCCCAGACAGGTAACTATTGAAAGAAATAAAATGATTCAGGCAATGGAACTACCAAAGACGGAAAGACAGGTAAGAATGCTCCTAGGCATGGTGGGTTACTGTTGCCAATGGATTAGTGCTTTCTCAGTATTTGCAAAACCATTGCAGAGACCGACAAAAGCAAATATAAAAGACCAAATTGTCCTGACAGAAATTAAACTTGAGCCCTTTGAGCAATTTAAAAAGAGTTTGTGTGAAGCTCCTGTTCAGGGCATGCTAGACTTCAATAAAGAAATTCAGCTTCTTGATCGAATAGCAGTGATAAAATGTGCTGCAAATGGAAAGAAAAATGATTATGTCTCAAAAGGCAATGAGCACGCAGGTACCATTGTTAAGTTTTGTGCTCAGGAGTGGGTTGCAATCAAAGGGGAAAAATTCAATGAACATGTTTTAAGCATCCTCATACTAATCTTTGCAATTCAGACATGGCAAGAATGAAAACAATTACAAGATGAGGCACATGATGAGGAGAAAAACACATGGCTCAAAGAAGGTTTCAGACAGCAAGAGGAAAATGAAATTTGCTTTTACAAAGATGAAAAACCTGTTATGCCCAATTGCATGATTGCTGACATGGCACGGATATACCTTGGTCCAATTGAGAGTTTGGGAACCATAGGCCGGGAGGGTGGTCCATTTACAAATATTTAAACAGATCTTTTTGAGTTGCCCCAACTTAACAAACTGAGATATGTCCTAGTCATCATTTGTTTATTTTCAAAATGGGTGGAAGCTTTTCCAACAAGAAAGAATGATACAGTTTCTGTATTCCATCAGTTGGGAACAGATATGGAAAAGGAGCAGGCTCATGATAGTGAAGACACTACAACTGATTCAGACTCTGAAGAAGAAAGTTCTGTAGAAAATCCAGATCTTGAAGATCGACAAGGTGGTCGACATCTGGATGAGGATGTCAATGTAAAAGAAACATTGAATGAAGAAGATCTAGAGATTGTGATTCTAGATTCAGAAAATGATGAGAATATGCCAGAAAAAGAATCTCAAGAAAAAGAAGAAGATTCAGAAGCAGAAAATTCTGAGCAAGACAAAAATCTAATCCAGGAGATTGAAAGGCAAAGGAGTAGCTCTGAATGCGGGAACAAGAATCCTGAAACTGGGAAGCTAAAGGTGATCCCTGAAGAAGAGGAAGAATTACCAAGTACCAGCTGTAAGGATGATGTTCCTAATGGAGTGAAGCTGCTGAGTAAAGAAGTTCCTAGGTACAGATTTGAAGTCTCAGAAACAAATACAGATGGGAGTGATGAGGAGTCTGAGATAAGAAAATTCAGAAAAAGGGCTTGGAAAGCTGAATGTAAAGAAAGCAAGCCTAAGAAGAAACTCTTGAGAAAAGGTGATGTCTGGCCTAAAGATTTAAAGTTCAAATTTGAAGTGTCAAGTCAGAAGAGTGATTCAGACAAAAAAGAGCAAGCTGGAGAAAACATTGAAATGATTACCAGGAAGAGCAAAAGACCATTGAGACCAAATGTAAAAATACAAGTCTCCAGAATGGGCCTACATAACTATCCCTCCAATAGTTGAGGAGCGCAGTAGCAGTCAAGTGGTCTTGAAAAAAAATGGTGACAATGACTAGGTTTAGTTTTCTTTAAGTTGAAGTTTATTTTTGGCATAAGGCTGAAGAAATTATGTTAGAGTGACACAAGGTCGAAGAAATTGTGTTAGCTGGAAACACTTTTATGTAAGACGCAAGGTCGAAGAAAACATGTTTAGAATTTGAAAAAAAAAAAAGAGGGGGTATATACTATGTATTAGTTTTTCAAATTTTTCAAAATTACATTTTTGTTTTTATTTTGTTTTATAATACTCAGATTGATATTTGTTTTGTTGGTGCAATTCAAAATGTAGTTATGCAATTTAAAACTTAGTTACCTATAAATTCATTGGGGGTTGGGGATTCAAAGGTGGAAAGGATCCAACTTAGCTGAATAAAGAAAGGGTAAGGGATATAGAATTAGTAGGATGTAAGACTCAATACTGATTATGAGAGTTGTAGAAATATAGATGAAATTAGAGCTTAAATACTAATCCAGAGTAAGCCTGAAACATGTTTAATAGATGAAAATTTTCTTGAAACTTTTTGGGTGTTGTTTGGTGATTTTTAAATCACCAGATGAGGGAGTTGATGAAGCGAGCTTCTGAAAATATTTTATTCTGACTTGTGGATTCAATTCCCTATAACATGAACTAATCAATTAATGAATTTTTGCATGATTTGTTTGATTAAACCAACCTAGATTAAGTTTGCACCACACATGAACACGCAGGAACTAATTACATGTGCTCTTGTTGCATTTGCAAGTCTGTTTTGTAACACATGATTAATATTGTTTTGTCTATTAGGTCTGTCCTTTTGTCTTTGTCACTATTAATATGCGGCAGATTATTCATGGCATGTGCTTTTTATATGTGCTTACATGTTTGTCCTATGTTGTGATTGTCTGTCTGTGTATTATTTAATCATCTTTTTACTCTTTCAGAAACTTAAAGCTGGACACGATGAAGAATGGTAGATTTTAAATGTGCTGCTTTTCTGTGTGCTTCTGCTAGGTGACTTATACTAATGGGTTAACATTAGCTATGTAGGTTGGAAACAGAATGACTTTCATTACCTGAATTAATTATCGTTTTGTGTTTGTTTAAATAATAGTTTTTCTGGAAAGTGACGCGAGCTAAAAGTGGCGCAGTGACGCAAGCAGAAGTGGCGCAGAAAAAGCCTGCTGATGTTAAGCCACAGGAGAACATATATTTTGAAAAAGGATGACAAGCTTATGAACTCTTATTATGAAAGCTTTGAAAAGGAACTGCTAAAGACGACTCTGTGGAGTGGTTTTGGTTGTGCCACGGAAAGCTCAGAACGGACAGGCTCAAGGTTGAAAGGAAGAGACGTCACAGATTTTGTATTGCTTGAACATCTTTGCTACAAAATGTAGCAGACTAAGGAACTGTCGCCAGGATTCTGTGCATGAACAATGGCTCTGTGTAAAAGCCTGGTCTCGTAGTGGAAGATGTCACAGTTTACTGTGGCGTGAGGTGATTCAGCCAATGGGGAGCTAGAATTCAGCTGATGAAATGTGAAAAATAGTTAGCTTAGCTTCATTTAGGGTATAAGAATAGGCTTTAGCTACAGATTTTTTGGCTTACGCTTCTTGATTCCAGAGGGACGTGTTCTGCTGTCCGATGATTACACTTAAGGAAAGTAACTTTTTAAGACTTTGTTTTCAGGCGATGAGGGTAGAGACAGAGAGTTAGTTAGGATTTGGAAATGCTCTTTTCACTTATTTCTGCTAATGAATAATATTTTCTTGAATTAAGCTCTCTTTATAAATGCTGAATAAAACTTTCTTATGACCTTTTCTAATGCTTGCTTAATAAAGTTCCAAAACCTAAGTTTTCTTGAATATGTTTAAATAAACTTTTAAAATGACAAGCTGGTCTTGTTTATTGAAAGGAGTTCATTTTCAACATATTAGATCCATTCGCCTCATGATTCAGCTGCTCTGTTATTTCTATGGGCCTGGTATTGATTGGTAAGTATGGTGGTAGATAGTGACATCATTTATGCAGAATTTTAGTAAGAGCGCTGGATCACCATCCATCATTGATCTCTGATTCCTGGCGGTTGCTGTAGTCTGAGGGTGGCCCAACGGTGGTTAGAAGACCGCTGCCTTCACGAGTCTGGTGGTCCATTAACCACCGACTCATAATCAGCCCCTAAGGGCCATATGTATCAAGCCTTTTGTGAATCGCAAAGGCTGAAATTCGCTGAATTTCGGCCTTTGCGAATCGCAAAAGACTATTTTGCATGATTAGATATGTATGAAACAATCGCATCTTAAGGAATCGCAAATACTAGCGATTCCTTAATTTGCCATAGCATTTAAGGAATCGCAATTTTGCGATTCCTTAAATGCTATGTATGAAGCTTTTAAGAATTGCGATTTCAGGTTTAGAAATCGCAAATTACCACCAACTTATAGTTGGTGGTAATTTGCGATTTCTTGTAAATATGCACAATTGTGCATTTGTGAGGGTGGCATATGATGCACATACATGCCCATTGGGCATGTATGTGCGCCATATGCACACACATGTAATTTACAGGGGTGCAGCAGGGTGTCCTTGAGACACCCCTGCACCCTTGCAATAATTCTCAAATTGCGATTAGAAAATTGCGAATTCGCAATCTGAGAATTATTTGGAAATCATTCCTATGGGCCTCCTGGCCCATAGGAATGCATTGGAAATTATTCCTTAATTGCGAATTCGCAAAATGTGAATTCCCAATTAAGGAAGCTTAAGGAATAGCTAAAAAAAAGCGATTTTCTTCATACATACCATTTTGCGAATCCTAAATAGCTATTCCTTAAAAATCGCTATTTAGGAATCGCAAAGCGGAACTATGATACATATGGCCCTTAGTCATTTCCATTTCAGTTAGCACTTAAAAACGCTTTGCCCTAGTGTGAGTTTCACCTTGAGGACCTGTGCATTTCAGAGACAAGATACACGTCGTCATACACTAAATCTACAATGTTTTACTCATCTTTTTTCCAAAGGAGTCTGTTTGTCATGCACTGAGTGAAAGCGATTAACTACTCGACAATCTTTGTTTGTTTTCTGCGCGGTTACCGTCACCTGACCTTGAATTACAGATGAAAAGCGGCCAAACACGCACTTGAGATGCTCTTTCACATGAGTGGAATAAATAGCATCAAACATCAGAGCTGTTTAGGTAATTCCTGAACACCCTTGTCAGGATGCGCTCTTTATGATTCATTGGTATGTGAATATTTTGTGAAATGTGTCTCAACAAGGCCGTGATGACTTTGTGAAAACATCTGTTGGTTGATGAATAAAAAATCTCAGAAGAAAATGTGTATGCTCTAAAACCAAAGCACTGAAATGCAAAACAGAAACAAACCATTGATGTTTTATGAATGCAAGGTGATGCTTTTGCCTACGCTTAACCTAAATAGGAGCTTCTTATAAAAGACACCCATATGCTCTCCTTTTAAGTATTAAGATGAACTTTAACTGTTTGAGTCCTTGAAAAGAAGAGATCATTGTAGATGTAGATCTCATGACGGTTATGGAAAATTAGCTACAAGATAAATTAATACAGCCAACATTCAATTGTATTAACATGTATATTTTGATTTTGGTATTCTGGTAATGTGAGCTTGCTTTTCATACTCCTGAACTGCAAATAGCAGGTTTTAAATTCTCACTTCTTTTGCTTTTGCGTATTGTGTCTGGAAATGATTGTGTTTTCTCAAAATGTTTTGAAATCTGTGAATGTTTTGGTAACAATTATTGATTCTTTGCCACATACTTGATGCCACAAGTGTTTCCTGACTTAATTTCAGAACCATGTTTATGCCTTAGTTTTAGCTGTTTGGCGATGTCTTATGTCGCTTCACACACACAACACCCAACTCACAATACACAGGATGCAGATATAGACACAAATATAGAAAGGTGCTTTTGGATGTTCCCTTTTCGCCATTGACTTACTGTGGTTCAGTTGGATTTAGGCACTGGCTTTATGGGTTGTCTATTAGAGTTGGTATGCCAGCTCTGTATTTTGCAGACGTGAACTACTATACATAGTACCCCACAAACAGAAACGTGCTTCTCATCAGTCAAGGAAAGGGCATATTCCACGTACTGCACAAGAACACAACGTCATCATTATGACACTCAGGGGGTCAGTCCGTTACGCATCCTCCCATGGAATGGGACCGCCCGCCATAGAAGCAGGGGTCCCGTTGCAGACATTCGGATTCGCACCGCCACACGGGCGGGCGCATCCTGCATTCCTGACATTGCAGCAGGCAGTGCACTCAGCACCGCCCGCCACAATGCAAGGAAGGTATGTTGTGCAGTTCCATGCACAACATGGCAGGCACCGGGCGGTGCCTGCCATAGGTACCCCACATGTGCACCCCCCACACCCCTGTAATCCCTGCGGGCCCGCAAGGGGCCCCCGCAGGCAGATTCTGGATGCTTTTCCGGGGCGGCAATGCCACCACGGAAAGGCATGTCCCAGCACACATTCTAATATGGCTGGCGGTGTCTAACAGACACCGACACCACATTGAACCCTTTTCCGCCCGGTTAACTTGTCGACCAGGCGGAAAAGCGGCGGACGGTCTTTCCGTCCGCCACGGATCCCCCAGCCATCCGGTGGGGGCGATCCTCCCGCCATCCTAATGGGGCCCTCAGTGTTGAAGCTGCATCTTTGGTGGTCTCCTGCACCGAACATCACACCAGCTCTACTTGCGTCAGGGCTTCTTGAGGAAGTCCAAATTTCACAACTGCCTTCTGAAGTGCAGAGCTCAATACACAGTGCTGATTGCTGTGTAGTGGGCCTAGATCCTGTTATCAGCTCACACAAGTTTCACTACCTTGTCAACTTCGAGGTGTCTGTAAGCAAAATTCTGCCTGCATTTCCCTCTAACTTCTGTCCTTCCTACTGCCCTCTTCCTGGCCCCTTTTTTCATGTGCAGTTCCTCTAAAAACTACTGCCGTTGTGTGGCAATTAGGGTTGCCACCTGACTGGTTTTCTACTGACACCACTAATATTGTAATGTACAAAAATAAGCAAAACCCCAAAAGCCAGTATGTTTTTAGTCCTTAGCTGTACATATTTCGAACAGTAAATATAAATTGAAAGCAATTTTAATGCTGTTCTAGAGCTGTGTTATTGATCCATTACTATCACACAGAAAAGGAATGTTACAAAAATATACTTCCATTTTTGTTAGAAGTCTTCTTTTGTATCATGGCTGGGCCTTTGCAGACTCTTGAAATAACAGCAAATTGTTCGTATTTTTTTCTGGAAAAGATAGCAACCCTTGCGGCAACCCCTCCTCAACCTTCAAAAACAGTTATTACTCATGCTCAGCACACTGCCATCTCTCCTGTTCCCATGTTCTGCTCCCGCGCTCCTCCTCACAAAGATGGCCATTGGGGCAAACACATCTTTCGACTTTGCCCATGTGTGGCTCCTGTTCCCCGTCCAATACTGCTGCCATGTGCTGCAATTTGCCTGCCTACGTCTCACATTAGCACTGCCCCTCACCATGCTACCATCATCCATTTTGCATCATGCATGGTGGGCCAGTTACTGCCTGATTGTAAATTGATACTTGTATAGCGCACTACTCACCCGCAAAGGTCTCAAGGCGCTTGTACGAATACCGCTATGGAACCCATCCTGGCTTTCCCTGTGAGGCGTCCACTCCTGGGCACCCCCAAGGTGGAGGCCAGGCATCCTTAGCGTTGTGGGGGCTGTTGTGGAGATTAAGCAAGCTATTGCCCAGAGTTGCAGAGTGGGACTCCATGATTGGAATAGGCACCAAGGCGAGAATTATCAGGTCCGTGGAATTTTTGGGCCCAAGGCCCGCCGAGGCGGGGAATTGAACCCTGGTCCCGGGCTAGACCTCTGCATCAGGGTCTACCGCTCGCACCATTGAGCCACAATTCTCCACCATTGAGCCACACTTCTCCTGATGAAGGAACGGAACAGCTCCTGTCCCAGTATGCATTGCATTCTTCTTCTTCCTTTTCTCCATCTTCCTTTCAATCTTTCCATTTGCCTTTCTCCCAGGAGTGGTGAGCTGTCACGAAGGAGAGAGAAATACTGAAAGTAGTTGGTGCTGAATCTGCTTCACAGGTTCCTAGGTACAGGACATTGCCCAGAAGTTAAGGGGTCAGAACGGCATACCACTTTAGATATTCTGGTTCCAAGATACAGCCAGCACCATACAGACAGTTGCTTCCTTTACATGAGTCTGCATTATATAGGGAAGGGTCAGAGAATTTTGCAGAACTTAGTAAGCATGTTGTGCCCACAGCTCAGAAATCACTGCATGGAGTCTGCAGGGCATTGCTTGTGAAATTCATTTTGATGTTTAATTATGCCGGTTTTGGAAAAGGAAGGTCCCCTGCATGGTAAGTATCCAAGCAAACCAAAGATTTCACTTTCATCTGGGTACTCACTTCTGGAACTGCCACAGAGAAAAATACAACCCAATGCCATCAACATCGCCGCTGCCTGCTCCATGAAGAGAGTACTGCCCTGTTTTGCACCACAACCATGGTCTCACTGACGCTGCCACCCGATGCCACCACTCAGCAGCTGCTTTCACCGTGACCTGAGGACACCTCACTTCGCACCACCTCACTTCACCTTGCCACCCTAGTATCCCCGACAACGATGCTCCAAGCCAACATCTATGCTGCTGCCTAAACCATGGCCTGGGGGCACCAATCATAAATCACTTGACGCAACACTCCCTCCAGCATCGCAGCCTTGGCCCACCAACGCTAGCACCATCAACTCCAGATAATCCACTGACAACAACTCTTCAGTAACAATGACTTGCTAGAACCATGACAAGCACCTCTCCATTTTGCACCGCAATGCTGGTCTCACCGACACAGCTAGGTGCCATCACTGAGCCGCTGCTTGCACCGCTCCACTTCGGCCACAGCCCCAATATCGCCCGAAGCTGGCACTCCTGACTTCAACTTTGGAGAGTTTGATCTGTTTTGATCTGTTTTGTGAGTGACTTCAAGTCCCAACGACTCCTGTACTGTCCTCCTGAACCGATGCCTGCCAACGCCGGTGATGCCGAGCTCAGCACAAGGTCAATGACGCCCTGCATTTCCAAGGTACTGTTTTTAGGTCTTCCCGACATTGAAGCCAACCTGCAATGCTGTGGCTAACCTCTGCTGTTGGCTATGTTTGTTCACATTGCTGTGAGAGCCCCGGATGGAGCTATCAACTTCAAAGAACTGTATTTTAAACTAAATCTTCTCGAATTCCTATTTTGATTACTGTCTGTTGGATTTTTGTTTTAGGTCATTTTTTACACAGCAAAACATTGACTATTTTTCTAAAACTGGTGTGGTGTCCTTTTGTAGTTTTTTTACTGTATTAATGTGTGTTATGTGCAAATGCTTTAGACATTGCCTCTAAAATAAGCCTGACTGCTCAAGCCAAGCTATCAAGGGGATGAGCAGGGGTTATTTTAGAAGTGTAGTCCCCTTACCCTTACTAGATGAAAGGATCCCTACTTGGACAAGGTGCATCACTCTGCCAACTAGAGATCACAATGTCTAACTGCTCTTTAATGGTTGTCATATTTTTCATTACAATTTTGAAAATGCCATTTATAGAGAGTTGGCATTTTTCTGCCCTTAGCCCTTTTGTGCCTGTAGTCCGTCTAGGGTCACATGATTGGGTGTAACTGACAGATAGACTTTGTGAATTCCTCCCAGACTGTCACAATAGAAGGATTAGGTGTGCCTCAATAGGCTATCTGCTGTCAGAATGGGGGGTGGATCTGAGCCCTGCCCCACTTGCAAATTATTAGGGTATGCTCAGTCTTCACACAAAGAACCTAGTAAACCAATACTGTTGCTGCAGCCAGCTTGGAGCCCGGCCAGGATAGTCAGTCATGTCCATGCACTTCAAAGCCACTGTTTAGAAGCTTCTTCCCAAACCAGGGCACCAAGGTATAACAGTAGGACCTCAGACACCAACGTTTCAGTACACTTCTGGACCTGTGGTTTCTCAGCCAGTAAGAAGGACTGCTGCTCTAAAGGACTGTTGCCCTGCTATATTGCTGCCCTGGTGTCCTGCTGCCTTTTGCATGGGTACAAGGATTGGAACTTCATCTATCCCAGGATTTCCAGAGTGACTTCTGTTCAGCGTCATAAGGACATAAAAGTCTTCCTCCATCTTGAACCAGAACCTGGACCCAGCCTGAGTCCTGTCATTCCAAGGAGTACCCTCAAGTCCTAGATCCTTGGAGGTGGTGCTAAAGGTGCTCAGATAGCCAAAATCCAAAACCGAGACCGGGACCAACCAGTTCGCATATCTGTCGAAGTTGCATTGACTTTGCTGTTTCTCCCACTATGCCTTTCAGTAGTCCTTCACCAAAGGGGTATCTGGCCTCATGGAACTGTCTTCGGCTACAGCCCTCTGCCTCGACTTCTATTTGGGAGAATAAGTCTGAACATAGAAATCTTCACCAAGGCTTTGTCCCAAGGCTACCTGACAACGATGCTCACTTCTCGGACACCTCCTGCAGCCTTGCCCAGCAAAACTTTACTTTCTCAGAAACTTTTCCCTTGGAGCTTTTTTTAAGTCCGAAGGAAAGTATTGGCCGTGCCTAATCCACTTCTTGTATCTGAACAGTGTCCCATCGCAGTCGGCGATTTTTTCCGTCTTTGACTTATCTTGCACAACTAAGGGGTCTATTAATATGGCCACTGCCTGACATTTTCCACCGCCCGCATCCCATTTCCCCCCTGCCATATTAGGATGGCCGGGGGGGTCCCCTGGCAGATGGGAAGACCGTCTGCCAGTTTTCCATTGGTCAAACAGGACAACGAGCGTAAAAGGGGCTTGATATGGTGGCGGTGTCTGCAACACACCGCCATCCATATTAAGATGCAGGTGGTGATGTGCGGTGATGTGCCTTTCCATGACGCCGTTTCCGCCATGGAAAGGCATGTGAAATCTGCAAGTGGGTGCCCGTTGCTGGCCCCCAGGTTGTTGAGGGGTGGCGGTTCACATGGGGGGTACCATAGGTACTCCCCTGCATTTGCATGCACAACGTGGCAGGCACAGCGCAGTTATAAAAGCGGGTCCTACTCACTTCACAGCTAAATCCTAGTAAAGTGTTTGCAACAAGGACTCTCCACTCTGTGTAGTGGTCCAAATGATGGAAAGGGTGGTATAGGATGGTTAACTGATGGCAACCTGACATGCTGTGCGGATGTCCTGTTGCATACCATACTGATACTTTGGATGGACTTAGGTGAGGGATTACAACACACAAGACATACTTTAGGGCCTTTTTTTGCCTAGACCCACAGTTACTCTTTTGTATTTGCAGGCACAGCGCAGTGCCTGCCACGTTGTGCATGCAAATGCACAACGTGCCTTTTTACTTTGCGGCGGGTGCTGCTGAAAGCACCGCCCGCCACAATGTATAAAATGGGGGATGCGCCTAGTGTGGCGGACGCATCCTAATCTTCCTCACAGGACCGCCGCTCATAAGGTGGGCGGTCCCTTTTGCTGTTACAAAGACCGTCCGCCATCGTAATAGTCCTCTCAATGTCTGTGGTTGGTGCTTTGATCTTTTAGGCGCTCGTTTTTACAAAAAAACTTTACAAATTCATAACTCCGATTCTACTGATTAGATTTTTGCCATTTTGGTATCAAATGATTTATTGACATTTACTGTTTCTTTTTATTTGGTTTGGGGATTTTTCGTATGTTGTATTGTCACTTAATTATTGATTGTGGGCTGTATAAATACTTGATATACTGCCTTCTTGTTAACCCCTTTGACGCTCATGACGAGCTCAGCTTGTCATGAGGTACGCATGTCGTACGCTCATGACGAGCTGAGCTCGTCATGTAACGCAGATTTTTTATCTCAGCGCACAGCGGGAAAACCGCTAGCGCGCATGAGGTTAAGCCTAAATTCTGCTTATGCCAAGCTAGCCAAGATTAAGCACTGTTTAATTTAGTGACTTTATGTGGTTCACCCTGCAAGGGATTGTGGCTGTTGCTTGACCAGGACTCACACACCAGTCAATCAAGAACCCGATTTCTCATAGAGAGGCATCACCATCAGCCTATTGATCCTTCTCCAGAAGCTAAAAGAAAATATTAATACAAGCAGCATGCTTGACATTACACATTGTATATAAGTTGTATATTGAGTTGATGTGTAAGATTTTGAAACTACAAATCAAACTTTTTCATAAGGAAAATATTTTTTTAAATATTATTAATTATTCGTTGTAGGTTAATCAATGGCCAAAAATATACATATAACAAAGGATCGCCTGCTTTTGCAGCTGCTTGTTTTGTGAGTGGATCCTAGATGTCAGCAGCTAAACCTAAGCCTTAGAAGAGGTGGTGGGCATCTCTCTTTAGATCAACAGCTAGTGAAAATAATTAAGAAAAAAGTCAGTTCAGTGACAGTGTGAAAATTAACAAATATTTTAGAATGTACAAAAAAGATATTGGTCAGTGGATATGCATTTCTATGAAATGATAAAGGATGAAAATAAGTTTGAAGGAATTTCGGTTTGAAAACTTGCATTATGGACACAGACATATGGATGTTAGAGTTCTGAACTTCAGCTTAAAGCATATCCCTTGATGTGCTATGTTGGTGGAGGTGTAGTGTGGACACCGGGTGACATTTTGCCACTGAAGCTAAGAAGAGCGCCATATACACAGTTTGGAAATCTGCTTACGGAAATAGTAACAGTAAACCTTGGTGCATGAAAGCTATACATTGCATAAAGTAGCACATAGAAATCTCCTTAAATAAAAATAGAGGCTACAGATATTATTTGTAGCCACTCAATGGTGTGATATAAGAGAGTTTAAGGTAATATGGCAGAAAAAGAATCACTCACCAATAAAATGCAATGGGGACAATGGTTACATAGGTCGAAAGAGTGGCTGATAAGGAGCATTAACATGTAGGTACTAGAAAAAAACAGCACTGTGTAAACATATACTTTGAGACATAAACACAGCTAGATTAAACACATAAGTTCAAGCACTAAAACATTTCAGGACCTGAAAATTATATTATGAAATGGAACATGTTACATATCCTGAAGCTGATGCATAGAGAGATCATTTTTGATCTCACTAAAGCCTTAAGAACCATCTACTGTTTGTGGAATGTCTATGAAGTCCAATGAATGTGAAATACAAGACTGTATTAAGTACCTTTTCTTTATATGCATATAATGAACAGACATTACTATCAGTTTCATAAAAAGGCAATTTTCTTGAGCATGTTGATGACATCGATATCAATGTACCATATCAAATGAACACTTTTAAGGGAGGGTTAAAGCTGAATGTGAGTGTGATGTGAGAGATTTGTGCTTATCTTGGGGAAGGAGGTGAGTGCGACATGAGTGATTATCGTAGTGTAGTCAATAGTTAGAAGTGCTTAGTTTCTTAGTTGGCCTAGCATTTGAATTGCCCAGAACAGGCAAGCCATATATAATATGTCAGGGTGCATGGTGGAGTGGATTTGTTCATCAAGGGAAGTGAGAATGATATGGGATCCGAGTTCACCTCTAGAAGGAGTCTTTGACACCTAAAACCTCTATCACTTCTTTTCTTATGCTAATATTTGTTTTAGGTCCTCCACAGGTTTATCTCCACCTCAATACATTGAAAATCAGCAATCTCCTGCAACATGATGGCATTGGACTCCACTGAGAGATAGACAATTCAGTACCCTGTAATGTTCAACAAAAAATGTAACTCCAATATCTGACTCCTCCACATTAAAGCTCATCTTCCTTTGAAGTTGGCTTTGCTGCAGCCTGGAGTCTAGGATGTGGACTGTATTTATTGAAGAATAATGTTTCTCAGATGTATGTGATTTAGGCCAGGTGAATGCTGTTTCCCTATCCTTCCCGCTTCTCAGATTTCAACAGAGGAGGTGGAAATCTCTCCTGCCACTGCAGACATTCAGTGTAAAGGTACTAATAGTAGCTTTACAGTGCTTGAGCTTGGGATTTCTCACCAACAACCCTGTGCACAGTTTGAGACCAATGAATATTTGTTGTCAGCTGAGACATCAAATTAAATCTCAAAATAAATCATTATCAATTATCCTTACTTTAGTTCAGTCAATGAGGGGATTTTAGTTGAGTTAAATGGTTTTTATTTTATTTCTTCTTGTAAATAACGTGTTTATTAAAGTATGAATTTCCAATATTCATAAGTAAAGGTTAACAATCAATAAATCGAAAAGTATTAATAAGATGAATCAATTCAATAATCGGAAAAAGCGTTAACAAAGTAAATATACAAGAGCATTCCATATTGAAACAAGATAAATGTGAATAGGGATAAAGGTGTCAGTACAGAAACCCATGAAGGGTTCCGATGAGAGAATAGGGTATAAGCATAACACTTTTAGCAGAATTAGCTGGGAAATCGTCTCAGGTCGAATAACAGCAGATCAAGAAATAAGTCAAGGCTTCTTATAAAGAGATGTCAAGAAACCTCAGTACAGTCTCCTCTCTAAGAGTCAGGCAAAAGGAATAAGTTGAGTGGAAACTCAGTCTGCTCTGCATCAAAGGTTGAAAGAACGGGCCTACCTTATCTAGAAATATGCACTACAATAAAACAGGATTTCTAACTTTGTAAAAAAAATATTATTTTTATTTTCATGACAACCAATAAGATTCCAGTGCACTCCTGTGAAAAGGTATACTCCCCATCTTCTCACCTGAGTACAATGATCTTTCAACCATGTGTCCTTGGAAGCTGCAGGCACATCCTTTCTTGATTGTAATATCAACTTCTCATGCATCATTCTCCCTGTCATCCACATGTTTTGTGGTGTGAACCTCACTATGAGTCATCCAATACAAATGTTTATTCATTAACTAATAAACAGTAGCTACCGAAAATGCAACGTGATCAGCACCTACCAAAGATCTTTGTTTTGAGCCAAGGATGGTGCGCTTTACATAGAACCTATCCTTTCACGGTTTACAGTGACCAGAAAGGCCACCTGCAAAAACCGCCGGAGAAGTGAAGTAACACAGTATAAAGGCTTAATCATAGGACTGTATTCAAATCAGAAGATTTTAACCAATTTGTGCAATGAGACCAAAAATCATTTATTTTATTTCCTGATGCTCTAGCTAGCCTTAAAAGAAAAACATCTTGTAGAATTGTTGGTGATAGTGAAAAACGACATTTCAGTGTTAGGAGCCTTCACGGTATAACATGGGTCATTACAGATGTCAATTTAATATACAAAGTAAGCCTTATTAGTGGGTTACAGGCCTATATGTATTAAGCATGGTTGCCTACTACAAATTTTGTGTTAAAAAAACTTAATTTTCAAACACAAATTTTGCAGATTGTATATTTAGTAAAGAATTCTGCAAATAATTAAATTTGCTCTAGCAACGGCTAATAATTCTGTTGTAAGAGACTTTACCCTCGCAATGTAAGGGGGTAGATACATACAAATCCTTGGACATAGGTGAATATGCTTGAGTAGAGATCCCAACATATTTGTGAATCAGGCATTACTTTTTCTGATAATGAAATTTTTAGCTCCAACATTGACAGTTTAGTATGTAAATGTAATTATGCTTACTGTGGCACAGTGTATATTTTTGTAACACTGACATTATTCTGGCGGTATTATTCAATACGTCCAATAGTTTAGGTGTGATTTCATTGCAATTCTTTTTAGTGCTGTATGCATGGTGTGTGACTTAGGTCAACGCTTTGTGCATGTAACTTTGAGCCTTGCTGACCTCAAAGCCTGAGAGCTATGTAGCACCTCTGAGCTAGCTGTTTCTGTGGGTTCTGAAATAGGAACTCAAAGCTCAGAACTGCAACATTCCACTCAGGATTTGAGGTGCTGAAGGATCACTACATCTGAGATAGAACCGGTCTAAATGCTCCTATTTTGTTTGCTAAGGAATCCTGGGTTTGAGGTTATTAATGTAGGGCTCCTGATGTTTAGGAGCTGCCCATCCTGATTCTCGATAGTGGTGACATGTCATGACTTATGAGATGAGGCACTGCTGACATGTGCTGAAAGTGAGTCAGCCTTTACTACTCTCTTTCATTTTGTTTGGAGAACTCCATTGGAAGGCATGCGTTTCCTGGCTTTCTTCACCTTTTTCATCTTCCTCTCCCTTAATACTTTGAATTTCTCCCTGCCTCCCGCCAACCCTTTATCCTACACCACCAATCCTGTTTCATGCAAGAAAGTCAAATTGGAAATGGCTTCCTTGTGTCATGGCCTATGGTCATGCATGCATCATGGCATGTATGCACATGTGCCACAATGCGTAGATAAACAAACAAAAGGAATACACCTCAGTTGGATACAAGGTTGAGGTTTTGTATGGTCCCTACAATGGTGGGGAGCGCACTGTGTGCTTTAAATACCTCTCACACACCAAAAGGGCCATAGATGTCATGCTTCATCATAGGGGTCTTCGCATCCCTCTACGGAATACGGTGTGCTGCTAACCAACGGCTACGCGGGAGCATTGATGTAATCGCTATGTGTGGTGTTTGAGCGTTTAAATAGTAAAGTGAGTGGTAGGGTCAGATGTGAATTGATAAGTGAATGTTAAAAAATACCATGCACATGAGGGCTAGAATAATTTTAATATATCTATGTGCTGGTATTGCTAAAAGGGGTGTAGTGGAGGTCTTTTGTATTTAATGCACATGACCTCCTGTGTGCGTCGACATGTTTCGAAGCGTAAAGCTTCTTCTCCAGGACAGTGTGCACAGATCCCCACCTTACTCACATCAAGATGGTGTAGTGCTGTTAAATTGCAGGCAATATTCTATGACCGTTCCATTCCTGTGCATAACCAGTTGTATCACAGAATTTAGGCAGAGCTCACTGGTTTAGTAGGCGAAACTACTGCCTAGGGTCACGCCCAGGACCCCGACGTGGCAGGAACAGGAGGGGGAACAATGTAATCTAGCAGACAGGAGACACAGAAGATTCCCGGGTCGCGACGAGGAGCATGACTGACTCTCTCCAGAACCAAGCCTCCACCAGCAAGAGGAGAACCTAGTGGTAAATATAACAACTTTCGAACTAAAAGAGACCTAAAAGGCAGTCCTTGAGAAGGGCTTAGGCTTGGTGCCCACTAACAGACTGGACACTTTCAAAATCCATGCAGAAATGCAGAAATTCGTATGAAAATTAAAACTTCAAGCATTATTCAAATACAAGGTGGATGGTTCGCCCACACTCACAGACACAGGTCTGAGGCTAAAATCCACATTTACTTCACCTGACGCTACCTTACCAGTGGAGCTACTGGCTTTTGAAAAAGCAGTGATGACAGACCTAGGTCAACTGAATACAGACAACAGTGGCGTCTTTCACAACACCAGCAAATTGGAGAAAGAAGCCATCCGCCATCTTGCTGATAACAAGGAAATTATCATTAAACATGCCGATACGGGGGGATTGTGATTCAGACATCATCATCATATGACCAGGAATGCCGCAGACTCCTGTCAGATAGAAGGAACTACACCATCTTGCAGGAGGATCCAACTGAGTCATTACAAATCAGGATCATGGGAATGGTGGAAGAAGCTCTATCACACGACTGGCTGTCCAAAAAGGAGGCAGAGTTTCTGGTCCAGAAATCACCTAGGGCTCCGTATTTTTACAGCATTCCCAAGATACACAAAAACCTGGAACACCCACCATGGAGACCAATAGTCTCGGGCATCGGTTCCATTCTGGAACCTTTGTCAAAATTTGCTGACGCTTTTCTACGCCCTCTGGTCCAGGAAACAGATACCTATCTGAGAGATACAAAAGCGATACTCCAACTATTACAACATCTAGCTTTTGACCCGGAGAAACAACTGCCCCTGAGCCTGGATGGAGAAAGTCTCTACACCAGTCTACCCCATGAGGAAACACTCAAATGTATTGAAGACATTCTGTTCTCAGAACCATGGAAATACCAGACTCCCAGAAACTTTGTGATGGAATGTATCACCCTGGCACTCACAAAGAATTTCTTTCAGTATGAAAGAACTCTGTACTTACAGAGACATGGGACCAGCATGGGGAGCACTTTTGCTCCCAGCATGGCTGGTCTCTATGTCCACCATTTGGAGAATAGCAAGATTCTCCACCAGAGTAACCCCTACAAGCAGAACATGGAAATGCTACATTGATGATGTGCTGGTAATCTGGGAGGGTGACAATCAATCCATTGAGCAATTCATCGAGTGGCTCAACGCACAGAACCCCTTCCTAAAATTTACCAGCACCTCATCCCGTGACCAACTGGTTTTTCTGGACCTTAACATCAACCCGGACAAAGGGAAGTTGAAGACAACCACACATGTCTGTTAAGGTATGATAGCTTCCATCCATGCCATCTACTTGATAATCTCGCTTACGGTCAGTTCCTCCGCCTCAGACGTAACTGTTCCAACCTTAGTAACTACAAGGCACAAGCAACAGACCTAAAAAGCACTCTCAAATCTAAAATACCCTACACCCATCATAGACAGAGCAATGAAAAGAGCTCGCAATAACAACAGGGAGGTGCTCCTGCAGAATAAGATTAAAAAAAGACCCTAACGCAAGACCAATTTGAGAGTTCACCTACAGCACTCACTCCAACCAGATTTCGAAAATCGTGAATAAACACTGGAGGACCCTTGTGTGTGGCGACTTACACTTAAAGAAACCACTATTCGCTCATAAGAGGGGCAGAAATTTGAAGGACATCCTGGTCCACACTCGGCCCCGGACAACCCAACCTGTAAAGTCGACTGCTCAATGGGTTCACCATCCCTCTGGCAACTGTAGAAGTTGCCATCTGACCAAGAAACGTAAATGGCTAAAATTCCGGAATGGCAGCGAATGGGAGCAAAGGAAATTCACCATCCGCAATAGCCGCAATGTTGTGTACACGATCACATGCCCATGTGGCCTCGAGTTCATTGGCATGACATCAAGACCAGCTGAGATCAGAATTGGAGAACATAAAAGTAATGTCAGATGTAAGAAGAGCATGACAAAAATGGCGTCCCACTTCTTATCAGAAATCCATACAGTGAATGACCTAAACTGGACAATAATAGAACAGCTACCCTGAGAAAATTGGCTTTTTGAGAAGGAGCAACGCTGGGTTTTTCGCCTGGGGACCAACACCTATGGATTGAATGATGATGTTCTGTGGAACCAATTCAGTTAGAAACTTTTATGTATCCACTTCCCTTAAGGGGACATTATTTTCAACTGTAATATCAACCATTCAGTTTACACTGCCCAGTGATATGTAATTTTAATTATCTAAATTCTTACTGACTTCTGCTTGCCATTAGCGGTGCTCCAACCATCCTTGAGATGGGATAGTTAAAAATGGATAGTATGTTGTTTGTGGATAATTATTCACTTAGTTCCACCTACTCAACCAATGCTCTCTGCTTAAATTCTGTGATACAACTGGTTATGCACAGGACTGGATCGCTCATAGAATATAGCACAAATTCATCATCATACCTTTTTGTTTGGTGACTAATAATGACTAGTGGATTGAACATCCGATCTTCCAAAAATTCCAAATGTCCACTGTTTCACTCTCTATTTGTAATCATTTTTTTCTGCTGTGTTCATCAATCAATCAATCAATCAAACAAATTTGTATAGCGCGCTACTCACCCGCTAGGGTCTCAAGGCGCTGGGAGGGGGGGGGGGGGTCACTACTGCTCGAACAGCCAGGTCTTGAGTTGTTTCCTGAAGCAGAGGTGGTCCTGGGTCAGCCGTAGGTGGGTGGGGAGGGACTTCCATGTCTTGGCCGCCCGGTAGGTGAAGCATCTTCCTCTGGCGGTGGCTTTGCGAATTTGTGGGACGGTGGCGAGGGCGAGGCTGGCGTATCGGAGCTGGCGGGTGGGTGTGTAGAATGTGAGGCGGCTGTTGAGGTATTTGGGGCCCATGTCATGGAGAGCCTTGTGTCCTTGGGTGAGGAGTCTGAACGTGATCCTCTTGCTGACGGGGAGCCAGTGCAGGACTTTCAGATGGGCAGAGATGTGGCTGTGATGGGGGATGTCCAGGATGAGTCGTGCCGAGGCGTTCTGTATGCTCTGGAGTCTTTTCTGGAGTTTGGCTGTGGTTCCAGCGTAGAGAGTGTTCCCGTAGCCCAGACTACCCCAATCCTCAATAAATTGTGTTGATTTAAATAATCAAGCCTCATTGGGACACATTTCTTTCTGCCACCTTATATATCCATCAACTTCAAAAACATATGTTGTTTCTGAACAGCCATACCGCCCAATGACTCCGCACACATGTGCAATACAAGGGGCAGGTCAGCGCTCTAGTTTCCTTAAAACCGCACCAGAAAGCGCATGTGTGGACAAGCCTCGTCTCTTTCAACACAGTCGCAGAATGGACTCCATGGCCCGTAACTGTTTCCGGAAGCATTAGGAATCACCCCATCTGGCAAGTATACTCCACCCTGGCAGTTTCTAATTGACAGACAATCATCCAATTAAAGAGAGTGTTTGTACAGGTCCCGCCGCGCTCCACATTCAACCATGGAGCCGCGGATGGGACAGTCTCGGAAGGTAGCACCGCCAAAGTAGTAAGTACGGCATAGCCGATGAGAAAACCACGAGAGCTCCACCACTGACACTAAGTGAGTACTGTCCTAAGCGCTAACTGAAGACTGTGTATTTCTTCTTTTTTGTCTACTTACTCTACAGAGTGCTATTAAGCACTGGGTCCCTCCGTCAATCAGGCTCATGATGCCATTGGTTATTTTGTAGCAAGTATGCATTTTTTCCCCTTTACCCTTCAAAAATTGATCTTTTAACAACCACAAACTACCAAGTCAACCAGTGGATTTATTATAGAGTGTGTGCTTTATGTTGAGTGTTCGTGTGTCTTGTATTTGTCCCGCTTTTTTACAGGGCACTGCACCAGATGGATTAGGATGACAAATATGTCTAGAGAGTGTACATTCACTTTTATAGGTCGCTAGCCCAACATGATGGATGCCACGACTAAATATCCCATGTACCCCTTGTTTTCCCTGTGTTCTTTTTCCAGGTCCTCATTGCAGGCACTAATGCTTTGGAATGCAATGATAGGCACATTTTGTCTATTCTTACAAATAAATTGCCTGTAATTTACCGGCACTACACCATCCTGATGTGAGTAAAGTGGGGATCTGTGCACCCCGTCCTGAAGAAGAAGCTTAACGCTTCAAAACATGTTGACGCACACAGGAGGTCATGTGCATTAAATACAAAAGACCTCCACTACACCCCTTTCAGCAATACCAGCACAGATATATATTACAATTATTCTATCCCTTATGTGCCAGGTATTTTTTAACATTCACATATCAATTCACATCTGACCCTACAACTCACTTTACTATTTAAACCCTCACGCACCACACATTACGATTACATCAGTGCTCCTGCGTAGCCGTTGGTTAGTAGCATGCCAGATTCCGTAGAGGGATGCAGCATGCTACTATACTGAGACCCCTATGATGAAGTATGACACCAAGGGCTCTTTTGGTGTGTGAGGGGTATTTAACCCCTTCGCTGCTCATGACGAGCTCAACTCGTCATGAGGCAGGGTTGAGCTGTGCTTATGACGAGCTGAGCTCGTCATGAACAATGGGAATTCACCAAGGGCCAGCACACGAGGGGAAAACCCCTAGCAGCCAAGGTGTTAAAGAACTCAGTGTGCTCCCCACCATTGTAGGGACCATACAAAACCTCAACCTTTTATCCCACTCCGGTGGATTCCTTTTGTTTGTTAAACTATAACCGTGGAGATCGAATCCACTTGTCGGTCCAGGTGGACACTTCCTCTCTCCACTCCCCTTTTTATTATACTTAACAATGCGTAGATATGCATTGCCATCCAGTGGTGGCCGGCACAGCTCTCAGGTGGTGAGGCAGGCACAGGTGCAGGGGCAGTCACGCAGGGGGGTGGGGCAATGCAATTTTTTTTTTAATTAAACACTTACCTTGCTGCCGGGTCCTGCATCTCTGTTCCTGCTCTCCTTCGTCAGACTCCGGGAATGGGAAGCACAACCAGGCTCCCCTGACCAATCACAATACTGCAAAGCAGCTTTGTGATTGGTAAGCACCCAGGCTCCCCTGACCAGTCACCGCACTGCAATGCAGCGTTGTGATTGGTGTGAGCGTCGGGGTTTGATGCTCAGCCACGGAATGGGGGCATGTTCTCCAAGCAGGCTGTAATGCAGCCTGTTTGGAGAACAGGGAAAGTGTGCATGACTTTTTGGCCGGTCCCAGAGGGCAGGCCTAACAGTCATGTTCACTTAGGAGTGAGCAAACCCCTCCTCCCCTGCCCTGCTCCAAGAGCAGAGCATTCTTGCATGCCCACAAAGAAGCACGGAAACATAAAATGATAATAGCTCAAAGTTATTATCTTTTTAGCTTTTCTTTATTTACACGGCTTTAAAGCAAAGGGGCAATGCTACTGTTGCCATCCATCTGGAATAGGCTTCTTTTAGTAGAAAACACAGTTCAAGACAGTTGGGGGGATATTTACAGTGAAGTGGCCGAGCACGTCGTTAGCCTCCTTGGCTTAACGCTGCACTCCCCCACTTCAGAAACTCAGGGCTGCACCATATTTACAAGAATATGGTGCCGCTGTGCTTTTCCCTCAGCGCTGGCACTAAATTTAGCAGCCTAGCACCAATGCAGGAACCCTTGCACCATAGTGCAAGGGTGTCTGCAAGGAGGGTAAGATTGTTTATGTGCAGGAAGGTCACCCTTCCTGCACATAAACAATCATTAAATGGCGTTTTGTAACTTTTATGTGTGCTGCTTAATGCAGCGCACATAGAAGTTGCAAAAAGTCATTTTTCTTTGGATTGTTTATGTGCAGGAAGAGATATCTTCCTGCACATGAACAATCATTGGTGTTTTGCTTTTTCTATGTGTTCTGCACAACACAGCACACATAGGAACCGCATAAACGAGGATAAATAAAGCATTTCCACTCGTTCCACCTGTTAAAGACCAGGGGGCATATTACCAAGGGCCTTATCGCCGCTTTAGCATGACTTTTTCCCGCTAAAGCGGCGATAATTTTATCGTCCTATTACCTAGCTGTCGCTAACACCAGTTAGCGACCGCTAGTAGGAGATAGCGACCATCTTGGGGCCCGCTTTGCATGTCAGCGATATTTATCACTAATGACATGCAAAGTGGGCGTGCCAAGATGTTAGCGACTGGAAACAGTCGCTAACATCGCTATCTCCTATTACCTACTTTTGGAAATATTCGCGCTAAGCGCGAATATCTCCAAAGGCTAACGCCTGCCCAGAGCAGTTCTTAGCCATGTTATCCAATGGTAGGTGGACTTCATGGCTAAGAGCATTAGTTTGGTAATGCATGAATATCGCTGACTTTTCAGCGATATTCATATATTTCGGCCGATTTTTAACGCTTTTGAGATAAACCTTGATAATAGCAAGGTTTATCTGCGATAAAAATCAGCGGAGCTCGGCGATAATAATATTGCCGCTAAGCCAACATAGCGATAATTTTCGCTAGTTGTTGGTAATATGCCCCCATGATTTCCCTGGTCTTAATTTTGGCACTGTCTCCTATTTACGCCACCCTTGTAAATAGGGGTCTGCATCAAAATCAACGAGTGCTGCGGTGGAACACTCACAGCAACACCCCTTGCCCTACTCTGTAACGCCAAGTACAGCGTGAATGGGTGCCTTATTTATAAGGCAGTGTTAAGCTATGTTAAGTGACTTAATTCTGCCTTGTAAATAATGCGAAACCCCTAACGACACCACAACGTCACTAAACTTGATGTTGTGGTGGCAATAGGGGCTTGTAAATATACCCCCTGGTTGTATCTTGATACATGCACATGAGTGGCTTAGACAATATTTACTGGCATTTTATACAGAAGACCAATTGCCTTTCCCAATGCTTGTTGTAGGAGGTTCAAAGTGTCAATGTATTCGATGGCTCCCCAAGCTCCTCTTTGATTTTATCTTTGCCAAGCCTACTTCTGAGAAGATCGTCCTAATTTGTGCATTTTCCTTTTGTCCATGCCTTCCTCCATTTAAGCCAAAGCAGTATGTTTGCCTGTGTGTAAGATTCCCTTGGTGCGGCAGACTATTGTGCTTGTATTGACTAGACAACAGCATCTGCATTTCTGAATGAGCTTTTGTGAATCTCTAATTGGCACGTGTTGTATTATTATGGATAGTCGGAAATTGCGTTGTGAGTCCCTCCCTAAGTGCACATGAAACATACTTTGTAATGCACAAAACCTTTCTAGGAATGATCCTGGAAAGCTATAACTAAGGCGGCTTTCCTGTAAAATGCTTGGAAACTTTATTACATACTCATTCCCTTAAAGGAGGAGACCTGTAGGCGAAGATTTACAATTTTATTTGAAGAATCCTCTCCCGTTTGTCCGAGAGCGAAATTTTGTGTAAAATATTTGCTAAAGTTCAGTGGATGTAAGTGCAATATTTAATGGGGTTCGCACGTGTTGCAATCAATATTTTGCAATGCATTCTCAGAGAACAGTCTTTCTCATTTTTCCCCCCAGATAATACTGTAGCCCTGTGACTGTAAACTCCAGCTGTTCTCTACGTTTCTTTATTCGTTTACTTCGACTTTTTCATTTTCGTATTATGTTTAACGTATTTGATGGTAACAGATGTCCTGCAGATGTGATCTAGAAAAAAGTAAAATATAAATCATTCCTATGTGGCTTTTAATCACTTCTCATCCATCATCCTCATCCAATAAGTGTTCATTCCATTGAGTCTCGAAGTGAACATATTCATCACATTACTCACTCTATTTAGCTGCTTTAGTCTCAGAATCATAGCAAGTTATGTATTTTAACTGCTTGGAGAATAAGGTCACCTGGGTCATTCAAAGAGTGCTATCACTCCGTCCCCTGACAGTGAAATGGAGAGCGGCTTAAATTAAAGCAGAGGTTGATTCCTGTGAGTCTGACGCTATTAATTTATTTTCATTACCTGTTACCTAATGACTGCCATAAAATTATGTACTTTGAAGCAGAAACAAAATGACATTAACCTGAGAACATTTAACAGCAATGTCTCCATTGGAAATGATGCTTAAGACTTATGGCTTTGATCCCTAGCACCACCACAGCCCGATGTCGACAATGCACTGCTTTAATCAAGGAAAGTATTAACAACTGTCACCCATTCAAAATTTCACCCGTAAAAGAAGAGCTGCTACAATGAGATCGTACGGTGAAGTGTTGGTGAAAAAACCAATAAAATCTTGTGTGATTCCTGTATTTCACAATCCACATTTGTCATCCACTGCTTGATTGTAACTCTTATTCATGACATTTGGAATCTATCCATTGCTCCAGCTTGTATACATTTGATTTGTCTGGAAGTTGGAAAAATATGCATAGATGGATGTGTCCAATTCTTATTCCTATGTCCAGTTGAGGGAATTCCCTCTCCGGAATTTTATTGGAGAGTCCAGTTGTTGACAGTGAAATCCAAAAATTCAAGTTTGATCAGTTAAACGTCTTTTGTCCCATATTTATAGATGGATGTCCCATAGTTCTTTACTTCAGGATCACAAACCATTAAGTAGAAGGAAATATATTCCAGTAGTGATGCAATCGCATGAGAACCATAGATTGGTTGCATATACTCTTGCCATTAGATTACCTAACACATCCAGTTATCCATTCAATCAAAGAGGCCAATGCCTGTCAAAAAACACTTCGCCAAAGAGGACTTTTTCTGATGGTTTTCCTGCTCTCCCTGCACCAGTGCCTGTGCAGCATTCCTGCTCCACGAACCACCTGGTCTCAATCCAGCGCTGTTCAGTCTGAAACTGAATATCAAGTGTAAGCACTGCCACAGTTGCACTAAAGTCGCTGCCTTCTGAGCATCTGTCTCCCCCCCCCCCCTATTCTTAGCATTGAACCGCTTCATAACAATAGAACTGAGGATGACTGATCAGCACATGGCCCCATTCATCAATTCAGTCCCTTACCATCGCCAGAGACCAAATTGTGGACGCTGGATGTTATGTGATGTGCTGCCTCTCTCACACACCTGACAGTCTGTGGGAATCGAGTACCCCCACAGTGGCTTCATAAAAGCTGTTCGTTGGCCAGCAGGGTTCGCTTATCTTTTCAGACCCACCGCAGCTCTTGTTTGAATGATCATGATTAAGCCCACATAGGGGGCAGGACATAAGCAAGCAGGAACATTCTGTGAAAACCTAGTATCCCTTGAAATGTAATGTGCTTGAGAGGACATTTATGCCATGTGAATTATGGGGCCTGTTTGTAAACTGCATTTTGCAGTACATGTATTAGTACTACAATAGTACTATCAATGTGTATGACAAAATGCTATTTATTCAGGTCTGACTGTGAAGTTTCCGCAAACGTAAATGTATGTTTTAGTAGGAAATGTGGGAGGGACAGAGAGGGTGTACTTATAACCAAAGGAGAGTGGATTTGGGTGAGGTAAGGAGGGGTGTATGGAAGCTTAGGGAGTGGTTTAAGGATGGAGATGCTCTGACACACAAAGGAGTAAACCCATTGCTATTTTCAAACTTCACCTCTAAATTTCCTAAGGCCAAAGAGGGTCCCAAAACTTGTAGTAACTTGCTCCAGATTAGAGCTGGAATAAATCCACACACATGGGTAACCACTGGTACTGCAATATCCGCCAATAGAAAATAATATAGGCAGGGACTTAAAATAAAACCACATAGGAAAAACTATTATGTTATATTAAATGATTTAAAAAACTTAAACAGATCAATAACTGTAGTGTGTTGCAAAAAATAAAATTTAAAAATAATGCATTCATACAGTCAACCAACATAGTAATTCACAGTATCATTCAGTACAATATTAACATTACTCAGGTGAGTCCAGAACTCCTGTTGCATCTTGCGGACTGGGCAATAAATAAGCGGTCAATGGTGACCAGACATCTTTGGGCCTGGATAGGGCTGGGAGTTCCTCGGCATAACATGCCAGCTGATCTCTACGGAACACCAGGTCCTTAATCCATTCCTCACATTACAGCGCACGCCTGTGTCCCATGTCTGAGCCACTTTCCCTTTTGCTAGTCACAGGGCATCAGAACCAGCCGTCTATTCTGTGGTTTTAGGCACTTCACCAGCCCCAGCAAGCAGATCCGGGGGGAGCAATCTAATGTCTCCTTCACCATCTTTGTTAAAGCTTGCGTAACCAACACCCAGAAATTGTGTACCTTAAAATAATCCCAATCCAAAAGGCGAAAACCAGCTCCGTGTCCCACACCGCCTACAGCTAGCTACCTCCCCCAGGCCATACCTGTGAAGTTGAAGGGGAGTGTCGTACAGTTGTTGGAGGTATTTAAAGTGTATGATGTGTAAATTACAGTTAGCTGTTAGACATCTGGTCATGTCACAGCATAAGTTCCAGTCATCTTTGTCAAGCGCCAGCCTAGTGTTTGTTCCCAGCGTGCCCGTGCCGGACTGGTGGTAGGCGCTGTATTGGCTTGTAAGGTATTGTATAGTCGCGTAACCAATTTACCTCGTGATGGCCCTGACAATAGTGTCTGTAGAGGGGTTAACATAGCTGTTGCTGCAGGGTGCCTATCGTTAAACACTTGTAGTGCTTCACACAGCCTGTAATACGCGAAGACTGACATTGTATCAGAGCTGTATGGGTCACCTAATTCCGCCAAGAAAATGCAGTTACCCTCTGGAAAGATATCTCCCATTGTAACTAGGCCCATTTTTGAGAGCATGTCCAAAGTTTTTTTTCCTGGGTGACTGAGAGTTTAGGATGATGCGCTATTAGGAGAGCCTAGGCATAAACAAGCCGTCCACCTGCACGCCTTGACATTACCCGCCACGCCTGCGCTGGACACATGTCTCTAAATGGGTGAGAGAGCTGTGTCTTCGAGATAAGGTCCACCAAGGGGTTCGGAGCCATATCATCTGGCTCTACCCCTACATGCGGAATAAGCAGGGGAGGGAAGAACTAATAGTGTGCAAATTGGGCTTGTGCACACAAGTAATAGAAGTATAGGTTAGGGGCAGCAAATCCTCCCCGCGAATATGGCCTTGTCAGTGTCCCCCAGCTACATCTGGAGGCCTTGTTCGCCCAGATCAAGTGTAATAATATCGAGCGGAGTCGCAAGAAGAAGACCTTCATTAATTTGATAGGGACATTGGTGAACAGGTACAAAAACCGAGTGGGTATGACCATTTTTATTACTGCTATTCTGTCTGCTAAGGAGAGAGGCAAACCCAACCATCTATTCACTTGATCCTCTGTAGTGGACAGGGCCTTGCCATAATTCTCTTTCAGCACTGTCTCTGGATCCGAATGCACCCAGACTCCAATGTATCTCACTGGCTCCGTCACACATTCTAGAGGGTACTCCATCGGGAATTGTAATGTGTTCGGCATGAGGGGAAAGACATAGAATTTCCCCCAATTGATTTTAATCCCATATAAATTGTGAATTTGTGAATGGGTTTGCAAATATTTTTGAAGAGAAGGCAGTGGTACCAGGGATCACTGCCTGCCCTTAAAAAATAAATCTGCAAAGTTAAAACATTTTTTTTTAATGCATCCAGTTTTCCTTTAAGGATACCGGGCTGCATTAAAAAAAAAAACTGCTTTATTAAAAAAGCAGTCACAGACATGATGGTCTGCTGACCCCAGCAGGCCACTATCCCTATCCCTGGGAGTGCTAGCCATTCCCAATGGGGTCTCAAATTGCAACAGCCTCATTAATATTCATGAGGCATGCAATTTGCGAACCCATTAGGATTTCCAAACAGTGTCTGAGACACTGTTTTACATTAAGTTTAGCAAGTTTTCAATTTTGCACAATTTACAACTCGCTAAGCTTAATGGTCGTACATATGGCTCCTAATTCTCAGTAGATTTAGAGGTACAAACCTTGCTATATATATTGAGAACACAAATAATATATTGTATTAAATAAACCACAGATTAATGTCATTGCATAGCAATTACTGTTTGAGGCAATATATCTGCCTATATTTAAAGAATATTTTGTTCATTTATTAACATTTAGTCATGGACACAGCTAACAATAATATTGCATACATTCTTGTGCATATTTTACTTGCATTGATCTACAAATTGAAGAAAGAAAAGGCTGATTTAAAAATTACGCTCTCTTATCGTAATCATTTATATTTGAAATATATGACCTTGATATCAATTATAAGAAATGATGTCATTGGTAATTGTGTTACATAAAAGATCACATGCAGCTTGGTATATGAGGTTTTTGACTATGTTAAGATTTAAGTAGCCCTCTTACATCACAATACATCACATATATTTTTCTCATGTGTAAAGAAGGAGATAGGCTTGAAATTACCCAAAGTTAAAACACATTTTAAAACAGTTGAGAGGTAAATACCTTTTTACCGTGAAAAAACATGTTGAGGCATATTAGCAAGAACCTCGTTAACATTATCCCAGTTTTAGCGGCAGGAAACTGCCACTAAAACGGCAATAATGGGCTTGCTAATATGTGTTATAGAATTCCAATAGATGCCCAGGTTAGATGTGCAGGACATCTAACCTGGGCTTCTAAAGAAATTCTATAATGCATATTAACAAGCCCATTATCGCCGTTTTAGCTGCAGTTTCCTGCCGCTAAAACAGCGATAATTTTAACGAGGTTCTTGCTAATATACCTCGTTATTTTTACTTTCAAATATAAAATAATTAGTGGTGTTTTCTTAGTGCTCAGATAAGAGTAAGAGATTCCTGTTAATCACTTACAAATGTTGTCTCGAAGTTTGCAGTCCGTGTCAGACTCTTTTCAGTGAGGTACATGCAGTCATGGACTACTAGGTCCATCCGTGATGGTCAAGGTCATTTGCCACTGGTGTCCCAGAGTCCTTACTACTATAAATAAATAAATCCGCATTTTTAAAGCACAAACTTCTCATCCTATCGGGTCAAAAGGCGCTGGGGGCCATTATGGAAATTAAGTGAGCTATTGCCCAGAGTCATATGGTGCTGAGCTGAGCTCCCACCGGAGCCAGGGATCAAACCGTGAACCCTGTGCTCCAAAGTCAGCTGCGCTGGACGCTGCACCACACCTCTCCACCTATGCTTCTCTAATCCTAGTGAAACACCACCTTTACACACTTGTCTCTCATGGTAGACAGCCACAGCCTGTGCAGGTAAGAGCTGTGGGCGGAGATGGGGGAGGCGATTTCGACGGACCACTACGAGGGCAAATTGAGGGGCATATTATCAAGGGCCAGCGATAATTATTGTTGGCGTGCTTAGTGACAACGCGTTTCCCCAGGGCAATACAAATTCCAGAGATAGCGAGGTTATCGCCGTTTTGCAGGGAACATCGCTGGTTTTCCAGCAATGTTCCCTGCAAAACGGCGATAACCTTGCTGATACGACCCTGTGGTCGTATCAGCATAATCCACCCCCTATATCAAACATAGGTAAGTCAGGATTTTAGCAGTTAGAGTTTGGCGAAAGAGGACGTTTTCGCCAAAATCTAACGTCTGTTAAAATCCTCTGGGCTACCTTGTAAATATTGCGATGTGAACATCAGCGATATTTGCAAGGTATTCCATCCGCGGTATGCCCAGTGACGCCCACTTTGCATCTGATTAGAGATGCAAAGGGAGGCGCTGGGAAATAGGGTGCTAACATGCGATTATGTATGTTTGCACCCTCTTGTAAATAGGGCATTAGCTTTATCTAAGTTTTTTGGGCTTTTTAAGCCTCAAAAGCGGAGATAAAGCCCTTGTAAATATGCCCCTTTAAAAATAATTCATTTTCCCTCATCATTGTCTGTCGAAATTCCCCCCACCTTGTCTCACCGCTCTTACCTGCATGGTCCATGGCTGATGGTAGAGGCAGGCTATGCCTATGACTCTGTTCACACGATAGATTAGCATAATGCCACAGCCAAAATACAAATTCGGTCACCAGATTTAGTTGCAGTGTGGTACCAAGGGCAGGATGCATGCCCATTCACCATGCAGGGAATATTCCATCACAAAAGTCAGGTTTATCACCTCATAAATACCTTCATAAGTATTTCAGTAACTAGTACCCTGCTCCGTCTGAGATGAGTTTCCTAGATCCTGCCACCCCTTCAGCGCATCTTGATCTCTCCTCCCTGAATGTTGTGGTACAGGGCATCATCTCATCTGAAAAGATGTGGGACATCCCAATTTACATTGACCTTCCACTGAGGTCGTCTTAAGAACCCTCCCCATAACCTCTTGCCCTTAGACCTGAAAATATAATATATTTAGGAATATATGTTTCAAATGTTCTGGGAACCAGGAAACACACACAAGATGTAGGAACTAATTAAACCATCTTCTTTCACCTTAAATGAGCATCTGCTGCACTCAATTCAAATGTAAATGTGAAGTTCAGTTTGGTCAACCTTTTTAATATCACAGGATACTTGTTATACCGTTTGCATGTATAGTGCTAAAATTACAAAGGTTTTGCATCTCCTAAAATATTCCAGCTGTTTTAAAAAGTGGAAAAATAAAATGTTAACGCTGATAGGTTAGTTTCAGTCTATATTTAGGCAAAAAATATGCTGTATGGCAATAGAGATGAGAGTGAAAGAAAATGCCATTAACACTCTGGTTTTGTTTTCCACAAGGTGTAAGATCCCTGGTGCCAAGGATGGCCTCACCATTAGGATTTTTGACCCCCCACTTCCTTGTCTCCCTGTCACTCTGAGATTCTAAGAGTTTGCAGAATTGCCTTTACAGAACACCCCCAAAGTCTAGAAAACAGACAAACCCCATAAACTATGTTCAATGGCTTGGCGTGCTATGCATAGCCTTTTAGACATGTGCGTTTTTTTCGTGTTTAGACTGTGGATGTACTGTGCTCTGCTTCCAGATTCAGATGTTCACTACAGCTGACAGGCTAAAAACAGTATGTAAGAGCTTTATAAGCAATGGCTTGTGGGCCATAACAAGGACAACCAGGAGACTTTAACCTGGAGAACCAGGGAGCCAGGATGCTAAGGAACAGAAAGAAAAAACGTCCTATGGGAGTGAACAGGGGTAATTAAGGCTTTGGGACCAACCCTTTCTTTTTGCCCCTGCTTCACAGATTGCCCTAAAACTGTCCGGGAAATCACACACAGACACACAAACACACTAACACTCCATGTTAACACATTGGCATTTCGGTGGTTTGTGTTATTCTTAATACATTGGTGTTGCATACGTATAGATAAAAACCTGGATTTTCAATCTCCCAGACGAATATGTCATGGCCGCCATCTAATTCTGCTTATGTAACTGATTGCATACTATCAAACCAGCGCCAGGATGCTCCTTCCTGAGCGATAGTTGCGCTCTACAAATACAATTACAAATTACAAATTACAAATACCACTTAAGCTGTAATACGACCGGCAGGGTAACATTTCCATCTTACCAAGAGAAATGTATGACTATGAAGCAGTGAGACTGTTATCTGTGAGTGAATGTTATATTAATACTGAGAAGGAAATTACCACCAGAACAAATAAAGTGTCTTAGGGCATGCTTGACAAATGTAAATATCAAGGTATTATTGAAATTCAGGAGTTGTTCTTTCTGAAGTGTACATTTCTACGCCTGCCAGTGCTGTAGGTACTACCTAAGATTCATTAAAATGCCAACAACCCTCCTGGTAGACCTATTGTATCTTTGATAGGAAGCCTTCTAGAAAACACTTTGAAATATGTAGATCACTTTTGAGGACTTTTCTTACTACACTCCAATTGTACATGCTATTCACCTCCATACTCAGTGTATTCAATTTGGTACCCATACTACATTAACTATAACTCACTACTTTACCATAAGCTGTGTACGCACAAAATATATGATTTGCAATGTTATAACTATTGTTGTAACTATTGATTTTAGATGTTATAACTGATATACTATAAGGATATAAGCAGTTCATGGAGTAGGCACGAGATATAGTGAATGCAGTGAGGCTACTGAGTTGAACACACTATGTCTGGAGGTGCACGAGGTATAATAATTTGAAAGTGTTGTGTTAATTATAAATTAAAATTATAGGTATAATTTTAGAAGTTTACATTTTTGTGTGCTTAATATTTTGTTTATCGCTAAAGAATAAACAAAGTTATAGTAAGCTAAAGGTGATGCACAAATTATGAATTCAAGCTATTACTAAAAAAATTAAGAATTGTTAATATTTGTGTATTTTAAGTTTGATGTGTATAGAAAGAAGAAATAACGTTTTCCTAACTATAACAAAGGTTTAACCTTTGTTTTTTTCATTGAATTTCAATGTTTAAAAAAAAAATGTATTGAAGAGTTTATTATCATTGCGTGTAGTGTCATTAAGTGGAGTGTGGTACAGAAGTGTGGAGGGGAGTGTCATAAAGTGTACTGTCGTAGAGTGTAGTGTCGTAGAGTTGAGTAGAGTGTTATGTGGTACAGTGGAGCAGCGTACAGTGGAATAGAGTACTGTGGAGTGGTGTAGAGTGGAATGGCATTGAAAGAAGTGTTTTAGAGTATTTTGTGGTACAGTAGAATCGTGTGTAGTTGAGTGGCATATAGTGGAATAGCATAGAGTGGAGTGTTGTGGAGAGGCATACAGTAGAATAGCATACAGTGGCGTTGCAATCACTGGAGTGGCATAGAATGTAGTGTTGTAGGGTAAAATAGCATACAATGAAGTAGCATAGAGTGCAGTGGGATAGAGTGGAGCGACGTAGAGTGGAGTGAGATACAGTGTAGTGGCATATTGTACAATAGCGTAGAGTGAAGTGGCGTAAAGTTGAATAGCGTGCAGTGGAGTGCCATTGAATGGAGCAGCATAGAGTGGAATAGCATAGATTGTAGTGGCAGCAGTAGAGTTTTATACAGTGGGATAGCGTAGAGGGGAGTAGTGTACAGGGATCAGAATAACGTGCAGTGGAATAGACTGATGTAGCATATGTGGAGTGGCGTAGATTTGAGTGGCAAAGAGTGGAGTGGTAAAGAGTGGAGTAGGGTAGAGAAGAGTGGTGTAGAATGCAGTGGTGTACAGTGCAGTGTTGCACAATTCCAATTCTCTATATTAGAGTGGCGCACATGGAGTGACGTACAGTGCAGTGACATAGAGAGGAATAGCATAGAGTGGAGTGCCGTAGAGCCGAATTGTGTACAATGGAATAGTGTAGAGTGGATTGGCATACAGTGCAGTGGTGTACAGTGCAGTGGCCTATTACTTACCTATCTCTAAGACCCTAACTTAGAACACAGCAAAGTGTATTAAAAAATATATGGCTGCCTTTTAATTTTGCAAAGTCAGCCATTAGCTAATTATATACTGCTTTGTCATCACTTGTACCACTATTACCACAAAGTTACTGGGGTATACTGTGACTCACTATATATCTAAGGTCTAGATACATTATTCTTATGCGATACCCATGCATCACGCATGGTCTCCCATAGGCAACACAATACTTAAGTCAGATTTACAAAGTAACGCAAGGTTATAATGCTTGGCCCTGATTTGCTTGGTAAATTTTGAAAAATTCAAGGCAGCACAAATCACTGCCTTGCATTACTGTGCACACCATATTGGACATTTCTGGTAAATTTCAGGTACATCCGTACACCTCGCCACTCTATGCCATTCTACAAAACGCCACTCCTCTCTACGATATTCCACTGTACACCATTCCAGTATACCCTACTTCATTCTCTGCCACTCCTTCCCTACACCCATCCACTCAATGCCACTCCACTCCACTCCACTATATGGTAGTCTACTGTACTCCACTCCATTGTACGCCACACAAGTCTATGCCACTCTGCTGTTTGCCACTCCAATTAACACTACTCCACTCCATTCTATTCCATTCCACTGCATGCCATTCCATTCTATGCTATTCCACTGTACGTTACTGCACTGTATGCTACTATATTCTACACAACTCCACAGTATGCCACTCCACTGTATACCACTCTACTTTATGCTATTCCACTCTACGCCATTCAACTCTACACCGTCCCACTCTGCACAACTCTACTTTTCGCTATTCCTCTGTATGCAATTCTGCTCTACGCCACTCCCCTGTATTCTATTTCACTCAACCCCATTCCAGTCTGCGCCACCCCACTGTATGCCGTTGCACTCTATACTACTGCTCTCTACGCTATTCCAGTCCATGCCACTCTTCTGTATATCTATGTTATACCACTGCATGCCACTCTAAGCCACTCCACTCTATGCTATTCCACAGTTTGCCACTCCACTGCACTCTCATCCACCCTAAGTCACTCTACTATGGGCTTAATTATGAGTCTGGCGGTCCGAGTACCACCAAACTTGTGGTGGCGCTGCTGCGGTCAAGCCACCACAGCACCGGTGGTTTGACCACCCCATTAGGACTTGAGCAGGCTGACTGCCTTGGGACTGCTGCCACAGTCAGGGAAACCCTGGTTCCCAGGCAGTGGTGTGACAGTCAGAGGCTGTAATATGTTTGGCTGGACTGCCATGGTCCTCTGACAAAGGGGGCCTCTGTACCCTGTGTATGCACACATGGGGTCACAACAAGTGCCTCCTTGTGTGCATGCACACTAGTTTCTCAGCAGCATGGACGTTACAGTCTGTGAAATGCAGGAACCTTGCGCACACTTTTTAAAGAGGCACCGCAGCGGGAACCACCTGCCCCCAGTCTATAAACAAGACTACAAATCCACGGGTGGGTGAAAGTGGGTCCTGCAAATGTAGGGGCATGGCAGTGTCAGGCTGCCTGCCCTGCCCAGCCAGAAGTCATAATCGAGCATTAATTATCACTCTAGTGTATGCCACTCACCTCTATGCCACTCCACTGTACGCCACTCCACTCTTTGCTATTCCACTATATTCTACTCCACTCTCCGCCACTCCACTCTTTGCTATTCCACTCTATGCATGCCACTTTATGCTACTCTACTCTATGTCACTCCACTGTATACTATTCCACTCTACCCGACTTCACTGTACACCACTCCAGTCTAGGCTACTCCACTGTACGCCACTCCACTGTGCGACATTCATCGCTATTCCACTCTATGCTACCTCACTGTACACTACCCCACTCTATGCTATTCAACTATATACCACTTCACTCTATGTCACTCCACTCTACAAAACTCTACTGTACTTCAACACTCCACTGAATGCCACTATGCTCTTTGCCACTGTATGCCACTCGACTCTACAACACTCTATACCACTGCACTCAACCACACTTTACGACACTGTACTATACGCCACTCACTCTGTTAATACACTGTATACCACCCCACTGTACACTACTCAGCTCTACACTATTCCACAGTATGCAACTCCACTCTATGCCACTCCACTCTATGATTTGATTTGATTTGATTTATCCATTTGTAAAGCGTGCGAATGCCCGGAGGCGTCTTGGCGCTGTGACAGACTGCAAACTTCTGAGACGGGCAACCTAGATAACCGCAGTGAATAGCCAAGTTTTGACTGATTTTCTAAAGGACCCCAGAGATGGGCTATTTTTTTATAGATAGAGGCAGCCGGTTCCAGGCCCGTGCTGTGTGCACCAAGAAACTTCTTCTGCCCCAACAGGTCCGTCTAAATTTCGGGACTCTGATTAGTTTCAGTTGGCTGGATCTAAGAAGTCTGGCCGGTTCGTACAGTTTCAAGTGGGTCTTCAGGAATTGTGAGCCTGATCCCTGAAGCGCCCTATAGGCCAGGCACAACGATTTGAACTGCACCATTTTTACTATTGGGAGCCAGTGTATGGTTTTTAGTTTGTGGGCAATTGGCTTATATTTAGGCATGCCAAGCACCAGCCTTGCGGCTGCATTCTGCAGGCATTGTAGTTTGGCTAGGATCTGTACTCTAGCCCCGGCGTACAGACCATTCCCATAATCTAACCTCGACAAGGCTAAAGCTGTCACCACTGTCTTTCGTGAATCCTCTGGTAAGTACGGCAGTATTTTTTTTATCATCTTTAAGATGAACCAGACTGTTGAGGCCAGTTTGCTGGCTTGGGCATCAAATGAAAGTTTGGTGTCAAGAGTAATGCCCAGATTTTTCACTCTTTCTGACGGATCTGGACAGATGCCCAGGTTATCAGGCCACCAGGCCGGGGACCATATATTTGCATCACCCCCCAGTAGCATCACCTCGCTCTTGTCCCCATTAAGCTTTAGGCAATTATTCAGCATCCACTGGCTAACCTGTGACATACCCAATTTAAATTTTTCTGCCGTCTCATTCACATCCTTGCTGATAGACACCACTATCTTGGTGTCGTCGGCGTAGGATACTGGAGTAAAGCCACAACCCCATATAATTTCTGCCAGTGGTGCAACATATAAATTAAAAAGGGTGGGGCTCAAAGAGGAGCCCTGAGGAACCCCAAATGGTTAACTAAATAATTTGGATTTTTCCTTTCCTAGTTCTACCGAGAAAGTTCTGTTCCCTAAATAGGATGCGAGGAGGGCACAGGCTGAGTCATGGAACTTTGTTTCTCTCAGATGGTTCAGGAGAGTCTCATGGCTGACCGTATCGAAGGCCGCCGATAGGCCTAATAGAACCAAGGCGGCCTTCCCTCCATCATCCAGCACACTCCTGAGTTCTTCCACCGCCATGAGCAGTGCCGTTTCCGTTCCGTGTCCCTCACGAAAACCAAACTGAGAGTGATCCAGCCAGTTACCCTCCGCCAGATATCTAGACAGCTGTTTATTTAGAAGTTTCTCAGGAATTTTTGCTGCGAAAGGAATCCTGGCTATGGATCTATAGTTGCCTGGTTCCTTGCAATCTAGATTCGATTTTTTTAAGAGTGGCATCACCGATATAATTTTCCAGGCATCTGGGAAAGTACTGGTTTTTAGGATTTGTGAAAATAGTTTTTCCAATAACGAGCTCAACTGCTCTGGGAAGAGCTGCATCACTTTAGGCGGACAGGGGTCCATTGGGCTGCCTGAACTAGTGGAAATCACCTCCTTCAGGATTTGATCTGCTGTAGGCGGAGTAAATTGAAACAATGGGGTTTGTGCTGACCGCTCAGCTATTTTTGTTGGGTAAGAAAAAACCTGAGCTGAGTTAGCTGAGTGGTGGGTCTTGAAGGAATCGAAGACCGAAGATACCTTGTTAACAAAAAATTCACCCAATGAGTTACAATAATCTGAAGCCATTGCCTCCGTACTGTTATTTTCAATTTTTTTTTTTACAGTGGCCATACTACTTGCATACTCTATGCTATTCCACTCTCCTCCTCTCTATGCCTCTCCTCTCTATCGTGCCACACCCTATCCCATTCTACTCTATGCCACTCCACTCTATGCTATTCCATTATATCCTCGACGCTACTCCATGGTATGCCACTTCACTGTGTGCCACTCCACTGTACACCACTCTAAGGTCCTTCCATTTAGTCTACACCACTCCACTCTACACTGTTACACTCTACACTATTCCACTCTATGCCATTCCACTGTATGTTACTCCACTCTAAGCTATTCCACTCTATGGCACTCCACTCTATGCCACTCCACTCTACGCTATTTTGTTGTACTCTACTCCATCTACACAACTCCAGTTTATGATGTTCCACTGTACAACCCTCAACTCTACTCTAAGGCAGACTATGTAACTCCCTCTATGCCCCTCCACCCCAATTTACTCCACTCCACTCTATGGCACAGTACTCCACTCTACTCCACTGCACTCCACTTCTCCGCTGTATGCTACTCCACTCAACGCCACTCTATGCCATTGAACTCCAAAACACTTTATACCACTATACTCTACCACAGTCTATGACACTCTACAATACGCCACTCTACTCTACACACTCAACTCCACTCTATGCCATTACACTCCAAGACACTTTCCAACACTGTACAGCATGGCACTCCACTGTACACCGTTCCACTCTATACTATTCAACTGTACATCACTCCACTCAAGGCCACTCAACTGTACGTCACTCCACACTACACCACTCCACTCTAAGGCCCCTATGTACAAATGACAATGAAACGATTATGGGTAATGCCTCTAATCAGTAAGGTTGAGCCCACGTAACCCAACAAACAACAACAGTTGCCAATACTGATAGCTCATTCAACTAGAAACTGCAAAAAGGGACAAACGAAAACAAATCAATAGGACCCTTAGTGAATTTTTTCGACCAATTTAAATTGGATATTTATTTTATCTATTTTTCCCTAGCAAATGACTCAATAATTACAAGCACATGAAAAAACGAAATGTCACAAGGATTTTAGCAAGACAAAGGGGGGTTGCCTCAACATCAGTGAAAAACTCTCATTGCCATACTACCACACATACTTCCACACATTGCAACTCATGCGTGGAATTTGTGAGACAAAGACAAAGACAAACATATACAGTACAATGAATATTAAATCTTGCCCACGTCAATGGTGGAAAAATAAATTTGGGCCAATATCAACAAGAATATTTTGGGCAAGCCCAAACAGTGTAAGAGTCACAACAATGTTGCTGCTATACCTTCCGACAATGTGAAAATATATACAAATTCAGAAAATAATTCAAACAGAGGAGCAGAAAAAGACTCTTTGATACACTTGTTTGGTAAACGAAAAAGGTTGACACATTTCGAACTCATGTTTGAGGGGTTCTCATCAGGACCATAGAGCTGTAAAAGAAAAGAGAGTAATTCTCTTATATTTCTCTCTATGAAAAATCATGCTTTCTCTTCTAGAGCATACTGTGGAAAGGACAGAGAAAGAAAACAGAAAAATAGACTCAAGAAACAAATCTAACTTGCAATGTGCAGTACATCTGGTTGACATTGTCTGATTGGTAAATATAATGTGTACTCACAGAGGGTAGAAGTGGACCGCATCACTGTTGGTTTGTTCTAGTTTATGTGGTCAGTGGACGGACTCTGGAGAAATGAAATGCGAGGGGAGTATTTAGTCCTAAGTTTGAAAAAACGGTTACGTTCTAAACCGGGGGAATGTTTAAATTCTCACTTAATGGTAGCCTGTGGATCCTCACACCGTACCTGACTCCACAAACAAGAAGTGAAAGACAGTGCAAAAGGGCACACAGGAAAATGAGCTCCATCATACAGAGGACCTTTGGGAATCTGATGTACCGTTTTTGCTGTTTCCACAAGAACATTGGGGTACTACTCTACAGACTGAATACGTAGTGCACGATATTTGCCACATATGTGGTACTGCACAATATCGCAATGAGGAAGGGTCTGCAGAAGATCCCCATAGAGCCTGAGTCCAACTCTGAGGATTACTTACCATCATTACTAATGCAGCAGGAGGGTACACATGCAGCAGAGGGATGTGCAAAATGCACAGAGATAAACAACAACTATTTCTGATGTAAGAGCTATCTAGAGAATCTATATATGAGGCATCACACATGATGGTAGTGCTTGGTGCACAAATGAGTGATCACCTTTTATTCAGCTGGCCACAACATAGTTGCAAATAAGGATCAATTGCATCCTTGTGCATGATACATAGTTGAAATGAGAACAACAAAGAAAATAAGGTGTAATATGAAATAAGGCAACTCATCCTCCTATGTTTATGGAGTCTCTTCTTACATCTATTTGGGTCGGGTGGTTTGTCAGCAGCCCTGGGTTGTGGGACTGATGAGGACTCATTGTCAGATATGTGGCAGCGTGAACACCTGGCATTGCATGGCTTGGGCACGGATATGCCACTGAGCCTATGCCCTCTTTGCTCTCTGGTGGGGCCAGGATATTGGGGATGCAGAGAGTGTGGGTCTGGATGTTCTCCAGTGTGGTGGTGACCAGCATTAGCCTTCATGAAGCTTCCGGGCAGCAGTGTCTGGATGTTGACAGTCGGCCTTGCCAGCATTGATATTGCGGCTGCCAGCTGGTTGATGGACCAGGTCAATGTGTCAAATTGGGCCAGGTACTGGCTGTGCCTCTGACGCTGCAGATGGTGCTCAATCTCCTGAGCTGCTAGCCATCATTCATGCCCTTTCTCCATGTTCTGCAGTGACATAGACATACGTTGTAGTGTAGATCCTATATTCCCAATAGGCTATACAACATAGATTTGACACAGGACTGAGGTCAGTATGTCTCTATAGAGTATACTAAACTTAATTGTGTGTGTGCCAGCTAAGGTCACTAGAAACTTTCTCGAATAAACATTGTCTCTCACAACTGCATAAACATGACAACTTTGTTTCCTCTAGGACCGGAACAAGATCTTCAGAGTCGTGGAAACAATAGATAACTATTTCACTCAGTCAATCGTGCATGCTTCGTTTCTACAGAGTTGCATAGAAATAGAGACGGGCATTTCAAAAAAAGGGGTTTATTCAACAGTCTTATTTCTCATGCAAGAGATATGTACTGCTACAATCGTTAGACAGAATGCGAAGTATAATGCGTACAGCGTAAACAGTAATATAAAATAATACTGTAATAGCATTGTCTGTTGCTATGACATATATAAAAATATATACATAAATAACACAGGCTAAAATACTCAACTGGTGCTTCTAAAATACACCTACCCCAATGTAGGTTTAGTTTTGACAAGAATTGCCAAAGGTTTCTCTAGATTCTAATCAGCTCCATACTTTAGAATGAGAGAGTTGGTATCTCTTTTACAGGACTCGATTTCTCAACACCCTGCAAGGGGAGTCAGAAACACTGGAGCTTGATTCTCGGCAGGAGGATGACAGCGTCTAGTCAGTGCGTCAGCTGGAGAGTTGGCTTCCTTCAGCACTTGCTGTAGCGAGCTGCATCGTGCAAGTAGGTAGTCGAACTTCACCGAAACATACTGTGCTTTGCTATAGCAAGTGGTATATTTATACCTTGAAGGTGCTTAGGAATGCCAGTATTGACGTAAGTGTCGGGCATATGAACATCATGAATGAGCACCTAAGGAATAGATGTTTATACCTAATAAATGAGTTCTTGGAGAAATCAATATCCAGGCAAGGAGTCTGGTTTTCCAAGGAATCATTGTGACGTAGATGAACGGATGGAAGTAGCCATGCCTGTATTTGGGTAGCATGGGCTATGTCTAAATGAGGACTGAATTACTATGCCCATATAAGGGCAATGTGAATTGTACCTATAAAAGGGCATGAATCAGGAAAATGCATAAGGAATCTAAATCGATACACAACACCCACTCCACTTTCGTATGTGTGACGTTACTAAACATGTTTAAACAATCTAAAACATATCTACACATAAAGTGCTAAAACCCCTCCAAAATACATAAAAAAGGCAACGGAATTGGTTGTAAGCATAAAAAATGCATAGGTGCTGTGCACATTAAAGCAATGTTTCATTCTAAGCACATATTTACATTTGAATGCCAAATGAATTAAGCATGAAAATATACATTTATGAAATGGCTCATGAATACAGAAGAAAAAAGCCGAAACCATTTCATGTCAGATTACATAACACTGTTTGTTTGTGGAGGGGCATGGCCTGGCGGCGAACAAGATGGCTGCTTAACACTGAAGCGCGCCTGGGGGTGCTCCTAAAGCCCCGAATATCTGCCACTTAATCTTGCTGCAGCACCAACCTAAGAGCGTCCCCCGACTCGCTGAGAGCTCCGGAGTCGGGTGGTACGCTTAGATCCTCCCTGACACGCCGGACGGCTCGGATCCGCCGATCGGCAACTTTGAGGCCTGCGGGGCCTGTTCACGGCCTGAAGCACAGGCCTACATTTTCGGCATGAGCCGGCCCGCGAGGGTCGAGGTGCTGTGGTTGGTAACCCTACGATGGGTGGGCTGGTTGTCATCCCTGGGCGGCCTGTTCAGTCGTCACGCACATCCCCAAAGTTTTCGTTTTTATGGGAGACAGGCGCTCTGCTGGTTGGGGTACTCTGGGTCACATTGACCTGAGAAGCAGGGTAGCAGGGTGGGGGGAGGGAGCGGGGTGTTGGGGGGGATAGTTGGTTGTTTGATCTATGTATTTTGCTTTTTGCAGAATTGTGTTCGAAGGGCTCCAGTAGTAGGGTTGACTGACATGAGGGGGGTGGGTGGTGGTGGGGCAGGGCGAGTGTTTTCCTATTGTTTGCTATTCATGCACTATGGCACATACATCGAAGACTCGGACGATTAGCATCTTATCTTGGAATGTCAATGGTCTGCAGAACAAAATCAAACGCACCATGGTCCTTCAATACCTCCACAAACATGCCCCAGACATCGTTTTCCTCCAGGAGACACATCTAGTGGGAAACCATTATAAGGCCCTCAATAGATTTGGATACACACTGCAGGCACATGCGGGCTAAACTTCGGGCTCCAGGGGGGTAGGGATCCTGGTGAAAAACTCACTAGCACTAGTAGTTAATCGCAAATGGTTTGATCCACTGGGGCGCTATGTAGCTATCTCCCGGTGGTGGGAGGGCTACACGATCAACCTCTGTTCGGTTTATATTCCACCACGGTTGCATGGCACTTCAGACCTGGGGAAGGTGCTCTTAGAATTTACAGATGGAGTCCTGATCATGGGAGGGGACATGAATGATGTGATGGTAAGGGAGGTAGATAGGTCAGGGTCCCCATCTGATCGGGGGCGGGACATCAGCTTAGGCTTGGTGGACCTCTGGAGGGCACATAACCCACACTTTCGACAGTACATGCACATCTCTGCAGCTCATGGGTCGGGGTCCAGGATTGACTATCTCTTCACGCAGGTGGGGCACATGGGGCTCTTTCACAACAGTTGTCATAAAGCCAGAAGAATATCTGACCACTTCCCGGTGGAAATGCAGATGAGAGGTCCCATGCGAGATGGGTCCACCCCTCCTAGATTGGGTGCTTTCCTATTTAAAGATCAGGAGTTTCAGGAGCGGTTCGGAGATCGGGTTGAGCTCTATTTTGATGAGAATGTGGGCCCGGTTAGGTCTCACTGTACTGTCTGGGAGGCTTTTAAAACCATAGCTCGAGATTTTGTGCAGGCTTAAACTGGTAAGAGGAGGAAGGAAAAACAGGCTCAGGTCGATGGTCTAGAAACTGAAATTCAAGTCCTGGAACAGGCCGGGGGGGACACCCGGGAGCAAGAGCTGGACAATTGGCACACACTGCGCCTCAAAGAGAAAGAACTGAGGGATGTGCTGACTGACCAGGGACGGTCTCAAGCTCTTGCCATGCAGCGGCAAATATATGATCTTGGGGACAAGGGAAACAGGATGATAGCTTGACTAGAAAAGAGGGATAGACATCGCAAGTGGGTCCCGAGTACCCAACGGGGCGACGGGGCCATGAGGGAGGCCGGAGCGGCAATAGCTGAGGCGTTTGGGCAATATTATGAATCCATCTATCAATCGCACACCTAGAAACAAGAATGGGAGTGCGCTGCCTTTCTAAGTGATATACCCCTCTCGGTATTGACCCCGGAGGATAGGGACCTTTTGGATTCTGACATTAAGGTGAAAGAGGTAGAGGCGGCCATGAGCGACCTGCAGGTAGAAAAGGCCCCGGGACCCAACGGGTTTCCCGTAGAGGCGTTCCGGTGTGTGTCGGGTCAGATTGCCCCCCACATGCTGAATATGTTCAACGCTGCCAGAGAGGACGGGTTGCTCCCGAGGGACCTTTGGTCAGCCACGATAGTTGTAATTCATAAAGCGGACAAACCAGAGGATTTGTGTAGCTCCTATAGACCTATCTTCCTTCTTAAGTTTGAAACCAAGGTTCTTAGCAATGTTCTGGCCACCCGGTTCGGGCGGTAATCCAATCCTAGATTCATCCATATCAGTCGAGCTTTATGCCCCATAGGAACACCAGGCTTAACTCAAGGCACCTGTTCAGGGTGCTCCAGGCGGTGTCCACTTGTCCTGCGGTGCCAGCGGCTCTCCTGTCATTGGATGCCCACATGGCCTTTGACGGAATATGCAAACACAACAGGTGATGGACCGAATGTGGATCAATGTCACACACTCACCCCAGTCCAAAGATCTGGGCCCAAATCCATCATTTTTTTGGACTCCACACCACCCTGAGTTAGACAATGGCGATATGCAAATCAGCTCTGATCCTGTGCCCCATGGGAACAGTCCAGTCCGAACTACAAAAGCCATGTCCTTCCCAGAACGGAATCAAGCATCCGAGGACCGGACCGGTTTTGAGGTAACACCTCTCATCAGCCCGGCTAGCTTGACTCCAGTGGTGTGGAGTGCCTGGGACCCACGTCTGGGCATCCCCAGCGCACTTAGGGCGGAATATGCAAACACAACAGGTGATGGACCGAATGTGGATCAATGTCACACACTCACCCCAGTCCAAAGATCTGGGCTCAAATCCATCGTTTTTTTGCACTCCACACCACCCTGGGTTAGACAATGGTGATATGCAAATCAGCTCTGACCCTGTGCCCCATGGGAACAGTCCAGTCTGAACTACAAAAGCCATGTCCTTCCCAGAACGGAATCAAGCATCCGAGGACCGGACCGGTTTCGAGGTAACACCTCTCATCAGCCCGGCTAGCTTGACTCCAGTGGTGTGGAGTGCCTGGGACCCACGTCTGGGCATCCCCAGCGCACTTAGGGCGGAATATGCAAACACAACAGGTGATGGACCGAATGTGGATCAATGTCACAAACTCACCCCAGTCCAAAGATCTGGGCCCAAATCCATCGTTTTTTTGCACTCCACACCACCCTGGGTTAGACAATGGAGATATGCAAATCAGCTCTGACCCTGTGCCCCATGGGAACAGTCCAGTCCGAACTACAAAAGCCATGTCCTTCCCAGAACGGAATCAAGCATCCGAGGACCGGACCGGTTTCGAGGTAACACCTCTCATCAGCCCGGCTAGCTTGACTCCAGTGGTGTGGAGTGCCTGGGACCCACGTCTGGGCATCCCCAGCACACTTAGGGCGGAATATGCAAACACAACAGGTGATGGACCGAATGTGGATCAATGTCACACACTCACCCCAGTCCAAAGATCTGGGCCCAAATCCATCGTTTTTTTGCACTCCACACCACCCTGGGTTAGACAATGGCGATATGCAAATCAGCTCTGACCCTGTGCCCCATGGGAACAGTCCAGTCCGAACTACAAAAGCCATGTCCTTCCCAGAACAGAATCAAGCATCCGAGGACCGGACCAGTTTCGAGGTAACACATCTCATCAGCCCGGCTAGCTTGACTCCAGTGGTGTGGAGTGCCTGGGACCCACGTCTGGGCATCCCCAGCGCACTTAGGGCGGAATATGCAAACACAACAGGTGATGGACCGAATGTGGATCAATGTCACACACTCACCCCAGTCCAAAGATCTGGGCCCAAATCCATCGTTTTTTTGCACTCCACACCACCCTGGGTTAGACAATGGCGATATGCAAATCAGCTCTGACCCTGTGCCCCATGGGAACAGTCCAGTCCGAACTACAAAAGCCATGTCCTTCCCAGAACGGAATCAAGCATCCGAGGACCGGACCGGTTTCGAGGTAACACCTCTCATCAGCCCGGCTAGCTTGACTCCAGTGGTGTGGAGTGCCTGGGACCCACGTCTGGGCATCCCCAGCGCACTTAGGGCGGAATATGAAAACACAACAGGTGATGGATTGAATGTGGATCAATGTCACACACTCACCCCAGTCCAAAGATCTGGGCCCAAATCCATCGTTTTTTTGCACTCCACACCACCCTGGGTTAGACAATGGCGATATGCAAATCAGCTCTGACCCTGTGCCCCATGGGAACAGTCCAGTCCGAACTACAAAAGCCATGTCCTTCCCAGAACGGAATCAAGCATCCGAGGACCGGACCGGTTTCGAGCTAACACCTCTCATCAGCCCGGCTAGCTTGACTCCAGTGGTGTGGAGTGCCTGGGACCCACGTCTGGGCATCCCCAGCGCACTTAGGGCGGAATATGCAAACACAACAGGTGATGGACCGAATGTGGATCAATGTCACACACTCACCCCAGTCCAAAGATCTGGGCCCAAATCCATCGTTTTTTGCACTCCACACCACCCTGGGTTAGACAATGGCGATATGCATATCAGATCTGACCCTGTGCCCCATGGGAACAGTCCAGTCCGAACTACAAAAGCCATGTCTTTCCCAGAACGGAATCAAGCATCCGAGGACCGGACCGGTTTCGAGGTAACACCTCTCATCTGCCCGGCTAGCTTGACTCCAGTGGTGTGGAGTGCCTGGGACCCACGTCTGGGCATCCCCAGCGCACTTAGGGCGGAATATGCAAACACAACAGGTGATGGACCGAATGTGGATCAATGTCACACACTCACCCCAGTCCAAAGATCTGGGCCCAAATCCATCGTTTTTTTGCACTCCACACCACCCTGGGTTAGACAATGGCGATATGCAAATCAGCTCTGACCCTGTGCCCCATGGGAACAGTCCAGTCCGAACTACAAAAGCCATGTCCTTCCCAGAACGGAATCAAGCATCCGAGGACCGGACCGGTTTCGAGGTAACACCTCTCATCAGCCCGGCTAGCTTGACTCCAGTGGTGTGGAGTGCCTGGGACCCACGTCTGGGCATCCCCAGCGCACTTAGGGCGGAATATGCAAACACAACAGGTGATGGACCGAATGTGGATCAATGTCACACACTCACCCCAGTCCAAAGATCTGGGCCGAAATCCATCGTTTTTTTGCACTCCACACCACCCTGGGTTAGACAATGGTGATATGCAAATCAGCTCTGACCCTGTGCCCCATGGGAACAGTTCAGTCCGAACTACAAAAGCCATGTCCTTCCCAGAACGGAATCAAGCATCCGAGGACCGGACCGGTTTCGAGGTAACACCTCTCATCAGCCAAGCTAGCTTGACTCCAGTGGTGTGGAGTGCTTGGGACCCACGTCTGGGCATCCCCAGCGCACTTAGGGCGGAATATGCAAACACAACAGATGATGGACCGAATGTGGATCAATGTCACAAACTCACCCCAGTCCAAAGATCTGGGCCCAAATCCATCGTTTTTTTGCACTCCACACCACCCTGGGTTAGACAATGGAGATATGCAAATCAGCTCTGACCCTGTGCCCCATGGGAACAGTCCAGTCCGAACTACAAAAGCCATGTCCTTCCCAGAACGGAATCAAGCATCCAAGGACCGGACCGGTTTCGAGGTAACACCTCTCATCAGCCCGGCTAGCTTGACTCCAGTGGTGTGGAGTGCCTGGGACTCACGTCTGGGCATCCCCAGCGCACTTAGGGCGGAATATGCAAACACAACAGGTGATGGACCGAATGTGGATCAATGTCACACACTCACCCCAGTCCAAAGATCTGGGCCCAAATCCATCGTTTTTTTGCACTCCACACCACCCTGGGTTAGACAATGGCGATATGCAAATCAGCTCTGACCCTGTGCCCCATGGGAACAGTCCAGTCCGAACTACAAAAGCCATGTCCTTCCCAGAACGGAATCAAGCATCCGAGGACCGGACCGGTTTCGAGGTAACACCTCTCATCAGCCCGGCTAGCTTGACTCCAGTGGTGTGGAGTGCCTGGGACCCACATCTGGGCATCCCCAGCGCACTTAGGGTGGAATATGCAAACACAACAGGTGATGGACCGAATGTGGATCAATGTCGCACACTCACCCCAGTCCAAAGATCTGGGCCCAAATCCATCATTTTTTTGCACTCCACACCACCCTGGGTTAGACAATGGCGATATGCAAATCAGCTCTGACCCTGTGCCCCATGGGAACAGTCCAGTCCGAACTACAAAAGCCATGTCCTTCCCAGAACGGAATCAAGCATCCGAGGACCGGACCGGTTTCGAGCTAACACCTCTCATCAGCCCGGCTAGCTTGACTCCAGTGGTGTGGAGTGCCTGGGACCCACGTCTGGGCATCCCCAGCGCACTTAGGGCGGAATATGCAAACACAACAGGTGATGGACCGAATGTGGATCAATGTCACACACTCACCCCAGTCCAAAGATCTGGGCCCAAATCCATCGTTTTTTGCACTCCACACCACCCTGGGTTAGACAATGGCGATATGCATATCAGATCTGACCCTGTGCCCCATGGGAACAGTCCAGTCCGAACTACAAAAGCCATGTCCTTCCCAGAACGGAATCAAGCATCCGAGGACCGGACCGGTTTCGAGGTAACACCTCTCATCTGCCCGGCTAGCTTGACTCCAGTGGTGTGGAGTGCCTGGGACCCACGTCTGGGCATCCCCAGCGCACTTAGGGCGGAATAAGCAAACACAACAGGTGATGGACCGAATGTGGATCAATGTCACACACTCACCCCAGTCCAAAGATCTGGGCCCAAATCCATCGTTTTTTTGCACTCCACACCACCCTGGGTTAGACAATGGCGATATGCAAATCAGCTCTGACCCTGTGCCCCATGGGAACAGTCCAGTCCGAACTACAAAAGCCATGTCCTTCCCAGAACGGAATCAAGCATCCGAGGACCGGACCGGTTTCGAGGTAACACCTCTCATCAGCCCGGCTAGCTTGACTCCAGTGGTGTGGAGTGCCTGGGACCCACGTCTGGGCATCCCCAGCGCACTTAGGGCGGAATATGCAAACACAACAGGTGATGGACCGAATGTGGATCAATGTCACACACTCACCCCAGTCCAAAGATCTGGGCCGAAATCCATCGTTTTTTTGCACTCCACACCACCCTGGGTTAGACAATGGCGATATGCAAATCAGCTCTGACCCTGTGCCCCATGGGAACAGTCCAGTCCGAACTACAAAAGCCATGTCCTTCCCAGAACGGAATCAAGCATCCGAGGACCGGACCGGTTTCGAGGTAACACCTCTCATCAGCCAAGCTAGCTTGACTCCAGTGGTGTGGAGTGCTTGGGACCCACGTCTGGGCATCCCCAGCGCACTTAGGGCGGAATATGCAAACACAACAGATGATGGACCGAATGTGGATCAATGTCACAAACTCACCCCAGTCCAAAGATCTGGGCCCAAATCCATCGTTTTTTTGCACTCCACACCACCCTGGGTTAGACAATGGAGATATGCAAATCAGCTCTGACCCTGTGCCCCATGGGAACAGTCCAGTCCGAACTACAAAAGCCATGTCCTTCCCAGAACGGAATCAAGCATCCAAGGACCGGACCGGTTTCGAGGTAACACCTCTCATCAGCCCGGCTAGCTTGACTCCAGTGGTGTGGAGTGCCTGGGACTCACGTCTGGGCATCCCCAGCGCACTTAGGGCGGAATATGCAAACACAACAGGTGATGGACCGAATGTGGATCAATGTCACACACTCACCCCAGTCCAAAGATCTGGGCCCAAATCCATCGTTTGTTTGCACTCCACACCACCCTGGGTTAGACAATGGCGATATGCAAATCAGCTCTGACCCTGTGCCCCATGGGAACAGTCCAGTCCGAACTACAAAAGCCATGTCCTTCCCAGAACGGAATCAAGCATCCGAGGACCGGACCGGTTTCGAGGTAACACCTCTCATCAGCCCGGCTAGCTTGACTCCAGTGGTGTGGAGTGCCTGGGACCCACGTCTGGGCATCCCCAGCGCACTTAGGGCGGAATATGCAAACACAACAGGTGATGGACCGAATGTGGATCAATGTCACACACTCACCCCAGTCCAAAGATCTGGGCCCAAATCCATCGTTTTTTTGCACTCCACACCACCCTGGGTTAGACAATGGCGATATGCAAATCAGCTCTGACCCTGTGCCCCATGGGAACAGTCCAGTCCGAACTACAAAAGCCATGTCCTTCCCAGAACGGAATCAAGCATCCGAGGACCGGACCGGTTTCGAGGTAACACCTCTCATCAGCCCGGCTAGCTTGACTCCAGTGGTGTGGAGTGCCTGGGACCCACATCTGGGCATCCCCAGCGCACTTAGGGTGGAATATGCAAACACAACAGGTGATGGACCGAATGTGGATCAATGTCGCACACTCACCCCAGTCCAAAGATCTGGGCCCAAATCCATCATTTTTTTGCACTCCACACCACCCTGGGTTAGACAATGGCGATATGCAAATCAGCTCTGACCCTGTGCCCCATGGGAACAGTCCAGTCCGAACTACAAAAGCCATGTCCTTCCCAGAACGGAATCAAGCATCCAAGGACCGGACCGGTTTCGAGGTAACACCTCTCATCAGCCCGGCTAGCTTGATTCCAGTGGTGTGGAGTGCCTGGGACCCACGTCTGGGCATCCCCAGCGCACTTAGGGCGGAATATGCAAACACAACAGGTGATGGACCGAATGTGGATCAATGTCACACACTCACCCCAGTCCAAAGATCTGGGCCCAAATCCATCGTTTTTTTGCACTCCACACCACCCTGGGTTAGACAATGGCGATATGCAAATCAGCTCTGACCCTGTGCCCCATGGGAACAGTCCAGTCCGAACTACAAAAGCCATGTCCTTCCCAGAACGGAATCAAGCATCCGAGGACCGGACCGGTTTCGAGGTAACACCTCTCATCAGCCCGGCTAGCTTGACTCCAGTGGTGTTGAGTGCCTGGGACCAACGTCTGGGCATCCCCAGCGCACTTAGGGCGGAATATGCAAACACAACAGGTGATGGACCGAATGTGGATCAATGTCACACACTCACCCCAGTCCAAAGATATGGGCCCAAATCCATCGCTTTTTTGCACTCCACACCACCCTGGGTTAGACAATGGCGATATGCAAATCAGCTCTGACCCTGTGCCCCATGGGAACAGTCCAGTCCGAACTACAAAAGCCATGTCCTTCCCAGAACGGAATCAAGCATCCGAGGACCGGACCGGTTTCGAGGTAACACCTCTCATCAGCCCGGCTAGCTTGACTCCAGTGGTGTGGAGTGCCTGGGACCCACGTCTGGGTATCCCCAGCGCACTTAGGGCAGAATATGCAAACACAACAGGTGATGGACCGAATGTGGATCAATGTCACACACTCACCCCAGTCCAAAGATCTGGGCCCAAATCCATCGTTTTTTTGCACTCCACACCACCCTGGGTTAGACAATGGCGATATGCAAATCAGCTCTGACCCTGTACCCCATGGGAACAGTCCAGTCCGAACTACAAAAGCCATGTCCTTCCCAGAACGGAATCAAGCATCCGAGGACCGGACCGGTTTCGAGGTAACACCTCTCATCAGCCCGGCTAGCTTAACTCCAGTGGTGTGGAGTGCCTGGGACCCACGTCTGGGCATCCCCAGCGCACTTAGGGTGGAAAATGCAAACACAACAGGTGATGGACCGAATGTGGATCAATGTCACACACTCACACCCTTTGACAGCATGGAATGGCACTACATATATGCGGTCCTGGCCAGAATGGGCTTCGGTGATACTTTTATGGCGTGGGTGAAGCTTCTTTACACAGCACCGCTTGCGAGGGTCCGCGCGAATGGTACCCTCTCCAGGGAGTTCCAGTTGGGTCGAGGGACAAGGCAGGGGTGCTCGCTTTCCCCGACGCTCTTTGTCCTTGCCCTCGAGCCGCTGGCGGCTTGGGTTAGAACTGATTCCATAGTTCGAGGGATTGATCTAGGAGGAGGCTGGGAGGAGCGTATCTCGTTATACGCAGATGATGTGTTGCTTTATGTACAGGAGCCTGTGGTCTCCATCCCGCGACTGATGCTATTGCTGGCATCGTTCAGGGAGCATTCTGGTTATCGTATTATCTAGGATAAATCTCCTGGTCATCGACTGGCAGGGCCTCCCCTGGATTTGGGTGAGGTCTGTGGTGGGTTGATATGGAAGGACACTCTCCGGTATCTGGGCATCTGGATTACGCCGTCAGAGGAGGAATTCCCGCGGCTGAATATACAGGCCCAATTGGAGCGCCTACATGGAGACGTGGCGCACTGGAGGACTCTCCCGCTCTCCTTGATGGGGTGAGCCGTCCTATTTAAAATGATGGCCCTTCCCCGCCTCCTCTATGTTTTGCAGAGTGCCCCTTTTCCGGTCCCGGAGAAGATATTCCGGGTGATTGACTCGGAGGTTCGCACATTGCTTTGGGGAGGTGGATGTCCGAGAATCGCATTGTGGAAGCTCCAGAGAGGGGTGTAGGAGGGGGGGCTAGCTGTCCCTGACAGGAGACTCTACTACTGGGGGGCACAGCTGGTAAACGTCAATGGGTGGATGTTCGCCCCGATGGATGAACCAGCCTATAGAGTAGACCGCGTGGTCTTGGGGAGTGGTACCTACCTGGATGCGCTCGATCGTAAGGGTAGGCGCAGACTGCCTCTGCTGCCCCAGACGGCTACGGTTGTGGAATTTTGGAGAAAAGCAACAAAGGTGCTGGGATGGGAGGCGAAACTCACGGCTCAAACCCCATTGTGGGCCGGGATTACCTTCCGGAGGTAACGAAACGGAAGGGCTTGGGCAAGTGGAGCTGGATAGGAATTGACCAATTAGGAGATCTATGCAAAAGAGGAGACGTGTTAGAGTTCTCCGCCCTGCAACAGGAATTCCAGATGGGAGGGGTGAGTTCCTGCACTATCAGCAAGTACAACACGCCGTCCTTCGACATCTCCAGAAGGGCGATCAACTACCGGAATATGGTGGAGAGGCTAGTAGTGTGCGCCCATCTTTGCTTTCAACTACCGGAATATGCCCTGCTAGAAGATAGATTGCTGTTAGATCCAATGATAGACAAGGCCATCTCCCTCACGTATAAAAAGCTTATCAACATGGGAGTCTGATGTCGGGCTGTTAGAGGAGAATGATTGGCGGGCAGAGCCCCAGGGAAGTGTCAATCCGTGCAAGATTTAGGTTGGTCCAGCTGCGCATCCTGCACTGCTCCTACACTCCACGCACAACACAATATCATATTGGGTACGCTGACTCAAGGTTCCGCCTGCGAGGGTGTGGGGAGTAAGGCTCCTTTTTTCACATTTTGTGGGACTGTGTCAGGATCCGGGCGTACTGGTCTAATTTGCCAGCTATAATGTCCGAGGTGATTGGGGCGGAGGTCCTGCTGGAGGCCAGATGGCATATCCTGGGTGTAACGAATGACACAACCTGGCCCAAATGGGATAAGATCTGGCTGGCATTGGCGAGCATGGTCGCTAAGCGAAACATAGCTCGTTTGTGGGGCAGCAACATTTTACAGACTGTGGAAGAATGGGAACACGACCTGGACTGGTGCCAAAGAGCTGAAAGAGTGATTTACAAGAGTAGGGGTTGCGCTAAGAAATGGGAAAAGATATGGGGTGCGTGGAGGAGTTACAGAGGAGAAGTGTGGGATACGCAAAATGCCCCTATGTAATCATAAGATTAAGTACGGACTATGGTTTGATTATGCAGAGTAATGATGTTCGCACTGATTTGTATGTACCTATTTATCATATGTGTGTCCACCCACCATGGATTGCAATGTAATATGTCACTGTCATGAGAGCCTATGTTCTAAGTAAAAGATTTTTTTTAAAAAACACTGTTTGTTTGTGGACAAGTTCATATATTGTCTCTGGAAGTATTCAAATAATTCTTGTTCTCTATGAATAGTTCTACTGTAAGCAGATCACTTGTGCCAAAAAATGAAAAATACAAATTTGGAAGAAAAAAATAATCATAGGAAAAAGTTCTTTGTTTAAAAAAAAAGGTCAAATTCAAAGTCTCTCAGAACACTGTGTGACAAATTCAAAAGTCAGTTTTAGCGCTTGGAGAAAACATGAAATCTTCTATGTCTGTAAAATAATCGTCTATCATTGTAGGTGACAGTTGGATTACCTCGTTTAGAAGATTAACCGCAACTAGATGTGAAGCATCGCCTTCAGCATTGGTCGCATCAGCAATGTTCAAATCGGATGTTACCTGTGTGCCTGTAGTTTCCTCTTGTACCTCAGCATCAGCATTTTGTGTCTGTGAGATCTCAATGAATGCCGTCATCAGAATTGGTAGCCGCTGGGGACAGCACAGAGCATGCACTGTTACCGGGTCCAGCAACGTATCAACATCCGTTGGCATCACTGATGGGCGTGTTAGACAGAAGTCTAGCACGCATTCTTCTCCGCATAGCAGGCAGCGTAGAACAGGTAAGATGCAATCTTGCCAGACTGATCTGAATGACAGAAACCATGTGGTATTTAATTCTCGAAGACGAGTTAATCCCAAAATTTGGACCATGCGTTCATGACACTTCAAACACCATAGAGAGAGCTCTATTGGAGATGGAGTGGAATTGGTGATTTGGCTTGACATATTGTAGCAGAAGGAGCAAAAATAGTATCCCTGCAATGAGTCCCAAAAGGAGGGGAATCCGCCAAACACAGAGTGCACAAAGTTTGGAAATATTCCGAGAACCGCTTGAAAAGGTGCTAACCGTCTGGAACAGACGTTGTTAAATATGCATAACACGAGTACCCTATTGTTATTTCAGCCCTGAGGATTCGCAAAGGCGATGAAACATGTGTCGGCTGGCTGTTTAACATATTAAAGGATTCCATTGGATTACTCTCACACCGGAAATTCCTACTTCTTACTGTTACTTTGCTTTAATTGCTCATGCTACATGACTGTTTTCAATTTTTGTACTAATATTTTGTGTGTGCATAGGGTACTCCTGTTATGCATTTATTAGTAGTTTCCTCTACTAATTTTTGAGTGGCTTCAAGGGTTTTCCACTCACCCAGTTGCACCACCACTATATAGCGCGCTTACTATTGATGCGTACACTGAAGGCACCCTTTGCTTTTCTGACACTCCAAACGTTTCAGTTTTTGTCCATTGTTAAATAGATGTACAATACCACTCATATCAGACATGTTTAAGATACAATTTAACATTTCCGTGAAATTTATAAGGCAGTTTGTAGTTAAAAGGGCATGTGTCTCGGCAGAAGTCCTTGCGACTTGTAGATCATAGGTCTCTTTGGCTGGGGTCTGTGGCACAGTTTTTTGCAAAAGAATGGCTTTCATTCTGCTTAGAGTATCAATTCGTATAGAAGAGATGTTCAGTGAAGGCCATAACGGCAACTCCCTGGATGTCTTGGTTTTAGGAAATAGTACTTGCATACAGCAAGTGACCCTGGCTGACACAGTTAATAGATATGGAATGACTGGCAACATGCCCTAGCAGCCGTGATCATTTAACATGAGGTAACTCCCATTTGAAAGTTGTCCAAATATTGGATCAATCACTGCAGCTGGTGAACCTTGCAGGTGACAGGATAAGTTGTTAGTGGAACCATCGCAGGCCCCATGTAAATTAATACCCTGGCAAAGGAGAGAACCGCTTAGTGTGTTTTCACAGTTTTTATTGCTAAGAAACACTTCAAGTCCCCCACTCCAACATCTGTGTGTGTATGGTAAATCCCAGGATGTCTTGCTGTATTCTTAACCCAACCTTTCATATGTGCCTGCTGGTATGTGTTTTAGGCAATACTAAAAATGGAAAATTGGCTTACGAGCTCACTGGACCTAGTCCTGCCAAAAAAAGACTGGGAAAAAAGATTGGGAGAGTAGGCTCTGCCCCCTGGTATACACCTGAGCTCAGAATCTTAAGGAAAGGCTGTAAGAAGCTTGAGCGCACCTGGAGAAAAGATTGGGAAAATGCAAATAAAGATACATACCGTGCTGCTATTAGAGCGTATAAAGTCGCCCTCAGAAACGCCAAGACAGTATTCTTTGACGAAAGAATTAAAAATTCCTCTAACTCTACCAGAGAAACCTATCAGGTTGTCAAAGAACTATTGAAGATCCCTGACCCCCCGCTGTCTCAAGACACGTCAGGAGCCAAATGTAATGAACTTGCCAATTATTTCGAATAAAAAATTAAAAACATCTTAACTACCCTGCCCCAATCGGACAGCCATGCTAATGCCAGTAGCCTGCTCCCGGCCTTGGGTCCTCAGCTCAATGCTTTCAACCCAGTCTCAGTTGAGGAATTTCTTAAAGTCCTAGCCGTTATTAAAAGCGGTTCCCCTAGTGACCCGGTCCCTATGCGGTTTCTCAAACAGATTGCCACTACCATTGCTATACCGGCAACTGAGCTCATTAACACCTCTCTTTCCCAGGGCATTGTTCCGCCCAGCTGGAAAGGGGCCATTGTGAAGGCCCTTCTAAAGAAACCGCATCTCGACCCACTGGAGCTGGCAAATTTTAGGCTGATCTCATTACTCCCAGGACTTAGTAAGATCACAGAAAGACTGGTGAATTACTAACTCTCCCACTTTCTGGAGTCTAATGAGCTACTGCGTAGCTCTGAAACCGGATTCCGCCCAGGCCAGGGCACGGATACGGCCCTCCTCTCTGTCATCGAGGAGGCAAGGTGCATCTTGGATTTGGGAGGATCAGTGGCAGTGATCCTCCTGGATCTGAGTGCAGCCTTTGATACGGTTAATCACCGTATCCTTATCCAGCGCCTGGCTGAGGTGGGAGTAAGGGGGTCCGCCCTGACTTGGTTAACATCATGCCTGTATAATCGCACCTTTCAAGTCTGGGAAGGCAACTCACGATCTGCCTCAATCCCCTTTCAGTGCGGCGTGCCGCAGGGCTCGTCTTTAAGCCCCACATTGTTTAATGTGTATATGGCCCCCCTGGAGGATGTGGTTGTCCAGTTTGGGAACAAAATTGCAAGTTATGCAGACGACACCCAACTGGTCGTCTCACTCTCCCAACTTGATCAATGCCCTGACAGTCTTCGTTTATGCTTAAAGAAAATACATGCCTGGATGTGTGATTCCTCCCTTAAATTAAACGGGTCAAAAACTGAAATCATGCTACTTGGTCACAAGGTGACCTCAATACCCACCACCATTGTGCTTGTCTGGGGGATCCTCCCAGCCGAAAAAAAGAAATTAAAAGCTTAGGGGTCTGGTTGGAGCAGGATCTCTCGTTTAAAACACAAGCAAAGAAAACAGCAGGAATCTGCTTTGGTCTCCTTCGGTCTGCCCGTAAAGTCCTTCCTCTCCTCCCGCAGCATTCTAGGAAGCTACTAGTACAAGGACTGGTTTTGTCCAGACTAGATTATAGTAATGCGATTTTTCTGGGGCCCCTGAAGCCCCTATTAATAAACTACAACAGACTCAAAATGCCGCAGCTAGGCTATTGATGGGTACTTCAGTTAGGACGTCAGCAAAACCTGCTCTCAAATCGCTCCACTGGCTCCCCATACGTGAAAGGATTAAGTTTAAATCTTTATGTATTACCCATAAACTTCTTCAAGGTAAAGGACCCTTTATTATGAAGAGTCTAGTTACGCCCTACAAGGCTAATAGGGCCCTGCGCTCTGATAATGAGTGCCTGGCGAGAGTGCCAAGATTCAAGAAAGCGCGCACAGGAGGCCGCCGCTTCTCCGTGAACGCGGCCTCGCTATGGAACTCTCTCCCCTTGAAACTGCGTGAGGAACCCTGCCATTTGCGTTTCTGGAAGCTCCTGAAAACCTTCCTTTTCCACAAATGATCCTCTATTTTCCTTTTTCCCTCTCGAGACTGATTCTAGTGCAGCGCTGGGATGCCTCCGGGTAACCATGCGCTATATAAAACTGGTTACGTAACAGGCAGAGTGATTTTTCCATGTATTATCCATTCAGTAGCTGGTTTCTCTGCTAGTGTAAATGGCAATCTTTCCAGTTTTCAATGCTCAGCACTGCAGAGTCTGCTCCCCTTTGTGCCAATTTGATCTGTTTATAAGTGAGATTGAATTCTGAAAACAGTGACGTAGTACTGATTATGTGCCAAAGCACAAAGCCTGAATGAAGGTTTTGCAATGTATAGCCTAAAAGCAGGATAGAACGTAATTGCGACTGACCATGTTGCAACATGACCAAGTCCTGTTCCATGGTGTCTATAGCAGAAGATACTATGCTGTCCAATGAATATATAATGGACGACAGAGTCGTTGACCCATTGTCAACTATGGAGAGAGTTTTCTCTAAATTAATGCGATCATTTTCTCGTATTCGTTCTGCAGTCTTTGCTTGGTAATCTTCCATGCTAAATAATAAGCAGCATAGATACCGGCATATATAAAACGTTTTTGACGCAGTTTTCTTGGTCCTAGCAAGAATTCCCTAAGATCAGCGCAATCTTTAAGTAAAGATAAGTGTTGCTTTACATCCTTAAGTGTAGATCTTTAAGGCCAATCAAGGCAGAGCTTCCCTACACTGTATGTTGTTACTATTCCAGGATGCTGTCTTTGAACATATCTTGGGTCTGGCCTATTATATTCAGCCCCTTGTGTTTTGTTCAGGAATCTATCTTGACAGTTGTTTGTGTCTGTGGGATAGATCAACCATTTATTCCAATCTGGATCTGTTCTGAAGTGTCATCACTATCAGGTATAGGTGTAGGTATGGATGGATTGTTCATGTCTTTAATCTTGGCTAACCCAAGGCAAGACGTCTGTTGGACAGTGTCATTCAAAAACATAATTTGCTCAGAAATTATACAGGCTCTAAAAGCTTCTACCCCCTGTACTTTCCAATCTTTTGTACCCCAGACTGTTGTCTCAATCTTTTCTTTCCAAAAGTCGAAACCTAGTCCAGACAGTTGCGCATAAAAGGCTGCAGAATAAATGTGTTTGGTGTTTGTTAACATAGTTTTCAGTCCTGTTTTATTTACATTTCTGAAATAAAATGATTCTGGATTGGATACATTGAACCCTGAAAAGTACGGAAACGTATTAGCAAAAGTTTTTGAGCTACCCTTTGGTGGCGTTGGACAATGTTCCCATTGGTTATACATATATACATTTCTAGGCATTGTTGATTTGTGCAAGAAATGATGACCATAGTGATTATAACAATACACTTGTTCATAGACTTAAGAACCTTCTAAATATTCATGATTAGTGAACACTGCAGACATTTCTAGGTCTGACATCATGTTATTAACAGTCTTGAAGTCCCAATCATCAGAAAAGGTACTAGATGAAACAAAGTCATTTAATGAAATCTTGAACTGGTGTAGAATCTTCAACGACTCCGGCGGGCCAAAAATGTAATATTCTGTTCTGTCCCAAGCTATACCACCAGATATAGGAACGGCTGTGATGTTCACTGCTGACAAGTCTCTTTGTTCACGATGAGATGATTTGTGTGGTTTGAGGAGTAAGTTGATGTTCTTACTTGCTGTGTCCATTTTGACATATCTTCCATTTATCAGCATACCCAGAGATATTACTAGAGCTAACCAAAGTAGAAGAAAAAATATTCCCAACACAATCCAAAGTTCAATCCATGGTGAAACCAGATAAGTCTTTTCCAGGGGATGAAAAAAGTCATTTGCTTGTTCTTTGAAAGTTATTTTTGCTGGCGTCGTTTCAGGTTCGCTGGGATCCTCAGAAAACGTATCACAGTTAATGAAATAGCCAGAGGCAGTTCTATTGTTGGGATTGCATCAGGATTTGTTGAAATCGCTGGAACCACTTGATCACTTGTTACTTTGTTGTAGACAGGTGTTTCTTGGTGAACTGTTATTTGGGTCTCAAGAGGTGCAAGTTTATGGCTTTGTTGCATAGTCCTTCTTTTCGCACTGCAGATTCCACAAAGGTGATGAGTCTCTCAGTTTGAACCTCTTGGATTGTAGCTAGCGGAGTGCGTCTGCTACTTGGTCGGAGTCCATTTGGCCTACTGCTTAGTATCAGCCACATAGTGTGGTTTGATCAGGTCGATGGACACAAATATTTTCTCCTTTTTACCAGCAAGGGGCGGCAGTAAAACTGTTCTTGATCCGTGGATTGCTAGGTCAGGTACTGGTTGTCTGTAAGAAGGCCAAAATTCCTTCTTGTCCACTATCTTTTCTCTGACTAGATCACCAAGCTTTGGGATCCAGATAGGCCTTGCACGGACCGTTGGTTTTTCTTCAGTGGTGGTTGGCTTCAGGAACACATTGCTTTGTTTCGTTCTTAATTCATTTAAGTCCTGTAAAACAGCCAACGATCTTTGATATCAAAATGCTTTTGTTCCACCACTGATGTCTGACAATCAAGGTCGCACAACCAACATTCTTGTCCCAAAAAGGACCTCATATGGAGTGATACTCCATTGAGAACTTCTTGGCAAGTTGTTAAGACTACGTTGGACACTTATTAGATGGTTGACCCACCCGTCACCCGAACCTAATACCATAGCTGTTATAGATTGCTTTATGTCCCGTTTTTTTCTCTCCACAACCGAATTTCCCTCAGGATGGAATGGACTAGAATACCGCAATGCAACGCCCAAATTGGCCATGGCCTCTTTGTAAGCTTGAAAGCTAAACGCAGGACCTTGGTCAGAATGTAGCGTGCCGATTGCGTATGTGCTAATAAAGACTCGCAAATCTTTTATAATAGTTCAAGCGTCAGCCGAGCGCTGAGGCCACATCCAAATGAACCTTGAACAAAAATTCACTGCGACCATGATATATTTATAGTTGCCATTTCTTTGTACGGGACTGCAGTGGTCCAGGTAAACACAAGCTAATGGTTTATCTGAAATTAAAAGGGGTGTCTGTCCAGGACGTTTCACAGTAGAGACTTTCATCTTTTGGCATATTTCACTGTCCAGGACGTAGTTTCTGGTCTGCTTCCTCATGCTTGGCCACCAGTACCTCTGTTTTAATAACAATACTGTGGCGGAAACACCTGCATGTGCAGAGGAGAGCCCTTCATGTGCTGTTCCATGTTTGGTATTACCCTATCCCCCACTCCAGGGATTTGAGCAAATAGAACATTGTTCGCATCAGATATATATGAGTATTTGAGTGGAAACCCTTTAGGTAATGTTTTACCACCGTCTTTGCTTGAAGCATTGACAGCCAGCATTATTTATTTATTTATTTATTTATTTATTTTCGAGAATTTTATTGCGCATACAAATACCCGAAGGTGTCTCGGCGCATATGGAGGCTAAATACGATCAGACAGCAACTTTACTGGTTAAACAGCCATGTTTTTAAGAGCCTACGGAAGCTCATCAGATTGGGGGCAGTTTTAATCGCCAATGGCAATGAATTCCACAGTTTGGGTGTAGCCACCAGAAAGCGCCTATCTCCCCATGTAGCAGTTCTTGTGCGAGGCACTGGAAGAAAGCAGATGTTGGCGGATCTAAGCTGCCTCTTGGGGGTGTACAGCTGAAACGCTTCTGTCAGAAACTTAGGTCCGACGCCATGCACTGCCTTATAGGCAATACAGAGGGCCTTGAATTTGATTCGGCTCTCTACTTTTAGCCAATGCAGATGACGAATGGCGGGAGTAGTGGACTGGCGACGGGGGATGTCTTTTTCATTTTTGAACGAGTGATTGCAGCTACAGAAGCCGTTTGCACATCCCCATTCGCTGCTTCATCAGCCAATAAATTCCCTTCAACGTTAACGCCTTCACGTTTATGACTCAGCGTATGTATCACATGAGGGGTTTGTAGTCCTTCTCGTAACTGATCTACCTGTTCCAAAAGCTTTTTATGCTTAATTGTGCCACCTTTCTGCATTTTTGAACCCGTTTTGAGGCCAAATCTGTAAAAATGTATTATAAGATTGAACACAATAGAAAGAATTGCACACTATGAGTGTGGGGAATTCGCGATCCGTATTCTCAAGTGCCATCTTGAATGCTTGTAGTTCCGCTCGCTGAGTTGTACAATCTCCTAAGGATTGAGTTTTAGTGACCATTGGTCTAAATTTGCCATCGCGCCAGCGACCTTTCACGCCGCACTTTAGGCTTGTTTACCCTCTGTAGCGGGTTGAGCTGATCCGGCAGTATTAATTATACATTCATACTGCTCAAGAGGCCAGTATTCAGAGGACATTCTTGTTCGTATAGTAGAAATGCTTGTATTTTCAAATGTGGATCAAAAACATATTCAACATCTGTTGCAGTAAGAGAATTAGCCCATTGTATCCATCTTGGATGTAAAGCTTTAGCATTTGGAATTCTCGCTTTTGTCACTGCCTTTAAGGCAGGTACAGGAGTTACGACGATAATGCGTTTTACCTGTGCTAGGGCTCTTTCTTTTGCCACAGCGGTTTGATTAGCTGTCAGAATTTTTTCTGTAGAAGTAAATTTCATTTCTGCTTGTGTGTACAAATGTGATTTGTAAGCTATTGGAACTTTTTCACCTTCGTTAAAAGTTAAATAGGTGAATCCGCATTGACCCGGAATGATTCGGATCACTAGGTTGCGTACGTTTACGCATGTTTGCAAATGTGTAGTTGCTAACATGTCTTTTTGTAGTGAACGCAAAATTCCTGTGTGTTTTTGTGTACAATTTACTGTTTTAAAATCAGGTTTTATTAATTCGTAGAGAAGTTTAACCCTTTCTGCGTAGTTAAGAATGTAAGTTTTTCCGATATTTAGGAAACCTAGAATCGACTGTAAGTTTTTCAGCGTTTTTGGAGGTTGGAGCAGTGCACACTTTTCTAGAAAGTTTGCTGCTAGGCTTTTGCCTTCACTTGAAAGTTCATATCCTAAAAACAGGACGTTTTAATGGGCAATTCTAGATTTTTTTTAATTGAATTGGTACCCCTCAGAGGCGAATCCAAGTATAATGGTGTTCACCCTATTCAATTGCCTATCTGTTGTAATTTGACAGCGATTAGATTAAGCATTAGTAGAAGACATCTGAGTTTTAGCTATTATTGTGACATTTAGCGGACTCCATTTTGTATTCATGGCAGCCATTTTGTTTGCTACATGCTGCCGCATGTCGGCCATGTGCTTTGTCCTATCTTCCTGTTAACTGCGCTTGAAATGTGCCCGGCAACGAGTTATATTTAGCATCCCCCACTTTCGCACATGCCCAGTAGGGTCTACAGCTGTTAGTGATTAGTACCAGACAGGAATGTGTTTACCAGTTCCCAAAACCGTTAGCTCCTCCCACTGATCGATTGTGTCTTTCTATATTACCTTATATGTACATAAAACTTGCTTTTGTGTTTGTACCGCCTTCTTTGGAGCCCCTGTGTGGGTATAAATGGACCATGCTCTTTTAGTTCGTGGTGCTACTTCTTGCAATACCAAAGGGTACTGTCTGAACCGTAGCACCACCTCAAGAGGTGTAATAAATGTTATCTTTTCTATTCCAGTTTCTGTGCCAATTTCTTCCTATTGGTCTTAGGACTTTGTGCAGAGAAGTGCAAACCCCTTGCAATGGTGGGCCTTGCTGAGGCTTGCTACTACATATCCAAGTCATCATCTGTCAGATAGATGTCATCCAACTTATGACAATGCTTCATCATCATAAATTTGTAGTAACTCTGTTACTCTTGCTGAGAATAACCCCGGACTATTCTTGAATGCTTGAGGGAGACGACAGAAGTGATGCTGTGTCCCCATAATTGAGAACGCGGTCAGATACCTACTTTCAGGTGCAATATTTTGACAAAAGAAACTTAGAAATATCTAATGTGGTTTTATATTTTTTTACACACAATGTTATTCATTATTGCTGTACTGTGTGCATTTTGCACTGCAAATGTTTTGCAACAAGAGTTTAGATGTCTGTAATCCAATACTAGACGATATGTATTGTCTGGTTTGGAGAAAGGAAAGAAAGGATTGTTCATTGAGGTGGTGTATGTTTCAATCACCCCTTGGTATTTAAGTTGATCTAATATCTCCCTGACCTGTTTTTTAGCTTCTTGCTTAACTTGGTACTACCTTTGTGCAGTTGGTTGATTTTTTTGTTGGATTTTATGATGAGGCGAGTCCTCATCCCATCCTACATGATTTTTGTATAATGGTGGAGCTTGGGCCACTGCCCAGTTCCTGGCCTATGTTTACTTTAAGTTAATTGAAATATGGTTAGAGAAGGCTGACATAATGATGTCTTCGCCATGTGGGCACTCCCTGACAAATTGTAGTGGCCAGTCTTTTTCAGCTAGAAGTATGTCATAACCCTTAGAAAGTCTCTCCCAAAAGAGTGCTTTCACTTTTCTTGTTATATCTCCCTCCATCCAGAGTGTTATTTCATCTAACCTATGTGGAAAGCTAACCCTGGTATCTGCATTTTCAACTTGAATGAATTCATTCAAGTCCACTGTCTCCAGAAGACCCTTCAGGTTCTGGCGAGCTATTGTGACTTCTGCTGTGCTGTCCAACATTGTCTAAGCCCATTATCTGTTCTTGAGTTGTGTCTTCAAGATCCTCGGCATGTCTGATTTTTAGACCTACTACTTTCTTTTTGGTGAATTGAGTTTTATTGTTTTTCTGAACATGTTGATCGTCTTTGGACTTCACGTGTTCTTTGTTTTCTGACCGTCCTCTTCTTTCGGATTTCTGTGACGAAGTCTGAAAGGTACGAGAGGAACATATATCAGTATCTTGATATCTATTAGGTTTTCTCAAATTATCCCTATTCCTGAGGGTATACCTTCTTTCAGAGGACTCCTTTTGAAGAGACATATCTCTGGATTGAGAACGATTCTCTTTCGAAGTTTGTTTGCTATTTTCTCACTTCTTTTTAGAAGAGGTAGGAGTGTTTTTAGTAAAGACCTTTTCAGACAGTTGGGGTTTCACTGGTTTCCCACCCAGACTGTTTCTGCCTAATTTTTCATAGGATTTTTCAAATATTCTGGCTAGTTCTTGTGGGGGATCAGTTACATCAAATTACCTTATCTTCTGGCAGATCGCCACTGATGCTGCTTCTCCTTTAATATTAGCTAATATTATTACTGAGACCTGTTTGAAATCTTTCAGTAGTTTAACACCCAAATTTAAAGCAGGTTCTGCCCCGTATTCATTTTGAATTTAGTTTCAGGACGTCAGGTATTACCGCCATAGACGCAACACCATGTGTTTTAGTGTAGATTGCAGCAAAGACTGTACCCCAAGTGGTGCAGTCCTCCAGATGTGGTGTGATCCCCATTGGTAAACAGATTGTTAAAATTCTGTGTTTCTCATTTGGGATAGTATTAGGAAATACTGCTTCAATTTGAGTAATTTTCTGAGATATCCACAATGCAATTTGTTCACGTTTTGTAGGAAATTTACCTATGACTGAGCGTAAAGTATGTGGTGTAATTTTTAGTGTATTCCCCTGGTGAGAGGTTTGTTGTGGAATAACTACTGTAGGTTGGACTGTAAGAGTCCGCATGACATATTGAACCAATTGTCTATAGATTTTAATTAACTCTTTGAGTTGAGCTAGTAAATTTATGTATGACATCTCGTCAATGTCAGGATGAGGTGTATAGCTGGCTAAAATCGGCCATGTAGCTCCTGGTCTATCTAGTGGACCAAGCCTGGTAATGTGATTTAAATGTTTTAGGGATCTTTTGAACCAGAGCTCATGCTACTGGTATGTTAATGGAATTTCAATATCCCCGAAAGGAATATACTCATCTGGTGGTTCATCTTCTTTGTAGAAGTGAAACATATGTGTTACTGGATTTGCTTCTGGGAAGCCTATCCATGAATAGAATACCTCTGTCTGGTGATATTCCTGTGCCTCTATCACAAAAACTGCCCTACCACCTCTCGATGTTAGGCTATGTTTTATAAGTTTTATAGTGATGGCTTTCCTTATATTAGGAGGATTGATTATAGCATTCTCATCAGTTTCTTGGAAACCTGTTAGGTTGAAAGCTGCATCTGCTGGATCAGCCGCTGCTCCACCGATTTCGGTGTTGGTGTCCCCGTTTAGAGACATTTTGTTTAATGAAAATTTGCAGAGCAAGATTCAAGGAAACAAAGATAAGGTGCACAATATTTTGGAACACTGTATCCTTCCATGTTGAATGAACCAAAAACAAATACAAAGGATTGTTCGTCCTACTCAGCTATGGCGGATATTATCTCTTACTCACTGCAGACGTCTATTGGAGTATTATTAGTATAGGGTCTCTAAGAAAAGCATTTACTTCAGTATCTAGCGTTAAATTAGTGCCTTAACAAACCATTGGGCGCCATGTAGTGTAGTTCCTACATTCCCAAAAGGCTCTGCGCATTGGAATAATATACACTATAGATTTGACATAGGACTGAGGTCAGTATGTCTCTATCGAGTATGCTAAACTTAATTGTGTGTGTGCCAGCTAACTCAGAGGTCACTAGAAACTTTCTGGAATAAACAAGAAGGGATTAGTCTTTGACAACCGCATAAACATGACAACTTTGTTTCCTCTAGGACCGTAACAAGATCTTCAGAGTCGTGGAAACAATAGATAACTATTTCACTCAGTCAATCGCGAAGGCTTCGTTTCTACAGAGTTGCATAGAAATAGAGAGCCAGGCATTTAAAAAAAAAAAGGAGTTTATTGAACAGTCTTATTTCTCATGCAAGAGATATGAACTGCTACAATTGTTAGATAGAATGCGACGTATAATGCATACAGCGTAAACAGTAATATAAAATAATACTGTAATAGCACAAAGTACAATTGCTATGACATATATAAAAATACATACATAAGTAACACAGGCTAAAATACTCAACTGGTGCTTCTAAAATACGCCTACCCCAATGTACCTAACCTTGGTCTAGTACGAGGGAAGAAGTAGGTGCTGTCTTTAGCATAGGTTTAGTTTTGACAAGAATTGCCAAAGGTTTCTCTAGGTTCTGGTCAGCTCCATACCTTGGAATGAGAGAGGTTGGTATCTCTTTCATGGGACTCGATTTCCCAACACCCCGCAAGGGGAGTCAGAAACACTGGAGCTGGATTCTCGGAAGGAGGATGTCAGCGTCTGGTCAGTGCGTCAGCTGGAGAGTTGGCTTCCTTCGGCACTTGCTGTAGCGGGCTGCGTCGTGCAAGTAGGTAGTCGAACTGCACAGAACCGCACCGTGCTTTGCTATAGCAAGTGAAGGTATATTTATACCTTGAAGGTGCTTAGGAATGCCAGTATTGATATAAGAGTCGGGCAAATGAACTTCATGAATGAACCCCTAAGGAATAGATGTTCATACATAATAAATGAGTTCTTGGAGAAATCAATATCCAGGCAAGGGAAGTCCCTTCTGCTTAAGAGTCTCGTTTTCCAAGAAATCACTGTGACGTAGATAAACGGATGGAAGTAGCCATGCCTGTATTTTGGTAGCATGGGCTATGCCTAAATAAGGACTGGATTTCAATGCCTATATAAGGGCAATGTGAATTGTACCTATAAAAGGGCATGAATCGGGACAATGCATACGGAATCTAAATCTATACACAACAACGTTGCAGCTGCCTACTGACTGTTCTTATTTGTTTGGTCTGCAGTTGATGTATGGAGATGATCTACCTCTCCAGGCCACCATAAACGGGATGCACATCTGACATATCTGACACAGTCTCTGGGCAGTCTGCTGAGTTTGACCGGTGTGCCTTCACTGTGTCCTTGTCTCAGTGATTATGGGGTCCCTGCCTTGTAAGGATAGTAGCTCACATTAGTGTGAATATTTACTAAAGGTATACATCCTTGGCTCAACCATTATCAGGTCAAACTAATGTTAATATTGGGGTGGAAACTGGAATGGAGGTGCATCCAATAATCCAAGAGCATAAGAACTGAGCAAAATACAGACTTGGGCAAATGTAGAAGTTATTGGGAATAGGGCATTTAACAAAATCTGGTGAATTCCTCCTTTACCAAATTGTGGGGCTTATTTACAAGCTCTCATATTTCCCATTATAAAAGTGATGCACTGGTGGCGCAAGGGGCTAGTAAATAAGCCCCTCTGTTTCCTAATCTTACTTATAGCCAGCAGAAGTGCTCTGTTTTTGACACTGTCAGCTCTGCTGTGGGAAACACCTAGGGCATATTTACAAGCTCCTAGTGCCACGGAGCATCACTTTTTTTGACCCTCCAGTGGTGAAGTGTGCTGGCCCTTATTCACAAGCCACCCTCCGTGTCATTTCATGGTCTTATATATACGGCCCCTTTTGACACAACACTTTGCGTGAGAGGTGCATGCAATGGGCGTTGCTGTGGGCGTTCCACAGCAACACCCACTACTTTTTTATGCTGTCCCAGATTTACAAGGATGTGTAAATCTGAGGCAGAGCCAAAAACTAATGCCATTGAAAAGCAGGTGTTAGAATGGTGCTGCAAAATGCAGCAGACAAACAACTGCAAAGATGAGGAGAAATTTAGCATTTCTCCTCATTTCGCAATGTTAAGACTCAAGTTTTCCATGGTCCTAATTTTGTCGCTTCCTCCTATTTACGCAACCCTTGTCAATGGAAGTCAGGGTCAAAATCAATGGGTGTAGCTGTGAAATGCCCACCACAACACCCATTGCCCACCCCTTTCACACTAAGTCTAGTGTGAAAAAGGGGCCTTATTCTCAAGGTGGTAACACCACCTTCTAATAAGGAAAAGTCCCTATTACCACTGGAACATCGCAAAAAGTGACATTCCTGTGGTGGTAGGGGCTTGTAAATATGCATCATTCTAGGAAGACTTTTTCCCTCACAAGAGTAATTTGACTAATTAATATTCTCCCCGGCCATAAGTTGCAGGTTTAAATTATTTGACTTTGCCTTTAACAGTATGCCAAATTTATGCCCAATAGTACGATGGAAAATGGGGCAAAATACCAGCTGAGACTATTCTGAAGCAACAAGCCTAGGAGCTTGAAATAGAATTTGGCAGGTGCGGGACATCAGCCATAAAGTTGTCCATGTCCTGTCTATCCTATTTAGAGTATGTTGATGCCATAATTGACGCTTTGTGATGGATGCCTCGCATCCTCTAAATTATAAACCTCCCCATAATCTTCATTGTTATGCCACTTAACCTCAACTTTCTGAGTCGGCCAATACATTTATAGCCTTATAGTGTTTTCACATACGTTGGATGATATCGGCAGGCTGCCTCCAAGTTCAGCTTATGAATTGTGCTTAGTAGGACTTCAAACTAATTTTACCCACCAGACACTTGAGTCCTCTTTGGTATAGAGTTAAAAACAGTAGTTTTTCTTCTAACTACCCAGTGTTGGTCTCTTCACCTTCTTACCTTGCCCTATAGTTATTTATAATGCATCGAACCTGCAAATTGTTTATGTAATTATGTTGGCATTCTCTGCCTGCATATTAATACTGTAAAATTACTAATATCCCACCTCATTGGACAGTCCAACTTACACAACATTCTGTCACTCCCTCGTGTTTGCCAGTCAAAATACATAAAGAAATGAAAAGAAGGGTACTTTGATACATTGAAAACTGGTCTTGTAAAATGTAATTAAGTAAGCAAAGCATGGGAAATGGATACCATGCCCTATTCCAGCATACATTTGGCCAATGAGTCACATAGGAGAGATTGCAATTAAATCCAATGTCACTTCAATAATAAGTACAGCACACGAGGTTCAATAACAACTGCTTAGTCAGCAGTCACAAATCAGAACAGTTTAAGAGATTGCATTGATGTCTGGCACAGCTCAAAGATGTAAATGCATTGAAAGAGTTTTTGGCAGTTTAATGACCTTGACTTTTCATTCTACGGTAAGGTGGCTAAGTTTAATGTATTTATCGGATCATATTTGGAATTAATTTTTAATAGCGTTTTTAACAGCATATTAGGTGCCAGCGTGTAATGAGGATATACTCTGAACTTGCAGTGTAATTTAGAATTGTCAATTAAAAGTAGGAGACAGGAAGGGTGAGTGAAGGGAATAGAAACAGATGATAGTTTTAGAAAAACAGTTGCTAAAGGACCTGAACTATTGAAAAAAATTAGAGAGGAAAAGAGTGTGTATGTGCGTAAGGGAGAGAAACAGTACGAGAGAGAGAAGGAAATGTAAAGAATTCAGTAGGGAGAGAGGTAGAGACGGGGATGGGGGGTCGAATGTTCCTGGGATTAATAGAACAAGAATCTTTTGGAAAGAAATGTCGAACTATAGTACGTGGAAGCTGGTTTGCTGAATTGCTAATGTTTGTCATCGGAGAAATCTAGGAAGTATCCACACCAACTGTAATTGCTGATCAGAATCCCCCCTCCCAGGAAGCATAACTTAGATTGGAATTATGGCTGGACCCCAGTGTCATTAGTTTTTCACACCCTGCATGCATTAACTTCAGAAATATTTTACGGGATCACATTTCACCTCATGAAACTGCTTCCTGCATTGCTAGTTTTTCTGAATTCAAGAGTCAGGGTCAACAAACTCCTATCATTTCATTCAAACCCCATACAGAACAGCATGAAAGCCACCATTGGCTTCTCAGCAGCATTTTATAGCTCGCAACATCAGCAATTGTTTAAGCAATCTACCTACCCGTCGAACCAGGGTCACTTCTCCCTGAATATTGTGATTTCTTCGTGCATCCTTCTACCTTCCTTTACCCCTTGAATCCAAGATTGCATCAGGACCTCTACACCATTGCACTAAAACTGAATTATGCCAGCTAAATCTTCCTACTCGCCACCTTAGCAAAGCATGAGGCTTGGCTGGAAGACAGTAGTGTCGGATCTCACCGCCACTTTGCTTCAATCTATGCAGCATATACTAACTTACTTCATTTGAAATTTGCCTTTGTGTAAAGTACAATCCGCAAGCACAAGCACTTAAAAAATATATTTATTACAAAGTAGAAACATCAAAAGTGCAGCTCCTAGTACACGTCCTCTCTCTCTCTCTCTCTCTCTAAAAACAATGAAGTAAAAAAACTAGCATGAACTACTTTCGAAATCAGACATCAATTTGATGTGCGAACTCTTCTATTGCGCCCATCTACCTCATAACTATGAGGTACTTCAGACACGCAATCATTCACATCTCCTCTTACAGACACCTCAGCAAGACTTTTTGAACCACCCAGACTACTAGTATACATTTTATGATTTCCCTTGAGGACAGCCATCCTCTTGCTCCACTCTTTTCCATCATTAAGACAAACAGCATCCACTACTTGCAAAGGTACTGAAAATTGAATACTGCCTTTCTTAACTAACCAAGGAAGTTTCACTTTAACCCAACCACCCTTAGCAATCATAACATTTTCTGACCCTTTCTTGCAATTATATTCTTCTTTATACTTTCTGTGTTTTGCCATAATTTTCTCCCTCACTTCTTCAATGGGTACCTTAAACTAAGTGCTTTTTAAAAGCCATTCAGGATTACATTTGGTCCTGGAACTCCTTCCTCTCATAACCTCAAAGTGAGAAGTCTCTAAAGCCTCATAGAAAGTGGTTCTATATGTCCAAACCACTTTCTGAACTTGAATCTCCAAATCTACTCAATTCTTTATTGCAATCTGTATAACAGCGTTAAGCACCCTGTTAAAAATCTCTCGATCATACCATTGCAGCTAGGGTGGTACAAGGAGGTGGTTCTGTGTTTGATACCTACTTTTTAAAAATAATCTTCTGCCAAATTAGATAAGAATTGAACTCCATTATCGCTGATTAATTGGACAGGTAAACCCTCGTCCACAAAAGTGTCATCAATAAATCACAATACTTCTGCTGAATTAACATTTTCCACAATCCTTAAAATTGGCCATCTAGAAAAATTATCAATCATGGAATTGACATACTCTGATGTTGAGCCTATTGGCTCCATAACGTCCACAGCCATGGTATGCCAGGGTTTTTTAGGTATGATAGGCTCAGTGTTCACCCCACATACAATTCCTCACTAATCTTTCTGCATGCAAATCGATTCCAGACCACCAATACCAATTTTTGCTTTTTATTTAGTCTTTACAATCCCTAAATGGCCTTCATCGCCCATTTCCATAACACTCTTTCTTAGGTTATCTGGAGGAATAACTCTCTCACCTCTAAAGACCATGCCATAATTAACAGATAATTTGTTTCTGATCTCGCAAAAACTTTTTAACCTATCATCCACACAGCTCTTCTGTGGCACCACGTTCCACAATAACAATAAGTTGTTGAAGAACGCTATCTTTTAAACATTCCTTCTTCCATGTCTCTTCCTTAAAATTAGGTGCACCTTGGTCATGAATAAATGCAATATGTAGATCCTCCCATTCATCATTACTGCATTCCTGTATTTGTGTAGGCATGCAGGAGAAAGAATCTGCCAACACATTACTCTTTCCTGGGACATACACCACCTCATAAATAAAATGGATAATCTTGTTGTCCTCGCAGAAGCATTAAAGAGTCCTTCCGTGGTTAACAACTTGATCAGCAGGTTGTGGTCACTGCGCACAGTGCATGCTCTACCCCATACAAAATGATCAAAAGTGCTCCAAAGCCCACACACATGCCAAAGTTTCCTTCTCGATAACTGAAAATGTCACTTCTGCCGGGGGTAATGCACATGATGCAAGGCAATTATGGATTCTTTTCCATCCTTATTGAGTTGTGAAAAAACACCACCTAAACTTTTATTGCTGGCGTGGCAACATTATCAAGTTCAGGATCAAAACTCTTCAGCACTGGAGCTCTCGTGATTGCATTTTTTATGTCTGTAAATTCTTCCTCACATTTCTCTGTCCACACAAACTTAATCAAAGTCTGGTTTTGCGATTCCTTATTTGCGATTTTTAGGGAATCGCAAATAAGGAATCGCAAAATGGGATGCATGATTAAAATCGCATAATATTTGCGATTCGGTAAAAATTGCAATTTTTACCAAATCGCAAATATTATGCGAATTCTAATTTGCGATTTCGCAATTCCCATTGATTCCTATGGGCCAAAAGGCCCATAGGAATCAATGGGAAGGCATTGACATTTTGCGAATTTCAAATAGCGATTCACAAAATGTTAATGCATTCCATGGGTGCAGGGGGGGGTCCAAAGGACCCCCCCTGCACCCCTGAAATGTATTTTGAAGTGCATGTTTCACACACACATGTCCTAAGGACATGTGTGTCTGTAACATGACAGTGTTTTAAAATGCAATTTTGAGCATTTTAATACATTTTCGCAAATTACCACGAGGTTCACCCTCGTGGTAATTTGCACCCCCTAATTGCGAATTCGCAATTTTAAAAGTAATCATGCATTGCTTTTAAGTAATCGCAAATTTGCGATTCCTTAAAAGCAATCGCATTTTTGGAATTCGCTAAAAATAGCGATTTTTCCAAAAATGTTTGATGCATCCCAAAAACCTATTTAGGAATCGCAAGCGGACGAATTTACTGATTCGCACCGTTTGCACTTCCTAAATAGGTTGATGCATGTGGCCGTTTGTTCTTTAAAAGTTGTCTAATATGAAATACTCTACTAGAAAATCCTTTTACAAATTTAGCGTAAAATTACACAAGCCCCAAGAATGACCTGAGCTCATCCTTGTTAGAGGGATGTGGAGCATTCTTGACTACCTCCACTAACTTTGGTTTGGTAGCAACACCATCACCGCACAACACATGATCTAAATAGATTACAGAACGTACTGCAAATTTACAATTTCCATGTTCGACAGTCAGACTATTATTTTCTAAAATGTTTAACACATCAACCAAAACCTCATCATGCTCCTGCTATCCTTCCAGAATACAAGGATGTCATCCTGAAAACATTTGACCTTAAGGTGTTTCCCAAATTGTTGAAACATTAGTCTTTGAAAAATAGCTGCAGCTGATGCAAATCCAAAAGGCATCCTTGTGAATTGGACACATCCCAAGGGAGTAAAACAAGCAGTATAAGGCTTACTTTCCTCTGCCAACTGAATCTGGTGGTATGCAGTTGACAAATCAATAGTTGAGAACCATTTAGCATCCTTGACTAACGCAAGCATTTCTGAAATTTTAGGAAGAGGAAACTTGTCAATAACTATGTTGTTGTTTACATGGCAAAGATCAATGCAGAGTCTATTGTTTCCATTACTCCGTCTTGCAACTACCACTGGAGAAATCCATTCTGATGATTCAATGGCTTCTATTGTATCTGCACAGACTAATTTGTCTAATTTTTTCTCCACTTCTTCCCTCACAATAATGGGATTTTTTGGCCTTATGTGTCTGTGAACACACACCTTCTTTTAACACAATATCATGCTCAAACCACTTTAACATGCAATTTTACCACTGAGCACCTGAGGAAATCTTTTAAGCATGTTATCACTCAAAGTTGCACTCTCATCCACAATCATAACTGGATCAGGACTATCAGGGTCCAAAATAATATGTAAATCACATTGGTCTCGTGATCCTAATACTGAAGGCCATTTTTTAGCAACATAAAGTTTCCCTAAGAACTCTCTATTCTTAAATTTGAATACAACATTTCTGGACCCAACCAAAGCTATTCTTTCTCCTGAGTAGCCTTCCAGATTATTATCTGGTTCAAAAAGTGATTTACCAGTTTTGGACACAAATTTGAACTTCCACACTTCTTCATTAATTATGGCAAAAGGAGACCCAGAATCGGCATACATGTCTACCTTGACCCCACCAACAGAGAAAGAGCAAATAGGCTTTTTTGTTAACTTCAAAAGCTGACTTTTTTAAAAACCTTCACTATGATGAGATATTCTATAACCACTACGGATTTAGCACTCTCAACCATTATACTATGCTGTTACATGGACCAGTTTTCTTTAACATTTTTGCCCCATACCTTGCATTGGATACAACATGTGCGACCATGAAGCTCATTTCATTTTATCTAACATAAGGGGAGTCAATGGTCATAAGCCTTATGACAATGTTACCATCTCGATGCAGATTTTCCTTGTAGATTCGTTCTCCAAACTCTGCGCCAGAATCTCTTCTGGCGCACACCCTTTCTGTCCTTCATTATCCTTTCAGATTTCATTACCTGGGAACTGCTCAGGATCATTTGACCAACAGTTCACTACCGCATATGTGCACAGATGGCCGTACTTCCCTCCTTTTTATACAGTAAGTGCCCATTCAGCAGGGGTTTATAATTAAATACCGTTTGGTTCAGATTCATTCCGGAATGTATTTTCTATTATGTGTTTCCTCTACACTTAGGAGCTCTGGTGAGACCATTTTTCATTTGATTGCCCAGCCGATTGATACACGCTGGATGTACAATTAGGTAAACTTCACCTTTGTGTAGCTGCATTTAGTCTCTTTTCGAGACACCATGCCCCCCTAATCACGGACTATCATTTTTGCCTCTAGGTGCCTCCTATCCTCACTGTCCTAGAAGAAGACCCTACCCTAAGGCTGGAATCACCTAGCTAATTCCTTAGGGGTCGAAACATTGACTACAATGAGCTCACAAGTTCTGGGAACTGTAAATTAATACCAGTGTCCTTGGAAGGCTATGTGATAATATTTTATACAACTGACCTTTTGTTAAGCTGGAACAGTATCTTTATGAAAATGTGATGGATATACATCACACCGCTTTCCTTGTCCACCCTCCTCACAGTTTCACTTTGTCCAACAACACTCCAATTACCTTTTTCCCACACCTGAGCCCCTTTTTTCAAAATATTAGAATCATTTGATGATGAAAGAGCAACTGTGTTTGAACTGCATATTCACATTTGTAATAAATTGCATTCTTTGCGATTCTCTAACGTGGTATTGTGAATGCGGCTTCAATTTTAATTTTGTTCTTGAGAGTTGTTTGTTGTTACTGTATCGCCTAATTTCATACCAGCAGAAAAAAAATAAAAAAACAAAGGGACTGATTACGATTGCCATGAACCCACCACCGGGGCACCTCCGGTGGTGGGTTCGCCGCGATCTTGGGGCCATTTCCTGCCCGCCATATTATGGTGGCAGGCGGGAGCGGGATCGTGGCGGTCGGGATCTCCGAACACCAGAATTGGGTACTCTGACCGCCAGCAATCTGACAGGCTTGTAAAGCAAGCCGAGGCAGCGGTGGCCCTCAGCACACAATGCATGCCAGCGATGCGCCTGTGTGATTATGATGCTGGATCCCCGCCAGCCTTTCCGTGGCGGTTCACCTGCCATGGAAAGTCTGGCGGGGATGGATATTGGGGTCCGTTGCAGGCCCCCAGGGGCAGTTGTTTTTGCACTTTGAGGGCACCTTTGGTGCCTCCATACCTTTCCCTGCACCATGTAGCAGGCACTGCGTGGAGCCTGTCATGTAGTGCAGGGAAATGTAACCAGTGCATTTTTAACATTGCAGCCGCAATGTTAAATATAGCACATGAAACCGCCACGGTGGCAGTCACATCGTAATACCAGTTGTGGGACCGCCACCTTGTAGACGGGCGGTCCCACTCCTCGACACAATGGCGGATGGACTGAAGTCGGTCCTCTATTGTAATGAACCCCAAAGTGTTGTGTTGCATTGTTTTTGTATTTTATGTATAAAGTGTAGTAATTAGGTATTATTCCGTTATGTATGTTTAATTATTTATTTGTCTGCACGAGCTGACTTGTTTACACTTGTAAGTCTCCTGTCATTCCAAATGCTGTGTCCAAGGTTCTGGATCTGGCGGAACATGTAAATGTATTGCGACTTATATAGCGCACGTATCACCCGGAGTCATCAAGGCGCTTGTCTTGGGAACCCGTCCTGGCTTTTCCCTGTGAGATAACCCCTACTGGGCATCCCCAAGGTGAAAGCCAGGCATCCCGCAGTGGGTGGGCCGCCGTAGTAGAGATTAAGCAGCTATTGCCCAGAGTTGCAGCGTGGGACCCCATGATTAGAATAGGCACTGAGGCGAGAATTATCGAGTCCGTGGACATTTTTGGGTTCAGGACCCTGCCGCGTCGGGAATTGAACCCTGGTCCCGGGCCAGACCTCTGCATCAGGGTCTGCCGTTCTAATCAGTGAGCCACACTTCTCCACATACAGAGGAGCTGGGCAGAAGGAGGGAGAGGACGTGTACTAGGAGCTGCACTGATGGTGTTTGTTCTTTGTAATAAATATCTTTTTAAGTACTCGTGCCTGTGTATTGTACTTTACAAATTTGGTGACGATTTTTAGAAACACCAAAGGACCTGCTATAATTCTTTGGAGTCATCCCTCGTCTGGTGTGCCCTGTGCAGTTTCCTGGATTTATTGGATTGAAACTGTTTGGGCTTATGCACACGACATCGGAATTGTAACGCCTTGGCCTCATTTCATCATTTTGAATTTTATTCGACATCGTGCCTGAAATCCGCTCCTGAAATTCGTCTTCAGCAACCATCTTCAACTGGCATTCAAACATCTCTATGGTAACGGCAACTTTTGATTCCTAGAGTTCCAGTGTGCTCACTTGCTGACGCTGCCATTTGACCTACTGATCCTGTTGTTTTACGTATTCTTCACGCAGCATGTCTTGGACGTGCGTCTACGTCTGTGTACATCTGTGATGTAAGCCACTATTCACGAGACATGCTCAGCAGTGGACTAGTCCCTTTTCGGGTGAAGAATGGATACTGTGCTTCACAACTAATTTTGTCAACCTAGGAAGCAGCGGACAAGTTTGTTGGGTGAAGACAGGACACTGCTTTCCTTGAGTTAATTATTTATTTTTCTTCCACCCTATCTGACATTATTCTTGTTCTGGTCACTTGCTTTGTGTCTTTTATAATTATTTGGTGTGCTCACCTTTGCTCCCAATGTAATGCTCACATAAACATTTGCCCTTCATCCTCGATAAGCTTTCTTCCCTGCTAATAGTAATCCATGCAGGAAGTGGTTTGAGTGGAAATCCTGTTTCTTGAATTTCCTTGATACCATAGATGAGGATAGTAAGATGAAACCAGAATGGAAAAATAAGATATTTTTTCATGCTATTGGACCGGGTGGTTTGAAAGTGTATGAGCAAATGATGAAGTCTGCAGGTGGTGGGGGACAATGAATCTATTTGATATTACCATAAATGATTTTGACAATTATTTTGCACCTAAGGTGTGCATAGGTATTGTTAGGAAACAGGAGCCTGGTGAGTCGGGGGATGAATGTGTAACAGCACTTGAGCAAAAGAGGTATAGGGTAATATTGACCGCACCTAATCCAATATTGCTGGTCTAGTAACTTTCTAGTGAGTGCTTTGTGGGTGCCAAGAACCTGAAGTCATATACCCCTAGATTTCCAAGGGCAACGCCCAAACTTCACAACAACACACAATGGTTCGGCACTCCCAACAACGTTCAAAAGAGTATACAGATTAATAATTTGAAGATTCCATTCAGTAGGACTTTAAATATTTCTTTTTATTCACATTTCTTCTTTAAAACATAGCTAACGCGTTTCGTCCAGAGGACTTCTTCAGGTTGAATGGAACGAAGATTATGTGATGTATGGTCTAAAAAAAGGGTATTGGTCCTATGAGATGATTTCAATGGATTTCGCAACGATAGTTTAGGTCCTACACGGTGATTCTAAAATATTTCATAGCGATCACCTTATAAAGAAAGAAGCACAAAATAGTCACTTGTTTCACGGTGTGGCGAGCATCTTCAGACGATGTGGACAGTAGTGTGACGTGGATGTCGGAATACACATCCAAGAAGTGATATTCACAGTACCTTCAGGTCAAGCGTAGCCTCGGTCCGTGTGTCGGCATGTAAATCAGGAACGTGAATGGAATCTTCAAATTAATAATCTGTATACTCTTTTGAACGTTGTTGGGAGTGCTGAACCATTGTATGTTGTGGTGGATGAATGTGTGGCTGCCTTGATAAAATTAGTGAGTGACTGCAAATTTGATCATCTTCAAGAGCAATTTATTCAAGGTCAATTAGTAAAGCATACTGTGCATGCTGCAATCCAAGAAAGGTTGTGGATAAATGGTGATTCAGACCTTAATGACAATTTAGCTATAGTTAGGAAAGCTGAGATTTCAAGTCATAGTGCAAAAGTGCTTAAAATAGATTTGAGAGAGGGTAATGAGGAAACACTATGTAAAATTAATAAATTATACAATAGGAACAGAAAAGAGAATGCTAAAACCACTGAACCAGTTAGAAAGAGCAGCGCAAAGTCATATACTTTCGTCAAGAGGGGAGATTTAAAATGCTATTGCTGCGATAGTAGTGCCCATTTAGCCTTGAGGACATTTTGTCCCACACTGTCAAGCCTGCCATATGTAATGGGTGGGGTACGTCCGGGGAGGAGTATAAGCCTCCCCTGCTCCCGTGCTAGAACTTTTTGCATTCTAGTGTTCAGGGGGTATTCTGCTTCTGGGTTACCTGTAACAGCTCTTCCGGGGCTGCTCTGTTCCTTTTCAGGCTTGACATCCTCCTTCTCCAATTGCGAGCCTGCGGTGTCTTTGGTGGGGACTCTTCCTCCTGGTGCAGTTCCTTCTTTTCGGATTCCTCCTTCTTCTGTTGTTGTTCTATTGCTCTTTCTCCTTAGCTAAGATTAAGTGAATATTTCACAAGACAACTTAAGTCATTACTGAATAAAAGAAGTGATTCAGTCAGGTAGGGAGAGAGCCAAAAATCATTAAATCTCTAATGCTTTCTTTCCTTAATTGTATCATATACTTAATATACCTTTATTTTTGCATTTAGAAACCACTTGATTGACTGGCCTTTAGTCTAAGAAGAGACCTCATCAAATCGCACGCATTGCTGGACAGATTTCTAAATCCTTGTTTGTATATTCCTGGGCATACTATTTTTAAATTGCGCTGCTCGTAATCGCGCTGCTGTTTCTTTGCCTAATTATCAGGCGCTTGTCATTTGCAGAAACTAGGGGCATATGTAGGCTTACCTGCACAATAATTGTGTCCTCACTCGCATTTTGCGGAATTTAGGTAGTAGGGTCGTGGTGTTCCGTCCCCCATCTTGGGTAGGGTGGAAGCTTGGGCCACTCTCAGGCGCCATATCGGTTGGGTGTAGAGGCTCTAGCAGCCGGAAGCCCGCGCATTGGAGAGCTTATTTAAGCTGCTCTCTCAACACGCTCTACAGACCTCATCAAATCGCGCGCATTGCTGGACAGATTTTTAAATCCTTGTTTGTATATTCCTGGGCATACTATTTTTAAATCGCGCTGCTCGTAATCGCGCTGCTGTTTCTTTGCCTAATTATCAGGCGCTTGTCATTTGCAGCAACTAGGGGCATATGTAGGCTTACCTGCACAATAATTGTGTCCTCACTCGCATTTTGCGGGATTTAGGTAGTAGGGTCGTGGTGCTCCGTCTGCCATCTTGGGTAGGGTGGAAGCTTGGGCCACTCTCAGGCGCCATATTGGTTGGGTGTAGAGGCTCTAGCAGCCGGAAGCCCGCGCGGCGTTATACTATAAATAGTTATGGGTGAGCAGGCGCGCAGCGGGCGCGCGCAGCGGACGCGCCGTAGACGCGCTGGAGGTGCGCCAGAGGTAAGCCCGTTTGCGCCCGTTCGCGTCCCGGGTGCTCCCGGCGTGCTGGCTACCTCTTGTTTGGCAGATCCTTGTGAAGACTCTTATGTGTCTTCGCGCCTTACTGTGGATGGTATGCAAAACTTGTCTACTTCATCTTCTCATGGGAGCCTTTCCTGTGGTCTGCTGAATGTTCGTTCTCTCGTCAAGCATTACGCCGAGATTGCTCTCTTAATTGAATCCTCACATCTGGACATACTATTTATAACAGAAACTTGGACTTCGGCGGACTGTGGGATGGAACTCGGTTGGGCTTGTCCACCGGGTTACCTCATAAGACATATTCCCCGAGCTTCTGGTAGGGGAGGTGGAGTGGGCTACATTTTTTGAGATTCTATCTCCCTTTCAGAACTGGTAGTAAAAGAAGTGTTAGGATTCAAGCTCATGGGCTTCTCCATCATGGCCCAGGGCGGCACCCTGATAGCAGGCCTTTTATGCTATAGACCTCCCTCGTCGACCACAACAGCTCTTCAGTCATTGATCGATCTAATCTACGACCCCTCAAATTCCCATGCCAAATTTTTAGTATTGGGTGATTTCAATCTTTGGCCCTCTGGCCCTCATGATCTGGCCTACAGGGAACTCTGCCAAGCGTGTAGCAATATTCAACTTGTACAGCTGGTCTTGTCACCTACTCATGACGAGGGGCATACCTTAGACCTGGTATTTGCCGAGAAGGAATTGGTTGTGGTGAATGAGGTTGTGGCTCAGTGCTGGACCGATCATTTACTGATTAATATGTCTTTTGTCTTGCCTGCTCCGTTAAAATCAAGTAATTCGGGCGGCACTAAGTTTAATCGACAATGGTCTCGCCTCCTGGGAGAATCGATCCGACCCACTCTACTGCCCAGGACTTTTCGGTGGAGAAGAGTGTGGATAAGAGTTATGATGTCCTTTGCCAGCAAATCTTGACCTCCTTGGATGAGCTGGCCCCTTTGCGTAGGGTGAAGGACAGACCTAGAGGAGCCAATGCTTGGCTCACTGATGATCTTGGACAGCATAAGCTCCGTTGCAAGCAGGCGGAGCGTACTTGGAGGAGAGGGTACAAGGAGCTGGACAGGACAGCATATAAAACGGCCCTGCAGGTATAAAAGACCCAGCTAAGAAGCGCTAAAGCCACATTTTTAGAAGACACCTTGGCGAAGGCTTCTAATAAATCGCAGACTTTATTTAGGCTGGTTAATAATTTATCTAATCCATCTTGTACAGTGTCAGCCATTCCGGCTTCTCAGGAACTTTGTGATTCCTTGGCCCTCGCGTTTGAAGAGAAAATTAGGACCATCCTGAATGGACTCTCAGTGTCCGGACAGTCTGCGCTGTCTCTATCCCCCCTCTCGGAATCCCCCTCCCACTCGGTACCCGTATGGGACAGTAACAAGGCAGTTCTTTTTCAGTTGTCTTGTTTTCCTATTCCCTCGTTAGAGGAATTCTGCATCCTGGCCAATGGCGTATCCTCAGGTTCACCACTTGATCCAATGCCTCATAAGATCTGGAAGGCATTTCAAGCTGAGTTGTTTCCTCCACTCCATTCCATCTGCTGCCAGTCATTGACTACAGAGTCAGTTCCAGATAGTTGGAAGTTGGCAATAGTAACTCCATTGCTAAAAAAGACTTCTCTAGACCCACTATGCTTGGCCAATTATAGGCCTATATCGCTTTTACCATTTGCGATAAAAATTCTTGAGAGATGGGTCACAAGAGCCTTGTCCAACTTCCTGGAAACAAACTCCTGTCTGGATGCAGCCCAATTTGGTTTCAGACCGGCCCATGGCACCGAGACGGCATTGGTTACGGTGTTGGCCGATCTACGAACGCGTGTCGACAGGGGCAAGTCAGCATTTTTAGTGCTGCTTGACATGTCGGCGGCGTTCGACACGGTGAACCATGAGGTCCTCCTGGCCCGTCTTTAAAATGTGGGAGTAAACGGTCTGGCTCTAAGTTGGTTAACATCTTACCTTAGCAACAGACAGCAAGCTGTGGCGTTACCACCATTTCGATCAGCCACACGACAGGTGAAACAAGGCGTCCCCCAAGGGTCAGCGGTCAGCCCGATCCTTTTCAACTTATATCTCCGACCCCTGGTAGATCTAATCAAGTCATTCGGCATATCAGTCATCAATTATGCCGATGACACTCAATTGATTTTCTCATTTGAGGGCACCGAGATAGTTTCGAGGGACACCTTTCACCGCTGTATGTCGGCTACAGCAGATTGGTTGCGAGCTAACTCACTCCAATTCACTGGGTCAAAAACGGAAGTACTTCATTGTTCCCTAGACCGCCTTCCCCGTGGCTTACCGGATAACTTTTGGCCTACCTCTATCTCGGGCTCGGTGGAAGCTGCAGAATCGGCTCGCAATTTAGGAGTTCTGTTTGAACCCAATTTACAGCTCGATGCCTCTGTAAATAGGACTGCAGCAACTTGCATGGGCATGCTTTGTGCCCTACGCAAGATCCTACCAATACTTCCCCGGGAAGCCAGAGCAGAGGTAGTGCGGAGTTCTATCCTCAGTAGGTTAGACTACTGCAACGCACTACTTCTGGGAGCTCCTAAGACCCTTTTCCTAAAGTTGCAGAGGATCCAAAATATGGCTGCTAAGCTGGCTTTATCTCTGCCACGATCTGCCTCTTCGTCTGCTGCGCTAGTTGATCTGCACTGGCTGCCGGTCCAGCAGAGGATTGCCTTAAAGGCTTTATGCCTTGTTTTCAGGGCCCTGCATGGATTAGGACCAATACCTATTCAAACTCTCTTCTCTTGGTATCAAGATGCCAGACCTTTGAGATCTTCCTCGGCTTACCTGGTGAGAATTCCCAGGATTAATAGAGTGAGGATGGGTGGCCGTGCTTTTAGTTTCATGGCCGCCACACTATGGAACACTTTACCTCTGGCATTGAGGAGCAGCCAAGATCTGCCCTCCTTTAAAAGGGATCTTAAGACCTACCTGTTTCCAAGAGCCATGTAAAATACATCTCGACTGCTGGTTAGATACGGTCTCAGCGCCAGGATACCCTTTCGGGTGACAGCCGTGCTTAACAAGCAATAAATACATACATACATACATACATACATTGAGGGATCATTGTTTTGTTTACCCAATATAATTCCCTTCTCCCCCTAGTTACCATTGTTGCTTTGACATTAGTTGGGCGCGACTGGTAAACAGGGGACGTTGGGTGCCTTCATCTTGCATGTTGTTTCCTGAGGAAACATAGGTAAGAGCTTTGACACACACTGAAGCAAAAATGTTCTATTTGTGGTGTTATGGGGCATTTTGCTATGATATGTAGAAGGAAAATTATTTCAAAGTTAAGTGTGTGGAGGAGCCAATTTTCAGTGAATAAGAGGATTATGTGGTGAAAGTTATGCCTTGCAACAACCAGGATAACAACCAACTGGATATGTTTGTGTTGAACATCAAAGATAGGGCACTATAACCTGCAAGGAATTCAAATAGCATTAAGTAATTTGCGTAGATGATTATTGGGAGGATGCAGTCCAAACAAGAGTCTCTTCAGAGGTCCTTTGTATGTGACTGGAATAGATAAGGGAAGATAAGGGATTCTAGGTAGGAGGTGGATTAATATTGATTTGTCTTGAAGGAATGTTTGAATGTTTTACAGAAAATCCAAGAAGTCACATACAAGCTTTCTAACACAAATCACTCTGATGCCGCCACCTGTGAAGAGAAAGTTATCACTGCTGCTGAGGCAGAGAGTGTGTCTTAGGCAAATAAGATGCCTTTCTCTCTACGCACCGCAGGTCATTATCTTCATCTTTATGATTTACATGACATTGGCTGACCCGCCAGTGAGGGCTTCCTCTGCGGCATGCTTCCCTGGGGGGGCCTCCTTGCAGACAAATTGTACTATGCCATGGGCCTGCTTGGCCTCTCCTTCCAAGGGTTCCTTGGTGAGGGTGTTGCTGTCCCAACCTAAGATGGCCATTGCCCTGCAAGATACTGAAATTCTTGCCTGAATCAAAATGGGACAAAATGACTTCCTTTCTTTTAGCCTATAAAAAGGGGTAACTTTTCATTATATTCGCAATGCTCTGAGTAGTTGTTTATCGATAACCTTGTTCCTGGATTTCGCTCTGAACCTTTGTCTGTTCCCCTTTTTATTATTCCTCTGCACTCTAGTAAAATATTGCTCTAAATGCAGAATTACTCTTCTCATGTAATTCCAGTATTCTCGAAGGAGATTTCGGTAATTCAGCATGATTAAGATACACAGAACTGTTGAGTTATGCCCGCACCTAGTCAGTGACATCATGGGCACACTTTGGCAGAATACGTCTGTGAATACGATGCCATTGATTTGGAGAAGTAGCGTAAGAACCAAACAAGGGGCCTTATTTATGAGGCTGTCCGTCACTTTTACGTCACTGGTGCGTCACTTTTTTTGACGCACCAGTGGTGTAAAAATACGCCTTGTTGCACCATATTTACAAAGTGACGCATCTAGGTAGACGCGTCACTTTGTAAACCCCTGCGCCATATTATACATGCGCCAGGTATAATGTATGCAACTCCTTGCGCAGTGATGCGTCATACTGTAAATATGACGCATCATTGGTATCGCAAGGAGGGCGCAATTAAAAATTGATGCATCTCTGTTTTCACGCAGTGATGGGTCACTTTTCATAAATGAGGCCCAAGGTATCAAGCCTGTGACTCCCTTTCATGAGTATCAGCTGGGTAGGTGGTGATAGGTGGCTTAATGGGTAACAGTGTCCCCCTTGCTGTGGAGCTGCCACTTGGGGATGTGTCTGGGACCAACAGGCAGCAGAAGTTGCCTGTCAATGGAAAAGCACTACTAAATGGGCCACTGCAGTAGACAATGATATAAAGCCATCCCACACCACCAAGAATGTAAAAACATACCAGGTGTCTCCAACCAGTCGATCGTGAGCTACCAATAGCTCGCAGGAACCTTCAGAGCAGCTCCCAGCCATTACATTATTGTTAACTAAGAACTGCAATAAATAAGTGTTGCTTTTTCTTTTAAAGTTAAGGAAAGGCTATTTTAGTTTACATTATTATCAAGCTGCAGATCACAGAGCCTGATAATGAGCAGTGCACTACTCTGATTTGCTACCAATGTGGGTCACAGACATTCAGAACTGAAGCACTGAGGTTTAACTCTTACATAAAAGATATCAACTCAAAATTGGAGCATGAGAACAAAATGATATTTCTGAATGATTTTAAATGAGAGAAAATTAAAATAGAGAGTTGACTTAATGATTAAGTTACCTTTTCATTTTTATTGTCTCCCTTTTCAAAGTGTCACATTTACAAACAGCAGACATCTTGCTCCCAGTGACTGGTAGACACAGTGCCACAGTGCCAAATTTATAAATGAAAAACAAAGTTGTTTCCTTTTCAATACGAGAACTTTTAAGTGAAAAATGTTTTCTTATTAAACATTGTCTTAATGTTTTTCTCTGCTTTAAATTAAGCCAATTATGTACTAATGTTTTATAAAGCATGTTTCTCCTCCTTAGACTACTCACATTTAAATAAATGAATGAATCTTCCTGTTATAAATATTGTATCATGTCTGCAGGTCATTTGGAGTAATATGCCTGCTGTTTGTAAAGACACTTTGACATGGGAGAAACTTAAAATGATGATTTTTATATTTAAGCATAACGCTCCCTTGAGTTGAATTTTCTCCTATTTCAAAGTGTTACATTTACACATATCAGGCATCTTGTGCCCAGTGGCTGTTAGACATGCTGTCATAGGTATAAATGAATATTACATCCATATTGTGCAAATGGGAGATATGTAATGTTCCTTCAATTGCAAATGAGCATATTATGAACATTTCTGCAGAAAAACTTTCAGAACTTCAAATTTCTCCCAAGAAAAATAAATGGTTGTATGTTTATGTTGTACATGTAACAGTACCACATATGGTGAAAGGTCTGTTGTATGCCACAATTACATGTGACACAGGCTCTCAGTCACCCATACACATATATCCCATTAATTCACACACATGTTCGTACATACCCACAGACTATGCACTCAATGACGCACTTGGCAGCCCTATCAAAGTACCTTTAGTCTCAGTATTTTGGTCAACCCATAGTATCGGGCTCCATGGACCTTAGGCTTAAAGTCAATAAAGCTGGGTAAGGGCGTGGCTGATAACATTGCAGGAGTTCCATGGCCTTCAGTACCTCTCGATGATTATTAATGATCAGAAGTAGCTCTCATTGCAGAGAGGATTGGAGACACACTGGTGCTGCTCCAGTAAATCAATGTTCCTCCTGCCATATAGCTGTACCCATCAGGATTTGGCCCATGGTGTTAACAGTTGTAGATACAACCTGAGCCTCCATCTCCGCAGCCGGTCTTACCCCAGCCCTGTCAAAACAGCTGTGTGAGCTTGACTGGGTTGCCACCGGTGTTATCTGCATAGGCTACATAGCAGATGTAATGGCTGTGGGTGTCACAGGAGACAGGACAGGGAGGGCCACAATCGATTGGGGTGTGGGGACACGGGACCCAGATGTTTCTAATGGGGAAAGGATTCTGCTGTCTGTATTACTTGTTACAGATGAAACTAGGCATGTGGTGCTTGCCACACAACCAATGTCCGGCTGTCCTTCCAGAGAATCATCATTGGCACAAGAGATGCTCTCATTGAAGGATTTTAATGGTGGTTTTTTAGGCTGAGTGGCCACTAAAATAGAATAGGTTGCTTGTAACCTAGGTGGTTGACCTTAAAACAGACATTTTTCTCAAATGATAGTCTAATATTGTGAAAAATCTTACTGAGGATCTTTACCAATGTTTGTTTTATTATAAATATTATTAGAATATTTACAAAACATTTACAGGGCTTGATTTCAAGTTGGGCGGACGGTTACCCCTTCACAAATGTGGTAGAAATTCTGCCTGATATAGGATTAAATGCATTGTAATTAATGCAGAAGGAATATCCTCCATGTTTACCCAAAAAGAAGTCCAGTCAACTTTAAATCAGGGAATAAATGTGGGTAATAGTGCGTGTTTGATTTTAAATGTAGTTTCACAGTTTGGTGCTGTCAGGATGTGTGTGAACTTTAGAATTCCATTTTGTTGATTCTAGTGTCCCATGCGCTCTAGTGCCATACCTTAGCAAACATTTTTCAATCAGAATCACTAAAAACATTTTAGGTCAATGCAAATAATTGTAAATCAAGCTAGCCTTTACATGAATTTTGTTTAGGACATTCCACATTATAAGATAGTAAGGTTCCATTTTCTGGAAATTATTAAAAACAAAAACAAAATAGAGTGATGAAAGCAATTGGATTGTTATCTAGGGAGGGTGACTGCCCACTTCAAGAAATAATAACAAATCCTGCCACGGTGAACCTTCAAAGTCACTAAATTAACCTGAGCTCACCTCCACCCCTCCTCCCCCCATAGCTATGACACCAGTGCAGAAAGACTTACCTTAAAGAAATGTGTACAGTATTTATGCAGTACTAAAACAGTAATAAAGTCAAAACAATAACCCATACAAATTGTTATAACAATAGAAAAAAACTTTAAAGAACAGTGAGACAAAACTGCAAAGAAAGCAATAAGTGAAACTGTAGATATGAAGTTTTAAACATTTTAGATAAATATAGCAGCAAAAATGGCACAGCTGTAATTAGACAGGGTCCTAGGTGTGACTTGAGACCAACTGTGATGCAGCAAGAGATGGATACACCAAGTAGAATAGTCAGGCTGAAACCTTGGAGCTGTTGAAGTTTTTATTGAAATAATTCTTACGTTTTGTTGTACAAAAGGGTTTCTAATTTTTTTCGGAGGTGCAGGGACCTTCCAGGCAGACAAATCTGAAATTCAATACGATGCCACGAACCTCCCAGTAAGATACTTTGTGATTCTCAACTTCTACACTTTGATGTTTTTGTGCGACCAATCTATCGAGCCTGACCTCCATGGGGATCGGCCGGAAGTTGCAGCAGAGCTCTAGTTTATCACAACCATTGACTTCCATTGGGCAGTACATTTTTTAAAGAGTTTTTTCATTTTACATCATTAAGAATTCTTAAGTCTTCCTGAATTGCTTTGTTTCACTGGCATTTACCATAGGAAATAAATTTAGAAATGAGTTGATGAGTTTTAAAATGATTTATGTGGCTTTTTCTATGGTGTATGTCCTGCGTAAAGAGTTGACACATCTGCTTTGATTTAAGGAAGGCTGCTTTGTGTCACTTCACGGCGGAATGAGCACAGGTTTCATTTTTGGAATTTCTTTTACATTCAGCAGGTGGGTATCTTATCTTTTGAGGTGGACTCTTGTCCACATCAAATTGATTAATGATGTAAGGGTGCAACCTTTGCTCAAAATAGGATATACAATAGGATATGACACCTGTTTGGATTGGTCTCCGATATGAGCAGTGTTAAGGAAAGGTGGTAAACAGAGTGATGAACTGGTAAATAGTGAATAGTGCCTTCTGTGAATACCAAAATGAGTAAATGGTAGTAAGTTTAGGATTTTGTCTTAAGTTAGTTCCGTGAATCTGGCCCAAGATTTCAGTTAGCCAGAAGGCAGAGCATTGGAGACGTATTATTTGGACATACCAGTTTCCACTCCACAAGAAATTCCCTGAATGCCTTCAGTGTGGAGAATGGACAACACCTTCTCCTCCCAAGGACTGAGATTAAGGGGTCTGAGAGACCCACCACCAGTTGCCATGACCTCTCTGTGTGCCCTGGAAGTAAGGTAATGTACTCCAACCTGTAGAAAAACTAAAAACGTGGCTGTTCCCTTGATTATATATTTATCCCCTCGCACATCATCACCTCTCCGCAGCGCTAGGAAGCCCTTGGGCAGCTATGCACTCTATAAATCCATAAACATAAACATCTGTCAACAGTGGACTGGAAAACTGAGTACATAGCACTGGGTATTGACTGATGGATCCTACTCCATCATGACAGACACCAGTCCTTCAGCACAAACTTTAAATATGGCACGTGGTATATTTCACCCTGATAGATGGATCAGTTTGTCCATGACAGAGGAATGACTGCCCATACCTCAAACTCTAAATTTGTTTTGAAATTAAGATTCAAAATCAAGAAAAGTCTTTCTATTTTGGGCAAAAAAATAAATTATGGGTAAAAATAAATCAAAACCTCAAAATTGTCAACAAACTTTTAGGTCCACGTGGGGTGTATGAAAAATAGTGTCCTATTACAGTTTAGTTTTTACTCCACCAATGATCCATGCTTTTAAAATTGCTTCCAAACATTCTACTTGGTTAAACCTTATGGGGCTTTCCATACTCCTAAAGCAGGTGGTCTTTCAGGCACCTATTTGTGGGGTTGGGTAGGATTTCATTTAATGTTTTTGGAGAGGGACAGGATCAACAGTGCTTTGGTATTCAGGGTACCGTGGTTTTGAGTATGGGGTGATTTATGGGTATGGTGTAGTTTTTGGGAAGATAGAGCACTTTTAAGAGGGGAAGGAATTTGGAAAGGTATAGGGATTGTGACAGGTGGAGTGCTTGTGTCAAGTAGAGGGATTGTGTTGAGTGGGGGGATTAGGGCAGGTGGAAGGAGTATTGCAGCTGGAGATATTGGGGCAGGTGCATATGTTGGTGCAGATACAGGTGTTGTGGAAGGGATCACAAACCCCCTGGTGTCTGAGGGGCCACTAGAAGTGTCATAACCTCTCTGTGGAAAAAACATGACACAGTAGGATGTCATTTATATGCTCAACTTGTTTACTGGCATACTAGATGGAATCCAATGTTGTAGTCACGCATATAGAGAAATTCTTCAAGATTTCCTGTGCTTCCTCCGACACCAGAATTAGGGAAAAGGTGCATGGGGTGAATAAGTCCCCTGTCCTTATTCAGAGTCAGTAATGACTTGGCATTCAGGGGGCAGAAGAGAAGGTGGTGCTGCTGGGTGTGGTACGGGTGGCAGCCACTAGAGCCATTAACAGTAGCTGAGATGTTTTGGGTGCTATCCCAATAGACTGTCTTTCAGATTCAGATGGCTAGCCCCCTTCCTCAGCAACACTGGATCCTCCAGCTGTTTCCCCAAAGACTGTCCAGCATCTCACTTACTTGCGCTGGAGTTAACAGAACTGAGATATACATTATATTATATTGATTTGTATAGCGCACTAATCAAACATGAGGGTATGCAGGTGCTACGGCAAGTGTGTAAGCATGTGGTCCACAAGGTGCTTGTAAGATATTGGGTTTTATAGTTGGCATGGGTGTGCACCCTGCCCAAACAGGAACCAAACTCATAGTCAGGGTAAGTCACAAACACAAACTAAACTAACCTATGCTCAACCCTTGATAGCTTGGCACAGAGCAGGCAGACTTAACTTAACCGACAATCTGTAAAGTATTCACACAGTAATTTAATGAAAAGAACAGGACCAAAATGACAAAAATCTAATAAGGTGAACCGGAGTTATGAATTTAAAAATATATAATGAATTATAGAACAAAAGCCTGAAGCACCAACCAGGGCTATCTGGTCACACCTGACTGGTTCAAAACCAAAAGTTCAAGCCGACTGCGATGCAACATGGGTCGAATACAGGGACCAGCCTTGGCCCACTGCAAAGTATCTTGTTTGTGTCGAGGTTGAGGGAGTTACCAGGAGTCGTCATTGGTCTTTAGGATGGAGGTGTGCGCAAAGTCGGAGATGGAGGTGATGCGACGCACTGTCAGCAATGCTATAAACTCTATCCTTGCACCAGCAACAATGTGTTGGTGTCAATGGAGATTTGCTGGTTCTGAGATGTGTTATGGCGTGGATGCATGGAGTTTGGAAGTACCCACTTTGCAGAGCCTAGGACTGGATTGGCACCACTTGTCAGGGCAAAACCCACAGATGGCTGAGTCCAGGTGGTGTAGCAGGTATGTTGGAAGTCTTTTATGTCCCTGAGATTTCAATCAGGAGGCAAGCCAGGAAGCCCTAGGAGTCATTCTGGCTCTGGGTTTAAGTGATGTGGGTCTAGTCCTTCTCAACCAAGCAAGGAAGGCAGTAAGCAGGTCCGCACAGAGGAAACAAATTTCTTAGAGCAGTAATCCAGAATGGTGTCAGTCCTTCAGCAGCACAACAGTCCTTCTTTCTGACAGAGTTTCCACAGGTCAAGTTATGAACTGAAGTGGTACGGTCAGAAGTCCAGTTCTTATATCCAGTGGGGCCTTTGAAGTAGGGCAAGACTTCAAAAATGGCTTTGATGTGCAGAGGTCCTCCCTTCCTTCCCTGGCTCAAGTCACACTACATGGGATTAAGTAGTATTTTATTTGGTGACAGGATACAGCATAATCACGTGTAAGTGTGAGAGTATGGCCAGCTTCCTCCTCCCATCCTGCCCAGAATGGCCCATTAGGTTGTGACTGGCCCATCAAGTCCCGCCTAGGCTGTCTTTGTGTGGGGCTGCCTAGAGGGAATGCAAAAAGCCCAGTTGTCACCAACCTCAGATGTGTATTGGAGACAGGCTTGAGGCGCACAGGGCTAAGAGCAGAAAAATGTAATCTTTCTAAAAGTGGCATTTTTTAAATTGTGATGATAAATTCAACGTTACCATTAAAAATGATTTATCATCGTAATTCCAGAGATACTAAACATGACAGTTCTATCTTCTTCCAATTGTGAATTCCAGCTTATTAGATGTAACAAGGAATCCCCAATATTACCCTATGGGAGGGGTAGGAATCACAGTTGTGAAAAACGAATTTGGAGGTGTTTCACTGTCATGACATGTAAAACTTAAATGTACATGTCCTACCTTTTACTTACATAGCACCCTACCCTTTGGACTACCTAGGGCCTACCATAGGGGTGACTTATATGTAATTAAAGGGGTATTTAAGGCTTGACAAGAGGTTTTAATACCAAGTTGACATGGCAGTGTAAACTGCACACACAGGCTCTGCAGTGGCAGGTCTGATATATGTATTAAAAGGCATTTTATGTGGGTGGCACAATTGGTGCTGTAGGTACACTAGTAGCATTTAATTTACAGGCCCTGGGTGCATGTAGTGCACTTTACTAGTGACGTAAACAGGCCAATTGTGGATAAGTCAAGCAAACCATGTTTAGGGAGAAAGCAAATACGTTCTATCACTGGTTGGTAGTGGTAAAGTACCCAGAGTCCTAAAGTCAGCAAAAAGGGGAGGAGGAAGGCAAAACATTTGGGGGTGACCCTGCAGAAAGGGCCATTACCAACAGTGCTTATATGAAGAGTCAGCTCTACAGCTACTTGAGGAACCAAAGAAGAGTGAAGAAAGCTCTAATTGCTTTTAGTTATTTTATTTTAGGAGCTATGTATAACACTTGCATGACTCAAGGGGTATCAGATCGCTTTAAAATAATATAAACAACAGATATCTAGATAGTTATCTGTCAATTCTAGTACAATCAAACGAAAATGTTGGTGGTCTTGTCATTCTCATTCAGTAATTATGTGTTACGATTGCGGAGTTTAGCATCAATTAATTGTGTAGACTGTTTTGCTTTTGTGGATCTCAGGATTGTGTGGGAGTGAGAGTGAGGGAGAGCATAGGTGTCTGGTGGGTTGGTGAAAGTATATGCAGTTGTTCGGGTATTTTCATCCTGTGTTATGTGGGGCTTCGTAGGTGTGCATGAGAAGTTTGAATTGGCTGTGTTTTTGAATAGGTAGCCAGTAAAGCTTCTTGAGATTCAGTGTGATGTGGTTGCGAAGTAGAAGGTCAAGTATGAGTCTTGCAGCTGTGTTTTGCATATGCATACGTGCACACAATTGTGAAATATTACACAAACATAACTCAATTTTACAAAAAACAAAAATGTCCTGCTTCATTGCATACAATGTTAAGAGGCTCCAGAAGGGGCATGTAATTTAAATTCTCAAAATAAGTCAAATAATAAATGACGAACCTACAAAATATTGTTTAGTGATATGTAACTTATGGGAACACAGGTCACAACTCACTGAGGGCCTGAGTTTGTCTGGTGGGTAACTCCATCAAAATGTGGCAAAGATCTGATATGTTGTCTTACACTTGCCATATATGTTAAGCTTGCTTTAGTAACATAGACAGGAATATATCTGCATTAGTGATGGAGGATACCATTTGATAATTGATATAGAAAGCAGTAATTACTAGTTTATGATGACATACTGTGTAATGCTAGCATATATTGTATGAAAATCATGCTTTGCATTCAGAAAATCTTTAACCCTTTCGATGCTGATGACGAGCTCAGCTCGTCATCACCCACGGGTGTCGTGTGCTGATGACGAGCTGAGCTCGTCATGGTGCCACTAAAATGGCATTTTCCAGCACAGGGGGGGGAAAACGGCCAGCAGCCATGTGGTTAATAGGATGCTTCCAACATACAAAACACATTTATGTATACACACAGGACAAAGCTGTGAGAATGTCACAATTAGATGAACTCACTTAATACATAGCTCAGATTATTGTGAATCTGGATTCCAGCATCTCCCCTACATTCATGACTTTAAACTTGATAAATTCTATTAATCATGTTCCTATAGAATTAACTAGTGTTCGTATAGTTATGCCTCATGCACGGTGTACACTTATTTCACATTTCTTGAGTCTAGAAATGCAACGAACTAATATTTCATTCCCTTTTCACACCAAGCATATGTGTGTGTGAGTAGATCTAGGCCTGTTGTCTGAAAAATAGGTGGTCATGCTTCTATGGGTGCATGTACAATACAAGTGTCCCATTAAGTGGGCAATGAGGAAGGCTTCAGTCACTGAGTTCTCTAAACCAGAGCAAATAATGTTTTTTGTGATTTTGCCATGGTTAAGATTTTACCCAAGCACCAGGGCAGTGTCAGCCTACTCATCCACTGGATTATCTTTCCATTGTGATTGATGAACTCACAAAATAATTCCTAAATCAAAAGAACATGTATCTTTGTATGAAGATTTTGATGTGGAGATAGATTCATCTATTTTGGTGTGAGCTAAACAGAGTGTCACATTCTTGTGCTTTGCATTTTGGAAAGCATTGCATAACGTTATGCCTGAGCAAAAAAGTGAGTCTTCTTATATAGACACACACTGGAAGTGATTGGCAGCAATAACACATTTGGCTAGTGGGAGGGAGCCTGGACACTGAGTGCTAATATTAATGATATCATGCATGCTGTATTACAAGTACTCTATTCATCAAACAAAGTGAAATGTAGTACAATGGATTCCCACATTTTTACAGCTTCTCATTTTTGTCAGCCTCATAAACAATGAATAAAAATGATTTGGCTAAAAAAAATCACGACAAATATTTTGTTGAGGCACATGCATCTCCCATAACCATGTATGTATTAGCATATATTAGCAGGTACATGACAAGATATTAATATGTAAAGATATGCGCATATATAAAGATTTACACATTATTCATTCTGAAACTTATAACATCCAGGCACACAGTCTGCACAAATCTGTCTCTAAGAGGATTCATCTCACCCCATTGTTACTGCTCTTGGGCCTCTGGCTCCCATCCAATATGGGGGAGGCCACCCCAAGAATGCAGTATTTAATAAGGGTTAGCGAATGCCACACCTGCATTTTCTGCTGTGAGGACCTTCCCATGTGATTCATTCCAATGAGGCAGGACCACCATCAAAGGTCTACCCAACGTTTATGGAAGTGGATGCCTTGCCATCTATAGACCCCCTTACAGTGGACATTCCCGGCAATGGTCCGCCAGGTTTTCTTTTTGTTATGGGTACTCACCTACACAGAGGGCGATAGAAAGAATCATACATGACTAATAAAAATGGTATGCTAAAATCCACAAATAGACATAAGAATATAGTTTTCAAAATTGGTACTGGACGAACACTGGTGGGAAATAGGAATTGTGACCGAAGAATCTTAACTTTACTAGGACAGCAACCAATGCTTATGATGGCTTTATGTGCCAAGCTATCTATTAATGTGTGATGCAAACATTAAAATCATTACACCATTCCTTAATGAAGATATATTTCAATCAGGTTCATCTTTAGAGATTAGCATACATGATACTTAATCATAAATGTGGCAGATTTCCTGTCAGCTATAAGGATAGTCATTGGATATAATGCACAGATACTGTCATGGGCTAAATGAACTATGGCATTGATAACAAATGTTAATATACCTCATATCATGCTTTGGACACAATTTAGGCATATTAATACACCACTGTTGTTGCCTTGGATGACTCCCCAGTTCACACTCTAAAGTTTAACCCTGACCATCGCCCAACACAGGGCCTGATTTTGCACATAGGATATTTCACCACAAAATGTGTTTCTGTACCCTGTAAGGGCCAGATAAATCAGTTTAAAATATGCACTTTTGCTGTGATGGATGAGATATCCAACACAAAAATGAGACGTACCTGTTTATCTATCTCATATGTATGCCCATATTAGTGTCCCTGATAAAATAAAACATATACATGTAGGGGCACATTTATCAAGAAGTCATGCAGTGTAAACAAGGCACCTTGCTGTGCTGCATGAAAAATGAAAGGGCAGGAATGTGGCATAATTAACATTATATGGTGCATTGCTGTCTTTTTCTTGTGCTGGTGCACAGTCTGTTGCCTAGCACCAATACAGGTGCCTGTGCACCATGGTGCAAGGCTGCCTGCATTGTGAGCAGGATTGTTTTTTGTGTCTGAAGGGACACTTTCCTGCACATAAACATATCCTTTGAGACATTTTCGCTACAGAATGTAGCAAACATAGAAAGAGGAAAAACGGAGGATAAATAAAGATATTTCTCCTAACTATGTCTCACCTGGGGAGGAGTAACATTTGGACACATTCCCAGGTGTACCAGTAATGGTAAATCTTGGAATGCGCCAAATCCACCGGTGGATACCTCAGAGCACCCAGGTTCCACCCAAGAAATGCCTCCCTGGGACAGAGTAATGCAATGCACTGTTTTGCACTGTGTTGTGTTGCTACAGGTTTATCAAGTCACTCAGGGACATGAAAAGTGGCCTTACGTGGTTTGATAAATCTAACCTTTTAGTTGCATTCACCATTGTGGCCCATTGCGTGGTGCACATATGACACAATTCTTTGATAAATTTGCCACTTATTATCTAGTGTACTGTGTTCAAAACTCCATTTGTCATGTGCAAGATGAGATGTAACCAAGGAGCTGTATTTGGAAAGGTTTTGGACCTACATAATAGTTAGAACATGCCTGCAATGATTTCAGTGAACCATTCCTAGATACAGAAGCACATTTAAGATACTGCACCCTATACGGCAAACTCAGATGTTGGACAGGAGGGCACATGACACAATAACTACATGGGACTATCATCATTATAATTCTTTATTCTGTTTGTGTGAAAAAAAATATGAAATGCAACAAACAGTACATTAAGACAATGTCTGAAATGCATAGATACATACATACAGTACATAAAAACATTGTGAACAATAAAGGGTAAAGCTCAAAGTGCTATAGAACGTAATTAATCAAACTGTGAGCTTTGTATGAAAACTATCACTCTTAGAAAGCATACACCATTTGCAAGAACGGTGGTCCTTCATTGGGGGAACATGGAGGCTGTCAGCTAAGTGGCTGCGGGTGGACAGTCCCAGGCAATGTAACCCCCTGTACCCTCTAAGAACCCCGCGTCCTGCATTCCCCCACTCATGATCTCGCTCCCCCTGCAATGACCTCTTGTTTTTTCCAGCTCCTCATTACCCATGGAGGGCATTCGGCCGGTGGATGGCCCAGGAGTTCCGGGAAGATTTCAGGTCACGCCGAGCCACGCGGTGGAAGGACGTGGCTTGGGAGTTGCATTGTTGCTGTGCGGTGCACTTCTGAGCCCTCAGAGACAGAGGGGCATATTATCAAGAACGGCGTTAAAATTATCGCCACTTTAGCGGCAAGAAACGGCCGCTGAAGCGGCCATAATGGGCTTGATAATATGCCCTTGTGAATTCCCATAGAAGCCCAGGTTCACACCAGAACCTGGGCTTCTATGGGGATTAACAAGGGGGTATTATCAAGCCCATTATCGCTGCTTTAGTGGCAGTTTCCTGCCGCTAAAGTGGCGATAATGTTATCGCTGGCCTTGATAATATAGCCCGTAGTCAGCACTGGACAGTGTGCTACAGAGTTGCCAGGAAACACCTGGAGCACCAAAACGGGGGGGGGGGGGGGGTAATTCCCTCAAGGTAGGAAACAGGACGGTGGGCACGGAGGCTGAAAATTGCTCGACAGAATGGAAGGGCGGTAAGGCGGTCCAGGTGGTGGGTTGGGCAGTCAGCACTGCAAGCTTGGTGGTTCCCCCCTGACTGCTCCTGGCCTCAGAGAGGAGTAAGAGCCAGCAGATAAGAGTTGATCCCTCGAAAGGGAAAGTGTGTGGATATACTCTTCGCACAAGGGCCACTCAATTTCTACCTCTCTCCGATGCTACTATTCAAGACCCTCCCGCTTTAAATCACTTAAGTAACTGCAGAAGACCTAGGTTGCCCAAGGGCCAAAAAAAGAATCATGCAGGATGGAGACGAGTCAGCTGAGTCAGCCCCGGGTCACATAGGGACTAATTTCAAAATCCCTCCCTTCCTCCATAGTTACTACACCCCAAATTTTCTCACATAAACTGTAAAAGAGTAAATCTTATCAATAGCACTTAAGGAAGGCTCTATAACGTCAGGCTTATTTTCGTTTTCTATTAGATGAGATGTGTGCCACACTACTGCCCAGAAACAATGGGAGTTGGGCAAGCGGATGGAGAAGTTAAATAAGTTGGAGGCCAGGGCGCAATTGAAGTTCCCAGCGTCACTTTGCGTAATGTGGAAGAACCACATGTATGTCCACCGCTCAGTTGAGGAGGTGGACGACCTGATAACAGAAATTAAGAAGAGTGCAGGATTGTAGAAGCGGGGAGGGGGGGTGAGGGTCGTCCAGTGAGGTCAGAGAGTTCAGGGAGACAAAAAATGTGAAAGACATAAGCTAATTTTGCCCGGGGGGATCGAGACCCATTAGGCGTAAGCCTAGTAATAGTAGTGAGGGTTCCCCAGAGGAATGGTGGGTTGATATGGACATGGGGGTGGGGAGGGATGAGGCGGGGCACGGGGTGGGGAGCAGTGGGAGAAAATAACAAATAAAAATCCTCTTTCACGTCAGGAAGCTAGGCTTATGACCTATATGTTAGCTATAGCCATGGTTAGAATGACTCCTGGATGGATGAATTTTCTTAATGGGAGCTAGAGATTTAAACTTCCTCTTGTGGAACGTCAATGGGTTAAGATGTGTGCGTAGAGAGATATTAGTTATGAACTATCTAGAACATAGTTCAGCCCAAATATGTTGTATCCAGGTGACGCACCTGGATCTCTCAGAGAGCTGTGCTACCTTTGCGTGATATTCCTGGATAAAATATGTTTGTACATCAGAGCAGACTGCTCATTGCAATGGGGTTGCTGTTTTGATTAAACAAGAGGCGGGCTGTGCAATAAAATTCTTTAAAACAGATTATACTGGGAGGTGGATTATAGCCAAACTAGACTTTGATGGAACAGAGCTAGCATGTATATCTTTCTATGGCCCAAACATAGATGACCCTACATATTTATGCAAATTACAGAGGAATCTGATGGAAGTAACCAACCGTCCCTATAATTATATGAGGAGATTTCAACATATTGATCGACTCGCTGTTAGATAGATCGAATCAGAATCAATTTGTAGGGACGCCTCGGGTCCGTTAGGCCCTAAACTATATGATACCCGATCTGGAACTTTTAGATGTATGGAGGGCTAAGAAAGGTAATATCCATGGAATCACCGTCCATAGTAGGAAATATGGACACTTTTCAAGAATAGACTATGTGTTGGCAGATAGACCTATTATAGACAATATGACATCAATTAGTATTCTGCCAAGTCATATTTCAGACCACTCTGCAGTTGCCTTCTCCCTAGCAGGAAGCAGGTATATTTCGAGACCTAGATGGACACTTAAAAGATCGATGTTGACGGATCCAGGGATAGTTGCAGAGCTTAAATGTGCATGCCATGATTATTACACAGCAAATTATGGATTTGCGTCTCTGGATATTGTATGGTATGCCTTTAAGGCGTTATTGAGGGGCTCTCTGCACAGTCTCATAGCTACCAAGAACAGAGAGGAATCCCAAGTTTTAAAAAAGATGGAAGATAAAATTGCCCAATTAGTGGTAGATGTTCTTCGGTCAAATTAAGGGATGGCTGAGGCAAAATTACAGGCGCAGAGGGGACCCGTCAGGACTACAGTATCAAGTTAGATCCGAAATGCAAAGCACAATGGCTTGCGAAATCAACGGAGAATTTTGAGTACGGATTAAAATCAGGAGCACTCTTGGCTTGGAAAGCCAGAGTGGATTGGGCAAGGAACTACCTAAACAAATAATCATAAATGAAAATGGAGATACATCTAATAAATCGGAAGATATGCAAATTTGCCTACTACTTTATTTTCTGAACTGTACATGGAAGAGGTTTTCCCAAATCCAGAGGCATGTAAAATATGGCTAAGGGAAAAATCCTTACCTATTTTGACATCACACAGCCATGAAGTGCTTGATGCCCCAATAACTGGGGACAAGATTCGCATGTGTCTCTGGAAAAGTAAAAGCAATAAAGCAGCAGGCACAGACGCGCTTCCAAATGAGGTGTATAAACTTGTGGTAGAGGAGCTGGTCCCAATAATGGAAACTCTGTTTAATTATATCTATTGATTAGGGGGTCGAGTTCCTAAGTCCAAGAAAGAGGCAATAATTGTGCTAATTCTGAAGCCCATTCTGAAGCCCACTAAGGATCCTTTGAGAGCCGATTCTTATAGACCGAACTCCCTGCGGAATACAGACTATAAGATCTTCATGAGCATATTGGCAGGAAAATTGACCAAGATCGCATCACAAATGATTGCAAAGTTTGCCCCAACCGCTCCCCGCAAGTGCCCAAGGTGTAACTTAATAAAAGCCACCAACCTGCACATCTTCTTTGAATGCCCAAAGTTGTGAGATTACTGGGGCAGAATTGAGAATGCGCTTTGTGGGATTTTTGGCAGGAAAGTTACCCTGAACACAGGGCTTGTTTTATTTGGTTATGACGGTGCGATCACTAGGAGGCTGAAGAACTTGTTCAGAGGTCTGTTGCTCTATCTTATTTTGTTATACCGAGGGAAATATGTATAAAATAGAGAGACCCCCTGCCCCTAAAGATGGAAGATTGGGTAAAGGCAGCTTTCAAAAAGGCCCGGTTGGAGCAGGGAGTAGAGAAGGAGAATAGGTTAAATATTTGGCTAGACTTTACATCTTATGCAGAACCCTGGGGCTCAAACATCCCCTCTTGGTACAATGATTACACCATGGCACCAATAAAGTTGTGTGTCTGGTTTGGTTTACAGACTGAAGTGAATGCAGTGGCCGCAAAGTATTGCAGATGCTTTTTGGTGATATGAGGATAAAAAAATAAAAAAATAACCATTTGCAAGAACAAAATTATATGGTAGCATCTGTAAACATAGAAGAGCACAATAACACTCTCCTTTTAAGTAGAGGGACAATAAAACGTCTCCTGGGTCCCTTGCAAAAATCACAAAATATAATCGAGTGCAATGTGTCTTGCAGGGACCTATTGTAACATCTACAGGGGCCCGGAGATGTAAAATTGTAACAGCCTCTTGGGGAAGCTAATGTCAAGTGCAACAGATTAAGGGCCAGATGTAGGTAACCAAATACCGGTCGGTAACGGCCGAAAATACCGAATTTCGGCCGTTACCGACCGGCATTTGGATACTGAGATGTAGGGTTCAAAAAAACTTCCGAATCAGTAAATTTACCGATTCAGTAGATTTACTGAATCGGTAAACTTACCGAATTGGTAAATTTTACGAAACGGTAAATTTACTGAATCGGTTAATATGAAATGGAAAAAATGACTTTTGAGATGTAGGTAAACTCTAAAATTCTGAATTTGCATGAAATTCGGTATTTAAGAGTCTGTATTTACCATGGATTGAAAGCAGGTGGTAACCAGGTGCAGGCTAGAAAAAAGGCCCCAAAATGCAACACTTTGACCAGAATGGCGGCATTCTATGTGATAGCGAGGCGGCTACAGGCAGAAGGAGAGAGGGTCTGGCGAAGGGAGGAGTAGGTCTACAGGCAGAGGATCACCCTATTCCAACTAACTGAGGCAAAGATCCTACAAAGGTACAGGCTACACCCCCAAACCATCTTGGACTTGATCAGGGACCTGCACCCACTTTTGGAGCACCCAACCCCAAGGGCGCACGCCATCCTACCCCATGTGCAGGTGCTGTGTAGCCTACACCTGCTTGCCTCTGGGAGTTACCAGAGTGTGATTGCTGCAGTAGGGTGGGTGTCCCAGAGCTGCCTGTCCCGTTTCTTTAGGAAGTTCCTAGAGGCCATGATGCAGAGAATGCATCATTACATCAGCTTCCCTGAAACGCACGCAGAACTGCTCAGGACCAAGACAGACTTCTATCAAATAGCACATTTCCCCAACATCACCGGCTGTATTGAAGGCACCCACATCCCAATTTGTCCACCTGCTGCCACAGAGTACATTTACAGAAACGGGAAGTCAACCCACACAATAAATGTACAGGTAATCTGTGATGCAAACTACATTATCACAGACATAGTGGCCAAGTTCCTAGGAAGTACCCATGACTCCTACATCTTCCAGAACAGTGGGATCTAAACACGCCTGACAGAGGATGAATTTGGCGAAGGATACCTTCTAGGTGACACACTGTGTGACACTCCCTTGATACATATTGCAGATGTATGTGTATGTGTGCATGTGAGTAATGTCTTTTTCATTTCCAAATAGGGGATAGTGCATATGCCGTCCGTTCCTACATCCTGACACCCTACCTCAACCCTTCAACCCCCAGCCAGAGGCGATACAACAGGGCACACAAATCAACCAGGAACATTGTGAAGCGCACCTTTGGGCTGCTGAAAAGCAGGTTCCGCTGCCTCCACAAAAGTGGAGGGGCATGCCAGTATACACCAATAACCTGCTGTAAGATGATTGCAACTTGTGCAATGTTGCACAACCTTGCGACTAAGAAGGGCACTGAGGTGGAATTGAGCGACTATGAGGACCATGATGATGAACATGCACTGCCTGAACCCAACACAACAGGAGTTGCCACACCAACAGATGGCAGACACAGATGGGCAGAGATCACACGGAACTACTTTTAAGTAAGTAAAGAGACACAGACAGGTGGAGTATGCACCCAACGTAGTTTAATATTTGGCACTACGCAGGTATTCAAAAGCACAAATGTGCAACACAAATGTCATCCATGTAATAATGGTAGTCCTGGGTCACTTCCTCATTAACTGAAAAAGTCATTTCCGCCCACGACTACCAGTGACAGATGTAAGTGGCTGGCTTTCTTCACTGTGCGTTTGGGCTGTTGGCTCACCATGGTGCCTGCTGCTCCTCCGTGTCTCCACAACAAGGGGGCTTGTCATGCTGCTCCTACTGGTGCTTTCCTCACTTTCTGGGACGTCCATAGAGGCAGTTTGTGCTGTCTGTGCATTCACCATCAGCTCTATAGCACTGGTCAAACTAGCAATGCCCCTAGACACCTCATTGCTGTTGTGGGTGAGTCCCTCTTTTATGGTAATGCATCGTCTGCATATCAGGGAAGTGGCTGTGGCCAGGCGGTTTATTGCTTTACTTTGCTGCTGCGCACGCTGCCTCTCCTTGCGCCTTGCTAACATGTCCTGGTCCAGTTTGCTGCGCAGAAGCTGCACTGATTGTGTCATGTCCCGCATCCCTGCAGCCATCTCCTTGTAAACATCGACCAGTTCTCTAATGCCCTTCCCTATATCTTCCACATTTGTGTTCAGGTTCCTCATCTGGCATTGCACAGACAGTATGGCCTTCCCCTGCATCCTTTGGATTTTCACTATGCTACCCTCAAGCCCACGGAAGACACTGGGACCCTCCACATGACCTGCTACAATGCTTTCTCTGTGCCTGCGGCGCCTGCTACCTGTACAGACAACCTCTGCACTGGACTGCTGTGTGGCAGGGCTACCTTCCCCAGGCAAGGTTGGTGTGGCATCCCCCTCCATGTCACCCGCTGATGACTCCATTTGGACAAGTTGGGCAAATACATGCCTCCTGCTCTTTTATGATGCAGGAGTTGTCAGAGGCAGTGATGCAGGCAGTTCAGGTGAGGACAGTAGCAGAGGGGAACGTGAACATTCTGGGGACGCCTGCAGATGTGGAGACATTTCTGGGTCTTGGGATGGTGGCGGTGTCCTCCGTGACATTCTCTGCACTTGGCCCTGGCTCCTGGCTGTCATCCCTCTCTGGTGCTGTGCCTTCCGTGTCCCTGGTACGCCTGCGAGATGTCTCGCCTATGGACATATAAGTGTACATTAGTTTGGTGCAACTGCCTTACAGCCACTACAATTAAATAATTTACACTTGTACAATGTACATGTTGTCTGCGCTTCACTATGTCTGTAATGATTTGCCTAACTTGTTGCTTGCTGTCCTGTATGACATGGTCCTTCAGTTACTGACTACATGTCCCATAATGCATTGCTCCTGTATAGTACTACCTCTACTGGACAGTGGTTAACTTTGCAACATAGGGTAAAAGTAAGGCTGATGGGGTGGGGGTGATTGCTGTGCATACGTCTTACCTTTTCTGGTGGCAGCTCTGGCTGAGCTGTCGGCATCTCCCAGGCCACAGACGCTCTCTGGTTCAATGGTGGACCCCACCAGCTACTCCAGGTCAGTCAGGGGGGTTCACGGTTCTTCCCTCCTCCAGTTTTGTTTGCCTGTTTGTGGAGCTCAGCATTTTTTTTTTGTCAGCCTTCTGAGGTCATACCACCTCTTTTTCAGGTCGTCTATGTCCCTTTGAGTCACTCCTACAGCATTCACCTTTGCTTGAATGTCCAGCCAAATCTTCCTTTTGGCAGATTCAGCCACAGTCAGGGACAGCTTGCCAAACAATTTCTGGTGTTCCTCCACCACCTCCTCGACAAGGACCTGCAGCTCCATGTTGCTAAATTGTATTTTCCTCTTCCTCTCTGGCTACTCCTTTTCACTGCTGCTTGCCATTCTCACAGTTTAAAAGTGCAAAACTTTTCCAGTGACTCGGAGACTCAGCTCAGCTCCAACTGCCTCTCCAGAAGCTTCTAATTACTTGTAGCTGCCTGTGAAGCCACTTCCTGGTAGGGAGGGGGAGGGTGGTAGCACCTGATTGGCTGCCTGATTCAGTTTCAATTTAATTTCCTTTCCGATTCGGTATTTATATATTATTATTTATTTATTTAACAAATCGATATTTACCGAATCGGTATTTACTGAATCGGTATTTCCCATTCATTCCTATGGGCCAAAAGGCCCATAGGAATGAATGGGAGATACCGATTCGGTAAATACCGATTCGGTAAATACCGATTCGGTAATTACCGAATGGCAGATTACGATTTTTACCAATTCGGTAAAAAATACCGAATTTTTACCTACATTGCATTTACCAATTCTAAAATACCGAATCGATAAAAATCTGTATTTTAGAGTCGGTAAATTCATCTAGCCCTTAGTCTGAATTTTGCAAGCAACTGTCCCTATTGTTTTTCAAAAAAGTTAGATAGGGCTCCATATCCTGTCTAGTGGTTATCAAAACATACTTCCCAACACTGGGTTTTGTCAACTCTACCTCTTCCCTAAGTAACTTCTCCTTTTCCATGAAACAATCCTTTTTCCATCTATAATCCCCTCTACAAATACCCTCAGCATTAAAAAATACCTACTTCCCTCCAGGCTTGGAGAATGAGTTCCTTATGTACCAAATCCAAGGTATTTTTTTAACACAGTTGAGTGACGGGCAGTTCCTCATTATCAAGCGGTTCAGGCCTAGCTCCTCTTTAGAACAAATCCTCATTCGGCTCAGCAATGAACGCACGGCTAGCTGGTCACTTAAACACCTAGCTCCTCAACACGCAAAGTTGATGTACTCTGTAGAACAAGTCAAGTCAAATATCTTTATTCAGTTTCACATTTGATAAAACCATAAAAAAAGAATATAAAGTACAGGATAAAAATGTAATATAATATAATACAATACACACAATCACAAGAGCAGACCTGATGTGAACAACTTGACAATTCATTTTGTGTAAACGTATTGCAACTGATAAAATAGGTTAAAACTCTTTAAGTGGTGTGTTAAAAACCAGTAAAAGTGACAGGAAACCGCTGATAGTTACAAGAAACAAGCAAGTTAATCACAACTCGCCCTGAGCCTAATGGCAGATTTTTAAAAACTTAACACATAAAAAACGGTGTCTAAAATTCGTTTGTTTCAAAATGGGGATTAAAAAGGATTTTCTGGGTGTGTCATAAAATGGACAAAACATTGTAAATGAGCCATGTCCTAAGGGGATATACCATTGCAGCTGCAGGGCAAAAGAGATGACCCTCTATTTAGTCCCCTTGGATGTGAGAGAAGTAAATAAAAGAGATCAAGCTAAAACCTGATCAAGAGGAATCGATCGTAAGAGTTGGCAAAATCCAGTAAGTACAGCTCTGCCATCACTGTTGTCCTCAACATGATGAAGCAACGTATGATGAGCTTTACAAGCTCCCTCTCCTCCCTTAACATGGTCTGGCTGCATTAAACACCATCTAAGGATGGCTAGATCTTGCTTTTGCGTTACATAGGTTAGATAAAAGGACCCCTCTTTGCAGGCTCCTGAGACTCCTTCCTATATATTTAAGCCATGGTATATTGGATGCATATTCCAAAGCCAGGCAATTTTTAAGGATTGCCTTATTTAACGAGTCCCACTCCTTCACCCATACTTTTAACCAGAGCGACATTGGACGAAAGGCATTTGGGATCAAAGATGTGGGGCATTCCTAACTCCTCATGGGGAATAAAAGAGGGGGTACCCTGAGGAACAGATAGCAGTTGTCTCATGAATGTCCTTTATGTCAATGTATCCCCATATTTTGCTGCCATGAAGAGCCTTTGGAATACACTTGGCCCTGGAACACAGAGTGCAGGCCTGAGGAATTAATTTCCTCGGAATGAAGTTCACTATCAAGCCCCTCAGGGTCATGCAAGGTGGTCTTGCGTGGCTTGATAAATCTAACTTAGTAATTGCATTGCACTTGTGACCTTGCTTGGTCATTGAGAGCATTGAGTTGAGGATGATTCCCAGGTTGCGTGCGTGGTCGGTGGGGGTCGGGGCTGCCCCCAGTGCCATTGGCCACCAGGAGTCATCCCAGGCTGACGGGTTGGAGCCGAGAAATAGGAACTCCGTCTTGTCCGAGTTCAGCTTCAGACGGCGGATCTTCATCCAGTCGGCGACGGCCTTCATTCCTTCATGGAGGTTGGCTTTGGCGGTGATGTGGTCCTTGGTGAGGGAGAGAATCGGTTGAGTGTCGTCGGCATAGAAGATTATGTTGAGGTCGTGCTGTCGGGCAATGTGTGCGAGCGGGGCCATGTAAATGTTGAACAGTGTCGGGCTGAGCGAGGATCCTTGGGGACGCTGCTGATGATCTCGGAGGCTTTGGAACGGAACGGGGGGAGGAGGACGCTCTGGGTTCTGCCGGAGAGGAAGGAGGTGGTCTATTCCAAAGCCTTGTCTCGGATCCCTGCAACGAGGAGGCGTGCGCGTAGTGTGCGGTGTCAGACGGTGTTGAAGGCGGTGGGGAGGTCTAGGAGGATGAGTGCTGCAGTCTCCCCGTTGTCTAGCAGGATCCTGATGTCGTCGGTGGCGGCGATGAGGGCAGTCTCGGTGCTGTGGTTGCTGCGGAACCCTGACTGGGAAGGGTCCAGGATTATGTTCTCTTGGAGGTATCGGGTTAGCTGTCTGTTAACGATTTTCTCGATGACCTTGGCCGGGAAGGGGAGCAGAGAGATGGGTCGGATGTTCTTGAGGTCTCTTGGGTCTGCCATCTGCATGCCACTGCGCACCTCTTCTCTGGTGCTCATGATGACCCGGCACCTTTCACCAGCGCCTCTGCTCGCACCTCGACACACACCCTGCGTGTCCAAGCCTCTCCTCTTCTCCCGGTGCACACGATGTCCAGGCACTCCTCACCAATGCCCTGGCTGCACCATGACACGCACACTATGTGTCTGAGTCTCACCTCTTCTCCCAGTGCACACAATGACCAGGTGCTCCTCACCAATGCCCTGGCTGCACCTCGACACGCACATTGTGCATCTGAGACTCACGCCCTGGCCTGCAACACGACTCGCACCCAGCTCATCCGAGTTTCACTTCGTCACCCCATGCACACAATGACCAGGCGCTCCTCACCAACACCTTGGCCTGCACCGCAACATGCACCCAGCGTGTTCGAGACTCAGCTTACTCCTCCGTGCCCACGATCACAAGGCACAACTTCTGAGGGTCTAAAGCTGCAAAAGCACGCGCACACCACGTTGCTTGGGACTTCTCCGGAAACTTTGATTAGCCTGTATTTCCAAACAGGGAGCCAGCTCACCTCGGGCCCTTGGTGTTACAAGACACAGCACAAAGAACAGTCTTCTTCAAGCAGGGGGACCCAGCACCTCCAAGCGTAGACCAAACAGCCTCTCCCTTGGTTAAAACAGCAAACTGCAGACCAGCCCCACATCACGAAGCAAGGATTGGTCTTTCCACAGCAGTCTCTTCAGTTGTTCCTTCTTTAGCAGAGGTTCCTTTCGACCACAGAATGGGTCCAAGCCTTTTCACTCTCAATCCATTTCTGTTTCATTCCATCATTCAGGGGTTTCAGCTCTCATAGTTATACCTCTTAGTGTTTTGAAGTTTGTTTGCACTCAGGGGTCCCTGACTCCTCCCTAAATCAGTTCTGGGTGTCTCCCTCCCAGTGTCACCTCTCTCCCTTTGATACTGGGGGTATGGATCCTTAATCACTCAGCAGGAGATGGGTCAATTGATTTAAAGCACCAGCCCAGGCCTTTTCACCTCTCGGATTTCTCCTCTTCCTACTCTCCAGATGCAGGGCAGTCTGGTGCCATCTCAACCCCTCCCTGAGTCAAGACCTCTCACAGCTCCTCTCACCTTTCAGATCCAGACAGACAATCCACTTTTCAGCAGAGACACACAAAATTGCTTAGACTACAAAACGTAGCCACTTTCTAAAAGAGTGGATTCTGAACACACAGTGAGAAAACCACCTTCACAGAAAGATGACATGGAGTGTTTTTTACTGTAAGGACATAGCACACACCTTAGTATATGGCCTGCTTTTTACCTACACTGCACCCTGCCAGGGATTACCCGGGACCTACCACATGGGTGCCCAATATGTATGTAAAAGGGAAAGTCAGGCCTGACAAGTAAGGACTTGTAAGGACAACATGCTAACTTAGCACTCTGAGCGCAGGCCCTGCACTGCAGGCCTGAGTTCCCTTCTCCACGCCCCTTTGTATTCCTAGCCCTGGCACACACAGTGCACATCACTAGGGACTTTACTAGTAAGGAAAACATACCAATCATGGCCAACCAATTACCATTACACTTTACATAGGGAACACTTGTACTTTGACACATTCCAGCAGAGGCAAAGTACCCAAAGCACCTAAATTGGCAACTCTATATCATGAAAACCGTCTGGGCGGAAAGCAAAAAGTTTGGGGAACTTTTGCCAAAAAGGCTAAGTCCTACAAACATAATAGTGAAAAAATGCCTGCAATTATTTTAATGAACCATTACAGGATACAGAAACACATTTCAGGCATTGTATCCTGTGTGGCAAACTCAGATGATGGACTGTAGTGCCCATGACACATTAACAACAATAGGGTACCAGATATCCACAACATTAGGCGTATATTAGAATTATATTAATTTAAAAAAAAACATTTTAGATGAATTGTGAAAACATCAGTGGTTTTCATTGTAACACCTATCTGACTCTTCTAGGTTTTATGAAGTCACTCAGTTGCTATGAATTTAGTAGTTGTGTGGATTGGATCAGCACAAATTCATAATACAGAGGCTGGGTCTTCTTCTGTCATCATTAAATGTTGGTCCAGCTAGCTCACAGTACTGAATCTAAACTCCTTAACCTCCAGAGTCATATATGCTCTCAGCAACCTCGAACATGACCACCCTTATTTCCAAGGAATTCATGGAAACCGATCTAAGCCATTCATATTTCACTTTCGCATACCCTTGATTTCACAAGGAGAAGAGAAAATAATACATTTTCAAATGGTTATTGTTAGACTTGACACTCACCTGACAACATTTAGGACCTCCCCAGAAGCAATGTGAATCCTCCAACCTCTCAGCATTGTTCTCAACATGGTTAACAAACTTGCATTGGTGGCAGTCCCAATAGAGCAAGGGGTTTAGGAAGGAGAGAATTATAAAGAAGGAGCATTCGGGTGTATTCTTCTTAGGGAACGTGCTCAATTAGGGTGTGTTTCTGGATAAAATGAGTGCCTTATGGTGCATGGGGTACCTAAAAAATCCACAAGTAATAAATGGTAGAGGTCAGTAGGGCATTGACAAAAAGTTTTCCTTTCGTAACATATAAATAAATTGCATGCACTCTACTCACATTGCAGGGTTTTTTCATGTCTTTACAATGTGTTTCTCTGAAGTACACTGGGGAAAGTATAGTGGTTCAGCATCAAATGTCAACAACTGCCACTTAGTTGCCAACAATGTATCATTATGCTGCCATGGCAATAATAGCAACAAGATCGAAACTTAGTTATTATTATTATTATTATTATTATTATTATTATTATTATTATTATTATTATTATTATTTATTCACTTATAGAGCGCATCAACCATCCCCTAGGGAATATCACAGTATTGTATGACTCAACATTTTGGCCTAAGGAACTTCACAAAGAAGAGATCAGTACGGGTGGAAATTTGAATCAAAGGTGGAGCAGAGGTCCAGGGGGAGAGCATTCCACTGGACTGTTGCCAGATGTGAAAATGAACATCCATCTGTACAGGCTTTCCTCTTTCTAATAGTCTTGGCTAAGATGAAAATTTTGTGAACTCAAGTCACGGGGGTTTATGAAATTCAACTCTGGCCTGTAAAATTTCAGAGTCAGTGTTGTACAAGGCCTTGTATGCATGGCATAGAAGTTTGAAGCCAGCTTTTTTCACATTGGTGTCCAATGCAAAGATGCTAAAATCGCAATGGCAGAGCTAAACCTGTCCGTATTACAAAATAATTTAGCAGCAGCGTTTTTGATCATCTGCAATCTTGTAAAAAGATAGTCCGGCATGTTCACAAAGAGGGCATTGCCATAGTCCATGAGACTAGTAATCAAAGCCTGGACTGTGGTCTTTTGCTAAGCTCTTGGGATCCATTTAAACAACCTTCTTAATAGTTTTAGAATACTGAAACATTTCACGCAAACATTAATATGTTCTTCCATTGAAAGGAAGTCACTGATGATGAACCCCAGATTTTTTGCAGATTTCTAAGGGGAGGCATGTTGTGCAGAGAATCCTGCCAACAAAAGGCATCCCACATCTGATGGGTCCTATAAAAAACCAGAATCTTAGTTTTATCTGCATTTAACTTTAGACAATGGTTAATCATGGGTAAATATGTTCATCAATCCAATCCAACAAGCTTTATTCGACAGTAAGTCATAAAAGCACAGTACATACAGTACAAACTCCATAAATCACAATACAAGTACAAAGTTTTAAGACCATGATTAAATACTTCAGTTCTTGGGCCGGATTGATAAAGAAGATAAACAGGTTAAAACAACTTTGAAATGCCAATACATAAAAGCATTAAAATTCAATATATAAAATTTTATACAAAAAGGCACAATACAATCACTAACAGTGATAACAAGTTCATGTGTTGCATGTACGCCAGTTCAGTTAGAGAGGGACTAATATAATCTTCAGTACGCATAGGATGCCTTCGACCTAATTGCCTAAGTCCAGCCCAGAAATGTTGCTACTGCAATAGCAATAGGTGCTTAAGTGTTTGTGTGCAATATTCTTTGTGCGTCTTCGCTCTTTCTGGTGCCCAATGTCCTGCAGATTGGTGTCAGCCACGATCAACGAGGAATGTCATATGTGGGGCAAACAAACAACAAGTGGGCCAGTGACTCCAACTGTGACTTGCAAGCTGGACATGCTCTATCCTCCTCTGTGGCCCATCTTGCTGTATAAGATTTGACTGGTAGAGAACCTACCCTGAACTGGAAATATAATTTCCAGTCGAATTGTTTGGGTATTATGTCCCAATACTGCTCCAGGCATGGAGATTGTTTAAATTCTATAAATCTGCCTGTGAGTGAGGACATATCACCATTCCTGTAGATATTATGGGTCACTAATTCTCAATATTTCTCTTTTATGATCTCATTAGAGGGGAAGGAAGCACCTGATGCCTTTTCCCATAGTGTTGCCATACCCATGTTTGTTAAAGATGCTATGACCTCCCGCAGCCATTTGATTTTGTGGGAGTAGTCAGCACTGTTCAGATCTTTTAAGCCTGCTGCAAAGGTTGCCAGTGGCCCTAAGAGCTTACATCAAATGAAAATTACCCATTGGTTTAATGAGGAGTGCCGAAAGGCCCACAGGATTTTATGGGATGCCATTAAGGCAGGGAACCCAGTTCAGGTACGATCATCTAGACTAACATATAGGGAGACCCTGGAAAAAGCAAAGAAAATTTGGGATAAAAGCAGATGGCAGGACCTCAGTCTTACCTGCGCTAGTAATAGCTCAAAGAGGGTTTGGCATATAGTAAAATGGGGTAGGGGAGGACAGCCATCATCACCACAAAATTATGTAGCTCAGGACCAATGGGTTGAGCACGTCAAACATCAATATGCCAGTAGAACACCTGAGGGTTGTTGGGCCGAGTTCCAACATTCCTATTACCTAGATCCACCCTTTGGAGATACAGATGTTATTATCGCCCTAGGTGCTGTAACGGGCGGAAGAGCTCCTGGCTTAGATGGTATTCCGGCTGATATATTCCTCCATGATAAATCAAGATTGGCCCGGTTTATTACTTAGTTAACAAATGCAATTGCTCGAGGCGCAACCGTGCCTGACTCCTCGAAAGGCGCGGAGATTATACCCGTTTTTAAAAAAGGAGATAAGTCCCACCCAGGTAATTATAGGCCCATTAGCCTAATAGATTGAGTACAAAAAATAATGGGACGATTAGTTTTAAACAAGGTCCGAGATTGGATAGGTGCTTTGTGCATTCTATCTCCACTGCAGGCTAGATTCCACTCACACATCAGTACAATTGACCAAGTGTTCAGATTCATATTAGTGTATTGGAGGACGGTAGTCCTTGCAGGCGCTGCACCTTGAGCATGTTCCCCTCAAGACCGGCAAATGCACTTGGATCCTCGCCCTGTGCAACTGGACTGGCTGCCCTTGCTCTGCGTCATCTGACACCTGTGTGGGCACGCTCGGTGGGGGGCTGTGTGCCAGCACTGTTGTCATCCTCTGCCACCGTGGACTGTTGGCCTCCCATGCTGTCCTCCTCGGACACCTCCATCTGCTGGAGGCTAGCCACTGTATGCCTCCTGGCTCTCGGTGGTGGTGGCGGTGGTGATGCTGGTGATGCTGGTGATGGTGGTGATGGTGATGGTGATGGTGGTGGTCATGGTGGTGGAGCTGGTGGTGATGATGGTGGTGGTGGTCGTGTGGTGTGCTCTGCAGGCGACAAGACCTCCTCCTCATGTGTTTTCTCTCTCCTGGGTGCCTTTCCTGTATTACCTTCTGCAGCCCGGGCAATGCAGCTAGAGCTGCGTCCATTGTTAAGTGTATTTATCCCCCTTCTTTCAGAAGATCTTCCATTTGCTGCCCGAAGGCCTTTTCCCAGGCACCTTGGGGCAGATTTACAAGGTCTGGTGCATCTCGGCAAATCAGCATGGATGCGCCACAAAACTTGCGGCACGGAAAACTACCCATGCGCCACCACGTCTGTACCGCATTTACAATGTGGCGCGGCGTGGCCCACGGATTGGCAGATGCATGTCGTATCTGCCGGCGTAAGGTTTGCGTAGTGCTAGATTTGTGTCGCGGGCGTGACGCAACTCCAGCACTGTTCCATCCCGGCCTATCTCCAACATGCTCTGTTTCACCTTATGCCTGCTTCAAGCAGGCGCAGGGTTTTGACGCAGCAGCATCGGAAAAGTGACTGAGTGAAATCTTGTAGATTTCACTCAGGCACTTTTCAGAGGCTTTTCTGCCACTGACCACCCACACGGCGACGGTATGCCCACATTATAAATGACGCAGGTATAATGTGGCATAGGGGTTTACGGCATGACGGATCTCCCTAGATGTGTCACGTTGTAAATCAGTCGCAGCATGGCGCTTGCTTTACGCCACCACTGTGTCACAGAAGTGACTCAGCGGCACCGCAAATGCATCGCAAGTACCTCGTAAATCTGCCCCATTGAATTTATCTGAATAGCTACATCCGTCCACTTAGTTATTGGAGCGAGTTCCAATTTTGAGACGCCCCACTGGGAATCTTCCTCGGATTTGAGGTTAAATGTTCAAGGTATTTTTCCCCTGTCTATCAGAAGGAGATCTTCCATTTGCTACCCGAAAGCCTTTTCCCAGGCACAATGAATTTATCTGAATAGCTACATCCGTCCAGTTAGTTACTGGAACGAGTTCCAATTTTGGGATGCCCCACTGGGAATCTTCCTCGGATGTGAGGTCATACTCTTCTGTAGCAAGGGGCTTGAAAGTCGAGTTAAGGTCCCCAGCCATTAAGATTTGGGAATCTCTTGACAGCATGTCTAGAAGATCGTCGAGAGTCGCTATAACTTCCGATTTCTTCCCCATTCTCACACCTCTTGCATAGACATTATAAATGTTAATGTTTCCCTTTCTATCCATTTTCAACCTGATTGCGAGGATGTCCCTGCTCTGTGTTGGGAGCACCTGGATGTTATAGCCAATCGATTTCCGAACCCAAATTGTCAATCCCCCTGATCGCTGACCTCTGCCCTCGTAGGTAGCTGGAATAAAGTATTTTAAATAGACAGTGCAATAAAGGGGTTCCGCCAGCCATGTTTCCTGGAAAAGACAAATGTTGTACCACTCAATAAAAGTAAGCCAATCAGGGGAATTGACCTTGGACCTTACCCCTGCAATGTTCCAGGATATAACAGCTAGTTTATTTACAGTGGAGAAAGATGCTAATTGCTCCACCGCTGAGCTAAACCCCATAATACCAATAGCCTGCTTCTCTTTGCCGGATATTGGTCTAGGTGATGTATTACTAGACGCTTGCTCAGCGTCACTGTATAATACCTGGATGCTGGGAGTAGGGGAAGCACTAGTTATCGGAACCGTAGAAGGGTTACAAGGAATTTGGGACTCACTCAGTAGTCAGTCATGTGTGTCCAGTTGGGAACTTCCTACCACAGAGGTATTTGATTGCCTAACTAGGCTGCTAACCTGACTAGCTAGCGGAAATCCCATGTCAATTTGTGTCCAGTTTGGAGCTTTCTACCCCAGAGGTATTTGATTGCCTAACTAGGCTGTTAACCTGACTAGTTTGCGGAAATCACCTGAATTGGATAGAGGAGTCTCCATCAATCCACAAAGTGAGCTCTGCTTGCAATAAACCATGTTTGCCTTCTCCCTGCACAGTCCAAATTGTTCTCTGTCACAATCTGTAGGTGGAAGGAATCTAGGTCCGAACCTTTAAGGAGCATGCAGAGAAATCGTGATCCCTCTGGTCTTGAGCTGTCTTTACACTTTCCTGAATTACCTTTTTAAAATCAAGAACCTTCAGTTGTTGCTTATTGGGGATTAGTTACCGATACCATGTGTGTCTTTCTTTTCTTTCTTGCAGGTTTTCATGTGGCGAAGCTGCCGAGCCGTCAATGAGGAACACAGGATTGGACGCTGGGAAAGGTCCGGACACTGCAGTTCACGCCTGGAGCTATGACTCAGGTAAGTTGAAGGCTTCCCAGGACGAGCGATGAAGTCAAGCATGTGTTTGCAGGTATTTATACCAGCCCTTCCACAAAATGTCCACCGGTCATGTGACCGGGTTGAAATCTTGCAGGGTCTTGTGAGATCTAGCTGGAGTGCACAACATTAATTGTAAGGGTGGGCCAAAACTCTGTGGTCATGAGGCATTTTTTCTAGGGGTCAAGATACTGTGCAGTTGTAGGGCTATTGAGCCATACTGGATGGTTCACCATAAAACGACACTAACGCAGAGGGGGATGGGCAACAAAGTGCAAATGAGACAGGGAAAGAGGGTGGTGGGCAGCGGTGAAACTATTTTCAAAAAAACTAGTACTTGTAACCTAAACATGAACTGAGAATTTTAGACAGATGAGACACCTCATTGTTACAAGCATTATTAGAATGGCAAAAAATTTGACTAAATCGTCAATTCTGATTATTCATCATAGTACTTCTATCTATCACTAATACCACTATACTAGCAAGAGCATGGTGGGAGTACCATTCTGCCAGACCCACTTGGAATAATCCAATATCATACCTTTGTGAAATGTCTCAGAAATCCTGCCTCAGGGCATTAACGAATGCACACAATCTTAGTGTGCAAGCCTACACACCTCTCCCAGTGCTACTATCTTCCTTTTCAGAATGTGTGTTGGGGTCTGCAGAGCTGCATCTTATTCACAACATCCATGATCACTCCAGTGTAAAGTGCCTCTGCAAGAGATGCAGAAAAACAGCTTTGCTTAGTCTGGGTAAAAGAATTGCCCCCTTCAAGCACAAAACAAAGCAATGATATCACGCTCTAATATGGGACCCTGAACGAACAGTGCAGACTACAAAGCAACAATGTCTATCTATAATAGAGGTGTGAATAGAATTTTGTTGTGTTAGTTAAAAATATATTCAAACCAACCTCTCAGAAAGATGCTAAATTAAAAAGGAGAGGCGTGGCCAAGATGGCGAAGTGAGCGGACGTGTCCTGCTCGAGCTCCGCTCTTGCCGGGCCTTTAGCACCTCCTAGAGTACCTACGGCACCCAGATCCCCTACCTGGAGGTGAGGGTCTTTACAGAGCTTCAGGCTGAGAGAAGAAAAGTGCCTGTGTACCTGCTGGTGTGACCTGGGCGATCTCTGTTATTATTGTTGCCCGCACAGCGCGGCGTTGAGAAGCTGGTGCAGTGACGGGGCCGGTCGAGCCCTGACAGAGGCCATGGTGGCAAGCGGGCCTCATCACGGGCTCTGACAAGCCCCGGCAGAGAAACGTGATGAATGGCCCACCGCGGGACGGCAGTTGCACATGGATTGGCCCATGGGCATGTGCTGTGGCCGGTGGAGTGGTGCAGGGCTGCATGGGCAGATCTGTCTGGCTCCCAGTGGTCAGGAGGGCTGGGTCTCTTGTATTGCTAGGCCGCGACGGAGGTCTGCGGATGGGCGGGACCTCATTGACTTGGCTGGCGTTGATCTGTCTGCCCCGGGGCACGCTCGGTCGGGGCTCGGCCTCCCTGCACCCAAGACAGTGCAAGAGGTTGTACGCGAGGGAGGAGCCAGATGAACACGGAGCTAAGCCTCGCTCCACTCTACCGGTGATCCATGCAGGGAGGTTCCTGCCCGGCTTGAGTGGGACTTGCTCTGTTGTGCTTGCGGCCTCCTGCTTTGCTCCTGTCCTTATAAAGAAGATGTGGACGGCTCCCTGAAGCCCTGGTGAAGGATCTGGGCTGGGCGGCTGTGAGACCTATAGTGCAGTGAAGGCACTGAGGTTGCTCTCCTCTAGCCGGGCCTTTTGGAGGGGTTCATGTGCATGAGAGGCCTGTAACTCTCAGCAGTACCTGGAGTCACCAACACTTTGCACCGCTCTTGGGTGGCAGCAACAGAGCGGAACCACAGGGTGCAAGGTTGCCCTGCAAAGTTTGGACCTCAGACTTGCCGGAAGGTGGGCAGTCCCTGGGGGCGGCACATCGCCCATTGACTGCATTTGACGTGAGGAGAGTGGGGCCACCGGGGCTCGGCCCTGCTGCAGAACACCGACAGTGCCACCTGCAGGCAGCCTGCCTTCTTTGGAGAGCACCTGGGGGTGAGGGAGTGCTTGCTAGTTTGGAGGCCTTCTGGAGACCCCGCATTCCTACCCCTGGCGTGCCTTCTCTCCGCAGACGAGACAGCGGTAAAGCGGTACAATGTCAACAGCTAACGGCAAAAAGAACCGGTCTGTCTAGGATCTGCTCATGAAGTCGGCTAGGGACTCTCAGGGAGCTGGCCAGGTCGCATCTGGAAATGGCTCAGAAGGAGCAGTCACAAGGGAATTCTTGGAAGCCCTGTATGCTTCTCAGAGGGAGGACATCTTGACCACCAAGATGGATCTGTAGGCGGATCACAGGGAAGTACGGAGGGATGTGGACACGGTCAGTAAATGTGTGGCCGCACTGGAGGACTCGTACATGGCCCGGGACAAAGAGATCACTACACTTCAACAAGAAATCCTACGGCTGCCGTACCAACAGCTGGACCTCCAGTCGGACTTGGATAATAGGTAGAGGCAGAATAATGCCCGTATTTGTGCTGTCCCAACAGGAGCAGAGGGGAAGGATTTGGAAAGATATGTTCAAGACCTCTTCTGGGCAGTTCAGAACGCATCGGCGGAATCCTCCATCAAGATTAATCAATGTTATCGAGTAGACCTCCCCTGCCAGCCAAATGGCCCACCTGCAGATATCCTGGTGTGCGTGCATGACTTTAAGGTAAAGGAGGAGATCCTCAAAGCTGTCCGCTCCTGTCAACCTCTGCGTTTCCGTGAGCATGCACCACAGCTCTTCAAGGATCTAGCAGCCAGTACCCTTCAAAAAGGAAGAGACCAGCCACCTCAGAACAAAGAGTATATCCTATTCCTGGGGGCACACGTCCCATCTCATTATCTGTCTCGACGGGAAGCTACACCAAGTTCACTCCATGGCAGAGGCCTGTAAAGTGCTTAACACAAACCTTGATGATCTGTCTGCCTAGCCTGGTGCTTCCGGGCCGGGATCTCCCGGTCCCTCAAGACATGGTCCCCGGGGTGTCCGAGGCCTGGATCACCTTCCGACTGACCCGGCGGCCATGATTAAGGAGCGTTCAGCAGTTATCCGGACACTTGCTGGTACAGAGGGGGACACTTGGACTCTAATGTCTGAGGGTCACATATGTGTAGGTTTGTTTTCTTCCCTCTGGGCCCAGCAGGAGCGGGGGGACTTTCACCTTTTGAATGGGGAGGTTCCTCACTCTCTTGGTAGTCTCCACTTTTTTCTGGCACTCTGTCAAGATGGACTCTATGTGTTGGCCTTTGTTGCTGGTTTATTGTTTTGGGGTTTGTTTACATTGTTTTTGGGTGGGGGAGGTCCTCTGTCTGGTGAGCTTTTTACTTAAGGCCCTACAGGTCAAGTTTGTCCAATCGCACATGTATGCGTGGCCCCTCCCATGGTCTGCCTTCTCTATTGATGTCTTAGCATTAGACACTTCATACCGGGATTCTCCGTAACCTAATGGAAGTCAAGGTAGTTAGCTATAATGTCCGAGGCCTTAACAATCCTACCAAACGGAGGGAAGTACTCTCCTTACTTGAACAGTCAGGATATATGGGTTCTGTTGCAGAGATTAGGGCCTCCCTCTTGGAGAGCTGACGCTTCAAACTGGCTCCTCTCATCTATGGTAGCCTCAATCTATTCCCCAAATGATCATCTAGAGAAGTTCCTGACTGGGGCACTGGCTGAGGTACTCCATATGCCCGATTAATCGGTAGTGGTGGGTGGTGACTTAAATGTAGCTATGGATGCATGGATTGACAGCTCTAGCCTAAGGACTAGTGGGGCGGGAGCTTTGTTGGGGAAGGGTAAGGAGTGGTTGGAGGACTGTGGGATCAGGGAAGCATGGCACTACTTACACCCCTATGACAGGGATTACACCCATTACCATTTCCATTTGGGAGGCTCTTAAGTTGGTCTAGAGAGAGTCCTTAATCGCTAAAGAGGCTCATGACAATATGACTAGGCAGGCCAAACTAGTGGAACTCGAATCTAAAGTTAAAGAACTTAAGGCGATCCATAAGCACTCCATAAGCGCACGGGCTTCCCGCGTGTCTGGCGCCAACTGGAGAAGCAGCAGCTCCAGTTGAAGCGACTGGACCTGGACAGGACTGAACATGCAGTGATCTGGTTCAAACATAAATTCTACATGGGATCTAAGAAGGGAGGACATATGCTAGCACACTGCCTCTGCAGTAAACGACAGGCACAGGCAGTTAAGGTGGTGCGTGGAGAACAGGGTTATGAGATCACGGACGACTCGGGCATTGCAGCAGCTTTTCAGAATTTTTATTTGGATCTTTACTCCTCTAAGTCTTCAATCCTCGCGGACCCCCGTGATTATGTCAACAGGTCTATGGTCACCCCGCTCCCGTCCAACGAGGCATATAGTTTAGAGGCCCCAATAAGGATTGATGAGGTGATATTGGCTATTGCCCGTCTGAAGGTTCTAAAGGCGCCGGGCCCAGGTTTTTTTGTGCACTGTATAAGACCTTCTGTGCAGAGCTGGCCCACCTGCTCACTCGCCTGTTTAATTCATTCGCTGATACAGGCACCCTCACTAGTTTCCATGTTACAGTCAAAAATTCTGGTCATCCCCAAACCAGGGAAAGACTCTGTGCTTTGCAGCTCCTAGCGGCTGATCTCCTTCGATGCATTGAAGCAAAGCTGTTCTCTAGCATTCTGGGGCACAAACTGAACCCTCATATGCCCAGTTTGAAAGACCCGGATCAGTCGGGTTTCATCCTGAATGGGCAATGAGGGGACGACACTAAACGGCTCTGTCGCCTGATTGATAAGGTTCAGTGTTCCAAGGAAGAGGCGCTCTTGCTAGCGGTTGATGCCAAAAAAGGCATACGACCGCGGGCATTGGCTGTACTTATTTGCCACTCTGTAACATTTTGGTTTGGGCATAAAATTCTGCAGCTTGGTGGCAAGCATTTACAGCAGCCCATCTGCTGCAGTCAGGGTAAATGGGATTCTCTCAAGTGGTTTTGTGGTGGGGAGAGGCGCCAGGCAGAGCTGCCCCCTCTCCCCCTGCTCTTTGCTCTTTATATGGAGCCCTTTGCTCAGAGGCTCCGGGATAACACACATGCCCAGGGCATCCCTTTTGGGGCTGACCGGCATTTAATTAGCCTTTATGCCGACAACGTCTTTTTTCCGGTGGCGTGACCCTTGACCTCCTTACTGGCCATTGTAGATGACCTGCATTCCTTCGGTCGTGTTTCATGATTCAAATGAACCTCCACAAATCACAGTTACTCAAACTCAACGCAATCATCGGTCGACACCTTACGTGCCCAATTTGCCTTTGACTGGGTGATGGATGGCATAACATACCTGGGGTTGGTCCTTCATTAGAACCTAGGCAAGACTACAGAAGTGAATTATGCTGCTTTACTCTCTCGCATCTGTAAAGATCTAACTCAATGGCAAAGTTTGCCTCTTTCGTGGCTCGGGAGACTAGCCGCGGTCAAAATGAATGTCCTACCTTGGGCCCTTTATATTTTCCAAACCCTCCTCTTACTGCCCCCACTGAATGCGCTCTCACATATACAAAAGGAGGTTGAGCGTTTCACTTGGGGCCCGGTCTCCCCCAAGTTGCAGAAGTCCCTGTTGCAACACCCTAAACAGGAAGGGGGCCTTGCATTGCCAAACATCGCTCAATACTTACAAGCCTCACTCTTGCGCTTTCTGGTAGAATGGAACCATCCAAGGAAAGAGAAGCACTGGGTATTTATTGACCAGACGGAGGTTGGCCATTACATCTAGAGGGAAGCTTGGCTACCTAGACCGTCACGATCCTGGGGACTTTACTCTTCGCTGGTCACTCGGCCCACCATGTTAGTTTGGGATAGAGTGTCCAAGTGGGCAAATCTTACAACGCTCCCTTCGCCTATGTCCCCTATTTTTTTGAGTCCTGAATTCCGACCCGGGATGGATAGGGGGTCGGGTTTACGATGGTTAGCAGGCGGCTGCAAGCGTCTGTGGCACTTGTTTGTCTCCAGTGGCTTATCCCCTTCAAGCAGCTTCGGGAAAACTACGGCCTCACTGTTTCCGACCGCTACCTCCATGTGCAAATGCTGCTCTGGGTATCTGGGTCTCTAGTTCGTCTTCTGGTTGTCAGACCTATCTTCCCGTTTGAAAAGTGTTTTTTTTTTAAAAAAAGGTGATGTTAAACTTATCTGGGAAATCTACAGGTTTCTTTCTCGGGTTTGAGTGGGGTTAGGATGGCCGGACAGCATCCGTGGGAGGCGGTAGTCGGTCGAACCCTTTCAGACAAGGAATGGGAAGAGATTTTTTATAGGACCGATCACACTGCACACTCCATGGGCCAAACTGAAACAGCGTTCAAAATTGTATCTTATTGGTACTACACTGCGGCTCGCTTACATAAGTGGAGCTCCCAGTGCAATGTTCTCTGTTGGCAGGGCTGTGGGAGCCTGGGAACCCTCATTCACCTGCTGTGGAACTGCCCGAAGCTCACAAGATACTGGGACAAGATCCTCGATGAGATCAATAAAGCTTTCTACACTACCATCCCCAGGTTCCCAGCATACACTATCTTAGGACTGCCTAATGCCCTGACTTTTCCCTTGCTTTCTACAAAGGGTTAGAAACATTGCCCTAGCATTGAACGCTGCACATCGGGTGCTTTAATCTAGTTGGAAATCAAACAGGATTCTGGACTACACACAATGGCTACACTAGTTGTTGTCTTTTTGGGCTTGGAGAGACTCTCTATGGCTACCTTAGGGGGCAAATACAAATACGCTAAAATATGGGCTCCCTTTATTACCATCCTCTCTACAGAGTTTCGGGAACTGACATGCCATGCTTACTTGTGAATTTTGTAACTAATTCCGGAAAGCAAGGGGAGTGGTTAATACCTGATTGCTTCAGATGGGTTTTTGGGACCAAGGGTTGGTGGTAACTTTCATATCGGACCACATTAATGCGCGTTAGTGCACTCACTGGCTCACCTGGAGAGGGGAGGTGGGAGATGCTGGGGTTTTCGCATTTTTGTTTTGTTAATGTTTCTCCTTTTGTGATTCTTAATTTCCTTAAAAGGCAGACTTTAACGCCCAGGACATGCTACAATGAGTCTTTGGCTTATCAGGCACCTGTGGGTTCAGCATGCTGCTGACCCTTTCCAATGCTCCATCCCCATGGATCCTGGATTACTTATAGTCTCTTCTTGTTGAAAGCCACCAGCCCAGGATGGGTAGTAGGCGGCATGCTGTGTAAACTGTCTATTTGTCAAGTTTGTAATTCATTGGTGTAGGGAAGTCAAAAATGATACCAGAAGCTCGTTGTAAGTTGACAGAGGTTTATTTGATGCTCACGCTTTAAGATCCCAGCTTGTCATGAGCAAAACGGATGACAGCCATAACTGTCTACATTCTACTTGTTTAAACCATAACAAGGTTCACACAACACGAGCTTGCCACGAGCAGCCAGACGCTGCACAACTCCACATCTTTATCCATCTCATCCATCCAGACATCCTCTTGCAACGAAAACCGATCACCATAAACAGAATTAACATCTTGAAAAGTGAAAGCGACTTCACACTCCTCTTCATTGATCACTTCCGGAACACTAGAATCAGAAATCAGTCTGGACATACAATCTGCATGAACATTCGCCTTCCCTTGAACATATTCAATAGTGTACTGAAAAGATTGCAACCTAGAAGCTAATCTAGCGAGACGTGCCGACATAGTTCTCCCTCCACCTGGGGCCATGAGATACACCAAGGGCTTGTGGTCAGTCTTTATCAAAAATGTAGTACCCCACAAGAAAGGTCTGAAATGTTCTGCTCCCCAAACACATGCCAGCAACTCTCTTTCTATGACAGAATAATTCTTTTCTGCATCTCGCAAAGCTCTAGATGCATAAGCCACAACCCATTCTTTCTCACAATCTTTCTGCAGCAGTACTCCACCCAAACCGGAAGAGCTAGCATCCACCATAATGATGCATTTCACGCCAACCACAAAAGGTTTGAGACACGGAGCATTTACGATAAACCCTTTTAAGGATTGAAAAGCATGTGTCATTTCATCAGTCCAAACAAACTTAGCGTTTTTCTTCAAAAGACACCTGAACGGGTCAACTTTTACTGAAAAATTTGGGATAAACTTAGCGTAAAACTCAATGAGGCCTAAAAAGGCCACAAGTTGCTCTTTTGACGTAGGTACAGGAGCATTTGTGATGCTCTTGACGTGATTCTTCTTTGGTTTGATTCCCATTCCACTAATGGTATGCCCTAGATATTCCACCTCCTTTTGCCTAAATTTGCATTTGTCAAGGCGAAGAGTGAGGCCCTTCTCCGCTAACGCAGCAATCACACACCCTAGGTTATTGTCATGCTCAAAATCATCTTCCCCATGCACTAAAATGTCATCCTGGAATGCTATGGCACCACTCAAACCCTCCAAAGTATCCCTCATTAGTCTCTGGAACACGGAAGCAGCACTTGCCAGTCCAAAAGGCATACGACAAAACCTATATAAACCTTCGGGTGTGATAAAGGCAGTAATGTTTTTGGACTCCTCTGCAAGTACAACCTGATGGTAAGCACTGGCTAGGTCAACACAGGAGAAAACCTGTGCACCAGCCAGCGTCGAGACCATCTCATGGAGGTTGGGTAGGGGATGCGAATCTACCCAAATTGCGCCATTTACACTGCGGAGGTCAATGCATAATCTAAGTTCTCCATTGGACTTAACCGAAATAACAATCGGAGAAACCCAAGGTGACGACTCAACAGGTTCAATAATGTTTTTCTCACATAGATCTCTTAGCATATCTTTAAGTTTAACTCTATAGGATAAAGGAACATTCCTCACTCTATGTCTTACAGGAATGGCATTCTCAGACAATTTGATGACGTGTTCAAAACCTTTATACCGACCTAAGGTACCACTGAAAACAGTAGGGAAAGATTTACGTAAATCCTCAACAAGTAGTGAGCTGTCCCCAACAACACTTGACACATTCAATGGTTGCACAACATACACAGGAGGGTCAGCCCTTGGATCAATCTTCATCCCCAATTGGTATTGATGTGGCCAGCTCAACAACGACAACCCAGATCTTGACACATAAACTTTTCCTGAAATGTGTCGGTCAGCAAATTGTATATTTGCTATAAAATAACCAATAAGGTCAATTTTATGACCAGTGTAACCACCAGGGGATACATCCGAATCGAGTAACTTCTTGTCAGGAAATTTATCTTTGAAAACATTTAGAGAAATTAAGGTGTACCATGCACATGAGTCTACAAATATCTCCAAACTCACATCATCGATATTTATACTACAAGATGGGAATTTGGTGCAATCACCATCTTCTCATACATTGATAACAGTATTAATTTGAAATGTTTCTTCATCACCCGATTGAAATTCTTCGCAACACTCATGTACACAATTCATTTTCCCTGGTGGTGATCTACAACATTTTGTGAAGTGACCCTTCTTGTAGCACTTTGAACAAGTTTTCCCTAAAGCAGGACAGTTCTTATGGTCTGCTAAATGTCCGTCACTTCCACACCTAAAACACAATAGTTTTGAGGTTTTCCTTTCATATTTCTGATTCCTAAATTTGTTGTCATTTCTAGAATGAAATTCATTTCTCTGCGAAAAACTTTTCTTAAACTTGTCCACATCTTTAGACACGCTAAAAACATCACTTTTATCATTGCCCCTGATCTCCTTGACAAATTTCTCTGAGTGTTCTATAGATTTCGCAATGTCTATAGCATTATTAAGAGACATATCAGAGGTTGTCCAAAGACGTTCTTGCACTTTTTTGTTATTTGTTCTCATCAAGATTTGATCCCTTAGCACCTGCTCATAAGATATATGTTCAAAATCACACGTAACAGCCAAGGATCTTAACGCTGATACAAAATCCTCTACAGGTTCATCTGCACGTTGCTTTCGAGAATAGAATATAAACCTCTCCATGACAATATTCTTTTTTTTTCCGTATCTTAAACACAACTGTTGTGAAGCATACTCGTACACGTTAATATTCCCAGGATTTACAAGATCAGGTAATGTTTTGAACTCTTTTAAGGCTATACCACCCAAACAATGTTTTAATAGTGATAGCTTCCTTTCTGGTTCACACTCCCCTTCTTCTAATACATCAACATAGGCCAAGAAAACAGGTTCCCAAATTTCCCAAGCCATTGGTGGTTCACCAGGAGAGGACAGAAAGGAAGGGGGAGGTACGATACCAGACATGGTAATTTAATTGTTAAACAAGCTATGTATGAGTCGAAAAAAAAATAGAACAAAAAAAATTAAATAAATAAATAAATATTATATAACAGTATGTACTTGACAGTCAACTTTAAAATCACAGTAAATATTTAAAGCACACACTAATTGCATGTGACTGAAACCTTCTAATGGCAAACAGAAAGAAAACCAAATGTATCTTCAAATTTCCGCAGGTGATTGAAAGATGATCGTAGTTGCGATCTTCACCGTAAATCCAGGTTGAAACGCGGTGAGTAACGTGTAAATTGCGAAGAAATCGTCTCTATCGCTCTTGCGTGCGCGATGACAGAGACCGGCAGGATAGTTACTTGGCAACGTTGCGCGATCACTTAGCAACGTTGCGCGATGACGTAGAACGTCACGTGATCAGCGCTGTTTAGAAGACATGCGCGAACCCTTGCACACGTAAGCAGGCAGTGCTCGCGAGTAACAAAGACGCCACAGTAAATAAGTAAGAAAAACCTTAATTCCTTTTTTTCTTTTTGAAACGAGTCTTCCGCTTCCCTCGAACAGCATAAATCCAAGGTAGACGTGTGAAATCCTGAAGGCGCTAGATGATTTCGGTGAAAATCCAGGATAGGAAGAAAATAGTAATCCTTTTTTTTAAAAAAAAATTCCTCTCTTAGAGTCCTCTTCACGTAGGTAGTGAAGCTCCCGCTCATCGCCAGTGTAGGGAAGTCAAAAATGATACCAGAAGCTCGTTGTAAGTTGACAGAGGTTTATTTGATGCTCACGCTTTAAGATCCCAGCTTGTCATGAGCAAAACGGATGACAGCCATAACTGTCTACATTCTACTTGTTTAAACCATAACAAGGTTCACACAACACGAGCTTGCCACGAGCAGCCAGACACACCTGAACGCTTGTGACAGCTCGTGTAAGCAAATGTGCATTCCCAACAATGGGCTCCTATGGTTTTTCATGTCTTTATGCAGCCGGCCCATTGGGTTTTAGGCACCAATACTTTGTATTGTCATGCTATGAGTTCTGCTTATAAAATTGATTTAATTCTAAATTAAAAAGGAAAACTAGAATGGAGACAAAATGTAATCTCTATAACTATGGCTGGCTGTATTTGGCCACCCTAAATTGAGTGAGTGTGCCCAGATCTAGGCTCCATGCATAGTGTATCACTGGTAAGCTATACATGGCTGATGAGCCCTGACAAGGGTAAAACTGGTCCTGGGTTTTTTTCCAGTTCAGGGAGGACCTGGCCTGGCAGTTCTGCTAAACTGTTCCCACTGCAGAAGGGCCAACAATGATTTGCTTATCTCTGGATCCAAAATGATGTGGCAAGGTGCGCAAAAAAAAGATAGACTATGATGCACCTGAACAATTACCAGTCACCGAGATTAATTCCAGCATTCTAGCCATCACTTTGTTTTATACTGTGTTGCTCTAAGTGGGACTGGTATGACCAGATGTGGGTCCGTGCATACTGTCACTGGAACCAAGCTATACCTCGATGATGAAACCTACAAATGGTGTAACTGGTTCTAGGTTGCTTGTGTTCAGTTCGGAAAGGATCTGGCCTGGCAGTTTGGACTGGACTGTTCTCATTGAAGCAGAGCCAAAGCTGATTTGCATATATCCAGGTCCAAACAGAAGTGTCATTGTGTGCTAAAAAATGAAGGACTTGGATGCAGCTTCAAGTAAGTATCGAAGGCTGAGATTAATTAATGCATTCCATCCGTCACTTTCTAGTATACAGCAGTACCACATTTGAATGACACAGCTGTACCTCTCTGGTGAGCAGGAACAGGCCACTTTGCTATGTTCTTGAGAGACATGTATACACAGCACTGTATTTCCACTTCAATGTAGATAGGGAAGTGAGTGTGGGTTACTTTTAAATAAAAACATATGGAGTCCTTGCACTTTTCAAGTCCCCAAGTACTCATTATTATGGGAGAGGATCTTGAGTACCAGTGTTTGTATTTTAGTTTGTCTATGAGATGGATCTATAAAACTGTCACCCACTGCTCCGTTCCTTAACTTTATTTAATTTATAATTTAAATCGTGTATGACAATTGAACAAAAAACTAAAAACACATTTTTACGGTAAAGAAAATCCTGAACAGGAACAGTTTAATTCCAGTGTCATGGATTCATTTTGTTTACCTTCATCTAGTGGCTATTGAACATTGCATTGTAAGGGCGCCTACAAGTTAGTATGTTCAATCTGATTATAGTGGGTGCACTGTAGAGTGGAATGAATAACTTGATAGATGTTGCTGCTACATACGGAAGGGTGTGTGTTGTAAAAATGTGATGTTGCACCAGCTTATTTGGGTTTCTAATTTGAGTTGCGTTAAAGGGAATGTTGTCAGAAAGTGAGGAAGTGATAAATAGTGGTTATATTGGGTATGTACTGAGTTGAGAAAGATATCAGGTAGCTTGCTATTTTGAATCAGTTGTCATTAGTGCAGGGTTATGTGTTAGGGAGCAGGGGGCAAAAGATGCTTTTCTTAATAAGAGAAAGCTACTGTTTGTACTTTCCAGGCTCTACTCAGGCTGGAATGCTCACAATGCCTTCAGTGTGAAGTATGAACAACACCTTCTACTCCTAAAGCATGAGGTTGAGGGGAATGGGAGACCCACCACCAGTTGACAGGTATCATGTTATACCCTGAAAGTGAGGGAACAATTTCCATTGCTTGTGTCTTCTCTCCTGTGAGAGTGTGGTGTTGAAGGCAGCACTCAACTTATCCCTGATTATGGACCATATTTCCTTTATGTGGCTCTTGGTTATTGTCAGGACCCGTACTCCAAAGAACTGGGGCTCGTTCTTCACACAGACTAAGGGCCATATTATCAAGAACGGGCAATAACATTTTCGCCACATTAACAGCAGGAAACTGCCCCTAAAGCGGCGATAAGGGGCTTGATAATATGCCCTAGAGAATTCAAATAGAAGCCCAGGTTCTGGGGGGGAAGGACATTAAACATGGGCTTCTATTGGAATTCTCAAGGGCATATTATCAAGCCCCTTATCACCATTTTAGCGGCAGTTTCCTGCCGCTAAAAATGTGATAATGTTACACCCATTCTTGATAATATGGCCCTAATAATCTGGCAATTATGAAACAAATGTTGCTCGTGAGAGAGGAAAGATAACCCAGAAAACTCATTTAACCTTCGCAAGGAGACAAATTAGAAACGTTGAAAACATTTGCTGGCAAAAAAATACTTTGTCCACCCCTTGTTTTTATGTAGGTGATGTGTCTGTTTCTTTAGCACTAGTAGGCCATGTTCCAGGCAATTGATTTGGCTCAATAATGTATATCATATTGTAACATAACTTTAATTTGTTACATTGCAATGCATTACTGTAATGCATCCTTAGCATTATTAAAGGACATGAATGATGCTGCTGTTTTCTTGCAAGAATAGAAGGCACCCCCGCGCCTAGGAGCGGGGTGCCTCTAGAGGCATTTCGGGTGCAAGCCAGGTATGGTGCCCACTGTAACAGGAGAAGGATGGGAGGGGTCGCCGAAATGCGAGATACAGTGGGCAGGCATCTACTCCAGCTTAGCGCATTAGCGTGCAGCGCTTGATCAGTGTACAGCTACTGCTGCTTTTAAATCCCCGTTTTGTGTATTTTGGTTTGCTTTCATTTTCACTGTATTCCCTGTTCTTACTAATCGCCCTTGCCTACCAGCTTAGCGCATTAGCGTGCAGCGCTCGACCAGTATACAGCTACTGCTGTTTTTAAATCCCCGTTTTGCATATTTGGTTCGTTTTCATTTTTAAAGTATTTCCCTGTTTTTAATTGTCCTTGCTTACCTGCACTGCTGACACCTCAACTTGCACTCTAATCGGACTATTTCACCGCATTTTTTTGCGGGTCCCTCGCCCTTGTCACGGTGGCGGCCATATTGCGTGAGGAGCGATCCATTTCGCGCTCTAGTCTTCAGCTAGGAGGCTCGACCTCCATAAATGGCAGGTAAATTCAGGGCTTGTCCCTACTCCAGCTTAGCGCATTAGCGTGCAGCGCTTGATCAGTGTACAGCTACTGCTGCTTTTAAATCCCCGTTTTGTGTATTTTGGTTTGCTTTCATTTTCACTGTATTCCCTGTTCTTACTAATCGCCCTTGCCTACCAGCTTAGCGCATTAGCGTGCAGCGCTCGACCAGTATACAGCTACTGCTGTTTTTAAATCCCCGTTTTGCATATTTGGTTCGTTTTCATTTTTAAAGTATTTCCCTGTTTTTAATTGTCCTTGCTTACCTGCACTGCTGACACCTCAACTTGCACTCTAATCGGACTATTTCACCGCATTTTTTTGCGGGTCCCTCGCCCTTGTCACGGTGGCGGCCATATTGCGTGAGGAGCGATCCATTTCGCGCTCTAGTCTTCAGCTAGGAGGCTCGACCTCCATAAATGGCAGGTAAATTCAGGGCTTGTCCCTACTCCAGCTTAGCGCATTAGCGTGCAGCGCTTGATCAGTGTACAGCTACTGCTGCTTTTAAATCCCCGTTTTGTGTATTTTGGTTTGCTTTCATTTTCACTGTATTCCCTGTTCTTACTAATCGCCCTTGCCTACCAGCTTAGCGCATTAGCGTGCAGCGCTCGACCAGTATACAGCTACTGCTGTTTTTAAATCCCCGTTTTGCATATTTGGTTCGTTTTCATTTTTAAAGTATTTCCCTGTTTTTAATTGTCCTTGCTTACCTGCACTGCTGACACCTCAACTTGCACTCTAATCGGACTATTTCACCGCATTTTTTTGCGGGTCCCTCGCCCTTGTCACGGTGGCGGCCATATTGCGTGAGGAGCGATCCATTTCGCGCTCTAGTCTTCAGCTAGGAGGCTCGACCTCCATAAATGGCAGGTAAATTCAGGGCTTGTCCCTACTCCAGCTTAGCGCATTAGCGTGCAGCGCTTGATCAGTGTACAGCTACTGCTGCTTTTAAATCCCCGTTTTGTGTATTTTGGTTTGCTTTCATTTTCACTGTATTCCCTGTTCTTACTAATCGCCCTTGCCTACCAGCTTAGCGCATTAGCGTGCAGCGCTCGACCAGTATACAGCTACTGCTGTTTTTAAATCCCCGTTTTGCATATTTGGTTCGTTTTCATTTTTAAAGTATTTCCCTGTTTTTAATTGTCCTTGCTTACCTGCACTGCTGACACCTCAACTTGCACTCTAATCGGACTATTTCACCGCATTTTTTTGCGGGTCCCTCGCCCTTGTCACGGTGGCGGCCATATTGCGTGAGGAGCGATCCATTTCGCGCTCTAGTCTTCAGCTAGGAGGCTCGACCTCCATATATTGCAGTCATGCAGACGCGCAGCGTCATCGCGCAGCGGAGTCGCCGGTTTTCCGCCGGAGTTACGCCAGAGTTCAGCCCGTCTGCGCCCGTCCGCGCTGAGGACGGGCTGCAGGTCGGGCTGGACCCGGGTTCCTTATTTTCGCTCCCTGGTAAGACATTTATGCGCTACTCTTCTTCTGCGCTTTTGGCTCTCAGACCTCCCACATGCCCCTCTCTACATTGTTTTTCCCCGCTGGGGCTATTACACTCTCGCCGCTGTACGGCCTGCTCTTCCCCTTTCCATCCCCTTGTCACCTGTTCTACTAGCTTCTGTTCTCCCTCCTCTAGGCCCACAGTTTCCCATAACACTGGGTTTTTACTAAATGCGCGCTCGCTAATCAAACATAATCTTGCCTTCCACGATTTTGTGGACGAAAGGCAGCCAGACTGGGTTTTTATCACAGAGACCTGGGCCACTGACTCTTCGGGTCATGACCTTCTTCTAGCCATTCCTGAGGGCTACTCCTTACATAGGCATGACAGACCTAAACGCAGAGGAGGAGGCATTGCCATTCTTTTTAAATCCTCCTTGCTATGTACGGTTAATCTACTTTCCTCGCCCCAAGACCGCTTTGAAGCTCTCTACTTCTGTATCACATGTGCCCCTTCAGTCTCTTTCACGGGTATATTGATCTATAGGCCGCCTGGTCACAGAGCTAATTTTGCCTCGGACATATTGAGAATCCTTGAACCTTACTTCGGAAAGCCCTCCTTCACCATTTTAGGTGACCTTAATTTCCATCTCGATGAGGTTCACTCTAAGGATACTATATCATTGGTTGAATCTCTCGGAGCTTGTGATCTCATCCAGCTTGTTACCAACGCTACTCATATAGCAGGTCACATCCTTGACGGGGTTTTCTCCAATGATCAAAGACTCTCCAGCGGCACACCTTTACCATTGGTGTGGACAGATCATCTTGCGGTTCCTTTACAGTTAGCCTTCTCTACTTCTTATTCGACTAAGAAAGGGACTACCCCTTTCGTGGCTAGAAGAAATTTCAGAAACCTTACTACTGAGGCTTTTGCTCCTTTTGTTCCTACACCAGAGGCTCTCTCCTTAAAAGACGCGGATGAGGCAGCACAAGATCTGCATGATTCCATCACTAATGCAGTAGAAAAACTTGCCCCTGCATCCCTGCGATATGTAGCCCGGCAGAAACCATCAGCGCCATGGTTCTCGGACCATCTTAGAGTATTAAGACAGGGTTGCAGAAGCAGCGAGAGGAGATGGAGAAAATCCTGGGATCCCAAGGATAGGGAGGCTCACAAGTCTGCTCTACGGGAGTATAAGCAGAAGGTGATAATGGTGAAGCAGGAATACTTCTCCAACCTTACCAGCTCACTCACTTCCTCTAGGGAGCTTTTTAAAATTGCTGACTCACTATGCTCCCTCCAACTTCCTGATCCCGTAGTCAGCTCTCAACGTCTTTGTGACGACATTGCAGACTTTTTTCATACAAAAATCCTTGATATTCATACTTCCTTGGAAGTTCAACGTCTCGCCTTGGCTGAGAATCTCCCTCCAGGCATAAGTTCTTTTGAGATACTGGATATAGTCCCTTCCAGCCTCCTTTCTGTTTTTCCTTCTATGTCTCTGGAGGGATTGAATCTTCTTCTAGATAAGACGAAATCCTCCTCTCCACTAGATCCATTGCCCCTCAAAAAGCTAAAAGAGTGTAGGGACAGTCTCCTTCCTCCCCTACTTGAGGTGATGAACAAGGCAATTGCTCAAGGTACTTTTCCATCAATTTGGAAGAAGGCCATTGTGAAGCCGCTCCTTAAGAAGCCTTCACTCGATCCCGGCCTCCTGAAAAATTTTAGACCTATCTCTCTGCTCCCTGCACCTGCTAAAATTTTAGAGGCACACCTGAATCGCCATCTATCCTCTTTCCTTGAAGCCTCGGAGTATCTTGACATTACCCAGCATGGATTTCGAAAACAGCATAGTACAGAATCTGCCCTCACCTCTGTAGTCGACAACATCCGACGCAAGGTTGATGCGGGACAAACTACTGTTCTTGTGCTATTGGACCTCACGGCCGCATTTGACACTCTGTCCCCTGCCATTTTAACATCTCGGCTTAGGGAGGCAGGTGTCACTGGCCCGGCCCTGAATCTCCTCAACTCCTTTCTCCTTGATAGGGAACAGAGAGTGATGCTCGGCAACCACCTCTCCCCAGCAAAGTCCTTGCAATGTGGGGTGCCACAGGGGTCGGCATTAAGTCCGACCCTGTTCAACATCTACGTGGCCCCCCTTGCTAGGCTAGTAAGATCGCAGGGGATGGAGGTGGTATCATACGCCGATGACACCCAGATCATGGTCTCACTCACTCAGTCCTCTGTCATAACATCTGCCTTTAGCTTCAGGTCCTGTATGCAACACGTTGCAGATTGGATGGTTACCAACTCCCTGAAGCTAAATGGCGACAAGACTGAGGTCTTGATCTTTGGGAAGGACCAAGATATCTGGTCGAGTGAGTGGTGGCCTACCTCTCTTGGCACTTGCCCCACTCCCTCTCAATCTGCCAGAAACCTGGGTGTAATGTTCGATACTTCACTCTCGATGTCCTTACAGGTGAATAGGACTGTCTCGACCTGCTGGGGCGTGATCAGGACGCTCAATAGAATTCGCAGCTATCTGTCTCTTCAAGCACGCAAGCAGATTGCAGTCGCCCTTGTTGGTTCCAGGTTGGACTATTGCAACTCTCTCTACATGGAATCCAACAAGGGCCTCATACATTGACTGCAAATCGTGCAGAACGCTGCTGCACGCTTTGTCCTGGATCTTCCCAGGTCCTCTTCTGCTACTGCTGCGAGGAGAGACCTTCATTGGCTGCCGATTCAGCACAGAATTTATTTCAAAATTCTGTGTTTGACCTATAGAGCACTCGAGGATGGATCTAAAGGCGCTATCAGCTCCCTGCTTACCCGCTACCACCCCCCAAGGTGTTTGCGCTCTTCGGGACTATTCCAACTTGTTGTCCCTCGTTTTAAGCTCACCAGATGGGGAGCCAGGGCTTTTTCAGTTGTTGCTCCACAACTCTGGAACACCCTGCCGATGGAGATGAAGACCTTACCCTCTCTAACGCTGTTTAAAAAGGCCCTAAAAACGTGGTGCTTTTCTAGAGCCTACACAGATTGAGCTGCAGGGGCTTTGTTATGAGCTGGATTTGAATTAGGCGCCTTGACGCCCATTGGGCTATGTTTGCGCATGATAAGACCCCTTTTATTTATTTATTTTATTTATTTATGGGCGTCCCTGAGGTGCGCAGGTGGCCCCTCGAGGGAAGAGATAAAAGCCCTGTACACAGGAAGAAGCCCTCTTTGTTCTCTCGCCATAAAGTGCCCAGCAGGACGCAGCCTGAAGTGAGTTACGACGGGTGCCGGGGTGAGAGGGCCTTACAGCATAGGAGAGGAGCAGGCAAGATAATACTTTATTGTACATGGTTATTTAAAACCTCTACAATGTTAACGAAAGAAGAAGCTTCAATTTATAAAATGTGTATCTGAATTAAACATGTTAAAAAAACTAAGATTCTGTACATAAAGCAAGTAAACGAGAATACTGGATAAAATATCGACAACACAATAGGAAGGGGCTTATCATCTTATCAAAAACGATCTAGTGTGAGAGTCAAAAGTGTCAATGTAGGAGTTGGTCTTCTGGCGTACCGTTAAGCTCATCCCTTGGACCATTTAAAGTATTGGACGTTTTGGTTGGTTCCTTCAGTGTTTTGAAGCGGGCCTTGGCTTTTTCAAGAAATGTTACCATTCGACAACTCAGTTGGATGTTGTCCCCTTTAAAGCAGGCCAGAACTGCTTGTCTACAGGTCCGTATCTTGTGGAAGTTAAAAAGCGGTTGCAGGAAGACTCGTCGATCTTGAGTGAGCTCGGTACAGGTGGTAATCAAGTGGACTATGTTTTCCTTTCCGTCCCCACAAAGTCGGCATCTTGTTGGTGACGGTGGCCGTAGCCATGGAGGCAAGTGGGCCGCTGAAGGCAGTAGCCCCAGGCGAAATTTCAGAAATTTCTCTTTTATTTTTTTGGTGAAACCTATCTGCAGATAGGTTTGAGGCAAAGGCATGGTGTACGATCGAACTGTAAGCCAACCATGAGCCCGCTCTATTAGGGCGGCTTTGTCCTGCAGCACTGATTCCTTCCGGACTGTCTTGTTGATCACCTTTTTAAAGACTGCTGTGGAGACTGGGAGAGCCCAGAGTTGCTGTACACCAAGGTCCTCAATGGCTCCCTCCAGATACCTCCTTGCTGAGCATGTTGCTTTGTTTTGAAGTGCCTTCCACAGGAGAGCGTTTAAGGTATTCGGTTCACCCCTGCTTAGTTTATGCCAAGTTTTTATGTAGGCTCCCTTGCGTGCCAACTCTTCTTTTTGTAACCCAAATTCTAGTCTCATTTGAGCTGGCGATGAATACCTTGGAAGGACAAAGATCATACGAAGTGCTTTAGCCGCTGTTCTGTCTAATAAGGGAGCATCCCTCCCTCTCATAGCTTCACTGCCATAAGTGATGGCTGGGATTAACTTTGCTTGTATTACCTTTATTAGAGGAAGTAAGCTTGGACCGGAAACTATGTTTTTTAAGGTTCTGAGTGTCACTGCCGCAGATAACCCTCTACTTTTTATAGCTTCGCGTTGCGGTGTAAAGTTGCCCTTATGGTCTATTAAGACCCCCAAATATCGATATTCGCTGACCTTTTCTAGCTTGCTAGATCACAGGAGCCAGTTTCATGTTGCTTTCTTTATGGAAAGATTAATACACATAACTTTTGATTTTTCACGGTTGATGGTAAGTCTATTAGCAGCAGAATGTCTTGAAGTAATATCCAACAGCCGCTGAAGGCCAACAGGGGTCCGGCTGATGAGTAACAGATGTTTTATTGGGTATACAACCTTTACAACGCAACTTTTACGACTACCTACCATTACAACGCAACTTTTACAACGCTAAAACTTTTACAACGCATGTATTAACAACGCATTTTTTTACAACGCAGGTACCTTTACAACGCATACCATTACAACGTAAGTATTGGTAAGTATATAATTATATTTTACATGTTATATGTTTGGGGTATAGGGGTATTTTTAGGGTTCAGGGTCAGTTTTTAGTTTTTGGGTAAAGGGGTATTTTTGGGGTTCAGGGTCAGTTTTTAGTTTTTGGGTAAAGGGGTATTTTTAGGGTTCAGGGTCAGTTTTTAGTTTTTGGGTAAAGGGGTATTTTTGGGGTTCAGGGTCAGTTTTTAGTTTTTGGGTAAAGGGGTATTTTTAGGGTTCAGGGTCAGTTTTTAGTTTTTGGGTAAAGGGGTATTTTTAGGGTTCAGGGTCAGTTTTTAGTTTTTGGGTAAAGGGGTATTTTTAGGGTTCAGGGTCAGTTTTTAGTTTTTGGGTAAAGGGGTATTTTTGGGGTTCAGGGTCAGTTTTTAGTTTTTGGGTAAAGGGGTATTTTTAGGGTTCAGGGTCAGTTTTTAGTTTTTGGGTAAAGGGGTATTTTTAGGGTTCAGGGTCAGTTTTTAGTTTTTGGGTAAAGGGGTATTTTTAGGGTTCAGGGTCAGTTTTTAGTTTTTGGGTAAAGGGGTATTTTTGGGGTTCAGGGTCAGTTTTTAGTTTTTGGGTAAAGGGGTATTTTTAGGGTTCAGGGTCAGTTTTTAGTTTTTGGGTAAAGGGGTATTTTTGGGGTTCAGGGTCAGTTTTTAGTTTTTGGGTAAAGGGGTATTTTTGGGGTTCAGGGTCAGTTTTTAGTTTTTGGGTAAAGGGGTATTTTTAGGGTTCAGGGTCAGTTTTTAATTTTTGGGTAAAGGGGTATTTTTGGGGTTCAGGGTCAGTTTTTAGTTTTTGGGGTACAGGGGTACAGGGTAAAAATAAATTAAAATTAAATTTAAATTAAATTAATTAAATGAAATTAAATTAAATTAAATTACATGAAATTTTTTTTACTTATACTTACCAATACTTACGTTGTAATGGTATGCGTTGTAAAGGTACCTGCGTTGTAAAAAAATGCGTTGCAAATACATGCGTTGTAAAAGTTTTTGCGTTGTAAAAGTTGCGTTGTAATGGTAGGTAGTTGTAAATGTATGCGTTGTAACGTCATACATCCGTCTGCATAGAATAGGTTAGAAATCTGTGAGCCCCCTAACTTTGGAGCGTGTGAATTGCAGTCATTTAACAATTTGGATAGGTGTCCCATAAAAAGATTGAAGAGTGTTGGGGCCAGTACGCAGCCCTGTTTTACTCCTGTATAAGTTGGAATCTTTCTTAAAAGATGGTCACCAGTGCCCAACCTGACTTGCACCCATGTGTCGCTGTGAAGAAGAATTAACTGTTTTAAAAGCAGTGAAGGGATGTTCAGTTTTTGCAACTTTTCCCACAGAAAGTTCCTGTTGACATGATCGAAAGTCGAACTATAATCAATATAGCACAGATAGAGTGGTTGGTTCGCTTCTTGTGCTGCATCAATTAATAAGGATAGTGCTAAGATGTTATGAGATGAGAGGAGCAGGCAGTACCAGGTTAGTATATCTGGCCTGTTAGTAATTAGTACGTGAAAACTACTACACAGCATCTAGATAATTTTAGTTGTGGCGGAGCCCCTTTCAGGCGCTCTGTATTAAAGATTGGTGCTCATTGTTCCGCATCTAGGCGCTATACTAGCAGATTGACTCGCGCCTCCTGGGGGTGCCGTGAGGAGCCTATGAAGTACACGAGGTCTGCAGGGGGTGTAGAATGAGGCAGTTTGTGACTCGCTAGGAGCCTCGCATGTAGGTGCTGGCGGGGTTTGGCGGAAAGGGATAACGGATTAATGGGCCAAACGGTGCATCAGAACTCCAGGCAGGGGTGCGCCGGTTGGGTGCGAAGGGCCTTTGATGTGCGTGAGGCCCGCATTAATGGTCGAGAGCGGGGGCGTGTCATGACAGGTGGCAAGTGTGGCTCGGTAGGAGCCTTCCTGTAGGCGCTGGCGATGCGAACAAGGTTCATTAATCAATACAGGTTCGGTTCCCGGACAGTGCATTTGATGGTAATATAATTGTAGTGAGCCATTATCTGCCTTTTGATGTTTTGCACGCTTACAGTTAATTGATTTATGGGCCATGAGGCGCATCGGCGGCTTGACGGTGGTTATGCGATAACACCGAAACACGGAGGGAGAGTACGGACAGGTTTGCCTCATAGGCGCCTAGGCCTGTTTTTTATGGTACCGCCGGGTACGGAGATGGGCGGATTGATTTCTAGGACACATATTTTGTAATCTCAGATTGAGTTGTGTAACAACATGGTATGTTCTTTACAAATACACATGTTATGTTATGTCAGGATTCAGTCGGGCCGGCAGTGATGAATCAGTCCAGCGAGGGTATATATTGTTATGTTTGCCTCTCTCTGGAAATGTCGGCATTGCTGGGTTCATACATGTCTGCATGTATGGCGCAAGGGGAAGTGTGGCATGTAGATGAATGGGCAGGTCATCCTCCGCAATGGGGGTTCTGAATGGGGCAGAAGCATGGGGAGGAGCATGTTTTATTGGGACATTCAGTTAGTAGGTATGCTGAGTGTCTCGGGGTGCTTATGTTGCATGACAAACTCCAAAGGATGGCAATGGGGTGGTGAGTATCCCTATTGCTCGGCTGTTGCGCGAATGCCAGCATGGCATGGGGAAGAGGGGAAGCGCGCAGTCGGGCAGCGACACGTCCCATCACCACAGTACAAGGAGAAACTGGGGCCAGTTTTTAACTCTATTTTCTTATTTCTCTAGTCGGCGGGATGCCACCGAAGTGAACACGGGGGGGGGGGCAAGAAGACCCCGGCGACTGCGGAGGAATTTCGATCTTTACATAAACAAAATAGAATCCACTCTGGTAGTGGTAGTGATCCCTACAATGGTGGGGAGCACACAGTGTTGTTTTAAACACCCCTCACACACCAACAGGCCCCTTGGTGTCATGCTTCACCATTGGGGCCTTCGCACCCCTCTATGGGATGCGGCGTGCTGCGACTCACGACTACGTAGGAGCACTGAAAGTGAACTATGTGTTGGTGTGTGTGAGGTAAATAAGTGTGAGTGGTGAGGTGGTGAAATGTGGTGGTTAAAAGATACCTGGCTCGTAGGTGAAAAAATAATAACAATGTTTTATTAAGCCCTCGGCTGGTATCGTTAAAAGGGTGCAGGGTGAGGTTGTTTACTGAATATTAGGGTACATCAACCTCAGAAAGTGCGTCAACATGTTTCGGAGCAAAATGTCCATGGGTGCTGCTTTTGCTAAAGGACTTGGTCAGGGAATGTCTCAGACGCAATGTGTATTTTGTAGCAAAGCACGTTCCAGGTGTGGACAAGACAGTAGCTGACGCCTTGTCTTGTTTTAAGTTGACAGAATTCAGAGCGCGTTGGCCCCAAGCAGATGATCAGATTACCTTCTTCCCGGAAAGCCTGTGGAAGATTGGTGCCCCATTGTTCCTGACCTGATAGCAGCTTCTATTGCGCCCAAGACTAAGTGTATGTATACATAGCGGTCTTAGAGGGTACTGGGAATGTGGAAGAATTCTCACCACAAGGGGTGCTTATGTTCATAGTGCATCAGAAAGAGAAGGGACGGTCACTGTCACTGGTTAGGCGGCAGTGATCAGCAATTGTATTCTTTGCGGGGTTACAAGGAATGATGGACCCTACTAAGGACCCTCGGGTAAGGCATGCAATAAAAGGGTGGGAACGCATGTTCCCAGGGGTGAAGGACCTCTGGAGACCCATAGACACCAGTAGACTGGCTAGCATCATGGGGGTGTTGCCGCATATCTGCATATTCTCATAGGAGGTGCAGCTGCTGAGATTAGCATACTCTTTGGCCTTTTTTGGGGCTTTCCACGTATCAGAGCTGGTTCCATCCGCAAAAACGGATAAAAAAGGAGGAAACAGCATGGTAGATGGGTTCCTGTTGGGCGATGTGCTCCAGGTCAAAGTGAGGAGGTTAAAAACAAATACATTAGGCAAAGGTGTTTGGGTCCAGCTAAGGGAGGTGAATGGGGTGGTTTATTACCCAGTGGCCTTGTGAGTAAATTTCATGTGGATGCGGCCGGTTAAAGGTGATGGTAGGCTTTTATTGCATGCCGACGGAACACCTTTGACAAGATTCCAGCTCACACGATTATGCAAACGCGCCTTAGGATTGCTGGGGGAGGAAACTGCCCATTTCACGTCCCATTCATTCCGCATTGGGGCGGCAACAACAGCAGCCACCCTGGGTTTATTCACGGAAACAATCAAAAGGGTAGACAGATGGAACTCGTCTTGTTTTGAACGTTATGTCAGACCAGAGCTGCTTTGATAAATACGAACTAGGATGGCGGCAGTTTAATGGTGTTCCCTTCTTTGTTTTCTTTCCCGTTTTTGTTTGTTATTCTTTTCACTTTTAGTTGGTGTGGAGATGCATTTATATACAGAGCAGGGCAATACTTTGTCAAATCCAGGGAAGAAACAGCGCAAAGAGTAAAAGGAAGGGATCATAATTGGATATGGATTGAAAGGGGCAACGGTTGGGAGAGCTCGCAGGCCAGTTGATGGGGGCACTAGAGAACGGCTTGCCAGTTCCAGATGTATTGGTGATTCATTTTGGGGGTTACAACATGATCCTGGCGGGCAGGAGGGTGGTGAAAGATGCACTGTTCTCTGCACTTATATGGTTAAGGAGGTCTTTGCCGGGTACCACAATATTTTGGTTGGAAGTTATCCCGCGCCAAGTTTGGGGTGATAATGCGCCACCGGGCACAGTGAACAAGTCGGTGAAAAAGTTGAATCAGGAGGTGAGGAAATTGCTAGCAGGTTCACCAATACGTGTCATTAGGCATAATCTGATACAGGAGTCTGAGTTGGAATGGTATTTGGCAGTTGGAGTGCATCTGTTGCACACAGGTTTGGAATTGTTCATGCTAACAATAATGGGGAGCTATAGCTATGGAACTGGAACATGAAGCGGCCGGTGGGGGAGGGTAAAGTAGCCAGTATGCTCTTTGCCCTTTGGCGGGGTCCCAGGCAAGAGGAATGGCGAGGGACTCCTTAGTAGCGGGACAGTCTGATCCTTAAGCAGGGAGGACAGTCAATGGGGTTCCGGGCTGGGGGGGAGAGGCGGCCGTCCTGCTAGTGTTTCTGGACTCTCTGGCCCTACCCATGATGCCGGTGCTTGGAGGAAGCAATTGGTGTAAGAGCTGGAGCGCAAGCAAGGCACAAGGCAGTGCCTTGGTGACTGAGTCTAGGGGTTAGATGGTGGGTAGTCAACTCTGAATGGAAACAGTTCAGATGGGTGTTGCTGCCTGCTGGCACAACTGACATCAGGTGTGGTGGAGATACAGAATTGTGGTGGAGATGGGTGTTGCTGCCTGCTGGCACTACACACATCAGATGCGGTGCTGGAGATACCGAATTGTAACTACAATTATAATCTGTGGTCAAAATGAATACTGTACAACCCTATGTTTACGTATGTGTATTGGCTTGATTTAATAAATGGAATAAAGTTGGTCTAATGTTGATAGTGTATCAACAAATAATGGTGACATTATGTGAGAAGTAATAAAACCATGCAGTGAAGACCAACCACTTGTACATTGCCCTTTGTGGTGGGAAAAGGGAAGGGTCAGCGGATGGAGTGGCAAGGAGGATGAAATGCCAGGGGTGAGTAGCCCGCAATATGCCCACTAAACAAGTTAGCTCTCTGCCTGAACAGACTTTTAAGTTATTTTGGAATCCACTAACATTCCCATTAGACAGCCTGGAAATCTGCACTGTCACATGCAAGTTCCTATGGTCTCCTAATGCCTATATGAGGTAATCTACATAACATAGAATTCAACCTGGGTTAATAAAGCCACCTGTGCAAATGCAGTTTTCCTTTTTTCCCTACAAGGAAAAACACTATTTCCCAGTGGAGAACGCTATCCCACCACACCTCTAGCAAATCTGGGGTTGATTTGTTGCCTTTCCCACCCTTGTAGGTAGTTTTCACCAGTCCTTGAGTGGAGTAAATCTCTGACCATTTTCATGGTGGAAAATGGTTGGGAATCCTCACAAAATACCTATTCAAGGGTGCTTCCAAACGCCCACGGCAACCACTTCTTGGAATCTCCCCCCCCCCCTTTTAGTAGGATTTATGACTTTACTTACACAAGCCGGGAATCACTTTCTAAATTCTCTAAAGGGTAAATGAGATATTTTCAGCAGGAGACCAAGTTTAGAACTGAAAATATATTTGTGAATAGACCTGTCAATGGTGCAATAATAGCAATTATTACACTGCATTTACAAAGTCTTTGAACGACTAACACCAATTTCCCCACAGAGAAATATAGCAATTAAGACATTACTATCAGCATGCAAATAGATTTTCAGTTTTTAAGCAGAAATTCAGAAATTCCATTAGTTCTTGATAACCCGCAGTTCTTGAGATAATTACATATTTCTCCACTTTTAATAAGTAATCATAGTTCAAACTCAGGACATTCTTGTGAAGGTCAATTTAACAAAGAATAATATTTCTGTTTTATATACAATTTTAATTCTAATTTGGATGATGCTCTAATGATAGGCGTTTCATGTGTATGAATTTGCAGCTGGTACAGAAGATTAGTTCTCTTTGGAAATGAAATCATTTTTATTCACTGCAGAAGAAATTCTTCAGCGAGAAATATCTGCATAATGCAAGTAAGTCAATGAGTTGTCTTTGTTACTTTAACGCGCAATCAGCTATTTAAACCAATTAAGTAACGCTTGTGATAAAATATGTCATTTACGTACAATCCAAATGAATTTAACTTGAGGTTATATTCCTTTGGGTTAAACTCAATCTCTGATCAAGAAATATACAATTTCTGCATTTTCTGGCCAAAAGCACATTAGCTGGCTTGAACAGTGTTACCTATCACCCTTAGGGAGGTCTTCCACCAATCTTCTTACTTTTTGCCTCCACGTTTTTCCAGAATCCTTTTGTTGGCCTTAGGACTCTGAGCACTTTATAACTGCTAATAAGTGTTAAAGTGCATGTGCCTTTCCTCTAAACATGTGTGTAATTGGTGTAAACTGTTTGACCTATTTCATTTACTTGTAAGTTCAATTTAAGGTGTTATACTATATACCCAGTGTCTGTAAATGAAATGCTACTAGTGGACAGCAGCACTGATTGTACCTCCCACAGAAGTAGTCTTTCATGCATGCCTCAGGCCTGCCACTGCAGTGCCTGCGTATGTAGTTTACTGGCACTTTGACTTGGCATTTAAAACTACTTACCAAGCCTTAGGTTCCTCTTTTATTACATACTAGCATCCCGTCCCGACCTTGTCCGAGAACAATCAGGCTTCCCCGACCCCCGCCTGCCCCAACATTGGCCATCAGCCCGGGCCCCCGTCCGCCCCGTCCCCCGGCTGCCCTGACCCCCGCCTGCCCTGACATTGTCCTCCGGAGGCTTACCTCACACAATTATGCCAGAGGCCCAGTGTTGCAGTGGTGGCCAGCAGCAGTGCCTGAGGCACTGGGGAGCTTTCTGGGTAAGTGGGACTCTGGCGCTCTGTTTGCAGGGAGGCGAGGATGAGCAGAGGTTGCAGGGATAAGAGTAGGAGTTCACAGAGTATGGAGCGGCTGGCGGGAGTCGGGAGCTTGAGCACAATTATGCCAGAGGGTCCCCCGCCTGTCCCGACCCCCGCCTGCCCTGACATTGTCCCCCGGAGCCTTTTTGTTGTAACTTCCCGTCCCCCGCGTGCCCCGACCCCCGCCTGCCCCGACATTGTCCCCCGGAGCCTTACCTCAGCCGCCGCTCCTCAGTTCAGTGCTCCTCGCCGCTCCGCCGGTCCGCTGCTGCTCACCGCCTGTGTGCCGCTCATCAGTGCTCCTCTCCCGCGCCATGTCTGCCGGTCAGCCGCCTCTCCTCAGTTCAGTGCTCCTTGCCGCTCTGCCGGTCTGCTGCTGCTCACCGCCTGTGTGCCGCTCGTCAGTGCTCCTCCCCGCGTCATGTCCGCCGCTCAGCCGCCGCTCCTCAGTTCAGTGCTCCTCGCCGCTCCGTCGGTCTGTTGCTGCTCACCGCCTGTGTGCCGCTCGTCAGTGCTCCTCCCCCGTGCCATGTCCGCCGCTCCTCCTCGCGTTCCTCGTGTTCCTCGCGCTCATGGACGACGTCAGCACGCAGGTCGCGGCCAGCGCTACTTCGAGGGGACCACTTTTTTTTAAATGTAAATTTTTTAAATATAACGTATTTTTTTAATTTATATAGCCTATGTACATCTGCACACCCTGAGGATTCCAACGATGTATCGGGTGTGTGGATTGGCAGTGTGGTTCCCGAGTTTACCCGCCTCAAAGCTTCAAAGTTCTTCCTTTATAATAGAAGTATAGATAAGTCACCCATAAGGTAGGCCATAGGTATCCCTAAGGGCAGGGTGCTATGTAAGTAAAAGATAGGACATTTGCTTTTATGTTTTGCATATCCTGATAGTGACACACAGCTTATTTCATTCTTTACTACTGTGAGGCATACTCCTCTCATAGGTTAGCATTTGGAGTTCCTTAAATATACTTTTAAGCTGTAAATCCTTCTATACATTGGACCTTTGTCTTTTTGGCCTTGTTTTGTTTATTATATAATAATCTATTTTTATAAACCTCTGTGGAGTCTTTTTGTGGTGTACTGATTATGTTACTATGTATGTTTTCCACAAATACTTTACACTTTGCCCCTTTAGATAAGTCATTCTGCTCTGTTCCAAGCTATGAGAGGGTGAGCACAGGTTATCTTTTATTGCATGTCTAGATTACCTTGACTAAGATTGTGGCTTCTGCTCTGATAAGGTGGATACCTTGGCCAGCCTGTTTCTTACAAACTGGCAAAGGCAACTATGATGTGTAAAATTATGATGTCAGCTTGAGAAACCTTACTTAGTTTGAGCCTGACTTGTCTCCTCTGTGGTTGTCTATTCTCATATTGAGAATACCACTTGTGCTTAGCACAACTTAATTTTCTGTTCCCTGAGGGGCATGCTTATTATTATATCATGCAGCACAGCAAGTCGCTTTGCTGTGCTGCCTGAAAGGGAAAGGGCAGGAATGAGCCGTACTTAACATTATACAGCACATTCCTGCCTTTCCCAGCAATGGCACACACTACGATACCTAGTGCGATACCTAGTGCAAGGGTGCCTGAATTGTTAGCAGAATTGTTTTTGTGCAGGAAGGGCACCTTTGTGAGGAAAATCAATGCCCTGAGGAATTTTCCTCTTTCACTGTGTTCTCCATTTTTCTTTCACTGGCTTGATAATCCTCCAGTTAACCTTCTTTCCATTTTTGTCATAATATTAATTCCTTGGAAACGTTCCTCCTCTGAAGCATGGCTTTATTATTTTTGATCTCATGTTTTTTGTAACACCTCTTCCTTTCATTCACTCTTTCCACTTCACAGTTTGGTCTCACCTCAGACAGCTTCATCCATCTGTTGGCAACATGCATATTAGAAAATCTACCCATAGACTTCTGGGTAGATTTACTAAACCCTCATGCAACGCAGTGCAGCAATGGTGTGTTGCATGAGGGGCAGAGTGCGAGAGCAAGACAGTGCCCATCCCAGGACAAAGTGCTATACCAAGAAAACTCTAAAACGTTTCCATTTTTAATGTGTGCTGTACAGTGTAGCATGCATTCAATGCTGGAAAAGTGTGGGAAAATATAAATATTTCCTTTTTTAACATGAGCCTTAAGGAGGTGTTATGTTTTGAAGGCAAAGCCACATCTAACATTATTATTATGTCATAGGGCTTTGCATCAAAACTATGGGTGGTTGCATGGCAATGCCCACGTACCACCCATGCAACATCCCCTTGACTCAAAGTAAGTAAAAGTAGTGACAAGTGCTACTTTAAGATATCTTTTCAGCCCAAAACATGTCTTGTGCTGGAAAGTAAATTCAAAATAAGTATTTTGCAACAGTTTGCGTCACTTTTGTGATTCAAAGCCCAGCACAAAATGTTGATAAATATGCTGCTTAGTGTGAGATTCATGTTTGTGTTCTTGGATGCATGACTTTCTAGCCTCTCTTAGTTCCTCTCTCTAGATTCGTAGGCGTTTCTTCCTATTATTCTGTTTTTTCCATCAAAGGATCATTTCGGTCCCACCATGTTTTGATTAGCTACGTTGTAACCTCTCAGTGCTGACATCAAACATTGCATTGCTGTGCATTAGAGGCTGTTCACTCCCTTTCTTCCTGCTATTCACCTTATTTCCTGCCTCCACTTTCTCTTAAAAATGTTTCCCTCCTTCTCGCCTGCCCTACAAGCCACTCTCACTGACCAGCACCTGTTTCTGTGCATCTTTAAATGGTTTTAATCCATTCCAAGAAGGCCACCCAAGCATGTGATTGTCCATGAGCAGTGTATAGTTTGAAATGTATTTTCTTAAAGAGAAAGAAACAACTTTGAATATGCCTGCTGCGCATGCAGGTGCATATATAGTGGCCAGGTGGTAATAGATAACCATTGGCAAAGCCAACAGGTCCATACCACTCAGTCATGATTGCAACATTTTTACTTTTCCATTGCAATTTTTTTTTCCTATCTCAATCATGCTTCCTTTTTTCTTAATTCCTTAGTATTCCCAGCTCTGGGTAATCTGCAATCTGTAACAACCTTTCCCCCACTCTTATAAGCCGCTTCAGTCTTGGATTAACACGTATTCTGAAATCTGCAGTGTCTATTTGGCAGGTTGTTACCCTGTCCCAGTAGGGACCCTTCTTCCTAGTCAGGATAAGTGGGATAAACTTCTAAAATAACCCCTGCTGGTAGCTTGGCACAAGCAGTCAGGCTTATCTCAGAGGTAGTGTGTGAAGCATTTGCACATAACCAACAACAATACAGTGAAAACACCAAAAAAGGACACCACACCACTTTTAGAAAGAAAATATCCAATACAAGACCAAAAGTGATAACTAAATCCACCATACAGTTCTTACAAATATCAATAAGCAAAAATAGACTTAAAATACAGTTTCTTTAAGTTGACAGATCCGTTCAGGGCTATCATGGTGTTGTGGACAACAAATCCAAACAGATCTGGCTGACCACAGCGGTAACTGGACATAATATCGACTACACAATATCGAATGGAAAAAATATCGACGGAAAAATATCGACATTACCAAAATATCGACTATAGGAATATCGTTGAAAAAAATATCGACTGCAAAAATGACCCAAAAATATCGAATACAAAAATATCGACTCAAAAATATCGAATAGACAAAATATCGAAATATAGTGAAAGTAAAAAATATCGAGAAAATGTTAGAAAATATTGATTTTATAAAATAATATATATATAATATATAAATAAATAGTACCTAATGTTTAGGAGCGGGTTGTGGGTTTATAGGGGAATAGGGTGGGAAGTAATTTAATAATAATTAATTAGTTAATATATGTTTGGTAATTGTTTTAATTACATTTTAATTGGTAATTAATTAATATTAATTAGTTAATTGTTTAATTGATTAATTTGCATATAATTTAATTGATTAATTGATTAATTGATTATTAATAATTATTATTTTAAAAAATAAATTTGTATATGATTTTAATTGATACATTGGTTATTAATTAATAATAATTAGTGATTTATTGTATTAAGAATTAGTATATTATTTACATTTATTAATTGCTAACACATTAATTATAATTAGTTAATGATGTAATTAATATATTGCATATCATTTAAATAAATTAATTGGTAATTAATTTTTAATAATGACTTAATTACATTAATTGTATACATTTAAATGTAATGTGTTAATTTATGTTGATGTTAATTAATTAATTGGAATGAAACAATATTAATTAATCTAAATTATTATTATAGCTAATGTGATAATATATTTTATAATAGATTTTTTTGAAAATATTTGTTTTTTTTATATATTTATGTTTAATGTTGTGTTCATTATTATTTATAGTGTTCTGGCTCACTTTCATAGTTTTTGTTATAGGTTAATTTTTTAGGGTTCTGGGTCATTTTTCCAGTCGTGAGTAAAGGTGTATTTAGTGGGATTTGGGAAATTTTCACGTTTGTGGGTAAATGGGTATTTTTGAGGTTGAGGGTCAGTTTTCAGTTCTTGTGTAAAGGGCTATTTGTAGAGTTCAGGGTCAGTTTTCAGTTTGTGGGTAAAGGGGTATTTGTAGGGTTCAGGGTCAGTTTTCAGTTTGTGGGTAAAGGAGTTTTTGGGAGGTTCAGGGTCAGTTTTCAGTTTGTGGGTGTAGGGGTATTTGTAGGGTTCATGGTCAGTTTTCAGTTTGTGGGTAAAGGGGTATTTGTAGGGTTCAGGGTCAGTTTTCAGTTTGTGGGAAAAGGAGTATTTGTAGGGTTCAGGGTCAGTTTTCAGTTTGTGGGTAAAGGGGTATTTGTAGGGTTCAGGGTCAGTTTTCAGTTTGTGGGTAAAGGGGTATTTGTAGGGTTCAGGGTCAGTTTTCAGTTTGTTGGGAAAGGAGTATTTGTAGGGTTCAGGGTCAGTTTTCAGTTTGTGGGTGTAGGGGTATTTGTAGGGTTCAGGGTCAGTTTTCAGTTTGTTGGGAAAGGAGTATTTGTAGGGTTCAGGGTCAGTTTTCAGTTTGTGGGTGTAGGGGTATTTGTAGGGTTCAGGGTCAGTTTTCAGTTTGTGGGTAAAGGGGTATTTGTAGGGTTCAGGGTCAGTTTTCAGTTTGTTGGGAAAGGAGTATTTGTAGGGTTCAGGGTCAGTTTTCAGTTTGTGGGTGTAGGGGTATTTGTAGGGTTCAGGGTCAGTTTTCAGTTTGTGGGTAAAGGGGTATTTGTAGGGTTCAGGGTCAGTTTTCAGTATGTGGGTAAAGGGGTATTTGTAGGGTTCAGGGTCAGTTTTCAGTTTGTGGGTAAAGGGGTGTTTGTAAGGTTCAGGGTCAGTTTTCAGTTTGTGGGTAAAGGGGTATTTGTAGGGTTCAGGGTCAGTTTTCAGTTTGTGGGTAAAGGAGTATTTGTAGGGTTCAGGGTCAGTTTTCAGTTTGTGGGTAAGGGGTATTTGTAGGGTTCAGGGTCAGTTTTCAGTTTGTTGATAAAGGGGTATTTGTAGGGTTCTGGGTCAGTTTTGGCCTTTAGGGTGAAGGGGTCTTTTTAGTGTTTTGGGACAGTTGTGGGTATTTTAGAGTGCTGATGTATAGTTTAACTTAACAGTGATACATTAAATTTATTACACGAAAATAGCTATTATTATAACTTTACATTAGTACCCTTTATTTAGATCAAAACAATTTATGTATTAGCATGTTTCCAGACAGTAGCTAGAGTGGAGTTGGAATTCTAATTATTAATTGGTTGGTGTCCAGCACCATCAGTAATATTACCTACACTGGAGTTTGATTAATAAAAATACATTGGTTAGTCTCCACCACATTTTATGGTATTACCTTGAGTGTAGTAGGAATAGTAAAATAATTTTTGCTAGTGTCCTGCAGCTTCTATGATTTTAGATTGACTGGAGTAGTAACAATACATATAAAATTGGTCAGTGTGCAGCACATTTGTATACATTTGTTCATTACTGTATTTTAATAATAAAAATTAATGCAACATAGATGTTTTCAAATAAGTTTATTAAACAATTTTTAATTTTTTTATTGGGTACTACAATAAAATCACAAACAAATATAACATCACTTTTTTTTTTACTTTTATTATTCACACAATAACATCTTTACATTTATATACATGTGGTCAATGTAAAAAATAATTTGGATTACTAGATTCTTTCAGTAAATTTTACATATTCCCATCAGTCACTTACAATTTAAAGTATTTATATAGAAATAATATTAAATATTAATATAATAAAATATATAATACATATTTCTTTTTAACAAGTAACATGACTATTATTACATTTGTTAGGATAAATTGAAATACAAAAAAAAATTTTCTTGGTGTATATTTCACACAATGTTGTTTTTACATAAAACATATAAATCGATTTGGTTGTAAAGTTTATAATTGTATAGGGAAACAATATGTTTAATTATAATATCTGGTATTTATCAAATATTAGTAAAGCAATTATATAATTTTGTTATAGTTAGAAATAATTATATAACTTTTTTTAATAATTAATAAAAATAATAATTATTTTATTAATTATTATTATTATTATTAATTAATAAACATAAACATTCATTTATTATTAACAAAAATATATACATTCACAGATAAAATAGATACTTTTTTCAGGCCATTCTTTATATACTAAATGGTTCTACTTGTTATATTAATAACAATAAATAAGTTATATTATTTATCATTATTAATTATTCCCATAAACATTTATAATGTTTTATTAAAATTATACACAAAATTATTAATATAAATATACTGAATAACTAAATATTTACATCTTTTATTCAAAGTTTTACATAATTATTTAATATTATTAATATATAATACATATTATATATTAATTTATATTAAATATATTATTTTTTGTTAATAAAGGAAAATTGTCATGAGTATAGTGTATTAATTTGTTACATTATACATGTGTATGTATTATATATTTTACATTTGACATTGTTTATTCTATTATCCTTTTACACAAATGGGTTAAGGGGACTACTTTTTTACCGCGTAAGGTTATTGCGCTCCATTCAGGACTGGAGAAGCTCGCGGTTGGGAGTTGCTTCGCGTGGAGAGAGGTAAGGTTATTTTTAACTACAAATTATAAGTAAGTGGTCATGTTTGAGGGTATAATCGAACTCTGTTGTGTTTTTTGGTGTATGTATTAATAGTTTAAGTAGCGTTTGGGTGAAAAGTCTCCGTTATAGATGTGTCGTGCTTTTTTTCCTTCAAGTCTAATTTTACCTGTTCGGAAATGTCTTCTTACATGGTTAATGTTAATTGTTAGTATATTTACAAATGTGAAGGGGGTATTTGTGGGTGGCTTTCGTTATGTATGTTATTTTACAGGTTTCGGTTCCTCGCATGAAAACTACATGGAAGGAAGCGTGTTTTTTAACGGAGAAACAAATGTTTAAGTTATTATGCTTATATTTTGACTTTTTTCTCCTATTTTTCGTGTTTGCCAGGAGCGGTTTTTTCACTTTTTAAACCTTTTTCGGGTTTTTTGGAGGGTTTCGAATCGGATTGATACATTGATATGCGTGACCGATATTTTAAAATAGTGTGTATATAACTTTAAATCCTAACGTGTACACACTACTGTTTTCGGGATTTCCTGGAGCGTTTTTTTACGTTTTACAATTTATTTTCGGGTTTTTGAGGGTTTCCCATATTGGAATAGTAAGATATTGGATTGGATTGTATGGATTGATTTTTCCTTGATTGCGTCTCTGAAGTCCAAAAAATTGTAAGTATTTATTTTACAATTTTGATTGGGTGGGAAATGTCGATTTCTAATGTTATGTGTATGTTATAAAAAATTATAAACATTGCATATTTGTGACTAATTTTTTTACATAAATTTTAAACGTTTGTCAAACAAATATGTTTTAGTTATAATTCATTATATATGTTTATGACATGTGAATTTTATTAGTATTGTAAGAAGACATTCGTATATTTACTTGACATTTTTATAGTAGACTTTTTGCTATTATTGCCAGGTATTCTAAACCTCTAGTTGTAGGGTATAATGTGACTTGACTTTGAAGTAGTCGGAACATTTGTTGGGTTTGTTTAGTGAGTTTGGGCCCTATTTGTGACACTGATTGTTCCATTCTTAGTTCCTGATAGCTTTGTTCTTTTTTCAAAGCTTCTAGAAGGTTGTGGAATGTGGGTTTGCCTCTGTTTGTAGTTGCTTGGAAAGCATTATGCCACCCTTCAACACTGTTGTTGGTTTTAGCCTCTTGGTTTAAAGTACTGAGATAGACATTCCACCAAGGGATTTGGAATTTGGGCTGGCGTCGATGTCCTGATCTGTGCAACCTTCCCACCCAAGTGTCTTCAAAATAGTCTAGCAATGGTGTTAGCTTATCCTCATTTCTCTTATAATATGCGCTGTCAATTAATAAATTGTAATGTTCAGCAACATCTGTAACAGGGACGTAGGCCAGGGCTATTAACTTTTTAACTTGATAGGCAAAGGTGCTATCTGTAGAGTATAGTACACTTAAAGTAGATTTTTGGAGATGCCTCCATATACTCTGATTAAAATGATAATAGCAACCCTGGATTGCTGTGTGGGGAAATGTTCTCAAAATGCTATTTATCATAGCTAATTCGAAATCAATAATTATTTTTTGGGGAAAATAATTATTGATTTCCGTTTTGAGAACATTTAAAATTTCGGTGTAAGTTGTTTGCTGTTTGTTGGGTAGCAAACAGTAAATGAAAGGTATGTTAGAATGATGGTATAAACCGTGGATGGAATACAGTTGGTAAAAAGGTTTTGGGCAGGGTTTAAATGTTCCATCCATCATCCATTGGGGACACTGTTGGATTTTTCGTAAATTACTTGCAGTTGCAAACATAATTATTCTGTTTGTACTGCTTTCATTATCAAAAAGAATAAATTTATCTTTATTGTGTGTGATGGCCATTTCGGGTGAAATAATAATTTCTTCAAAACAAGTTGGGTTGGGTTGGGTTGTGCTAGTGAGTCGTTTGGTGCGTGCAATTGTGCGTTTCAGGGAGTCAATAGAGGGTAGTTGCCCTGAAGCATGGGCAGGGATTTTTACCAGTTCTTCTTTAAGTATTTGTGTGGTGGGTTTGTCACTTTGTGTGCTAGCACTTTTAATACTTTCTAAAGAATCTCTAATTTCAATTTCTGTGACATTTGGGGGATGATTATGTTCTCTAGTAAATAGCACATTAGTTTCCTCGGTAGTGGCCCTCCCATAACATTTGTTGGAGTAATATTTTGTACACTTCCAAAAAACCTTTCTACCACTTTGTCTCTCCTGATTATACACATAACCCATGTAGCATAATAGTAATTTATTTTTCTGAGACATGACAAATTCTGCACCTTCAGTCATTTTGATTTACTTGTTCTAGGAAAGAGTAGAAAGAAACAAAATCAGTACACATTTTTTTACTTATGTGGTGCTAACATCATTAGTGATGCATTTATACTTACAGTTAATCAAAGTAGTAGTCACAGAAGCAGAAATGTCTTTTGAATGATGTTCTTGTATGTATTTCTTTATTTGCTGTTGGTATGAAAATATAGAATAACAATGTTAAAGTTTATATATAACAAATGTATTTCCTACTCAAAAGCAGTTGTCATTTTTGTCTACTAGTGCATTTGATGTAAACATTACATATACTTACTTGTTTAAATAGTAGAATAGTAGTAATTGCTGGAGTTCATTAATTTAGTACAGGTATGATCTGTAGAGTAGATAGAAGAAATAAAAGCAAAATATTATAATTTTAATACTGAACCGTTTGGAAATGTAACAGATTTAAACGTATACTAACTTCTAAATATGTCGTTTTCTTTGTTGTAGGTAGAATAGCTGTATGATGTATTCAGAATATCTGTAGAGGAAATATAAAATAGATAAGATGTTGTTAAGAACATAGTCTGTGTTATTTTCGGCAGTTTTAGAGAAATGACAAATATACTTACATTTTTTACAAGGCTATTCTTCTATATTGGTATATTTTGTGTAGGATGTTTTCATATGATATGTAGAATAGATGTATGATGTTTTCTGAATATCTGTAGAGGCAATTCAAAATAAATAACATGGTGTTAAGAATATAGTTAGCGTTTTTTGTGCCCACATTTTAGCAAATAACAATTATACTTACATTTTTCTGAAGGGTATTCTTGTGTTTTGCTATAGTTGATCTTGGATCTTTCAAATGATCTATAGGGAAGATGTAAAAAGCAAGATATGTTGTTTAAAAATGTGCATTAATGAAATTGGCCGTTTTATAACAAACACATGTATACTTACATGTGTAATTAGGGTAGTTTTATCGTTTTTGCTGTAGAAATAGCACAATTTCAGTATATCTGTAAATATAATGTTAATAAAAAAAATACTCTTGTAAATTAGTGTTTAAAAACAGCAGTTGGTGTGTAACAGAGAATTATTATATACTTACTATCTGATTTTGCACGTGAAGAAATATGACCATGTAATAGGAATTGTGTTGGAGTAGTTTCTATCAGAAAAGTAGGAAGACATGAAAATAAAATAAGTGTAAGACTTAGGAGATGTAAGGAAAATAGTGCACTTCTAATTTAGTTTTCTACAAAAATGCTGTGTTACTTACTTGATGAATTAGCTAGTGAGCTGGATCTTTAAAGATGTTTATTCTGCAACAAAATCTTCAAAGTGTTGGCATCTACTTTCCAGAGAGGTAGCAGCAACAAATGGTAGAATGCATGTAGGCCTTTTATAGTATATGTGTTATGTGTGCTTTGATTTGATTGGTTGTAGGATGTAAGGAAGCATAGTATAGGCTAGTTTGAATTTTTTTAAGTTAATTGGAGTGTTTGTTGATGTGAGAATGGTGGTATGTGGTTATTCCCGCATTAAAGCAGGTTCGTGTTTAAATGAAATATATTTATATGTGAAAATAAGTAATGAAAATGTTAGTTAAATGCAAAGAATAATAGAAAATGCTAAAATGCATGTAATAGAATGTATAGCAAATGTGGATTAATAGTAATTTTATGTAAGAAACAGGTATTATATGTGAAAAGTTTTTTTTAGTGAGAAATGACTTTTATTGATGATAAAGATGGTATTTTAGAAAGAAAAGTGTGCAAACATGAACTCGATATTTTTTTTTTAACGATATTGTGGTAGTCTATATTTTTGTAGTCGATATTTTTGTAGTGTTAGGGCTAATTTCATGTCCAACGATATAATTGTAGTCGATATTTTTTTAAGCGATATTTATGTATTCGATATAGTTAGTACTCGATATTTTTTACTCGATATTTTTGTAGTTTGTGTAATAAGTATAGTAAGTCGATATTTTTGTCGTCGATAATTTGTCAACGATATTTTGGTAAGTCGATAATATGCCCGTCGATAATATTTCAGTGATCCGACCACAGCGTCTCGGGCCAGCTACGGTGTTGGAAAAACCCACAAAAAAGTACCTTTACAGGGCATTGGCAACCTCTTATTGTGCTCCAAAGAGCCGGTGTCAGCAGGCATTGGTTACGGAGGTTGGTGCAGGAGTCGCTGGGCCCTTGAAGTCACTTGCGTTGCAGATCGAACTCTTCGCGGCTGAAGTTGGGAGCGCTCGTGTCAGTATGCCAAGTCTGCAGTGCAGGAAGAGAGTGGTGTGTCATGTAATCTAAAAGAGGTGCCCGAGAACGACAATGCAAGCAGTGGCGTCGTTGTTGTCATGGAATTCCATCGTTGGGGATTCTAGGGCATTGGCATGAAGTGAGGTGATGCAAAGTGCGGTGCCCACAGGTCACGATGCAAGCAGGGGCTCAGTAGTGGCATCGGACAGAGTCATTGGTAAGACCAGGGTTGCGGTGCGCAGTGTTGTAGTCCCCTCTGCAGTACCTTCAGGACATGGAACCAGCAGCAGCATCAGTGACAGAGTTGGATTCCTTTTCCTTCTGTTGCAGCACAAAACACACAGTTACCAGTGCTGGTAGCAGATTAACTTGAAGGATTTGCTGTTCCTGGGACTTCTTGAACAAGGGTCAAGCTCTACCTCAAGCCCTTTAAGAAACTCAAACAAAGAAGTTGCAGAAAGTTCAGTCCAGTCCTTTCTCTACCAAGACATACATAGCCACTCCAGGCCAACACAGCAAAGCACACCGTGGTAGTTCCTCCTCACAGCTTCTCCAGTTCTTCTTCTTGGTAGATTTCTGAGTCCAAAAGAGTTCTTAAGATCTGGGCCCCAATTTTTATACCACACTTTCCTTTGTTCTCCTGGGGCAAACAATCTCTATGCTTAGTGCAGACTAGTTCTGTCTTTTCTGGCCCAGCCTCCTCGCAGGAGGTGGAGACAGCATTGTGTAAGGCAGACCAGGCCTATTCAGGTGCAAGCTAATCTGCTCCCACAACACTAAATGCAGCCCCAGTCGTATTCAGCCCAGCCTTGACTCATCCAGGAAAGACAGGACACACCTCAACCCCCCAGTGGCTCTCTACAGTAAATGTACATTCTCAGCCCCTTTCACTCCAAAGCCAGGCTGTCAATCCACAACCCAGCAGAGGCACACAGGATTGTTAAGCAAGAAAATGCCTACTTTCTAAAAGCGGTACAAAAGGGGGTGGTGATGGACGGAGCATCTGAACCAATCAAACACTCACACCCAGTAAGCAGATCTCGGTTTAATCCATCGCCGTTCTTTAGCTCACTCTGCCACCCCAGTTCGGACATGGCCAGAACGGTGATGGATCAAAGCCAGATCTTTTGACTGCGTGTGAGTGTTTGATTGGTTCAGATGCTTCGTCCATCACCACCCCCTTTTGTACCGCTTTTGGCCGCCATAAGTGTGGCAGGGTATGCTCAGACGTGAGTCCCTTGCTCACTTTGCCACTGGATTCAAGCAAGCCGGGCTGAAGATGGCTGGAATGCCACAAACCGGTCCTCGGAAGCTTGTTTCCGGTCCAGGGAAGGCATGGCTTGGCAGTTCGGGCTGGACTGTTCCCATGAGGCACAGGGTCAAACTGATTTGCATATAGCCATGTCTGAACAGGGGTGGCAGAGTGGGCTAAAGAACGGTGATGGATCAAAGCCAGATCTTTTGACTGGGTGTGAGTGTTTGATTGGTTCAGATGCTCCGTCCATCACCACCCCCTTTTGAACCACTTTTGGCCGCCATAAGTGTGGCAGGGTATGCTCAGACGTGAGTCCCTTGCTCACTTTGCCACTGGATTCAAGCAAGCCGGGCTGAAGACGGCTGGAATGCCAGAAACCGGTCCCCGGAAGCTTTTTTCCGGTCCAGGGAAGGCATGGCTTGGCAGTTCGGGCTGGACTGTTCCCATGAGGCACAGAGTCAGACTGATTTGCATATAGCCATGTCTGAACTGGGGTGGCAGAGTGGGCTAAAGAACGGTGATGGATCAAAGCCAGATCTTTTGACTGGGTGTGAGTGTTTGATTGGTTCAGATGCTCCGTCCATCACCACCCCCTTTTGTACTACTTTCTAAAAGCGGCATTTTCAAACACACCATAAAAAAAAATCATACGAAGATGTATTTTTTAATTCTGGGTTCAGAGAGCCAAAACTCAATTTCTTCATCTCGTCTCAATGGGACGTTATGCGTGTAAGACATTCCATTCATTCCTATAGGACAGATAGCCTTTCAATGGTGAAAAATGAAATACACTGTATTTCATTAACGCCAGTGCATGTCCTAACGTTTACATGGGGTGAACAGCAAAATACACAAGATGATGGACGGAATGTTGCACAATGGCAAAACATTCACCCCCATTCACAGATCTGGGTTTAATCCATCGTAGGGAAGTGCAGCAGGCCTTCCTGCTGCGCTTCCCTACAGCAAAAGATAAAGGCAGGAATGCGCTGTATCTATAAGATACGGCGCATTCCTGTCCTCTTCCTCTGCGCCGGCGCACAATGGGCTGCTGTGCGCCAACGCAGGCACCTTTGCACAATGGTGCAAGGGTGCCTGCGTTGCGGGATGATTATTTTTGTACAGTAAGGGAAACATTTCTGCACAAAAATAATCACAAAAGGCTTTTACTCTTTCTACGTGTGCTGCAGAATTCATCGCACATAGAAAAAGGAAAAACGAGGAGAAATAAAGATATTTCTCCCCGTTGCTCCTCCCTTACGCCTCCCGTGGGGAGGCGTAAGCTTTTGGTACTGCCTCAGATTTACAATTTCTTGTACATCTGGGGCAGTGTCATAAGGCCATGAATGTTGCTGTGAACGCTCCCAGCAACACCAATTGCTCGCCCCTTTAACGCAGAACACTGCGTTAAAGGGCCTGATATTCATCAGGCAGCATTAAGCTACAAAAAAAGTGGCTTAAGTGCTGCCTGATAAATATCACGCAGGCTTCTGCGCCAGGGAACGTCACAAACTGTGACGTTCCATTGGCTCAAGGGGCCTCATAAATGAGGCCCATAATATTTATTCCTTTCTTAAGACTCTCCTTTATCTCATGTTCGGCAACTGTGCAATCAAAATAAATCTTAATTATTGTTTATCCATGTCCTCAATGTGTATTTACTTTTTCAACCAACTACTGGCACCCTACTGGCACCCTTGCTTCAGATCCTCTATATCTTTCTACACTCTTCAAATATGAGCAGGCTTTCGACTTCATTTTTCCTTTGCCAACTTTCAGCTATCACTCCCTCAAATGAATCGCTTTCCCTTACCTTTCTACCATTGCAATCATCCCAGAACATGAGACCATTCTCTATCTTTGACAGATCAAACCTACTTCAGTTCCAAACTATGCTCTTTTTTCTTCACTGTTTCAATATAGATACCCATTCCTTGCCTACTTTCGATCTTGCTGCACTTTTAAACTTTTAACAACAAGGGGTGGTGATGGACAGAGTTTCTGAATTAAGCAGAATACTCTCACCCAGTCAAGAGATCAGGGCTAGATCCAACACCGTTTTTTAGCTCACTGCACTATCCCAGCTCAGAACCTGGCTATATGCAAATTAGTCTGTTCCTGTCCTAGTGTATGATGGGAACAGGGCAAACCAAACTACCAAGCCAATTCTTACACTGGGAAGGAAACAAGCTTCCGGGGACCGGTTTCTGGCATTTCAGCCGTCGTCGGCCCGGCTTGCTTGAATCCTGATGGTGCAATGAGCAAGGAACTCACATCTGAGTATACCCTTCCACGCTTAGGGTGGACAAAATATTTAACAACAAGGGGTGGTGATGGACAGAGTTTCTAAATTAGGCAGAATACTCTCACCCAGTCAAGAGATCAGGGCTAGATCCAACACCGTTTTTTAGCTCACTGCACCATCCCAGCTCAGAACCTGGCTATATGCAAATTAGTCTGTTCCTGTCCCAGTGAATGATGGGAACAGGGCAAACCAAACTACCAAGCCAATTCTTACACTGGGAAGGAAACAAGCTTCCGGGGACCGGTTTCTGGCATTTCCGCCGTCGTCGGCCCGGCTTGCTTGAGTCCTGATGGTGCAATGAGCAAGGGACTCACATCTGAGTATACCCTTCCACGCTTAGGGTGGACAAAATATTTAACAACAAGGGGTGGTGATGGACAGAGTTTCTGAATTAAGCAGAATACCCAGTCAAGAGATCAGGGCTAGATCCAACACCGTTTTTTAGCTCACTGCACCATCCCAGCTCAGAACCTGGCTATATGCAAATTAGTCTGTTCCTGTCCCAGTGCATGATGGGAACAGGGCAAAACAAACTACCAAGCCAATTCTTACACTGGGAAGGAAACAAGCTTCCGGTGACCGGTTTCTGGCATTTCAGCCGTCGTCGGCCCGGCTTGCTTGAATCCTGATGGTGCAATGAGCAAGGGACTCACATCTGAGTATACCCTTCCACGCTTAGGGTGGACAAAATATTTAACAACAAGGGGTGGTGATGGACAGAGTTTCTGAATTAAGCAGAATACTCTCACCCAGTCAAGAGATCAGGGCTAGATCCAACACAGTTTTTTAGCTCACTGCACCATCCCAGCTCAGAACCTTCATCACCACCCCCTTTTCTGAATCGTTTTTGGCCACTATAGGTGTGGCAGGGTATAATCAGACATGAGTCCCTTTCTCACTGCACCATCAGGATTCAAGCAAGCCGGGCCGAAGAAGGCTGAAATGCCAGAAACCGGTCCCCGGTAGCTTGTCTCCTTTCTGGTGAAGAATTGGCTTGGTAGTTTAGTCTGCCCTGTTCCCATGATGCACTGGGCCAGGGACAGACTGATTTGCATATAGCCAGGTTCTGAGCTGGGATGGTGCAGTGAGATAAATAACGGTGATGGATCAAGCCCTGACCTTTGGACTGGGTAAGAGTGGTCTGCTTAATTCAGACACTCTGTTCATCACCACCCCCTTTTCTGAAGCACTTTTAAACGTACAACTTTCAGAATTATTTAGAAAAATAAAATGCTTCCGGCTCGTTCTATCATACTTCAGGCATCTCAAAGAGCTCCTGGAAAGCTACTTTAGTCACCCCAGCAATCTTCTGGAACATGTTTTATAGTCCAACATCAAACTCCAGATATTAACGCTAGTCTTTCTTTTTTTTAGTCTGATTTTAATTCCTCTAACTATATTGAATCTGCTTGCGATCGTCATTGATACAAAACTTGACATGACCAGCCCAGCCAACGCCATCACTGTGTCATGCTACCATACCCTGAAGATGTGTTAAGACAGTAGAGTGTATCCTTTTTCATCTTAGTTACATCTTTACAAAATATTATCGGAATTACAAAGAATGAGGCTGAGTCCTACACTATTGTATTTCCTATCGGACCATAGGTCTCTGAGGGTCCCCTTATCCAGAACCTGGTCATCATAACCAATAGGACCAAATCTGTCAACACCTACAACAGAAGACGCCAGAAAATGGGGAGTTTAAATTCATGACTAATTGATCACCTATTTGGGTTTCTGTAAAAGGCATCCCATCAGCCTTTATTGAATGGATAAGACTGCTACATTCCCAGACCATGGTCAGAGTCTGAGATAATAGGATGTATTCTGGGCCCTTTGGCTTGTTGAGGGGCACTCGACAGGGTTGCCCACTTTCGCCCACTCCTGTTCGAATCAGACAAATTCAGGCAGCACTATTCTGACTGCACTCTGTGGTACATAAACCAATACACCCTTATCTTACTCTACACTGACAATATTACCTACCCGCATGAACTAAGGGAGGGCATAATTGCAAGAGTTCAGAAAGTGTGGTGCACTCGCAGGGCCTCACATTAATTGGGGTAAATCCAATTTTTTTTCTCACTGCCAACACATCACAATTTAAACCAGACTTTCCTCTACCATGTTGGGCAAGCAGCATGCTTAATTATCTGGATATACCGGGACAGGGAAGTGGTACTAAGAACCAAATAATAAAAACAAGAAGGAGACCCTTTGTTTCATTCACTCCAGTTCTCAATGATACAACTAGATTTAGTATCACAAATTGTCAGTTGTTGATGCAGCGTCTCGATAGACAAAACTTGATACACACCACCTTCTGCAGGTCAAGATATTTAAACAGAAGTTGGTCTTTGATCTACCATATTAGATCCTTTTAAGTCCAATGATTTAAGATAGATTTAAGTTTGCACTTCCACTTTATATTCGCATGAGCTAACACCCGATCAAGAGGGCGTGCATTTTTTAAACTTTCTAAGAAAGTTGAGGGGAGACGGAAGAAAAAATTCCATAACACTGTGGCATCAAGCACACTAAACAGGAACAGAGTGGCACTGTCAGGAGACAATATATTCAATACATAGAGGTACCTTGTGCAACCACAAGTGATTTTTCCGCTAAAGCCTATTGGAGAGTTTGCTTCCTGCCAATATTAAAGGGAAGTGCAAACTAAAATATATCCTAAATCATTGGGCTTAAAATGATCTAAGATGATAGAACAACATTCTCAAAGACCATCCTGACTAATTGGAGGAAGGTCCTTTAACAGACCAAAGACCAACTTCTGTTGTAAACAATATTGCACTGATGAAGGTGGTGTGTATTAAGTTGTGTCCATTGTAACACTGCTTTGACAACTGAGAATATGAGATTTTAATGAGAGAAATCTACTATATCGGTTTTACCTTATTTCATGATGTGGATTATTTTATTGAATGATGATGTTTATTTATGATGTTCTCACATATGAAGTGTAATGTATTTTGTTTATATGGCAAGAACCATAGTAAGAACATTTTGTACTCAAAAATATTTTTCATAAATGAGACATCCTTACATATAACTGTGTTCAGTGTTTAGATAGAAATCTGACTGTGTGTACTGATACGTTAAGATCTAATAAGATCATAATAAATCAAGTTGTATCATTTAGAACTAGAATGAATGACACAAAAGGGACTGTTTCTTGTTTTTACTATATGAAGACCCTGACCCTTTTTGGGTGGAAGGGCACCTCTCCTATATTGTGGACTAAGACCTGATTATGCATTACACTTAACACTATCAGTGACTAGATCCCTCAGAGGATTTTTCTGCCACTGTCACTTGCAGGGTGTATAGGACTGATCAAGACGGTGCTTCTTCTGAAATTGTTGTCCTGCTCCTACTCACTGTCACCTTCTTTTCTTCACTTCAAAAACAACTGGCTTGCTTGGCACAGGTTGGTAAGCAACCCTGATTGAAATGGCAGGTACCCGCAAAGCCATTTCATTTGTGGGGATTTTAGGCCCAGATATTGAGATGGATTATTTATGTGCTCAGGCATATTATGCTTGCCATTGGTTCTACCTTGCTCCCTTCTTGGCCCACTTGGCTGCAGAAGTGGAAAGTACGCCCCGGTGCCCATGCCCTTCTTTATCGGGAGACCCATTAGCAGACTTACAAGAGATTTATCCACGGTGGGATACATAAGTAAGGCATGGGATTGACTGGGAGGAAGAGTGGGAATGGAGCTATTATACTACCCCAGCTTCTGCTGAACTTCCACCCGCTGCTGCAAGCCACACATGACCAACTAGTGATATACCGCCTTTGGGCGAAAGGCCTGCTAGCTGACCTCTACCATCGGGGTGTCTTTCTCACTCTGGTTGATTTCTAGGGGAGTTCCCTTGCACCCCAATAGATACTTTTTATTTTACTATTGACTCTGAAGTAGCATTCCCAGGATTCCCAGCAGAGACCCCTGCATTTACTAGGCTGGATAGATAACTAGTTGTCACCTCCATGAAATATCTAATCACACCATTGTTTCGGCAGGTGAGGACGTGGATGCGGTGATACCTCAAACTAATAGACTGGGATGGGATAAAGAGTTGGGACATGAGCTTCAGTAATACAAGTGGTGATTCTGCTACACACAAGCAGAACTGGCTTCATCCAGCTGTCATCTCAGGATTAAACATCATAAATTCTTGCTCTGCTTCTACTATACCCATGTTCATCTGCGTATATTAGGGCTGTGTGAGGACAACTGCTGTTCTAGATGCAGATCCTCCATCTGGCATGGTACTGTCCCTGAGCATACACATACTAGAAGGAGGTCACCGCTGCTCTATCCAAGATTATACAAGAAGTGGTAAGGTTAGTTCCTTTAGTGGTTCTCCTGGCTATGTTAAAGATATCGCATCACCGCACAGGAAATTTGTGGCCTTAGCACTGTTACTGGAGAAGTGATTGGTGGCTTGTCGGTGGGGTAGAGGGAGGACCCCTTAGTTTAACCAGTGGCTCGCTGATCTCTCACTGTAATGAACAGTTGGATCACCATGCTGAATTGTTGCCCAGTGCCACCAGACACAGAGACGTAGGGCAGTCTCTGAAGTCATACTTGCCAACACAACTGGAAAGTTATGAACTGGCCTCTGTATAAGGCGTCCCAAGCAGCTACAAAAAATCAGATAAACTGCTGTTGTCATCTAAACTTCATGTCTATTTACCTGCCAGCCTCTTCACAGGTACATGCACCTGGATGCATCCTGTGGTCATTTACGGCTCCTGGGCCATGTTCACTGATCTATTGTTTCACTGCAATGCCATTACTATGCACTGTTTTTCTATTCACTTTCTTACTGCATTGTATTTAATATAAAGGCATAAAAGGAAGTTTTCTTTTTAAAAATAAGTAAAATACCATCAAATGGAAGAAAATAATGTATATATCCCATACGGTAAACAGACATCATATCGAGTCCAAAATATTGATTGGACAAAATATCGAGTAAAAAATATAGACTGGACAAAATATAGACTAGACAAAATATAGACAACAAAAATATCGAGTAATATCGACTAGAATAGCCAAAATATCGAATCAAAAATATAGACTAGACATAATATAGACTAGATAAAATATAGACAACAAAAATATCGAAAATAAGGTAAGTTATTAATATTTAATAATATTTGTGTAATATAAATCTGTAGCGGGTTGTGGGTTTATAGGGGAATAGGGTGGGACGTAATTTAATTATAAATAATTAATTATGTAAATTTAATGTAATTGTGACTTAAATAATAATTGGTAATTAATTAAAATATAATAGTTAATTAATTAAAAATAATAAATTGATAAATATTTAATTTTTTGTAATTTATTTTCTGTAGCGGGTTGTGTGTTTATAGGGGAATAGAGTGGGAAGTAATTTAATTATAATTAATTAATTATGTAAATTTAATCTAATTGTTAATTAAATAATAATTGGTAGATAATTAAAATATAATTGGTAATTAATTAAAAATAAATAATTGATAAATAATTAATTTTTAGTAATTTATTTTCTGTAGCGGGTTGTGTGTTTATAGGGGAATAGGGTGGAAAGTAATTTAATTTTAATTAAATAAATATGTAAATTAATTATATTTTTAAATTAATTATTAATTGGTAAATAAATAAAATATAATTGGTAATTAATTTAAAATAATTAATTGGGAATAGTAATTTTCACCCCTACGCTATCCAACGCTTTCCCTACTGTTGCACCCACTGGAGTTGGAATAGTAATTTTTACCCCTACGCTATCCAACGCTTTCCCTACTGTTGCACCCACTGGAGTGGGAATAGTAATTTTTACCCCTACGCTATCCAACGCTTTCCCTACTGTAGCACCCACTGGAGTGGGAATAGTAATTTTTACTCCTACGCTATCCAACGCTTTCCATACTGTAGCACCCACCGGAGTGGAAATAGTAATTTTTACCCCTACGCTATCCAACGCTTTCCCTACTGTAGCACCCACTGGAGTGGGAATAGTAATTTTTACCCCTACGCTATCCAGCGCTTTCCCTACTGTTGCACTCTTTGGAGTGGGAATAGTAATTTTTACCTCTACGCTATCCAACGCTTTCCCTACTGTTGCACCCACTGGAGTGGGAATAGTAATTTTTACCCCTACGCTATCCAGCGCTTTCCCTACTGTTGCACTCTTTGGAGTGGGTAGAGTAATTTTTACCCCTACGCTATCCAACGCTTTCCCTACTGTTGCACCCACTGGAGTGGGAATAGTAATTTTTACCCCTACGCTATCCAACGCTTTCCCTACTGTTGCACCCACTGGAGTGGGAATAGTAAATTTTACCCCTACGCTATCCAACGCTTTCCCTTCTCTTGTACCCACTGAAGTGGGAATAGTAATTTTTACCCCTATGCTATCCAACGATCTCTTTAATGTAGCACCCACTGGAGTGGTTACATTAAATTTAAACCTTTTGCTATGCTAGGGTAAATATATTCTATATGTTTTATTAATAACATGTATTTATATATATATGTATTATTATTATTAAATTTTAAATTTACATTAATTATGTAATAATGTTACATTTATTTAATAATTTTAACAATGTTTATATTAAATATATATAATATAATAGTTTTAACTTATTTTAAAGACATAAAAAAATCGATATTTTGACAGTCTATATTTTTTTTTTAAGTTTGAAAGCTTTATTAGAGTAAAATCAGATATTACAATAAGGTGACATCAGTAAAATATAAGAAAAAGTTAAAGATTGGAATAAAATAAACATAGGTAACCAATATCACAGTGAAAAAACCAAGCATTTTGAAGTATTTTACGGGGGGGGAGGAGGGGGAGGTAAATAAAAAACATGGTAATAGGAAAGGAATGAGTAAAAACTAGAGAATTCAATAAATGTCAGTCAAAAGAGTACAGTAAAATACACAATATTTAGCGACTATTTGAAATAAGAACCTTTAGCGAAAAGGAAACAAGTATAAAACTAAAAAGAAAAATCACAACAGTGAAATTGAAATATCATAAACTACAGGCAAGAGTACATGTGTTTAAGGGGGTTTGAAATTATCCGAGGAAACTGGAGAATATGTCTTTTTGGCAGATTGATCTAAATATAAAGTGAGAGGTAACCAGTAAAGTTCAACATTTCGGGAGGGTTTGCAGGAAGAAGCAAAGGCAACATCAAGTCTATGTGATTGACATACTAGATTCCACCAACAATTTAGAGACAAATTGTTCAAGGATTTCCAGTTAGAGACAATGTGTTGTAATGCAAGGAAAGTTTCCAGTGAACAAGAATAAACACGAACTGATGTACCAATAATAACTACGCTTTGTGATTGTATCAGAATGTGGAAACACCTGTATATATAACAATATTGTAACATACGTGTGCTAAGGAGTGTTATAGCCACTTTGGGGAGTTGTTTCTGGAGAAGAAAATGGTATACTGAGTGGACTGCCTTGGCTAAGCAGCCCAACCAGCATTCATTGCTGCTGACAATACTTCCTTCATATAAGTGGGAACACTTTCATCAGAAATTAGTCGCTAGCGTAGAATATCTTTATAAATAGAGTACACAGTCGGCTCTGGAGGGGTGTGTGTTACATTAAAAATCGTGCCTGGTATTCAATGTTTGTTAATTTGGATCATTTGTGCAATTTAGAATATTTAGCAAGAAAATAATATTAAATAGTTTTCATTCCAATGTCCTAAAACTTTTCAAGACATTCAGTAAAATGATCTAGGATAATCCTGGCAGTCCTAAACAATAAGAAGTAATAACAATGACTCCCACACCATGAGTATGTCAGGGCCATTAGTATTTGAATTTCCAAAAATAAACCTTAATTTGAAAGCTTGTTTTTCAAAAGCAAAATAGTTTGCTGAGTGTAGAAATTAAACATGGAGCAAACCTAGAGTGCCCTTAGAGCAGTCACCATGTAGTTGGCACCTTTGAAGGTGCAGAGATCTCCATCAGGCACTAGAGCATCTCTTAGTCGAGTGGGAGAGCGAGTAAGCAGCCAAATGTTAAATTACCCCTTTAGTCTTTGATCTGCTATGAAGTCCAGGAATTGGAAATTCGGTATCAGTTCATAGCTAAAACTTTTTTCTTAAAAGTCTTTTAGCTATCCTTACATGGTATTGTTCACCTTCTTTGTTGAGGTGTGTAAGCAATCAATAAGCTGTGATGGAGCAAGGTTACGCATGTAAAGCGACTTGCTTGTATTCAGCCCTGTCGAAAAATAATGTTAATGTACTAACTAACATGTTTTGTCATATTAATATTACATTACACAACATTTTTAGTATCTAAGCGAAGCTTTTCAATGTGCTTTTACTAACTGTAATCCGCTTGCATTAAAATGGCTGCTGCAACGCGGGATTTTCTACTGCGCATGCGTCTGTCACACTCACGTAAAATGACGTATTACTCCGCTTTGTGGGAAACTTTCGCTTCTGCGCACTAGAACTAAGATGGCTTCTCTATGTTTTCACATGCTAAAGCTTGCATGGTTGCTTTTTAATAATTTGTTCGTTCTGCCTAAATTTTAACGCTATAGTTAAAGTAAACAAATGGAAATAGAGTAGAGATAAGTGGTATACAGTGCATTCATTTATTTCTTGTTCTAAAATTGTTTATTTTCTATTTTTGCATGTATCGTATTTTGGGCCTGATATGTACTGATGATGAACCCATGCCATCATCAGACATGAACTGTGGAAACTATGAGAACGTAACCTCTTAACCCTGCCAGAGGAAGCTGGATTGTACAAAATGTTAATACATTGTATTTTATTGATACTTTCACTGCTGGGTGGAATAAGGGTGCATGGGAAAATAAAGTTATGGGAGGGAACATACTTTGAATACAGAATGCAAGTTACCTCATATCAATATGGTGTGATGACCTCTCCTCGTCTTTTGACCAATCAAATTGAGGGATTCACACATTTGCAACATTGGGGGATGGTACACTGCCCTGGAAAATGGTATATCTAAGGTAGGTTTAGCTAGTTAGATTGTCCGACTTGTCCGAATAGCTGACCTGTCACTGACCCAACGCACTCAATAGGCGATCGAGAGCAGAGGTGCTGGCGGAGCACTCTGTCAGAAGAATCAATAACCCAATCGGGGTTCTAAGGGAGAAGATTTCTACCAACCCAATCGGGGTCCTACTGTTAGCTGCAACGCTGGCGTTGAACTATAACTGTGGGTGCCGGTCTTAACCTGTGGTGGTCCTGTCCTGATTCAATTTGGTCCGTACCTGTCCCGATTGCTGGTCTGCACCTGTTCTTCCCTGCTCGCACCTGCACTTTGGGGTTCCTATTGTGGCCTGGGTTGGTCCTCACATCCTTCTAGGTAACTATAAAAATCTATGTGGGTACGTCTTTGTACTGTTTTTCCCCTTTTCTACCCTTCCTACGTTTCAAAGCTTAAAACAAAGGTTATTCTATTTTGCTTAATCATGAATTCTTGTTAATTAATGATCATTTCGATTAATGCAGTTCGAATTTTGACATTTACATTTTTATATGGCTAAAGAGTTAAAACTTTTCCTGAGTCTGTGGTTATTCAAATGAGTGCAAATGGTATTTATTGCCTATTATGCTAACACCTTTGATCCTTTGGGATTCTAGGTACCGGTGACTAGGACTGGTAAGTCAAATGGTATAGGTCCCGATTGGTTAAACAAAATTTATTGAGTGTAGGTTTACCTGTTCAATATGTATATAGTTTTATGGGCCCAGGTGAGTATGGTAAAACTAGCAGGGGAGCCCGTGCTCTATCAGCTGCATTGTTGAAATTCAATTTTAGTTTTCATCTGGTCAATCAGTTTAATGTTTTGAATATGTCTTCCTTTAGGTGATATGATAAAGGTGTTGTTATTCCTATGTAAATGTGTGTGTCATCTGCATATCGGTAGTAGGGGTATATAAAAAGGCTCTTGGGAGATGAAGTTCTACTACTAAGAGAGCCAGGTATTGTTAGCACTTCCGGTCGGAAGCCTGCTATTCCCTCTCCATGTTTTTCTGGTACATGACTGTAAACAGAGTGAGAAAAATATTAATCAACTCAGACTACAGAGATCAAATGGATCTCGAGTTAAACAGTAGCCATTTGCAAATAGATAACATACTGAATTGCTATAGAAATTAATGAATCTGTTTAGCCTTGTTCTAAACATGTATAAATAAACATACCTCTGTTTTTCTTATCTCACTTCAACATATCGTTAATTGTAAAAAGTTCCACATCAGTACTTGGTCATCATCTTTTAACTAACTCATTAGCGTTCAAATAACTCTGTCAATTTTCAGGTTCATGATAAAACTTCTCTATAGATAAACATTATAATGATGTGATGATATTGCTTATAGATGACTTAAAATAACAAAAGGAGTTTGAGAATACAGTAATTGCAAAGTAAGGTTATACAATGTTAACAGTAATTATTATTTTAAAAAAACTGAATCGTGTAACTGTTCCCGAAGATCATTTTAGAAAAGAAAAAACTCAATAGAGATTTTAAGCAGGACAGAACAATATACCATTTCATGGTCTGAACACCTCCTCTGGGTTTATTACGTGGGACCATGGCAGACGTTGCACTGTTCAGCCATGCATGAAATTGGGATTGAAATATGATAGTAAAATAGACACGCTCTACGAAGTTTCAGGAACAAAATTGTCAATAATCATAAATCATTTCAGGTTTTCGTAAATTAAGCTAATAACTTTTTTCATTTCTAAAGTAGTTGGTTTCAATGATGCTTGAAGCATAAGAGGGATATTAAGTATCAATGTGCTTTTTTGCAATTTTTTTGTGAGAGAAATTTTTTATTCATTATTTTACGTTAGGCAATTTCGATTAGGCTGTAATCGGAGTAATTTCAATTAATTCTGCGTTAATCTTTGACACAGAATTACCGTTAATTAAGTGGTTAATCCTCCTCGCATATTTAGGATTATTTTGGGGAAAAACTCATACTGGGAGAACACATTTAAGCTGAGGCTTATTCTCGCTTTTCGTCTTCTGCAGCATTTTGGGCTGTTTCTTAGTGCAAAGTGCTTTATGTGTCCATTTTGGATATGAAGGGGAATTTTGTGTTAGGAAAATAGGGCTGAATGCAGGGGTATAACAAAACTTGAGGTGGCCTCTGTGAGAAGCTGGCCTGATATATGATGTCTACTAATGTAAGTGGGCACCTTTCACCAGTCCAGACAACCCTTATGGTGATTTGAGAGGTCCTAGGCAACCTTAAAAATCTCTCTAAGTGGTAGCTGTGGAGAGCAGCCTTCAGGCTTAGTCCAAAAGGAATGTAAAGCAGCTTGTTTTACGAGAATGTAATCCTATAGTATAGATTAAGTGAAAAAGAACCACACAAGGTATTTATAAAAATATGTATTTAATATATAATACTCTCTAACACGTTTAGATATCTCCTTCCCAGAGATAATCATGATGCACACAATACTTTGCAAAGAAACACAGTAAATAGTACAGAATAGAAAGTGGACCCCAGGGGGGCACCAAACTAAGTACTAAGAAAGTGGTATAAGAGCCACAACTTGGGTCAAGACAAGGTCGAGAGGAGAGGATGTTGAAGTGTTGGGGAACCACTCAAGGTGAGTAGATAGGAACCCCACAGAGAGCGTGTGCAGTGTGGGAACACAGCCGCGTGTTCCGCACAACTCTGTAAATCATTGTTGGAATTTTAAAGATTAAGGACCCTTCCCAGGTGACCCTGATAAACCGGAGTAACCCTGTGGAACCCTGTGGAAGAAAGAATGTTGGAGAGCCCCCACCCATGGATACCCTAGTGCCCATGTTACCTACCCCAGGGAAGCCGGGTGCATAGGTGTGAAGTGGTGTTGGAACCCGCTGTGGAACCCAATGGAGGACTTCAGGAAAGTGCAGCTGCTGAAGAAGGAGAAAGTGTCCAGTAGAATCGAAGATGGATTCTCGATGAGAGGTACATGCAAGCAGTGGGGACATAGTCTTTGTCACTCAGGAGTGACCAGGAGATCTGGAAGATGAATGCCCATCAATGTCGGGAGTTGCAAGAGAGTTGGCGAGGACTTTGACTCTGCAGCTGTGAGGACCAGGCAAAGCAGAAGAAGACCAGTAGTCATGCTCGAGCTGTCCTACCTAGAAGTTGAGTGCTTAGGGGCCGTTGTCCAGCTGGAACACCAACAAGCTGTGGCAAATGCAAATAATGCAGAAATTAAAGAAGGGGCAACGTCGGGACCAGCTAGGTCCATGGGAGTGAATCTCATTTTGCTGCGCCAGACATCGCCTGCAGATCCAGCGCCTCAACGCTGTCTTAGCGCCCATTGCCTGTCCTGTGAGAGCGCCTGGTATCGTTTCTTTGAAATTAATATTTTATGTTAATTGCGCTGCATTTATTGTATTTTATTTGTCCCCTTCAGTGTGTTCGTGCCCCAGTTTCACTTTACCTACCTCCATTTGTTGTGCTCGTGGCCCGTGTCTCCTCCCCGCCTCCTAGCTGCCCCTCCCACCCACTAGCCGAGTTAGAGCACTTCCCCCCTGGCTCACTGTGACCAGCTGGACTCGCTCCTCGACGGTCGCTCCCTGCCTCACTTCCCTACCTACCGGCACCCCTCCTGCTGATTACAGACTGAATCTCATTTTGCTGCGCCAGACATCGCCTGCAGATCCAGCGCCTCGACGCTGTCTTAGCGCCCATTGCCTGTCCTGTGAGAGCGCCTGGTATCGTTTCTTTGAAATTAATATTTTATGTTATTTGCGCTGCATTTATTGTATTTTATTTGTCCCCTTCAGTGTGTTCGTGCCCCAGCTTCACTTTCCCTACCTCCATTTGTTGTGCTCGTGGCCCGTGTCTCCTCCCCGCCTCCCAGCTGCCCCTCCCACCCACTAGCCGAGTTAGAGCACTTCCCCCTGGCTCACTGTGACCAGCTGGACTCGCTCCTCGATGGTCGCTCCCCGCCTCACTTCCCTACCTACCGGCACCCCTCCTGCTGATTACAGACTGAATCTCATTTTGCTGCGCCAGAAATCGCCTGCAGATCCAGCGCCTCGACGCTGTCTTAGCGCCCATTGCCTGTCCTGTGAGAGCGCCTGGTATCGTTTCTTTGAAATTAATATTTTATGTTAATTGCGCTGCATTTATTGTATTTTATTTGTCCCCTTCAGTGTGTTCGTGCCCCAGTTTCACTTTCCCTACCTCCATTTGTTGTGCTCGTGGCCCGTGTCTCCTCCCTGCCTCCCAGCTTCCCCTCCCACGCTCCGCCCCCCCTCCACTCACCATTTAGGACAGATGAATCAACGCGCAGCGTCCACGCGCAGCGGTCGCGCCGAAGGTGCGCCAAAGATAAGCCCGTCTACGCCAGTCCGTGCCCGGACCGCGCCCAGCGCCTGTCCCCCTGGTCCCCACCATACCCAGCCCACTATAGTCACATATGATGCCACAACTCTCCTCGCCCTCAACCCCGAACGCGCTGCTCAATGCTGCAAAACCGCCCCAGGACGTACCCACGGTCCATTCGCGTGCCTCTCCTGCAAGTTCAACTGTTCCAGGACCGTCACCAAACCCACTTCCTCCACACGCAGCCCCGACTCTGACCGCCTGAAGTGCATCCTGCTGAACACCCGCTCGGTCCACAGACACGCAACGGAACTCTGGGACCTACTCGACACTGCATCACTGGACATCGCCTTCCTCACCGAAACATGGATGAACACATCTTCAGCACCCGACATCGTCATTGCCATACCGGACGGCTACAAGATTACCCGTAAAGACCGCACCAACCAAACAGGAGGAGACATCGCCATCATCTATAAGAACACCATCAAAATCTCGACCAGCTCAGATGATATTCTCGCTACTGCCGAACATCTCCACTTCCAGATCCACACCGACCCGAGGACCACACTTAGAGGTACCCTCATCTACAGGCCTCCAGGCACCCGCACTCAATTCTGCGATGACATCACAGACTTCGTCAGCCCACATGCCCTCACCTCCATGAACTACATTCTTTTAGGAGACTTCAACTACCACCTTGAAAACAAACACGACAGCAACACCACCGCCCTTCTAGACAACCTGGCCAATCTCGGACTCAAACAACTTGTTGACACCCCCACCCATGCAGCCGGACACAAGCTTGACCCTATCTTCACCTCCAGCAAGCACATCTCCTTCGATCGCACCACAGCCCTCCACTGGACGGACCACAGCTGTGTTCACTTCAGCTACAAAACCACCCTAACCCACAACCGCCCACAACCTATTCCTCAGAGAAACTGGAACAAAATCACTTCCGACCAACTCCTCACATCACTCAACCAAAACCCTCCCACCCTCTCACTGGACCCAAACCAAGCAGCCATCAATCTCAAGCAATGGATCACCCACAGTGCTGACGAATTAGCACCCATGAAAAAACACCAGATCAAATCAGCCAACAAAAAGGCTCCCTGGTTCAATGATGACCTTAAAAAATCCAAGAAGCTATGCCGCACCCTGGAGAAAACATGGAGAAAAAACCCGACCACAGACAACATGTCCACCCTCAAGGCAGCCACCCGCAAACACCACCAACTGATCCGATCCGCCAAGAAATCAGCATTCAAGGATCGTCTTGACAACAACACCCACAACAGCAAGGAACTTTTCAACATCGTTAAAGAATTCACCAACCCCACCGCAGCATCCAACGACATTACTCCATCCCAAGACCTTTGCGATGCGCTATGCTCCTTCTTCTACAACAAAATTGCCGACATCCACAACAGCTTCAAGAACATTCCCAGCGTTCAACCCTCCCCACCCCCCTCAGATCCTACCCCGCCAACCAACAACCTTACCACATGGAACCCAATCACCACTGAAGACACCATCCGCCTAATGAACTCAATCCACTCTGGCTCGCCAACCGACCCCTGCCCCCACCACATCTTCAACAAAGCAGACTCCATCATCGCACCCCATCTCCGTAATGTCATCAACTGCTCGTTCAGGTCTGCCACCTTTCCAGAAAGCTGGAAACACGCCGAACTCAGCTCCCTCCTGAAGAAACCCACAGCAGACCCCTCCGAACTCAAAAACTACCGGCCCATATCCCTCCTCCCATTCCCGGCCAAAGTAATCGAGAAAGCCGTCAACAACCAACTCGCCGCCTTCCTTGAATCCAACAACTCCCTTGATCCTTCTCAATCCGGATTTCGAGCCAAGCACAGCACCGAAACTGCCCTCATTGCAGCTACTGACGACATCCGAACACTACTGGACAACAGAGAAACAGTGGCCCTCATCCTACTCGACCTCTCCGCCGCCTTCGACACAGTCTTCCACAGCACCCTCATATAACGCCTCAGCAACATCGGCATACAAGGAAAAGCCCTGGACTGGATCACCTCATTCCTTGCGGGGAGAACTCAAAGAGTCCGTCTCCCCCGTTCAACTCCGAAGCCACTGAAGTCATCTGTGGAGTACCACAAGGATCTTCACTCAGTCCCACCCTCTTCAACGTTTACATGAGTCCACTTGCCTCCATCGCGCGTCAACACAACCTTAACATCATCTCTTACGCCGACGACAACCAGTTAATCCTTTCTCTCACCAAAGACCCTAACACCGCCAAAACCAATCTTCACGAAGGCATGAAAGAAGTAGCCGAATGGATGAAACATAGCCGCCTCAAACTCAACTCAGACAAAACTGAGGTGCTCATCCTAGGATCCTCCCCCTCTGCTTGGGACGACTCTTGGTGGCCTTCCGCTCTGGGCACAGCACCCACACCCACAGACCATGCACGCAACCTTGGCTTCATCCTAGACTCCTCTCTCTCGATGTCCAGACAAGTCAACGCAGTCTCATCCTCTTGCTTCAACGTACTTCGCACTCTCAAAAAGATCTTCCGCTGGATCCCCCTAGAGACAAGAAAGACTGTCACCCACGCATTGGTCACGAGTCGACTGGATTACGGCAACACACTATACGCCGGAATCACAGCAAAATTACAGAAAAAACTCCAACGCATCCAAAACGCATCAGCGAGACTCATACTAGACATCCCTCGCCAAGATCACACCACCTGACACCTAAAAGACCTACACTGGTTTCCCGTCAACAAAAGAATTACGTTCCGCCTCCTCACCCACGCACACAAGGCCCTCTACAATCTAGGACCCGAATGCCTCAATAATCGCCTATCCTTCTACAAACCCACCCGCCAACTAAGATCGTCCAATCAAGCCCTCGCCGCGGTCTCCCGCATCCAAAAATCCACCATGGGTGGCAGATCCTTCTCCTTCCTTGCCGCCAAGACCTGGAACTCACTCCCCACTCACCTCCGCCTTACTCAAAACCACATCTCCTTCAGAAAAGATCTTAAAACCTGGATATTCGACAAATAAAGAACCCCCTCCCCAAGCGCCTTGAGACCCTCTGGGTGAGCAGTGCGCTATACAAATCCACAAACTTGAACTTGAACTTGAGACAGGGCAAGCCCTGAGCAATCAGGGGAGCCCAAAAGAAATGAAGGCACTGGAGTCGCGAGAGGACCTCAAGCAGCTCACCAAAAGATGCAGACCACAATGCACAATGATGCGGTGTAGCTGAAGACTCTGGTCTCTAGAGATGCTCGAAGTTGGGGATACTTGGAACCCGCAGATCTTCTTGGAAGGAAGCCAACAAGCCTTTGCAACTGCAAGTTGACGCATCGCACAGAAGCTCGATTATTGTAACCGACACAAGGGATACTGGCATCAAACTTGGTGAGAGGGCAGGGCCAGCCTCATTAACTGTGGCAAACCACCACCTGTGTTGAAGAACCTTTTGGAGTCTGGAGAAGCTCAGGATCAGCTGACCGGTTGACTTAGTTGCTGTGCCTCCTTCACTTCAAGGGAGATTCCTTCAGGTGTCTTTGATGCCCACAGGCCTTGGAAGGGTCCTGCATGGTGCACATGCACAGATGATACAGCAGACTGGAAGGGAGATGAAGTAGAGCCCAAACAAAGTCCAGCTAAGTCCAGAGTGCCCAGACGGTAGAAGAAGAAGTGGTGTCTGATCTGAATCGTGTCCCACATCGAATCTAGGGACCCGCTCACAGGTAAGCCCTTAAATACCCTAAGGAAAGGGTTGGCATGATTCAGGGACTCTCCCAGGGGGGGTCTTGACAGGGGGGAGGCTACTCCCATGTCCTTTGTCCTTTGTCCAGTTTAGTGCCAGAGTGGGAGTCAACGGCTCCCAGCGCTGGTTTGAACTGGACTATGCATGGGGACATGAAATGTGCTCCTCATGCAGACTAAATGGCACTGGCAAGTGTACCTATCCTGCCCCAATATGCTAAATCCTGTCTGGGAGGTGGTCACACCTCCCTGTGATAGTATACCTATTGTTCTGCCTTCCCCTGCTCAAGCTTGACTCAGCAGCAGGAGGGCAAAATCATGTCTCTGGTCAGCAGGGACCATTTTGTGCTATCCAGGTCTAGAAGGCTGGTACCAGGGACACTGAGAGCCTAACGGAGGGCCCTTCCAGTGCTTGGAATCATATTTCCCACATGGTTTACAGTGTGGGGGTAAGATTCCAACATTTTTTATACCAAACATGATAGGATTCATTGTAGCCAGTTTCAAGATTGTCTGTCTATAAAGTATATGGCAGCTTCACTGCGAGAAAATATATTTCCTAGGCAATTATTAAATAATAATAACAATACTGCAAGGAGGGCTCAACAAAAAACAGAAAAAAACAATATCTAAAAATTACAGCATATTTTATTATGTATTATGTACCGACTCTAGTATATTGGAGAAATGTAACATAACAGATCGAATCTCATTATTACAGACAATACATAATATCCACATAAAAATCATCTAAGTTAAAAATACATAATACAGTAGTAATACTACACAAAAAATCATCTAAGTTAAAAATACATAATACAGTAGTAATACTACTGTATTATGTATTTTTAACTTAGATGATTTTTATGTGGATATTATGTATTGTCTGTAATAATGAGATTCGATCTGTTATGTTACATATCTCCAATATACTACAGTCGGTACATAATACATAATAAAATATGCTGTAATTTTTAGATATTGGTCTTTTCTGTTTTTTGTTGAGCCCTCCTGTCAGTGCTGACATCCCGGATGAAGACGAGAAGATGAGGCACAGAGAGCCCTCACTAAGTGAAGTTCTCAATTCAATAAAAACTTTCCATCAAGACGTTAAAAAAGATAGCCAAAGGAATCATGTCGCTATCCAAAAACTGGAAGGTGCTATCAATAAAGTGGGCCGTACATGATCTCCGACAGAATGTGTTCTGTAGAAGTCCGGGCGGAAAACCTGGAATCAGACGTCAGTAAGTTACAAATACAGGCAAAGGAGCATGAAGGAATAATTAAGGATTTAATGGCAAAGGTCGAAGACCAAGAAAATCGAGCAAGAAGAAATAATCTTCAATTTCTTGGGATCCCCGAGGGCTCAGAAGGAAGTGACCCAAGAGGCTTCATGTCCAACCTTCTAAAATCATCCTTCCCGGAACTCAACTCCTGGGAAATGGACAGAGAAGTCTGTCGAGCACACCGTTTCCCTCTGTCATTACGAAAATGTTCGGATAAATCATCGCAATACCCCAGAGCATTTTTAGTCAATTTTGGAAATGTTCTAGTACGTGACACCATATATGACTTGGCTAGACCCACGGCTAAAAGAGAATACAAGGGTTTCAAGTTTTTTGCAAGACTGGATTTTGCACATGCAACTGTAGAACGACGATGGCGAATGCGACAACTTTTCGCCCCATTTGAAAAGCTGGGAGCGACGGTCTTTCTGCAAAATCCGGCACGTCTAAAAGTAATCTACAAAGGCTCAACGAGGAGCTTCATAAGTGAAATCCAGGCAGAGGCCTACCTTAAGGAGGTTGCAGAGAGAGCGAAACAAAGTAATGGCTAATAAATGAAAGAGGAAAACTAGTATGGACTGGATATGATACGATTATGTGGTAATACCTACAAACTTCCTAACAAAATGATATGAACGCTACATTGATCGAATATGATTTGAATATTTGGCAATGAATATTAATGAATATTATAGTATAAACAAAATGATAGTGCTGACAAACTATTACTATCTGTTATATGGTTGACATTTTCTAGGATGAAAAAATATCAGGCCAGGGGCAAGCTTAGGCGTACGGACTACACAGCCATCAACAACTGGGTGAGTCAAAACCCAGGTTGCCTCAAAGGGTGGTAGGAGGGGGGGGTAAGGGGGTGGGGCAGAGAGGGGGGAAGGGGGGGGAAAGCTCAGAAATATGGTGATTGCAGTTCCAGATGCGCTTTTAGGAATATAAATTGTGATACTAATGTTAAAAAAAAAAAAAAAAGAAAGTAGCACCTGTCTTCAGGATTGATAAGGCCTGCTATAGGGGTGACTTATAGGTTTTAAGTGCAGTGACCCCAGATATAGGAAACCTATATCTGTAGTAAGTGGTGATAGCACCAGCTTACATAGGCTGCAATGGCAGGCCTGTAGTTCCATTTTGAATGGTCTCCCATGAGTGGCATAATGCATGCTGCAGCCCATGGGGGACCTCTGAGGTACCTATGCCCTGGATTCCTTAGTACCATATACTAGGGCCTGATATGGGTACCCCAGTATCCATTCCAGGATGCACCAAAGTACTGAACATACCAATTTAAGGGAGAGAGCAGATAGACTGGGGTCCTTGTTAGCAGGATCCCAGTCAGACTAGTCAGTAACAGCTTAGTACCAGACGAAAAGTGGGAGTAACCATAAAAGCAGATCCTACTTTCCTACAGCCCCTCTACAAAGTACATGGAAAATATATTGTGACACATCCCCAGATTTACTGTCACTGGTAGACCTGGGAATGTGCCAAAAAGCTATGCCTTCCTAGGAGAGGCGTCACAAAGAGAAATATCTTTATTTCTACTTGATACTTCCTCTTTCTATGTGTACTTCATTTTGCAGCATATATAGAAAGAGGAGTATGGCTCATGGGATTGTTTTTGTTTAGGAAGGTGCCCCATCATGCACAAAACAATCCTTAACGAGTGGAGGCACCGTTACACCATGGTGCAGAGGTGCCTGTATTGTCACTAGACAGCCCAATGTGCACCAGCACTGGGAAAAGACAGGAATGTGCCATATTGTGATAGATTTAGCACATTGATGCCCTTTCCCTTCAGTACAGCAAGGTGACTTACTGAGTTACAATTTCATAAATATGGCCCTGTGGGTGTAACACATAAAATTAGTTTTGCAGGTGCTAATTTAAGACGATGTACCTAATTCAGAACGGTAACTTACATTTTATGAGTCAAATACATTTTTCAGTATGTTTTCTACTTTTGACTATTCATAAAATCTAAGTGTGAGTTACCACAAAACTATAAACAGTACTAAGTCATGCACCAGGCATGGCCAACCACTGGTACTCCAACACCTTCCCATGGAAAATAATGGAAACTGGGGATTAAAATAAAGCTCCATAGGAAATTAGGTACAATAGAATTTTTTTTAAAATAATTTTAAAAAAATGTAGTAAAGTGCTTTATTAATAATGATAAGGGGGACCTACCACTAGTAATAACGCCATAAACAAAATCAAAGATTTAGTCAAGGTCTCAATAGATTATTCCCTTTCTCAACTCTTGGTAGCTGGCGGCGACCAGGCAGACTTAACTTAGGAGACAGGTGTGTAAAGCATTTAAAAACATGAATACATTAAAAAAGTAAGACATAACACACAATAACAATCCAACACCAATTTCTAAAGAAAGAGCATACCTATTATAATTTAAATCACACTAAAACAATAAAATACAATGTAGGGAACCAGAGATATGAATTCTTAAAGATTAAAAGAAACACTATCACTTAGAAGCAAATAGCACTCAAAGTGTTAAAAAAAGGTAGCACTGGACAGGGACAAAGTCCAGTGTACAGGCCACCCATGATGTAACACTTTCGCACTGACTTCCAGAAGTTTTTCTTGATACAGGAAATTAGTCCACAGCACCAGACAAGGGTTCAGATACCCTGGTTTGCCTCTTGGGGTCTGGGACTACAACTCCCACCATACACCTTGTCAGTTTATGGAGCTTTTCACAAAAGTTGCTCCAAACTTCTTGAAATTACTGAAACGTCTTCCTGAAGTTCCTCTTGTGAGTTTAACGTTTCCTAAACACCTATCCAACGGTCTAGAGGCTCTGAGATGGTCCTTGGGCTGTTGGGACAACATTTCACACGATGCACCTGGCAAAACCCTTTAAAGTTACCTAGACGCAGTCTAGCTGGGTCCTTCTTGGCGGAGATGATGCAGGTGGAGCTCTTTTAACCGGTTGCTTTCAGGAAGTCCACTCCTTCAAGTTTCTGAGGCAAGGCAATGTCCTTAGGGCTGTAGTTCTAAAGTGTGCAGCATGTGCGGACAATTAGAGTGCAATACTATTGGCGCAGGCCAGGGTTCCAGCAGGGCAGTACTTCTTCTTCTCATAGTTTCAGGCAGAGATCTTGTATAGCACTTTTGTTCCTGTTGTTTTCAAGGTGTCCCTCTTTAATCCTTTTGAAGGAAAGTCCTTAGGGCTGTAATTTCAAAATATGCAGCAGGTGCAGTCCTTTTGAGAGCAAGACTCTTGGGGAGCAGACCAGGGGTTCCAGCAGCGCAGTCCTTCTTCTCTAGATTTTTGATAGCAGGATCTGAGTTGGCTTGTAGCTCTCCGATATTTATTAACATTCCTTGGAGAACAAGCAGGGTTATGACCTCTTTCTCCAAAGTGTGGAAAAAGCGTGTTCCAAAAGGCACTTTAAATAAAAATCCAAAATAGAGAAACCTTCTACTGGAGGGGTAGATCTGTCATTCTCCCTTTAAAGATCAGTTTGGCTACTCCACCCCCATCCTGCCTTGTGCTTCAGCAGCTGTAGCTCCCCTCCTACTGGAAATCCTTTGCCTCTAGTCAGGTATCTTCACACCTCATTTAGACTGGCAGAGGTTGGCCAATCAGAGAAAGACTGCTTGAAGGCTGGATGTTGGCCCATTAGTAAAGCAAGTTCTATAACTAATTTTCTGTGATAGTTATAATAAATCCAACAGTGTCAAGTGGTTGGATTTATTCCAACTATCATTTAATACATTGAGGTACATATGTAGCTCCTTTCTTTCAATATTTACACTTTAATAAAGTACTCCCATGTTAGCCTATGGAGTCAATATGCTAAAATGGGGGAAAATAAAATCGGTGGTTTTCCCTCCCTGGGACATATAAAACATATTTTAATGTCCCTTCTTCTAAGGCACCCAAACCGTGGAGTACCTAGGGGAGACCTGTAATTAGTTTGAGACTTTGGAAGTAACTTTAGTTCCAAAGTCGGAATTGCCCCTACTTTACTATGAAAAGCAGCCTGCAAGGTAGGGCTGGATTTAAACATGACAGCAGGCACCACAGTTGTGCACACTTAAGTGCTGGGCCTCTACACCTACATGTCCTACCATATTATAGGGACTTACAGGTAAGCTGTCAGTACCGATTGTAATTATACCTAAATATCATGTACTTTTAATCAGAGCACATGGTCCACCATGCCTGGAGTAAGGGTAAGTGCTTGTCCTAGAGCCTATCTTTTGGTCTTGTGTCGGAGAATGGTCATACTTTGCGAAGTACTTAATAACTTTGTGTTCTAGTTAAAGATATACCCCTGAATAGTTAATTTTGAAAAGTAGGAAATAATTTCCCTGTTTCTGAAATGTAAATAGGAAAAATGATTATGATACAGTATATGAGTGCACACCATAATATTTGGAAGTTTGTCAAAGTCACCGTTTTTAACTTTGCACTTGAGCACTTTATGTATAGCCATTTGTTCTAAATGTAAATAGTTGTAAATACTACACTATAAGATGGCCGCCGTTTCCATGTTGAACACCATCATCTATGTTCATGAAATGAAATGCAGCGGCTGGTTTAACATGGCTTCGGAATCACTGCACAAATTGACACTGACGAAGCTAACTGGCGAAACGCGTCTGTCAGGAGTGAAGGGGGTTTGGAATGAATAAACTTTGAAAAACATCTGAAACATCGGAGTGCTTGCCGTTCCTTTAACCTGCATTGGTTGGATTGTGTGAAAATATCGAAGCGTCTCACCAGCGCTGGCTGAAAGCACCCGGGAGAACTGGAGCGACGGCGGTGAAGGACCTGTGCATTAAACATTTTTTGGCCGTCTGCCCCGAGACAATGGAGCGAAAATACAAGTGACGAGGGTGGAAAATCTAACCTCCGACGAGAAAGGACTGTTACAGCGAAGAGAACCACTGATCACCCGCATTTCACGTGGGACGAACGGAGGACGCCAACGGAGAGTGGGCGCCCAACGGACGCAGACGACGAATGCGGTGAGTGTTTACAGTGTGTTCATTAAAATGCTAAAAAGATAAGGACTTGCGCTCTGTCTTGGTCCCGCCTGATGTGTAAACAACATTTCCAAACCCCCGAAAAAACACGAGTGGTTCTCCACCGCCCCGAGTAAAGAATATCAGTAACGTGTGTACACTTACAAATCAGAACTACTAGCAATGGCTACCCTGGGGGAACTCACGGGCGAAAAAGAGGCGGCTGCTAATTTAATGTTTATGTCTGCAACAGAGAGACCAACGACTGCTAATAAAACCACCGAACTGGCAGGGCAATCATCAAGCCTGAAGAGCCTTTTTCAGCAACTGGAAAGTCTACAAGAACGGGCAGTGAGGAAATGGTGGGAAGCCACCTCTATGGAAAGATACATTGATTGCAATAGAATCCCCAGGGGATTGCGAATTTACACAATACCATCATACGAAAACCCGGACCCAGCCCTATTGAAAGACTGGGCGGAATACACAGCAGAATCATCGAGGGGAATGGTCAGAATGCTCATAAAGTATGCCTGGAGCGACCGTGAAAAGTGTATAAAAGATATAGCAGACCTGGAGGCGACTATAGCAAAAGAAAAAGACACAAAAACCAGTGATGAATTGAGAGCAGCTATGGCCAAAAGATTAAAGGACTATGAACTGGGGATAAGAAAGAGGAAACAGACTAAGTTTCAGAGGGATGAGCAAGACTATTTGTTAGGCAGAATTCTAACATTTGCCCGCAAATATGAGGCCACGAGAAAAAGACTCGCTCAAGGAACTGAACAGACAGCGGCAATCGATACAGAAGAATCTGAAGTGGAAGGGTCCGATGGGGAGCAGAATGCCACTACAGGGAATAAGGAAAAAGAGAAACAAAAACCTTTTTTCGACGAGTTTCAGGTCATGAAGGAAACCCGTCAGAGGCCACAATTAAGGAGTCACCCCCCTCAACAAAATCAAAGAGGAGGACGAGGAGGGGGAAGAAGCACAAGGGGAGGTACACAAGATACAACTACACCGATGGTAACACGCAGTGCCTCCAATCGGAGAAGACTGTAACTCCAATTCATGAAAACAACATCATTAACTTGTCAAAAAGGGACTTAACATCGGATGAAATAAAAGTATTACAAAAAGGACTGAGCTTCTGTCCAACGAGTGAGTTCAATCTTGTTGACACTAAAATAGACTTGTTCAAATACATAAGAAAACTCAAGTTTAAGAAAATATTTTTGCAACAACCGAACACAAGGCAAAATGTAACAAATCCAGTAACGGTGGAGAAAACAAGGGAAGACATAACAGTGGATAATCTAGTAAATATCCTGTTGACTCCAACACAAGAGTTACTTGACCAGGGAAAAAATGCGCAGAGTGACACTGTAACAACGAACTCACAAGTCAGAGATCCAAGTAACCTTAAAAACAAATCGAGAAGGTTACCGAATACATCTCATGATGCAATCGATGTCTTTAGCGAAGCGATAACGGCAGACTTGGAGAAAATGGCGAATAAAAAAATGGACATGAAAACATCGAACATCACTAGGAAGGAGTGGGAAGCAATAAAAACATTGCGCGAGAACAAAACAATCGAAATCAAGCCCTCAGATAAGGGCGGGAACATTGTTGTTTTCAGCAAGGAGAACTATGAGAAAGAATCACTAAGACAATTGGGAGACAATGAATGCTATTCCCTGGTAAAGAGAGAACAATACCTCAAAAGCACCGTGGAATATAGCAAACTATTAGATCAATGGAAAAAGGATGGCATGATCAGCCATGATGAATATTCTTTCCTTGCATGTGATTCCCCCGTTCTCCCCACCTTCTACCATCTGCCAAAGATACACAAGAATGCCAAAAGACCACCAGGGAGGCCGATTGTTTCGACAATCGGCAGCCTACTTGAGAACACTTCTCGCTTCATTGATGCATTTTTGGCTCCAATTGTGAAGGATTTACCTTCATTTGTGAGAGATACCCAGGATTTCCTCCGTATCATGGACAATGTGACCTGGGAAAGCGACATGTTGTTAATAACACTTGATGTTGTAAATCTGTACACGTGCATAGATCATGAGCAAGGACTGTTGGCGACGAAATGGTTCTTGGATAAGAAACACGAAAAATACCGCACACACAGTGACATGATTTTATGCATGATTCGCTTTTGCCTATACAACAATTTTTTCTTATTCTCTGGTCAACTCTACAGGCAAACAAGGGGAACTTCTATGGGATCGTGCTTCTCCCCCAGCTACGCGAATTTATTCATCGGTTGGTGGGAGAAGCACGAGGCCTGGGGAGGGAACAATGAAAAGTGGCAGGACAGAATATTGATGTGGACTAGATACATCGACAATCTTTTTATTGTATGGCGCGGAGATAGGACCTCGGCCGAGGATTACATCTCCGCTCTTAACAATAACAATCTGAACCTGAAATTCACAAGTACAATAAGTGAAAGAAGTGTATGTTACTTGGACTTAGAAGTGTTTGTGGATAATAATCATCTCCACACCAGACTTTACAGAAAGCCGGCGGCCGGCAATGCTATATTGCATGCGGCCAGCTACCATCCAAAAAGTCTGGTCAGTAACGTACCTTATGGCGAATTCTTGCGCCTAAAAAGGAACTGTTCAGCGGATACAGATTATAGAAAGGCCCAGAGTGATGCGAGAAGCAGATTTCAAATGAGAGGCTACTCAAACCACTTACTAAATCAGGCAGCCGCTAAAGCAGATACCATCAACAGAAGGGATCTTCTGTTGGTTAAGGAAACGCAAGAGGAAAGCGATCAGGTCAGAATGATCACCACCTTTAATGCAAAATCAGGTGATCTGGTGCAGTCTTTCAAAAGAAACTGGCATATATTACTAACAGATAACACCTTAAAAAGATCTATTTCCGAGAGACCTATGATAACATATCGGAAATGCCAGACATTATCAGATCACCTAGTCCATAGCCACTATACCCCCTTGAAAACAACTGTAACCTCTAATAATGTCACTGGATTTTTCCCGTGCTTACGATGTAAGGCCTGTAAGCATAGCCAAAAAGTGAAAGAATATCCTGGTAGAACAGGAGAGAGTAAACCCAACAGAAAAATTATGAAACATCTCAACTGTAATTCTGAGTTTACAATATACTGCTTGGAATGTCCTTGTAAAAAACGGTATATAGGCAGTACTATCAAGCCAACAAAACTCAGAATCTTGGAGCATGTGCGGGCTATCGCGAACAATGATAAGACCTATCCGGTAGCCCGCCATTTTGCCGAATTCCACAAAAGCAATAGAGATCTGCTGAAGTTCTACTGCATTGATCAGGTCATGAAATCAGAACGCGGTGGTAACAGGGAGAAGACACTGCGTATAACAGAGTCGAGGTACATTCTGGACCTTAAAACGATGGCGCCATGGGGCCTGAACAATGATGCAGAAATGTGGGTTCACTTGTAGAAAAGATTGAGGTATATTCTGAAAGGTTACAGGGTATGTATAGAAAAGAACTCCTCTCCATACACTAATTATGTAAATACATCTGTACATATTTAACTATGATAGCACGATCCCGGATGGGAACCATACCAGTATGTAAATATCTGTATCATAGGTGATCACAGCCCATACAGGGCTCCAAAACACGATGAGAATATAGAAACAACTGATGTGGAAGTGTAAATATTCAAATGAATAATAGGGGATACACCCCTGAATAGTTAATTTTGAAAAGTAGGAAATAATTTCCCTGTTTCTGCAATGTAAATATGAAAAATGATTATGATACAGTATATGAGTGCACACCATAATATTTGGAAGTTTGTCAAAGTCACCGTTTTTAACTTTGCACTTGAGCACTTTATGTATAGCCATTTGTTCTAAATGTAAATAGTTGTAAATACTACACTATAAGATGGCCGCCGTTTCCATGTTGAACACCATCATCTATGTTCATGAAATGAAATGCAGCGGCTGGTTTAAAATGGCTTCGGAATCACTGCACAAACTGACACTGACGAAGCCAACTGGCGAAACGCGTCTGTCAGGGGTGAAGGGGGGTTTGGAATGAATAAACTTTGAAAAACATCTGAAACATCGGAGTGCTTGCCGTTCCTTTAACCTGCATTGGTTGGATTGTGTGAAAATATATATATATAACCTCTTTTTCTTGGATATATATATATATATATATATATATATATATATATATATATATATATATATATATATATATATTTTCACCATTTTCTTGGATATATATATATATATATATATATATATATATATATATATATATATATATATATATATATATATATATATATATATATATATATATATATATATATATATATATATATATATATATATATATCCAAGAAAAAGAAGTTGCCCCAAATGAAGCCATCACACATGCAGGGCTGAGCACACATATGCCTCAGGTGGTTGCAGACACAGCGATCCTGCCGCGCTTCTCCTCAAAGCCATACGCGTTTCGAGTAATAAGATACCCTTGTTCGCTGGCAGGCATTCGTTAATGCAAGGCAGCAGCAACTCATTTTTGGGACACCATTCTATTCGTAACAAGCTCCGCCCCCATAGGCGTCACATGGTTTGCACCATGGCTTTGTGGATGATGTAGTCCATAAATATAAGCCAAGCTCGTAGTCCCAGTCAGACCCAAGTGGGTATTTGCACAGTCCTTTAGTGTACCAAGCACACTTCAAAAATTAATCTAAAATAGATAAAAGCGCAGTCCAGGCTCACTGTGTTACATCCAATATATACCTGAGGCTCTGGTCCCCCGCATTCCATCTCCAGCTCGCGTTTGCAGGACTCGTTGATCCGCCTCTTCTGGCGGCGGGATGGCTTTGCGGCTGGACCAGCCGCATTATATCCAAGAAAAAGAGATTGCCCCAAATGAAGCCATCACACATGCAGGGGTGAGCACACATATGCCTCAGGTGGTTGCAGACACAGCGCTCCTGCCGCGCTACTCCTCAAAGCCAAACGCATTTCGAGTAATAAGATACCCTTGTTCACTGGCAGGCATTCGTTCGTGCAAGTCAGCAGCAACTCATTTTTGGGACACCATTTTATTCGTAACAAGCTCCGCCCCCATAGGCGTCACATGGTTTGCACCATGGCTTTGTGGATGATGTAGTCCATAAATATAAGCCAAGCTCGTAGTCCCAGTCAGACCCAAGTGGGTATTTGCACAGTCCTTTAGTGTACCAAGCACAGTTCGAAAATTAATCTAAAATAGATAAAAGCGCAGTCCAGGCTCACTGTGGTACATCCAAAATACACCTGAGGCTCCGGTCCTCCGCATTCTATCTCAAGCTTGCGTTTGCGGAACTCGTGGATCCGCCTCTTCTGGCGGCAGGACGGCTTTGCGGCTGGACCAGCTGCATTATATCCAAGAAAATGAGGTTGCCCCAAAGGAAGCCATCACACATGCAGGGGTGAGCACACATATGCCTCAGGTGGTTGCAGACACAGCGCTCCTGCCGCGCTTCTCCTCAAAGCCAAACGCGTTTTGAGTAATAAGATACCCTTGTTCACTGGCAGGCATTCGTTCGTGCAAGGCAGCAGCAACTCATTTTTGGGACACCATTCTATTCGTAACAAGCTCCGCCCCCATAGGCGTCACATGGTTTGCACCAAGGCTTTGTGGATGATGTAGTCCATAAATATAAGCCAAGCTCGTAGTCCCAGTCAGACCCAAGTGGGTATTTGCACAGTCCTTTACTGTACCAAGCACAGTTCAAAAATTAATCTAAAATAGATAAAAGCGCAGTCCAGGCTCACTGTGGTACATCCAATATACACCTGAGGCTCCGGTCCCCCGCATTCCATCTCGAGCTCGCGTTTGCGGGACTCGTAGGTCCGCCTCTTCTGGCGGCGGGACGGCTTTGCGGCTGGACCAGCCACATTATATCCAAGAAAAAGAGGTTGCCCCAAATGAAGCCATCACACATGCAGGGGTGAGCATACATATGCCTCAGGTGGTTGCAGACACAGCGCTCCTGCCGCGCTTCTCCTCAAAGCCAAACGCATTTCGAGTAATAAGATACCCTTGTTCACTGGCAGCCATTCGTTCGTGCAAGGCAGCAGCAACTCAATTTTGGGACACCATTCTATTCGTAACAAGCTCCGCCCCCATAGGCGCCACATGGTTTGCACCATGGCTTTGTGGATGATGTAGTCCATAAATATAAGCCAAGCTCGTAGTCCCAGTCAGACCCAAGTGGGTATTTGCACAGTCCTTTAGTGTACCAAGCACAGTTCGAAAATTAATCTAAAATAGATAAAAGCGCAGTCCAGGCTCACTGTGGTACATCCAATATATACCTGAGGCTCTGGTCCCCCGCATTCTATCTCGAGCTCGCTTTTGCGGAACTCGTGGATCCGCCTCTTCTGGCGGCAGGACGGGTTCGCAGCAGGACCAGCCGCATTATATCCAAGAAAATGAGGTTGCCCCAAATGAAGCCATCACACATGCAGGGGTGAGCACACATATGCCTCAGGTGGTTGCAGACACAGCGCTCCTGCCGCGCTTCTCCTCAAATCCAAATGTGTTTTGAGTAACAAGATACCCTTGTTCACTGGCAGGCATTCGTTCATGCAAGGCAGCAGCAACTCATTTTTGGGACACCATTTTATTCATAACAAGCTCCGCCCCCATAGGCGTCACATGGTTTGCACCAAGGCTTTGTGGAGGATGTAGTCCATAAATATAAGCCAAGCGCATAGTTCCAGTCAGACCCAAGTGGGTATTTGCACAGTCCTTTAGTGTACCAAGCACAGTTCAAAAATTAATCTAAAATAAAATAGATAAAAGCGCAGTCCAGGCTCACTGTGGTACATCCAATATAAATCTGAGGCTCCGGTCCCCCGCATTCCATCTCGAGCTCGCGTTTGCAGGACTCGTGGATCCGCCTCTTCTGGCGGCGGGCCGGCTTCGCGGCTGGACCAGCCGCATTATATCCAAGAAAAAGAGGTTGCCCCAAATGAAGCCATCACACATGCAGGGGTGAGCACACATATGCCTCAGGTGGTTGCAGACACAGCGCTCCTGCCGCGCTTCTCCTCAAAGCCAAACGCGTTTCGAGTAACAAGATACCCTTGTTCACTGGCAGGCATTCGTTAATGCAAGGCAGCAGCAACTCATTTTTGGGACACCATTTTATTCATAACAAGCTCCGCCCCCATAGGCGTCACATTGTTTGCACCAAGGCTTTGTGGATGATGTAGTCCATAAATATAAGCCAAGCGCATAGCCCCTATCAGACCCAAGTGGGTATTTGCACAGTCCTTTAGTGTATCAAGCACAGTTCAAAAATTAATCTAAAATAGATAAAAGCTCAGTCCAGGCTCACTGTGGTACATCCAATATATACCTGAGGCTCCAGTCCCCCGCATTCCATCTCGAGCTCGCGTTTGCGGGACTCGTGGATCCGCCTCTTCTGGCGGCGGGACAGCTTCGCGGCTGGACCAGCCGCATTATATCCAAGAAAAAGAGGTTGCCCCAAATGAAGCCATCACACATGCAGGGGTGAGCACACATATGCCTCAGGTGGTTGCAGACACAGCGCTCCTGCCGCGCTTCTCCTCAAAGCCAAACGCGTTTTGAGTAACAAGATACCCTTGTTCACCTGCAGGCATTCGTTAATGCAAGGCAGCAGCAACTCATTTTTGGGACACCATTTTATTCATAACAAGCTCCGCCCCCATAAGCGTCACATGGTTTGCACCAAGGCTTTGTGGATGATGTAGTCCATAAATATAAGCCAAGCGCATAGTCCCAGTCAGACCCAAGTGGGTATTTGCACAGTCCTTTAGTGTATCAAGCACAGTTCAAAAATTAATCTAAAATAGATAAAAGCTCAGTCCAGGCTCACTGTGGTACATCCAATATATACCTGAGGCTCCGGTCCCCCGCATTCCATCTCGAGCTCGCGTTTGCGGGACTCGTGGATCCGCCTCTTCTGGCGGCGGGACAGCTTCGCGGCTGGACCAGCCGCATTATATCCAAGAAAAAGAGGTTGCCCCAAATGAAGCCATCACACATGCAGGGGTGAGCACACATATGCCTCAGGTGGTTGCAGACACAGCGCTCCTGCCGCGCTTCTCCTTAAAGCCAAACGCCTTTGGAGTAATAAGATACCCTTGTTCACTGGCAGGCATTCGTTCATGCAAGGCAGCAGCAACTCATTTTTGGGACACCATTTTATTCATAACAAGCTCCGCCCCCATAGGCGTCACATGGTTTGCACCAAGGCTTTGTGGATGATGTAGTCCATAAATATAAGCCAAGCTCGTAGTCCCAGTCAGACCCAAGTGGGTATTTGCACAGTCCTTTAGTGTACCAAGCACAGTTCAAAAATTTATCTAAAATAGATAAAAGTGCATTTCAGGCTCACTGTGGTACATCCAATATATACCTGAGGCTCCGGTCCCCGGCATTCCATCTCGAGCTCGCGTTTGTGGGAATCGTGGATCCGCCTCTTCTGGCGGCGGGACGGTTTCGCGTCCGGACCAGCCGCATTATATCCAAGAGTTAGAAATCATACAATAGGTAAAAAAGGGTATTTACATTAAAGCTACCATTATTCACAATAAAATACTTCAAAGAAGAAGTATATTATTCACTGCAGCATCACAATTTCAGCCCCATCTTACTCTGTGTGAATCCTACTGCTAGTAAGTATTTAGATATGGGAAATATTATGTATGGTGCTGTATTGTGTTTCACCACTCGAAGAGGATCTTGATGTTTCCTCTACCCTAACCTGTTGCCCAGTGGGTAAATCCATTTCTTCCATGACCAGGCATATTCTGGGTAAAAGAAGGGGATATGCTCAATGTTTTCTGTATGGCTTAAAGTGCATGAAGTGCCGGTTAACTCTCCTTGTGTTTCCCAGCTTGCAGTATAGCTCCTCATTTGGAGAGTTTCATACTGAAATTTCAGGTACAAGATTATTTCCAGGTGTGGCTGAATAGTGGCAAGGAAGTCTTCATAGCATGGGTTAGGTTTAACATTGAGGAATTATGTTGTTAATGTGCCCAAATTAGGTTCCTGGTGGAGTGCGTTTAAGACATACCCCCAATATACTTGCTTCAAGATATTCTTGGGGCTTTGTATCTGCGGCTGTGGCTCCATCCAATAGAAGAGAAGCCTGAGTACTACAAGCCATCTCTTAACATAACTAAGCCAATGGAAGGTTAGGCATCTGTCAAGGACTAGAAGTTCTTTGATGCTCTCTCTATAGTTCGCCAACTCTGGTGTTGTCCATAACCTAATCCAATAGAGCAACGGGAGTAATACTGCAATTTTCCCTATCCGTTGTATATTTAGGTTGTGGAATATCGGGAAAAGTGGTGTTGCCAGTGGTAGCCCCAGAATCCTTCTCACAAAGGAATTCTCACCAGTTCAGCTGCCTGTGCTTTGTATTTATAAATCTCTAGCACTGGTGTAATTGGTTTGCTTGAGGATAGGTTATACTTTTTGAGTATGGCCCCCAGACCCAGCTTTCAATCAACTATTATGGCTAGATAGGTCAAATTTGATACGTGAATACGTGAATTAGTTTCTGGTCGCTCACCCTGATGGTCCTTCTCAAGTCTTTATGGGGATTTATGGCCATGTATTTGGTTTTCCAATATTTATTTCTAGGCCTTTTTCCTTACAGTACATGTTAAAATCATCCAGTAGGTTTTATAGACCCTTCAGCATCTGTGGGATCAAGTTGGTGTCATCTGCGAATTATAGCGCTGGAACAGGGCTCCCACTGAGCTTGGGGGGGTCATTTTCTGTTTTTTTTAGGTAATCGACCACATCATTGATGTAAAGTGAGAACAGAGTGGGCGCAAGCACACACCCCTGTCTCACTCCGCTGCATATGGGCATTGATTCAGTGAGCTCACCATTCATATCCAAGTAGACTCTTGCATAGTTATCATTGTGCAGCCTTGCCATCTGATCTAAGATATCTTTGGGTATTCTTTGTTTTTCCAGTGAGGCCCACAGTAATCCTCTAGGTACAAGATCAAATACTGCACTTAGATCTACAAATGCTATGCAGATATGGCCTCCTTTATCTTACTGTATTTTCAGGCGTTACAGATCTTGGGGTTGCTATTTTATATTTTTTAGCAACCATTGAGGCACCATGTAACAAGGTAATGCTACTTTTATGCAATTGCGAGGACCAAAATGGGGAGTTATCCAATCTAATCCCTGAATAGTCAAATATATTAACCCTCTGCACTGTTGAACCCTTCAGCTTGAAGTTGCCTCTAAGCAACTTATTCCGCTTGAAGAGCATATACTTTGATTTAATAGAGTTAACATTCAAACACTTCTTGTTGCAAACATCTGAAAATGTATTTAACAGATTTTGTTGCCCCATAAGGGTCTGAGATATTAAGAGGTTGTCTTCTACAAACAAAAGAACCACCCAGTCTTGGAGAGTCATGAGTAAAATCTTGCAATTATCTTATGCCATCATTATAAAGTGAAAATAAACTAGGGGCCAGGAGACAACCCTGTTGTACTCCTCTCTCTATTTGTATTTGCTTCTTTAATTTTCTAGATGGTTCCCATCTCACTTGTGCAAAATTAGCCTTGTATAATCTCACCATGAAATCTAACAATTCATAGTGTACACCCACTGACCTTAAAGTAAACCATAGTTTATGTCTTGGGACAATATCGAATGCCACCCTAAGATCAACAAATACCATATACAAGTAGTCCTTGGACAGCCCTAGATACTTCTAGACTAGCGCCGGGACACTCTTTTGAGTAGCTGTGTGCTCTACAAGTACCTAATACCATAACATAACTTCCAACAGATTAATCTGAATCAAAATATTTAGTCAATCTTTCTCACTCTGGGACAAAAGTCTGCTTGTAAAGGATGCAGGAGGTTAGTTCCACTTATCCAATCTTGCATGTTATCAAACAGTTGAAGACAAAAGACCTTCTCAAGGTTTTCAAACTAATTGGGTGGTAGTTCTTAGGGCTACCCCTGTCTCCCTTTTCATACACGGGTATGATTTCCACTCTCCACCATGAAGCAGGGACATAGTCCCCGCCCATGACACTGCTTGACAATTTATTTTTATAAGGGGTCCATACAGCTATCTCAGACTGACATAGGTTCCCAGGTAATTTATCAGGGCAGGGAGCTTTCACTGGTTGTAATCAATATTAGTTCTTCGTGTTTCTTCATGTGTGAAAAAGTGGTTAAATGAATAGATCTCGGTGGTGTGGCTTGGCACAAGCCGTTATCGCGGCGTAACTTCTGAGCTCCACCAGGGCTTTCAACAAAGCCCACGATACCTGTACCTGCGCCGGCAACCTAAGAGACAAAAGTGCTGGTACTGATCCCCTGGCGGTGCTCCGCAGCGAAGGAGACATCGTTGAGGCCTGGGGCTGAGAGTTCAAAGATGCAACGAGGCAGGGCCCTGCCAGCCGGCGGCGCTGAATACTTGGTGCGAGAGAGGCGGAGTTGCGTTGTGCCCCAGCCGGAACTGAGAGCCTGCGGCTGAGGGAAGCTGCTACACGAGGCCCGCGGCGCTCTGCCTCCAATTGACATGGACTTCAGCGACACCCCACAGAGTGGGGAGGGCGTAACACAGGTGCCCTCAGAGAGGGGACCAGACTCCAGCCGAGGCACCCCCTCCCCATGAAGCGTACAGTTGAGGGATCCGGTCTGCCTCCTGTGATCTGGAGGTGAGGCGGTTGCAAACAACATTGCTGCGGCAACATTAAGGCTGGTGCTCGTGGGGCATTTACCATAGCGGACGTACGCCAGCGGGTACATGGCGCTCGGCCTCCAACAGACGCAGACTCCAGCGACGCCTCACAGAGCGGGGAGGGCGTGACACGAGTGCCCTCAGAGAAGGGACCAGACTCCAGCTGGGGTGCCCCCCTCCCATTAAAGCACACAATTAAGGGATTTGGTCAGCTCTCTGCGAACTGGAGGTGGGGCGGTGGCTAAGGGCGTTACTGCGGGGGACTGAGGCCCCGGAACCTGCTGTGGGACCCTTTAACTACTGCGGCGACATTAGGATTAGTGCGCGCGGGCATATACCCTAGTAGACACTCGCCAGCAGACATGCACGGCCTGGGGAGCCCTGGGCCTTTGATCGGCGGCCCGTGAGGGCAGAGTTGAGCGGAGTGGCACAGAGCCAACCGGGAATTTGCGCCGCAGCGTGTTCAGCCCTAGGGTAACAGACCGCAGAGGAACAAAATACTCCACCAGGCCCCCTCATTACCCATATGCTCGCCTTGGTGGGTTTGATACGTCCAGTGGGGGCGATAGCAGCACTGCTTTAGATTTCCGACAGCACAGCTGACCACCAATAACGAGCGCCAAATAGTGCTACCTGGGGGGCTCAGGAAGAGGAGAGCAGCATCATCCCAGTACTGCGTGCTACCGATATCCGGAGGTTGGAGGGGGACGGGTGCCCCCAAGAGATCGGGTTGAGGTAGTGATTTGTCTGCAGCCCCCCACAGCGTCACTACTCGATATGATGAAAGCAAAGGGGACCACAGCCACAGTACAGGCCAACAAAATGGATAAGTACGTTGTCCCGCAACACCTTCATTCTGAGGAGGGGGCGCAAGACGATGACCCGACCAAAAAATAATCTTCCCTTAGGTCTATCATGGCAGCAATTCAGACAGTGGGGACAAACTTGGAAACAAAAATTGACAAGGTCACAATCGGGATGAATCTAATGAGGCTGGAGAGTTACAGCAACGGAGGAACATACAGTGGAGCTCCAGTCAACGACGTGCAAACTGGAGGAACCTGTTCAAAAGCTGGCATAACAGCACAAGGCAATGGCACTGCAGATGAACGATCAAGAAGGGAGGGCACGTTGAAACAATATTCGAGTGCTAGGTGTACCTGAAGGGGCGGAGGGCCCCAGTGTGGACCTCTTTCTCGAAGACCCCCTCCTAAACCACCTCAAGCCCAAGGGACTGTCACCATTGTTCTCTGTGGAAATGACACACAGAGCCCTAATCCCTAAACCAAAACCTGGTCCTCCTCCTCGAACCATCATCGCTCGCATCCTGAACTTCCGGGACCGCGATGCAATTTTGCAATCAGCCAGAGTCAAAGGTGACCTCTTATACAAGAACACGACGATTCGGTTCTTCCCAGACTTCACCTTGGAAGTACAGCAAGACAGATGCTCTTTCTTAGGGGTGAAACGCACCCTCAGAGACAAGGGACTTAAGTATATGATGTTCTTTCCTGCCAAACTCAAGGTTGTGGAGGGCAACAAATCCTGGTTTTTCACTACGCCCGAGGAGGTTCAGCACTGGCTGGATGAGGGCCTTCCCCAGACTAATCGTCAACGAGAAGAAGCAGACTGGCGTGGCAACAGCTGTCACTCCCTGGAAGACTTGAATCAACGCAGGGAGAGGGTGCGATCCGAGTCCAGATGCAGAAGTTCCCGATCTGCAAGCCCCGCAAGTGGTGCAGTGCATACAGGAAAGTGAAAGACTTGATTCATATTGCTAAGCTGTTCTTTGTTTATTGTCCAAGCTCAAGGTATGGTTTTCCTTTGTTGTCGCAACCTGGTGCCACCCCATTCTTACTGCAATGGACAGAGATAGGGCCGGGCGATCTGCGGACTTACTTGATACCAGAACTCTCCCATGTGATTGGGCGGAGTTGTGAGCTCGGGGGGAGAATGCTGTTGGGTGGTGGTGCCAAGCAACCCTACATTTGACATTTAGTTATTGGGATGAGAGGCGCTCTGCTATTGGGGATGAGGGTGGTTCTAGATCTACAAGTCAGGGCTACAGGGAGGGGGGTTTTGTTATGGGGCTTCTTTTGTTATAACGTGTTTTATTCTGTTTTACTTGCTTCAGACCAATTTTTGCGCTACAGAAGGGATGAGACCTGTGATTCTGTGCTTGCTAGGACTATCCGAATTGGAAAGGGACAGGGACGAGGGTGAGGGGGGGGAGAGGAAGGGACCGGATGAGACACCTTGCATGGAAACACGACATATGAGGACATTAACAATTCTCTCTTGGAATGTAAACAGCCTGGGAATAAGATGAAACGTACAATGGTGCTCCAGTATCTGCGTCGACACTCCTTGGACCTGGTGCTACTTCAGGAGACCCACCTCAAAGGCACTCACTATTTGGTGATGAATCATTATGGCTACACACTTAGGGCACACACCAGCTTTAGGACTGGCTCCAGGGGCACCTCTATATTCATTAAGAACTTTCTCTCCCTCATCAATAAAATAGACATGGACTGATCACATGGGTCATTATGTGGCCCTCTCTGGGACATGGGAGGGGCAGGTACTAAATGCTTGCTCGGTCTATATCCCTCCAAGGTTACATGATACTACACACCCGATCTTAGTAGTCTGCTACTGGGCTTACCACAGGGGACTTTGATCCTGGGAGAGACATGAATGATACAGTGTCTCCTGACGTAGATAGGGAGTCATGTTCAGCCATGAATGATCTCTGTCTACGTGTGCTCATGCACTGGTATTGACAGACCTCTAGAGGAGTCATAACCCTGACCCGAGACAATATACACACTTACCTGCAGCTCACTGGAGTAGCTCGCGAATAGACTACATTTTCACACACGTTTCCTCAGTGGGACTCTTCAGAGGGGGATGCCACAGGGCACTAAGCATCTCGGACCACTCGCCAGTAGAGGTTCAGATTTGCGGCTGTGGCGCAAGCGATCTCTCCTGCCGAGATTTGATCCCACCTTGTTTAAAGACCAGGACTTTAGGGACCAGTTTGAGGAGCGCACGGTCCAATCCTTTGCAGAAAATGTTGGGTCGGTGCGGTCAGACTGTACAAGGGGGTGAAAAGAGCTGCCCGAGTGCCCCTGGCAGTGCAACCTTTGTCCTATCCTACTTCGCCATTTGCCCTCAATCAATCAATCAATCAATCAAAGCATTTATATAGCGCACTACTCACCCAGAGGGTCTCAAGGTGCTAGGGGAGGGGGGTCCGCTACTGCTCGAACAGCCAGGTCTTGAGTTGCTTCCTGAAGGCGAGGTGGTCCTGGGTCAGGCGGACATGGGTCGGGAGGGAGTTCCATGTCTTGGCGGCGGGGTAGGAGAAGGACCGTCCCCCTGTGGTGGCTCTTTGGATGCGGGGGACGGCGGCGAGGGCGTGGCCGGTCGATCAAAGCTGGCGTTTGGGAGCGTAGAAGCTGAGGCGGCTGTTGAGGTATCCTGGGTCTTGGTTGTGTACGGCTTTGTGTGCGTGGGTGAGGAGTCGGAAGGTGATTCTCTTGTTGACCGGGAGCCAGTGCAAGTCTCTCAGGTGTCCGGAGATGTGGCTACGACGGGGGATGTCCAGGATGAGTCGTGCTGAGGCGGTCTGGATCCGCTGGAGTCTCTTCTGGAGTTTGGCGGTGGTTCCGGCGTAGAGGGAGTTGCCGTAGTCCAGACGGCTGGTGACGAGGGCCTGGGTGACCGTCTTCCTGGTCTCGTTGGGGATCCACCGGAAGATCTTACGTAGCATGTGCAGGATGTTGAAGCAGGACGAGGACACGGCGTTGACTTGTCTGGTCATGGAGAGGGAGGAGTCCAGGATGAAGCCCAGGTTGCGTGCGTGGTCTGTTGGTTTGGGTGCGCTGCCTAGGGCGGGGGGCCACCAGGAGTCGTCCCAGGCAGAGGGTGAAGATCCCAGGATGAGGACTTCCGTCTTGACGAGGAGCCCAGCTCCCACAGGGGAGTGGCCTGCTAGCCAGCAGCCACCAACCGAAGGCCCCCTGCCTCTCATTGGATAACATTGGGCCTAACTACCTCTGCACCCGGCTGCCCTTCTGCCACTGAGGGTGTACCAACTGTACCTATCTGACCCTGGGAGACCCCTGAGTCAATGCCTGGAACCTTAACTCTGCCAGTCGAGTACTTACCTAAAAGCCGATAACTCACTTTTCTTCCATAGGATAACATTGGCTGGTTTCACTTGGAAATTCTTCTAAGTGTGGAATTTTGGACCTTTAAAATATTCGTCTAAAATCAGCCGAACTACGAATTCCGATTTACTCACCTTCTATCCTGGGAGAACACAGTGCTGCATCTTTGAGCCCAGTACTGACCCTGAAAAGTAATTCTAACCGTACTTACCAGTAACTTAAAGTTCCTTCCATAGGATATCATTGCCTGCTTGTTGCTGATAAACTTTGTCGATTTTTGAAACTTACAAATATTCATCTAAAATCGGCCGAACTACAAATTCTGATTCATTCACCTGTTATTTGGAGAGATCTCAGTGCTGCATTTTTGAGCCCAGTACTGACCCTGAAAAGTAATTCTAACCGTACTTACCAGTAACTTGAATTTCCTTCCATAGGATATCATTGCCTGCTTTTTTCCCAAAAAGTGTCTGTGTCGATTTTTTAAACTTACAAATATTCTCTAAAAATTGTGCCAATGATAAAAACGTAATTACTTGCCTGTTTTAGATAGAGGTCCCAGTGCTGAACCTAGGAGTCCAGCACTCGATTACAAAAGTAACATGGACGTACTTTACCTGCAAATTGAATTTTCTTCCATATGTTAACATTGATAATTTCAAATGAAAAAGTTTCTACGTGTCAACTTTTAAAATACAACAATATTCCTTAATAATCACTTCCGTAACCAGAACGCTTTTACTTAATTGTTTACAGCTCATGTCCCGGGACTGAATCTAGGATCCAGTCCTGTGGTTAGAAAAGTGATATACAATGTAACTAATTGCATTTAACTAGTAATTCCAGTTGAGCTCAATGTTGCATTGTGTTTGAAATTGTGTTGCCTATTGCAACAAACTGTAACTATTGCATTCAAAAAGTCTATTGACTATTTGAAAAGTATTTGACTAAAGTAACTCCTCCTGAGAAAGTATATTTTTATACCTTGTTGGTTCTAAAATAAAATAACTATATCTTTTGATACAAAACAATTGAGGCCATATGTAGGTAAATCAAGAATACCGATTCCTTAATACCGAATCGGTATTAAGAATTCGGTAAACGCGATGTAGATAAAAAATCGCTAAACATTACAGATTCGTTAAAATTCGGTAATAAATACCGAATGCAGACGAATCGGTAATACATTTAAATACCAAAATACAAATACCGAATCGGAGTTACAGAATACATTACCGAATCGGTAAATACCGATTCGGTAATTTAAAAAATTCGTAATTCGTTGAATCAGCCAATCCTGTATCACCCAATTACCTCCCAAACAAGAAGTGGCCACACCCAGGCAGCTGCACAGGACCTGGAGATCCCTGTGAGGCAGGCAGGCAGGCAGGTGAGCTGAGGAGCCAGCAGCAACAGAGCCTCACAGCTACCAGCAAGAAAAAAATACTACAACCAACATTGAAATGGCAAGCCAGGACAGGGAGAAGGAGGGAGGTGACAGGAAAAGAAAACTGAATTTCAGTGACAAGGAGCTGGAGGTACTGATCCAGGATGTCAGCCAAGACCACCACAAGATTTTTGGAGCCCAGTCCCACCAAGTGCCCGAGTCACAGAAGAGGCAAATCTGGAGTGGCATCCGGGACAAAATCAATGCCATAGGTGTGACCCAGCGCACCATAGAGGACATCAGGAAGAGGTGGTACGACCTCAGGAAGACAGCAAAACAAAGGATGGCAGAGAGACAGAGGCAGGCTGCAAAAACATGTGGAGGAAAGAACCGAGCCCCAGCACCAACACCACTGGAACTGATGGTGGAGTCCACCATCCATCCGGAGAGTGTGAGTGGCGTGGGAGACGCAGAGAGCTCCGCCAGAGCAGAAAGAAAACAAGGTAAGAAGCATGCTGTGCTAGCCCCTCCCCAACCCCATTCCCCATAGTGGCATGGGGGCTCCCACTCCACTCCATGTCTTACTGATTACCTGCAATGCATTATGGGTGATGTAGTCAGAGGGAACTGATGTATAGGACAGTCAGGCTAGCAAACAAATTAGCATGGTAAAGTAATTGGCTACGTCAGGACAATCACCGTGCTCTGTAGCATGATGTTTAATGTAATTCCATTGCAGACAGAGCAGTGTGTACTTCTACATTTGTGTCATTACAGGCGAGTCATCTCGCAGTGCAGCAGAGGGCAGCAGAGGCAAGTCAGCCAGGCCAGAAGGGAGGCAACATGAGGATGACAGCATGCCTGCAGGGACCACAAGCTCGGTGCCATCACAGCCACCCAATCCTCCACCACAGCCATCACCACAGCGCCAGGGAGGGCCTCAATCCCCTCTCACCCAGTCCCCACTGCGACAATCAACAACACCACCACCACCACAGTCAGGCAGGAGGCATGCCCTGCCCCCCCTCGAGCAGATGGAGGAGTCGTCAGAGGAGGGCACAGTGGGCGGACATAGTCCAATACATCAGGGATCCAACAGGGATAGTACTCGGTACTCCATCCGAGGGCGCCCACAGTTCATCCCGACGCCGCAAGGCCGGACAGTCCTGAAGCATCCGAGCAGGGAGAAAGTGTGTTTGCTGGACTGGAAGGCAACATGCTGAAGGTCCAGCGCCTGCAATGGAGGGAGATGAAATCAATGCACAGGGAGGTGGCACACATCAACAAGCACATGCACAGGATGGAAAAGGGCATCAGTGCTATGGGAGAGAACTTGTGCGCGGGGATGGAGAGAGTAGCAACCTCTGTGGACAACCTCTGCATCCAGCTGGAGCAGGACTGTCTTGAGAGGCGCAGGGAGAGGCAGATGCTTCAGGCCTATAACAAGTCTGTGAACCGGCTGGCCACTGCAACATCACTGATGTGTCGCAGGTCCATCGCCATGCAGGGGGAGATGGCGCATTGCAGCAGGGATGTGGCCAAGGGAATGGTGTCCATGACATCAGCTTTAGAGCTCCTACAGAATGCTAAGGTGGCCACAATGGAAGGAGGGGGGGGACAGTGAGGAGGCTACCAGCCGTGGTAGCATTACGCCCTCACCCACCGAATGCAGGAGGTGCAGTGAACGCCACGGGGCAGCACAGGAACAGTCCAACACACCAGACAGTGTTGCTAGTGAACGCGGACGTGCAGCGCATGGACGCAGGAAGTAGAGACCTATGCCTGTTGCCATACATGAGATGGGTGATGTAACCCATGTCCGATTGGACATTGATCACAATACTGGAGGTGTGCCTAATAAACACCTTAACATGTAACTGTTACTGGCTCTGTGTTGTTACTCACTCAGAAATAGTTTGAGGTAATCTCTGCCCGTCTCTGTCTCCCATCATGTTCATTTGCAGCACCTGCTGCGCAGGGCTCTGTCTGAGGGTTGTCCTCGTCCCCGTCCTCTGAGTCAGTTAGTTCCACTGCTGTTCCTTTTTTTGTGGCCAGATTGTGTAGCATTGCACATGTAGCGATTATCTTGCAACATTTGATGGGGCTGTACAGACGTGCACCTCCTGTTTTGTGGAGGCAACGAAATCTGCTTTTAAGCAATCCAAAAGTGCGCTCCACCACATTGCGTGTGCTCCTATGTGCCACATTGTATCTCCTCTCCCTTGGGGTGGTTGGGTTGAGATATGGTGTGAGTAGATAAGGCCGGAGGGCATATGCGCTGTCACCTATGTACAGAATAAAGGGCCATTGATTTGTGTGATCAACAGCTTGGGCCACATTGACTTACCTAGTAAGTATCCTTCTCCAAATTCACCAGCAAGCAGACGTGTATGGATGCCACTGTTCCGGAAGTTGTACGAGTCGATGCTACCCCCGGGAAATTTGGCCACGATGTCAGTTATAATGTACTTGGCATTACATATCACCTGCACATTGATGGAGTGGGTGGATTTGCGGTTTCTGTAGATATATTCACTTGCTGCAGGTGGGCAGATGGGTATATGTGTCCCATCGATGCAGCCAATTACGTGTGGGAACTGCGCAAGTTGGTAGTACTCCAGCTTGGTCCTCTGCAGCTCCGCCTGTGTACTGGGGAAGGCGATGTAATGTTCCATTCTGTCCATCATGGCATCCAGGAAGGTTTTGAAGAAACGGGATAGACAGCTCTGTGACACACCACCCACTGCCGCTATCACACCCTGGAAACTTCCTGATGCAAGGAGGTGCAGGCAACAGAGTACCTGGACATGGGTTGGGATTGCGTGGGCCCTTGGTGTCTGATGCTCCAGATAGGGTTTAAGGTCCCGTATGAGGTCAAGGATGGTATCTGGGTGCAGTCTGTACCTTTCATGGATTTCAGGTTCAGTCAATTGGAACAATGTGATGCGTAGTCTGTACACCCGCTCTTCCCGTCTCTAGATCCTCACTCCTGCTGCTCTCAAGCGTAGCCACCTTTCTATGAGGTAGAGGGCAGCCATTGTGTTCACACTGTTGCATTTTGTGGCTGTTTTTATGCACTGCACCTGATTACCACCTGCTCTTGAAAAGTGGTAAATACCGAATCGTTATTACCGATTTTGGTCAAATTGGGTAATACCGAGGTTTGCTACATCGCATTTTTGGGGTTTTTACCGATTCGTTATTTCAGATTCGGTATTCATGGTTTCGGTATTCTCCGATCAGTAAATAAGGAATCGGTAATTATTTTCCGATTCATTATTATCGATGCCATTCGGTATTACGTACATCTCAAATGGCTAAATACCGGTCGGTAACGCCGAAAACGACCCGTTTTCGGTTTTACCGAACGGTATTTGGCCACCTACATATGGCCCTTGGCCTAGAGTTCAGTTCTTGTGTGAGACCATTTGCTGACTGAGTGTGTACAACAAATGCTTTGCACTGTCCTCTGATACTGCCTTAGTGCTCGACCAAGCTACCACTTTAGAGAGTAAGGGTATATCTAATGTTAGCCTCTGCTAAACCTTTGGGGACTCTATACACACTGGACCTTACTTTGGTCCATTGTTGAACTGTCTCTGCATCAGCATCGAAGGGCGATACATTGGTTCTGATCAGCCCAGTGGTAACAATGTGTCGGTTTTGTAGACAACTGCTGGAAAACCCACTTCAAAGGCCCAGAACTTGGAGAGGATAACTCAGGCAAGCGTAGTGTCATGTAGTCCCTATAAACTTATGTAGGACAACATCGACTGTGGAATTGGTATCCAGACTGATTCCAGACACCCCCACCGGATATTTTCACCTGTATACTAGCTAGCTCACAGTGCCACTAGAAAACCCTCTTACCAAGGAGAGAATAGTTCTTAGCAACTATCAAAAATGACAACTCTGTTCCATCATGGATCGTGGAAACAGTACAGTACTTTTCGCTCAGTTACTCATGCTCACTTTATCTCAGAGAGATACACAGAATAAAAGAGTGAGGACGTTTTCAATAAGCATCTATTAAACCAGCATCATTCTAGTGTAAAATAAGTGTGCTGAATCAACCATTAGAAAGAAACAGATTTATATGATTGGAAGAACCAACAGAGTAATGGTACATCCTTACCATCGTGCTAAAATAATGAATACAGGCAATTATATAAAATACATGACAGTAATAAATGCGTACTCCTACTATGAGACTCTCACTAGATGTACCTAAGTGTACCTAGCATGTATGTAGGTGTAGAGCCAAGAATCCCTCTAGGATAAAGTCAACACCATTACCTGAAGTGAGAGACTATGGGACCCCGTCTTGATCTCAAGATGGACACCCGGCGAAGGATGTCAGACCATTGCGAGCTGGAGGGTTTGCGTGCAGGAACCTTAGCGTCTCACGTCAGTGTGTCACCATGGAAGTCCTTTTTCTCCTCTCCCTGCCTCAGCAAAGATATGGTGTTTGTATAGCCAAAGTGGTACCCTCAGGTGATCTACCTTACTGTGTCACGTAGGATGACTGAAGGAATGACCCATATACATAGTTATTATGCAGGAGATGGTAGTCCTGCTGAGTTTCCAAAAATCCTCATGCATACTGGATGAGGGTAGTTTTTAGGGAAACCTCCTGTCCTGTTAGCATTACCTTAACTAGGTGAAAGATCAGTCTCTAGAACCGTTATGTAGTGCAATGACAGGGGAAATATAGGTGATAGGTTAGGTTGCCTCCTGAAACTATATTTGGGTACCTATATGGAACATAACAGTAGGACTCACAGAAGGCCGTGTCCAGATAGCAGGAAGTATTTTGTGCCCCTGAGACTTCAGAAAACAGAATCTAGCTCGCCTTCAGCAGAGTCAGGGAGCAGCAGGCAGCAAGGCAACAAGCAAAAAAGCTTGATTCATTGAAGCAGCACAGCAGTCCTTCAGACAGAGATACAGTTCAATATCTAAAAGTGTCTAATTTTAGGGGGTCGAGGCCAAGTACTTATACCCATGTTGGAGTGGGTAAATAAGATGTATATCAATACCATGATATGTGTAGGCCTGACAACGGCAATACCAATAAATGCGATGTCAAAGTATGTCATAACCTGTGCCCACATGTCAATGCCCATGAATGCAATGTCGATGTATGCCATAATCTATGCCTGCACAACAGCGATGATACTGGCGGTAGCAGTGTCAATGTATGCCATAATCTAAGCACAAATTACAATGTTGTTACCATTAAAAGCAATATCGATGCACGTCATAATTTAGGAATGCATAACTATGTCAATATCATTAAAGACAATATAAATGTACGCTCATGACAACTGTACACACAAAGTTGAGAATTTCAAGAAAAATAATACCAGTGGCAAATTATTTTCAGGAGTTCCATTGTACTCCCATCATTGCTGTCAGATTTACCCAAGGTGAGCTCCCATAAACCTGAATCAGAGATACGGGGTCAGGCAGGTCCTACAAACCACACCCATGGCCATTGAATACCAGGTCACAGGTGGGGACTCTCATAGCCCAAAGACAAACATGTGCCCAGGGAAAACCTTAATAAATCCCACAGATAGATGCACCAAAAAACAGGTCAGTTGCAAATTGCCCCAATAAGCCACATTCGGTCATAGGCTCATGTTTCCTAAAAATACCTCAAAGCTATATACCACATGTAGATAGAAATACTCATCCAATCAGGACACAACATGCACACCACGCGTAGTGATCATGCGCTCTTCATGCCGGACATCTAGACACATACACACTGGCTGTCTCCGAGGTCGAGAACCATCTGTGTGCTTATCTGATACCTGAGCTTGTAAATTGACGACTGAGATGCTTTGCAGGAATGCAGAAATTGTTTTATTGTTTATTGTTCTATTGTACCTCAAAAAATGTATATAATACTAGCCAAAACTTGCACACCATGAGACTTTCCTCAGATGCATTCTTTTGAGACTCTCCTGGCTCCTGTGTTAATTAAACAACTTGTTCCTGTTTTGCCAAACGCCTCGTGTCTTTTCATTTCTTTAAGGTACATTCATATCCAAGCAACACTCAAAAGTGCCTATGATGTAGGGGGTCACTTTAAGCAGCTCTCTGAAGTGCACAAGGATCCATTTCAACCCAGTCCTGTCTGCCAATCTATCTGTGTGGGGAAATCAGGGCTTTGTGTGAAGACAGGACACTACCTATTGAAGTTTAAGTGTTTGGCCCTTCTATTTGTCCCTGCCTAGGAAGTTCCATCAGAAATCAGATGAATGCAGATGAGTGCTCAGAATGCAGATGAGCCTCACCTTCCTGCGTTTGTGGATTTCTAGAGGGAATGCACAATTTGTAGCTGTCACCCAACCCAGACATGTGTTGGAGACAGGCTGTAAGTCAAAAAGAGCAGTAAGTACAGAGAAAGGTCCACTTTCTAATAGTGGCTTTTCAAAAACGGTAATGTTCAAACGAACTTCACTAGTGAGGAGGATTTATCATTGCCATTCCAAAGATACGAAACATGAAAAAGCTACTTCTCTCTGATCTGGAATTACAGCTTAAAAGTGTATTAAGGAATTCTTAATGCTGCCCCGGAGAGGGTAGGCCTAACAATAGTGAAAAACGAACAAGGCTGTTTGTCACCACCAGGACATGAAAAACATACAAGTACAGATCCTCTGTACTTGTAGGACCTGGCCTCTGTCATCAAGGCCTATGGGATGAGCCTTACCTCGTACGCGGATGACACCCAGCTTGTGTTGGCCATCAACGGGAATGGAGACAAGGTAGCTGAAAACTTCCAAGAGGGCATGCGGGCGATCGGTGAGTGGATGGCCTCTAACTGCCTAAAGTTAAATGCTGAAAAAATGGAGGTCGTCATATTTGGACATCTCTCCCCCGGATGGTCAAACACCTGGTGGCCCCCTACGCACGGAACACCACCTACAGCAGCCATCACCGTCAGAAATCTGGGGGTGATTTTTGACGATAAATTAAACTTCATGGCCCACTCAAATAAAATAGCAGCAACAGCCCATCACAAACTTAGGCTGATCAAGAAAATCATGCCGTTTCTACCAACCTCAGCAGGTAAGATGCTGGTAAGCGCCCTCGTGCTGTCATCTCTTGACTATTGTAACGGCTTATTCATCAACGCCCAAGCAAGAGTGACCAACAAAATGCAGACCATCCAGAATGCTGCAGCCCGCCTCTTGTCTGGAATCCCAAAGTTCTCACCAATCTCTGAGACTATAAGAGACCTGCATTGGCTCAAGATTCGAAACAGGATCAAGTTTAAAGCGCTGTGCATACTCTATAAAGCACTGCACAACTGTGGTCCACATTTCCTGAAACCCCATCTCAGATACCAGTCCTCCATAAGATCGCTCTGATCTAACAACCTTAAAATCCTTCAAATACCACGAACAAAAACAGTTAACTGGGGCGATAGACGCTTCCTTGTGGCAGCTCCCAGGTTATGGAACTCCCTGCCAGCTTCCATCAAAGACAGCCCATCCCTGATGCATTTCCGCAGAAAGATAAAGACCTGGCTGTTTGATCAAGAATAGTTACCGGCCTAACCTCGGGAACACATTCAAAGTTTCTAGTGCCGAGACGCCTACGGGCAATTGTACGCGCTGTATAAATCTAAAAAATAAATAAATAAATAAATAAATCCTACCTTTTACTTACATGGCACACGGCCCTTAGGATTACTTAGGGCCTACTTTAGAGGCGACATATGTAATAAAAGGGGAGTTTAAGGCCTGTTAAGTAGTATTAAATGCTAAGTCGAAGTGGCAGTAAACTGTACACATGGGCACTGGCACTGTGGTGGCAGGCCTGACAAAGGTTTGAAAGGCTACTTCTGTGGGTGGGAAATTCAGTGCTGCAGCCCACTAAGAGCATTTGAAGTACAGGCCCTCAATATAGGGTATACCACTTTACTAGGGACTTACCAGTACAACAGATGTGCCAATCAGGTATACACCAGTGTTATCATGTTTAGGGGAGAAGCACATGCCCCTTAGCACTGGTTAGCAGTGGTAAAGTATTGTCCCGTTTGGACTACAGCAATGCCCTGTATCTTGGGGCCCCTAATAAGGTGATGGGAAAGCTCCAGGTTGTGCAAAACGCTGCTGCCCGACTTCTTACGGGCACGAACAGCCGCTGCTCAGCCAAACCAGCCCACAAGTCACTTCACTGGCTGCCCATTCAAGAAAGGGTGCATTTTAAGGCCCTTTGTACCACTCATAAAATCTTGCATGGGAAAGCACCTCCCATTCTAAAGGACCTTGTCGTTCCCCATAAAACCAATAGAACCCTTCGCTCCACACATCTGCATCTGACGTCTATACCCAGGATCAAGAGGGTTCGATCCAGAGGTCGTCTCTTTTCATATAACGCCTCCAAATTGTGGAACGCACTACCATTCCACATCCGGGCCTAGTCTAAGTTGCTTTCATTTCGCAAACTGCTTAAGACATGGCTGTTTCCTTAACTATCCTCTTTCATCCTCTTCTGCTCTATCATTAGCACTGGGACGCTCACGGGTAGCCATGTGCTCTACAAATCTGTAAAATACAAAATACAAATAAAGTGCTCAGAGTCTTAAGAACAATACAAGGAATCAGCAAAACGTAGAGGTAAAAAGGCAAGAAGGCCAGTGGAAGACCACCCCAAGGAGCCAGGTCTAACTTCTCTCATAAAGATGCCACTCAGTGTTTTGCTAAGATATATATTACTAGGCAGCAAGCATCTTCAATTCAGGGTTTTAATTTATTGTTATGGCCTTTTGCATGAGAAACAGTACATGTCAATTCCTCTGAAGTGCTCTCCTTGTTCACAGAGCCTGATATATAATGACGTTTTTATATCCCTATAAAAGTGTGATATTTATTTTCATATTACTGGAATGTCCTGACATTGAAACATCCTTTTTTGTTTCTAGGAGAATGGTGCCACTAGTTACAGACAACTTTAATGCAGTGCTGGCAGCAAGCGATTTCAGAGCCCACTTTCCACAGCCAGGACTGTTCAAGCATCTGCTTCCTGTCAGGATTTATGAGAAAATCTCAGCATGGTGGTTGCACACTCTTTGTTTGCCTTGGATTCATAGCAGACACACTACTATGACCTTACTGCACTCTTCCATCACTAAGAAACATTGAGGCGAGCGCTAATATTTTTCCCGCGCTGTTGACAGCATAATGCACAACCAAAAGAGCGCGGCAATGGAGAGGAGATACGTTAAGAAAATAACAGAAACAAATTGGGAAGGCATCTGAATTGTGAAAGCAAGAGTTATAATAAAAGAAACAAAACGGGTGTTGCAAGAACAGATAAGAAAGTGAAAGGGGGCAAATGATCCGACAAGAAAAATTAAAAACAAATACAGAAAACTAAACAAAGGATTAAAATAGATGTCAGAAGAAAGGCAAGGACATAATAAAAAAAATGCAAACAACAACAAAGAAACAGACGTTTCTGCGGAGAGCCATATATTACACGGAGTACAATAGTCCTAAAAGTGTGTGTAAAAGACATATATTCGGAATTGGGGTTACCGCTTGTAATAAGATGAACATGCATGGTTAACAGATCAATCATAATAGGCCATTCTCGGCAGAATATGATGTCAGACAAAATCACAATTTTAGCTCCTGATTCTACCAATGAGTCCGAAGAAATATTATCTGCCTTGATGTTAATGTTAGGATCACTGTACTCAACTCCACCGTAATCGGAATCATTGGAGGTATTATGTCAGAAAGAAACTAGAGGAGAGATTCTCAAACATTTTGCACTGGGTTAGGGTCACAAAAGTGATGCCAACCAGCACAAAATGTTTTTTTCCAAATTCAGTTTCCAATGCAAAACTTGCTTTGAACTCGAAGGTACCCAAAAAGTAACACAACTGGTTTTCGTAACTTTAACACCAAGTGGAGTTACATGAGTGTTAAATGGACATTCCCATGCAACCACCCCTGCTTTTTGAAGCAAAACCCTAGTAGACAAAAGGAAAGGAGGTGGTAAAAGGAGAAATGTTTCATGCTGCACTGTGCAGCACACATACAAAGTATGAAAAGTTGACAAGTTTGTCTTAGCATTGTATTTTGGACTGTAAGTCTACCCTTGCACCACAAAACCGTAGGTAGATTCAGGCAAGCACCCAAGCACTATGGTGCTAAGATGTATGCCTGTCGCAAGACAGCTAACATTTGCGCTGGGGCTAAGGAGAGGGGAGGAGCGAGCCATATCTCGGTGGATATGGCGCTCTCGTGCTCCCTTCCAGTCGCACAAAGCAGAGCAACATTTTTGGATGCTGTGCTGCATTCCATGATTCTTTTCAGAATCTAGGCCTTGGTTTTCATCATGCTTTTCATCCCTCATGGTATTGATTGAGCTTCACTTGTATCTTCATATCCTTGCCGAGAAGTCGCCCTCCCACAGTTCGTTTATTCAGTTTGAAAAGCTGGATACCTCTTGAAAGTGACTAGGAGTATTGTATCACTTTTGTGATAAGATTGTTTGTATTGAATTTTGAGGCTCTGCTTTACAGTTAGACAACCTCTTACTGGCGATTACTCTATTGAAGGAAGACCAACAAAAGTTGTTGGACTGTAATTCTTTGTAGACTCTCTAGACATCTCACACAGCTTTGCTGTGAGAATGATTTTGGTAGCCAATAGAGTTTTTTGCAAATTCTCATCAAAAGACCTGATCACAGGCTGGTCATGAATTAACTGTTCTGTAGAGGTTTCAAACTTCTACACTGAAGTAAGAGTGCATACAAATACAACTTAATAGTAAATATTTCCACAATCTTGCTAGTTTCTAGTAAAAAATGTATGCCTGTAAACAACCATGATGATCTTTTCAACAAATTGTTCCTTCAACCTTTGATATACTGTTGAAATGTACTCAGGACATTGTCACTAGAGTCCCTCTGAATATTTGGTAGGTGCTTAAATGGATCTCTTTTCAGAGCTTTGTTGATGAATTATTAGAGTTATTTTTGTTTTCACCTCTGAAGTGAAGGCCATACATGTGTATAATCGCAGCGAGAGAAAAAGAGGTAAACTGTAATCCCCATAGCATTCAGAGCCGGACTGGGAACCAAAACCGGCCCTGGCAAAGTGCTTGGCCGGCCCCACAGGGGGGGGGGGGGGGGGGGGGGGGGTTGGAGGTGCAAGCGCACCCTTTGCCAGGGCCGGTTTTCGCCCGATTTTGTTAAAGGGCCGTTTTTGCTCCAAAAACGGCCCTGTAACAACAAAAACGGCCCGGGGCCCAAGACCGGCCCCCACCGATGCGGCCCACCGGGGGATTGGCCGGTGCTCGCAACGTCAGTCCGGGCCTGATAGCATTGGTGAATCTCAAGCATTTACAAGAAAATGAGGAGATGGATTTGCATTACCCTGCATTTTAGGAACAGGCATGCTGAAACTTAATATGGGCTACACTAGTGTGTTAAAAGTGTGTAAATGTGTTTTAGACCCACACAGAAATGAACAGTGTAAGAAAGTCATACGTTTTGCCCTGATCACCCCCATTTTGTTGACTGATTCTGGGGGTTACTGACTCTGATTTTGCCCTGGGCTCTGCTAACCAGACTCAGGGCCAGTGCTCTGTTTAAAAGGTATAAGGTAATTAGGTATAATTGCAATTGGCATGACAACCTACCTGTAAGCCCCTAATATATGGTAGGGCATATAGGTTTACAGACCCAGTAAAATTAATGTACTCAAGTGTGCACTGCTGTGCTGCCTGATGTCGTTTTATATTGCATTTTATTTTTTACACATACGTCACCCCTAAGGTCTCCCCTAGGAGTCCCAGGGGTATGATACCTTGTAACTACAAGCAGGGACATTATAGGGACCAATACTGATGCAATGCTACGGATGGCAACAGAGTTCCACCCCTCCGTGTAGACACTGTGACCCGTGATCCCCCCCCACACCCCCCCCCCCACTATCAATGGCGGCATGCAGCTAGTTGGCGTTTCGGCAAATGCAGCATGAATGCAGCGTGGCACCTCTGCTGAAGTCTTGAAGGGGGCTCGAGTGGATTCAGACGTGCGGGCTGCCTCTGTTTGAATTCACGGTGGTGGCGGCCCCAGGGCGGCTGCGGTCCAATTTCTGATGGACTCCTGTTCTTTCACTCCGCTTCAAGTTCCCCGGTGAAACTCGTCCTCCGACTCTTTTCTTGAAAAGAAAATAGACACTGAGAGCAGATTACCTGACAACGCTGAAACACATTTTGTGTATGTGTTTATTTCGATACAACGGTAAAACAAAAGTCTATTTAAACTTGGAGCTTGGTGTCTGGAGCTTAGATAACTCAGCAACCAACAACTGCGGCAGGCTTTAAATGCATTAAAAGTAACTTCTAAAAATGTGCGGGGAATATTTAAAGCGGCTCAGCTTGGACTTATTGCAATACGTTGGAAGTTTATTTCCAGCATTTTGTTTCAAAGACTAACTTGCGGCTGCGGTTTTCGGTGGAGGTGCAGGGCTGGTGATGAGGGGGAGCAGCTGAGGACTTTGCCTGGCGGTGCAGCACGTTTGGGTCGGGAGTACGCGACCGCTCAGTCTCAGCCTCGGCCAGTCTGGAGGAAAAGAAGGGCTCATCTCAAGTAAAAACGGATTTTGGCGAGAATACCCGGCTGGCAAAAGGAGGTAGGGAGGCAAGGAGGGCTTGACTTTGGGTGTTATCTGCAAATTTAGAAACATATCCACAAAGAGCATATTAAGCAGACTTAAGTAAAATTGAAGGTGATTGGCGAAGATAAGGATACGTGGCAAAGAACAACAAGACCTTTTTTTACAGGTTGTGCAACAAGGAGTAAGGGTAAGAAAAGATGGGTGAACCTCAGAAAGACGGAAGTATCATTGGTAAACCCAGCAAAGCTGAAGTGGCGGCCCGTCTTAAAGTAAAAACACGTCAAGCCTTGGCGAAGAAAGCTGCACATCAGGCTGCTAAGGATAAGGATAAGAACAGTGAGGATAACTCCACTTCCCCGGGTTTGGACACCACCTCGGAGAGTTCGGAGGATGAGCTCCCTCTCACCTCTACTTCCTTACAATGTGAGGGACAGGTTGAAGTTACAGAATCAGGGGTCGAACAGGCGAAGGATCCATCAGAAGTGTTGGATGCCCTGGCGGTTTCAACAAGTCCGGTTCAAGATGGCCTGAAGAAAGCTGCAAAAGGTACAAAAGAAAAGAAAGACTTTTCTTTGTTCATAAAGAAAACTTCCCCAAAATCCCTAAACTCGCAACCCTCCTCCCTGACTTCGGGTATAGTCTCCAAGCTGTCTAATGTTTCATTTCCAGACGTAGGACAGGTTTCAACAGCATTAATATCTTCCAGAGACTCAGGATTGATGCAACAATTTCCCAAAATGAACTGTCCGTGGGTTCAGCAGCAGCAGATGGACCAGATTCAAGCACTGTCTCAAATACAAGTTTCGGTAATACCTCTCATATCTTTAGCCTCCATGAATAATGAAGCAGAAAATGGAATATATAATCTGGATTCACCTTCAGTGCAAGATATAGCAGATAAAAGCAGGGAGGCGATGACGGAGACTTCAGTGAATCTGGTGGCACTACAACTAGTGGTATTACATCCCCCTATAGCTTCAATAACTTCAGATAAGACATCAAGAAGAGTACCAAAAACATGGCGGCCGCTGGTTAGGGCGGGGCGCGCGTCTCTAACGGACCTCTCCTAGTCCCTGCAGATACGGAGGAAATGTGTACCGTTGCCGGCTGTTCATCATAGTTGGAGGTCCCTGGAGGTGAGGACTCGCTGCCGTCTCATTTTCAGCCCCTTCCCGGGCTCGTTGACGTGTGGTGTGACGGACGGGGACTCGGCTTGACTCGGCTTGTCCAGACCCAGCGCGGGGCGGCCGATGTGTGTCAGTTTGATTCCGCCCCCGCCTCTCTCCTACGGTGGTCGGAAGCAGCCATGGAGCTTCAGTGGAGCCGCAGGGTGGCAGCTCGTGGACTGCTCAGGGGTAGTGCTCAGCGGAAAAGCATGGAAGGACAGGCGGGGAAACCACTGCTACTCGGGAGGCTGCTCCCGGTCGAACCTGAATCCGACCCTGACTAGAACTCTGATTCGGATTCCTTTCTGGAGCGTGAAGGTGCATGGCCAGTCAAACCAGGGTGCGTTACAACGGCGGCCAGGAGAAACAAAGCGCCTGAGAACAGTGAGAACGCACAGGTTGCTCGAAGGGAGGTGAGTGCCCAAAAGCTAGCGTTGAGACCAGAAAAACTCAGGGAAACCGAGGCGGGAAGGGCAGGAGACGGGGGAAGGGCTCTGGGTATAGTACCTTGCCTGACAAGCACGGAGGAGACAGGAAGACACCACAAAATAGCGTGTCCATGGGAGAGTGCAAAGGGGGGAAAGGAGTACCCAGGAGACAGGTTACGGTGGAAGGAGAGTCTCAATCAGCCATCCCAGGGACTTCTCAAGGGGTCACGGCAGGAGGGAGGACTGCTCACCCTAAATCTAACACAAGTTTTAATACTCAGACGGTGGGAAAAGGAAAATCTAAGGGGCCGCAAAAGAGTGCATCCCGAGTTACACCATCACTAAGATCTTACTTCAAGGTGTTACCCCAAGTGCTTGACATCGTGCAAAGCTTAGAGGGGGGAAGAGGCACCCAGAACAAGAGTATGAGTACCCCCAACGCCTCCAATGCCATTATCTCCCTAGGGCTCGTGTCTCCTGGTCCCGTGGGTACAACGGAGGTAACCAAGGCTGTGCCAGCAGGAGTCCTCGGGGGGTCCGAGCCGGCTTTGGTAGAGGCTGAAGGAGAGGCTGAAGGAGAGAGCGGTGAGAACGGTGATCCAATACTTGGGAGCAGCAGGGGGGGTGGTCCCCTCGAAACACTGCTGTCTGCAATGAGGAATGAGATCAAATGTGGGTTTGCCGAATCTAAGCAAAACCAAAACGAGATCAGGGCCGTGTGTGAGACCCTCGAAAAGCAAGTGGATGGTCTCTTCGAGAGAAGTGAGAGCCTGGAAGGTGCAGTGGGGGAGTCAAAAGCTAAGCTGGAGTCCGCAGAGGTCAAGATCCAGTCTCTATGGAGAGAAGGAGATGCAACTAAGGACAGGGTCGAATCCTTGGAAAATTACTCTAGAAGAAATAACCTCAGACTTTTGAAGATCCCGAAAGGAAAGGAGGGGAGTGAAATCAAGGAGTATGTAGTCTCCCTATTAAAGAACGCCCTCAACTTGGATGAGACAGCTGCGGAGTTATAGAGAGATATCCAGAGGATTCGCCGTGACCCCTTTCGCTTAAACCCCGGGAGAGTGAAGCCCAGGAAAATCCTGGTGAACTTCCTGACTCACTCCATCAAAGAGAAAATCCTGAATCTTGCTCTCAAGTCCAACTCATTGAAGGCCCCGGATTTCTCCTTTGAAGTCTGATCTGACCTGTCCAAAACTACGCTAGACAGACAGTGGGAGCTCAGTCAGAAAATGGATAAGTTCAGGGCCCGAGGGGGCAACAGTGCAGATGAGGTTCCTTGCATTTCTGAGGGTAATGTTCAATAATAAAATGCATATGATTCGCTCGCCCCTAGAGGCTGACGAGCTCCTAATAACCATTAGTAACTATGCACAGGGGGGCATCTAGATCACTTCCACGCTAGCCCAAATTTCACTTTGCTATTTCACTATCTTACCTGCTCACCATTCCTGACCCGAACCAGTGTTGGAATGCAGGAAAGTAAGGTACAAATAAACTCAGTATTAATCAATAAATAATTGACAAGTATACGGGAATAATGATTTGGAAAACAGAACACAGTAAACAGAAAGTCTGGGAAAAAAATATATATACATAAAACAAAAGGAAGAAAAGGGAATGGGGAAAGGGGGAACAAGGAAGGAAAAAAAGTAAAGTATAAAGGTATTTAAAAAAAAAAAAAGGGAACACACTATCTAATGTATACACTTTTTGAGTTTTTCTTTTGACAAAAATACGGGGACTCCTTGTTTATGTCTATGCCTTCCTGGGCAAATATCCAGCCCTCAAACGGTATGGCTTTTTGCCGGTCCTAATCGTTTTTAGAGTAGACAGGGCTAGGTAGGGTCACTTTAGAGACGCAAATCTGGCAATTCATCTGGCCAGAATAAGTATGGGTGGGTTTTCCAGGGTGGGGGGGGGGCTGTGGGGGGATAAATCATTAAAAAGTTCTCGTAAGCCGGTCCTCGTCTTTTTTGTACACATCAGAATCCACTTTCACTGCCGCAAGAGTAGCATTAGCCAGGTCAAGAGCGGTCATTCTTGGCTCCCTAGCGATGGTGGCCCGATAGGCTCGATGGGCGGAAGGGGTAGGAAAAGCAAATGAGTGGGTTAAAGTTTCTATCCTGGAATGTCAAGGGCCTGCGTGTGAGGGGTAGGAGGCATAACATTTTACAATATCTGAGAGACTCCCCCGCGCAGGTCATTTTCATCCAGGAGACGCATCTATTAAAACAAGAGGTCAATGAAATGCTGAAAAACCTGAAATGGGTGGATACATTTCTTTGCACGGACCACAATGCCAACATTCGTGGAATCCTTGTCGTCTTCAAGAAACAGGCCAAGGCTCAGGTCATAGAGTATAAGAAGGACCCTAGTGGAAGATGGCTACTAACTAATGTCTTGTTAGATGGGTGGGCTTTCACCCTGGTGGGTTATTACGGCCCTAATAACGATGACCCCTCCTATCTTAATAATAACTTCCCAGGACCCTGTTATATGGATGGGAGACTTTAACTTAGTCCTAAACCCTAAATTTGACTCACGTCAAATCCAGGTCAACCCTTATAGCATGCATGACAAACCTGGGGTTAGCGGACCTATGGAGGGAGAGAGCGGTCATCACCTTGGGGGTGTCTTTTCACAACCTCAAATACAAACATAAATCCAGAATTGATTAGGCTCCCTTTAGCTACATCCTTAAGGATGCTCTGAAGGAGTTGGTCTACCTCCCCTCCCATCTGTCCGACCACTCGGCTATTCTCTTCTCCCTAACTCTGGATCAGCAGATTATATACACCTCCTGGTCTTTCGACCGGACGATTCTGCTCGAGGAAGAAGAGACGGATTTCCTTATAGTAGAGTCTACTTCATTTCTAGAATGTATTTTAAACTCGGCCTCCTAGGTGACTGTATGGAAGGCATTTAAGGCCTACTTAAGAGGATGTATCATCAACCGAGCCTCATATAGAAGGAAGCAATACAGAGAAGCGATATCAAGCATAGAGCGGGAATTGGCACTCCTAGAACTGAAGCTAGGCTCTGGCACTATACCTTTAGTAGACCAAGAGAGACGGGTGGAGCTAAAAGCAAATCTGGATAATATACTCCAAGAAAGGGTGGCAAAGAGGTGGGAGGCTAGCAAGCTCTCACACTTTGAGTACGGAGAGGCCGCAGGCAAGGTGTTAGCCTGGAAAATTAAATCAGATCAGGCCAAAAAGTATATCAGGGAAGTGAGAGTGGAGGGGGAAGGTACAGCTAGGACCTCAAACATCGACATAGGAAGGGCCTTTCAGGAGTTTTTCCAGAGTATATATAAAGAGGAGACTATGGATGACCCAATGGCTAGGGAAGTGTGGTTAGAGAAGGCTGGTCCTAAGTTTAGTAAAGAAGAATCTGCCAAAGATTCACTCGACAATAAGAGATGTCTTTATCCTGGTCTTTTTATTTCCAGGTGAGCAATTGTATATATTTAGTTATACGAAATCGAGCATCAAATCGATAGTCACGCACTTTCGCGTATTGTCCAGTTGAGAAGGCAACTTGCCTTGCTCACCTGGAAATAAAAAGACCAGGTTAAAGACCTCTCTTATTGTCGATTGAATCTTTGGCAGATTCTTCTTTACTAAACTTACACAAACTTGGAAGATCAGCTACAGGCACCAATTTCCTCAAAGGGGTTTCTTTGCTTGATGAAACATTAAGTCCTGAAGATGGCCTTACATAACTAACGAGAAAAGACCGAAACGTCGACCAAAGTCATCAACTCGCCAGTTTTTATGTACTGAAGAACACCTTTATACATATGTTGTGTTTGGCTTTCTTCGTTTAAAATTGTTTTTGGAGCTGATGAATTGTTATGAATTGTTAAGTGAATCTTTAAATACACTGCTTTTCATGACTTTTATTTAAAGTTTTGTTCTATCATTTGTCCCCATGATTTGTTCTTTGTGATTTATCCAAATATAATTGATTTTTAACATAACTTCCTTTGGCTGTGTGATTTTTCTCTTCTCTTTTCCTGTGTTGAATTATCTAAGAGATTATGCATACTCTTTCTCAAGAAATAATGCAATTAATTTCCAAGTAATCCTGTGAATACATTTGGCTTAATTATTCTATGAGCCTTTGATTCAAAATCCTTGGAACAGAGCGATCGTATGAATAAGGAAATAACAGAGGCAGAAGTCATCAACGCTATCAGACAACTGAAGCGGGGGAAGGCCGCCGGGCCAGATGGTATCCCTTGTGAGCTATACCGCGCTCTGGGCTCAGCCATTGTCCCATTTTTGACTGTCCTGTTCAATGACATTTTATGGAACGGAGCGGTGCCACCCGAGTTGTGGGGTGAGGCAAACATCGCACTGATCCTAAAACCAGGCAAGGACCCAGCTGGGCCCCACCTACCTGTCAAAAAGGTTGGGAAGATATGTGCCCTCCCGCTCACTCAGATCCTCTAACCTTAATTTGCTGGCTATTCTCAAATTTAGACTAGCTACGAAAGGAGGTAAAACCCTTGGAGTGCTGGGCGCTAAGGCCTGGAACAAACTACCTCTGCAACTACGTCAGATCCCGACAGAGAATCTTTTTAGAAAGGCTCTAAAAACATGGATTTTTAAACTTACTGACTCAGCATGTCTGGCCCTCATCTAAACTATCTCCCCAGGATCGCCATTCTGTTACACCGGCATATGACTAGTTCCCTGGCCATACTCCTTTCAGACACATCGGTCAGCGCCAAGATGCTCCGTGGAGTGTAAGTTGCGCTTTACAAAAATAAAATTACATTACATTACTGTGGGTCCTATCGTCCGATTTCGCTCCTAAACAATGATTATGAGATCTTTGCCGCTATTTTGTCGGCACAGCTTTGGAGTGGGATCGGCACGATTATCCATCAAGATCAGAAGGGATTTATATGGGGGCACCAGTTAGCAGACCTCACCCACGACCTGGTTGGTGCGATTGATATCGCCTCAACCTTTGCCCTTCCTTTGGCCATTATGACCCTCGATGCTACTAAAGCATTTGATAGGGTCAACTGGCCCTATCTGGCCGCGGTAATGAGGAAGTTTCAACTCGGGCAAAGATCTGTCGAGCCATCAACCTTCTATATAGAGATCCCAGGGCTAGTCTTCTGGTCAACGGTACCCGCACTGAGCCCTTTCAAATCATGAGGGGAACTAGGCAGGGCTGTCCGCTCTCCCCCCTCTTATTCAACATTTATATCGAACCCTTCGTCCAAATCTTGAGAGACGAGTGCTGCATCCCGTCTTTTGAATTCTGTGGTTGGGCGAAGAAGGTTGGACTCTACGCCGATGACATTCTCATCTATACCACAGACCCGGCTCAGGCTTTCCCTTTGGTTGTAGAGAGGGCGGAGGAATTTGGGCAGGTCTCCGGGTATGAAATGAATGCGGGGAAAACGGAGCTCATGACTTGGAACATTGACAACATACATCTTCCAGTGACCTCCTCAATTCGCTACCTGGGAGTTAAAATCACCCATGACATCGGTAACCTAGCTCAGACCAATTTAGACCAGGTCTTTCGTGAGTCTAAGGCACTATTGAAAGCTTGGTCCTTCCTCCCCTTAACTGTGTTTGGGAAAACAAACCTGGTGAAAATGTCTATCCTCCCCAAATTTATGTTTATTTTCAACTCCATCCCACTAGCGTTTGACCCCAAACATCTCCATGAATGTCAGCAGGAAATAAATTCATTTATTTTGAGCTATAAAACAGTAAGGCTGGCATGGAAAAAATTAAGGAGGAGGAGGGAAAAGGGAGGGCTTGCATTGCCAGACCTAGAGTACTACGACTGGGCATTTCAGCTGTCTCACTCCAGGATGTTGCTGAAGACCCCAGCAGACACCACAAACGGGAAAAGGTTTAAGGCCATGTTAATCAAGGCTAACCTTCCACTTGACAGATTTTTATTTACGTTTGGACACCAGAGACCCTTTAAAAAGGTGAGGCTAAAGATCTTACAATCATTGGTGAAAGTTTGGGTTCAAATAAAAGCTAGAGTTGGGTTGGCATATTTTTCCAATCTCGCCCCAATCTGGGACTCTCCGGGGCTCCCTCCCTGTCTAAAAGATAGCCTCACAGTTCCCCTACTAGAGGCAGGGATCCTAAGATGGGGAGAGCTGATGGCAGGAGGTTCTCTGGCAGAATGGGAGGAGCTCTTTGAGAGGGTCGGCTCAGCCCTATCAAGATTCAAATATTTACAACTGGTCAGTTGGTCCCGGGAGCAGTTAAGCAAAAGCGATCAGGTTGGGAGGTGCAGCTTTCTGGAAAAACATCTGGTAGAAAGGCAAACGGGGGGTAAGAAAGTGGCCTTCTGGTACTGGTCCATTATGGAGGAGGCAGATGGCAAATTTAATCTCCTGAGGGAGTTGTGGGGAAGTGACATGGGGGCATAGGGTGAGGACCTATGGTCTAGTTCTCTTAGTCTCCTCTACAAAGCTGTTAAGCCAGCATGGTTAAGGCGTAACCACCTGTTTACTTTGCATCGAGCATATCTTTCCCCCCAAAGGCTATCTAAATTCCAGCCAGGAAAGTGCTGTAACAAGTGCCACCTCTCAGCAGCCTCCGATATTCATATGTTTTGGGACTGCCCCAGTATCATCGCATTTTGGGAAGAAGTTAAGGTTACCTTGGAGTTAATACTGAAAATATCGATATCCCTCAGCTTGCCATTAATTATATTTGGTCTGGATGACAACATAACTGGGCTGGCAAGGACCTTTCTGTTCTACGCAATCCTCCTGGCGAGACGGCAGATATGTAAACATTGGGCTGACTCCAAAGCACCAACCCACACAGGCTGGCTGTCATCTCTCTATGAAACATCAAGGGTGGACACAGCTAGATCTGGCAGTTCTCGGAACCTTGCCTTTTTTATAATCTGTTAGTTAAGTGGAGATGAATAGCTACTCGGGCTTCTGGGTTTTTTAAATTTTTTTTCCACCGGGTCCGATGATTATGCCCCAACACTCCATGGTCCAGATGGGGGTCCCGCCTGACTACGACAACGAACCTGGTCCAACTGGCTGAAATATGCCTAGATGGAGTAAGATCTTCCTGAAAGTACCTCCCGCCAATTCGGTACGTCTGTCCGGGTACAGGATTGGATCATTTTCTGGTCTCTTTCCTAAGGACAAGTAAGGTGGTTGGCTATTTCTTGGAACGAGGGTCGGGCAAATGAGGACAAAAAAAAAAGAAGAGTACCATCAGAGGCCCCATCGGTCTTATTAATTCCATCGAGCTGGACTCCAGGGGGGGAAACACGAGTGTTAATACCAATACCTTGTTTGAAAACTCCAGCCAAAGTTTAGAAACCGAGGGGAGGTACCAGCTAGACATCCTAGATATGCTGAATGTGATCATAGAAGAAATACGGGAATTGAAAAAAGCACAGCAAGTTGTAGATTGCTGCCCTGCATTTGAGATTGGAAAAGTTCGAAGAAACAATGTCTGGGCTGCCGAGTAGACTACAGGAGGCTGAGGGTAGAATTTCTGTATTATAGGACCAAATGGATATGGCTATGGGTGAGGCCAAAGAGGCGGCAAAAAAGAAACATTTTCGTGACAGTAAATTAGAGGAATTCGAGAATCATTCTCGGAGGTCAAACCTTGGGATTATTGGAGTCCCTGAAGGTATAGAAGCTTCCCATCCTCTTCAGTGGGTAAACTCATTTATAACAACAGAAAGTACTGCCAGAGTTTGAGGGCGAGCTCACTATCACAAGGGCTCATCGAGTTCCTGCCCAGCGCTTTCCCAATTCTACCATTCCCAGAACTATCGTGCTGAATTTTGCAGACTTACGGATCAAGGAGAGGATCCTGTCAAAAGACATTCAGCAGAGACAGTTCTCTGTGACAGAGACAAGCGAATGTCGTATATTTTCGGTCATGACTGCCGCTGCTGCACGGAGGAGAAAATATTTTGTTAAAATTCTCCATTTATTTAAAGCTCATGGTGCACAAGCTTCAATTGCTCAGCAGTCGAAGCTGAGAGTTTTGGTTAGAGGGACATTTTTATGTTTTAAGATCTAGAAGAAGCACAATCCCTCTTGAAGGAGATCTCAGCAGGGGCTAGTATCTGAATAAACATATATGGATAGTTTCAACAATAGTAAAAGTTCAGGATTCCCCCCTGCATTATGCAAGCTGGTCAGAATGCTCCTTAGATTGGTCTCATGTTACCGAAGAGGATCTTTAGCCCGGCAGATTTATTATTTGGTAACATGTGCTTTTTTTTCTTTTTCAATATTTGTAGTGCCTGCTAGTAATTTAAACAACTAATAGTAATAACCTTGCGGGGTTAGGGATTAGTGGGGACACTTGGGGTGTGACTTCATGACACCCAGGTTAGAGGGAAGGGGCGAAATGTGGTCTGTGTGGCTGACAGGGGTTTTTCCACATTTTGTAGGGGCGGGCTTTCTTGTTAGGGGTAGGACGGGTGGGACGGGTAAGACAGGGATTATAGCAGTAAAAGAGTAAGAGCAAAAGGTTCAGATAATATTCAATCAGAAGTTTGAGGCTATTTGACAAATAGAAACCTTGATGGAAATTAATAAATGTAAAATCTTATCAGTCAACGCTAATGGTTTTTAAATTAACAAAAATATGGTGCCCTTATAAAATGCCTGATATCTTTTAATCCCCAAGTGGTGTTCTTTCAAGAGACACATTTGAAATCAAACTCTTCTAAAGTATTTTTACGTAGGTTTTTTTCTCATGCATTTTTTGCATTGGCTGGTTTGACCCGGAGAGGAGTTGCCATTTATTTCACCCGAAAAAACTATCTTGGGAATTTCTACAAGTTCAGAGAGATCCACAGGGGAGATGGCTATGGGTAATGGCTAAGTTACAGGGGAAAATTATGAATTTTAAAAATGACTATGGTCCGGTCTCAGATGACACTTCTAGTTTGATTTGAATTAATGAGCTTTTGAGGGGAGTCCCAGGGCAGTTTATAGTAGGAGGGGATTTTAATGTCATACAGGATTTGAAAAAAGATACTTCAAATTAAAATAAGAAACAATTGAAACCGAACACCAAAAGAATTATGGAAGCCTTTAAGCTAGAATACCAATTAGTAGATCCCTGGCGAAACAGTAATCCAGATAAAACAAAGTTTACCTGCTATTCACATCGTTTTAGAACTGCATCTCAAATTGATTTTTTTCTCGTATCAAGATCTCTCCAGATCTCTAAAATAGATAGTGGGTGTAATCCCTTCTCAGACCATAAAGTTGAGTTTGAAATTGTATTTGGTGGGGAAAACAGGGAGCGGCCCAGGTGGCAGCTGGACCGCACTCTGCTCCAAGATCAGGATTGGGTTGAGGGCTTTAGAGAATGGATTTCTGAATATTTTAAGATCAACGAAAATACTGCGGACGCCTCTTCTGTATGGGGCGGATTCAAAGTGGCAGCTCGTGGTCAGATCATCGCCTATATGGCTGCCCAGGCAAATGACAGGAGGATTAGGATTAAAATAGCTAAATTACAATCTGCAGTTGAAAAAGAATACGCCCTTCAGCTTCAGCAGCATCTTAATCGAATTGAACAGGCGAGAGCGGCCCTGATAGACTTTTTTATATTGGAGGAAATCCACAGTTCAAAAATGTATCAGCAAAAGGTGTATGAAGATAGCCTGCTAGCAGGGAAACTTTTGGCAAACACAACAAGAAAAAAACAGGATTCGACAATAGTATTAAAGATACGGGATCCCCAGACTGGCCGGGAAGAGGTTAGAAGCGATAGAATTTCACAGATTTTTTTAGAACATTTCCACCGTATTTATTCCACAGAGTATCTAGTAGGGGAAGAACTGATCCAGGATTATTTTTCTAATATAGAAATTCCTAAACTTTCGGGCAACCGAATCAGTCAAATAGGATCTGATATAAATTCCGCCAAAATATTGACTTCAATTAACCCTTTCCGTGCTCGTGACGGATCCGTTCCGTCACAAGCCTCAGGTGGCCTGTGCTGGTGACGGAATGGTTCCATCGCGGCCCACTCACCGCGCCTGCGTAACACGAATTCCGGGCCTGCGCTGACGTTCTAAAGAGCGGGCGGGCCGTGACGGAACCGTTCCGTCACAAGCACAGCCCACCCTTGGGCCGTGATGGAGCGGTTCCGTCCGCTCGGCCCCGCCTCCCCCTTAGTGCTGCGGCGGAATAGCCACCACAGCTAAGGGGTTAAAGCAACAGCAGGGGCAAAAGCAAGTGGACAGGATGGCTTCCCCATCGAATTGTATAAAACCTTTTTAAATGAATACCTTTGAAAAAACTATTTAATTATATTAAGCAGGGAGGTTCTGTTCCCGCAATTTTTAAAGAAGCAATATTCGTGTAATTTGTTAAAAAAGATAAAAGTCCTTAGGATGTAAATTCCTATAGGCCCATCAGTCTTTTAAATTCGGACTATAAGATTTTAATGAAAGTATGGGCCGAACGTTCGTTATATGCTGCCCAGGAAGTAATCCATAGAGACCAGACAGGTTTTATAGCGGGAAGATCTATGGCAGCTAATACTGAGTTTTTAATACAAGTTTTGGATTATTTTAACATCAACTTAACCACAGCATGTATTATAATGGTAGATGCTGAGAAAGCATTTGACCTGGTTAATTGGACTACCTTGTTTTTTGCCCTTGGTCAATTTGGCTTCCTAGCTCAGGTTATCGATATGTTACGTAATATTTATCAGGGGTCCTCTGCACAGGTTTTAATCAACACAAAATGAGCAGGACCAATAAAAATGAACCTGGGGACTAGACAGGATTGTCCACTTTCACCACTGCTTTTTATAGACCCATTAGTAACTAAAATTATAAACAATGCTGCTATCCAATCCCCTATTCCCTGAATGGCCAAACTGAAACTTTTTGCAGATGACATTATTTTATATCTGATGCCAAATAAAGAAAATGTGGAAAGTGTATTGAGGGAATTTAGAGATTTTGAGCAAATTGGGGGTTATAAAAATAAGCCCAAATAATACGGAAGTCCTTGCCCTCAACACCGATATAAATCTTCTTCCATCTTGTTTGAGGGCTCAGGCTACTAATCAAGATCCAATTAGATAACTCGGGATATTTGTAACTAGTCAGCACCATCATATTGTCTGAATTATATAAGAATGAAAAATAAAATCAAGAGACTCTTGGATCAGTGGCTTTTACTCCCTCTCTCAATAGTGTGCAGGGTTTCACTAATTAAAATGTTGATACTACCGCTACTTAAATTTTTGTTTAGCAATGTCCCTGTCAAAATTAATGTGTCCTTTTTTAAAGAAATGGAGAGGATGCTTAGAAGCTTTGTTTGGGGGAAAAAACATCTAGGGTCAAGCTGCCAGTAGTGCAATTATCTATTGCCCAGGGGGGCCTAGCTTTACTGCAATTAAAAACGTATTATGAGGCTGCTTTTTGGATATAGAGGCGGGACTGATGGGATCCAAATGTATTCGAGATAGCTTCTTCCTTGATAAAATGTTACAAGAAACTGGTTCTCAATCTCAAGTGCTTTTAAAAACCTCCAAACCTCCCCAAAAAACTAGATATAAGACCTTAAGGGAATGTTCTTTTAGACTTCAGTCCTTTTTTAAAAAGACTGGCTCCTCGGGTATGCAATATCTGAGTTTGAGGGGGTGTTCCAGCCCAGGCCTTCAATTTAGAATAAGCCATCTAACAAATTGGGGAAATTGTGGTCTAAGGGAGCAAAGCCATTTTGTTATTCAAAATAGGGTGGTTTCTTGGCAAGAGGTGATGGCGAGGGCTGACAAACCTAGGAGACCTATCTTTTTTGAATACTTGCAAATTGTTCATTTTTTAAGGAATATTAATGGCCTTTTTGACTCTCCAAATGAACTGGTGGTATCCCTTTATGGGGCCAAAATTAATGGCATAGGAAACTGGTTTAGGTTGCTACACCGCCAGGGTCAAATGTCATTGGTAGAAAGTCTGAAAGAAAGACCTTACAGGCGTAAGGTGAGAAGCCTGAGCACTCCTATGTGCTGGACAAATGCAAGTTACACAAGGGTGTTCAAATATTCAAAGTTTTATTGACTTTGTAGTTTTTAGTGGATGTGATTCATCCTTCTGAATCAAAGGTATTCCTTTAGGTAAAGATGACTCAAATTAAACATAGCATGAAAATTCCATGATCAAAAAAGTTCCATACATCGTGATTGTAAATGTAACCACATGAGTCAATATCCCCAATGCATTTCGAGCTAGAAAAGCTCTTCTTCAGGGGGTCAACGTATTCTACGAAAAAGGAGGAGAGTATGAAGTTACTAATCGGGACCCGAGTGATGTAAGAATGGTCAGAAAAATGGGGATGAAATAATAATGGAATCTAGTGATGGAGGATAAAAAAGTGATGAGTGAAAATACATACGGAGCGTGGAGTGAGGAATAACGAACCGGAAATGGTGCAAAAAAGTGTAAGCGACTGGGAGTGCACCCAAAAACTTCCAAAATTAGAAAATGCCATTTAGATGAGAAGTGTTGAATGTGAAGAATAACGGATGTAAACTCCGTGTAATAAGACCCAAAGTATATAGTAATGGTGCCATACGATATGAGAGCTCAAGTGAGAATTGTTAATGCTACAATTAAAAAACGAATTTATTACGAGTGAAATTGCTGAACGTGCGCGTTAATAACCCAGTGCCCTTTATATTAAAAAAACGTGTTTGGCCGGTGAAATTGCTTCACTTACCCGAAGTGTAACATGGTGCACGCCTAAATTCAGAAGCTACAAACGCGGTGAAACGCCACCCATGGAGTGCGGAAGTGCCGGGAGGTTTGTGCATGCGCCGAATATCATGGCCATGTGAAATAGAAAGTGGACTGTGATGGTGAGTCGCGAGGGAAAGTGCGAGTGGAAAGAATCAATAAAGAATCTAAAAAAAAGAAAAAACGGTGGACAATGGATGCCATTAAGGTGTATGAACACAATGTACATACAGGTAAATACAATACATGAGAAACAGTCTACGTCTTGTGAAATAGCAAACAGTGTAAAAAATCAAGAAATCAAATGAAGAACAAGTGTAGAGAAAAACAGTTCACAAATGGGATAATACAAGATGTAGATAATAAGTTAACTCAGGGAAAGATGAATTAAGCTTAACATGAAAAAGAGTGTAGTGTGGGAGAATGTAAAGAGTGGGAAAAGAATTATAAAGATGCAGAGATCACTGGGAAAAAAACGAGTGTAAACAGAAAAGATCAAGATAAAAAAGTTGGTAGTGTGAATAGGAAGGTGAGAGACCGAGAGAAAAAAAAGAAAAAGAAAAAAGGAAAAAGGGTATGAGAAGGAAAGGGTGGAATGATTAGGAAGAAATAGAGAACAAAGAACTGAAAATGGAATGTATGAATACAGGCAAAAGAGGAAAGCAACGGGTATATTAAACAGAATGGAGAATGCAAGTTAAAGGAAACTGCTAAATTCCAGACGTTCATTGAGTCCTTTGGGGTGGGCGGTGCCCAATTTGAATATCCAATACAGTTCTCTCTGGAGAAGAAGTTTTCTTGGGTCTATGCCCCCTGGTTTGTTGACTACCTCCAGGATGAGGAAGCGAATTTGACTTATATTGTGATTCTGTTGTGTGAAGTGTGCAGAGACACAGGATTTCAAATTTTTGTTTATGATATTACTCCGCTGTTCATTTAGTCTGGTTTTAATCTTGCGCTCAGTTTTCCCAACGTAGGGTAGTCCACAAGGACATTTCAATAGATACACAACATTCGTAGTGTCACATGTAGCATTGACTTGTAACAAAATTTGAGTGCCTTTGCTGAGATGAATTATGCTATTACCTGAAATTATGTTGTGACAATTCAAGCAGTTGTAACAGGGAATTGTTCCTTTGTAAACAGTTGGATGGATGATACGAGGTTGAAAGTCGTCTGGGTAAAATAGGTCAGGAGACGCAATGCGTTTTCTCATGTAAAGATTGGGAAACCCTATGCCATCTAGGTAGTAAATCCCTACACGCGGCCAATTTTAAAAGGATGGCATTTTTATCACGTTGGTTTGCCTATTTGACTCCAGAGGCCTTGGGGAAAAGATATCCGGAGGTTGAAAAAAAGTGTTTTAGATGTCAAGCCAATTGTCAGGTCGGGTGGCACCACATTTTTTTTACTTGTCCACGATTAGAACCCTTCTAGGAGGCAATTTTTGCAGATATAGAGCTGGCAATTGGGAAACAAATTCACCCTGAGGCTGAGCCGGCCTTATTTGGTATATGTAAAGATAGATTGATGTTAACTAAGACTGAGGAAGTATTTTTGTTTATCTCTTGTTTGGTACGGACTCATAATTTTGAAAAAGCATATGCAAGTCGGGTGGGAGCCATTAAGAAATTTGAAAATAATTGGAAGTGTTTTGGAAACTAAGAAAAGGTAAAGGGGGGTGATTAATAATTGATATTGATATTGAGGTTGAATTTGTTGCTGATTATGCCATTAAGGGCACTAGCACTTTTTCTTCTGTGGTTGCACTTGATAAGCATTAGCACTTTGTGTGGCTGTTGCACTTTATAATATTTGCACTTGATCTTGCTGTTGCACTTTATTGGAGGTTTTTGCACATTGTCTTTTCTTAAACTACTGATGATGTCATTGATTGCTACAGTTTTATCTTTTTAAATCTTGTTAGGGAAGGAAGAAGCTATTTAATGTTTTAAAAAGGTTTCGATAATTGTCTCTTTGTTTTCTTTGATTGCAAAATGTATATTTTGTACCTAATGCTCTGCTCAATAAAAAAAAATAAAAAAAGCAGGGACATTATAAAAGATGTTTTATATGCCCTGGTGAGAAACAAACTGTCAATTTCCTTTTTCCCCATCTAGCTTGATGGCTCCATAGGCTAACATGGGAATACTTTCATAAAGTATAACTATTGATATGAGTGACTTAAAAATATTACTTCAGACTACTTGCCACTGTTAGATTTATTATAACTATCACAGTAAAGAAGTTATAGAACTTGATTTTCTGATGAGCCAAAATCCTACATTCCAGGAGCCCTTCCCTAATTGGCAAGCATCTGCCAAGCTGAGTTAAGCTGTCTTAATGAGGTCTGTAGTGGCCTAGGCAAAGACAAAAAAAGTCTCTGGTGGGAAGAAAACTGCAGCTGAATGGCGAAAGTCAGAATGGGGGTGGAGCAGTCAAACAGGTTTTTAAAGAGGGAATGCCAGTTAGGATAGGACACAGTCTCACCCCAATACCCTGCCAACCCAGACAGGCAGGAACACCAGTAATTAGATTAGCCGAGTGGTTGGAAAGGGAGTAATAGAAAAACGTAGCCACATCAGTAGGATGGCTTAGCAAGATCTTAACCCCCAGGAGAGAGTTTGTCCATTTTGGATTTTGTTCATACCTGGAGGTGGCACCATGGCTAGGGGTGCCCACCTGCTTGTCCCCTCAGAAGCACAGATAAATATGGGAGAGTTTCAAAGAAACTCAGTTTCTTGCCTGAAACTACAAGAAAAAGAAGGACCACCCTGCTGGAACCCTGGCCTTCACCCCCAAAGGATTGCACTCTGAATTACTGCACATCTGCACACTTTTGAACTGCAGTCCTAAGGGCTTTGCCTTGCTTCAAGAAGAGAAGGAGTGGATTCCCTGAAAGCAACAGGTTAAAAGAGCTCCACCGACATCATCTCGAGCAAGAGGAGCCCACCTAGACAGCATCCAGTGAACTTTTAATGGTTTTGTGGGGTGCATTTTTGGAGACCTTGTCCCAAAATCCAAAGGATAATCTCAGAGCTTCTCGACCTTTGGATTGGTGTTGTGGACACTTGGAACCCCAAAAAGTTTCTTCTGGAAAAAAATCCAGAAGTTCAGAGAATTTTTGTCATAAAGCTCCAGATGTTTACTGACTTATTACCAAGAGTCAAGCTGCAGGTGTCGAACCTTGACCCAGATTTCAGGTTCATCCAGCTAAAAGTTTCGGAGTGCAAAGTTTCTAGGATTTGAGCAAGGCTACTCGCTGAACCAAGCCGCCATTGTCGACTCCAAACCCGGCCTGATCAGATGCCTTACTCAACGACGAGCGAACAAACTCCAGAAGAACAATCAAGTCTGAAGGTAAAAACTTGATCAGGGTCTACTGCTCATTGAAACCAACACGCGCTCTGTTGCCGTCAGCCTCAAACTTTGACATTGTCCTGGTCAATCGCGACAAGATGTCCCAAGTTGGCGCTTTTCTTTTTTAGCCATTAGAAAGTATTTAATCTTTAAAAATTCACATCTTCAGTCCCCTACATTGTATTTTTGTCATTTTGTGTCTTTTTAATTGTAATTTGTTTTGGATTTTTATTGTGTGTTGTATTTTACTTATTTATTGTATTGGTGTTTTTAAATGGTTTACACAGCTGTCTCCTAAATTAAGCCTGCCTGCTCTTAGTCAGCTACCAAGGGTTGAGCTAGGGAATCATTTATTGAGACCTTGATTGGGCCTTGTATTGTGAATGTAACCATATTACTAGAGGTAGGTACCTACTTACCCCTACTAATAAACCCCCTACCAACATTTGGTGCCCATTTCTTTTTCCAGTTAATGGAGGGAGCAAGAAAGGGCCCTCAAAAGGCAGGAAGTTGAGACTCCTTTGGCGTACATAGCTGTGTAGAAAGAAAATGTAGAACTAGCTAAGAAGAAATGTTCAAGGGAGGAAGAGAAACAAAATGGTGTCAGCAACAATGAAGAAGATACTGAGATGTTCAGTGGTGGTTAGTGTGGTCCCAGGTTTCACAAGCGAATAGTTCCTCAGTCAGTGTCAACATTGATAAATGGCTGACTGCATTAGAAAGGGTCTGTATGATGAGAAGGGTCCACTTTATTTGAGATCACTCCTGTGGGATTTGATCCCAGTATCTGGAAGGGATGGACTCCTGACGCTAGAGGGGGATGAGGCATAATCCTACACACACATCAGGAAATATCTAGTCAGGAAATTTGGTCTTAAGCCGAGCAGTACAGAGTGAAGTTCAGGGACACCCAGAAAGCTAACACACAGTCCTGGGTGGACTTTTTACATATCTCAGTGAAGGCACTAGAGGGATGGAATAAAGGTAACCAAGTGAGTACTTATGAGGGGCTGTACAACTTAATTCTTAAGGGTCATATCCGGACTCATTGTCTATAAGAGAAATTACACTAGTATCTAGTGGACTCTGAACTCTCTGGTAACTGGGGGAGACAGCTGATGAGTATGTGAGAACCCAGGTTTCTAATCAAAACCAGGGGGTGATCAGAAGAAATGAGGGTGGGTCCTCTCCCAGGGAAAGACAAACAAAAATCATAAGAGCCCTCACAAGACCCACAAAAACCTTTGTAGGGGGAGGGGATATCAAGGGAAGTCCTTTGACCATGCAAAGGTAGGAAAGTTCATTGACCTTTTGAAAGCAGGGAAGTGTTATGACTATCATCAGTCAGGAACCAAAAGAGGAGATACTTCCTGCACAAAGAATCCCCCCACTGGTGGGCAGTCCCAGGGGATGGTCGGTGTAGGTGAGAGATTGTCCCAGAGATGTGGAATAGGTTAACACTGAGGGTGGGCGTAGTAGGCGCAGTGGGCCTACGCAAAGCTACGTGAAGTGGGCATGATGCTACGCCCGCTCACGCGCTTCCGTAACCCCACTGCGCCCCTCACGCCTCCCTCCCGCCTCCCTCCCGACCTCCTTTACATACATAAATGTAAGTTATAAGTGCAGTAAAATAAAATAAAAGCACTTACCTGGTCCGCGGCGTTCCAGGGCTCCCTCTTCTATTTTGCGCCAACTTCTCCCATCGAAATGCAAATGCTCGGCTGCCCGCGCATGCGCATTTCTCGCGAGAAATGCGCATGTGCGGGCGGCATGCTCATGCCCTAAGAAGGTAATTGTGACTCTTGCACTTACAGTAGAGTGTTTACTGGGAAATGATCTTGAACTGTGGGACTGGTCAGGGGTGGTCAGTGGTGGGGTGAATGGTCCATGCAAAGATGTTGAATCTCCCAGAAGGTATGTGCTGTGACCTGACTTCAGACTTCCCTCAAGGGAAATGCTGGACACTTGAAACCTGGATCAATGTGTCAAGTATCCAATAACAAGGAAAAGGGCACATGGTCTGGTTAGTCAGTTCAAAGAACTCTAGAGATGCAGAGAGAATCTGACCCAGAGGAGGAGGATCTAACTTGGCAGAATTGACAGGAGCTGGTGGACCCTTCAGAGAGAGGTTTTGTCAGGGACAGAGAGAGTGTCCTACCCTTGAGAACCTGAGGCTGACCGCCTCTGGGCAAGAGGAAATTGATATCAATGGATTCCACAAAGTCTAATGGGATAAGGAAGTCCTACATTTATTGATTTTTATTTATTTTATTTATTTCTAGAGCGCCTGGTTACGCCAACCGGTGTGTCCCCGCACTAAATGGACTAGATACTAGGAGAATGGTAGAGGTGGCTCCCAGAAGCTTACATAGGGGAGCTGCTACTGCCTTTGTTTCTATCACAACACAGAAGAGAAGAGCAGTGTTTTCAGTTGTTTCCTAAATGTGGTTTCACACTGTTCCATTCCTAAAGTTTCAGGAAGTTTGTTCCACACTTTTGCCGTAAGGTATCTGAAGGACCTTGCCCCCATTCTAGAGGTCCGTATTCTGGGAATTTTTACCAGCGCCCTTCCTTCTGATCGCAGATTGCGGCCGGGGAAGTAGTATGTTATTAGAGGATGTAGGTATTGTGGTCCTTTTTTGGCAAGAATCTTATGGCAGTAACACAGTGACTTAAATTTCACTATTTTTTCTATCGGCAACCAGTGTAAGTCCTTCATAGCTTTCCTTACAGATGCTCTTTTTCAAAGACTCAGTACTAGCCGAGCTGCCGAATTTTGTACTAACTGTAGCTTGGCTAGCCCCTTTTTTGTGCTCCCAGTTATAGTACGTTCCCATAGTCTAATTGGGAGGTTACCAAAGCGTGCACTATGGTTTTCCTCGTGCCGGATGGGAGTAGGTCCAGTATTTTCCTTAGAGTTTTTAGGGTGCCAAAGCATTTGCCCACTACTTCCGTATCTGGGCATCAAAAGACCATTTGGTGTCTTGTCAGACTCCCACATTTTTAACCTCTGTCTTTGGTGTGGGTACGGGACCTAATATTTCTGGCCACCACGCAGAGGACCATATGTTTGGGGTTTTGCCCCCTATCATCACCTCAGTTTTATTTCCATTCATTTATTGATGCCAGAGACCTCAAGGAAGGAGCCACCAAGAGGTTGGTGGTCTTCCGAAAGTATAGCGAATACCTCTTCAAATTGAGCCACAACATCCCGTGGGCAGGTAATTTGGATCAGAATAAGACTTAGAACCATTTGGTATACCATTTCTATTGGCCCAACATGTCTGCCAAAGTGAAGGAGTTCTGTAGCTCCTGTGCAACTTGTCAAGCCAATGGCAAAGTAGGAGGCAGCCAAAGACTCCATTGATACCATTGTCAGTGGTTTCGACTTGCATTGAAAGGATGGGATTGGACATTGTCAGTCCCTTAGACTCACCAACTGCATTAAGGAACAAAAACACCTTGGTGGTAGTGGAGCATGCCACAAGATATCCTGAAACAATACCCATGAGGACAGTGAATGCTCCTTTAGTGGCTAGGGCCCTACTTAGCGTGTTCACCGGAGTGGGTTTCCCAAAGGATATTGTCTCAGAGAGAAGCACACATTTCATGTCTAGATATCTGAAGGTAATGTGGTAAGAATGTGGTGTTATCTGCAAGTTCACTACCTCATTTTATCTCCAGACTAATGGTGTGGTGGAAATGTTAAAAAAACCTGCTGGGCATGACCACAGGTTTGTCTGCCAAACTAAGAAGACGATGGGATGTTCTCCTCCCATGCCTACTGTTTGCACACAGCGAGGCCCCACAAAAAGGATTGGCTTTAGCCCCTTTGAATTGTTGTTTGGGTACCATGTTAGAGGCCCATTGTATCTGGTGAGAGAGTCCTGCAAAAAGCCTCTTATTGAAGCCCAGGACCATGTGCTGGACTATGTAGTTGGCCTGAGATCTCGCATGACAGAGTACATGTACAAAGCAAGCAGAAACCTGCAGGCTAGCCAAGAGGTCATGAAACTCTGATATTATCAGAAGGCTACTATGCCTGAGTACAAACCAGGACAGTTAGTGTGGGTGTTAGAGCCTCTAGTGCCCAGTGCCCTCCAGGGCAAGTGAATTGGGCCCTATCCAATCCTAAAGAAGAAGGGTGAGGTTACCTACCTGGTAGACCCGAACACCCCCAGGAACACTGGAAGTCCATAGTTTAAAACCCTACCAAGACAGGGCAGACATGACCATGTTGATGGTCTCTGATGAAGGAGGAGAAGAGAAAGCTGAGCCACTGCCAGTATTCCTTTCCAGCATTGTGCAAGATGTGTCATTGGAGGGAGTTGAACTCTCTCTCAAGTTGACAGACCAGCAGTACAGAGAATGTAAGCAGGTGCTGGAGCAGATTTCCGATCTGTTCTGTTTGACCCCAAGTATTGCCAACTAGTATATACATCACTTTAACATTGGTGACAACCTACCTGTCAAAAACAAGTTGTACACGTTGTCTGACCAGGTCAGCGCCAGCACCGAAGCTGAAGTAACTGAGATGAGGAAATTGGCGATAATTGAGCCCCCGGATAGTCACTGTGCCAGCCCAGTGGTGCTGGTACCCAAACCTAATCCCCAAAGAGAAAAGAAGGAGTAAACTTTCTATGTGGACTACAGAGGATTGAATGTAGACACTAAGACTGATGCTCACCCTATTCCTAGAGCTGATGATCTCATTGACAGGTTAGGGGATACAATGTACCTGAGTATATTTGACTTGACCTCAGGCAGATTGCCCTCAGTGAAAGAGCAAATGAGAGTTTAGCATTCTCCACACCAGAGGCACATTACAAATTCAAAGAATTGCCCTTTGGTTTAAAGAATGGCCCTGCCACCTTTCAGAGGTTCATGAACAGGGTCATGCCTGGGTTAGAACAGTTCAGTGTAGCTTATCTAGACAATATAGCGCTGTATATTTATATCTGGGAGGATTACCTGCCATCTAAAGGAAGTGCTCCAGGCCCTGCAACAGGCAGGCCTGGCTATTAAGGCCAGCAAGTGCCAAACAGGGCAGAGTTCAGTGGTGTACCTGGGCCACCTTGTAGGTGGAGGCCATGTACAACCTCTTCAACCAAAAATTCAGACCATTCTGGATTGAGAGGCTCCTAACAACCAGACACACTAATAAACCGCCTTCAAATAAATGGCGAACACACTCTGATCTGTGAATTCGGTCTAACTTTAAGGAGAGGAATCAGAAGTGCTCACAATGCAAAATATACTTGAAGGTAAACTAGTTCTCAGTGTTAAAGCCAATGCATGCACATCAAAGACAAAAACAATGGTATGAGCATTTACATGAATAGTACGACACAAATGATCAATACATTATTAGGCATGCCTGGTAAACACTTTGGCTAATGAATGCGCATTGCATGATAATTATAAATTCAAACATAATGTGAGCCTTTGGTATATGAGGAACACTGGCTGTCCTGTATTTAATGCATGGGTATCACAGCCGAAAATTGGATTTCTTTACCTTAACCAGAGAATTTAATAACGTTTGTGCCTGACAGATTTACAATGCACAGCCATATATGGCAACTTAACTAGCTTAAGATGGCTACTGGGGTACAAGAAATGAAAATCCACATAGAAATGAATGACACCTAAGATTGCAGGAATGAGGCTTGCGATGCCATAGACGTGCTCACCAGAGCTGAAGGGAAAGGTGTAACAATTCAAGTGGGCCACACCCTGGAGCCAAAAGAAACAAACATTGATAAGTCATAGACTGAAGTCAGTGCAATGGAGAAGCCCAAGTTGAAGTGCATAATTGCAAAACCAAGAACATGTGTTGAACACCAAAACAAAAGAACGTGTGTGGATCTAGAAGAGGAAGAAAACTAAACCTGGGTGGAGGGTAAACACTTGTTAATGTACTTTCAAGTACAGGTAGGCTGAACAGGGGTGCCATAGAATGGAAATCCCAAAACTACAGAAGGAGATGGGTTTAAAGGCAATGAGGGAGAAAACCTTTTGTTCCCAAAATATGTTTGGGGTAATAAAAGGAGAAGCAGTTGTAAGTAGATAGCACATTGATTAATCATTCAAGGCACTTTTCCAAATGAGACCAACTGACAAACAGGCATCCCTGTAAGCGTAATTTGGGAAATACATTTTTGGAATTTTTCTTCCAGCCAGTAACACCGGCAACAAGTCAAACAATTAGCATGAATAAGAAAGTGCATCATTTTAGTTGTGGCCCCCTAATTTTTTCATATCTGCTACTGCTGGCTGCAGCACTGTTAAACGGGGTACAGTGGTTTAGAAACTGTCCTTTCCCCCTAAAACATGTACTGCACAGAAAATGCACCAGTGGCATGGGAGTTAAGTGTAATATGCAGACTGCTCTGTGTATTTACACCACCAATATATAGAACAAACATATGTGGCTAGCAGGAGCACTAGTGTACTATGATTTATGCTGCAAGGCAAGGAAAAGTGTTGTACCATGTAAGAAAACCTAGTTTTACATATATTAGTAAGTGCCCCGTAAAGTCAGCCTAGCAAGCCCACATGGTAGGATGCCTGCTTTAGAATAACGTGGCACATCATATCTTTGAAATTGGTGCCCACATTGTGACCTAAAAGCTATCAGCCTGATTCATCATAGTGCCGTTTTGCGAGTTTGAAATAGCGAATCATAAGGAATCGCTATTCCAGACTCGCAAAACGGCATTCATGTAGGAATCGCAAAAACAAAAGCGATTCCTACATATTCCTTATTTGCGATTAGCAAATTGCTAATCGCAAATAAGGAATAACTCCCCATTCATTCCTATGGGCCAAAAGGCCCATAGGAATGAATGGGGAGTATTCCTTATTTGCGATTAGCAATTTGCTAATCGCAAATAAGATAGCGATTTAAAGGGTGCCAGGGGTGTCCAAAGGACACCCTGTAGCACCCCTTAAAAGTAAATACGAACAGGTGTTGCGCACACACATGTCCAAAGGACATGTGTGTGTGCAACATGCAACTTACAAAAATGCTTTTAAAAGCATTTTTCTAAGTTTTCGCTATTTACCACGAGGTTTGACCTCGCGGTAAATAGCGGGCCGAAATTGCGAATTCGCAATTTTAAAATGGATGATGAATTGCATTTAAGGAATCTCAAATTGAGATTCCTTAAATGTAATTCATCGCAAAATAGCGAAATCGCTATTACCGATTTTTGCATTTGGGATGATGAATCCTAAATGCAAAAATAGAGCTCGCAAAGGGCCAGATTCTCAGAATCTGGCCCTTTGCGAGCCCATTTCGGCTTGATGAATCAGGCTGCAAGTTTATTGTGGAGGTTTAGGCTTAATGTGCCATAGACAAATAGGGAGATTACAATATTTAGTGCACATTCACGCTTGGGAAAATTCTAGAAAAAAATCGTAAGTTATTTTCCATTTAGATTTTAAAATATATTTTAATAATAACATTATAAGTCCAGATTTCCAATACATTAAGAGGAAAATTAACTTTATAAAAAAAAAAATTACTTTGGGCTGCTTGATCTGCAAATGCCTTACAACCAGTTCTGTCATTCATCACAATGCCCGAAGTCAATACACACTACTGGTTGGAGATAATGACTTTGCCTCCCCTAGGACAATAGCCTGGCCTCTGGGCCCAAGAAGACATGGAGTTCAACAGGTGATCACTTAGCAGGGAGGGGTGCAAGACAGAAGGCACAACAAAGGACATCCTTAATCACTTCTTATGCCATGCCCCCAAATGTTGCCTTCTATCCCCAGAACCCTCCTAGTCCCGGTGTCTCTAGCCTCAGCAGGATGGTGAAGTAGGTTGGACCCTGGCATATGGCAGGTCACCTAATATAAACAGGAGAGTGGAAGGGACCTTTCTTGAGTTCTTCCAGAGGGAAGAAAAGCTCAACTATCTTGTGCTTCTGTAAATGTTTACAGTAAAATTAAGAGAAAGTGCTCCAAAAGGAGGCAGGCATAGAGTGGGAAGTAGACAGGACTGGATAGGCGATATTCTTCACTCACTGGCTAGTGCACAGGATTAAACTAACACCTCACCACCTCATCAGAACACTCCTGGGCCTACAAACAAAACATCTGCAGAAACAAAACTCTCCTAAGTAAAGGGGACTCAAAGACTCCTGATGTTGCTGGATTGCGTGCTGCATTTTGCCAAAACCAGGCTACGAACTGTAGATATGTCATAAAAATATTTTTTTCAGTAATAGCTCTGTTTGTGACAGCATGCATTTTCTGATAATCAATGCCAAAGCACTACTTGTGCTATATGCATTCAACAATAAACAACTCATAGTTGTAAACTGAGATGTATATTCTCTTAAATAAAACGAGTCACACATGAAAATAAAACATTGCACGGGTAGCAACAATCTTGTGTTCATGTAATTTTCAAAGTAAACGTTGCTAGGAAAAGTTAAAATATTTATTCCATTTGTTCTTCCACATTGCCTCAGTTCTTTTGCACAAAGCATCCAAATCAATTTCACTTGTTACATACCACATATTAAAGCAGTACGCTCACAAACATGAACAAACAATAAAGAAAACCATTTCCTTGCAAACCACGCTCCATAGATCAACATATAAGCACATTGTGCATCAAAAGGCAAGTAATGTTTGGGAAATAATGTACTCCAAAAGCAGTCACCTGGAAAGAAAAGAACACTAAGCTCCTGGGAATTATATTCACAGGTAAGTGCCAAAAGCAGAGCCCACAGCTTTATGCGAGTTTGTTGTTTTCCCTCAAAATCAGTTAATGAGCACAAGGCTCATGATAATTAGCATACAGACTGCCACCAAAAAAAATCTTTCAGCAGGAAAATAAAAGCATTCTCTCAGGTTCATGAATATTTATACATGTTTTCGTCCACCATATAGCAGTAGTAGCAAGTCCCTGTTATGGAGCCTCAGCATAAGTTGGGAGAGAGAGCAATACAATAAGTTCAAGTAGAGGTGTGGCAGGAGTGGGACAGAGCAACTTAAGGGTGTGCCTCAAAGACCTCTAATGAGGCATCAAAACCCAGTTCACACAGGAAAAATACAAGGTGGCCCAGACCAAATTCTTTCAGATAGGAGTTCAATGATTGGTGCCTTAGGGAAATGGTGCACAGTTTTAGGGTCCTCTGAAAGGTGGAGGAAATGTTTGAGGTTACCCTACAAGTTTCAATAACAATGCTAACAATCGTATGATGAGATCTGGAGCTTGTCACAGCTGTGGTAAACAGGTACATTAGAAGAAAATCTTGAATGTGCAGTCATATGCTAATGGAGCTCAAATAAAGCCCCAAATGAACTCCTTGCAACAGAATCTGATTTCAATAGCACAGAATGTGATGAGTCAGTAAACAGTCCTAGCCCCACTGGCAACTGTGCAGAATACAAAGAAGTTCTACAAAACCATGGCGCATATTCACAAGGCGCTATCGCCGAATTATCACAGCCAAAGTTAAGATAAATTTAGCACTCCATTTATAAGCTGGTGCTAACAGCCCACAGCACCAGTTTACCCGCAGGAGCAGCCGCCAAAACCATCGCCACTGATGATCTCCGCAACTATCGCTAATGAGATGCAGAGTAGGCGTTCCTGTGTTAAATGCTGCAAAAACACCATACCTCAACATTCAAAACGATCAGCCAGATCTGCGATAAGAACACAAAACACTTGATAGGGCGTGTTAGCAGCAGGAAATTAACACCTGCTTTGAAATGGTGTAAAGTCAGATGGCAGCCTGCACCACAAAATGGAGCCGAGCCCAGGGCGTCATCGGAAGGGCAACAGATGACATGGAGCAGCTCATCATGCAGCCTGGACACCCAAGAGGGCCACAGCACCCACCCGGCACACCCCGCCCCCTCGGACCACCACAGAGGCAGCGCACACAAAGACAGCGGCCCCCCAGGAAACGCACATGCCTCACAGGTCCAACATCTGACAATGTCGCTGTCCACTACAGGCTGAAAGGGACACCCATCCTACGCATCCTGGCCATCATCGCCTAACAGGCTAACGGAACCAACACAGCGGACAATCAACATCCCACTCCACACCAATCTGTTGGCGTTGCTGCACCTGGTGGCCCCTGGCACACCCCAACAAACACCCGTCAGCCACATCCAAGTCCCCCACACCTGTTCTGGACATCACCATCAACCTGGCACCCCAGTCCCCATATGTCCAACACAATGCGCAGGAACCGCTGGAGACCAAGCAAGGACCATGCGCCATAGCCTGATCCACGCACGTGCTGGGGCAATCCACTACATACATGTCCCACCTGTGCCCCCTGGTGACCCAGCACACAATCAGCGCAACAGGAAGCACACGTCACACATCAATGTGCAGGCAACATCAGAACACCGTGGCACCTTCACCAATCTCACCTCCAAATAAACAACCAGTGTGCATGATCCCTTCACCCTCCGACAGTCCATCAGCAACCAGCATTCCCAGGATGGCACCAAGGGAAATGCCCAGCCCCTTGCAAGTGTCAAATAAACACCCCACTCACCTCAACTCCACAACCATGCAATCCACAACTCTGGCAATGCACACGTCACACAATCACAACCAACAGGCACAACAACATGGCCAGACACAACAGAATAACTTACAATGGTAACCTGGGCAAGCCGTGACCATGACCAATCAATGGTATGGCACCTCAGCCACACAATAGCCAAATGTGGGGAGAGGTAATAACCAGGCATGTGTGAAGGATGCAGTAGAACCATGATTGGGAAAGTACACAATGCCAAGAGTGGCGGCGATGTGCTGGACAAACCGCAGTATGCAGAACACACCCATAGCCACGGCAACATACACCTCTAGTCTATGGAGTGCAGTGGACAGTAGACATAACTATGCCACCCCAGCCAGTGGGGGTCCTCGCGGAAATGTTCCCCCCCCCGAAAGCGTAAGCAGAGTGGGATGGCCCGGCGTACCCCAGGCCAGCGTAGGGGTGTGAATAAAAAGCACGTAGCCCTGGGCGTGGTCCTCTTTCGGAAAGCCCAACATCTCTTCCAGGGCGGCACCTCCCACCCCGCCATGAGGCAGATGCCGTCCTCGTTAGCGGAGTTGCCTGCAATCCTGTGCGCCTGCAGTACCCTGGCCCACTGGACCCTAAATCCGTCAGGCCCAACCCTGCGCAGCCAGGCCACACTGATCAGCAGCCGACACCAGCGTGTGTCAAGGAGGGCCCACCAGGTGCCTGTGCAAGCTCCAAGCCCGAGGCCCGTGACCCTGCCTGCCTTTAAGACCATCGCTGGCCCCCGACGCTGCCCACATTACTCCTTCCTCATTTACATATTCCACCGGCGTCCCCTGTGGCACAGAAGGTCTCATATGTGAAACTGTGTCCTGGCTCCTGAATGGCCGTGAACCCCAAATCCGGGCCAGCGGCCACAGCACCAGACCCCCCGATCCATGAGGCATAGTTCCATATGGGCATCTTGCAACATGTGGTGCCATTAACCCTGTTTAATGCCAGCTGGCGACAGGTGGTGCCACAAACTCTGTTCAACGCCAGCCGGCAACACGTGCTGCCACAAACCCTGTTCAACACCAGCCGGCGACATGTGGATGAGGCACCAGGACTACCCTTCGGACCAATAGGTCTCACATCCAGCTCCTATTTGCGGATCACGAATGGCAGAGTCCACACCAGTGGTCGCACGGAGAGGAGTAAGAGGAAGATACAGCTCAGTCCGGATGAAAGCTGGGTCACAGTCATGGAGGTGACCGAACACGTGGTGCCCACTGAACCAGAACAATGCAGGCCGGTGGGGCCACCAACCTATACCGGTGACACTCAGTGAATGGCCCTAGTTGACTGCTGCCTCCGGCCTACACTGCTCTCGGCCTAGGCTGAGCTCGGCTAGGTCACAGATTTGGAACTGAACATTGAGTATGCAAAGGCAGATTACATATCATTGTACGCAAGGAGAGGCAAGAGAGGATGATGCCTTGCATCTTGGCCGCGGGAAAAGGATCATCGTTACAGAGGTGTACGTACACTACCGACAATTACCCTGGTGTCACTAGAGCTGTGCATCACGAGCCAGAGACATGTGGCTGAGGGCCACTGTTGATGGCTGCCTCCGGCCCACACTGTGGTCCAGTAGGTCACAGAATCATGATTTAGCAATGGCGGAGTTCATATCAGTGTTCCGGCATCATCGCAGACTGCATCCCCTCTCAGCCCCGGTGACACTAAGTAGGTTCCCCGACACTCATGGACACTCTCTGGTCGTACTTTGGTGGAGTCTCACTCTATTGACTAGGGGGCAGTTTTCATCCTCATGTAGCTGATACCGAATTGGTGGTGGCAACAAGGCTGTCACATTCCTCTCCTCCATTAGTTGCTTCCGGATAAAATGCATGTCCTGACCGGCCCGGACGTCGCATCACCGCAGGAGGCACACGCCACCACTGCAAGGACCACCCCCAACCGCCATCTGCCAGAGTTGAAACGGTGGTCCTGACAGACTTACGGAGTTGCTCAGACCTGTCATGGATGCCATCTTCAGCCTGATACCTTGCTCTGCACTCCAGGTACCAGTGACTCATTGCACCGTAGGCCATTGTCCGTTGCTGATTGTGTTTTGTGCTGTGGAACGGTTGTGCAGCTATGTCACCTCAAACAGTGTGGGGGTCTACGATGTTGATGGGGAAGATGATGCAGGTCTGACACACCCCACTGCATCTGCATCAGGGTTATATCGAAGGGACACAATCCAAGACTTTTTCTTCACATGAGCACGCTCATCTCTAGTGTCCCAACCCCAGTGCACTGCAACTCACGGACACTTCTGTTTGCATGTTGGCTGTCCTCTGGACTTTTTCTGGCTCACTCAATGTTGCTCAGCAGTTGACTCTGTTATGCATGTTTTTTCTGTTTCTGTTGCAATGGTGTCCAATGTTCAAGAGGTTGCCAGCACCAGACATTCTGTGTGGAATGGCTTACACTCACCCCACTCACATCCAGCACAGGTGTCACTGTACATGCCAATAAAGGCGCCCGGGGGCTTGTGCCCACCAGTTCAACATGATATCTGAGTGTGTCCCTGTGGTCTCGTTGTATGCATGAAGGCCCTGGGCCCTACGACATTACATTGTGCTGTGTACATCGGATGCAGACATGTCAACGCAGGCACCATGTTGGAGTTTGAACATGTAGCTTTGTTGTCACCCACTCAATTCGTAAGGGGAGTAGCCAGGTCCATCGTACGCATAGCCAACATGAGTGTGTGACTGCTATTTGAGCAGCACTCATGAGCATGGTTCTCTCCTGTGAATGAGCATCTGCATGTGTCTCTATGGCAGTGTGGGTCTCCTTAGTGGGTTGTGGGCGGGCCCTGAAGGGTGATAGACACCTACTTATGTGTCCTGGTTCATATTCCATGGGTTTGGCCCCCACCCACACTTGTTGGGCCACCTCCTGAGTAGCTTGGCTGGCCGGGTCCTGGTGGGGGGGTTGCGTGAGATATCAATAGGCTGTTGTAGGGTGTCGATGTCGATGGTGTGGTGGTCTGATCCAGCATCACTGATGTGTTGTATTCTGTGCCCTGCGGAAGGTGTTGTGTGGCCGTCTGCGATGTGAAGGGGAGGTGCATGTTGACTTTGTGCTGACATGTATGTTGGCGCATTGTGCTGGTTTGCATGCAGACTGTATGGCAATGTACATTGTGACTGTTTGGGGGTGCTGGATTCTTCTGCGGGACAGTGTACATTTGAACTACATGACCGATGTGAGGTTGTACGCGTACATATCTAATTCACAGTTTCAGGCTCTGTCAGATGTAGTAAGCATGTTTCTGTGCATATGCGGATCCAGTTGTGTCCTCTGTTGTGCAGTGTCGGCTATGCACGTTGTTCCACCTTGTCGTCAATGTGGGTGTGCTGTTCCTGCTATGTGTGTGTGCTGCAGTGTACCAAGTGGATCTGGGACATGATCCTGGGTGATTGTGGGTGTGCAGTGTGCTACACCTTGTTGTGCATGTATGCCTTTGTGCCCAAATCCCCTGTCCCCCCGGTCCCTGTTCGTTGCACTCCCTGTTGAGGTTGTGACAGGTCCTCTAGAGCTGTGTCCATACTCCCTACTCCTTGCACCAACTCCACACTGATGACTGTGGCCAAGGTTTACTCTAGCTCCTCTGGTGGCACTGGACTGCCACCTCCTGTTGCCGTTTATGCCTTCTGTTGGCAGCAGGTTGGTGCCTGGTTTAGGTAGTCACGTCATGCCGGCACATATTGGCCTCCTTGGCACTCTGACTAAAATCCAGGTGATCTGCTAGTGGGTCAGTTGCTGGTAGTGTTCTGTCACCTCTGTAACGCTGGTCTTGTTTTCCTGCGGTCTTCACCCTGTCTTCCTCTCCCTCTTCTCCTTGGCCTTCCCTGACCCTGTTGTTCCTTGCTGGTAGTCTGTGGGGGTTATGGGCTTGTAGTTGGCCTCTTTGCTGGGTCAGGGTGCATCCATGTTGCTACGTGCTTTGGCTTGGTTATGGTGTATTTTTTCTGTGGATTTTATGGTGCATTGTCCCGCCAGATGTGTGAGATTTGCAGGCCTGTGGCTGCTTTTTGCTACTTTTTGTACCAGGGTTTGCCTCATCGCATGTTTTTTAGCATTCGCGTATCGCATTTTTGCGGTGTGACGTTGATTTTCACACAGACATTTGCGCGTTATCTTGTGTCTATTGAACGCTACCGTCGCATTGTGAATTCCACGTTGACACAGGGTTATTTTACCCTGATAGGCTGCGATGTTGAAAGTTACATTACGCTACTCTTGCGGTCGTTGTGAATATACCCCTATGCCTTTGACTTTGTTTCTTTCAACTTGGATGCAGAATAGTGCAGTAGATTTTGCACAGAATGTTCAGTTTCAGCAAAATTCTGTTCAACCTCAAGTGAGATACTCAGTGCTTAGTGATTTGTTTACACAGTCTGCAGCTGCTCTTGGAGTTCTGCAAGAACCGAGTCAGGTGCATTGACTGTGCCTGAGAGGGGAGGAAGACTACATGCTTAGCACAGTTTTAAAGGGATACCAGAATAGATCATTTGTAGAAGGAGTAGTTAATGGCCATTCTGTGTCATTTTTAGTTGAAACTGGTGCTACCAGTTTCAACAGTTAAACCAGTGGAAGTTCCTAGCCTACCTGACGCTGGGAAGGATATCCAAGTAGGACGCATTTAAAATAAACTACTCATTAATACGTTGTCAGAAAATGTGCGGGTAAAGATAGGGCAAACTGTAAATGAACATGTATTCATGCAACTTTTGCCACTTCCAAAAAATGAAAATGCTGATGATGTCCGGGACGAGCATGAATGCCAACATAATTGATGGATACCTACTAAGGGCAACGAAGGCGATAGAAAAGGAGATACAAACAGCGGAAAGAAGGTTATAGGTAGAAGGTGGTCGTGTAACTGATAACATCCTAGTGGAAGCAGGTACTAATAACACAACTGAGGCTATCACTGCTAGTGAACTATTTAACAAATCTCCATCACTCCCTATATTGGACCCGGAGTTAACGCACAGCCAGGGTACTCCAGAACAGGCACCTGCCCATTTAGAAAATATTATGGTCCTGAAAAAAAGGAGAAAGACTAAACATCTCGAACCCTCCTGTTCGCCCAACCTAATATGTATCCCGAAGATGGGAGAAAACAACTTAACAACAGCGACCCCCAGATAAATATTGCAAATGCTAGTGATTTAACAATTCTGTCTTGGAATGTGGCTGGTATCAATTCAAAGCTTAATGATCCTGACTGGTGAAGTTTTATTGATAAATACCACATTTATTTATTACAGGAGACCTGGGCAGTAGAGAAAGTGTATAAAATGGATTTTACTTCCTTTAGTGTTGAGGCAAAAAAGGGACCAATGGGCCAACCTGTAAGGCGGCCTATTGATATGGGTGAAAAACTCCCTGATAGGGAAAATTAAAAGTCTCAACCTTGGATGTGAAGACATACTTGAGCTGGAAATATCTGTCCCCACGGGGAGCGCCACTCTAAAGATCCTGAATGCATACAACAATCTGAGTAGTCCACACAGACCCTCCGAAACATTTACACTTTTGGGGAACCATCTTGACTCAGCAAAAGGGAGGCACGGCTAATAATTGCTCTTGATTTAAATATTACTTTTGAGACTGTTGATTATATCCAGGAACTTATCGAAGAAGTGGATGAAGCAAGAGGAATCCCGAAACTGGAAATTCCATCAATAAAAAAGTGTACTAGGGAAGTTCAACAAGTAAATTCTCTGATCATAGATCATGGGTTACGAGCTTGCAATGGCAGGACTGACTCCGGTAGGAGAGCCGGGTTTACTTTTAAGAGAGGGGCATGCAAATCCAGAATCGACTATTTGTTAGTCGATATTAAACTTTGGGGAAATGTCGTAATTGGCATGGCCGCGTTAGCGATTAGCTGAAACTACACGTTTTCCTCCTTAACTTGGCTATACATGAAAATGCCATTTTGAATGTTACGGCGGCCATCTTAGACCATAAGCGGCCTCGTGGCTAGCGTGCCCTTTAGTCCGTTGTCCGTACCACTGACCACTTCAGTTTGCCCAGCAACAGGCTATTTTTAGTACTGGTCAAGCTTGTACATGCGCAGTCCCCACTGACCAGTCACCCCTCAGGAATGTGCCGCCAAACTGACCAGCGGAGTTGTACCTCCTCCAATGAGCTGGCTGTGTTCCAAAACATGACCATATATGTACATAATGTCTTGTAACTTTGTGCCGCCTATCTTTATTACCTCAAAACTGTATAAAAGACGGGGTCACACCGATGTTCGGTGTGATACCTCTTGCATTACCGAAGGGTGCTGTATGAGTGTATCACCACCCCATGGGGTCTTAATAAACTTGTTCTTTGACTTTTACAGTTTCCGTGCCAATAGTTCTTGAGTGTAAGTGGGTTATCTACGGAGCATGTAGGCCTTGGGAACCCTGATTACTTCAAATTGGCGACCACGAAGGGACTCATCGGCGACTCGGATGCCCGAAGGAGAGGTCGTGACGAAGGCTTGGAAACTCGCCATGGACGCGCGCTGCCACTGAGTGACCCGAGTCTTGGCACCCACGGTGTTTCTTCCTTTCCTTCTGATCTGACCTTCCAGGTGGCGCCGGTCTCCGACTGAGATTTCGATCGTCTGCGTTGCTGGGAAAGTGCCGTTTGGCTGATTTGATCACAAGACCTTGGCAGTTGGAATCTGGACATTTGAGATTTTGGGTAAGATTTGTGTTCGGTAAGGTAGTCTTCAGACGCTTACTGAAGTTCTATGATTTGTGCTCGGTAAGGTAGTCTTCGGACGCTTACTGAAGTTCTATGATTTGTGATCGGTAAGGTAGTCTTCGGACGCTTGCCGGAGTCCTATGACCTATGATTTGATTTGAGTTAGCTAACGTTTGTGAATTTGTGAACTTTGAATCTATATGTGTAGTGCACTTCACGTAGGCAGGCATGTAGAGATATTTCTCTAACTTTGTTTTTTTCCTCTGAGCGGCACATTTGTGTGAAGTACTGTAAGTGCCATTTTATATGGTGTCACGCTTTCGTGATACTTTTTGAACATGCCTGTTTTAAGCACACTCCGAGGGATGTGCTGTCTTGGAAATGGTACCACAATTAGGTTAGCAGAAGCACAGCGGGCTCCCCCAGAAGGAACACCAAACCGGGAGATGTATATTAAATTTGGCCTTCCCCCTATAATGTACAGCAAATTATGGCATAAATACACCAAAACTGATCCTGAATTGCAATGGCCTCTACATGGGTCGTTCGATTTACGTAAAGTACAGTTTGTGGAACAATGTTTGTTTCAACGCAGGTCTAGACAAAATATGTTTGATTGCGTGCGAATGTGGGAGAAAGCGGTGCGCGAACGAATGAAGCGTGAAGTTGCCTTGGCGGACAAAGAGCAGCGCAAGGCTGCTCGAGATAAGGCTTTACAGCTTGAGGAGAAAGAGGCTCAGGAGAAAAGAGAGAGGGAGGAACGGGAACGTAAATTGCAAACGACTGGTCAATTTCCTATTCGCCGACCGCTTTATCCTGTCCTTAATAATGAAATTGATGATTTTTCATTGCTAGATCGGTCACCGCCTCCGTACGTTTCGCCAACGGCTCCAGCTGCAGAATCGGATGATGAAGGACTGGATAAGCCGGAAAAGAAGGGTGTATCTGGTCTCAGGTTTACTGCGGAGAGGTCCGCACATTTACGTAGTTGGGCTCGTAAAGTGAATACAAATTTTGTCTCTCAGGCTGAGGTTGTTAAGGAAAGGGGTACATGGTCGGACAAAGAATTACTGTATTTTCTGGCTAATTTGGCAGAGGAAGTTGTTACTGCATATCATCACTTTTCAGATACGTTAGAAGAACCTAAGGCTGTGTCAGTTCATCGTGAGAATTTGGATGAAGGTGTATTTGATCTTGCAGATGTTGATGACCTTTTCAAGCAACTGATCCAGCTGCGAGATGAAACGACCAGATTGCGGGAGGAGCGGAAAAAGAAAAAGGAGTCCGAGCTGGAGTCTAACGGGCAGTCTAAGGAGTGTTCTCTCCGGGGTTCAGATAAGAGTTCTGCATTGCATGTTATGCCTATGCGTGAAGCCGCACCTTTGTATGTCCCTCCTAAAGGGCAAGGTACAGATGAAGATAAATCGTCTAAGGATGCGAAGGGATATTTTAAATATAACTGGGTGTATACTCCTTGGAATAGAGCAGATGTTATGGCATTGAAAAATTCTTTACCTGACCTTCGGAAAAATCCGGCGGCATTTTATGAAGGGGTGGAAGGGGCCATTTCGTCTTGTGCAATGACTCTTGTTGATATAGATCTGTCCTTCGGGTTAATTCTTCCGCCTGATATGTGGAGACAAATTCGTAAAAATAATGATGAAGCAATACTGGGGGGGACATGGAAAGAAATAAACCAAGCAGATTTAGATAGGGAACCTGCATGTAAGCCATGTGAGCTGATTCTGGACCTTCCGGCGGCTATCCTGACTAAACTTAAAACGCTTGTTCCTTCTAAAAAGATTGATTGGACCATGTTAGCCTCGTGCAAACAAAAGCCTGATGAAACGGTTTCAGATTTCTTTACACGCTTCGAGGAGGCGTTCCATGACTACAGTGGTCAATCTTTAACAGATGATACGGGTCGGCATTTGTTTGTGGATAAGTATGTGGCTAATCTCCTACCGGAGATTGCAAAGCGATTGAAATCGAGTGTAAGTTCCTGGGCCATGGCGACCCCTGCGTCTTTGTTAACTATGGCTCAGTATTATGAGCGGCAGGAGTTGGAGGCTAAAGAAAGTGTTGATAAGAAGGCGAAAGAATTGAAAATGAAGGTGATGTTGGCGCAGGTTCGGGGAACACAGGGTAGAGGGAATGATAGAGGTAGACGAGGTGGAGGAAATACGTCGTATGGTCGTACGGATATAGCGGAGGATCAATGTGCCTATTGTAAAGAGTTTGGGCATTGGGCTGATGATTGTCCGGTACTCCGTGAGCAGCGTAGCCTGCGTGGTCGAGGAGGCGGTAGGTCGAGAGGCAGTTATACGGGAGCGAGAGGTGGCGGAGGTGATCGTGGAAGGGTCGAGGACAGGGGCCGTGGCCAGGATGAGCGAAATATGTTTGATAGACGGAATCAATATCAAATATCGGAGGGTGAAAATGTGGAGCACCAGGATTATGTGCATGCATAGGACTGCGTAGGATGGGGTAAGGAATCAATTGAAGTGCCGGTAGATCAGAAGGGTCCATATGTAACAGCGGGTATTCTGGGTTATACTGATCAATTTCTAGTCGACACAGGGGCTACTCGTAGCGCTTTGTCGAAAAACTTGGTTCTGAGGGCTCCCCTGTCTGGCGAAATGATAACATGTGTAGGGTTTGATGGCACACCCTCCCCTAGCCCATTGTCAAAACCCCTTGCACTATGTCTTGACAAATTTTTCAGTTTTGGTCAATTTTTGTTATCGCCCCATACACCAGATAATATCCTGGGCATTGACTTGCTTAAATATTTTCGAGCAACGATACAGTGCGCTCCTGAGGGAGTGCGGGTTATCCTGAATGACAATTATCCTGACCCAGATAGGTTTTGTACTATATTAGACATTCCAGCTTTGGCCTCTCTACCGCACACGTTATGGGCGACCTCAGATACGGATGTGGGAGAGATGCGTATTCCACCTATTCACATTACTGTTAAGGAGGGGGCCCCTCTACCACGAGTACCACAGTATAAGATTTCGAGAGAAGGTGAAGTTGCATTGACACATATTGTTCAGGATTTGATCTCTGCAGGAGTGGTGGAGGAGGTTCCTTATAATGTTTGTAACAGCCCTTTTCTTCCGATCCTTAAGAGAGATACTGACGACAAAGTCTATCGGTTTATTATTGACTTGAGAGAGATCAACAAAATTGTCATTCCCCAATACCCGGTGGTGTCCGACATTACGACCTTGCTTACATTGGTGCCACCAACGGCCACGACCTTTAGTGTAATTGATTTGAAAAACGCGTTCTTTTCCATCCCTGTCCATCCTGATAGCAGATATTTGTTTGGCTTCACGTTAAATAATAAATCGTATAGATTTTGTCGTGTTCCCCAAGGTTACACTGAGAGCCCGAGTATCTACAGCCAGGCTTTGAAAAGACAGCTTGATTCCTTTGAGTTACAGACTGGCGTTGTCCTCATCCAGTACGTGGATGACCTTCTGCTTGCTGCAGATTTTTATGCACAATGTGAAGAAAGTACAATTGCGTTGCTTTCTTTTCTGGCACAGAACAATCATAAGGTTTCGAAGAAAAAGCTCCAATACTGTAGACCCAAGGTGACCTACCTCGGTCATCTTTTGTCTAAGGAGGGGCGTGCATTAACATCTGATCGAATTCAAGCAATTTTAGACTCACCAGTCCCCCGCACACAGAGAGATGTACGTGCCTTCATAGAGTTAACGTCCTTTTGTAGACAGTGGATCATGGGATTTTCGCACATTATAAAACCCTTGCTAGCGTTACTGTCCAAAGCTACATCAATGCCCCTTGAATGGACAGATGAATGTCAGAATGCTTTTGAACAGTTGAGACAGGCCCTTTGTTCTGCACCCGTGTTAGGTACACCAGACTACACAAAACTTTTTACATTGTACGTGCACGAGAACGATGGGTGCGCGTTGTCAGTGTTAGTGCAAGTACACGGGGACAAGCAGAGACCATGTGCGTATTTCTCTGCCATTCTTGATCCTGTAGCACGAGGGTTGCCTGGGTGTTTCCGAGCAGTGGCAGCAACAGCAGTAGCCATACGGCAGAGTGAGGGAATAGTGTTATCACACAAACTGTTGGTGTTAGTTCCCCACGCAGTAGATGCTCTGTTAAATCAAACAAAGACCCAATACCTTACGAGTGCACGGATAGCAGGATATGAGCTTACACTTTTGGCGCCACATATCACACTGAAAAGATGCGCTACCCTGAACCCTGCCACTTTATTGCCCTATCCGGTCGAGGAGGGTCAGGAAGAAAAACATCACGACTGTGTTTTCCTGACCGAGGAACAGACAAAGGGTCGTGTTGACTTACAGGATATGCCACTTGCAGATGTGGATGGGGAACTGTGGGTTGATGGATCGTGTTTGAGGCTGCCAGATGGTACGACTTCAACAGCCTATGCGATCACGACACTTAAGACAGTGGTAGAAACAGCACGAATACCACAGAAATCGGCTCAGGCAGCAGAGCTGATAGCTTTAACAAGAGCCTGCGAATTGAGTGCTGGCCTATGTGTGAACATATACACAGACAGCCGGTACGCCTTCGGAGTAGCACATGACTTTGGGCTACTCTGGAGAGAGCGTGGGTTTTTGACGTCTCATGGAGAACACATTATGCATGGAGAACTAGTGCGTGATCTCCTAAACGCGTTGCTTTGCCCAAAGAAAGTAGCGATAATAAAATGCAGCGCCTATAAAAAGATTACCGATAAAGTGGGCCAAGGAAATGCCTTCGCAGACAGCATAGCGAAACAAACGGCTATGTCTCGGACTGACTCCCCCATGTATGTGACACAATCACAGGCTGAGCGATGGAGCGATGCTAGAGCAGAAATCTTGGATATTCAGAAGTCAGCTACTGAATCAGAACTTGCGGCATGGGCAGCAGATGGGGTACTAGATGATGAGGGCTGTTGGAGAAGTAAGGACATGGAGAAATGGAAATTGCCTGCAGCTTACTTGCAGGCGATGGTCCAGATGACACATGGATTGGCGCATGTCGGAGCTCTTGCAATCACTCGACTGTTAACACGAGTCTGGGAACATCCCGAGATTGCTAATACTGCCAAGAGAGTAGTGCAGACCTGCCTGGTATGTTTACAACACAATCCTGGAAAGGGGACCCATACTCCGAAAGGAGGGTTCGTTCCACCCTCTGCACCATTTGAGGTACTCCAAATGGATTATATCCAACTCGAGCGCTGCAACAACCTGAAGTATGTCCTAGTGGTGGTATGTGCCTTTAGCAAATGGGTTGAGGCCTTCCCCACGAAAGACAATACAGCCCTAACAACGGCTAAGGTGTTGCTTAAGGAACTCTTTCCTCGCTTTGGAGTTTGCAAATTTTTGTGGAGCGATAATGGGCCTCATTTTGTTGGGAAGATTGTGGAGTATGTACTGAAGGGGTTAGGGATTCAGCAGAAGTTCCACGCTGTGTTCCACCCTCAGTCGGCAAGTCTGTTTGAGCGGTACAATGCTACGTTAAAACTCAAATTGGCCAAGATTGTGGCTTCCACGTCATTGAAGTGGCCTGATGCTTTGCCGCTAGCACTTCTCTCTCTTAGATCAGTACCCCATTCACGAACTGGCCTCACACCATATGAGTTGGTGTTTGGTCGCCCTATGAATATCTGGGGGGTGCCCAAGCCGCGATTAATACATGATGTGCCTTGTATAATGATGAACGACTATTTGGCACGATTAACAAATGATTTGCTTTCTATTCATCAACAGGTTCGAGAAGCACTCCCCGACAACTCTACTGCAGAGGGACATGATCTTCGCCCCGGCGATCATGTTATGATTCGTTCGTTTGAGAGGGCGAGCAGTTTGGAGCCGAGGTGGAAGGGCCCCGAGCAGGTCCTCCTGGCGACCCGGACCGCTGTACGAGTGACCAACAGGAAGCAGTGGGTGCACTCAACACACTGCCGTCGTGTCTTCAGAGATTCTGGAGAAAGAAAAGAGCCCAGCTGTGACGTCGGCCGAAGTTGAGGGAGCCTTCCCGGACCACGCTGTTGCTGGACGAGAGCGCTACAATTTGCGGCCACGATAAGAAGATTTTTTTTTTTTTTTTCATGACTGGTTGGTTACCGCTCCAGGTTTGTGAAACGGAGACCGGGAATTCCAAGGGGGGGGGATCAGTTCTGCCCAGCGTAGCGACACCCGTCTTGGCCCGGAGAAGAAAACAACGGCTACCTCGGAGCTCAGCACCGTATTTTTCTTTTTTTAGGTATACACACATGTGTATTTGAGACTTTGTGAACAATTTGAACTATTTGAGACTGTGTAAGAACTTTTCTGAACTATGGCGTCATCTGCATCACGAGACAAACGAATATTAGGTGCCATTCTCTTTGTCTTGACTATTGTGGTGATAGCTGTAATAGCCTGGGTAGTTGAACTTGTGGTACCTGCACGTGAACATTTGCTGCCGACTACCCCGCTCCATCTGAACATTTTCACTTTACCTTACCCTACCATGAAGAACGGCATCGGCAAACTTATCTGAACAGTAGCTTTATCCAGATTCTCCATCACACGCATAATATGACCAATACTTCCAATTGCTGGGTGTGTGGGATGTTGCCGGGGCACCAGAAGAAAGGGGGCACCCCACTCATTCCACTCCCGTTCTCGCATAATGGATCCTGCAATGCCTGGTACACCCTCCTCTTTACTCTGAGATGGCCAATGAAAGGGGGGGTGCTTTTTCGTTTGAATAAAATATGTTTCCATGACAAGGATGGGTTTCCACGGGCTGAGGGTACTCGATTTGAATGGGAGGAGTACCGGCCCGATAATATATCTGCCCCGCGTGTGTACAGCAATCAACGAAATATCAATGTATCCAGCTCACATGTCATTAATGTTATTGCTACTAAAGCCGATTTGTGTATAAGAAATAAAGGTTCGATTCCGGTAGGGAAAAGTGAATGCAACGCCACACTTACTTTTGATAGCCCGAATGGCATCTCGTTTGTAGCATCTCGAAACACGTATTTCATTTGTGGAACGAAGGGTTATCATCAGCTTCCATTGGGATGGTTAGGCACGTGTTATGTATCGTTTGTGCTACCTCCTGTATTCATTGCCCCACCAATGTATCATAATGACTACGTCTTGTATCACGATTTTGTCCTGAATAGAGTCAAGCGGACTGTTGTTCTGGATGACATAGATCAGACTGATACTGCCTTGCAACAGTATGTGGACTTCAATTTGGGACTGTTTTCCTTTGTGGGGGCCGCGTTGAACAGTCGGAAAATAAGACGATTGACACGTGTTGTTGAGGCTGTAGCAAATGATACTGTCATTGCACTGGGGAATATTACTGAGGAACTCCAGATTTCTAGGATCGTTACGCTCCAAAATAGGATGGTGTTGGATGTAGTTCTAGCTGACCGTGGGGGGGCATGCAGAATTATCGGAAGTAGCTGCTGTGTGTACATACCTGACAATTCACCATCTGTTTATGATGCCATATCAAAGCTGCATAAAATAGCAGCTGAGATACACCCGGACAATGGAACTTGGACACTTTCAGGGTGGTTCTGGTCAATACTTGCTGCTTGGGGCTGGAAACTGTTAACGATTCTATGTATAATTGTAGGGGTACTGTTCTTTGTGTGCTTATGTATCCAATGTGGCCCAGCTTTATGTTCTATGTGCCTATCAGCTTGTGTACCATCAAGACGAGCTCTTGCCCATGACAAAATGATGCTTCATAAAGAAGTGACACAAATAATGTTAATAGACATCGAGGACGAACATCCTGATTATGTTCACTATGAGGTAGCTTCAGCTAAACGCTCAAAGGGTTGTCTGTTGTAATTGGCATGGCCGCGTTAGCGATTAGCTGAAACTACACGTTTTCCTCCTTAACTTGGCTATACATGAAAACGCCATTTTGAATGTTACGGCGGCCATCTTAGACCATAAGCGGCCTCGTGGCTAGCGTGCCCTTTAGTCCGTTGTCCGTACCACTGACCATTTCAGTTTGCCCAGCAACAGGCTATTTTTAGTACTGGTCAAGCTCGTACATGCGCAGTCCCCACTGACCAGTCACCCCTCAGGAATGTGCCGCCAAACTGACCAGCGGAGTTGTACCTCCTCCAATGAGCTGGCCGTGTTCCAAAACATGACCATATATGTACATAATGTCTTGTAACTTTGTGCCGCCTATCTTTATTACCTCAAAACTGTATAAAAGACGGGGTCACACCGATGTTCGGTGTGATACCTCTTGCATTACCGAAGGGTGCTGTATGAGTGTATCACCACCCCATGGGGTCTTAATAAACTTGTTCTTTGACTTTTACAGTTTCCGTGCCAATAGTTCTTGAGTGTAAGTGGGTTATCTACGGAGCATGTAGGCCTTGGGAACCCTGATTACTTCAAATTGGCGACCACGAAGGGACTCATCGGCGACTCGGATGCCCGAAGGAGAGGTCGTGACGAAGGCTTGGAAACTCGCCATGGACGCGCGCTGCCACTGAGTGACCCGAGTCTTGGCACCCACGGTGTTTCTTCCTTTCCTTCTGATCTGACCTTCCAGGTGGCGCCAGTCTCCGACTGAGTTTTCGATCGTCTGCGTTGCTGGGAAAGTGCCGTTTGGCTGATTTGATCACAAGACCTTGGCAGTTGGAATCTGGACATTTGAGATTTTGGGTAAGATTTGTGTTCGGTAAGGTAGTCTTCAGACGCTTACTGAAGTTCTATGATTTGTGCTCGGTAAGGTAGTCTTCGGACGCTTACTGAAGTTCTATGATTTGTGATCGGTAAGGTAGTCTTCGGACGCTTGCCGGAGTCCTATGACCTATGATTTGATTTGAGTTAGCTAACGTTTGTGAATTTGTGAACTTTGAATCTATATGTGTAGTGCACTTCACATAGGCAGGCATGTAGAGATATTTCTCTAACTTTGTTTTTTTCCTCTGAGCGGCACATTTGTGTGAAGTACTGTAAGTGCCATTTTATATGGTGTCACGCTTTCGTGATACTTTTTGAACATGCCTGTTTTAAGCACACTCCGAGGGATGTGCTGTCTTGGAAATGGTACCACAATTAGGTTAGCAGAAGCACAGCGGGCTCCCCCAGAAGGAACACCAAACCGGGAGATGTATATTAAATTTGGCCTTCCCCCTATAATGTACAGCAAATTATGGCATAAATACACCAAAACTGATCCTGAATTGCAATGGCCTCTACATGGGTCGTTCGATTTACGTAAAGTACAGTTTGTGGAACAATGTTTGTTTCAACGCAGGTCTAGACAAAATATGTTTGATTGCGTGCGAATGTGGGAGAAAGCGGTGCGCGAACGAATGAAGCGTGAAGTTGCCTTGGCGGACAAAGAGCAGCGCAAGGCTGCTCGAGATAAGGCTTTACAGCTTGAGGAGAAAGAGGCTCAGGAGAAAAGAGAGAGGGAGGAACGGGAACGTAAATTGCAAACGACTGGTCAATTTCCTATTCGCCGACCGCTTTATCCTGTCCTTAATAATGAAATTGATGATTTTTCATTGCTAGATCGGTCACCGCCTCCGTACGTTTCGCCAACGGCTCCAGCTGCAGAATCGGATGATGAAGGACAGGATAAGCCGGAAAAGAAGGGTGTATCTGGTCTCAGGTTTACTGCGGAGAGGTCCGCACATTTACGTAGTTGGGCTCGTAAAGTGAATACAAATTTTGTCTCTCAGGCTGAGGTTGTTAAGGAAAGGGGTACATGGTCGGACAAAGAATTACTGTATTTTCTGGCTAATATGGCAGAGGAAGTTGTTACTGCATATCGTCACTTTTCAGATACGTTAGAACCTAAGGCTGTGTCAGTTCATCGTGAGAATTTGGATAAAGGTGTATTTGATCTTGCAGATGTTGATGGCCTTTTCAAGCAACTGATCCAGCTGCGAGATGAAACGACCAGATTGCGGGAGGAGCGGAAAAAGAAAAAGGAGTCCGAGCTGGAGTCTAACGGGCAGTCTAAGGAGTGTTCTCTCCGGGGTTCAGATAAGAGTTCTGCATTGCATGTTATGCCTATGCGTGAAGCCGCACCTTTGTATGTCCCTCCTAAAGGGCAAGGTACAGATGAAGATAAATCGTCTAAGGATGCGAAGGGATATTTTATATATAACTGGGTGTATACTCCTTGGAATAGAGCAGATGTTATGGCATTGAAAAATTCTTTACCTGACCTTCGGAAAAATCCGGCGGCATTTTATGAAGGGGTGGAAGGGGCCATTTCGTCTTGTGCAATGACTCTTGTTGATATAGATCTGTCCTTCGGGTTAATTCTTCCGCCTGATATGTGGAGACAAATTCGTAAAAATAATGATGAAGCAATACTGGGGGGGACATGGAAAGAAATAAACCAAGCAGATTTAGATAGGGAACCTGCATGTAAGCCATGTGAGCTGATTCTGGACCTTCCGGCGGCTATCCTGACTAAACTTAAAATGCTTGTTCCTTCTAAAAAGATTGATTGGACCATGTTAGCCTCGTGCAAACAAAAGCCTGATGAAACGGTTTCAGATTTCTTTACACGCTTCGAGGAGGCGTTCCATGACTACAGTGGTCAATCTTTAACAGATGATACGGGTCGGAATTTGTTCGTGGATAAGTATGTGGCTAATCTCCTACCGGAGATTGCAAAGCGATTGAAATCGAGTGAAAGTTCCTGGGCCATGGTGACCCCTGCGTCTTTGTTAACTATGGCTCAGTATTATGAGCGGCAGGAGTTGGAGGCTAAAGAAAGTGTTGATAAGAAGGCGAAAGAATTGAAAATGAAGGTGATGTTGGCGCAGGTTCGGGGAACACAGGGTAGAGGGAATGATAGAGGTAGACGAGGTGGAGGAAATACGTCGTATGGTCGTACGGATATAGCGGAGGATCAATGTGCCTATTGTAAAGAGTTTGGGCATTGGGCTGATGATTGTCCGGTACTCCGTGAGCAGCGTAGCCTGCGTGGTCGAGGAGGCGGTAGGTCGAGAGGCAGTTATACGGGAGCGAGAGGTGGCGGAGGTGATCGTGGAAGGGTCGAGGACAGGGGCCGTGGCCAGGATGAGCGAAACATGTTTGATAGACGGAATCAATATCAAATATCGGAGGGTGAAAATGTGGAGCACCAGGATTATGTGCATGCATAGGACTGCGTAGGATGGGGTAAGGAATCAATTGAAGTGCCGGTAGATCAGAAGGGTCCATATGTAACAGAGGGTATTCTGGGTTCTACTGATCAATTTCTAGTCGACACAGGGGCTACTCGTAGCGCTTTGTCGAAAAACTTGGTTCCGAGGGCTCCCCTGTCTGGCGAAATGATAACATGTGTAGGGTTTGATGGCACACCCTCCCCTAGCCCATTGTCAAAACCCCTTGCACTATGTCTTGACAAATTTTTCAGTTTTGGTCAATTTTTGTTATCGCCCCATACACCAGATAATATCCTGGGCATTGACTTGCTTAAATATTTTCGAGCAACGATACAGTGCGCTCCTGAGGGAGTGCGGGTTATCCTGAATGACAATTATCCTGACCCAGATAGGTTTTGTACTATATTAGACATTCCAGCTTTGGCCTCTCTACCGCACACGTTATGGGCGACCTCAGATACGGATGTGGGAGAGATGCGTATTCCACCTATTCACATTACTGTTAAGGAGGGGGCCCCTCTACCACGAGTACCACAGTATAAGATTTCAAGAGAAGGTGAAGTTGCATTGACACATATTGTTCAGGATTTGATCTCTGCAGGAGTGGTGGAGGAGGTTCCTTATAATGTTTGTAACAGCCCTTTTCTTCCGATCCTTAAGAGAGATACTGACGACAAAGTCTATCGGTTTATTATTGACTTGAGAGAGATCAACAAAATTGTCATTCCCCAATACCCGGTGGTGTCCGACATTACGACCTTGCTTACATTGGTGCCACCAACGGCCACGACCTTTAGTGTAATTGATTTGAAAAACGCGTTCTTTTCCATCCCTGTCCATCCTGATAGCAGATATTTGTTTGGCTTCACGTTAAATAATAAATCGTATAGATTTTGTCGTGTTCCCCAAGGTTACACTGAGAGCCCGAGTATCTACAGCCAGGCTTTGAAAAGACAGCTTGATTCCTTTGAGTTACAGACTGGCGTTGTCCTCATCCAGTACGTGGATGACCTTCTGCTTGCTGCAGATTCTTATGCACAATGTGAAGAAAGTACAATTGCGTTGCTTTCTTTTCTGGCACAGAACAATCATAAGGTTTCGAAGAAAAAGCTCCAATACTGTAGACCCAAGGTGACCTACCTCGGTCATCTTTTGTCTAAGGAGGGGCGTGCATTAACATCTGATCGAATTCAAGCAATTTTAGACACATCAGTCCCCCGCACACAGAGAGATGTACGTGCCTTCATAGAGTTAACGTCCTTTTGTAGACAGTGGATCATGGGATTTTCGCACATTATAAAACCCTTGCTAGCGTTACTGTCCAAAGCTACATCAATGCCCCTTGAATGGACAGATGAATGTCAGAATGCTTTTGAACAGTTGAGACAGGCCCTTTGTTCTGCACCCGTGTTAGGTACACCAGACTACACAAAACTTTTTACATTGTACGTGCACGAGAACGATGGGTGCGCGTTGTCAGTGTTAGTGCAAGTACACGGGGACAAGCAGAGACCATGTGTGTATTTCTCTGCCATTCTTGATCCTGTAGCACGAGGGTTGCCTGGGTGTTTCCGAGCAGTGGCAGCAACAGCAGTAGCCATACGGCAGAGTGAGGGAATAGTGTTATCACACAAACTGTTGGTGTTAGTTCCCCACGCAGTAGATGCTCTGTTAAATCAAACAAAGACCCAATACCTTACGAGTGCACGGATAACAGGATATGAGCTTACACTTTTGGCGCCACATATCACACTGAAAAGATGCGCTACCCTGAACCCTGCCACTTTATTGCCCTATCCGGTCGAGGAGGGTCAGGAAGAAAAACATCACGACTGTGTTTTCCTGACCGAGGAACAGACAAAGGGTCGTGTTGACTTACAGGATATGCCACTTGCAGATGTGGATGGGGAACTGTGGGTTGATGGATCGTGTTTGAGGCTGCCAGATGGTACGACTTCAACAGCCTATGCGATCACGACACTTAAGACAGTGGTAGAAACAGCACGAATACCACAGAAATCGGCTCAGGCAGCAGAGCTGATAGCTTTAACAAGAGCCTGCGAATTGAGTGCTGGCCTATGTGTGAACATATACACAGACAGCCGGTACGCCTTCGGAGTAGCACATGACTTTGGGCTACTCTGGAGAGAGCGTGGGTTTTTGACGTCTCATGGAGAACACATTATGCATGGAGAACTAGTGCGTGATCTCCTAAACGCGTTGCTTTGCCCAAAGAAAGTAGCGATAATAAAATGTAGCGCCTATAAAAAGATTACCGATAAAGTGGGCCAAGGAAATGCCTTCGCAGACAGCATAGCGAAACAAACGGCTATGTCTCGGACTGACTCCCCCATGTATGTGACACAATCACAGGCTGAGCGATGGAGCGATGCTAGAGCAGAAATCTTGGATATTCAGAAGTCAGCTACTGAATCAGAACTTGCGGCATGGGCAGCAGATGGGGTACTAGATGATGAGGGCTGTTGGAGAAGTAAGGACATGGAGAAATGGAAATTGCCTGCAGCTTACTTGCAGGCGATGGTCCAGATGACACATGGATTGGCGCATGTCGGAGCTCTTGCAATCACTCGACTGTTAACACGAGTCTGGGAACATCCCGAGATTGCTAATACTGCCAAGAGAGTAGTGCAGACCTGCCTGGTATGTTTACAACACAATCCTGGAAAGGGGACCCATACTCCGAAAGGAGGGTTCGTTCCACCCTCTGCACCATTTGAGGTACTCCAAATGGATTATATCCAACTCGAGCGCTGCAACAACCTGAAGTATGTCCTAGTGGTGGTATGTGCCTTTAGCAAATGGGTTGAGGCCTTCCCCACGAAAGACAATACAGCCCTAACAACGGCTAAGGTGTTGCTTAAGGAACTCTTTCCTCGCTTTGGAGTTTGCAAATTTTTGTGGAGCGATAATGGGCCTCATTTTGTTGGGAAGATTGTGGAGTATGTACTGAAGGGGTTAGGGATTCAGCAGAAGTTCCACGCTGTGTTCCACCCTCAGTCGGCAAGTCTGGTTGAGCGGTACAATGCTACGTTAAAACTCAAATTGGCCAAGATTGTGGCTTCCACGTCATTGAAGTGGCCTGATGCTTTGCCGCTAGCACTGCTCTCTCTTAGATCAGTACCCCATTCACGAACTGGCCTCACACCATATGAGTTGGTGTTTGGTCGCCCTATGAATATCTGGGGGGTGCCCAAGCCTCGATTAATACATGATGTGCCTTGTATAATGATGAACGACTATTTGGCACGATTAACAAATGATTTGCTTTCTATTCATCAACAGGTTCGAGAAGCGCTCCCCGACAACTCTACTGCAGAGGGACATGATCTTCGCCCGGCGATCATGTTATGATTCGTTCGTTTGAGAGGGCGAGCAGTTTGGAGCCGAGGTGGAAGGGCCCCGAGCAGGTCCTCCTGGCGACCCGGACCGCTGTACGAGTGACCAACAGGAAGCGGTGGGTGCACTCGACACACTGCCGTCGTGTCTTCAGAGATTCTGGAGAAAGAAAAGAGCCCAGCTGTGACGTCGGCCGAAGTTGAGGGAGCCTTCCCGGACCACGCTGTTGCTGGACGAGAGCGCTACAATTTGTGGCCACGATAAGAAGATTTTTGTTTTTTTTTTTCATGACTGGTTGGTTACCGCTCCAGGTTTGTGAAACGGAGACCGGGAATTCCAAGGGGGGGGATCAGTTCTGCCCAGCGTAGCGACACCCGTCTTGGCCCGGAGAAGAAAACAGCGGCTACCTCGGAGCTCAGCACCGTATTTTTCTTTTTTTAGGTATACACACATGTATATTTGAGACTTTGTGAACAATTTGAACTATTTGAGACTGTGTAAGAACTTTTCTGAACTATGGCGTCATCTGCATCACGAGACAAACGAATATTAGGTGCCATTCTCTTTGTCTTGACTATTGTGGTGATAGCTGTAATAGCCTGGGTAGTTGAACTTGTGGTACCTGCACGTGAACATTTGCTGCCGACTACCCCGCTCCATCTGAACATTTCCACTTTACCTTACCCTACCATGAAGAACGGCATCGGCAAACTTATCTGAACAATAGCTTTATCCAGATTCTCCATCACACGCATAATATGACCAATACTTCCAATTGCTGGGTGTGTGGGATGTTGCCGGGGCACCAGAAGAAAGGGGGCACCCCACTCATTCCACTCCCGTTCTCGCATAATGGATCCTGCAATGCCTGGTACACCCTCCTCTTTACTCTGAGATGGCCAACGAAAGGGGGGGTGCTTTTTCGTTTGAATAAAATATGTTTCCATGACAAGGATGGGTTTCCACGGGCTGAGGGTACTCGATTTGAATGGGAGGAGTACCGGCCCGATAATATATCTGCCCCGCGTGTGTACAGCAATCAACGAAATATCAATGTATCCAGCTCACATGTCATTAATGTTATTGCTACTAAAGCCGATTTGTGTATAAGAAATAAAGGTTCGATTCCGGTAGGGAAAAGTGAATGCAACACCACACTTACTTTTGATAGCCCGAATGGCATCTCGTTTGTAGCATCTCGAAACACGTATTTCATTTGTGGAACGAAGGGTTATCATCAGCTTCCATTGGGATGGTTAGGCACGTGTTATGTATCGTTTGTGCTACCTCCTGTATTCATTGCCCCACCAATGTATCATAATGACTACGTCTTGTATCACGATTTTGTCCTGAATAGAGTCAAGCGGACTGTTGTTCTGGATGACATAGATCAGACTGATACTGCCTTGCAACAGTATGTGGACTTCAATTTGGGACTGTTTTCCTTTGTGGGGGCCGCGTTGAACAGTCGGAAAATAAGACGATTGACACGTGTTGTTGAGGCTGTAGCAAATGATACTGCCATTGCACTGGGGAATATTACTGAGGAACTCCAGATTTCTAGGATCGTTACGCTCCAAAATAGGATGGTGTTGGATGTAGTTCTAGCTGACCGTGGGGGGGCATGCAGAATTATCGGAAGTAGCTGCTGTGTGTACATACCTGACAATTCACCATCTGTTTATGATGCCATATCAAAGCTGCATAAAATAGCAGCTGAGATACACCCGGACAATGGAACTTGGACACTTTCAGGGTGGTTCTGGTCAATACTTGCTGCTTGGGGCTGGAAACTGTTAACGATTCTATGTATAATTGTAGGGGTACTGTTCTTTGTGTGCTTATGTATCCAATGTGGCCCAGCTTTATGTTCTATGTGCCTATCAGCTTGTGTACCATCAAGACGAGCTCTTGCCCATGACAAAATGATGCTTCATAAAGAAGTGACACAAATAATGTTAATAGACATCGAGGACGAACATCCTGATTATGTTCACTATGAGGTAGCTTCAGCTAAACGCTAAAAGGGTTGTCTGTCGTAATTGGCATGGCCGCGTTAGCGATTAGCTGAAACTACACGTTTTCCTCCTTAACTTGGCTATACATGAAAACGCCATTTTGAATGTTACGGCGGCCATCTTAGACCATAAGCGGCCTCGTGGCTAGCGTGCCCTTTAGTCCGTTGTCCGTACCACTGACCACTTCAGTTTGCCCAGCAACAGGCTATTTTTAGTACTGGTCAAGCTCGTACATGCGCAGTCCCCACTGACCAGTCACCCCTCAGGAATGTGCCGCCAAACTGACCAGCGGAGTTGTACCTCCTCCAATGAGCTGGCTGTGTTCCAAAACATGACCATATATGTACATAATGTCTTGTAACTTTGTGCCGCCTATCTTTATTACCTCAAAACTGTATAAAAGACGGGGTCACACCGATGTTCGGTGTGATACCTCTTGCATTACCGAAGGGTGCTGTATGAGTGTATCACCACCCCATGGGGTCTTAATAAACTTGTTCTTTGACTTTTACAGTTTCCGTGCCAATAGTTCTTGAGTGTAAGTGGGTTATCTACGGAGCATGTAGGCCTTGGGAACCCTGATTACTTCAGAAATATAACAGATATGGTGGTCGTAGAAAGGAACGACAGCGACCATAACGCTTTATTTTTAACAATGTTTAATATGTTGGATTGTCATGGTCCTACATTACAAAATAATGCTCCAGTGATCACAAGTAATAACGAGAAAAGTGTTAAATGGCCGATGATTCTTTTAGATCAAGCGGCCCTCCCAAAAATGTATAAAAGGGTAGAGTTAGCAGCTCCAACAAATGAGATTAGGGCCGACACGCTGCTCGTATTTAGGGAACCAAATGATGACCTTAAATGCTTTTTTTGTAAAATAAATGACAATATTCTCCCCCATAAGCACACTAAGCCATGGTATAATCATTCATGTAGACAGGCTAAGGAAACCCTAATGAAGGCGGTAAAGATCAAATCCCTAGATAATATAGGAGCTTGTAGGAAACATTACCTTTGCAATCAGAAAAACGCTAGAAAAGACTGGGAGGTTGAGAAATGGAGAGTCCTTGTGGAAGCCTCAAAGATGAGGAACAGTCAAGCATTTTGGCACTTGATGGCCAAAGGCTCTAGCAGCCTGAAAACAGAAAATAGTTTCTACTTGCAGCCCCAAACTTGAGAGGAGTAATTTGGGAGCCTGTATGCAGCCCGAGGGGGGAGGAAAAAATAGATACCCTGGAAGCCCCGCTCTTTTTGCCCTTAAGGGAAGGTACACCCATCACGGTTGAGGAGACTATTCTGGCCATAAATTCAATTCAGAAAGGGAAGGCCCCTGGCTTGGACAAACTGCCAGGAGACATGTATAGGGCAGAGCCTGAAATATGGGGGGTATTACTGACTACAGGTTTCAACGCCATCCTGGAAGGGAGAGAAGTTCCTCTGACCTGGAGGGGCGCTGAAATTATCCCCATTTTCAAGAAAGGAGAAAAGGGCTCCCCTGAAAACTACAGACCCATCAGCCTCATTGATGTCTCCCCAAAAATTTTTGGGAAGGTCATACTAGCCAGAATACAACAGTGGATGGAGAATAATCATGTACTCTCCGATCTCCAGGCAGGCTTCAGGGAGTCCACGAGCACAACGGATCAGGTCGTCAGATTCCTTATGTTAATTTGGAAGGAAGCGGTCATCAATAGAGGACAACTGTACGTTGTGTTTGTGGACCTAAAAACAGCTTTTGATTCTATCAATAGAACCCAACTCTGGTCCGTTCTGAGAGATATGGGTCTACCACCATACCTGCTAAACATCTTGGTTCGCCTGCATGCAAACAACTTTGCAAAGGTTAGATGGAATTCGAACAGTGGACTCACGGGCAACATAAATATTCAAAAAGGTGTCCGCCAAGGGTGTGTCCTGGCCCCTACTTTATTTACACATTTTGTAAATGGAGTTATAGATGAGCTTTTCAACTGTGATGGAGATCCTCCAAAAATGGCGGGCAGAACTGTTCCCTGCTTGTTATTTGCGGATGACACCCTACTGATTGCAAGAACACCAAGGGGAATCCAGAACCTACTCAAAAGATTTGAGGGGGCCTGTAACTCTAGGGGGCTTGTAATCAACTGCAGTAAGACCAAATATATGGTGTTCAACCCCTATAAGCATCAAAAGGGAAAGTTGTTTCTCAATTCCCAATGTTTGGAACGGGTAAAATCTTTTGATTATCTCGGGGTTCGAATTAGTGAAAATCTTGTTTGGTCTGACCAAATAGATATGGCCGGGATACCCGTCACCCCCTCCCAACACAATCCCCAAGGATGGGAAGACGGACACAGTTCTTGACGTTTGGAAGGCGGGAGGGAGTTACCCTCCCGGCCGTATTTATTAAAATATGAAACAAAATAAAACATTAAAATAACAGTTTCATATCATGTACAATTTCATTTTCACATTACGATGTTTATGGGCTAACCTTAACACAGCTCTAATACAAAGGTTCTCCTAGCCGATTCTAAACATCCTGCAAATGCATATACTCAAAATTAAATTGTACATCCTAACATTACGGGCCAACGGCAAGGTCGTAACCGGTGTCAGATCCCTAATACCAGAACTCCCCCCCTTACTTGTGAGGGGCGGGCGCACAGAGGACTGTACCTCTGTGCCAACTTCCAATTTCCCTTGTCTTAACGGGGGCCCCATATTTACTCGACGCCATCTTAGTGGTCGTCCGAGGACTCGTGTGAGGTGTCTAGAAGGTAGCGTAGACCCCCCTCCCACCCCACACTGCTTACCACATCCACCGTCGCGGATGTCCTGGCCCCGGGAAATTCCCAGGAGGGGCCCGTAGCCCCTCCTCCCCTGGGAGGGGCCTATGAACGCCTTCCCTTTCGGCGGCCCCATCCTTAGAGGGGTACCGCCTCCCCGTGTGAGGGGCCAATGGCCGCCTCTCCCCGGGCGCTCCCATCCATAATGGGTGGCGCCCCACCTCTAGGGATCTTCCAATTACTGCTCACCGATCATGACCTTACCGCCCGACCAAAATAAATACGACATTTTGAACCTAATGAGGACGGAATAAACGGTTAGACTGGATATTACACAATAACCTTTATTTACACAAGTAACACATCATTCAACTAGGCTGTGATACTTCGCCTAAGAACATGCTAAATAGCAACCATTTTATTATCCTCAAAAAAGTCAATCCAGACTTTTTTAAAACAACCTGTAAAAGAGATAATATCACCATTAATCGACTTTATTGCAGTACTAATCGTTGCCATAAGGGGCTGGTGGGTGGGTCAAAATTGGCTCCTTGTTCCGTCTCGGGCTCACGTGCAACGAGGAGGTGCAGCTTCCAAGCACAGGAACAAGAGGATGCTTCCTTAGATTGTTGCTCTTTTATTCTTCCTCGGGAGGGCGTGTACCCTCCTCCGATCCGCCTACGGACGTGGCCAACGGTGTAAGTGTCTAGGACAACCCCTCTTGGGCGGGAAAAGGCGCGCCCCGGCTATGCCGCTTCGGGCATACCAGCCGAGACACGCCTCCCGCCCAAAATGGTTTCCCGGGGGGGGGTCAGGGCACCCTACCATACGTTCGGGGGGACCGAGTGGTCGCCCCTTTCCATATGGCCGGGATACCCGTCACCCCCTCCCAACACAATCCCCAAGGATGGGAAGACGGACACAGTTCTTGACTTTTGGAAGGCGGGAGGGAGTTACCCTCCCGGCCGTATTTATTAAAATATGAAACAAAATTAAAACATTAAAATAACAGTTTCATATCATGTACAATTTCATTTTCACATTACGATGTTTATGGGCTAACCTTAACACAGCTCTAATACAAAGGTTCTCCTAGCCGATTCTAAACATCCTGCAAATGCATATACTCAAAATTAAATTGTACATCCTAACATTACGGGCCAACGGCAAGGTCGTAACCGGTGTCAGATCCCTAATACCAGAACTCCCCCCCTTACTTGTGGGGGGCGGGCGCACAGAGGACTGTACCTCTGTGCCAACTTCCAATTTCCCTTGTCTTAACGGGGGCCCCATATTTACTCGACGCCATCTTAGTGGTCGTCCGAGGACTCGTGCGAGGTGTCTAGAAGGTAGCGTAGACCCCCCTCCCACCCCACACTGCTTACCACATCCGCCGTCGCGGATGTCCTGGCCCCGGGAATTCCCAGGAGGGGCCCGTAGCCCCTCCTCCCCTGGGAGGTGCCTATGACCGCCTTCCCTTTCGGCGGCCCCATCCTTAGAGGGGTACCGCCTTCCCGTGTGAGGGGCCAATGGCCGCCTCTCCCCGGGCGCTCCCATCCATAATGGGTGGCGCCCCACCTCTAGGGATCTTCCAATTACTGCTCACCGATCATGACCTTACCCCCACAGGCCGGATAGTTGATCGGCTATCCGGACCCCCCCACAAACTCCTACTAAAGGTCATGGCTACACAAACTCTTTAACCAAGCTATGAAGTCTCCTATGAGTAAGACATTCCCCTCCCGGGACAAATGGACCCCATCTTCAAGATACATATGGTCCCCCCGAATACATCCATGTGGAATACAATGCAACTGGCCTGAACGAAACAACCTACTAAGTTTGTTATTAACTTTCTTTACCGACTGATTCAAAGCTGACACAGAGAGGGCCCCCCGCCACACCTTTCTAGGAATCATGTGTGACCATGCAATCGTGCACCCCGGAACCCTTCTCGCCAACCAACTCACTGTGGATAAAATTAACTCGAGAAGTACTCGTCGACCAATGGTTACCAAATCATTGCCCCCAAGATGTACTATGATTACAGACGGCGGTGACCTCGTCCGCCCTAGCAGTCCCTCCATAAAAGTTTGAAACTGGTCAATACAGAGTCCGCCCCTTCCGTGGAAGGTCACCCTGCACCCGTATTCCCCAGCCACGTGAATCATGTCACCTGCTTTGAATACGTCCGCGGCTCGCCTCACGTATGAGTGGCCAACGACCCACACCACTCTTCCCTCAGCCGGTGATCTTTGACCGCTGGTCCCCAGGTGTCGGGTCAACTGCACAGTCCGCCCCGCAAAGCCTGCTCGCGAAACTGTAAACCAAACAGAAAACAAGAAGCGTGAGTGCATGACATTAGCTCCTCAACATGTGCAACCGCACATACCTTTTATATCAATTCGAGGACCAACGCCCCAACTGTTTCACCTTTTCAACACTCAGACCCCTGGCTGTAGCCTCTGTAGCAGCCCCTATCCGGAAGGAATGGGTCCCAAAATCGCTCGGGTTCAAGCCCGCTGCCGCGATTGCCATTGTTAACACCCGCTGGAACTGAAACCTAGTCAGTGGAGTGACGTCGGTGTGCCTCAGCAAGCTTCCCCCCCATGATGCCGCCCTCTGCGCTAAATACTCCTCCACGCATTTTACCGGGCACATAGGAGACCCTGGAATCCGCTGGACTACCACACAGTCCCCGATCGCTCCCTGATCGGTCTTGGACCTGGCTATTGAGACTACCATCGTCTCACCCTTAATTTGAATGTGTTCTCGACACAGACCTCCCCCCGTATCCTGCTTATTCCTTGCTACCAGTTCGCTTACCCGCATAGCCCCATGAAATGCTAATGCAAAAGCGGCCCGGAACAGCACTGTCTCTGATTGAGATGAACATGTCGCAGGGAGTATGGACATTAACAGGGACAACCTTTCTAGACCTATCGGGTGCCTCTCATCCACTCTACGACCCTCAAGGCGTTGCCACCCACGCAGAGCCTTCCTTACGAGAAAGGACAATGTGGGGTCCTGGATGTCATGAGCCTGTGCCATGAAGGCAATGGCGGCCCTGTGCCTATTGGCTGTTGCCAGTGATCGGCCTGCCTGATGTAGTGATACCAGAAATTTCAGGACATACTCCTCCTGCCCCCAATGCTCCCCCCTAGCTGAACCCAAAAATTCCCAATAGGAACGGAACGCCCCTTCGTATGCCTTCCTTGTTCTGGGTGCTAGACTCTCTCCCACGAGGTTTTGTAATCCGGGGCACCGAGAGACCAGAAAGCTTCGGGAAATGGTGCCGCCACCAAGTCCGCTGAGGGCAGAAAACCCCGGAAGGCCTGCATGTGGGAACGAGAGAGTGCATCAGCCACCTGGTTCAGTACCCCAGGCACGTGTCTTGCCCTAGAGTGGACGTTTAGTCTCATACATAGCAGGACAATTTCTTTCAGCAATCTCAAAATCCATTTGCAGCGTGCTGCCTGATTATTGATACATTCAACAACTGTCATATTATCAGACCAGAACACCACAGTGCGATCACGAAACCCTTCTGGCCATGTTTTCAAGGCCACCAGAATGGGGAACAGCTCAAGAAACCCAATGTTACCTGTGAGCCCACTATCGTGCCACCATGCCGGCCATGTTCGTGCCGACCATTGATTACCAAAGATGGCGCCAAAGCCCACACTCCCTGCCGAGTCGGTCCACAACCCCAGCTCCTCGGAGGAAGCTGGCGGCACTGGACTGACCGGGCTCGCCGGAGGTGACTCGGGAACCGGGGCCTCCCCCCCTGCCGCCCTATTCCTGGCCCTTTTAACTCTCCCGGCAGGGACTACTCCCGGCAATGCTGGCCCGATGACTTTCTTCGGTCTACCCGTACCATTCATTGCCGCCATCTGCTTCTTCATGTTCGCAATGTCTTTCACCAGCATCATCGGCCTGGGGGGACACGCCCACGAGGAACATGACGGCGGGCTGAGAGCCGGTCGCGGCAGCACCGTGGTGCCTGGATGGCCGAAATGAGTACAGCAGGGTAGCGAGAGGTCGCTAGTCTCCCTGCGTCTTGGTGAGCGATTAATGCGTTTTTTTTCTCCCCGCAACCACCGACGGCAACTCTAAGCCGGCTCCTCTGCTTCTTTTTCCCGAGGAACCACGGCCGTCTCAGGAAGTACTGCGGCAGGCGGCGTTAGGACCCGCCGGGCTTCCAGGACCGGGACCGGGTCGGATCAGCGTGGCTTGCCGTGAGAGGAGACGCTTCTACGGGACGTGCACAGACAGAGACGGAGGTGGATTGCCAAGACGTATGCTGGGTCTATAGGTTTGCCGCTCATCTCTTAAAGCGCTTAAAACGCTTAAACGCTTAAACGCCTCAAATCGACACTGTGGCGAAAGTGAAAGTGGAAAGCAGTAATCAGCGGTAAGGAGATATTCAGGGGGGGGTTTTGACAGAAGTTGACAGCAGCAGCCTCTGTGCATTTTCATCATACTATTGCTTGGAGAAGAAGAAGTGATAGAAAGAAAAGAGGAAAGGGGGAAAAAAAAAGAAAAGAAAAGGAGTAATAGAAGATAGAAAACAGAAATCTACAGACCACCTTCTTGGTTTTTTTTTGTCTTTTGGCTGGTCAGATCAGATCACGGACTAGTGCACACTTACACTTAGTGCACACATATATTTACATTTATGCTGGAAGAACGCCGACGATGTCTATGGAGCAGATTTCGCTCTGCTCTGTTCAAAATTAAACTCGGAAGCCTAGTAATACAATCACTTGAACAATATCCTATTAAAACAGACTTTGAGGGAAAAAAACTTTACTCTCTTGCAGCAAAGTGCGGGGAGAGGGGAAGTAGAGTGGAAGAGACTTGAGGGCTTATTACTGGGAGGGGGGGGGGTTGCATGGATCAAACGCAGCTGGGTCTTCCAGAATATTTTAGGACCACTGAAGTCACTGAAGTTACTGAAGTTATAGCGCAAGAGCCGGTTCTGTTGAAAGTTCCCGAGTTAGGTGGGATAGAATCAACAGAAGCAGTAACATTTAAGACTATAGAGCGAGCCAATGTTGAGATAAGCTCAATCTCAGTAAAACAGGGGCACACCCTTCCAGTAAGAAGAAATAGGTATCAGCTTAGATCCAGGGTAGGGTTAAAAGAGAAAGGGGCTTTACAATTTGAAGAGAGAGAGAGACCTATGCCATTAACCCCCTGCAAAAGTAAAAAGAAAAAGACTATCTCAGTCAAAAAGCTCAAAGGTGTATCCCATGAGTGCCAAGTGGTAAAAAGTACTCCATCCCTAAAATCTTTCTTCAAGGCCCTGGATCAGGCTAAGCGCTCCGCAGTGCAGTTGGAGGGCAATATCGGCTCTACTCCTTTAACAAACAGATACGGGGTCTTAGAAAACCTAGACAATATGGAAAATGCGGATGAGGCTGAAAATATAACAGAAAATATAACAGAAACCTCGGCTAATTCAATAAAAGCCCCCTCAATAGATATAATGCGAGGAAACCAAGACACCAGACCCAAGAGTCAGGCTGCAGCAGTTAAACTTGCACAAAATAGCTCTAAGGAGGCAGAAGAGGAGACTGGGAGACAGCATGCAAGTAAAGATAACCAATCAGACTCAAGCGAGCAGGAAAGTGACCGACTAGGGGACCTTTTTCGATCCCTGAGAAGTGACATGATGGCGAAATTCGAGATATCGGAAGCCAATCAAAAAACAATACAGGACAGATTCGATGTGCTAGAATCTAAGTTAGAGGAGGTCACTTTGCGTACAGGGAGACTTGAAATAGAAACGGCTGCTTTGGACAAAACGGTACACGAAAATAAAAAAGACATAGAACATCTTAAAGCCCAGAATAGATCATTGGTTATGGACATTGAACGGATGGAGACCCATGCCAGGAGGAATAACCTAAGGATCTTGAAAATACCTGAAGGGGAAGAATTGGAGGACTTAAAGGGATTTGTCTGTAAACTCTTGAGGGACGGTGTTTTAAATGATCGCCCGGATATAAATCTGGAGGAAGAAATCCAGAGGGTACATAGAGACCCCTACAAGAGGCGTACTGACAGGAAAACTCCTAGGAAAATACTTATAAACTTTCAGACATACAGCGTAAAAGAGCTCATCCTAGGGCGATCCCTTACGAAAACAGATCTACGTTATAAGTCCAGTCCTTACCTTATCAGGTCGGACATTGGTGCAAAAACCGCGCAAAGACAATGGGAGCTGGGCACTAGAATGCCGGACTTAAGGTCATTGGGAGCACATGTCTAGATGAGATTTCCAGCTATGCTCAGGATAATGTGGAAAAACAAGACATATAGTTTCACACAGCCAGAAGAGGTTGACAATCTTTTAGACCGAATAAGAAGTGAGCAGGAAGAATAGGACCAGATAGATAAGCTGAATACTCCAAGGAAGAAATAATAAAAGGAAGGAAATAATAAAAATAAAAAAAAATAAAAAAAAGGGGTAAAGGAAATGGAAAAAAAAAAGAAAAAAAAATATAAATAAAAAATAAATAAATAAATAAATAAAAAGAAAAAGGGAATGGTGGGGGGAGAATCTGAAAAAAAAAAAAATAAAAAAATAAAAAAAACACAATGGATTGTATAAGTTGGCTGTATGATAAACAGGGGACACGAAGATTTATTTATAATTTAATTGGTCTTGCTCGAATACAGTAACCTGGGGAATGGTGTGGGGGGAATCTGAAAAAGCAAAGGATTCTATAAGTAGGCTGTATGATAAAAATGGGGGACATGAAGATTTATTTGTAATTTAATTTGTCTCGCTAGAATACAGTAAACCGGTCAAGGGCACCACTCGGTTGCTCAGAAAGGCGAAGTCATCGCCAGGTATGTTAGGGGGGTTCCTCAGGAGGGAGGTGTTCAATGGGTGGGGGAGTCAGGGGGAAAAATAAAAAAAAATAAAAAAATCCTCATATATAAATAACTGTTTGATGTATAAAGGAATAGATGGGTATGAGCGTACATTGGAATTATGACCAATCCATATAAGCTTAAGGTTCTGTCATGGAATATCAATGGTATAGGGGAAAAAACAAAACAGAATAGGATTTGTGAATTCTTAAGAAATTCGGAGGCCCAAATTATAATGCTACAAGAAACACATTTGGAGGCAGCAGTATGTGATTCTCTTTTCAAAAAGTGTAGGTGGGTTCAGGATATAATCAGTTCCAGGCAATTGGGTGTTACTAGGGGAGTTTCTATTAGAATTTGAGCAAACAGCGGGATAAGCTTGAGAAGCTTTGAGACGGATCAATCGGGTAGATGGCTAGTCGCACAAGTATACATTCAAACTACCCCATATACATTCGCAGTGTACTATGGTCCTAACGAGGACAATCCGGTTCCGCTCTCCAAATTAGAACTAGCTTTATTTGCGACAACTGGTCCTCTAATTCTTGGTGGGGATTTTAATCTGGTCTTCGACCAAAAATTAGATAGAACTTCTAGGGCCAAATACCATGCTCCCTTAAAATTGCTTGCCTTCCTGGATGTTTTAATGAAAGACTTTACTCTAGTAGATGTCTGGAGAAAAAAGTATAGATCTCAGCCAGGTTTTACTTTTTATAGTAAAAAATATAAGAATTACTCCAGAATAGATCACTTCTTAGTTGACCAACACCTTCTCAAAGACATCAGCTATCTCTCTTTTACGCCCTCAGGATTATCGGACCATGCTGTACTTGAACTGGAAATTAAACTGAATATAACTTTACTAAAACCAAGGTGGACACTGGAAAGATCATTTCTATCAGATAATCAGATAAAAGTAGTAGTTAAAGATAAAACATCAGAATTCTTTCTAATAAATTCAGGATCCTCCTCCTCCCAGATAGTATGGGAAACTTACAAGGCTTACTTGAGGGGTGTTTTAAGTTCTTCAATGTACCATAAGAGAAAAACTATAAAAATAAAAAGAAAGGAAGACTTAGCAGCAATAACTAGAAAGGATCTCGAATTACAGAACGCAATTCTAACAAACTCCAGAGAAATACATGTGTTAGAGAAGGAACTTGTTGACTTGCAGCTCCAGTTAAAAATTTCTGATGAAAGAATTCTTAAAGAAAAATGGGAGTCCAGCAGATTAAAAAATTTTGAGTACGGAGAGAAGTGTGGAGCTCTCCTTGCCTGGAAAGCTAGAGAAGAGAGAACGAGAAATAACATTAAAGCCCTGGTAAATAGACAGTCAGGAGATTTGATAGAAACAGACACAGAGATTAGAGAAGAAGCCAGGTCCTTTATGAGGAGTCTCTACACGGAAGATAAAGATCCCACAGGGGCGGATTTAGAATCCTGGTTGAGCATAAAACATCTGCCGCAAATGTCCGAATCAGAAAAAGCATACTTGGAAAGTGAGATAACAGATGGGGAAATTTTAGGTCAACTGAAGAAAATGAAAAGGGGGAAAGCTGCAGGTTCTGATGGGTTGCCAGTGGAGATCTATTCGGACAATAAAGATCAACTAATAACTCCATTAAGGGAACTCTTCAATCTTTTATTGACCCAAGGCTATTCTATACCTTCTTCATGGGGAGAAGCCATTATTACGCTTATACCCAAGCCAAATAAAGACTTGAAAAGAATAGAGTCCTATAGACCTATTTCATTACTGAACTCGGATATGAAGATCTACTCAGGTATTTTAGCCACTAGATTATCAAAGGTTATAAAATCCATAATTCACTCTGACCAGAGAGGCTTTATCCCAGGGAGACAGTTAAATGAACTAACATTTCAAGCAATAGGGGCTGTAGATTATGCTATTGCTAAAAATCTCCCACTGGCGCTGGTAGCCATAGATGCGGCTAAGGCCTTTGATCAGGTCAATTGGAAGTATCTATGGGCCACAATGGCGGCTTTCGGGTTCCCCGAAATTTTTATAGAGGCGGTCAGATCCTTATACCATTGCCCAAAGGCAAAGGTTTTAGTTAATGGAATTTTACCTGAGTGGTTTGACATATCTCGAGGCACTAGGCAAGGATGTCCTCTGTCCCCCCTTTTGTTTGATGTTTACATGGAGCCTTTTGTTTGTGGGATTAGAGAGGACAACATCATTCAACCATTTCAGCTTGGAAATCTGCTTTTGAAGGTGGCGTTGTACGCTGACGATCTTCTTTTATATACTTCTGACCACTCGGCAGCAATTCCAAGGTTATTTTTTCTATCGGAGGAATTTGGGAAACTGTCCGGGTACCAGATTAATAAGGATAAAACAGAGATCATGGGGTGGAACAACAACACACACATAGTTGGAGCAAAACAGAACATGAGGTACCTGGGAATTCACTTAACTCAATCTTTAAAAGATACTACTTCACTTAGTTGGCAAAAGGTGGTTAAAGATATTAATAAAACTTTAACAAGATGGGGGAACTTGCCTTTAAACATTTACGGTCGGGTCAACCTTATTAAAATGACAATTCTTCCTAAATTGACCTTTTTATTTAACTGCATCCCCTTATCATTTTCACTGAAAGACATTAACATTTTACAGGGTAAAATTGGATCCTTTGTATGGGCCTGCAAGTCAACAAGAATTGCATGGAAGAAGCTGAGGAGGGGTTTAAAGACAGGAGGGCTTGCCCTCCCTGACCTTTTGTCATACTGTCATGCATTTCATTTTAAGAATTTTAGGCTTCTTGCAAACAAGCTGGATGCATCATCACAGGGCCGCCTGTTTCAAGCCTTGTTAACTGATTTACCTTATGACCATGATTACTTTATTTTCAAGTTTGGAGACCAGAAATTTTTTTTAAAAATTCGCCTTAACATTTTACAGACTGCATTAAAAAATTGGGGGTTCATGAGGAAGACATTCAACATTCCTTATTACCACACACACTCCCCGATATGGGACTCTCCTGGTACACCTCAATGCCTCCAGGATCAACTGTCACGACCCTTGAAAACAGCTGGCTTTAAAAAATGGGGAGATCTCTGGGTAGATTCGGGCCTAATGAGTTGGAATACGTTGGTACAGTTTACAGAGGGACAGTTGACTAGGTTTAAGTACTACCAGTTGTCTGCCTGGTGGTCCAGTCAAAACATGCAAAGGGAGGAAGATACAGATATTCTTGATGCAATCGGCAGAAGGGGGAAATGGGTAAAAGAGTTATCATTTTGGTACAATTTAATGATCAAAGAAGAGGAGATTAAACTGTACATGGAGATAATAAAGTTATGGGGAAACTGCATAGCTGAGCCCCCTGAAGAAGTCTGTAAGGCATGGTTTGACTCTTTTTCCCTTTCACAGAGGCTAATTAAACCTGCTAATTTAAGGCGCAACCACCTGTTTACGGCTCACAGAGTATACTGGACTCCGGCCAAACTGCATGAGATAACACGAAACAACTATTATTGTCCCCGTTGTAATTATAACGCCGCTGATGATATCCAAATTTTTTTGGAATGTCCAGCCATTCAAAACTACTGGAAAGCGATAATGGATTTTTTGGGAGATGTACTTTCCATAATTATTACATGTTCTCGCAGATTAGTCTTCTTTGGTTTACCGAAAGAATACAATATCAAGAATTTGGATACTCAACTCATTTTTTACACAATAGTTATCGCAAGGAGACAAATCTGCATGGAGTGGAAGTCAGCGGCTCCCCCTAGATTTGCAGTATGTTTGAAGTATTTAATGGAGGTGTGTAAAATGGATCAGGCGGGCCGTAGTGAGAATTCGGAGAATGTCTGGTCCAAACTGATGGTCTGGATAAATAGGTGAGCAGTCCTGTGATTATGCCAGAGGTTGTGTCGGTCCTGTCCTCCACCAGGCCTGGGGTGCCTAAAACAGGCCTGGAGGAGTAGGATAAGGAAAGCAGCCTACCTCTGGGAACCCCTGTCTGCTATGATACTGTTTTCCATGGCGGACTCGAAAAACAACAGTATAAGAGGCAACAGTGAGACCCATCTAGAGCATATATATTCTGGTGGCATATATGAGGACAAAAACATTTTTTTTTTAAAAATGTCTTTCACCAGCATGCGAAGCATTTGTTCGGTCCCCACCTTCTTTCCGACCTTCTTGCCAGGCATCGTTCACGGCTATTTGACTCGAGGTCCTGGATCCAAAACTTCGGAATCACTGAAAGGAGAAACACAAAATTACAAGTTCTCAAAATTGGCTCCTTGTTCCGTCTCGGGCTCACGTGCAACGAGGAGGTGCAGCTTCCAAGCACAGGAACAAGAGGATGCTTCCTTAGATTGTTGCTCTTTTATTCTTCCTCGGGAGGCGTGTACCCTCCTCCGATCCGCCTACGGGCGTGGCCAACGGTGTAAGTGTCTAGGACAACCCCTCTTGGGCGGGAAAAGGCGCGCCCCGGCTACGCCGCTTCGGGCATACCAGCCGAGACACGCCTCCCGCCCAAAATGGTTTCCCGGGGGGGTCAGGGCACCCTACCATACGTTCGGGGGGACCGAGTGGTCGCCCCTTTCCAAAAGAGCACTTCAACACTCCAACATGTAGATAGTGCAATAAATAAGAGGGTCAGAGCTTCTCCATACACGCCAATATCCCCATTAATAGAATTACACAGAGCAAAAGGACTAGGTGCAGCGCTCTGTGAAGCGGAACTTTGGGGTTTGGAAAACTTAAAAGGCCTGGTTCTAGCGGAAAATAGGTTTGTCAAGATAATTCTAAATCTTCCTATGAATAACCCTTTTTTAATTTTCAGATTGGATCTTGGCCTTAGATCCATTGTCCATTTTGCGATCTTGAGGGTACTAACTTTCTGGATCAGGATTTGGGTTAACAATTCTCAAGTCCCTCTCAGAAGCTGTTTAACTGAGCTAATTAAGCTACACAAAATACATGGGCATGTTAAATGGCTTGGTGGGATTAGAGATTGGTTTTACAAACTTAATATGGGTTTTGTTTGGGATTCCCCAGAAGGCATCAAGAAAGAGATGATTTCCACATTGAAAAAGAGGTTCTGGGATTTCCAAGATCAGTGTATTATAAATCTGCGTGCTCATGGTACATTGACCTCTGCCTTTCTTCAAATACAACCCAGTTATAGTTTTGAACTGTTCCTTGATGAGGTCGAACCACCCCAGGCAAGAATGTTGTTCTTACAATTTAGGTATCGCACTCCACCTTTAAATTCAATAAAGAGTAAATGGGGACATGATCTACTTCTCTCGACATGTCCCATGTGCCATTCTGCCACAGAGACTAGTAATCACTTTATTCTTTACTGTACAGCTTATGCAGACTATCGCAGGAATTGAATTGCACCAATTTTTCGCTTGTTATCATGTCGAAGCCCAGTAGATGCAATGAGAATTTTTAAATCAGAGTCGACTAGATGGCTGGTTTTTGCACTCTCAAGATTTTTGCTATATGCTTGGTGGAGGAGAGCCAAGACTATTAAAACTACCTAGCTGGTAATTGTGATTATGATTTGCGAAAACAAAAACATGTGGGAAATGGAAACGAACTGTGATTAATATTATACTAAGTAATGTACTTCTGCTTGTGAACATATTAGAGGGATAGTGTTTTAATAGTTTTTAAATTCATATGGAGGTATCTTTCCTTCTTAATTCTCTTTTATGAAGTATTTGGTTTTAACTATGAACTGTGATGTTTTTTATTTGTTATGGTCATAAAAATGATCGAATAAAATTTTACTTAGTAAGGCTTTGATGTGTACCCAAACTGCTGATCGGGTACAGTGCATGTGAGCACAACCACGCGCATTGTGAACAGCTGTCATTTGCTACCAGACACTTTGTGCGCGTGCGCCGCGCTCCGCCTCTGCTGCCACACGCATTCAGCTCACCAGGCTGCACAACCCCTCACTCTCCATATGCTCGCTCGCCTTTCCTTTGAAATCCGTCGCGAGTTCTCACAGACTCCGCTCCCACGCCCCCCGCATCAAACTTCATAGGAATGGCTCCCCCGCTACAGCAATACCGAGAGCTTGTTTAATTTAATTTCCCGGCTGCTTTTAATTTCATTTCGCGGCCACTTTTGATTTCATTTTGCAGACGCTTTTAATTTCATTTCACGGCCGTTTTGATTTAATTTTGTGGCCGCTTTTAATTTCATTTCGTGGCCGCTTTTTTCACTAAGAGCGTTTACGAGTCATTGTGTCATGGTGAGAAGTCCCAATTTCTTGACACGCTCAGGTACTGCATGTGTTTTTAAAATAAACTGGTTTCCGAGATGCTACTTTGTTTTCAAGGACAAACCTGCAATGTACGTCGCAGATAATACAGGCGAGTATTGGCCTTCATGAATGGTTTCCTTTAATATAAGACCCATTCCAGGCTTGCCAGTCTTGTGCGCGCATGCGTTTGGACTCGAGCGTTTTGAGGGTAGAGCATTGCAAAAGCCAATAGTTCGGCATTTTGCAGCCGAGACGGATTGGCTTTGACAGTGATTGTCTTCTTGTCTTTTCGTGTACTTTCCTAGTGCCGGAATTTTAGACCTTTCACGTGCAAGACTAAGGCTAATATTGTGAGCGTGCACGGCAAATTAACTATCGTTTCCAGCGCTTTGTTTAATTATTTAAAGGCGAAAATGCAGGGCTTTTCCTCTCCATCATAGCAACAAACCTTGCCGAAGGAGGAACATTAAATCACATCGTAATCCGTACTCCTGCCTTGGGCCTCCCTTGACAATGTGGTGTTGTTGAAACTTCATTTTAATACTTACTTCTTGGATCATTTAAGGGCTGTCAATTTTAATAACATGTTATCAATCGGATACTTTTATTATACACTGTTTTGTAAAAATAACAAGGCTGTCTTGGGCTTTCAGTCATATGCGGAGATAATTATGTTGACTGGAGAGGGATTTGGTTTCCAATCACTGTTGGACTATGTGAGCAGCTTCCCGACACGCGTTGTATGGATTTACTGAGATGTGTTAAATGTATTGTAATATGTTTGCTAAGGCCAGATGCGTGCAAAATATGTGCAATGTGCAGATTTGAAAATGACTGCATTAATTTCTTGTTCGTCATTTTTTTGTTTGTTCCGTACCTCATACATTTCTTTCGGCCCAACACACACCGACCACCTAATAAATCTCCAAATTCTTCTACGCCCCCCCCCCCCCACTCTCGCTTCACTATCTCTTCACTATCCTGATGCGTGCACTTCTTCTATTAGTCCCCGTCTCTATTCACCCCAGCTTTCATCCTTTCTTTTTCCCTGTTCCTGCGCTGTGCCTTTCAGTCGTGTACAACACGCACAGGCTGCGATCTTAGCAGGTTGGAGGAATCTATGAGCTCTTAATGTTTCTGCCCTCCATTATTGGACCTTAGGAGAAAATATTTAAGAAGGACGTTTGTCACAGCTAGCATCAGGTTCACCAATCACGCTACTAGTATTGTCTCTCGTCAAGTGATTTTAGTTTTATTTGACAATTTGTCAAATATTTTGATCTTTCCTCTTTTTCGTCTTTTAAATGCTTAAGCTAAATGTATTTAGTCCATATTAGTGGCAGTTTGGATGTTTTCTTGATCTTAATGTTTATTTATCTTGTAATGTATTATTGTCAAATAATTCTTTTTTTCTATACAGTAAAGTAACTGCTGATACTGCACTTCCCTCTCTCGACCATAGTATTCCATAGCAGTCAGTTTATGAGCATGTTGTCTGCTGACAACAGAGGCCCATAAACAACGAATTCACCTTTTCGTGTGGTCCACTTCACCAACCCATCGACCCAATGACAGGCCCACTTAAGGTGCTAAATCCCTGCCACAGCTCTAAGGGGTGTTGGGCTGGGCAACGAAGAAGGGGTCTCCAAATAGCACAACAGGGACAGCCTTTCATGTCTGGCTTCACAGGAAAAGGGAAACGTGTGAACGCATTTTTTTTACGTTTACACTGCAGATAACTTCATTCATGAACAAACTTTAAGAATCTGTTTGGTTGCTGGCACCCCCTGTGGCGCGAATTGCCTGGGAGCTCGCCCTAGGTCTTGCCAAGCTGGTTACTTCCCGTTTTTAGGTCCTTCAGTACAATGCTTTTTCCCAAAAAATGTTTGCTGACAATATACTCATGGTTAACAACTATGGGCCTGTTATTGTCAGCACTGGAAAAAAATGCATGGTAAGGATGCCAACTGCTGTATGTACTGGTTTCAGCAATGTTTGTGAGTGAGTATGCATGCCAAAAGGCTCATATCTTACTACCATTCTTAAATAGCACCAAAGTAACAAAAGGTGCTGGAAACTCAGCGCACTACTTCAAACGAAAGCTTGGGACAAAGCTTTAATTTAACAGAGCTTGAATTTCGACTGACAAGGAACAAAAGAGCTACAGATAGGATTGTTTGAACATAAACATCTTTCTACCTCAATACCTCTCTTTCTCTACCTCTCTACCTCTCTCTCTCTACCTCTCTCTCTACCTCTCTCTGTCAATCTCTCTCTCGCTACCTCTCTACTTCTCTCTCTCTCGACCTCTCTATCTCTAGCTCTCTCTCTACCTCTCTACCTCTCTCTCTACCTCTCTCTCTCTCTCTCGCTACCTCTCTCTCTCAATCTCTCTCTCGCTACCTCTCTACCTCTCTCTCTACCTCTCTCTCTCTCGCTACCTCTCTATCTCAATCTCTCTCTCTCGCTACCTCTCTACCTCTCTCTCTCGACCTCTCGATCTCTAGCTCTCTCGCTACCTCTCTCTCTCGCTATCGCCCTCACTCTATCTATCTATCTATCTATCTATCTATCTATCTATCTATCTATCTATCTATCTATCTATCTATCTATCTATCTATCTATCTATCTATCTCCCTCACTCTATCTATCTATCGGCCTCACTCTATCTATCTATTGCCCCTCACTCTATCAAACTATCTATCGCCCTCACTCTATCTATCGCCTTCACTCTATCTATCTATAGCCCTCACTCTATCTATCTATTGCTCTCACTCTGTCTATCTATCGCCCTCACTCTATCTATTTCCCTCACTCTATCTATCTATCGGCCTCACTCTATCTATCTATTGCCCCTCACTCTATCAATCTATCTATCGCCCTAACTCTATCTATCGCCTTCACTCTATCTATCTATAGCCCTCACTCTATATATCTATTGCTCTCACTCTGTCTATCTATCGCCCTCACTCTATCTATTTCCTTCACTCTATCTATCGCCCTCACTCTATCTATCTATCTGTCTATCTATCTATCTATCTATCTATCTATCTATCTATCTATCTATCTATCTATCTATCTATCTATCTATCTATCTATCTATCTATCTATCTATCTATCTATCTATCTATCTATCTATCTATCTATCTATCTATCTATCTATCTATCTATCTATCTATCTATCTCTCTCTCTATCTATCTATCTATCTATCTCTCTATCTATCTATCTATCTATCTATCTATCTATCTATCTATCTATCTATCTATCTATCTATCTATCTATCTATCCCCCTCACTCTATCTATCGCCCTCACTCTATCTATCTATCGCCCTCACTCTATCTATCGCCCTCACTCTATCCATCTGTTTATTATCTATCGCCCTTACTCTATCTGTCTATCTATCGCACTCACTCTATCTATCGTCATCACTCTATCTGTCTATCTATCTATCGATCGCCCTCACTCTGTCTATCTATCTATCTATCTATCTATCTATCTATCTATCTATCTATCTATTTATCTATCTATCTATCTATCTATCTATCTATCTATCTATCTATCTATCTATCTATCTATCTATCTATCTATCTATCTATCTATCTATCTCCCTCACGCTATCTATCTATCTATCTATCGCCCTCACTCTATCTATCGTCCTCCCTCTTTCTATCTATCACCCTCCCTCTATCTATCTATCACCCTCACTCTATCTATCTATCGCACTCACTCTATCTATCTATCGCCCTCCCTCTATCTATCTATCACCCTCACTCTATCTATCTATCGCACTCACTCTATCTATCTATTGTATCACAACAGCATCACTCAGCACCACTCCAGCATCACTCAGGGGCAACACACCATCACTATGCACTACCACAACATCAGTGAACGCCACAGCATCACTCATCGCCACCACAACATCACTCAAAGCCACCACAGCATTATTCCGTGCAACCATTCAACAACAACTGGTTCAAATATGTTCCCTCAATGTTTCGAGCTTTATTACAAATGCCACAAAAAGATGTTAATATTTCCCTTCTGTTCTTGGATTTTCGTCACAATAAAATACACTGAATATAATCTTCACAAAAGTTATTTACAAATGTTTAAGCTATTGCCATTATAAATTACAATAACTTTTATTTAAGTATTCATTATTTAAAAAAAATAAAGGCCATTGTTATTTGTAATATCAATACATCTAACTCACGTAAATACAACACATATTGCATTACAAATGCTATAGGTGTCACATTTTGGAAAGTTAAAACTATTGGCATTGTAAATGACAAAGCTATTAATTCCGCTATTTTCAAAACCAACACATAAATAAAATATTTGTCATTTACAATACCAATAGCTCAAACTTTCCTAATGCGAGATCTATTGCATTGCAAATGCTTGTTTTATTGATTGTGACTGGAACAAACTGAGTTTGTGGATTCTCCCAATTCTGGCAAAATTACCCTCCTTAATAATAATTGGAGTGATGGGTCAATAGGGACAGAGCTCCTGGAGAGGCTGCAGAAAGATGGTGGAAACCTGAGTGAGAACAGTATCAGAATGAGATGGCAGTACCTGGGTGGGGGGTGAGGGGGGAGACTGAATAGCTGCCAGGCCATAGCATGAGAGAGCACAAGCAGAGAAAACAGCTGTGTTAAAGAAAAGCACCTTAACGTTCAGCAGTGTACTAATATATATGTCACTAGAAGGGTGACAATACTGATTGCTACATATGAGGGGTTTTATAAGGGGTGTGTGGCTTTTGAGGCTAAGATGGAGGATGGTCTTTAGCAGAGCCCCGCATTGTGGCCCTTACATCCGTCACTTATCCAGTCACTTCTCTCTTCACCAACTGAGATGAGGTGTCTGTGCCAAAAAGAGTTATTGCTACTGGTACAGTGTTTTGACTGTTCTACCTTTTCTGGAAGCCTGACTGAGGGACACTACCGGGCCACACCACGCCTCCTTAATGTGTGGTGCAGCGTCAGTGCTGGCCCTTTTGCATTGCAAAGACCTCCCCACGCCTGCCCCATATGTGGCACTGCCTCTGCTATTTCTCTCCGCTAACTGCCTCAACGGGCAATCGCTGCTGACATGCCAGCTAGCTGCCCATGTCCCATGATCCAGGTATGGTTTGTCTGAGGTCTGGATGCGAGACATGCCTAACTACGGGACATAGGGCCACATGTATGAAAGTAGGATTTTGCAATTCAAATCAAATCAAATCAAAAAGAAGCTTTATTCTGTTTCAGTTTCGAGAATCCATAAAAGCACATAAAAATATAGAACAGACATTACATAGCTTTCATTATTAATTTAAATAAAACCCATTTCATAAATACAGAGAGAAACATACCGAATTGCCACTAAAAACCAATGTAAAAGAAAATCAATTCATTGACAATCTAAAACGCAGTAGGCTCTTTAAAAAAGTTGTCACAGGAGGAGCCAAGATGGCGACCGGGACGGTCGACTAGTCCCTCGGCTCCTGAGACCATGTCCTCCTGCGCATCTATCCTGCCTGTGCTCCTGTGCCGAAACGGCACAAGTGTGTACCTGACGCCCTCCGGCGACCAGCGGAGAAACCCTGGAGCCTGTACCTGCTCGCTAGCGACAGCGCCGATCGGAAACTCCAGGCCGGCCTCTAGTTGAACTCCAGGCCGGCTGCTGAGCGATAAACAACGGATGACTGCGGCGACTGCGTGCCGGCCGGATCACATTAGCCGAGAAATGGCCGTTTTTCGAGCTGTGCCTTTGGCTGGACGGGCGGCGAAGCTTGAGATGTACCGGCTATTCTGAGGTGCATCGCTCGATCACGGGAACACGGATTGCTCGTGTTAAATGGACGGCTTGCACTTAGCCCCACGATCGGCGGGCGACCCCCGACTTATTGTTTACCTCCACACCCAGCAGGGCTGTTTCTATGCTGGGGGCTGCTTTTTCAACGGTACTGATATCTCTCGCTGCTACTACAGCCCCTATGCATGTATTTCGGCCTGATTCAGCGGGACCGTGCTGGTGATTACAACGAGCATGGCTATCGCCGGCTGTGAGGTGGCTGTGCCGCGAGTGATTCCTGGGCGGCTGGAGTGGAGCGACATGGTCGGGGAGAGACACAACAGAGACCAGCGATATGGCGGCCTAATGGCGGCTATTGTCGACCTCCGGAGCTCAATGGAACACTCTGCTCGAACCCTAACCAGCAAATTGGATGCGATCGTGTTTGGGATGGGGCAATCGAGAATGGGTGGACAGGAGGAACACAGCTGCACACCGCATCTCCTGCCTCTCCACTATAAGATGGCGGCCATGTGCGACATTGATGGCACTGAGACTCCTTGCCCCGATGCGTCCCCTGCTAGGGAACTTCTATGTCCAGGACAAAGTATGGACTCTGGGCTGGACTCGCGTCCGAGGCGATCGTTCCGACCCCTGCTCCCCTCTTATCGGGGGTCGACACTGCTGCCATTGTTGGACTTTGGAACTTGCGGTCAAGTTTTAGCTTTTGTTCGTACGGACAAATGTAAATGTAAATGTAAATGTACTTATATATGTACTTATATAGCGCACAGCTACCCACAGCTACCCACAAAGGGTTTCCCGGCGCTTGCTTAGGGAACCCGTCCTGGTATTCCCCTGTGAGATAACCCCGGCAGGGTATCCACAAGGTGAAAGCCAGGCATCCCGCCGCGAGGGGCCGTTGTGGAGATTAAGCATTGTCTAATGTTGAGCTATCCCAAACGTGGGTAGCGTCACCAAATGCACTCAATGAAAGAAATTTCAAAACCGTTGTTATGCGTTTGATGTTGATTTATTGAGGAAAAGTTTTTTGATCTTGATGTTAAATTCACTTCATAAAGTTCATGAAAAACATCTTTGTTCAATTCTTATGATTCATTCATGGTTTCCCAATGCATTTCGGACCGAATGCCCTTCATCAGGGGCGTAACAGTACTGTTAATAAAGGATAATACACAAAAATGAATACACAACAATTAGTATAAGCGGTCATTCTTTGGTAAAAGGATGCCAAGATTGGCTATGTCATAATGATCTATGCATTTCTAGTCATGAAGTACACAAAGAAAGTAAACATTTAAACTCAAAATGTCGACCCACAAAATGGAACATTATTTAAAACATTTCACACGTTTAACAACGCTTCATTTGGAAAGTATTAGGACTGCAACGCGTCACTGGAAAGTAAATTGGGAAAATACTGAAAGAAGTGAAATGGGAGAATCCTGACGAGTCGTGTCTACTCAAATACGAACATGTGCCCAATGTTTTAAGAAAAATAAAGTACGTCCTCTTTTAAATTAATCTCGGATTCCAATATTCAAATGATCGGTACTAACGAACGCAAATGTGAAGTTACTTTCAAATGTAAAACGGCTCAAAGCGGGGTGCCAAGCCCCTTCTATTTGAATGATGGTTAACAGAATCGTACCTTGATAACGTGGATCTCTCTCAATTCCACAATAAAAAAAGTTTCTGTGAAGGACAAAAAAGTGCAATGTAATCATAAGCGTTTCAGGAGCATGTGGGCTGGCTGGTCTGAACGCTAGTCCAGACGTACTTCGGAATTACTCACCGATTTAAAGCGAATGCTCGGTTCAAAGAAACGTTCCGTGTGCAGCAAGAAGGCCCCATGGTTCACCGACGAACTCAAGAGCTCCAAGAAGAACTGCCGAGCCCTCGAGAAAGTCTGGAGAAGGGAACCGACACCGGACAACAGGACCTCCTTCAAACTTGCCACCCAGAAACACCACCAGCTGATCCGCGCCGCCAAGAAAACAGCTTTCAAGGACCGGTTGGACAACAACGCACACAACTGCAAGGAACTCTTCAACATCGTGAAAGAGCTTTCCAACCCCAGCGCAGGAAACAACGACATCACCCCATCGCAAGACCTCTGCAACTCCCTCGCTTCATACTTCCACAACAAGATCGCCGACATACACAACAGCTTCAACAACCAACCAACGCACACTATGACCGAACAACCACCCCCCACCACCACCCTCCACGCCTGGACCCCGATCAGCACCGAAGACACCATCCGCACGATGAACTCCATCCACTCCGGATCACCGACCGACCCCTGCCCTCACCACGTCTTCAACAAGGCCGACGCTGTCATCGCACCCCACCTGCGAGACATCATCAACACATCCTTCGACACCGCCACCTTCCCCGAGAGCTGGAAGCACGCCGAACTCAGCGCTCTTCTCAAGAAACCCACAGCGGACCCCACCGAACTCAAGAATTACCGCCCCATCTCGCTCCTCCCGTTTCCAGCCAAAGTCATCGAGAAGACCGTCAACAAGCAGATGGCCGCCTTCCTCGAGACGAACGGATCCCTCGACCCCTCACAGTCCGGCTTCAGAGCCAACCACAGCACTGAGACCGCCCTCATCGCCGCCACCGATGACATCCGAGCCCTGATGGACAATGGAGAAACAGCGGCCCTCATCCTCCTAGACCTCTCCGCGGCATTCGACACGGTCTGCCACCGCACCCTAGTACGGCGCCTCAGCAACATCGGCATCCAGGACAAGGCACTGGAATGGATCATCTCCTTCCTCGACGGAAGAACACAGAGAGTCCGCCTACCACCGTACAAGTCAGAGGCCTCCGAAGTCATCTGCGGCGTCCCCCAAGGATCATCTCTGAGCCCCACCCTCTTCAACGTCTACATGAGCCCCCTCGCGGCCATCGTACGCAAACACAACCTCAGCATAATCTCCTACGCCGACGACACCCAGCTGATCCTCTCCCTGACCAACGACCCCGCCGCCGCCAGAGCCAACCTGCACGAAGGGATGAAAGAGGTAGCCGAGTGGATGACGACCAGCCGCCTGAAACTGAACTCGGACAAGACAGAGGTCCTCATCCTGGGCTCCTCACCCTCCGCCTGGGACGACTCCTGGTGGCCCCCCGCCCTGGGCACCGCACCCAAACCGACTGACCATGCACGAAACCTGGGCGTCATCCTGGACTCCTCCCTCTCCATGACCAGACAAGTCAACAACGTCTCCTCGGCGTGCTTCAACATCCTACGCATGCTACGGAAGATCTTCTGGTGGATCCCCACCGAGACCAGGAAGACCGTCACCCAGGCCCTCGTCACCAGCCGACTGGACTACGGCAACGCCCTCTACGCCGGTACCACCGCCAAGCTCCAGAAGAGACTCCAGCGGATCCAGAACGCCTCAGCCAGACTCATCCTCGACATCCCACGAACCAGTCACATCTCCGGACATCTGAAAGACCTTCACTGGCTCCCCGTCAACAAAAGAATCACCTTCCGCCTCCTCACCCACGCACACAAAGCCCTACATGACCAAGGCCCGAGCTACCTCAACAGCCGAGTCAACTTCTACGCTCCCAAACGCCACCTCCGATCAGCCAACCACGCCCTCGCCGCCGTCCCCCGCATCCGAAGAGCGACTACAGGAGGAAGGTCCTTCTCCTACCTGGCCGCCAAGACCTGGAACTCCCTCCCGACCGACCTGCGCCTGACCCAAGACCACCTCTCCTTCAGGAAGAAGCTGAAGACCTGGCTGTTCGAGCAGTAGCGGCACCCCCCCCCCCAGCGCCTTGAGACCCTACGGGTATGTAGCGAGCTTTATAAGTGTCAATGATTGATTGTGTGGTGGCAGGATGGAATGCGGAAGTCCCAGCAATGTATATAAAGTGAACGTCACATGACGGGAATGGTCACGTGACTGAAAACGAGAAGAAAGATTTGCACGGGCGTAGCGTAGGATGAAAGACAGACTCAAATCGGTCTGAACGTTCTGTAAATGATGTGTCGCAGTAAATGAGTGTGAAAATGTATAAAAGTGTGAAAGTATAAACAGGCGTGGATCGAGGCTATTTTTGGTAAAAAAAAAGGGTCGGGGTACTAAGCACTATTTAACATGAACATGAGGTGTGCGGGTATTTATGCACTACCGGTTTAGTTGCATGCAAATCTTTTGGGGTAAAGCGGTCAGGATGATGAAAGAACAAGGGAGTCATGGGCATTTAACGGATGCATAATTACAGAAGATATTATGTGAATCATTAAGGGGAATGAAGTTCGACATCCCAGCCAAGGAACAACCATCAAATTGAAAGTGTCCGCGACTTGTGACAGCCGTAACGTAATTTACATGCTCAAATGCCCGTGTGGCTTGGCCTATGTTGGCAAAACGGAACGAAAAATAAAAACAAGACTTACGGAACACAAAAGTAACATTCGGACTAAGAGTTTAAAATCTCCTTTGGCAACACACTTTAACACACACAATCATACCCCCAGTCAACTCAGATTTCTTGTTTTGTAACAACCAAGTATTTTACCAGGAAGAGACAATAGCCAGCACTTGCTGAGACGAGAAATATTTTAAATTAATCGATTAACCACGAATCATCCAAAAGGATTAAATGATCGTATGGACTTTCATTGTTTTTTGTAGATAGACAATCTGTTTATTCCATCTACTGATGTATTAATGTACAGTATGATTCACATAATATCTTTTGTAATTATGCATCCGTTAAATGCCCATGACTCCCTTGTTCTTTCATCATCCTGACCGCTCTACCCCAAAAGATTTGCATGCAACTAAACCGGTAGTGCATAAATACCCGCACACCTCTTGGTCATGTTAAATAGTGCTTAGTACCCCGACCCTTTTTTGTTACCAAAAATAGCCTCGATCCACGCCTGTTTATACTTTCACACTTTTATACATTTTCACACTCATTTACTGCGACACATCATTTTCAGAACGTTCAGACCGATTTGAGTCTGTCTTTTATCCTACGCTACCCCCAAGCAAATCTTTCTTCTCGTTTTCAGCCACGTGACCTTTCCCGTCATGTGACGTTCACTTTATATACATTGCTGGGACTTCCGCATTCCATCCCGCCACCACACACGGAACGTTTATTTGAACCGAGCATTTGCTTTAAATCGGTGAGTAATTCCGAAGTACGTCTGGACTAGCGTTCAGACGAGCAAGCCCGCATGCTCCTGAAACGCTTATGATTACATTGCACTTTTTTGTCCTTCACAGAAACTTTTTTTATCGTGGAATTGAGAGAGATCCACGTTATCAAGGTACGATTCTGTTAACCATCATTCAAATAGAAGGAGCTTGGCACCCCGCTTTGATCCGTTTTACATTTGAGAGTAACTTCACATTTGCGTTTGTTAGTACCCGATCATTTGAATATTGGAATCCGAGATTAATTTAAAAGAGGACGTACTTTATTTTTCTTAAAACATTGGGCACATGTTCGTATTTGAGTAGACACGACTCGTCAGGATTCTCCCATTTCACTTCTTTCAGTATTTTCTCAATTTACTTTCCAGTGACGCGTTGCAGTCCTAATACTTTCCAAATGAAGCGTCGTTAAACGTGTGAAATGTTTTAAATAATGTTCCATTTTGTGGGTCGACATTTTGAGTTTAAATGTTTACTTTCTTTGTGTACTTCATGACTAGAAATGCATGGATCATTATGACATAGCCAATCTTGAGATCCTTTTACCAAAGAATGACCGCTTATACTAATTGTTGTGTATTCATTTTTGTGTATTATCCTTTATTAACAGTACTGTTACGCCCCTGATGAAGGGCATTCGGCCCGAAATGCATTGGGAAACCATGAATGAATCATAAGAATTGAACAAAGATGTTTTTCATGAACTTTATGATGTGAATTTAACATCAAGATCAAAAAACTTTTCCTCAATAAATCAACATCAAACGCATAACAACGGTTTTGAAATTTCTTTCATTGAGTGCATTTGGTGATGCTACCCACGTTTGGGATAGCGCAACATTACGCATCAATCGGTCCTTTAGCCCTCAAAGGATTACCAAATAGCACCTACCGAATCTATTCAAAATCTTATCCTTCAACTTAAACAGGAGTGTGATTGTTCTACCTCTAGCAGTATTAGGAAATGTCTCACATACCTGAACCACTCTATTCTCATACTCCCCTGAAGGTTCATGCAATCCTGGATGATATCCCTATTTAACCCTGCCTCTTGGGAAACCCACACCCTATGCCACAGCAGGATTGGCCTCGTCTTAATGAGGTCTGACACGTAGACTAGGCCCAACTCTCTGTGTGAAACATATGGGGAGGTTGATTTAGGAACAGCCAGGAGATAACGAAGAAAGGCATTTTCACAAGCCTGAATCTTGGCGGTATCAGTAATGCCCTATATGCCTGCTCCATAAATTACAGTGGACACGCACTTTGCCTTATAAATTTCAATCAGGATTTTTACTGGTCTTCCCCCTAGCTTAATAGCGAAATTGCGTATAGCGCCTATTGCACACGAGAAAGCCAATGTCCTAGCATTTGCTGCTGCAAACCAGGAACCATTATTTGCAAAGTTTATGCCCAGGTAAGTGAAAGTTTTAGTTTCTTCTATCTTAGCATCGGCCGGATAGATATTGATATGTGTCTTGCTTTTTTTGGAGTAAGTCATACTAAAGGTCTTGGTAGTGTTAATTTTTAGTCCCCGAATACTCATATATTCAGCAAAGGAGTTGAGTGATCTTTGGAGACCCAGTTGCGTGCGCGCCATGATGACCGCGTCATCTGCATACAGCAGGATTGGCGCTGAACTACCTTGGATTTGGGGATAATCCTGCCGGTTATCAATCAAGTGGGATGCAACACTATTAATGTATAAGTTAAATAAAAAAGGTGCTAGTATGCATCCCTGGCGAACTCCTTTTTTAATTGTAAAATTGGCTGTACACTCTTCTTTAATACCAAAGCAGACCTTGGCGTCTGCCCCCTGGTACAATTCCTTAATAAAATGTATAAGACCGGGATCGATTCCTAAATCAAGTAAAGTATCCCACAACATTTCATGACTAACTCAGTCGAAGGCAGAGCTTAGGTCCACGAAGGTCATGAATAATTTGTCCTCTTTTGCGACCATATATTTACCAATAATGATAGCTAGGTTTAAACCTTGCTCTACTGTGCCCATACCTTCTTTAAACCCGTATTGGTATTCAGAGAGCACCCCCGAATCTGCTGCCCACTGCTGAAGCCTGTTTAAGATGACCCTCCCTGCCACTTTCATTAAAGAGTCCAATAAGGAAATAGGCCTGTAACTTTTGGGGTATTGGCGATCCCCTTTTTTAAAGATGGGGATCACTATCGCTTCCTGCCAGGTTGTTATAAAACCTATCTTATTAGAGCTGTTTAGTACCTGAGTCAGGAGAGGGGCCCATAATCTGGCTTCTGATTTATAAATGTCCACTGGGACACCATCAGGTCCAGGGGCTTTACCCCCTGAGCTCGCTGCTAATGCCACCTCTATCTCCGATAATTCGAAGTTAATGTTCAGAGGAAATGTTCTTGAGAAGTTATTTGTTGTATCGCCAACTATAGCGAAATCCGGGCCCCCCAACAGGGGATCCTTCTCATAAAGACCAGTGAAATATTTGACCCAGGTGGCTTCGTCTATTGCTATTTCAATACAGTCTGTTTTGCCAACGGTAAAGTAAGGGGCATTAACCGCCTTCCAGAAACTTATATTATCTTTTTTTCTGGGAGGCTTCATGTAAGGTTTCCCAGGCCTCCTGCTTTATGTCCTTTTTTCTTCTTTTTACCGCTGCATAATATGTACTTCTGGCATTTCTAATTTCTATAGTACATTTAGGTACTCTATTAAGGGCTTTTTTTAGGGCGGAGTGGGCTTTACTGCATTTTGAATCAAACCATCCCTCAATTTTATCTTTTTGTCTTTTCCGTTCTTGCCCTACCAGAGAATTATTAATCTCCTCACAAATTTTTGTAAAAGCCAGTATAATGGCATCCGGCTCACTGATTTCGGTGAGACAGGTCGTGAAATCTTCCTGTCTGCTTTCTATTAATTTTGGGAGGAACTGGGCAGGTTTGATTTTGTTCCACTTAATTGTATAGCCGTTTCTTTTTGCTAAATTTACTTTGTGGGCGTACAAATTATTTACCAGTCAATGGCGATTATTTTTAAATTTCATAGGCAAAAGGGAAAAACTAATTGGGTAATGGTCACTGATTGCTTTTACACCCATTTTAAAATCAATCAAGTTGTATGCAAAGCTACTCAAAGCCAGGACATACTTGATTAGGGAATTGCAACCCCTACCATTATATGTCTGTTTAAAACTGCCCTTAGGTACACACAATTCATTCCCATATCCTAGATCCAATTCAGACATCAAGTTATTTACCAAGTTCCCTAAAGGTGTGTGAATAAAATGGGTACATGGTTCACCTTTAACGTTCACCAAACCACATATGTCTGTATTGATATTTGGGCAAAACAAACAGTTGAAGTCCCCCAGCCATAAAATGTGATTACCAGTTGGACAATCCCTGTTTGAATTCAACGTAGCTTGTAGGAGGCCCTCAAAGACCCTGGACATTTCGCACTTAGGTATATTATTGTAAAAATGTATAACATTAAAAGTCTCCAACCCATCCAAATTAAGCTCCAGCATCTGAAAAAACTTTGAGTCCACAGCAATATTTTTAACCCTAACGTTAGATGTGTTAGAAATATAACAACATAAACCCCCCTTGTTTCTCCCCCTTACTGATGGCTCGGCGGGGATATGAGAGGACCGATATCCGTTTATGTGAAGAGCCTCTCTCTCCCAAGTCTCCTGAAGACAAATTACAGAAAAATCCGTAACAAAACTCATAAATGTGGAGTCATTTAACTTGTTTGAAAGTCCCGCAATATTCCATGAGAGAAATGTTAAGAGCTGCCGCCTCTCTTCAACCTCTAGGGCCGGGGGACACAAAGGTACATTGTAAACCCCTTCTTGCTCTAAAAGAAGTGTAGGTTGAGGTATTTGGGGTTTAGGTGGAAATACATCCCGTATGGCCTCTATGTAGATAGGTTTTGAATTTAATCTAGCCAGGTGGTCCTCAAGGTTGTTGGAATTATTTTGCTTCAGGGGAGGAGGGTATTTCTCCGTATCCCTCGCCCCCTCTACGCGCTGGATTATGGTTGGAGATTCATTCAGTCAATCAACCATTTCCAGCGGTCAAAACCTATTATGTAAGGGTAGGAAGTTCTCAAAAGTTTGGTAGCCCTGACTATAGCCTCCCACCCTTCCACTACTCTGTCCCATGGATGACCATACTGCTGGGGCGTCCGGATAAATGGGGGGAGGAAAAAAGAAGGATAAGGGTCTAACTTCTATCATCTGTCCTTGGTTGAGGTTGTGATTATGCTGATTCCAGGAGCAAATGTACTCCACCGTGCGGGGGTCTCTAAAGTTGACTAAAATGCAGTCCCCTGTTACCGTTTTAGAAGTATGTCCCACCCAGGGTAGTCTGCGCACCATCATAATCTCGCATCTCATGTGGGGGGTAAAGGTCTGTTTAAATTGAGCCAATGCGCAATTTTATTTTTTAAACACGCGAAGGACTCATGGCTTGGGTTTTTTAGTTCTGGTACACCCGTTAAGACTACCACGTATGGGCTCGATTGAGGGGGAAGACTTACAGGACGAGCCCGCCTAGTCTTTACAGCAGTATATTCCCCTTCAGCATCTTTCACTGGTATCACAGATGGCATAGGGTCTTTACCCATCATATTAGGTGTGGGTTGTGACACAGGTGGACCACTCGTAACACGGGAATTCAGAATACTAGGAGTGGCTTGCACCGCCCTTTGAGTTTGTAATTGAGTGGGTTGTACATGTGAGGGACCTGCAACTTTGTATGTACTCGTTATGTTGTTTTTGGATTTCCCGCATGCCTTGATGCCCTTTACCTCTAACTCTAGCTAACAAGCTGTTTTTCAACCCCCAAAAGTCTTGTCTCCAGAGGTGCCAATAGAGATTTAAGTACGGACCCTAAGATATTTAAAAAAGAGTCCTCATCGAGTCCTACTGGTCCTAATGTACCCCTGGTGTTGGCTGTATTAATTTCTGCGCTAATCCCTGGAGTTTCTACCTGTCTCTGGGCAGGGTGAGCACCTTCAGCTAGGGGGTATTGCGTGTTAGGTTCAGTCTCTAAGGGGGCGGCAGTCATTTAAGATTATTTTCCGGGCCCTTAGAGGATTTTGATTTTTTACCACCTACCACAACGGGCCCTGGCTGTTTCTTTTTCGGGATCGGCCCTCCCTTTCTTCCCCGCAGCTGTCTGGTGTTTCCAGCCTTTGAGGGGCTGTCCCCTACTACCTCAATTACCTCCTTTACTGCTTCATTGTCTATGTTTATGTCAGCCGACAGTTGGGAGTTGGGGGCTGGTAGGGGGCAAAAAGAACCCTACGAGCTGGGAGGACTATGCAGTAACACCTCAATATCGGTATTTTTAGTTCTATTGAGGGGTTCCGGTGTTCTAGTGTTCTAGCGTTAGCTATGTGACCCATAGAGGACCTTTTGGCCTGTGCCAGATCCTGCAACACTCTCCTTTCCATCAATGTAATCCCCTGATCTATAACAGAGTTTGTTCTAGTGATGAAGTTGTCTAAAGTGCGCAGTAACAATTAACCCTCTGCCTTCTTGTTCTTTCTCTCTCGTGTGGACATTTCTATAACCTTTGTGAAACCAAAAGACCGAACAAAGGCACTTACTCCCCGAACAAAAGTCCACTAGGGGACCACAGGTTAGAGGGGGGGCCCAGTCCAGTCTCGCCCGGTCTCGAACAGGCTATAACAGGCCCGCCCTTGGCCCGAGCTTAGCTCGGCGCGCGTCCCGCGCCTCAGGTTAGTAAATTAAAATGTATCCTTCCGGTATTTGGTGGGAGGGGCAGGCCGACTCCGGTATCCCCAGCTGTCTTCTGGTCCCCGCAGTTCCAATCAGGTGAGCAGCTGCAAGCAGGTGCGAGTCTCTCCCGCGGAGCAGGAGACACAAGAGGTTTTGAAGTGCCCCGGTAGTTGGTGGGAGGGGCAGGCCGACTCTGGTATCCCCAGCAGTCTTCTGGTCCCCGCAGTTCCAATCACGTGAGCAGCTGCAAGTAAGTGCGAGTGTCTCCGGCGGAGCGGGAGACACGAGAGGTTTGAAGTGCCCCGGTAGTTGGTGGGAGGGGCAGGCCGACTCCGGTATCCCCAGCTGTCTTCTGGTCCCCGCAGTTCCAATCAGGTGAGCAGCTGCAAGCAAGTGTGAGTGTCCAAATAGCGATTTTTATTGAATTGCTATTTGATATTCACAGAATGCAATGTCTTAAGGAATCTTTTAAAATGTTAACGATTCCTTAATATGATCTAATAGCGAATCGATATTAGGTAATATGACTCCATTCGTTCTGCCCCATAGGTGTGAATGGTTTTGCATTAGCTAGTTTGCGATTACCAATTTGGTAAATGGCAAATTAGGGAATACAAAACCAAGGGTTCCCGGGGGCCTAAGGCCCCAATGAAGCAACACGTACATTTAAATTGTGCACATGTAAAGAACACACATGCCCTAGGGGCATGTGTGCGCTACACGGTACTTTGAAAAATGCATTTCTCTGCATTTTCAATATTTGCACATGGTTACCATAAATTGCGTGTCCTAAATGCACAGTTTCCATTTAGGAACGGCTTCTTACATGTGCTTTAGGGAATCACAAATTGCGATTTCCTATTAGCATTCAGAATGTAGGTAATCACTACAAATTGCTATTACCTAAATTGCAAATAGCAAAGGCTTTCATACATAAGGAAAGGCCATTTTGTATTCGCAAACAGCTGAATTTTGCAAAATGCACCTTTGACAAACACAAAATAGTTACTTACATCTGGCCTATAGATCGCCATCTACTTCTTATTGCCTTCTTAGTGCACCTTTTCCTGCTGACACTGCAGTGCCCAGGGCCTGACTACTGCTGGGCGCTTCCAGGGCTGGTTTAGGTGGGGGCGGATCTACCACGGGACAATGCCCTTCTGCTTCCCCACTGTTGGGGAAGTTTTGGAGGAAGGAAGCGGCCTGAGATCCTTGCCTACTACACCAGAAGGCTTCTGTGACTGCTTCTGTTTCCCCCCACTACATTTTACTAGATGTGGCTGCCCATGCTGCTCCTGCTTTGATTTGCTGCCTGCTGCATGGCAGACTGGGGCTCATAGGTGTACGCCATTTCCCTATTTTCCATCGGCATGTGGCTGCCTTGCTGCTGTGCCTAAATGGTACTTCAGCCTGTTACCCTTGTATGGACCTAATTAAAATGGGGTGAGTGCAGCGCAATAGCACTTTTAATTCTTTATTTACTTTCCTTCTCCTGGGGTGGCTCACTGACTCGTGGTGATGAGACAAATGGTTTATCCCCTATTCTGTATATTGGGAAAACTACCATCCCCCCTTTGCTGCATGGGACCACAAGTGAGCTCCTACTAAGGTATACACTGTCAATGTGGTCGCCTCTTTCTTGCACCATTCTTTGGCATACCTCGGCTGTAGGAGGGGAGGCGTTGGCAGCCTTGCAATATTTGTTGCGTTTCTCCCTGACTGTAGTGAACGCCCCTGGCCTTGTTGAACCTATTGCTATTTCAGCTTGCCTGAACTGCCACTTTTGATGATAACTCTGGAGCACATGCATGGGTATACTTCTTATGACTGTCTTATTGGTGCTCCTTATTGTCCGACCTTGACCTGAGACACCCGCTCTCTGTATTATGTAATGGGTCTATGCGGATAACAACCCTGGATCCTGCATTTTGTTGATGATGTACCAGATTACCTGCTCCCTGACATTTAAGCGGACTCTGTTATTCCCCTGGGTCAACCACATGCTGCACAACTTTTAATGTGCAAGCAGGTCCGAATATTCTTGGATCTCTGATTGTGTCACTGTACATCCATAAGCTATCTCCATGAAGCACCGCCACCTCTGCTCTTTGTCATCAGTTTGCAATTGTTCATCCAGTTCCCCTCTTGGGGCACAGCATCTGGGACAGACGGTGACCTGCTGTGCTACTGCGTGACTCCATTGTCCTTAACACAAGCAAGCCGGCTCACCCCATCGCCTCCTGTTCTCCCAACGTGAACTAACTACATTGCCACCTCAGGGGTCGCCTACTCTCTGGCGCCACAAGCGCACCTTTGTGTCAATCTGTTGCCTATGAAGCCATGTCTGGCATGACGAACCCTCTGACTTGCTCTGATATCATCACTATACCTGAGGACAAACTGGATACAGTATTAGCGGCTTTAGAAAAATCGAGGATCTCTCTTGAAAACAGGATTGACACTGTTGCAACGAACTGCACTCCCCTCCATGCTGATCTTTGAAAGCTGGCAAATAGGGTACACAAAACAGAACAATGCGCACCAGCCTGGCAGCCTCAGGCACAGAAACCAGCAGCCCACGTCAACCATCTTGCTGATTACATTTGTATCCTAGAGGAGAGGGTGGATGATGTAGAAGGCTGCTCCGTATGTAACAATAATCAAGTTGTGGGGCTTCCAGAAAATACTGGGGGCTGGGACGCATTTGCTTACATCGAGTAATGGATTCATGGATTTGTCTCTCCTTCAACACTCTCACTGTTTTTCTCTGTAGAGAGGGCGCACCATGTGCCTTCCTGAGGGCCTCCTTGGAAGCAAACCTTCCACCCCTGGTCTTCAAGGTGCTACATTATTGAGACCGCACTCTCATCCTCAAAGAAGATCGCAAGATCCCTGAACTCGCTGTGGACAATGCCCGGCTAACGCTCTTTCCAGATTACATGCTGGCTGTAATACGTCAACGGGGGCTCATTCCTTCAATTACATGAGCTTGGTGTGCAGTATTCCTTCCTGTCTCAGACAAACCTCAGGGTCCCGAAGGACAGCAAATTCAACTTTTTTACAGCCCCAAAGGAAGCCAAGGAATGTAGTGACATGAGGAGTTGTGCGTCGCAACACCCCACTTAGTCCAAAGATACAGAATTGGCACTCCCCCGAAGAGATTGCCACTGCAAGAGGCTCTGTAGAGAGAAGCATCACCCACATGTTAGATCTATGCCTAATCTGGAGAGCAGGTGATACAGGAGTGGCGACATGCATTACAGAGGCTGCTAGCATTCTGGAATATGCACCCCTGTCAGATTACGACAAAGACTCAGTGGGATCATCCAGTGAAGATGGTTTGTCTACTGTCTGGCTCTCAGCACCAGACACATTTATACTGACGGTCATCATTCCACAGACTGCAGATGGTCTTATCTGACTCCATAGGCTGCCGAGTGCTACTCCCTTACTGTTCTCCATCCATTGGCTGCGCTGTGGCAGTCACACGTTAGTCACTGCGCATTTATCATTGATTCCTGCCAGGTTTATCCTTTGGTGCTGTCTAATCATCCTCTCATCCGTCCCTCTCTTTTCTCATCCTTCTTCCACCCTTTCCTATTATATTACCTTTTCCGCACTCTGGTATATTCAATCGATATTCTGATTTGTGGTGGTCGCCATACACTGATGTGCGTTCTTCTATAGACACCACACACAGGGTGGTCTCACATGCCAGCTTCCCATACACTGATCTAACCTATACATGTGATGTGTTAATTAATTTGGGACATGTTACACATTTTGGACGGATGCATGTTGCTGCTCTGCCCAAGTGGTATTTAATGTTTGGTTTTCACTGTTCCTTTTCTTTTGCTAAACGTTAGGTTCTTTTGTCTTCACCTAGCTGAAGCACACAGTGCACCAGGTTTGACCTGTGACCTTTTATACAGGGCCAAAGCCCCACTACACATCTCAATTAGTGGCATGCCTTGCACCGACGTGATAACATGGAACATCCCAGGAATGAACACCCCTTCATGTATGTATGCTGTGCCTTCATCGACGAAACACCCACATTGCTTATTTGCAAGAATCATACCTGATCATGGCTGAGGCTAAACGCTACAAAGGCGCTGGTGTGGGCAGGTATACTCCACTAACTTTTTGGCATACACAAGGGAAGTACTAGTGGGGATCAACGTTGATGTTCCTTTCCAGGTGGACGATATCTGTATTGACCCATACAGCATATATGTCCTGATCGGGGGTAGACAGTATGGTAGGCATGTGGTCAAAGGTTTCATTTAAACACCTAACAGGGACCAGGCAGTATTCCTAACTAAAGTGTCTGATGTCCTATGGGCTTAGAGTGGTCTGCCATGGCTGTGGAAGGGGACTTCAATAGTGTGCTGTGACTTGATTTAGACCACTCGTTCCCCCCAATCCCGAATTCTATAGAGGATGATGGCCTGCCTCGGGTCAATTTCTTCTCTTACCTCGCTGATCAGAATTCTGGGAAACAGTTAGGGTGGTATGCAGCAGGAAAACCCCATGCATCTCACTATTCAATACTTAAATTCCAAGGGTACCAGTACACATCTGACCCACTGGTTTGCTGACTCCCTGCACACAGCACATTTGTTTCTCCCTCTATGCTGCCACTGAGAAGAGGACCTAGGCCGCCCATGTACAGATAAGGAATGGAGATTATATCTGGAGAGTTCTAGTCAGATTCCACAGATTCCTCAGTTCTGCCTCATACAGCACTATGTCCTCCACAGGGCTTACCTCACCCCACACAATATAAATTGGTACTTTCTACGCATGGGTCCACCTGCCCCAATGTAACTTTGTTGATGCTGATATCTTGCACATGCTGTTGGCCTGCCTCTCTTTATGCTCCTATTGGCAGGAGGTCACACTGCACAGGAGGACAGGTGATACATACCTGGGAAATATGTGTGTTGGGGTTGCACCGCCATGACAAAAAACACATAGCCACAGACCTGTTTATTGTCCTCAGTCACCTATTAGCTAAGCAGCTCATCACACGCAAATGGAAATATCCCACTCCCCTCAGAAGCATCACATGGGAGTGCGTAGTGATTGTCATCACAAAAAAAGAATTGGGGACCGGGAGCTATTTGGAAAGTAAGAAGATCCAGTACCCGTGCTCACAAAGAACAAGGTGTTATACACTAGGGGTTAACTGTTCCTAAGGTCTCAGGAGAGTAGCAACCAAACTTTGGTTGGGAAGAAGGGCTAGTAACAAGTGGTCAGTCTCAAAGATGGTTGGGTTTTAAATAGTGATGTGGGGAATCCCTTCTTTTGGATATAGTGCCCTCACACACACTTGCGAGTGTCATGCTTCATCATCGGGCGTTGCTCCTCGGGGGGGGTGGTGCTGCAGTCCCCACGAGTATTGGTTATCAAAGAGGAGGATGTGGAGGAGCAAATGGAAAGCACACAGACACTCACACACTACCTCACACTCATACATCCCAAACACAAAAAGTTAGAAATATTTGCCATCATATCGTATGCATGTAATGCTGGGGCACGTTAAGCAATAAGGAAATGCTCAACTTTACAACAATTACGATCCACTCTGTTTATTGAACCCTTATCCACATTGATTCACTGTCTGTTCACCAATCCCAAAGGAAATTGTTTGTACAACGACGAGTGCTGTAGAGAAACTGTAAAAATGCATTTAATTTTTTACTTCATCTAGCCAGACCCAACTTAAGTAAAAGTAGAAAAATGACAATGTCTGAGGAATATAGGGGCATATTAGCAAGGTCACACTAGACAGTTCTGGTCACACACAATGAAGAGTCACAAACTCAGGTATATCCCTGGAAATGAGCCACAACGTCTGGTGTGTGTTGATCCAAGTCACACCAGACAGTTCCAGTCACACACAATGAAGAGTTGCAAATGTCTTACCTCCCTGGAAATGAGGCACAACATCCGGTGCTCATAGTTACGGGTGACACCAGAAACTACCTGTCACACACAGCAAAGAACTACAAATTTTGTACCTCCCTGGAAATTATGCACAATGCCTGGTGCACATTGATATGGTTTGCACCAGACAATTCCAGTCACACACACAGGTGCAAGCTTAGCAGTGCAGCACAAGGTAGAATTAGGCACTACTGCGGGTATGGCTTCCCGCTAAGGGTCACAACCTGTGCATTGGACACCACACGCAATGAGCATGAAATCAACCTGTCACACATGAGAGGTGCAGCACTTGACAAAGCTGGTCAAGCTGGGTCCCTCAACCTGTGAATCCTGCCACCACCAACAAAATGCTTTTGCGTGTTGAGGCACCCACAATGCAGGGGCCTCACTCCTTAGATGAAGACAGTACTGCTGGGGCTCTACACAAGGCAATCCCATCTCTAGGCACAATACATAGTTCCACGATCACGAAGCAATACCAGTTGGAATCCAGGACAAGCTGTGCGCACTTAAAAGGGGACAGCTCTCCAGGTGTCACACGTAGACAGTGTGGGTCCCACATGGGAAGTCTTTGATGTTCCTGGGAACTCCACAAGAGAGCAGGGGGCAAGCCAACAATCCTTTGGAGAGCACACTTCAGGGTGCCACACAGCAGCAGGTATTCAGCCCAAGCCAGCCACTATTCAGGAAGGGTACACGGTCCCTTCCAATGGTAATAATCATCCTTGTACACAACAGGTTCCTCTGGCAGTGTGTAACACGCAGTTCCAGGATGGCCGGTCCCTCATCCTCACAAGTGTTTCTCTGCCCTGCTGAAGTATGGCACCAGTAGTTATACTGTTGTGTGCCTCTGAAGTAGGAGGTGGTTCAGTGGGCTCACTTTGAACCACACAGAATTTCAGTCCTGTCTGCCATGAGGCCGTAGAAAGCATATCTTAATCCTTAGTGGGGCCATGATTTGGCTTCCCAAAACCTCTCCTTCCAAACCATCCATACAGGCCAACAAATGGCAGAGGTCTGTTGATCCAATTTTTATAGCTACCGCTGGAGAATGTACATATGTGATCCCCCAGTGCAAGTGTGGACTGGAGTCAAACTAAAAGGCACACAAAGACGTTTAGAGCAGAGAAATGTCCACTTTCTAGAAGTGCCATTTCTAAGCTATTAATAATAAGTCCACCTTTGCCACGGGAGAGGGTTTGTCATTGTGAATCCAATGATAGGAATCATTATGAGACTGCTCCACTGCAAGCCACTATTGCAGCTTGAAGTCATTTCAACCATTCCCCCATGTAAACCTATTGGAAGAGCTAACCTCATATGTTTTGAAAACACATGGGTATTCTTTACCACCTGGGCAGGTAACACAAGTGTATCTGCCCTGCCTTTCACCTACCACTTGCATTACCCTTCTAGATTTACCCTAGGGGTGTTCTAGTGGTAGTGAAATGTCCTAAAAAGGAGTGGCCAGAGGTTTAGAAAGGCCAACCTGAGCTTAAGTGTGCATGTGCACTCAGGCCTGCAACGGCAAGCTTGAAACGTGTTTAAAAACATGATAGGTTCAAGCGCGCACACACAGGCCGTCAATGGCAGGCTTGAGACATGTTTAAATAGATCAGATAAGCAAGACTTCCTAACATGTGTAGGAAGGGCGAGCACACTTTGACACTGCATTTACAGTGGGGAAGTGCTCATAGCCCTAAGGTCGCGAAAAGGGAATCAGCAAAAACCAGGAAGAAAAATCAAAAGGTTTCTGGAAACACTACCTCAAGAGTATTAGGTCTAATAGTGAGTCTCACTAAATGTGTCTCACCCACAGTAATCATATGGCAAATGGACTGAGCGTGTTTACCGCTAGTGTCCACCTTTTAAGATAAGGCTGCTGCGATGAAGCTAGAGTAAGGGGCATTTGACTTTTTGCATACAAACACATGTGCACAGGTGTGCTCGCTGCGCCTGGGAGATTACTGTTGTGCACAACTGGGTAAATGGACACAAGTAACCAGGGGCAGATGGGACTCTTTAGGGTTAGATATTGACTTGGTTAAGGCATTAGAATGTGGGGGAAATATTTACAAAAAAATAGCATAAGGTAGCGCCACAAGTATTTTGCTGTGCTGCCCTACACCAATTTGAAAAGGCTGGATTGCACCATATTTATGAGGTACAATGCATTCTTTTCATTTCGGGCTGCATCGGTGCACAATTTAGTGACTAGCGCCAGCGCAAGCATGCACCCTGGCACCATGGTTCCTGGACATCTGCTTTGTTGGCAGGATTTTTTGTGTGCAGGAAGGGGCGCTTTACTGCACAAATACAATCCATGTAAGTGTTTCCTTGTTCTATGTGTGATGTAGAATACAACACACATGAAAAGAGGGAAAAACAAAGAAAATGATAAAGTTCTCCTTGTTACGTCTGCTCTGGGAAAGTGTAAGCATTTGGTGCTGCCCCGGGTTTATGTGACTTTGTATATCTGGGGCAGTGTCACAATCCATGGCTCTTGAGTGGGAACACCCACTGCAAGGCCATTAAATGCCTCCTTGAAGCAGAGTAGGGCAACGCCACGCTTTGCACGGCCTTGCCTTACTCTTTATCTATGAATGCCATGCACAGCGACGCAGGGTGACTTTGCATAGCCTCATAGATTTGATTCAGAGTCCTAGGCCACCGGAGCATCAAAGCAAGTGACACCTCTTGTAATATGCCTGATAGTGCACTCATAGGTAAACTCAGCGTGGTTTATTGTTTTGTCTGCAGTGACACTATATTACACACACAGGGGGAAAACTGCCTTAGCATGCAGTTTCGCTTCACTTTGGCCTACAAAGTCCAGTAACCTGTCAAAATGGGGTGGAAAGTGTTTGACAAAAGAAAATCTGACAGTTCCATGAGGATAGCTGCACAACGTATTGGTCATCCTAGATCATCAGAATTTGCAGGATCAGAGCCCAGGCCTTTTGTCACCCTGCTGTGCAAAGTTAATCACGTTTTACTCCAGCAGCAGGAACAAAGGCTGTCCCACATAAAAGGAGTAATTAACGGTACTTTCCTTAGGTCCTGAGCAGAAAATGGTGGGTATAAAAAGTCTACATCTAATAATTACTGTCACACTATAGAAGGGCGTGGAACAGCCCAGACCCACTTAACAAAGGAGGAAGCCTGGACAACTGGAGCCAAGACAAGAGGGGGCTCCTCTTTGAACCTTTGGTGGAAAATGCCCTGGCAGTGACGTTAGTAAGGGGCAGAGCAGAGACCCCAGGAATAGGTGTGATCAGTGACGTGAAGTGGTTAAGAAAAGTGGTTTGGATGCTTCCTTGTTCCACCCAGAAAACAGTGGTCCAGGCACTCGTGACCTCAAGAATGGACTATGGCAACGTTCTCTATCTTGGGGCCAACAAAGACATAGTGCGGAAGCTACAGGTAGTGCAATATGCGGCTACTGTATCCCCCATATCCAGGCTGTGTCTCAGCCTCTCCGTCACATCTAGCAGAGTTGTCTCTGTTGAGAAACCGTCTCTGAAACTAGACTGAGAGTCATGCAAAAATTTTGAGGATTCAATAAACTGTGACAATTGGTCGTTTATATGCTTTTCCAAAATTTTAGAATAGATTGGGAGAAGGGAAATAGGTCTAACGTTGGAAAGCTGGGCAGAGTCAGCGTTAGCTTTCTTCAAAAGTGGAAGAATCATAGAATGCTTCCATACAGAGGGAACGCTTGCATCCTGTATAGAGGCATTAAGCAGAATCATAATTAATTCAAGGACGGGTGTATCAAGTTGTTGCAGCACCCTAGAGGGCAAAATGTCCCGGGGTGAACCTGATTTTATACTGCCCAGATATTTAGTAAATAAACTCATATCTAGTAGTGACCAAGATTCTTTTTTATTAATGGATTCGGTTCTGTTGACAGCCTCCAGTTCAAGGCTTTGTTTCATAGGTGTGGCTGTTAGAGGGCTCCCCAACATAGCGTGAATGTTTTTAACTTTGTTCACAAAGAAGTTGGCAAGATCGTTACATTGTGACTCATCCAGAGCAGGGGGCGTGGGTAGAGTATCTGATCCTGAATTTTTTTTTACCATTGAGAACAGTGTTTACGGTCAATTCTGTGCCTTAGAGATGGTTTGTGCGACATAGTTAGCATGTGTTTCTTTGCACAGTGCTTGATATTTTTTTAGAGTGTTTTTGTATTTTAATTTGGACTCAGTTGTATAGTTTCTTCTCCAGTGTCTTCCTAAGTTTTCACATTTACTCTTTTCTTCTTTTAGTTGCTCCGTGAACCAAGGTGCAGGGGAGCGGTGATTAAATGCTTTCTTCTTAGAATTTGGAACGCAGTAGTCAAGTGCTTTCGTAATCCAACCTTGGATTTTATCTAGAGAGGAGGTAGAGACATGGGGAATAGAAGGAAAACTGTTAGAAAGATGCTCATTCAGAGCTTCCATGTCTAATTTATTCCAGTTTCTGGATTGTTGCTGCAAGCCAGAGGTCATTAAGGGTGAGTTTTTTGGATCAGTGCACTGAAATTTAATTGCATAGTGATCTGACCAGCATAGGAAAAGAGGTGGAGAGAATTGAATATCTGACAGATTGGAAAAAATAGGATCTAGTAAATGGCCTGCCTTGTGAGTAGGTCTTGTATTACACATAGGTGAATTCATTTCTGCAAGATCTGAGATCAGCATGCCACTGGTAGAGCTTGATGGGTTATCCAAATGTATGTTAGGGTCACCCAAGACCGTGAAATAGGCCGCCTTAAAAAGATGAGGAGAAATTAATTCAGGAAAAGAGGCCGCCCAAGAAGTAGGTGCTCCAGGGGGTTGATAAACAAGCAAGCCGGACAGAGTAAAATGAGGGGTCAACACGAGTTTAAAAAGGCCTGCTTCACAGCCTTTATAAGCGAGTCCATCTACTTTGCATGATTTTTTAATTATTATAGCAAGTCCACCCCCTATCTTAAAATGTACTATTCCAACTCCAGTCTGTGCGGACACTAGATAAGGTGTTGGGTTTTCAAATCCAACACCTTCTCCTCCCCCCTCTGCAAGTCGTTGTACCAAACTTGCGGAGTAGTGGTATGCGTTGTCACAACGCGGTCATTGTAACGATCGCGTTGTGACAGCATGCGGGGTCACGGATGCGGGGTGAATGTGCTTTACCCTTAAAAAGTCGTGCAAAAGAGGGGTTCTCGCTTGGTTGGTACTGTTTGTGCTTTATCGTTGTGGGACCCTGGAACTGTGACAGCCATTGACAACTGGATGGAGATACCTCTTCTTTCCATGAAGCACTTAGGACTCTGTCCCAAGTTGACCCCAAGACCAGTGGGTCTCTCCAATGGCCAGTGAGGATATCCCCCTTACACTCCCTGATGATTAGCTGGGGGAAAGATCTAGACATCTGTGCCCAGAGACCAAGCCAAGGAGGACATCTGGTGTAGATAGCACCACTGAAACCAGCTCCCTGTAGATTACACAACTTCAGAGGTGGGGAGGTCTACAGCTATTACTGCTGGCTAGTGATTGCCACCAGGAGTAAAATGAACCCAAGATCATCCAAATTGTCCCAACGGGGCCTGAGCTATTGCCTTTTGAAAGTTGGTGACCATTGACCTTTTTCTAAAAACAGAGCATTTAGGGCTCCACCACATCTTTTTTCTTCTACCCCCATGGTGGGTCAGAGATCAGGAGGGGGCATCTGTGGCGCCCCCTCCCCATTTCCATATTTTCCCCCAGAGGACTCCACCTCCACGGATGCCAATGCAGGGAGGGGGGTTGCCCCATTACACTCCTCTCAGAGAAGGATAAAGGTCCAGAATTCAAACTATTGGCCCCCAATGGTTGTGAGCCTGACCCCTGCTCCTCGTGCCTGTGTTTGGGGGGGGGAGCGGGGCAGACACCACAGAAGACAAACTTCTGCCCCCATGGGTGGGGAGGGGGGGAAAGCTGTCAGCTCCCACAGCAGCAAGGAACATGCTGCTTCAGTGGGTAGCAGGTAGGGGCAGCCGGGGTGAGCTTCTTGAGCTTCCATCAGCAAATGGAGGCATGGGGGTTCCTGGGTTGGACCAGGAACCCCAGAAATTTTTTACAAACAAAAGGAAACAGGTAGGCTCCCAGTGAAGCTGGTGACCCACTGGTATAATATTCACTGGTTCGTTGGAGGAGCACCTCTTAATCCCTCAGGAGAGGTTCATCTACATGTTAGTTTGCTTCTTGTGGAGGTCCCAAGAGGGTCAGCACTAACATCTGTGTATTTGCAGGGTCAAGCAATCCATAAACCTCTGGATTTTCACATCATTCGGAAAGCACTCCCAGCGCCCTTTTGGAACTTGTTTTAGGACTACATTTTATGTGTCTTGACAGTTTATAAGGAGGGGACATGTTGTGCGGCACACTCAATGTGCTGAGTCTATGGTTACATTTTACTTTGGCTGAAAGTGGTGCCCGATAGGGACTGCTTGTATGGCTGCATTCTATGTTAACTTGAAAGTGTGTAAAAAAATACAAAGACACGTTCTGTTAATTTTAAAATGCTTTATGATTACAGTGATTACTAATCAAGGATTGATATGCTTTATTAATAATTACATTAATCCCTCCCCTGCTGATGACGGAACCGCTCCGTCATCAGCTACAGTTGAGCTGTGCTGATGACGGAGCGGTTCCGTCATGGCCCAGCCGCCGCGCCTGCGCGGCGCTGATTTCGCGCCTGCGCGGGCGTTCTAATGAGCGGGGCGGGTCATGACGGAACCGCTCCGTCACCAGCATAGCTCAACCGCGGCTGGTGACGGAGCGGTTCTGTCACCAGCATGCGGCCGCCGTGCAGCCGCCCCGCCCCTTTAGCGCTGCGGCGGAATAGCTGCCGCAGTGAAGGGGTTAACACATGATTATTATTGAGGATTGCATTTCCAAACGAAATGATGGTGTTTTTAACATGTGGTTTGTTACTTTTGTCATATGGTGAATCCACTGATAAAGCCACCAGACCTATGTTATCTAATATGATGCCCCACTATAATGTGATGTGGAATCCTGTATAGCTGGGTGGGTATTGCAATTGTGTGGCTCATGACCCTTTATGGATCAAATAGGATTTTAATGTCATCTAAGGTATTTTCCATCTGCCTTTGGAATATATTTATAAATTAATATGTGGTACTTAGTAGTGTGTGTGATACATGTAATTTTCCTTTTCCTAAAGAAAAATCACTGACTTAACAATCATTTATTGAGTGTTATTATTGCGTGTCAGCAAATAATGATTACTAGCCCACGCTACCTCCCCATAGTAGGCCTTAGACTGCTCTGCTTTGCTACCTTGAGTGAGTCAAGAGCTACAATAGGGTGCTTGGTTCTCAGTAAGGGACATTTTTTTGATCTATTACTTGCACAGGCCTCACATCCTGCACAACTAATACCCCAATTTCCTACAATGAGTAGGACACTCAAAATATCTTGTTGTTTTTTTTCCCCTTAAATTAAAACATTGTGTATAACATTGCATTATTTTGTCTTCACTTTCAGTTCCACATTTCTTAGACCATAACCTTCATGTGGGAAAGCTACATCCCTGGTTTGATAAATGTGGTTGTCTCTCTTTGTTGAGCTCCACATCCATGCCACCCACAGAGCACACATTCACTCTTTTGAAGCTGAAATGCAGTGCAGGAAGCGGACACCTTAAATTGCTGTATTTCTCCTTGTTGTTACCTCTTTTTTTGCATTCTGCAGGACACTTAGAAAGAGGAAAATGCCCCTGAGGATTGTTTTTGTGCAGGAAGGTACACCTTCCTGCACAAAACAATACTTCTTACAATGCCACTGTGCAAGGGTGCCTACATTGGCACAAGGCAGCACATTATCCACTACTGAATGGGGAGAAGACCGAGGTTTTGGTTTTCAGTGGAAATGTTAACATCTGGACGGCAGAATGGTGGCCCCCCTCGTTGGGAATGTGCCCTACACCCACTGACTCTGCGAGAAATATGGGAGTGATGATGGAACCGTCTCTCTCTATGGTACAGCAGGTAAACAGAACAATTGCTACCTGCTGGGGCATCATGAAAATTCTTCTTTTTTTTTTAAAACATATTTATTAAATTTTTCACAATTTTTCGACATATTCCAACATATGTATTACAGCACATACCAATTTCTCAGGTGGTTATATAGTACATATACATTTCATTGTTTTATACAAATTTTCATATCATAAGCAGATATCATAAACCAAAAATCAGTCCTCTAAAACAAATCAAATCAAGCTTCTGTTACACTATTCTGGATTTATTCTGCTAGTCTTCCACGTCGTGATTGGTTGCCATATTTTTTGGCCTAAGGCCTTGGCCCTTTTACCTTTCCTGTCGTATATTGCCTTTTCTAAATTATATATAGTAAGGAGGCTAGCAATCCAATCTGCAAATATTGGAGGAGTCTTATTCAGCCAATTCCTTGCTATACAAATGCGGAACACTGCTATTGAAACAAAAATAAACTCTACTGGCACAGCTTCTATCATGTCTACCACCCCTAAAATGATTAATTCATCTAGGAGCTTAATCTTGATCCTAAGCGTTTTATCAAAAAATTCTTCAATCGCCATTTTTAAAGTAAATAATTGTGGGCACTGCGAAAACATATGTACAATATCTGCTCCGCTCGCATTGCATCTTGGGCAAGTTATTCCTGTTGTTCCGCCCCACTGGGCAATTCTAGCCGGTGTATGGTAAAGTGAAAATAATGTTTTGTAATGTTGCGATTGGAGGGTTGCCGAGCATAGCACCGTTCTACCCAGATCTAGTGACTCCTGAAAGATTTCTGAGCCTGACCCCAATTTTTCCATCCATTTTTGTGCAAATTTTGCCCTTTCATCTGACTTAGTTCCTTTCAGTTCTGCATAGAGATGTCTTATTGTACATTTGGTGGTTGTTTTTATATAATCCATAATTTTACACTGCCGCATTCCAAGCGGACCACCTTGTTTTTGTGTTAGAAAACTCCTCACTTGTAGGTATTTATAAAAACTGTTGTGCTCTAGACCAAATTTTGCTTTGAGTACTCCGAACTGCATGATATTGCCCTGCACGTCCAGTAAATCCCCTATCTGCATTATGCCTTTATTATACCAATCAAACATAGTGACATCCTTAAAGATCTCCCTCGGCAGTGAGTTATTTGTGTACAATCTTGTATAGATATTAAATCTGCCTAGCCCTAATTTTTTAGCCACTCCTTTCCACACCCTATACACTGCATTCAACGTCTTAAATCTCGTGTGTTTGAAATACGTGAATTCAGTAGTATTGAAAAACCCATTCTCAGCTTCCTCTCCCAGCAATACAGCATACACATTAGGTAAGCCCACCTCACTATCCGTTGGTTGATCCCGACCTCCTCCTCCTATTAACACCTTACTGTACTGTAATACCACAGCCCAATAGTAGAGCCTAAAGTCTGGAGCTCCCCAGCCCCCTTTTTCCCTGTCTACCGTCAAATGTCTGTATGCTCTTCTTGTTTTCCCTTTCACCCAGATGAATTTATTCAAAATCAATTCTAATTTGCTAAACCAAACATTTTCAAAATATAGGGGTATGGATCTAAGTAAATACAGCACTTTAGGGAATGTTATCATTTTAATGACATTTATTCGACCCATTAAGGTCAGATGCAAATTGTTCATCCTTTCTGTGTTTGTTTTAATTTTCTCCAACAGCGGTCTCATATTGATTTCAACTAACCTATCTAACTCGGACGTGATCTTCACCCCTAAATACGTGACTTCAGGTGCTATTCTTATATCATGATAGATTACCCAGCTATTTTTAATTATTTGTGTTTTTCCTTTATTTAATGAATACCCTGAAAATGTGCCAAAAAGTGAAGCCTCCTGTTCAATTTCAATAATGGCTAACCCTGGATCCGGTGTGACCACTGCCACGTCATCTGCATATGCAAGTGTCTTATATGCATAGCCATGTAAACCAATCGGGAGAATGTTCAAGTTTCCTTCTAACCTTCGTAAAAAAGGGTCCAGATATAGGGCGAATAACAGTGGTGAGGCCGGGCAACCCTGTCTTGTGCCACGCTTTATATGTATATCCTCTGTATACCCTCTATTAATCCTCACTTTAGCTGTTGGAGCTGCATATAACGCCTTTATAGCCGGTATATAACCTCTGCCAATCCCAAACCACTCCAAGGCTTTCCACAAATAGCACCAGGAGACCCTGTCAAAGGCCTTCTCTGCATCCAAAAAGATGGCTGAGGCAGGGTCTCCTGCAGCTCCCGTGACATCCAATATGGTGATCATTCTCCTTGTGTGTTCCGTAGTCCCTTTACCTGGTATGAAACCATGCTGTGTTGTGTATACCAACCCCTCGATTACTCTACTGAGTCTTTGTGATAAGGCCTTAGAGTATATTTTTGCATCTGCGTTCATAAGCGTGATCGGCCTATAAGAGCCAGGATCCAGATGTGATTTATTCTTCTTCAAAATAACTACTATACTTGCACCAGCCCATGACTGTGGTGTATTCTCCCCTATCTGTGCATACCTTAAAGTTTCCAACATGTATATCCCTAGTGTATCCCAAAACGTCCTATAAAATTCTGCCGGTATCTGGTCAGGTCCTGCGGCCTTCCCCGAGGGGAGTTTTGATACTGCATTATGTAGTTCACTCAGCATTAGTGGTGCCTCTAGAGTCTCTTTATCTTCCGAGGACAATTCCTTGTGTGGGATACCAGCCAAATAGTCCTCTATCTCGTTTCCCTTACTACTCACGTCTTGATCATACAATTCAGAATAAAACTCTCTAAACACCTCCCTCACCTCTTCCACCTTGGTTACAACCTTCCCACATTTACTCTTAATTTCTTTAATTTCCCCAGCTGCCAGGTCTTGCCTAGTACGCACTGCGAGCATGTGTCCAACTCTCTCGTTGAACTCGTAACACTTTTCTTTTTTTGCCAAATAATTAGCTGCAGCTTTATTAGCTAATCTTTCCCCAGTTTCTGCCTTCTTCAATTCTATTTCTAGTAAGACCTGTTCAAGAGGTTCTTGATTAATAACATGCTGGATAAGCTGTTGTTCTAGGTTCCTTAAATCCTGTAGCCTACTGGCTAACTCAATTTTCTCCTTTTTACTCCTATATAGAGTATAAGCCAATGTTTCCCCCCTTGAATGCATCCCAAACCATGCCTGCGGTTGCCGTACCTCTGTTTACCTCCCAGAACTGCGTAATCCATACCTTCATTCTGCTAACATAGTCATCTTCTCTGAGCAACCCTCTTTCAAATGTCCAATAGTACTCTTTGTGACTAATATTGTGGTTCCGGGAGATAGTCAACACCAGCGGATTGTGATCTGAGGAAACTCTAGGTAAAATTTCTATTTTCAGTTCTGATACTAATGGACTGGTAACTAAGAAGTAATCTAATCTGGCTATACATTTATGAGGGGCCGAATAAAAAGTACTACCTGTCCCTATAGGATTGTATGCCGCCCAAACGTCTACCAACGCATTATTATTCATTAGATTGACAATGGCTTTTCGTACTCTCTTCTTGCGCTCGCCCTTCATCCCCCCTCCCCTCATACCCAGCCCTGTTAGCCCATTGATATTGAAATCTCCACACACAATTATAGGTTCAGTCCATTGCGGCAATTCGGTATCTAGATAATCAAATACATCAGGTTCGTCTTCATTGGAACCATATACAGAAACAATTGTGTAGCGGCATCCGGCTATTTCTCCTTCTATCATCACCCATCTACCATCCACGTCTTCCTTCTTTCTCTCTACTTTCATTAAAGCCTTTTTTCGCCAGTATAGCCACTCCTTTTGTTTTAGTATCTTGGTGCGTGTGTGCTAATACATCAAACCCTAGCTGATCCATAAGATACCTATCCTTCCCCCTCACATGTGTTTCCTGTAGACATATGATATCCAATTTTAACGTTCTGCACATGGCCGCTACTTTCTGCCTTTTACCCCCATCATTTAACCCGCATATATTGATTGTAGTGATTCTTAATGCCATCTGCTTTTATAAAAAAAGACCAAAAAACAAATCCTCAAGATATTTTCCTGCCACCTTTGTGTGTCTACATACCATTTTATTTTGTGCTGTATAAAACCTTCTCTCTTTACCACCCTCTTCCTGCCCCCCCTCCCCCAACCCCCCCTTTCCCCCCCTCCCCTTGCTAGCCCCCCCCCTGTCACAGGCAAATAGGTCAATTTTGACCTATGTGTGGCTGCGTGCTACTGTAGTTTTGCTTTCCTTCTCCCACCCTAGTTAACCATATTACCATCGTGAAACCCAATATACAATATGCCTAATATTTTCCTTATTTAACCTATGCTGGTTCTGATTCCTTACTCTTCCTGCTTTTCTGAAGCTCTGTAATCTCTGCTAGATATTCTCCTGCCTTTACTTCCGAGAAAAACATTCTGATGCGGCCCCTTGTGACCACTTTTAACTTAGATGGATACATCAAGTATGCTTCTGAGCCCTGTCGTTGAAAAGGAGTGATAAGCTGTCTCAGTTTCCACCTCCTTTCCACAGTAGTGTGGTAGAAGTCGGGCCTCGTAAAAAAAGTAATCCCCTCCACTGATATTTTCCTCTCTGGTCTTGCAGTCTCAAAGATTTCCTGCCTAACTAAAAAATTTCCAAAAAAGACCAGCATTGCCCTAGGCAATCCATTCTGATTACTGCTGTTCTGGTTACCGCCTCTTCCCCCCTTCTGCACTAACGGAAATCTATGCGCTCTCTGCACTTCAACTTCCCACTGCCACTGCGCCTCTGGGTATGCCTCTTTTAACAGTTTAACCATAAACCCCCTTGGGTCCTTCCCTTCCAGTCCTTCCTCTATGCCTAGAAAGCGTAGATTGTTCCGTCTTTGGCGATTCTCGAAATCTTCCAGCTTCCACTGCAAGTCTTCGATCACCTTCCCTTGTTCTGTTCTTGCATTCTGCCAATCTGTGACCTCATCCTCCAGTTTCCCAGTTCTTTCTTCTACTTGTTCCACTCTACTTTCAACTTCCTGATATTTTCTGTTCATTTTCCTGATGCTCGCTTGTATTTTCTTTGTATCCTGCCTTGCTCGTCTGCTTTCTAAGCGAGCTTCTAAATGCATTTGCTTCAGCATAGAGAACATCCCATCCAAAGTTGCTTGAGGAGGGTTATCGTTTAACTCATTAGGGGCATTTACAGGATAGCTCTCGGGTGCCACTCCCAGATCCTGATCCTGGTAAATTTTGGAAGCACTACCATAGTCCCATAGCAGCTTCCTGTTTGTACTTGTTGCTGCTCTGTCCATTTCCCTGTCACGCCTTATCATTGTTCTTCTTCTTCTCTTTTGTGTTTCCCTGTTTCTGTGCTCACTAGAGAGGGATCTTTCAGACTCTGTCCCAGATGATAAGTCTGTGTTAGTATCCTCCTCCTCTGATCCCAGCAATGAAGAGTCTGACCCCTCAGTCACGGAGTAAAACTTCTCCCTATCCGGGGAGCATACTCTCCTCCCTTTTGCCCCCTTTGTTATGTGGCTCTGAATACTTTTCATACTGCCCCAGGTGGATTGTACCATTACACTGCTATCCACGGGTGTTGGCGCTAGATTTACTTCATTCAAAGCTTCAAGCATTTGGGCAGTGTAAATGTTTGTTTCAGATGTTTCCTTTGTTTGGGTATTACTGAGCTTACTTGCGTTATTCGCCGTCTTTGATCCTGCTTCGCCGCCTGCATTAACGTCATTGTTCGTGCTGGCGTCCTCGACAGCCACCTCGACAACCTCCGCTGTATTCTCCAGCCCCTGTGCGTCTCCCGCTAGAGGCGTGAGCGTTTCAGGCCCCGGTTGCTTAGCAACCGCCGTGCTTGCGTCCTCGCGGTCAGCGAGGAGAATTTCCGCGTTCTGTTTTGAGTTTGGGTCCGAGTTTGTATCCGAACCACCTCCAGCGACCGGGGTTAACTGTTGATTCCTTCCAGCGAAAGCCTCCGCCACAGTGGGTTGCCGCCGATCCTTGCCAGCGGCAGGTATAGTAATCGCATGCTTTGCTGTTCCGCTTTCGGAGTGAGAGCGCCTCTGTTGGGTCTGCGCTTTACCTCCAGGAGTCTCCGGTTGTGCTGCTTGCGAGGCTGACTTACTCTCCACTTTAAAGTCAGCCTTTTCTTTGTCTTTGTCTTTATCCTTAGCAGGTCTCTCGCTCTTCTTGAGCTGCGTTTTCTGGGAAATGCCACTTGTAGCCATAGTTGTTGTGCGTTTACTCAGCGTGACCTTTGGTATAGCACCTGAGCGCTGCGACATCCTTAAGGCTGTATAGATGCTGTCCGCAATCGCCTTCTTAAAGTGCTTCTTAAAGTGCTCACAGTAATAGCACCCCCAAGTTGTAAGCACCTTTTGTAGTGTCTTAATGCTAGTACCGCCTTCCGTCCAGAGTATATCCCGTAGAATCAGCATGCTTTAATCCATCTCCAGCCATTTATTCCCTGGGTCCAGGAGAAGGAATAAGTGCGACTGCACTCTACAGCAGCCTGGCGGCCATCTTGCCCTCTGTCGGCATCATGAAAATTCTGCGGAAAATTAAGTATTATCTGTCCCCTCAGGCTCGTAAGCAGGTCGTTGTTGCACTTGTTGCTTCGCGACTTGATTACTGTAATGCCTTATATGCCAGTGCTAACAAAGGTCTGGTGCAGTGTCTCCAGTCTGTTTAGAATGCGGCGGCTAAATTTGTACTGGATGCCCCTAGACTCTCCTCCGCTACGGCCACTAGGAAAAGCCTCCATTGGCTTCCTATTGAGTCTAGGATTGTTTTAAGACTCTCTGTCTGACCTATGGTGCGCTTACTGGCAAAGGGGCTGATGGTGTGAGGAAATTGCTACGCCCTTATGTCCCGGATAGAGCCCTTCGCTCTTCCACAAAGAGCTTGTTGGTGGTGCCCCGTGTCCGAAGAAGCAAATGGGGTGGGAGGGCATTTTCAACAGTAGCCCCCAAGCTGTGGAACAGCCTCCCTATAGAAATTAAATCTCAATCGTCGGTCCTTAATTTCCTGAAAGCTTTGAAAACATGGCTATTCTCAATGGCATATCCGTAGTGCTGGTAATATGGTTATTTTAATTTCTTTTTGTTAGGCGCCTTGATGCCCTCGGGCTTAGTAGCGCATTATAAGATTTATTCCATTTCCATTTCCATTACTGCAAGGAGAGGACAGGAATGCTCATGTAATGTTAAATATGTTAGGGAGCGGATGTATCCTAATAGCCAAAGCAGTCGACCTGGAAACTGGGGAACCGGGTTCAAGGTTTGGCAAGGGTGGCTCATTACACTGTGATTCTGGGCAAATCACTTAATCTCCTTGTGCCTAACAAAATGAATGTGTCCGTCTGTAATGCAACTGGTGCTCCTGTAAAGCGATCTGATACCTTCAGGTCAAATTAATACTTTATAAAAATCCATTAAAAAAACAAGGTGCATGTGTGCCCTCTCCCTTTCATGCAGCACAGCACGGTTATTTGAAAGTATGGTAAATTTGGCGTTATATCTTTACTGTACTGATGACTTCACAGGTCTCAGGACTTTGAGATCATCAGCAAGGCAAATATTGTAGGCTTTGGGCCTCAGGGCAGGTATTCTGAATGTGGAGGCCTGCTACAGACAACATCACCAGCTAGATCAAGTGTGTGCAGGAACAGTATTATTGTTCTTAAAAAAAGATAAGCACTATTGTTTCAAAAAATATTATTTTCTTTTGACCTGACTTTTGACCTGACCTGGGGGGGTGGGGGTGGGGGGGGGGGGCTGGGGGGGGATAAAGGTGGAAGAGAGCCGTCGTTCGGAACAACAACCAGGTCCTGGTGATAGGCAAGAGGGCCACTTTGCAGATAAGGTGTAGTTTAATACCCAGAGAGTAGGAAGTATCCCAACATAAAGAGCAACACCCAAATACAAAGATGTACTGTAGGAGTTACAGGAAAAGCACTTTCTGAAAATAATGAAGTAGAACACTAAACATTGAGAGGTATCCAGTACCCACATACATTGGGGAACAGTGACAGAAAGGAAAAGCAAAGAGAGGAAGAACTGCACGCAATGAGAGGGAGAAAGGGTGCACTGGGACAAAGGGCCCACCAAGGAGGAGAACAACGCAGGACAGGAGGGCTGGACGAAAGCAGTATCTTGGCAAGCACAAAAGGAAGAAACCACCCAAAGGACAGTCAAATGGTCAACTCCCCAAAGGTAAAGAATTGTTGGTAGCCCCTGAGAAGAGAAGGACAACGATACCCTCAGTAGAAAGAGTAGCCCTACAAAGGCAAGACAGGGAAGTACCCTAAAAAGAGAAGGGAAGCATATTTAGTAATGTTACACTCTGAAGAGAAAAGGTTATCAACACCCTGAGCAGGGTGCCATAGGGATACATGAGGAGGCTGCTCAGGGAGAGAGGGTGGATCAGCATTGTAGAGCTTGTGCTTGTGACAGACATTTTCTCATGAACAAAAGTAACTAGCCTTTGTCCTTACTCATGGCCTCAAGTGAGTCTGCACACAAAAACTCTTTATAGCATGGTATGCTTTTTAAAAGTTGCCAAATTGTACTATTCCTGAATGTGTCATAAAAATAATGGTAGCATATTTTTGTAAAGCATGCTATAGTAATTTACTTGCTTGGAACCCAAAGCAAGCCATGAGCACAGCAAAAGGGGAGTCCAAGAATGGCATCCTCTACAAGAATAGGAGTTAGAGGCATTTTTAGGTAGATTTAAATGCTCATTTGGACATTGGGTTGGTTTTTATAGGAACGCTTCCGTGCACACCTTAAGAGGCAAGCCTGGGCATTAAAATGCTGAAAAAAACCTGATTTGGGTAGTCCTGATATTTATTCATGCCATTTGGACTTAATATCTCCTGAAAGGAGTTGGCCTTTCCAAAAGTTATTTGTGGGTTTATCGTGATTAGTTTTTCCAATCCAAGATATATTTGTAATATTTTCCAATATCTGTGTAATATCTTTGCTGCTTTCCTGCTTTCAATTAGGAAAGTAGCTAGAAATCTACCATAATATTCTAAAGTTTCCTTATACTTTGGTTTTCCATCAATATTTATGATCTTTAAACATTATCAGCTCTGAATTTAGATTCCATAAGCACTCTTTCAGAGTACCCTCTATCTCTGAATGTATTCAAGGCGTTAATGCTTTCCAGATTATATATCTCCCCATACTACAATTTCTCTTAGTCCTAAGAAGCTCCCAATACAGAATGTTTGTTACCTGGTGGCGAGCGTGACACGGCAAACCGTTTTTTTAATTTTTATTAGTAAAATTGTGTTATATGATGTTAACAAATTAAAGGAAGAGCATTTCTGCAACACTTTGGGGCTTATTAAGATGTCAGTTGAAGTTGCCTCTGACCGACACCATCTCAGGACCGCCTGATTACAATGCGACGAACATTGTTCAGTGGCATACTCACTTTTCTCTATGGGAGCTTGTGTTACGACCGTAAACCGGCTGTAATACAGGCACTTATAGAGAAATAGGTGGGGTATAAAAGACTGCACCCTGTAGCATGCACCACAGTGCAGGTTTTTATAGGGAGGAATCCCCTCGACTGACAACCATAGGCCATGGAGGCCAGGGGGCCCAGAAGGGCCCCCAAAGTTACTTTCATACAAACTTTCTGTGTCGGAAAGGCCGGAACGGAAAGGCTGTCGGAAAGTGGCATCGTAATCCAGATGGCAGAAACAGCGTCCATCGGAGATCACGTTGTGATTCCAACCAGCAAGAAGACTCTGAGGGCCGGTCGGAACCGAGTTATAAAGAACGGTCAGTTTACGTTCTGACCTTTGACATCATAATCGGCCAGTTGGACTGCAAATCAACCATGTCGGTTGGAAAGCCTTCTATTGCAGTCAGAAAGCTTCCAACTAGCAGTCAGAGGTTTTCTGACCGACATCGTAATCGGCCCCTTAGTTGAGGAGACCAGGATCTACTGGATGCTAGTGGACTAAAAAGTATTTGGAAAGATGTCTCACTTTATAGACAAGGCATTTGTCACAAATGTGAGTACAGTGATGTATTAAGTTAAGTGATTAATTTATTTTCTCTTTTGGAGTTTTACATTTATACCCCTCATGTCATTAGTGAACAATTGTGTTTTTTATATGTATATTACTGGTATATTAGTTGGAATATCTTCATTAATTTTGTGTGCATTACCCATTGAGGGACAGCAGTTAGTATTTTTTGGATGATCTGGTACTGTGCATTGACTAGTACTATTATATCATGGAAAAGAAAATTACTCTACATTTGATTATGTAGATTCTTTGTTTTGTGTCGGATTGTTCGGGGGTGCAGCTCCGGTTCAGTCAAAAAGCCAGGTCTTGCTGGTCTTCCTGAAGGAGTGGAGTGTTGGGGAGCATCTGATGTCGACGGGGAGCTCATTCCAGGCTTTAGCTGCTACATAGAAGAAAGATCTTCCACCTGCTTTGCTTCGGCAGGTACGGGAGGTTTCAGCGAGGGCAAGGTCGGCGGAGCGGAGGTTCCTCTTGGGTACTTGGAAGGAGACTCTCTTGTTGAGGTATTTGGGTCCGATGTTGTGGAGGGATTTGTAGGTGTGGGTGAGCAGTTTGAAGGGTACTCTCTTCTCGACGGGGAGCCAGTAGAGGTCTCGCAGGTGTTTGGTCATGTGTTCATGCCGTTGGGTACCGAGGGCGAGTCTGGCTGCAGTGTTCTGGAAGGCTTGGAGCTTGTGAAGGGGAGTTCTGTTGATTCCGGGGTAGAGGGCTTTACTGTAGACCAGTCGGCTGGGTATGAGAGCGTGGGTGATGGTTCTTCTGCAATTGAGGGGATCCATTTGAAGGTCTTGCAGAGGATCCAGAGGCAGTTGAAACAGGTGGAAGCGATGGAGTTAATCTGGTGGGTCATGGTGAGGGAGGAGTTGAGGATGATGCCAAGTCTCCATGAGTGGTCAGTCAGGGTGGACGGGCTCCTGAGTGCAGAGGGCCACCAGGTGTTGTCCCAGGCAGAGGTGGAGGGTCCGTGGATGAGGAGCTCTGTCTTCTCTGAGTTGAGTTTCAAGCAGCTTCTCTTCATCCAGGCCGTGACATCCCTAATTCCTTTCTGGGAGCCAAGTCTGGTGTCTTTGGGGTTCTTGGTGAGAGAGAGGACCAGCTGGGTATTGTCGGTGTATGTTACTATGCTGAGCCTGTGCTGTCTGAAGATGGCAGCGAGGGGGGCAATGTAGATGTTGAAAAGCGTGGGGCTGAGTGATGATCCTTGTGGTACTCCGCAGTTGATCTCTATGGGTTTGGAGAGGAACGGGGAGTCTGATCCTATGGGTTCTGCCGCAGAGAAAGGAACGGATCCAGGATAGGGCAGTTCCTTGTATTCCAGCATTGTGCAGTCTGGCAGTGAGGGTGTGATGAGAGACAGTGTTGAAAGCTGCGGAGAGGTCTAGTAGGATGAAGGCCGCGGTGTGTCCCTGGTCAAGTGCATGCGGACATCATTGGTGGCTGCGAGGAGGGCGGGCTCGGTGCTGTGGTTGCTGCGGAAGCCGACTTGGATGCATCTAGGATGGAGTTCTCTTTGATGAAGGATGTCAGCTGGGCGTTTACGAGTCTTTCGGTGACTTTGGCGGCAAAGGGGAGGAGAAAGATCGGCCAGTAGCTTGTCAGGTTTTTGGGACGGCTGTGGGCTTCTTTCGGAGCGGTTTGACCTCTGCTCGCTTCGAGTCGTCTGGGAAGATGCCGGACTCGAAGGAGGCATTGATGGTACATCCTAGTTTGGGTGCGATGGCGGCGGCAGCCCTATGATATATGTGCGGTGAGCAGGTGTCTGTGGGGGCTCCTGAGTGGGTGTTTCTCATGGTCATGGAGGTGAGTTCGATGGTGGTAGGATTTCAAGTTGTGATGGTCGGTTCTTTGTTGGTGGTGGTGGTGAGGGGGGTAGTGCCCAGCTTCTGCTTGCTGAAGTTATTGTAGAGTGCCTTGATTTTTGAGTGGAAGTAGGAGCTGAAATTGTCGCACAGTTCCTGGGATGGTGTGACATCCGTGGCTTCGCTGGGGGGTTTGGTGAGTTGCTGTAAGACGTTGAAGAGTTCTTTAGTCTTGTTGTGTTGGTGTTGATTTTGTTCTTGATGAAGTCCAGTTGGTGCCTCTTATGCGCTGGTGGTATTCCTTCAGGGCACTACGATAGCCGAGTAGGTCTTTCATAGTTTTCTGGTTTTGCCAGATTTTTTAAAGGCGTCTGCAAGAGCGCCTGTCTTCTTGTAGTTCAGTGGTGAACCAGGCTACTTTCAAGGAGTGTGGTTTACCTGGGTGGCTTAGGGGTGCCAGCTTGTCGGTGCAGCTGGAGATCCAGCTGTGAAATTCCTTGGCTGGGGAGTTGGCATTGGTCGTCGCGCCTGGTGGGTCTTGAAGGAGGGTGGTGTTAAGGTGCTACTCTGTGATCTTACTCCAGTTGCTTCAAGGCGGTCACGGGGGGTTTTGAGTGGGGTGGGAGCATTGACGGTGAAATGAACACAGAGGTGGTCCATCCAGAGGGGCTGTGAGGTGTGGCTGAAATGGATGTTTAACCCTCCTGCGAAGATGGGGTTGAGGGTGTGTCCTGCCCTGTGTGTGGGGGTGGTAATGAGCTGCTTTAGTCAAAGGTTGGATAGGTTGTCTAGGAGGGTGATGGAGTCGGGGTCACTGCGGTTGTCCAAGTGGAAGTTCAGGTCTTCGAGTAGGATGTAGTCTGTTGAGGCGATGGTGTGGGTGCGACCAGGTTGGCGATGGTGGTTGCGGCCTGGGAGCGTGGTCTGGGGGTCTGTAGGTTAGTGTCCCTCATAGTGTGGTTCTGGGGTTGGTCTGGATCTGGAAGTGGAGGTGTTCTGTGTTGGAGTGGAGGTCGCTTGGGTTGGAGGTGGTGAGTCGAAGGGAGGTCTTGTGTGCGATGGCGAGTCCCCCTCCAGAGCGGTGGAGGTCGTCCCTTCTCTGGATCTTGTATCCATCGGGGATGGCAGTGGTGATGTCCGGGCCGGAGGTGGCGTTAGTCCAGGTCTCAGTGAGGAAGGTGAAGTCGTGCGAGAGGGTGTCGATCAGGTCCCAGATCTTGACGGCGTGTTTCTGCAGGGAGAGGAGGATGCATGTCAGGGCTTCGGTGGTGCTGCTGTCTGGTGAGTCATTCGGGGGCCGTTGATGGAGAAGGTAAGTCGGCAGTGTCTGCAGGAGGACTGTCCCTGGGTGGTGTTAGGCTCTTTGGCAGTCCTTGTGTCCTCTGGGGTTGAGTGCACGGAGGGTGGCGGAGTTGTTTTGGTAGGTGTCCGGAGATCCAGGGTTCCTGGTGCTGGCTGCGGTCGGGACGCGGATGGGCGCAGACAGGCTTGCTACGCGACAGCGCAGCGGTTGCCATTAAGTAGGGGAGGGGTCAGGACCAGAGGTCGGGAGGCAGGGCTCTATCGGTTGGGGAAGCTGCAGGAGCAGCAGTGGCGGGAAAGTAAGTGACCGAGCACAGCGGAGATAAAAACACAGAGAACAGTACAGAATTCAACATGTTAAACTCCTAATAAGGCAGTCAGTCAGAAGACCACTGGCGCTGCGGTCTCCAGGAGAAGACGGTGTTAGGGTGGTTGGACCACCAAACTCTTAATCAGGCCCTATACCTCAAGTGGTCATATATTGGGGGAGGGTCATCTAATTTAGGCATATTAACACTGCAATTGCTATAGGAATACAGTACGCATACGTGGTAAGCCAGAAGAAGAAAGGCTAACTGTATTTCTCTTGTCATTTTCAAATGGGGTTCTCTCCAGGTCGAAGTGTTTCCATGTGGTCCAATATAGAAGCATGTAATAATATGAGACTGTATCTCTTCAATATGCATATGTTATCAAACTATTTTTTAAATATATTTTACTGTTATGCTCCACTCTATTTTCTTTAGTAATTTTGTGTGGGGCATGCAAGACCTAAAAGTTTTAGACAGCTTCACATTGTGGTGTACAAATCAGAAAGTAGGTAAGAGAGATGTACTCCACCCACTAAGTGTATAATATATACTGAGTACTTATGTTGTTACCATAAAAATGACACACTTTCGATGCAGCCAAAATAACATAGTAAATTGCAGAGAAGAAATAAAATGGTATTGAAAAACATCATTGTCCTTCTAGAGAAGAAGAACAGAAGAAGAATCAGCATAGTCTGCAATTCAATTCAATTCAATCTGAACATGTGTTATACAATATTTCAGTGAGGGCAGTAAGGAAGGCCCAGATCTAATATTGAAGCATTATAATTATTGTGTCTCTTGTAAATGAAGGTTTTCAGTTCTGTTTTAAAAAATTCATATGATGATTTTTTTCTGATATGTGGTCAGATTAAATTTCAGCCACCTGAGAAGGTTTGCCACTGTGATTTTAACCGCCGGCTATCTGCTGTTTCTGAAAGAGATACTTTAGGATACCAGCATGTAGTGCTTTGTGTATGATGCATGCCAGTTTCAAGATACATCTAGCATACATCTAGCATCACTTTAGTGAAATCAAAATCAGTTATATATGGTCAATTTTGATTTGATTTTTATCCTTTCAAATTATTTTAGTACAGGAAAGAGCCCTGAATATCTCCCACACATGTTTATTCCTAAACGTGACTTTCCATAAAAGAAGGTAGCAAGAGATTCATGCCTTTCATGGTTAAAGTTTACACTAAAAAACAATGAGTTATTTGTGCAGTTATCCTTTTAGGTTGTTTGATGATGAAATGATCAGAGTGTGGTTGATAAATAGAATGAGTTATCCTAAAACACATTAATTATTGCTTTTAGTTTCTGTGCTATCATGCTTTACACATTTAGTAGCCATTCCACACTGAATGGAACACAACTGTGTGAATGAAAGAGTTTAACACACCCAGGGGCCTATTTATGAGGCTGTTTGCATCATTCTTACACCACACAACTTTGTGTGGCTCTGAGTGGCTCCAAATATCTGCAGTAACGCAAAGCAGTGCAGCACACATAACTGTGTTTTGTTACTCTGCCCTGGGAGGGTGTTCAGAAGGCATTGTAGGGGTATTTTCACAGAACTCCCATGGATTTTGATGCATTTCCAGATTTACAAGAACTTGTAGACCTGGGAATGCACCAAAATCTTACAACGTCCCATGAGAGGGGTGCATAACGAGAAAACATAACTCTATATGCCTTTTGTGCAGAAAGGTGTCCCTTCCTGCAAAAAAACAATCCGGCATGCAATGCAGGCATCCTTGCACCGTGGTGCAAGGGTGCCTGCATTGGCGCTCAGCAGCCGAAAGAGTGCCAGCACAGGGAAGAAAACAGGACTGCGTCGTACTGCCTTAAATACGGCACATTACTGTCCTTTTCTCTGTTACACAGTGCGGCACTGCAAGGTAACAGGCTGCACTGCACTGCATGACTTCCACATAAATAGGCCCTAGCCTGGATGTGGCTTCCCTTCAAACTATAAGAAGTTTCAAGGATAAGTTCTGCAGAAAAAGGCTGCAGGCGGAGTCCGAGGTGGGAGAGTTGTCGTCAGGAAGCCCATGGATGAAGTTGCAGTGAATATTACTATGTTTAGACTTACTCTCTGTTTTGGAAGTTTCAAGAGGCCGGATACCCCTTTGGCAAAGAACCGCTAAGCTGGATTTGCTGCTGTGGAGCAGAATGTATCAGGGGATGCTGTGACGTCAGGCCAACCTGTGATGCACCGTAGGTGGATAGATGAGCAGGTTGGATTTTTGCTAGCTGGGCATCTTTAACACCACCACCAATAGCCTAGAACTCGAAGGCAATACTTGGGGGTTTCAGACTCACTCAGGCTGGGTCCAGGTCCAGGCTTAACATGGTTGGATCCTTTTCTGTCCCTAAGGACCTGATCGGGAGGCCAGCAAAAAAGCCCTTGGAGTCGTCCTGGTAATCCTGGGTTCAGCAGGAGACAAGGCCCAAACAGCAGATCTAAGCCTCTGTGGGTTCAAGCAGGCTTTAGGCAGCAGCGATGTCCTTTCAAGTACAGCAATGAGTCTTCTGACGTACACAGTAGGCCACAGCAGCAGACATTCCTCTGAGTTCTTCCACAGGTACAGAAAGTGAACTGAAGAGTGGGTCTGAGTGTTCTATTTTGATCTCTGGTTACTCCCTTGAAGTAAGAGAAATTTCTAGAAAATCCCCTTTAAAGTGTTTCAAGTTTCCTGCCATTAAAGAAAGAACAGACGTCCGGGTTCGTGGGACAAAATGTTGTCTCTTGGTATGGAATCAGTGGGTATCACTTTCTATAAACGTGGGTATTTATTACCCTGAGGAAGGCAAATTGAGTACACACCTATTTTAACATTTTCACTCAGTACTCAGAAAAATTCTGCTGTATAGAAATATTTGTATTTAAAATAAATTTAGGAAAATTGCACATAAATGGGTTTCGAAAGACAGGTCTAGGACCTTGACAATGTTGTGGGCTATTGGTTTAAGTATCTGTAGTCAAACTAGTACATTCACTTGTTAAGTGCACACACATATGGGAAACTCTTAGATTAAAAACATATATCAACTCAAACGTTTGGTCACAGTATTAGATTTTATTACACATTGCACAATGTAAAAAAACACATTAAAAACATTTATCCATAAATATGATCATCACAATGTTAAAAAGGTCAAAGAATCAAAAGGTCGACGCAGCGTTTCGGCTTTTTTCTAGTATGCCTTCATCAGGACAGATTCTAGACAATTAAAATCATAAAACACAGAGTTACCAAACGAGTAAAATACGTACAATACATTTTTTCAGTGAGCACTCTTACATCCTAAGCCCCTTGATTTAGAATAATCAGTTATTTTTACTTTACAAACATATTATCAGTGCAATCCATTAACCATTTTTTCTTTCTATTTTTCAAACAGTGCAATTGACAGATTTTTCATATATCTCCTACTATCTCTTTTTGCCTTCCCCTTGTACCTATGTAACCCACTGTCGGGGACCCCCAGTGATTCCAATTACCAAAAAAGAAGAAGTACCTCCCATGAATCAGGTGCGTACCTTGTTTATCCAAATGGATTTGATTATCCATGTGGTTTGAACTGTATGGTTTTACCAGGAGTCCTTTTTGGTTATATGGACCTCGGTGCTTTGCTTCACTATTATTCGCAAAGTTGCTCTGTTTTATAAGTAAACACACAAATGCTCAATAAATATTATGTTAAATCATTTTATACCACAATCTTCATTATTTATTTAAAATTGAGAACCCTCTTTCCTACCGAAGTTGTGGGTGAGTTAGATTTGCACTCCTTCAACTTATGCTTGTATTCCCAGTGGTCAGAAGGTTTCTTTCCCTCTTTAAGTCTGCCTAAGGGTATAAAGGTACAGATAAATATCCCTGTTTTATACCCATAAACTTGTATTTGTGTCCTCACTTGTATGTAGGTAGACACATACCTTGAGGCTATGTCTCTGCCGTGTATTTAACTGCCAGGAGGATTATGAGAAACATGCAGACAACCTCAAGGAGAAGTTCCTAAATAGGGGTTACCCCAAAAAAATGATTAGACACGCGTATAAAAGGGCCAAATATTTTAATAGGGACATTCTGTTTCAACCCAAAGAGAAGATCAGGATCCTCAAGATCCCATCATGTTTGTCACTAATTTTTCTCAAGTGAGCCACAGAGTTAAAAACATCATAAACAGGAACTGGCACTTAATAAGAGACAAAACCCAGACCCCGATACCCAGGCCTATTTTTTCATACAGAAGAAACAAAACCATCAGGAACTGCCTAGTTCACACCTATAGAGAGAAGAGCACTATTAGCCAACGTACTATTGACGATACCCCTATGCCAACAGGGACATTTCCCTGTTCAGGGTGTAGCAATTGTAGCAGCATTATTAAAGGCAAAACAGTGACTGTAAATGAAAGATCAGTGAACATAAAAAGTTTCATGAAATGCAGGACGAAAAATATCATATATCTGATCCAATGTCCTTGTCAGAAATCCTATGTAGGAGAAACGTCCAGAGAAGTTAGACTGCGCTTGAATGAGCACAAGTCCGCAATCAGGACAAACAAATTAGGGGCACCTCTCACTGAACACTGGAAGGAGGCAGGGCACCGAATTGAGGACTTGAAATGGTGCGGACTGGAGAAAATCATAGGGACCAAAAGAGGAGGCAATCTAGATAATAAGAGGAAAAAGAGAGAGCAATTTTACATGTCTTCCCTGAACAGCGTAAGATGTGGGCTGAACTCGAGGGAGGATTGGGAGAAGATAATTCTGAATTAAGAGCATAACTTATGGAAATAAGTTTCTCCCATACTCCAAATGTACCAGTTTCCGTTGAAAAATAGTGGATAAGTTAGAAACTAATGGGAACCTTTCTAGAATGCGCCCGTAAACAGTGAAGAAAATAAATCACTTATTCAAAACAAAGCGCTTAAATGGTGTCCCCTTAACCACAGACCTAAACAGCGAGTTTCAATAATATATAAATCCCCAAGAAAAATTATACTCAGTAATCAGTAATAGAACTACGTGGTCATATTTGGTCACCTTAGTCTAAGCGCCTAAGAGCGAACTTTAGCCATAGAGCAGGGGCCTTAGAAACACTGTCTCTCGCGAGTAAATCCGAAACACAAAAGAATAGAGTGTATATAATAATATTTAAAACAGCATCGGGCAGACCGACCCATAATAAATACGAGAGACGGGGTCGGGATGCACCCTACGAATAATAGAGTTCCTTTACCTCCTAATAATGGAGTTTCTCCATCTCCATAGCAACGCGGTATCCACAGTACTCATCATGTGTCCGGTCGCTAACTTAACCAATAGCGGCCGGCTTTATAATACGGAGATAACCAATGGGGGTAGTATTACGAGAATTCTAACCCGCCCATAAAACGAATCGAATGAATAAAACAAAACACCATCGAAATATAAAGAGAATAGGGGCACCTAGGAATTTCAGGTTCTGTTTATAAAATGCCCGGAATTCAGACGGGGTACGGGGAGGAAATCCACTACGGCACAAGTTACACGCCGTCTAAAGAACAACGTTACCACGGCAACGTCATCAAACGTAACCATGACAACGCGGCAACTCGGCTACGCCCCTGCCCAGGCGGCCGTCAGAGTCCCTACAGCCGCGGCGTCTTTTTGGCGCCAAATCAATTACAATACCACTATTTAGGCAAGCGAAATACACGGTCTGTTCATTCTTAACTGAACGCCGTGCGGAGATCGGAAGCAAGAACTGTCAGGAAGCAAGGAGCAGGGAGGCCGACTGATATATCACGGGTAAGAGGCGCTAACAGTGGTCTTCAGACTAAACGTCCCTGTAAGAATAACTTTATGAATTGGCTCAGCGCTAGGACATAACATAGAATGTTAAAAATTAACAAGGCAAATAAATGGTAGTGTAAAAGCGGAAGCAGCTAAAAAACTCAAAATCTATTTTTAATTGTAGCACTTTAAGAAACAGAACCTTTTGAGTAAATAAAAATTCTAATGCTGGTAATACAATCCCTACAGATATCAGCTAATGACAGAAGAAGATGTCAGCGAAACTTACCTGACCTAATTGAAAGAGGTTGAGGTCTATAATTATCCATACAGTTCCCACGGTGAGTAGCTAGAAAAGGATATGTACCACACTGGGCTATAAAATGTACAATTAAACTACAAAGAAAAATGGTTTTATTAATAGATAAACTCACCCTACAGGGAACTCGGCACCTAAATTACAAAACGGTGGCTCCTCCTGGCAGTTAAATACACGGCAGAGACATAGCCCCATCAAGGTATGTGTCTACCTACATACAAGTGAGGACACAAATACAAGTTTATGGGTATAAAACAGGGATATTTATCTGTACCTTTATACCCTTAGGCAGACTTAAAGAGGGAAAGAAACCTTCTGACCACTGGGAATACAAGCATAAGTTGAAGGAGTGCAAATCTAACTCACCCACAACTTCGGTAGGAAAGAGGGTTCTCAATTTTAAATAAATAATGAAGATTGTGGTATAAAATGATTTAACATAATATTTATTGAGCATTTGTGTGTTTACTTATAAAACAGAGCAACTTTGCGAATAATAGTGAAGCAAAGCACCGAGGTCCATATAACCAAAAAGGACTCCTGGTAAAACCATACAGTTCAAACCACATGGATAATCAAATCCATTTGGATAAACAAGGTACGCACCTGATTCATGGGAGGTACTTCTTCTTTTTTGGTAATTGGAATCACTGGGGGTCCCCGACAGTGGGTTACATAGGTACAAGGGGAAGGCAAAAAGAGATAGTAGGAGATATATGAAAAATCTGTCAATTGCACTGTTTGAAAAATAGAAAGAAAAAATGGTTAATGGATTGCACTGATAATATGTTTGTAAAGTAAAAATAACTGATTATTCTAAATCAAGGGGCTTAGGATGTAAGAGTGCTCACTGAAAAAATGTATTGTACGTATTTTACTCGTTTGGTAACTCTGTGTTTTATGATTTTAATTGTCTAGAATCTGTCCTGATGAAGGCATACTAGAAAAAAGCCGAAACGCCGCGTCGACCTTTTGATTCTTTGACCTTTTTAACATTGTGATGATCATATTTATGGATAAATGTTTTTAATGTGTTTTTTTACATTGTGCAATGTGTAATAAAATCTAATACTGTGACCAAACGTTTGAGTTGATATATGTTTTTAATCTAAGAGTTTCCCATATGTGTGTGCACTTAACAAGTGAATGTACTAGTTTGACTACAGATACTTAAACCAATAGCCCACAACATTGTCAAGGTCCTAGACCTGTCTTTCGAAACCCATTTATGTGCAATTTTCCTAAATTTATTTTAAATACAAATATTTCTATACAGCAGAATTTTTCTGAGTACTGAGTGAAAATGTTAAAATAGGTGTGTACTCAATTTGCCTTCCTCAGGGTAATAAATACCCACGTTTATAGAAAGTGATACCCACTGATTCCATACCAAGAGACAACATTTTGTCCCACGAACCCGGACGTCTGTTCTTTCTTTAATGACATTTTCCCCACCGTCCTCTACTACGTAGAGTGGGGTCCTCCTTATTGTTTTTACATTTTCACTCGGCTTGTTAGCCGAGGAGCTTTCACCTTGCAACTGCAATCGAGCAGTTGGGCAATTGATTGAACAGTCCTTAAACTCTATAAAAGATCTTTATAAAATATAAAATCTAAATACTAACTGGGAGAATGGAGGGAATTAAGACATACACATTCTCGGAAGATCAATTTAATAAACTAATACACAACAATAAACCCAGAAACACAACAACCCCGGTCAGATTAGACAAATCAGATGAGGAACAATGGGAGAAATTATGGAATAAGAAAAAGAAAGTGGTTAGAGCAGATCTCCATGCGGAATTCTTAGTAGACTACTGCAAAAATGGAGTAATACCGAAAGGTTTACAGGTGACAAATGAGCCAGGCATCTTTATCACAGATAGGAAGTTTATAGAAAGATGGACACTGGTAGCGAACCGCTGTAGCAGGGATTGGATCCTGTTAATCATAGAGACAGCAAATGAGTTCCTAGTGGTGGAACGGAGAGAAATAGAAGAACTGGAAAGTCAATTAAAGGATAGTACAGCGGTAGAAGATGCAAAAGCAAAATTGGAAGAGATACAGAATGACATAACAGGCTATAGTGAATATCTGGTCCAAAAAAAGAGTAACAAACTAAAGAAAGATATAGAGAACTATAATCCGGAATTCGTGTATCCCTATCTGCAGAAGGACTTTTATGACCGTCCTAGGGAACAATACCAACCCCGTAGACAGTGGCACAACCAACCGAGAAATTTCCCTAAAAAAAAGGTGAGGTTTTTTGACACGTCTTACACAAGCAGTGACTCAGAAGGAGAACAGAGTAATGACAAAACCAAAAGTGGTGAACATAACAAACAACCACAGATGAAAGAAGGTCTATCTTTTTTAGGCAACCGCAATCAGCAATTTGGGCAACAAAGGGGGAGGGGGAGAGGCCGCAACAATTACAACCAACAACCTCAATACCCACAGGCCCAACACCCTCAACGTCCACGTACCAGGAGCCAGAAACAATGGGACTAAATAACATACAGAAAGCGGCAGTGATAAATCTATCTAACCATGACCCTACCCCAATAGAAATGAGACTACTAGAGAAAGGGTTGGGTTTTGCAATCTGCTCCCCTGTAGATAAATATGCGTTAGAAAGGGATCTACAAAATTTTTTTAGGAAAGTGAGACTTCGTGTGTTTTTTGAAGGAAAAGATATTCCTCCGAGACATAACAAGTCAGGTCTTAAAAATAAGTCCACTTGGACTCCATCCCTCAATTTAGTACACAAGGATATAGAGGCTTTTGAAAGATGTATAGATAAGAGCATAGAAGATCTCCTAAAACAAAAAATCTGGACTCCACAAAATCTCAGCAGAGAAGAGAAGAAAGCATTGGAACTCTTAGAAAAAGATGTAACCCTAACCATCAAACCAGCAGATAAGGGGGGTAGTATTGTATTGATGGAGACTATGGACTACAATAACAGAATGTATAAACTCCTTAACAACAAAGACCATTACAGTAAATCCAATAAGGGAGAATGGCAGACCTTGAAAGAAGAAATAGGAAGGATGTTGAGACAGGCCAAAGAGGACAATATAATATGTGAGGATGAATTTAGATTTATGATGAATTTAGATCCGCTAATTCCAGCGCTGTACGGCCTTCCCAAGGTCCATAAAGACTTAAAAGATCCGCCCATGAGGCCTATAGTTTCATGTATAGGGTCTCTTACAGAGCCCTTGAGTAAGTATGTCGAAGTATTTTTACAGCCCATAGTTCAAAAACAAAAAGCATACATCAAGGATACAACGCATATGATTCAGAAAATTGAGGGCCTGGCGTTCAATCCAGACAAACAGACACTAGTGACTCTGGATATAGAAGCGCTATATACGAACATTCCGCAAGATAGTACCATAGAGATTATGGAAGAAATTTTGGGCACCCAACAGAACATAACTGAACACCATCAATCTTTCATCCTGGAGTGCATTACATTAATCCTAAAAAACAATATTTTCCTCTTCCAAGATAACCTATTCAGGCAGATCAAGGGGACCAGCATGGGGGCCACCTGTGCCCCTAGTCTGGCATGCCTGTACGTCTCCAGGTTTGAGGATGTGCATATTCACAATCCTGTTGCCCCTTTCTATGAGAATATCTCAGAATGGGGAAGGTACATAGACGACATTTTTTTCATCTGGTCAGGTGAGGAAGAAATACTGGAGGAAGTTCTCCGTTGGTTAAACCTTGGAGATCCCAATCTTAAGTTCACCTCACACACTAATAAAGAATATGTAGAGTTTTTGGACATTATTATCAAACACACTGACGGCCACCTAACCGTGGAATTGTACACAAAACCCACGGATAGAAACACAATGCTGCATTTCCAAAGCAATCACCCGGCGTCACAGAAGAACAATATCCCTTTCGGCCAGTTTTTAAGGCTCAAAAGGAACTGTACGTCCATGAAGGATTATGAGAAACATGCAGACAACCTCAAGGAGAAGTTCCTAAATAGGGGTTACCCCAAAAAAATGATTAGACACACGTATAAAAGGGCCAAATATTTTAATAGGGACAATCTGTTTCAACCCAAAGAGAAGATCCAGGATCCTCAAGATCCCATCATGTTTGTCACTAATTTTTCTCAAGTGAGCCACAGAGTTAAAAACATCATAAACAGGAACTGGCACTTAATAAGAGACAAAACCCAGACCCCGATACCCAGGCCTATTTTTTCATACAGAAGAAACAAAACCATCAGGAACTGCCTAGTTCACACCTATAGAGAGAAGAGCACTATTAGCCAACGTACTATTGACGATACCCCTATGCCAACAGGGACATTTCCCTGTTCAGGGTGTAGCAATTGTAGCAGCATTATTAAAGGCAAAACAGTGACTGTAAATGAAAGATCAGTGAACATAAAAAGTTTCATGAACTGCAGGACGAAAAATATCATATATCTGATCCAATGTCCTTGTCAGAAATCCTATGTAGGAGAAACGTCCAGAGAAGTTAGACTGCGCTTGAATGAGCACAAGTCCGCAATCAGGACAAACAAATTAGGGGCACCTCTCACTGAACACTGGAAGGAGGCAGGGCACCGAATTGAGGACTTGAAATGGTGCGGACTGGAGAAAATCATAGGGACCAAAAGAGGAGGCAATCTAGATAATAAGAGGAAAAAGAGAGAGCAATTTTACATGTCTTCCCTGAACAGCGTAAGATGTGGGCTGAACTCGAGGGAGGATTGGGAGAAGATAATTCTGAATTAAGAGCATAACTTATGGAAATAAGTTTCTCCCATACTCCAAATGTACCAGTTTCCGTTGAAAAATAGTGGATAAGTTAGAAACTAATGGGAACCTTTCTAGAATGCGCCCGTAAACAGTGAAGAAAATAAATCACTTATTCAAAACAAAGCGCTTAAATGGTGTCCCCTTAACCACAGACCTAAACAGCGAGTTTCAACAATATATAAATCCCCAAGAAAAATTATACTCAGTAATCAGTAATAGAACTACGTGGTCATATTTGGTCACCTTAGTCTAAGCGCCTAAGAGCGAACTTTAGCCATAGAGCAGGGGCCTTAGAAACACTGTCTCTCGCGAGAAATCCGAAACACAAAAGAATAGAGTGTATATAATAATATTTAAAACAGCATCGGGCAGACCGACCCATAATAAATACGAGAGACGGGGTCGGGATGCACCCTACGAATAATAGAGTTCCTTTACCTCCTAATAATGGAGTTTCTCCATCTCCATAGCAACGCGGTATACACAGTACTCATCATGTGTCCGGTCGCTAACTTAACCAATAGCAGCCGGCTTTATAATACGGAGATAACCAATGGGGGTAGTATTACGAGAATTCTAACCCGCCCATAAAACGAATCGAATGAATAAAACAAAACACCATCGAAATATAAAGAGAATAGGGGCACCTAGGAATTTCAGGTTCTGTTTATAAAATGCCCGGAATTCAGACGGGGTACGGGGAGGAAATCCACTACGGCACAAGTTACACGCCGTCTAAAGAACAACGTTACCACGGCAACGTCATCAAACGTAACCATGACAACGCGGCAACTCGGCTACGCCCCTGCCCAGGCGGCCGTCAGAGTCCCTACAGCCGCGGCGTCTTTTTGGCCCCAAATCAATTACAATACCACTATTTAGGCAAGCGAAATACACGGTCTGTTCATTCTTAACTGAACGCCGTGCGGAGATCGGAAGCAAGAACTGTCAGGAAGCAAGGAGCAGGGAGGCCGACTGATATATCACGGGTAAGAGGCGCTAACAGTGGTCTTCAGACTAAATGTCCCTGTAAGAATAACTTTATGAATTGGCTCAGCGCTAGGACATAACATAGAATGTTAAAAATTAACAAGGCAAATAAATGGTAGTGTAAAAGCGGAAGCAGCTAAAAAACTCAAAATCTATTTTTAATTGTAGCACTTTAAGAAACAGAACCTTTTGAGTAAATAAAAATTCTAATGCTGGTAATACAATCCCTACAGATATCAGCTAATGACAGAAGAAGATGTCAGCGAAACTTACCTGACCTAATTGAAAGAGGTTGAGGTCTATAATTATCCATACAGTTCCCACGGTGAGTAGCTAGAAAAGGATATGTACCACACTGGGCTATAAAATGTACAATTAAACTACAAAGAAAAATGGTTTTATTAATAGATAAACTCACCCTACAGGGAACTCGGCACCTAAATTACAGAACGGTGGCTCCTCCTGGCAGTTAAATACACGGCAGAGACATAGCCCCATCAAGGTATGTGTCTACCTACATACAAGTGAGTACACAAATACAAGTTTATGGGTATAAAACAGGGATATTTATCTGTACCTTTATACCCTTAGGCAGACTTAAAGAGGGAAAGAAACCTTCTGACCACTGGGAATACAAGCATAAGTTGAAGGAGTGCAAATCTAACTCACCCACAACTTCGGTAGGAAAGAGGGTTCTCAATTTTAAATAAATAATGAAGATTGTGGTATAAAATGATTTAACATAATATTTATTGAGCATTTGTGTGTTTACTTATAAAACAGAGCAACTTTGCGAATAATAGTGAAGCAAAGCACCGAGGTCCATATAACCAAAAAGGACTCCTGGTAAAACCATACAGTTCAAACCACATGGATAATCAAATCCATTTGGATAAACAAGGTACGCACCTGATTCATGGGAGGTACTTCTTCTTTTTTGGTAATTGAAATCACTGGGGGTCCCCGACAGTGGGTTACATAGGTACAAGGGGAAGGCAAAAAGAGATAGTAGGAGATATATGAAAAATCTGTCAATTGCACTGTTTGAAAAATAGAAAGAAAAAATGGTTAATGGATTGCACTGATAATATGTTTGTAAAGTAAAAATAACTGATTATTCTAAATCAAGGGGCTTAGGATGTAAGAGTGCTCACTGAAAAAATGTATTGTACGTATTTTACTCGTTTGGTAACTCTGTGTTTTATGATTTTAATTGTCTAGAATCTGTCCTGATGAAGGCATACTAGAAAAAAGCCGAAACGCCGCGTCGACCTTTTGATTCTTTGACCTTTTTAACATTGTGATGATCATATTTATGGATAAATGTTTTTAATGTGTTTTTTTACATTGTGCAATGTGTAATAAAATCTAATACTGTGACCAAACGTTTGAGTTTATATATGTTTTTAATCTAAGAGTTTCCCATATGTGTGTGCACTTAACAAGTGAATGTACTAGTTTGACTACAGATACTTAAACCAATAGCCCACAACATTGTCAAGGTCCTAGACCTGTCTTTCGAAACCCATTTATGTGCAATTTTCCTAAATTTATTTTAAATACAAATATTTCTATACAGCAGAATTTTTCTGAGTACTGAGTGAAAATGTTAAAATAGGTGTGTACTCAATTTGCCTTCCTCAGGGTAATAAATACCCACGTTTATAGAAAGTGATACCCACTGATTCCATACCAAGAGACAACATTTTGTCCCACGAACCCGGACGTCTGTTCTTTCTTTAATGACATTTTCCCCACCGTCCTCTACTGCGTAGAGTGGGGTCCTCCTTATTGTTTTTACACATTCAAGTTTCCTGCCGCCATTGCCCTGGCTCCAAGCTGGCTTGCCTGAACAATGAAGTGGTGCATTTGTGTGAAGGCAGGGTACAGCCAAATTAATTGAATGTGCACTTGGGTAACGCAACTGGTGCTCATGTAAAGCGCTCTGATAACTGATACCTTCAGATCAAGTTTGCGCTGTATAAAAGTCCCCCCCCAAAAAAGAGGGCTAAGCCCAGGTCTGCCTCCTGTCTTGCCATTTGGCGGCCCATCCAGGTGCACCTAACGCCTTTATTATGTGGTTGTCTAGGAGGAATCAACAAAATCCAACTGCCAACCACACATAATCATGTGACCCAGCAAGAGGCTGTAGGCATCAAATAGCTTGGGCAGAAAAATGCCAACTTTCTAAGAGTGGAATTTTCAAAATTGTAACTTATTGACCGACTTTACCATTAAAGAGCATTTTAAATTGCAGTTTCCCTGACACCAAACGTGAAAGGTTTACTTGTTCCCAATCACAATGTGGCACATGTAATAATACAACCCAAATTTATCCTATGGGAGTGGTAGGCCTCACAACAGTAAAAAACACATTTAGGAGTTTTTCAGTACCAGGAAATGTAAACCTAAAAAGTACATGCCAACCTTATTATCAGTCAAAATCTTCAATCGGCTGTATGCCAGTCATAAAAGAATGCATCATAAAAACATTTCATAAAGGGAATAACGCAATAAAATTGATAAAATACATATAATGAATAATGATTCCATGACAATGATAATTACAGATGTCTGGATGTCAATCTTTTAGGGCAATTTGATCACAAAAAGGAGCCATGATGCCTAAACATAGCAGCATTTTAACCAGGGTAACACCAAACACAAAGATGACATCTACATAGAGTCCTTGTAAATGTCAACTTCAATTTCCAGGATTAATCATTGTGATGGTTTAATTCCACATAAGGAAATCTTAAATCCTAAGTGTAATAATGTATTAAACATACAAAGAATTTATTTTCAAACAATATTCCAGTGCAGAACAGCCAAGGAAATATACTTATAAACCATTAGGAAAATGAATTCATCTTTTAAAAGCAGAAGATGGTGTAGCGCAGCCTGACACATTCTGATGTTTAAAAATCGTAAAAGTGGTTTTATAAAGGAACCTCTTGGTTTGATATAAAGTTTACAAAAAAACATAAAATGCAAAGTGCTCTGGACTGACTTTGAATCACATGGACACAAATCCAAATTTGCATCGCAATGTGCGTCATGTGGGTATGAGACCAGTGGGTCGGAAGTGCTCATCTGAACCTTATCAAATAAAACATTTTAGCGTGGCTAAAATAAAAAGTGAGGTAGGGCTCCTTACCTAGAGAGCAAACTAACAATGAATGGTCAACAACCCTTTTTTAAACCTCTCCAGGTTATCTCTAACGAGATAGGAATGAGTTAAAAATTCTCTTTTCAATCTTGCTCTCGATACTTTGGCTATATTTCTGGGGCTGGTGAGGCAATCTATCAAACACAATTTCTCCAGCTGGTCATTAATGTAAGTAATCCAAGGGATTGTTATAACACACTCCAATTTTAAATCTAAAATGACAGCACGATTCAAAACTGCTTCTTATTTTGCCCAAATGTTGTGCCATAGCAAAAGGAGCTAGTTGTGTACGAAAAGACAACGGCTTAATCATTGGACCTTTAATTTCATCAGTTAGGGCTTGAATCGTCACACCATTCAAACAGCGGGAGCCAAAAGTCGTGGTTTCTGGAGCCCTTCATATCTAAAGTGGCTATATGTTTGATGGAGCTCACCCAATTATCCAGACTGGGAGGGGTAGCTGCGACACCCTGTTCACATATCTCCCTCCGCGCCAATAATATACCATAAAAGCCTTCTCAGCCTCAACAGGGTTTTTCTGTCTTTTTGTCTAGTTGTCCTTCAGAATCGTCTTGTAATTGACGTCATCTTGGCAGATGGAGGTGGAGCCTGTAAGGTCATCGGGTCAAGCTGCTGTGTTTTCATTCCACAAAATGCACCATCTGTATATCAAGCTATCACCCGTCTTCATAAAATTGCAAATCAGATACATCAGAATCCAGGCACCTGGACTTGGTCCGGTTGGTTCTGGACAACGTTAACAGCTTGGGGATGGAAGATCCTATCCTTCCTAGGCATTGGCCTAGTCCTAGTATTCAGTTGCTGCCTGTGCCTGCAGTGCGGGCCAGCGATTTGTGGACTGTGTGCCACCTCTTGTATTGAACATTCCAGTTTTCACTCAAAACGTAACCGAAAGAAAGAAGAACAAATGATGTTACAAGAACAGACTGATCGATTCATGAGGATCGATATTTCATGAAGGGTCCGTAGGGAACAAGGAGGGAATGAGGAAAATTAAATTTTGGCCATGTTGTGTTCCCTAACGCGTACCCCACCGACTCCATGTACCAGCTTAATGTGCATGTAACTTCCCTCCTGTGCCAGCTATGAAGACGCAAATACATTTGCGTCCAACGTTAACATGTCCTCTTTCAGATCCACCATGAATGGATTATATAGTCCGTTCCTAAGTATACTATGCCACCGTCTTTTTGTAGTGCACTTTTCGTATTTTTCCTGCTCTAGCAAGAGTAGGCCCTGAATTCCTGCCATCTGAACCTCTTTTGTGGCTCCTGACTCTGCCCAGGCTACCTCTGTACCCGTGAACTCTGTCCTACTTTCAGCGCGGCCCCTCGCGCTCAGCTCAAGCCTGCTTTCTGCCAAGACTGACTATAACCTTCGAGTTATCTGTTCCGCTCCTCGAGAATGCATTCCTGCCTACTAGATCCTGTAAACATCCTCTCCAGCTGCAGAGCCAAAGGGCCGACCTGTCTTAATACAAGTAAATCACAGCCTCTGTTGCCATGCTTCCATGGAAGGCCCCGTGCCCCACGCTTCACATGTAGACACTCAGGCGCTTATACACGCATCCACAGTTAGTGTAGAATAGCTTCTGCCCTAGAGACCTTTCCGTCCAGATAGTATAGTTCCTAAACATCAGATATCAGATATGATAGAAGTACAAGTTGATCCGACATGCCAGACTTCTGTCTCTTTCCATCAGTGTAAATGTCAAGTCCCCTGCACCCCGTCAATCACACGTCATGCAGCTGCGCGCGCATCCAAGCTTCCGATTTCTGCTGACATTGCAACATTCTGTTAGCACCACCCCTTGGTGCCACCCACTTGCGTCACCTATCAGTGACGTTTCTAGCACACACCTCTGGTTCACACCTAGTTTACGCCTCTTGATGATGTACTAGTATCACGTGTATAATGTTATCTTGTCTTCTCTCAGCTGTTACGCCTCTTACATTGATTCCTATGGTGTAAATCAAGTATATAAGCTATGTAATGTCAATAAAAATTCAGCGCTCTATCCCTTCTGACACCCCTGTGGTGGTCAGAACATGATATCCTGATTCCTTTATGAGGAATAAAACCCTTAGAAACTCTAACACCACGGACTCTGTTTTCTTTCATTCTGATTGAGTTATTATTGATTAAGTACTTACCTGCATAGAAATTAAGAGAGTAAATTAATTATTTACGTCACTCTGTGTTAGATAGTGAGAGGGTAGAGACAGATCCAAATAAAATATGGAAGATCGAAGTTAAATCCAAGGGCCCTACAGATCTGTGATCTCTGTTTTTCTTCCTGACCTGTTATAATGCACATGAATCCAGGTTACCATCACCCATCAAAATGTGCAAGTGGAAGAACGTTCTTGTGTTTTTTCTTTACATTAAATAGGCTAATGAGGACAGACAAAAAAGAAAAGACAATGGGGTCACGCCAAGTTCACTGTGACAGATGGTGGCGGCGTTGCTTTTAATTACAAAGCACCCTGCCCTGTGGGCTACCTAGGGCCTATCTTAAGGGTGACTTATATGGAATAAAAGGGGAGTTTAAGGAACGGTAAGAGGGATATTTTGCCAAGCTGAATTGGCCCTCTAGGCCTGCTAGTAGCATCTAATTTACAAACATTTGGTATATTGAATACCACTTTACTATGGACTTACTAGTAAATTAAAGATGCCAATCAGGTATTGGCCAATTTTACCACAGATACAGCAACACCGCAACTCTCTTCCAAACACCTCTCATCCATTGGACAATTTATAACCTTGCTACATGACCCATGTGCTGCACCATCACCTCCGACTCATACACCTTCCACCATAAACACACGCAAACAATATAAGCGACATGCCACACCTCACAACTTCGCTTACCCATGTCTAATGCACAACAATGTTACACCACAAAAGCAACACAGCACACCAACTTACTCTCAAACACCGTCTCCCCCACCTACACACACAGACCCATTAAAATACCTTCTTAGCATGCTGTATGAGGAACATGATACAGAACAGCTACACATATCCTAACACAGCTAATACCAGCACTAAAAACACACCTGCTACACACCCACACAATACTAATCACTCTTCTACAAAACAAACTCTCAATATCACCAAAGCCCATTCTCTAAATTGTCTACTAATAACTGCCCGATCCCTCTCCAAAAACAAACATCACATCTAAGACCTTCTCACCGATGCAAAACCAGACATACCATTCGTAACTGAATCATGGTTGGGAGATGATATGGCTCCAGTCCTGCGTGAAGCTGTTCCTCTAGGCCGTTGGTACTCACAAACTTTTTTCGGGGTCAAAATTACAGTGTGGTTTGTGGCCGAGGTCCGCATCGGTAGCGGTGGGGTCAGTGGGGGCGGGGCTGGAGTAAAAAAATTAAACCCCTTTCAAAACATTAGACAATGTGACAATGCTGTATTTCAAAAGCAGATGTAACTACAAAAAGCTAATTTTGATAATACTTTTTATTAGCAGACAATAGCAATCTTAAGAGGCAATGTATAGCTTCATAGACACCTTGACCCCAATTCCATCACAGTCTCTCTCTCTCTGTCAGTCAATCAGTCTCTCTTTCTGTCTGTCTGTCTCTCTCGCTCTCTGTCAGTCAGTCTCTCTCTCTCTGTTAGTCTCTCTCTCTGTGAGTCAGTCTCTCTCTGCCAGTCAGGCTGTCTCTCTCTCTCTCAGTCATTCTCTCTCAGTCAGTCTCTCTATCTGTTAGTCTCTCTCTCTGTCAGTCAGCCTCTCTCCCTCAGTCAGTCAGTCTCTCTCTGCCAGTCAGTCTGTCTCTCTCTCAGTCAGTCTCTCTTTTAGTCGGTCAGTCTCTCTCTGTCAGTCTCAGTCAGTCAGTCTCTCTCTAATTCAGTCAGTCAGTCTCTCTCTGTCAGTCTCTCTCTAAATCAGTCAGTCATTCTCTCTCTCTCCGTCAGTCTCTCCCTCTGTCAGTCTCTCTCTCTTAGTCAGTCGGTCTCTCTCTCCTAATCAGTCTCTCTCTCTCTTAGTCAGTCTCTCTCTCAGTCAATCAGTCTCTCTCTCTCTTAGTCAGTCTCTCTCTCAGTCAGTCAGTCTCTCTCTCTCTCTCTGTCAGTCAGTCTCTCTCTCCCTTAGTCAGTCAGCCTCTCTCTGTCAGTCAGTCACTCTCTAACAATCAGCCAGTCTCTCTCTGTTAGTCACTCTGTCTCTCAGTCAGTCTCTCTGTCACTCAATCTCTCTCGGTCAGTCAGTCTCTCTCTATCTGTCAGTCAGTCCCTCTCGCAGTCAGTCTCTCTCTCCCAGTCAGTCATTCTTTCTCATAGTCAGTCTCTCTCCCTGTCTGTCTCCCTCTGTGTCTGTTAGTGTCTCTCTATCTGTCAGTCTCTCTCTGTCAGTCAGACAGTCACTCTCTCAGTCTCTCTCTCTTAGTCAGTCTCTTTCTGTCAGTCTCAGTCAGTCAGTCTCTCTCTCAGTCAGTAAGTTTTTCTCTCTGTCATTCAGTCTCTCTCTCTCAGTCTCTCTCTGTCAGTCTTTCTCTGTCAGTCTCTAAGTCAGTCACTCTCTCTCACTCGGCAGTCTGTCCCTCTGTAAGTCTCTCTCTCTCTCTGTGAGTCAGCCTCTCTCTCTCAGTCAGCCAGTCTCTCTCTCAGTCAGCCAGTCTCTCTCTCAGTCAGTCAGTTAGTCTCTCTCTCAGTCAGTCTCTCTCTTAGTCAGTCATTCTCTCTCTGTCAGTCTCAGTTTCTCTCTCTAAGTCAGTCTCTCTCTGCCAGTCTCTATCTGACTGTCAGTCAGTCTCTCTCTCACAGTGAGTCTCTCTCTCAGTCAGTCTCTCTCTTAGCCAGTCTCTCAGTCAGACAGTCTCTCTCTCTACTCTCTCCACTCTCTCTACACTGTCTTTCTCTCTCCACTCTTTCTCTTGCTCAGCGCTCTCTCTCTTGCCACTCTCTCTCCACTGTCTTTCTCCACTCTCTCTCTCCACTTTCTCTCTCTCCATTTTTTCTCGCTCTCCACTCTATCCCTCTCTCTCTCTGTCTCCCTCTGTCTCTCTCCACTTTCTCTCTTTCTCCGGGGGGCCATGAGTGCATTACCTGCAAGGTCCATGGTCCGCCACGAAAGGCATGCCGGCCGCTGGCGGCCCGCGGGCAGTACTATAAGTAGCACTGCTCTACGCTATCAAACGATAACCAAAATATTACAAAAATATTATAGGCAAAAAAGGAGGTGGTCTAGCTGTTGTGTTCAGGCAAACATTACATATCACTTAAGTTGATGACATCACCATAAAGAATTGTGAGGCTCTTCTCACCAGATGCAATCCTACACCGCCTTCCTCCTGTAACTTCCTGATCCTTTACAGACCTCTACCTAGGAATGCGACATTCCCAGACGCACTTCTAGACACAGTTTCAAACCTAATAACAATACTCTCCAACCTATGCATTCTGGTTGACTTCAACATTTGGTTTGACAAACCAAATGACCCACCCAAAAACAATAATCATTGGCCTAGACGCACTAAACCTGCATCAGATTGGCCACAAACCCACACACATCGCTGGACACATCCTAGATGTCATTTTTGCTAATACCGAACTAGTTACCTTTCAAACTATAACTCCAGTCACATGATCAGACCACCACTTTCTTGCTTTCCAACATAAAACAACACTAAACGACTCACCTAAAACTACCTTACACTCATTCACCTATCGATCGTGGAACAAACTCAATTTAGAACACTTAGAAACACAACTAACATCCAGTACAAATCTGGAAACAATACATTCTGTTCAAAAACTATATGAGTGGCTACAGGAAGCTTTTGATATCATGATAGCACTCAAAACCACACAACAGAACAAAAGAAAAAAAGCGTCCTGGATAAATAGATAAAAGACATAAAAAAACTAATTAGAAAGCTGCAACGTATCTCGCTCAAAACAAACGCCAAACAAGACAAAGTGCACCTACAGGAAATTAATAGATTATACAAGTCAGCTATCAAAAAAGCTAAGAAAAGATCCTATTCAGACAGAATTCAAAATTCTAAATGTGCAAATAAATAATTCTATAAAATACTCAATGAATTTCGCAAACCAAATTGTCTAGAAGGACGTCATCCTGTTACTCAAGATTTCACAGACAAACTGGCAAATCATTACACTGACAAAGCAGACACGATAAACTCATACTTAAAACAGAGACAAAGCACCCGCACGAACAATCCAAAAATACTCTAACCCAGCCTCTCCGTTCCTTCCAACAAATCTCACACAATTAATTTATGGTCCTGGTCTAGGCAAGCAGGCATGCTGGCTGCCCTTCTGACCTGTGTCCAACACAAACTACCTCTGCTGCCACTCCAGTAAGAAGAATCATCAAAAATTCCTTAACTACCGGAATAATCCCAGAGGAACTCAAAAAGTCATCTATACGCCCTTTACTGAAGAAAACAAACTTGGACCCGCTGAACCCTGACAACTACAAATTCATTACAAACGGACCTTTCCTGGGCAAACTGATAGATAGAGCAGCGTACACCCAGATGTCACAATTTATTGAACAGAATGACATACTTTTGGACTTCCAAACAGGTTTCCATCTGGGAAGAAGCACAGAATCTGCCCTCTTTGCCGTCTGGGATGACCTGAAGAACACAGAAGACCCCACCGGGTATGCTGCGCTTGTCCTCTTGGACCTCTTGGCTGCCTTTGACAAGGTTGACCATGACAGTCTAAAACAAAGACTCTATGAAGCCAGCATAGAGGGGACTGCTCTCGACTGGATTGTGTCCTACCTTCGAAACAGAACTAATGTCATCCATACCCCACCTTTCTTATCCAAACCATATTCCAAAAAAGGAGGGGTCCCTCAAGGCTTGACCATCTCACCCATGGTTTTCAACATCTACATGAAGTCATTACTGACACTGATCAATCAATTTCACCTCACTCGCTATAATTTTGCAGATATATTAACAACAACAAGGGACCCCAAATCAGTCAGCAGGGGACCTCAGGAAAATTACTTTTTCGAACAACAGTGGTCCCATGCATTCAGGAATATATGAGTCAATGAATATAGACAGAATCAGTTCTATATTTTGAGCGATATGTCCAGCCGGACAGAGGTCTTTAAGTTTACTCAATAAACAAATGATCCGTACAAATGGAATACCTTCAACTAATCACCAGTGTGGTACACAAGCCTGTGCCCAACCACTAACGGATCAAATACAGAAGGTAGGTTACGAACATAGAAGGGCTTTTAAGGCAAACAAACGTTTTCTGTATAAATTTCAGATGTACAGAGAAATCAACACAGCACCATTACATTACATAGCAATCACGTTTTGTATAGGGTGCTAGACAGGTCGACGGCGTTTTGGTCCCCCTATTAATCATAGGGACCATCATCAGGACATTCAATTAATGCCTTAACGTTATTAGCCTCTAATTGCCTAAGGAAGAAATGGAGAAAAAGATATATACATTTAAATACGAAGAACTAAAATATTGAATCAAGTGACTTACGGTGAAAGGTGAACCCATTCTCTTTATTTACCCGTGAGTTGGGACAATTTTGGGAAAAACCGTGAGAGTTTTAAGCGGTTGTGTCGCTTGGATGGTGGTTTCAAAAGTCCCGGAGTTGTTGGCCAAAGTGGTTCGGATGTGATTGTGGGTCGGGTTCAAGGTACGGGCAAGGCGAGTACTGACAGTGCTACTAGCTGTTCAGGTGAGGACGAAAACGAACGGCTAGTGCAGGCAGTGAATTAACAATGCTACAAGGAGTGGAAGTCCGCTATATCATGCTTATAGAGTGGGAGGCGCAGCAAGATTGGCTAGCCGAGTGTTGCCGAGAGGGCTGAAACAAATGCCAGAGTGGCAAGTGCGGGTGGTTAAGGAGACGTGATAAGCCTTGTTGCGAAGAGACCTTAGTAGAAGCAAGGCTTACCCGGACACTCATGCGTGACCGGCAAGGGAGTGTAGCCTGTATTTGGTTCAGCAGCCCTGTAATTAGGAAGTTGTTAGAAAGGGAAGGGCATACAGGGGTAAACAGATACGCGCAGGTGACCGAGAGAAACATCTTACCAGGATCAGGCGCATTTTGTTCCGCGTTACAATATCGTAATCCGACGGTGCCAGGATACTACCTAACGGAGAACAAGAGCCATCAGTATATTGCGGCTAAGGATGTGAACGTGGTGAGAGAGCTGCGTGTTATGTCCGTAACCTACCTTCTGTATTTGATCCGTTAGTGGTTGGGCACAGGCTTGTGTACCACACTGGTGATTAGTTGAAGGTATTCCATTTGTACGGATCATTTGTTTATTGAGTAAACTTAAAGACCTCTGTCCGGCTGGACATGTCGCTCCAAATATAGAACTGATTCTGTCTATATTCATTGTCTCATATATTCCTGAATGCATGGGACCGCTGTTGTTCGAAAAAATAACTTTGCAGATGACACACAAATACTCCTTCAACTGGAATGCCCCAAAGACATTGGAAATTCCCAAATGTTCAGTTGCCTCAGAGCCGTGGATCAGTGGATGACTTGGAGCCTCCACAAATTGAATACTACCAAAACAGAAATACTCATGTGTGGCGATTGGAAACAGTATGACCTGCTTGCTGCCTGGCCTGATGAACTGGGATCTAAAGCATCAAAGAAAGTAAGAAACTTCTGAATAACCACTGACTCTGAGCTATCAATGAATGCCCAAGTGGACAAACTAGCAAGATCAAGCTTTGTCACTACAAAAACACTGTGACAAATTTTCCCCCATTTGGGTTTTCCACACAAGGTCCAAGCTACCATCTCCCTTGTTCTGTCCAAACTCGATTACGCCAATAGCCTTTACCACGGATCACCTTTAACAACCATGAAAAGACTACAACAGATTCAGAACTTGGCTGCCAGATTACTCTTGCATATCAAACCGCGGGACCACTTCTCACCTGCCTTGAAAGCCATGCATTGGTTACCATTTGCCAGGAGATCCATGTTCAAGCTGCTTTGTATCACCCACAAAGTAATGCATTTAATGGGACCGCTATTCATCAGGAATAAAATCGTCAAACATATTCAACAAAGAAACCTCCCCTCTAAAATAGCATCTCACCTCAAAATCCCAAGATAAAAGAAATAAAAGCATGGGTGGCACATCCTTCTCTTTTCAAGCAGCCAAACTATGGAACTCTTTAACCCTTAACATAAGATCCACTGACAGCCACTTTAATCTTCGGAAAACTGCTCAAGAATTGTCTCTTCCCAACATAAGCACCATTTGCAAACAGAAATTTACTGTATATCCCTCTGTATATAATCATTTATTTTTACAATAGATATATACCTATCTTTGTGTATTGCTTTGTATAAACATGTAGAATAATTATGTTAAAAAAAAGTACAATAACACTTGAAAACCGGAGTTGAATATGACGAAAGTGCAGATGAATATCCTCCTTTACCATAATTAGATTTTGAGGCCGCCATAGAATTGGAAAGTGAAATAACCATAGAAGAAGTTCAGGAGGCTCTGGCATCCCTTGCATTGGGGAAAGCTACAGACCCTGATAAAATTCCCCTAAGATGCATAGATTAATATTGCCTCAAATACTTCTTATCATGCAAGATTTATTTGTTAGTTTTCAATATAGAGGGATCCCACCCGTCTCGTGGAAGGACACGGATGTGATTGTTTTTCTGAAAAAAGGTAATACTCCAGAAGTTCCATCATCATATTGCCCAATATCGCTTATGAATTCGGATGCTAAAGTGTACTCAAAAATAATGGCCACTCGACTACAAAAGACCATTGTTACTCTTATATCACCATGGCAACATGGCTTTGTTCCCGACAGGGGGACCACAGACCGTACACGGGGGGTTATTTCAATCCTGGACATAGCAGTGACAGATTAGATTTAAATGGCTGTGGTCCTCCTGGACGGGGAAAAGGCCTTTGATCAGGTGGCCTGGCGATACTTATGGAGATGCTTGGAAGATAGGGGATTTCAACCAGGAATTGTTAAGGCTCTCCAGACAATGTATTTTAAACCACATGCCCAGATTCAAATTATGGGTCATACTTCTAGGAGGATAGAGAGAGCCAGGGGGACACGCCAAGGCTGTCCTTGTTCCCCTATTTGATTTTCATATTATTCAGATCCTTTTATCAACAGTATTTTACATAATAAGCTGATAAAATCAGTCAAAATCCGTGATTATGAAACAAAAATTCCAGTATACGCAGACGACATCGTGATCATCACAGCTGAACCCCGAACTGCTATTAAAGAATTTGGAACTTTTGGCAGCTGAATTTGGGGAACAATCTGGGTATCTTTTAAATAATACTAAAACGCAAATTATTTGTTCTTCGAGATGCTCCTTTCAAGATCCTTGTATAGTTAAGATCGCAACCTATCTAGGGCTCAAAATAACAACAGATGTTGGAGAACTTTGGGCGATTAACAATAACCCAGTATTGCAAATAATAAATAATGACTCAAGATGCATTAATAAGCTACACTTAACAATTATTGGTCGAATAAATGTAATCAAAATGAAGAACTTCCCTAAAATTCTATATCTCATTCGGGCAATACCATTGGAGTTAGTTGCTACTAAAATACACAGAATTGAGGCAATGTTCTCCAAATTCATCTGGGGGTATCAAAAGGTACGTTGAGCCTACAAATACCTGACGCTACCAAGGGACCGGGGAGGATGGGGAGCGCCTATTATACAGCTGTACTATTGGGCTACGGCCCTGCAACAATTCGGGACACTTTATCATCCTCAAAGGGATGAGGTGGGACAATCTCAAATACCCACTATTGGCGATGGGCAATAGAGCCATGGGATTGTTACAACGACAAGCTGACACACTATATAAAAACCCCCAATATAAGTATATTCAGATGGTGGTAAAGATTTGGAAAAGAGTGGCAAAAAATTGTAAAATTAGTTGATACAACAAATACACCTTACTCTGACATTCTGATTTTTTGGCTCCAACAATCTATGATGGAATGGCTAGGAAATGGGAATTGGTGGGGGTCACATTATTAGCAGATCTATTTTCAAATACGGAACGGAAATCTTTCTTAGAATTTGTTCAAAAATTTGGTATAAACACTCCTGTTTTAAATATCTACAGATTCAAAATCGAATAAGAGGGCTCCCTATAGATCTTATCAATATGGATCCGGTTCCTATATTGAAAGTGATGAAAAATCCGGACAGTAAAATTAAGGATATTTATAAAGAACTAATAGCAAAGAGTTTGGATGATATAGATAAAACAGAATCTAAGTTGGCCCGTAAGCTTGTGGAAGGGGAAATACATTTAGATATGGTGCTAGAGATTGGGAACAAGGTACTGATGGCTGCTTACCTCAAAGCCCAGCAATATAAAACTGTATATGATCGCTACTACACGCCGGCGAAGTTATTTGGGTGGGGGAAGAGGCAAAACGTTAAGTGCCCAAGATTTCAGGTGGGTCCAGCGGACAGTATACGTATGTTTTTCTCATGTGAAAAGCTGAAGCCGTTAAAAGAGGGAATCAAAAATTTCTGGTTTCCGGTTTTTAATAGAGAAATCAAAATTACTTCAGTAGGGATGCTGCTTGGCTTCGATGCTCGATTAAATTTGATTTTGGGGGAGCGGGATTTTGTGTTTTTAACAATGGTGATGTATGCCTATTGATAGCCACAGTTTGGAAAGATAGTGAACCACCTACATATTTCCAATGGCTCTATAGGCTATTATATTTTGGCCGCCAGGAAATTGCTTTGTATAAATGTAAAGGAAAAAGGGCTAGGAGGAAGGACGAGAGTATATGGGAACCCCTTATATCATGGATGGAAGAAAAGGGGCGGCAAGGGATCGGGTAGTTATGTTTATGTATTTATAGCAGAAACAGGATCTGGCTATTTTTTTTTCTGGAGAAATATTATTTTTATAAAGAATTCTATGGTTTGTGGCGAACAGGAAAAATGTCAATGGAATGTAAAAGATGTGATAAGATTTGTATGATATCTCTGATCTCAATAAAAAAATAAAAATGAAAACCGGAGTTTATCTGGTGCATCTTTGGTCTACATGTACTTCTTCCATTGTGCATCTATGTACCTTCCATGCACTTGTATCGGTGTGTTTGTTTCCTAATGAAAAGCATATCCAATGCTTTTCCCTATTTCTCATCCTATACCTCCATCAATATCTTTAATCTACATATACCTACCTCCTGTATGCATCTATATGCTTTCAATGTACTTATATATTTATCACTTATTTCTATATCAGCATATCCAATGCACCACCATATTTCTCACCCTAAACTTCGCTTAATATATCTCCTAACCCAACTCTCTGGCTCATTTCACACTTCTTTCTACTACTCTTTCCAGTGCACTCCCCTATTTCTCACCCTATACATCTATCAATATATCCTCTACACCCAGTCTCTCATTTATCTCAAACCCCATACCACTACTATGATCCTCAAAATAACCCTTTCTAGACTGTCCCTTACTCTACCCCTAATTGCATCTTCTGACACCTCTTTTACTGTACTGATCCCCAAAACAAACCTTTCTAAACTCTTCCCTCTGACTCTTCCCCTCCACAACCCCTTCTTACTCATCCAAAAGGCTCCTACAGCTGTATTGTATTGTATTGTATAAATGTTTTGCACCGCGCATACTGTCACCCTACGGGTATCCTGGCGCATAGATTTTACAATATCAGACTCAGATGAAGAAGAATCATGGGCGCAGAGAAGCACTAACAAGTCATCGGAAAAAGCCAGGTTTTCAGGCTGCGCCTGAAACTCATAAGGGACTGACTCTGTCTAATGCTCAGGGGAAGTTCATTCCACCGGCGCGCCGCAACCACCCGGAATGCCCTGCCTCCCAGCCTAGCCCGCTTGACTCTTGGAACTTCCAGCAGACCTGCACCACTTGAACGGAGTTGTCTCTGTGGCCAATACCAGGAGAAACACCCCTGCAGCGGAGCTTGGCCTTGTTCATGCGTTGCTTTGAATACCATACACAGAGACTTGAAAAGTACCCTCTCCTTGATCGGCAGCCAGTGCAGATCCCATAGGGCTTGTTGAGATGAGGCACGGCGATTTCTTTTTAGTGCCAGCTTTGCCGCTGCCGATTGCACTCTCTGCAGCCTGTCAATGACAAACTGAGGCGCTCCCAGGTATAACGAGTTGCAATAGTCCAGCCTGCTCTGGACAATGCTCCTCACCACCAGTGACCGTTTATCGTCTGGCAGGATCGGGAGGAGTCGGCGCAGCATCCGTAGGAGACCGAAACACACGCCAGCTATCCTATTGGCCTGTGACTCCATTTGTAGATTTTTGTCAAGCAAGACCCCTAGATTTCTTAAAGTATCAGACGGAGGCACTGGCTCCTCCTCCGGGGTAAGTCTAAATGCCCTCGGTAGGTGCTTGGTTAATCCTGCTGGGGCACAGTACAACACCTCTGTTTTCTCCCCATTAAACTGTAGGGAGTTCTTCCTGAGCCACCTGGCTGTATGGCGCATACATTCCTGGAATGTGTCCATTGTGACTGCGTGCTTCCCTTCCAGTGAGATTGCCTGCTGCGTGTCATCTGCATAGTTTACTACCTCCACCCCAAATGATTTAATAAGGGGGAGGAGCGGCTGTAGATATACATTAAATAAAATGGGGCTGATGGCCACCCCCTGAAGGACCCCATGATCTATTGCCGTTTTATTAGCAGCGAAGGGTGCCAATGTGACCACCTGCTGTCGTCCTGAGAGGTAGGACCGCATCCATTGTAGTGCACATCCCCGCACCCCCATGCTCTCAAGCCTTCCCAGCAAAATAGAGTGGTTAACCGTGTCGAATGCGGCTGACATATCGAGAAGCACTAGCACCGTGACATTCCCCCTGTCGGCCCGCATTCTCAGTTTGTCCAGCATCAGGGTCAGCGCGGACTCCGTCCCATGTGCTGGGCGGAAGCCAAACTGATCTCTGTCCAGCTTCTGGTTTTCCTCCAGGAAGCCGGAGAGTGACCTGCCCACTGCCCGCTCCAGTATTTTAACCGGGTAGGGGAGCAGGGAAATGGGTCTGTAACTCTCAGACTTGGCAGGGTCCAGAGATGTTTTTTTTAGCAGGGGTGTCACCACTGCCTGCTTCCAGGCATCCGGAACCGCTCCCTCCTCGAAGGATTGATTACAGATACGTTGCAGCCATGGGAGGGTTACACGACCAAATGTTTTCCAGACTCTTACCGGCATAGGATCGTCCGGAGAGCCTGAGGATACGCTATCTGCCATGCTGTTAAATGTACAGTCATTTAGGCTAGGAAATCTATCCAAGGTGGCTAACTGAAGAGGGATTGGTTCCGCCTTATATTCCACAGGAGCAGGGTCACCGGAATCTTGGCCTTGAAACTTGTCAACAATCTTAGCCACTTTATCTGTAAAGCGGCAGGCTATATTGTTGCACAGGTCCTGTGACGCAATGGTCTTATTACCAAGACAAGCCGGGGCGGAGAGCTCCCTAACTATTTTAAACAGAGCTTTCGTGCTGTTAGGGGCTTGTAGAATAGAATTGGCGTAGAACTCAGCTTTACACTCCAGGATCAGCTTCTTATATTTCCCCATTAGCGCTTTTAATTCCTGTTTTTCCCCCTCTAAGTAGTTCAGACGCCACTTTCTTTCAGCTTTCTTACATACCCGTCTCAGCATTCTCAGCTCATCCGTGTACCAGGGAGCGGATGGTTTCTTCCTACTTTTTATCCTTTTAATCGGGATCATCCTATCCAGAGCTCCTGTGACAAATTCCCAGTAGGCCTTATAGTTCCCTTCTACCGTAGCCTGGGGATCAAACATCTCAACATTAGGGAGGGTCAAATGAACATGACCCTCCCCTCTTATTTGAAGCTATGACCTTCAAATAAAAAAAAATCCAAATCCTTCACTCTCCTATCCCTCCACTATCCTTTTCGATCAAAAATAACAGACTAACATGTTCACTTCTCAAATTTCATATGCCACAATACTAATTCACCACTAATCCTTTATGGGTCCCAGAGTAGCGTGCTACTCGCCAAAAAAAGAGCTTTAACACCTCATCAGTGGTAAGCAAGCATTATATAAATGTTAACCTTTTTCCCTCTTCTATCCCTCCACTACCTTTCTCTATCCAACTGAATAACACATCCACCACTCCAATTACTTTCAAATTTCACAATACTAATTTTCAACACTAATCCTTTATGGGTTCCGGAGTAGCGTGCTACTCACCAATAAAACGCTTCAACACCCTTCAGGGTTACAAGCGCTATATAAATGCAAACCTTTTCCCTTTTCTACCCCTCCCCAACCCTTCTCAATCCAAATAACTGACTAACATGTCCACCACTCAAATACTTTCATACTTCACTATACTAATTCAACACTAATCCTTATGGGTTACAGAGTAACGTGCTACTCACCAAAAAAGCACTTCAAACCCCATTAGGGGAAGAAAGCGCAATTTAAACACAAACCTATTTCCCTCTTCTATCCTGCCACTACAAATAACTGAATAACATATCCACCACTCAAATAACTTCATATGTCATTATACTAATTTTCAATTCTAATCCTTTTTGGGTTCCGGAATAGCGTGCTACTCACCATAAAAGCGCTTCAACGCCCCTTCAGGGGTAACAAGCGTTATATGAATGTAAACCTTTCTCCCCCATCTACCCTTCCGCTATACTTCTCACTCCAAATAAGTGACTAATATCCACTACTCAAATTACTTTAATATTTCGCCATACTAATTCACCATTAATCCATTATAGGTTTCCGCTGTAGCATGCTACTGCCCCCCCCCTCCAAAAAAGGAGCTTCAACACCCCATCAGGGGTAACAAGAGCTATATAAATACAAACCTTTTTTCCTCTTCTTTCCTTCCGCTTTCCTTCCGAATCCAAAAGACTGACTAACCTATCCACCACTTTAATTACTTTCATATTTCACTATACTAGTTCAACACTTATCCTTTATGGGTCCATAAGTAGCATGCTACTCACCGAAAAAGCGATTTGACGCCTCATCAGGAATACTAAGAGCTATATAAATGCAATGGAGAACTAATAGTGGCTTGTGTTGTCCGTCATGTGGGGCCCCTAATGAAAGCATCGCACACTTTCTTTTTTTATGCGATGCTTATGTAAATCCAAGAAAATCTTGGTTGGCTCCAGTTTGTAGGAACCTCGGTGTCCAAAGTGGTGTTGAGGGGTTGAGAATTATTTGTTCCTCCACTGAAATGTCAATCGTAGTTGGAACTGCTAAATATCTGGGGTGGGCTTGGTCCATAAGGAGGAGGGCTCTATCCTCTAATGTGTTCTGAATTTTACATTTTCCTATGTATGATTTATCCTTGCAGACAACAACTGGGAGATATATATGAATTTTAACTTTAAAATGCGGCTAATATGTATGGTATCAGTTTTTATTGTATAAACTCGGGAATGGTCCGTAACGCGGAGGTTTCTATATTGTAACATGCATTTAGTTTCCGCATATCATGAAAAAGCTATTTTAATTCTAATTGATAACAATTTTTATGCTATGTATTATGTATTTTTAATTATAAATTTATTGTTATAGAATGTTTGAAGTTTTTTAGAAATGTATGTATTTACATGTGTGTGCTTTTATGAGTGTATAACTCGAATAAAGCTTTTTCTACCTACCTATAAATGCAATTGCAAAACAATTACAATGCTTTAGGTAAAGAGGACTAGCACTTTAGCACAGGTTAGCAGTGGTGAAGTGCACAGAGTTCTAAGGCCAACACAATAAATTCAGTAAAAAATAGGAGGGGCAAAGTTTGTGAGTGACCCTTCAGAGAGGGAAAATTTGGTGGGAATTTAACTAAAGCTGACATTTGAACAGAGGGTTATTGTTGTACACCTTTACCAACGTTGGGTCATTTATTGAAGATGTAATATTTTAAGGTCTTTGAGTACTGCACCTAATGCATGTCATTGAAGAGAAGCCACTACTTTGGGTGGAGGGATCAAGGTTGCCTCAACCTCATTTAGGCCCCCGAACAGCATTAAGCAGGTTTTTTCAAGGTGGCATCTTTGTTGCATCTTATAAAAAAGAGAAGATTCCAGTGGTGTAGATGACTGAATTGGACATGTTAAAAGGTTTTGTACACCTTATAATTTTGAAATAGATCTCTCAGTCCATAGTGCAAAACATTGCCCAGATTTCATTTACACTGATTGATGCCCTTAGAATTACTTTGTGTTGAGAAACACGTGCAAATGTGAGTGTGGAACTGATTATGCGTCATGAGTGACAAGCTGCAAAGATTTTTTAGATACTTCCTGTTCTAGAGCAGTACCCAGAGTCCTTGCTGAAATCCTTAGACACTACTAGTCCATTTTACATTGGCATATGGGTCAACAAGCTTACTTTTAATGTTTGGTTGTGGCTCACACAGGCCAGATGATATTGTCAAAGCAGGTCTTACCTACGCAGTTTTGCTCTTGAGACTTACGAAATGGTGATGCCTTCCTTTAGCTTGCATGAGAACCTGCAGTAGGATGGAGAATGGATAAAGGAGACATTGTGCCCAACAAGAAGGCAGGTGTTAAGATTTCCACATAGAAAAAAATCTTGCGGGAGAATCTGGTACACTTGAATCTTGTAGATGACAGAAAGGAAGTCGCCATGAGCAACGATCAGAAAAGTCAGGTAATGTAAGAACAGAAGAACATGGATAAAAAGGGTGTATGGGGGTGAGATTCAGAGAAAAAGTAGGTATTAGCACCCTTGATACAGAATGATTACTACAAAATCTTCCTTCATATACTGATTCTGATTTTAGCATCACAAAACTGTTTAGCAGCAATCTTAGATTTGTAATTTGCTCCTATAATGTCTTGCAATGGTGCACTTAAGCAATTTAATGTAAGTCAGTATCAATGCACGTTTGTGGGTTTTAAATGTGTGGGAAAATATACGTTCCTGCTCCCGTCTTGTCTATTGATCCCAAGAATCCAACAAAATCGTTGTTCTGTGAAAAACAATGGTTTTCAGTATAGAAAGTTTTTAGAAGACAGTAAGCAGAAATTGGCTCTTCAATGTAACTGGCAGCGGGTGTTACCTGCTCAGTAAACTAACTCCCTTTCACAGTGTCTGATTGCCCTGGTAGCAGGGATTGTACAGATCCATATGTTTTAATGTGCTTATATGTCCCTACAATTTAATTAAAGGAATGTAACTAATAAAGACTTTTCGGAAAGGATAGACGATGGACTTAAAGCTAATCAGAAATTCTTGTCATTGTCGTTGATGCTTCAGAGAGTGCCTCGTTGTACTACGGTCATGTTTAATTCTCTTTGTCTCTTGTATGTAACTTTTTATTATTTTTCTAAAGTAAGTCTACGGCCATGACGGCTGACGTTTTCTACTTTACTATCAAATTTGTAGCATGAAAAACGTCTTTGCTCTATGACCTATCGTATTCAGGCATGCTAGTAGCTAGCCTTGGTACTTGAAAAGGTTGTTTTGTAGGTATGTGTTTCTGTTTTTCCCAGACTCGAAGGGTGAAAGACTTGAAAATGTTGTTTTGTAGGTATGTGTTTCTGTTTTTCCCAGACTCGAAGGGTGAAAGACACTCACTCACCTTTTTAAGGTCTCAGCGGGAAAGCAAGCTCGCTGCCAAAGGATGTTTTATCATTTTCAAGGGAGCAACAACTGAGGAAAGGGCACTGGTGTTGATGTACTGATGCTAATGTCTCGGGAACAGAATTGATTAAATCAAATGAGCCCCGTCTCCGTTTGATGGCTTTACTACCTAATTCCCTGAAGGCTCGAGTTTGCCTCTTGCTGGTAAGCCAAGGTGACTGACTCATCTTCGATAGTGCCGCCTCCTACTCTGTGCTGAACGGAAACTCCGCACTTTAAGACGTGATTTTTACTTTTCATTTTGAGTCATACTTAAATACCGTCTGAACGGGCGCTAGGTTGTTTGTTATGTCGAAAACTATCAATCAAAATTGAAAATACTCTATCGTCACCTGAGGGTGTCTGTAGATCTGCGATATTTTCTACATTCAAATCAAGGAGCTATTTACAAGACCCTTGTGGCGCCGGCGCTGGGGAAAAGTGACGTACAGGTGGTGCAAGGGGCTTGCAAATAAGCCCCTAAGGGGCAGATTTACAAGAAAGTGATGCATCTCTACAGATGCGTCACTTTCAATTTTCCTGCACCACCCTGAGAAACCCTTGCGCCACAAAGGATGCCCCGTATTTACAATACGGCGCACCATGGCGCAAGGATTGACAGATGCGTCAGAAATCAGACTCATCTGTTGGGGCATAAGTCGCTCACTGCTGGAGTTGTGTCGCAAGCTTGACGTAACTCCAGCAATGCATTTTGAGGCCTATTCCCACTACAGTGAATCACTCCAAGCAGGCGTAAGGTTTTGACACAGTGGCATCCTAGAAGTGATTTTACTGCATCACTTTTATGAGGCTTTCCTACATGGAAACATTATAATTGACAAAGGTATAATGTGACGAAGGGCATCTTCCTAGATGTGTCACGTTGTAAATTCGCTGGATTTTTTTACGCCAGCGCTGCGTCACAAAAGTTATGCAAAAGCAGCACAAAGGTGTCACAAGAGGCTTGTAAATCTGCCACAAAATCTGTAATTCCAAGAATGATAAATGATGAGCCCTAATTGCAAGGTCATGAAAAGCCACGCAGGTTCGCTTTGCCTGGCCTCTTAAATAAAGGCCAGCACATTGTGCCGCAGGTCCATCAAAAACATGTGACACACAAGTGGTGCAATGGACTTCCAAATACGCCTGATGTTTGTAAAACAACAAATTGATTTCTGAGAGTCCCTAACACAAATTCAGCTTCGGTGTATATGTTTACTGGACAACATTTCCTTATAAAAAGGAAGTGGGAGGTTTATTGAGACAGCCTGCTCTGTTATTCACAGTCCTCAATAAAGAGAGGTTTATTTTATTTTTTGCTTTTTCAAATTAATACAATAAGGCATAACAGTTTTGCTTGCATGCATTTTTATCTCAAACGCCGTTTAATGCGACAACATGCCTGCACAGTCCATATTTGAAAGGACAAGTGCCCCCATGTATATATTTATCAATGTATACTTCTTATATGTCAATATATCATATAGACTATTCCTTGAACATACATCACTCACAATAATAATAACGTGTCCTTTTCGTCTGCAAGTGAAATAAAAGCGTTTGAGATTAATTTACTAAACTCCAGCATAGCCTCTTTCAACGCATAACAATAGCGAATGCAATATTGGATAACTCAGCCTCTCAAAATGCCAGATATTTTTTTGATTTAGGAAACGTAATAATTCTCAGTTTCAGACCAAATTTTTTTAATTGCTTGTATCAAGTTTGCTCTGCCTTTAGCATGCAGGTCAGACAGTGATAGATGCTCGACTCAATGATAAAGGTCATCTTTGACTGATGTCAATGAATGCACCGTGGAAACAAGCTTTGGCAAAGCCATTTGGTCTTGCTTAATGTGCTAAAGCATACAAACAGCTTTTGTACATGCCTAGGTTTGCATGCATCAGCCCATTGTAGGCAGATATACTACTTTAGCAAATTTGATTTATAGTTGCTGTAGGAAGGTAGGATCTGCTTCTTATAGTTGCCCCCACTTTTTGCTTCATGTGAAACTTTTTTTGACTAGTCTGACTGGGATCCTGCTAATCGGGACCCCAGTCTATCTGATTTCTCCCTATAACTGTTATGCCATGTACTTAGGTATGCTCCAGATTGGATACTGGGGTACCCTTCTCAGTCCCTAGTATATGGTACCCATGTACCCAGGGCATAGGTACCCCAGAGGCCTCCCATTGGCGGAAGCATGTATTATGCCACCCATGAGAGGCCATGCAAAATAGAACTACAGGGGTGCCATTGCAGCCTGTGTAAGATGGTGCATGCACCTCTAACTTTAGATATAGGTTTCATATATCTAAGGGTCACTTCGCTTAAAACCTATACGTCACCCCTATAGCAGGCATTAACAATCCTGAAGGCAGGGTGCTTGGTTCTAAGTGAGATGGTGCTGTGCATGAGCAGGACACTACTGCAGCCTACGGAATCCATTCTACCGGGTTGTCAGTGTATCAGCCATTTACGACATATAGAGTGGCATTATGCAACCACGTAATGACCAACTCTAAAATGGCTGAAAATAACCCTATTGTGTTTGGTATCAAACATTGCAGAATCATACGTGTGGGAGGTATGATTCCAACCCTCAGAAACGAGATTTGTGAGGTCCCTGGTGTTACCTGTACCAGCCTTCTAGTCCCGGGAAGCCCAAAATGGTTACTGCCGACCACCTTCCAGGCAGGATTTAGTGTATTAAGCATGGGTGGGTGCAATTGCAGGCGACCGAAAGTCTGCATGAGGGGCACATTTGGTGTCCCTGTGCATAGTCCTGTTCAAACCAGTCCTGGGAGCCATTGAGTCATGCTGTGGCATGAAACTGGACAAAGGACATGGGAGTAACCTCACTACTGTCCTGACTCTCCCCTAGGAGGGTCCCCTGAATCTTTCACACCCTCTCCCGTGGGTAGAAAAGGGCTTATCTGGCTGTAGGACCCTAGAATCGATGTGGGCAAGATTCTGAACCAGAAACTACGGAACTTTGACCTTCTGGACACTCTGGACATTGCTGGACTTTGATTGGCTCCCTCTCAGTCTGAAGCATCGTCTGTGCCCATACATCATACTGGCTCCATGCAGGACCTGTGGAGCATCAAGCACAACTGAAGATATCTCCCTTGGAGCAAAGAAGTCACTCCCCTGCAACCGCAGGCACCACATCACAATTGATCGTTCTGCTGCTCCTGAGCTCCTATGGACTCTAAAGGCTCCAGCAACAAAGTAGGTGAGTTTCCAAGTTCCTAGGTGTCCAAGCTGCCCTCTTACCAAGTTTGAGGTCAGAATGCCTCGTGGGGGCTGCAATACCAGTACCCCTGGGCACCACATGCTTTTGCAAGTGCATATGCTTGTTGATATTTCCAAAACAAGTGCACTGGGTTCCAGTAGCTCTGACCTCTGGCACCATTTCCACCAAAGAACTCGGGCCTCCTGACACTGAGTGCTCCTTGGGCTACTGCTTTGCGAAACTGCTTGATTTTCCCTTGCGACTCCAGTGCCTCTGGCCTCTGGGTCAACATTGCTTTTCCTGGGCTCCCCTGGTTGCTCCAGGTTTTCCTTGACACCCCTGTGTTTTTTTTGAGTCTCCAGGACCTTGATGGTCCGACCCGTAACCTTTCTTAAACTTCTTTGTGGGTTGCCGCTGCCAAGGCTTGTTGGTGCTCCTGCCGGACACTGACCCCTCAGCAATCGACATCCATTGTGGGACAGCTCATATCCAGCTCTTGGTTGTCCTCGACATCTCCTGGTCCCTCTGGCTGCAGAGTCAAGAACCCCCTCTTCGCACCTGAAGCACCCGACATTGGTGGGCATTCGGCTACTGAGCCCCGGGTCACTCCTCAGTGACCCAGACTCTGTCCCCTCTGCTTTCAGGTACTCTTCATCACAAACCCACCTGTGGATTCCAACAGACACGATTCTTCTTCCTAGAAGTGGTTCTTCTTCGAAGTCCTCCATAGAGATCGACAGTGGTTTCTGACTCCACTTCAGACCTATGCACCCGGCTTCCCTGGGATAGGTAACTTTGGTACTATGGTATCCACAGGTGGGGTGACTCTCCAACCTCCTAACTTCCAGAGGGTTTCTTTGAAGTCCACTTAGAAGAGTCCTTAAATTTTAAAACTGTAACCGCAACTCTCCCATAGAATTGTATGGATCACGTAGTCGTGTTCTCACACTCACATTGGGCAGTTCCTTGGGGTCCCAGCGATTCCACATCCTCCAGACACTGTCTTGACTCGAGTTGTGGTTCTTATACCACTATTTTAGTATATGGTTTGGTCTCCCCTTGGAGCCCACTGTGTATTAGTGGTACTTACGATTCTTTCTGTGCTACAGTATTGTGTGCGTTGTGTTTATCTGTGTGTAGCAGATGCTGCGAAGTATTTAGAGTGTGTTATAATAATAAATACATATTTTTATAACTACTATGCGGTTCTCCTTACAGTAAGATTGCATTCTGGTAAAACAAGCTGCTTAACATTCCTTTGAAGGAGGGGCCCTCTAGGGCCACGGGGTTACTTACAACCACCTGCTATGCCTTTCCAAAATGAAGAGTCAGTTAGCCAGTGGAGAATACAAACTTACGCTAATTCATCATATACTCTGCAGAGGAGACCTATCAGACCTTCACCATAAGATGTCTACCGAGGGTCTGTCTCCCCAACGTTTGCTTATACATGATAAACCCCTTTTGAAGACTTTGGCCACACCTCTAGTGGAAAACTACCATCCTGAGCTGGGCATAGACAAAGGAGGCACCGAGATGAGCTAACTCGTGCCAGTTGTGTACATTCTATCAGTAGTCCAAGGCCACTGTGCCGAGTCTCACTGCCTCCTAACATTGGAGCAGAGTTACACATTGAGAATGGTATTCAGAAGCAGAATAATTGCTCGTTAGCAAGTCAGGTAGCAACCTTGAATGAGAGAGAAAATATTAACGAATTACAGTGTTCTGCTGAGGCAGGCAATTCTGAATACTGAGGCCTAGTAAGAGCATAGTCCAAGCAGTCTAATATAGATTATGAAATACAAATTGCAGTCTCACGGGCTAACAAAAGCTTACATGTTACAGGGATAACTCAGTGGGTTGCATAACGTAAACACAATTGGCATCTATTTAGCCACATATTGCTAATCTAATATAAAATAGTCAAGTGCATTATAGAGAGGGGAATTTCAAACCTAACAGACCCTCCTTTTAGCATATGTGTCTAAAAGCTTTATTGCTATCCGGCAGGGTCTTTACAATGCTAAGTGGGAGGAGAAGAATTGCATAATAATGTATATTATAAAGCAAAACAGAGCAAAATGCGAGCATCAAGCAAATTCAGTTAATATTCAAAGATACCCTCATCAATGAGCATAATAGACTGAATCTCCTGCATCATCATAGGGGAAATCTTATGATCCTGTTTGGGCAGTGTAATGTTAGGGGTGAGTTTACTCACACAATAGGTGCAAAAGGCTGGGAGGCAATTGATGCACACAAAACAGGTAAATATGACCCCTTTGATAGCTATTAGGACATTCCAACCCCACAAAGCCAGTAGACGCCAGAGCCACTCTGTGAGGGACCATGAACCATTATCCAGATGAATATTTGAATCAAGCCTGTGTGATTTCTGTACTGCAGAATATACACTCGGGGCACTATCTGGTACGTAAACACAACAGCTGCTGCCGATGACGCGGCAAGCTCCACCCCTATGAGTTAGGATGACATCTAAAACCATCTGATTTTTAAGGGAAATGAGCCTTGTAGCTTGAAGATCGACTGTAATATTAGTTAATACACCAGCAGTGGTATTGATGATTTTCTCAACTACTCTTCCAAGGTGACGAATGTTGCGGCTGTTGAACATGGCACCCCAAAATGGTGAAATACCTTTCATTATATCAGTGAATTGCTGTAGGGAGGTATCTGTTTTATCAATATCATCTGGATTGACAACTCTCAACTCGATGTGCATGAAGATCCCTACAATGCAATTCATGATTTTTTTGATAAGTGGATGGTGAAATATAAAGAGGCAGGAGGGAGGAAAGATAACACAGGCCAGGCCACCCTCTAGGAAGCCAAGTGTAAGCTTGTTCCCCATAGTTGAAATATAAATTCGGGGGTGTAAGCAAGGGTGGACTACTGATAGTATTCAATCGATATGTGTAGGTACAATAACTACGTCCTACTGAAACATTCCCTAACCCTTGAACACAAAAACTAGCTGTTGCATTTATCGCTGGGACAGGCATAGCTTTGTCTTCTGTAATATTATGCTCCTGGAAACATTTTAAATATTTAGTGATATTGAATCCTTGACAGTCTAGTACTTCATTTTGCCACCAAGTGACATTTTCATGAGTTGCAAATACATTCATACATGCGTCAGGATGCAGGGTACCCTCCTGTACATCTGCCCCTGGTGTGTATCCCTGATGTTTCACTATATATTCTAAGACTGCCTCATAATCAGCCTGTGTCGTTTTCATCGTATCCACATAGTAATGCTTGTAGACCATAGGAAGCAGTTGAAACCAGGCGTCACATCTACCTAAATATGATAAGGGCAACAACACCAGTAAGGTATTTTTATGCATAACTGAGGGGAGTAGCCCACACATCCAACACTTCATGGCATTAGTGGTGCTGTGTACATGGTGGATCATCTGGATAAATGTATTCTGGGTATAAGTCTCTCAATGTCTTTATTTATGCGGGGCCAATGTAATGAACGAATGCTCAATTGGAGCCGGGGCAGTCCCTAGCAGAGTATGGACAGGGTGTTGTTCCTCTAAGTACCAGACTACCCAAAACAGTGTTATCGTCACCAAGAGAATGAACACCACTACCACTACCCTACTCCCTGTAGACCAACTGGACCACCCCGGAGTAATATGCTGCATTAGAGAAGCCCCTAAAGGCTGCTCCTCCCTCATTATTGCACGTCCAAACATAGAAATACTTTAGGAATTGGAGCAACAAAAAAACAACCGACTACAGGGGTACTCTTCGCCCAGTGTCCGTCAGAACCTCACTGGCAGGCTCCTACTATTCATCAACAACACTCCCACGGAGGAGCTGCACAATCGCAACTCTTGCTGGAAAACAATCATGGCCCTTGCTGAGAAACAAATCCTCTTCTTTCAGGCTAGGGCACCATCCCTCTTGGACAAATACCTTCAACAATCCTGTCCAGTGTTCAGGGCAGTGCACCAGTCTAGTTCACTCTAATCTAAGGCAGGTGCCTGGGACATAGCACCCACACACTAAGCTCAAGTCTTTCCCTAACTCCAGAACTGTCCTACTGGCGCACTGTCCTTCCATCGAGATCGCAGATTATTCCTGACATGCCCAGGCACTTTTTCATCAACAAAAAGAGGCAAGAATTCAGGCTCAGTTGGGCATCAAGACTCAGATTTTTGTACATCAGAAGTGGGAGCATCGGGGCGGCCCTTATCTCAGGGGGAATGGCCTTGAATAGGGCCTCTTTGCTCTCGTCATCCATTTGCGCCCCCCTTAACCCGGTGTCAGAGAAAGGAATAAAGCGGGGCACTAGCTCCCCTTCCTGATTGGCGATGCCTTCACACACCTACGTGTCATACAGAAGTGGTAGAGGGACCTTTTTCATGTGGGAAGCGTGCACCCAGTTCTTCCGCCCCTTAGCTTGACGGCTGTACGGGTGGCAAGCAGCACATGGAAAGGTCCCTTCCACCTCGGCTCCAAACAGTTCCGTCAATGAAAATTCTTTATCATCACCCAGCATCCGAGCCACAGCTGCTGCCCGGGCCCCTCTGGTACTGATTGCAATGTGGCTTGAATCTGTTGGTGAGCAGAACGGAGATCTTTAGTCAACTCATACAAGTAATCAATCAATAGGGGGTACTCTATGTCAGAAAAGTGCTTGGGTCTTGGGACCCCCCCCAGCCTTTAGCAGGGTGCCCAAAGACCACCTCATAGAGGGATAATCCTGTTGTAGAATGTGCTGCTACTCTCGTAGACAACAATGCCAAAGGCAACGCATATGGCCATCATAACCCTGTGCTCTCTTGAATTTTCGCTAATTTCAGTTTGAGAGTACCATAGTATTTCTCAATCAGGCCTGCTGACTGGGGGTGGTTCGCAGCATGAATGTTTTGCGTAATTTGTAAGCCCATCAGAACAATGACTTTTGCGTTAAAGTGACTTCCATTGTCACTCCAGATCACACTTGGCAATCCGTAGCCTGGGAAGTACTCCTTTAGCAGTGCCTTCACCGTCGCCATGACCGTATTCTCTTTAATGGGGTAAGCCTCAATCCATTTACTGAATTCAGAGACTACCACTAGTACATATTTCAGGTTATATACTCGTTACATTTTGATGAAATCCATCTGGAGAACCTTGAAAGGGTAAGAAGGTGGTGTGTGGTTACCTGCAGGTTTAGGGGTGTCCTTCCCAGAATTATGTTTCAGACAAATAATAGTGTTTTACTAAATGTGTGGCTACCTTAGAGATATTGTCATTCTGCCATACTGGATCCAGTAGCTTACATATTCCCTTGGCACTAATGTGATCCAGGCCGTGAGCCATAGTAACAACAGGAATGACATAGGCATTAGGCAGCAGCCATCTCTTTTCACTGACAAGTCAGTCCAACACACATCCTCGTCCAGTTGTCCCATCCATTCCTCCCACATTGCCAGTTCATCTACAGTCGCCTCTCTCTGAATCTCCCTAATGTTTTCCAATGCGTCTTCAAACATTCCATTGTCTGGAACCCACCTAGCGTGATCTGCCACAAACATCTTTTTCATCTTTGATCGAGCTTTCTCCTTAGCTGTCTGGTCGCAAACGCATTTCCTCTCTCAACATCATCTGTTATGACTTTATGAGCGCTACATTTCACTATTGCTAACTTATCGGGAAGTTTTAATGTTGACAGCAAACTATGTATTAGTGGGCCGTTCTGTATTTGCAATCCGTGCAAAGTTAAGAACCCTCTCTCAGCCCAGAGGCACCCAAAATTGTGGGCCACCCCGAAAGCGTACTGGCTCTCAGTGTAAAAATTAATATTCAGTCCCTCATTCAACTCCTGGCCCTAAGAAGGGCAACTTACTCTGCAGCTTGGGCCGAGTGATATGGAATACAAGATGTCTCAACTATAGTGTATAATGTGGTGAATAAATAGGCTGCAGTAGTAATGCCAGCCCGGCAGTTTAAAGCAGGAGCCATCAACATTAAGTTCCCCTTGGGGGTCAGTGGGGGAACATCAGTCAGGTCTATCCGTCCCTTTGTTTCTTCCTCAGTCTGAAATAAACACTCATAGACATCACTGTCCTTTTCTTCTGAAGGGAGGGGTAGTAACGTGGCTGGCTTCAAAGTAGAGCATTATTTAATGGTAATATGCGGAGCAAATACGGTCAGCTCATATCCAGTGAGATGCACACTGGTGAGGTGCTGCGTCTTCATCTTGTTCAAAAGCGTGTCCACAGTGTGAGGTACCATCACTATGAGATCAGTATCAAGGATGAGCCCTGACGATTGCCTGATAGAAACCACTGCAGCAGCTCTCAGGCAGCTCGGGAGCACTCTGGCAGCATGGTCCCGTATAGCAGAGAAATAAGCACAGGGTCTCAGCTTACCACCAAAACCCTGTGTTACAACAGAACGTGCACAACCGTCTGCCTCATTTACATAGAGTATAAAAGGCTTCTGGTAGTCAGGAGTACCAAGCACAGGAGCAGAGGAAAGCACAAGTTTTAATTGCTCAAATGCTTGCTGGCATGCATGTGTCTAAACATGCACATCTTTAGTGGTCAGGTAAAAAAGGAGTTTTGTTAGTAAGGAGTAATTAGGTATCCAATGCGACAATACGAAGATATCCCAATAAACGCGCGTACCACGCATTGGGTCTTAGTAATAGGCATTTTAGTAATAGCAGCTATGCGTTCAGGTTTTAGTCTGCGACCCTCCTTCGACAGTAGGTGACCTAAGTAGGTGACCTCCTGTTGACAATATTGAAATTTCGAAAGTGACACTTTGTGAACATGATGAGCCAAATGCAACAATAATTTAACAGTGGCTTCTTTGCAGCCATCCTCAGTGTCCGAAGCCGCAAGGCGGTCGTCAACATACCGCAACAGCACATTACCAGTGGGAAGCTCCAAGGAATCCAATTGAGCTTTCAAAGCTTGGCTATAAATACTAGGGCTTTCTTTATGGACTTGTAGAGCCCGGCAGAATCAAAAGCTCCGACCGGCTATTGCAAAACCGAACAGATATTGGCTATCTGTGTGGATCGGTAAGATAAAGAAAGCATTTTTTAAGTCAATCATGGAAAAGAATTTGGCTGATGGGGAAATCATTGTCAGGATGGAGGTTATGTCTGGGACCACAGGGTACTGGGGAACCACTATTTTATTGACCTTTCTGAGGTTGATCACAAAACGGTAAACGTCAGGATGAGCATCATTAGAATCCAAGGTGTCTTTTTAAGAATAGGAAGAATAGGGCTAGTACACACATGTGCCACTGTCTCTTCAACCACACCAGACTTAATCAAATCCTGAAATATTTGTAATAAAGCCTTTTCTCCTGCCTGCGAAATCTTACACTGGGGAATGTGTGGCAATTAGGCATTGTCCTTTACCTGGATGGAGACCGGTGGGATCTGAAGCAACCCCACATCCGTGTCCCCTGTTGCCCACAATGTGCGTGACACATCTTTGAACTCTGTAGGGAGGGAAGCATCTTTTGCAAAGCATTGTTTTACATGGGCCACTTGCGGACCAACAGTCATGGAAACACCGTCTGGGGAGCAATGAATTGTTCCATACAGCCTTTTTAACAGATTCAGTCCTAATGAGTTCTACCCACAGTCTGTTGGGAGTAAAAAGGGTTAGTTAACCATAAGAGGGCCAATACTCAAAGCAAGAGGCTTGGAAGTGGGGCTAACAACTGGCACACCTGAGAAACACACCAAGACATTATTCTAGCCAGACAGAGCTGCCCCCGGGACCAGTGAACGGGAAACAGAGCTATTCATGGGCCCTGTATCATCTAGCAAACTTTCTGTTGTGTCCTGTAAATCAGTAGTGACATAGGGTCAGTGCTGATCTATAGGCACTGGAACTGGTCTCTCGCCCTGTCCCTGGCTGTCCTAGCTGTGAGACAGTCCCGTCACTTCATCCATATCATAGTCGTCATGGTAGTACTGTCTTTGTCGGATGTCGTCAAAATAGTTCCCGCTCTGCCTATTGTATGATGAGTTCTCTGACTGCATCCCCCATCGGCCTCCTCCTCCTCCTCCGTGTCCTCCAAAACCTCCACCCCACTGGGCACCTCCTTTCTGCAACAATTCTGGACACTTGTTCCGCCCATGTCCCTCTTTCTTACAGTACATACATTGAGTCCCACAGATGCACTTGAAACACAACCCCTGTTCGATCGAGGTGGCCGTGGGCCCGAACCCGAACCTCATCCTCTTTCACCTCCCCTCGCAACTTGCTGCATCAAAACCCTCATCTTCAAATCTTTTGACTTCTTCTCTACCTTTTTCTTGTCCTCATTCTCTCTATGCTCATAGTACTTTTCATACTCAAAGTCATGGACGGGGATCATGTCGTACAAGTACTTTCGGAAGCCTGCAATCTATTTCCAATCTTGGGAAGCAAATTTGTGACAAATCTGTGTTAGAACTCGGGGTCGCTAGTTGGCTGAGGTAGATGCCTTAGGCCAAATTGGGACCCTTTTCTTTCACATCAGGGAAAGGAAGGACACCTTCTCAGATACCCCCTGCTCACCCCCTCAGTAGCTTGGCATGAGCAGCCAGGCTTATCTTCAAGGCAATTGTGTAAAGTATTTGTAACCACACTCTCAGTAACCCAATGATGACACCACAAATGGACTCCACATGAGTTTCAGAAAAACAAGTATATATTTATATAAAAAGATATACGATGAGACCACACAATATAAATCCAACATATGCGTATTTTTAATATTCCTTGTGGCCGGTTATTAGGCCAGCCAGCCCTTTTAGGCTCTGGTGATGTTAATGACCAATTCTAGATAATCCACTACAGTCCTAATGCAATGCTATGCAGTTCGTAATGCAAGAATCAGGCACTTCGCAATGTCAAAATAATGCGGTTTGTTATACAACAATCAAGCAGTACGCAATGCCAAAATATGGCAATGCGTAAAGCAACAATCAGGCGGTTCGTTATGAAAACTAATGCAATGCTTAATGCAACAATCAGGCAGTTCGTAATGCAGAAATAATGCAATGCGTAATGCAACAACCAGGTAGTTTGTTATGTAAAAATAGTGCAATCCATAATGCAGAAATAATGCAATGCGTAATACACTCCAGCACCGATCATGGTGCTTTAGACGGTCTCTCTGCCACTTGTACTGACTCGCAGTCAGCTTCCTCCAACAGATGCCTCCAACAGGGGTATGGTGTAAACCAAAGTGCAGCTCCGCACTCGGGCCCGGTACTGCCACTCCTTGGCAAGTACGGGCTGCGATACGAACTGAAGCAGAGGCTTGCGCTGCAAGAATGGGAGAGGCCGAGAGCGTCCCTCTCTGAGCCCGCACCCTGCCCCAGGCAGCGACACATGTTACCTCTGGGGTGTACCTTGCTGCCTCTCCTCTTCTCATGACTTGGGCCTGCAATGCAACTTTGTGGTTTCTGGGCAGTGGGACTCGAGCCCTCACCTGACGGTGTTGGTTTGGGGTCCCGCTCTGGCACTGGCGGACTCGGACCAGCGGCACAGTTCCTCTGGGGATGCCGTCCCGGGCCGCTGGTGATAATGAAGATCTCATTCTGCAAAATGGCACACACAACACAGCACTGCTGAACTCACTTGAGCTTCAGCTGTGCACAATCACAGGGCAATCCTTATGAAGGTTGCATGCTGCACGAAGCACACACACACAGCGTCGCTGAGACTCACTTGAGTTCTGGGTGCACACGATCACAGGGCAATCCTCATGAAGGTCTCAGGATGCACGAAGCACACAGCGTCGCTGAGACTCACTTGGATTCCGGGTGCACATGATCACAGGACAATCCTTACAAAGGGCTCAGGCTAAAAGTAGCACAACCCCACCACTGTGTCTCTCTGCCGACCCGGTTGTCCCTGTCCCATTCCCTGGCTGCCATGACTCTTCAGCTCAAACCTACTTTCCACGGGCCCCATCCCAGAAACCTGCTCTACGGCTGCTTCCTCTTCCTCAGTTGCAGTAGGTGGCCCACTTCCCCACATGTTAAACCTCCTGCCCTCCCTAGCTGCCTACATGGCCTCCCACTTGCTCACTGTTTCCCGGATGATCCGCCGCTGCTCGCTGATTCTTTCCTCAAGATCAAGCCCTGCCCATCTGGAAGTATGGGCTGGGAGGTCTGCTCCCATGTGTGCCCTGTCCCCACTCCCAGACCTACCGTGGGGCCCCTACTGTGCCCCCTTCCCATAACTATTGCAGACTTATTGTAGTGGTTTGTCCCATTCCCTGCCTCCTGCTGCACTTTCCCTAGGTGGGCCTACAAGTAAGGTCCATGGGAGCCTCCACTCCCAGGGAAAACTCTTGCTGCTGCTCATTGCCGGCTCCAGCGCCTTGATGGCCCAGGCTAGGGTCCACCTGCCCCTCCCCCTGAGAGCTTCTTCTTTTGTCTTCATTACTGAGGCTCCTGTGTGCTGCTGAGCCTCTCCCTTGGGACTCTGCCCCTCCCCTAAAGCCTCATTAAGGATGGGCCCCATCCCGGCCACAGTATTGTGCTGTGCCTGTTCCTTACTCAACGGGCCTGCCCCCATCCTCATCTGATCCATCACGGCTGCGAGATCAGGCAACCACGAGGGCAGGCTCTTACTCCTGCACCAGCATCTCATCTCCAACTGCTTGTGCACTCATGGATCTCCTCATTGGTGGCCTCTCTTCTCTACGAATGTGTGATGTTACAACCCGATCAAAATGATCGCAGTATGTAACATCACAGTTTTTACAATGCAAGTTGTTACAGCGACTTGCTATGGAGGATGCTGGAATTAGGAGTAGTAAAATGTACTATTCCGAGACCAGTCTACATACAGTAGGGAAGGTGTTGGAATAGTAAATCTTACTATTCCTTAGGTTATAGCGCCATCCAGCGCAAGTCAATGTAACGCTTGCGTTGTAATGGCTGTGTTCTAAATGCATCACGGTGTAATCACTGCGATGTAAAGGATGTTTCCCCTTCTCTACACGCCACCACAGCAGGTGCAACACCCGCTGAGGAGGACCACAGGATTCGGACCCTGCCGACCCACACCTGATCCAATACTCCCAGCCTCAGCAGGTCCTCAGGGCCCTCCTGGCCCAGGACTCGCAATGTGGCCCGTACTACACCAAAATCGGGCTCTGCGATCTGCTCCACTCAAGGTAAGCCGTCCTGTTACCTATCTGTTTATGTAATAAAAGAGAGGGACCCCTTTCAAACAAACCAAGGGGATAGGGTACTATCACAAGTAAAAATAAAGATTTCCTCTGGTCAAGTCAAGTCAAGTCAGAGACTCTTGTATAGCGCACAAATCACCGCTAGGTCTCATGGCGCTTGCAGAGGCAGCCTAAACCAGGTCCTGATTACATAATTATTGGTCAACCAGCCAGGTCTTCAGTTCTTTACGAAAACCCTAGTGATCAGCCAAAGAACAGAGATGGAATAGCAACTTGTTCCAAAGGTTAGGAGCAAGGAAGGAAAGCGATCGGCCTCCACTATGTGACGAACCGACACGAAAGGGCGTAAGCAGAGATTTTGCACTAAGTGTTCTGCTAGGCTGATACTTTTTAAGTTTTTTTGCTAAATAGCTGGGACCAGTACCATGTATACTTTTATGGGCACAATATTTTAAAATGACCTCTCTTCCTGACTGAAAGCCAGTGAAGAGACTGCAGAATTGGGCAGAGGAGATCTAGAAGGAAGATTTAAGGTCAATCTGGCCCCTGTATTTTGCAAGACTTGCAATTTGGAAAAGAGGTCTTCCTTTAGGGAGGCCAATAAGGCATTCCCATAATTCATACGGCTCACGATGGAGCTCTGGATCAGTGGCTTCCTGGCTTCGATGGGTAGCCATTTAAAAATGTTACGCAGCTTCCTCAAAAACCCATAACAAGTGCCCAGCACATTATTAACATGATTTTTTATTGATAACTTGTTGTCGATTGTTATTCCTAAGTTGCGGACTACTTATTTAGGGAGCGGGCAAGGGCCTAAAGCCAGAGGCCACCAGCTGCTAGACAGATCCTCCTCTGCCTTGTCAAACAGAATGATCTCGGTGTTACTGCCATTCAGCTGCAGTATGTTTATGCCATACAGCTATTGATATGAATCAGACAGTTTTTAAACCGGACCATTGTGTCGGCAGGGTCGGGACCAAACGTGATCAGCAGCTGAGTGTCATCAGCATATGACAGAGCTTCAAACCCGTACGACCTGATTATCCTGGCCAGGGGAGTTACGTAAAGATTAAAAAGCATTGGGCTCAGGATAGAACCCTGAGGAATTCTGATGCTTACTGGTCTGCTACTGGCTGCTAAAGAATCCATATGTACAGTAGTGGGTCAGATAGTTATTAAACCAGCCCAGTGCTTTCCCTCGGACTCCCATCTCCCAGAGCCGTTGTTCTAAAATGTCATGGGAGATGGTGTCGAAAGCAGCAGACAGGTCCAAAAGAACCAGCATAGCTGAGTCTCTTTTATCTAAAGCTAACTGGATATTATCCACAACCTCTACTACTGCCGTTTCTATACTGTGAGCTGCTCAAAATCCTGATTGTGATGGATCAAGTAATCCATGACTTTCTAGATGGACAGTGAGATGTTTATTTACCAAGGATTCAAGCACCTTCTCGAAAAAAGGCAGTAGCGAGATGAGACAATAGTTACTTGGCTCATTGGAATCTGAAGAAGGCTTTTTCAAGAAAGGCCTAACTTGGGCTGCTTTCCATCTTTTGGGCACATTTGCTAGATCAAGAGACATGTTAAAGATCTCTGTTAACTTAGTTATCAGCAGAGGTGTAAGTTGCATACAAAATTGGGGAGGTATGGGGTCTGCAGGGGAGCCAGATTTAATCTTAGTCGTGGCTTCTAGTACATGGTCGCAGGTTACGTTTGCAAAGACATCCAGCAAAGGTACTTGTATTGACTGTTGGCCCCTCATTGCGAGACAACACTGCTTGTATTATCCTGAGGAAAGGATGTATAGATAGCTTTGACTTTTTCATCAAATGAGGAGGAGACTATATCAACCCACTCTTGGGTGGGGGAAGAAGTACACTGATTAACTTGGGGAGTAGTAAACTCCTTCACAATTTTATATAGCTCTTTACTAGAGCTAGAGGCAATATTAATCCTTGCTGTTAAGATCTTTGATTGTTTTAGACTTCCTCCAATGCCGTTCAGCAGTTCTACAGGCAAGTTTCTAAATATTTAATGTAGGTGTAAACCACGACGATGCCTTAGCCTTGATTTTGACTCTTGGTACTATTTACTAGAGAAGAGGCAGGAACACAACATCACCTCACCATTCTACATTAAATAAAAGTTGACATAATGCTAGTCTCCACAGCTCAAAGTAGACTAAGTAAAAATGAAAAGGTATTCCAAGAATTAGTGCAAAGAACAGATTTAATTATATAAAATTAGCAATATATTTAATACAAGCTCGCTCCTTTGGGAATCTTGTGATCTGTTCTACACTGGTGTGTTCATGGAGCCTGAAAACCTGCTTTCCTTTGCGCTGAAAGAGAGCCTGTTGTATTAAATATATTGCTAATTTTATATAATTAAATCTGTTCTTTGCACTAATTCTTGAAATAGCTTTTCATTTTTACTTTGTATACTTTGAGGAGTGGAGACTAGGATTATGTCCACTTTTCTTTCATGTTGAATGGTGAGGTGATTGTTGTGTTCCTGCCTCTACTCTAGTAAATAGGTACCAAGAGGAAATCTTTTTTTTTACACCTATCTATTTATGCCTACCACTGGCCCACATCAGTCCACAAACTAGTCACTACGTCAATGCCTGCAGTCGAACTCTCTCTTTCCCCTAACTAACGTCTAGCTACACAACCTCCCCTGGTGGTGCTAGGTAAAGGAAGAGGAAGAGACCTTCCTCCCCTGCACCTTTATAGCACCTTTATAGCCACCCTAACCCTCCCCTTGACCAACACCTTGACCCCCACCACCCAGCTTGTCCTTCCGCTTTTGCATGAAGACCCCCAGGGGAAGACTGGTCTGTTGACCCTACTTCCCCCGGGGCCCGACATTCCCTTATTAATCTCTGTTTAGCTACAAAAAGCATTGACCAATTGATATCATCCTCTGTGTGGTTCACTGTGGTGTAATGCAGCACCATTGGTGCCCCATGTGTGCGACAGGGGATCCTAGAACTATGCTGTAAAATGTGTGATTTTACAGGCTGGATGGTTTGTCCAATGTATGTTTTCCAATTTTGAAAAAAGGGGGACCCCTACTCCTAATGCATTCACTACTTGTAGGGAATAATATGAACTCTATTTTGTAAAGCAAACAGTAGTGAGCTTAATTAATAAGCCAAAAAACCCAAGGAAACCATACAATTAACTAATTAAGTATTGTGACATATAAAAAACTTAACATATTGTTTGTGAAATTGATTTTTTGAATTTTTTTTCAGATATTTTCTTCATTTTTGTTAAATATTTCTTATATATAAATACATATATTGCATTAAAAAGTCAATCACATACATTTTATATTTCAAAAGATATATGAAAACATACTAAACCACAAAAAGAAAAAAGGGGGAAATTAAACAACACAAATGACAATGATCTTAAGTAGGGCTAGTGGAGTAAGCAAAGCGGTGGATGGAGACTCTACGCGCGTTTCGGCATTTGCCTTCTTCAGGAGTCCGTCATTTGCAATAGGACATTACATTCAACAATTAGGATTGAGATTCCGTGACGATTTGAACCCGTGTTTTCAACATTGTCGTAAATACATAATATTGGTATCAGCGAACCGAAATGATCCATTTAGCATATCCTGGTGTTTTCGCTATGCTACGAGCAAGAGTACTCCTGTAACAAACACATTTCCAATCTACCCATGGCATCCATCTTAGATCATGGCAGCCATTTTGTGTTTCTTGCCCTCACATACGCAATGACCTCTGATTACTTCATTTCGATTAAGGACACGTAGGCTTAGCCGGCGATTCACCTCTCTAGTGACACGTGCACCTTAGAACAGAACATGCTGTAGCTGCGTGACTCGACAAAGGCTGCCTCCTCTGCCCGAGGCCAGCCTTGCTATACTGGTTCTTGTGTTCGTTGGCCTGATCATGATTAGGCGGCCGAAGCCGGTAGCCTTGCCCATTTACGACCCACAAACATCCCTTATCCTGCTTTTCTATCTTCTGCACCTGGCTCTGCTCCTTTCCTTCTGGGCCTTTATTAGGGGGAGGTAACGAAATTTACGATGAGGCGGTCCGGCTCTTGAATGAAATGTTGACATGGAATTGTGATGGAATAGTGGGAACCCCTCTTCGTAATGTTTGACATCAAATATTATCGACGATTCCTGTGCAACGCCAAATATTTATTGTTTAGGACACAAAGGTTTGGGAATGTACTAGCATTGTGAAGAATTCGCCTGAAGGCTAATATTTTGTATATAAGGAGCAACCCCTCTTGTACAAATCGAACAGGCTCCTAGACACTGCCCGTGTGTAGTTTCTGTGACTTCTGTATCCCTGCAGTAATAAACCTTTGGTCTTTGACGCCACCATCGAGAAGCCCGTGTTTCTGTTTATTTGTGCACTGAGACAGGTGGAACTCCGGGGTCTTCGGGTGTTATCCCTGACACCTCTGGACGGAACCAAAAAGTCCAGAACTCCAATTGGCGCCCAACGTCGGGCGACGTCATTCGGTACCGGTCCAAAAGCCTGAAGAGTTCGAGAAGCTTCGTGTGAAGATTCCTGAGGGAGGCGCCCCACTTCATCGATCCCGGCATATCGCAAAAGTGGCCCGACGTTCTCTTCCACGAGGGTTCCCGTTCAGGACGGCTGCAGTGGTCCGTTGCCTTGACCGTCGCCCTGTCTTGGACCCGAGGTGCAGTCCTTAGTACGGCGAAACGTGACGGGTTTCTCCTTGGTGACGTCTTCAGTGCCTCAGTTAAGTATTTAGTGGTTGCTAATTGGTTACTTCGTAAGGGTTGTTAAAAATCCTATTAGTTCTTGGTTTGGTTTGGTTTCGTAAGATTATCACTGGTTGTTCTGGTTACGATAATCTATTGGTTTAGTCTGGTATCGATACATTGGTTCGCTTTTGGTAGGCCTAAGTTCTTGGTTCGAGTGCACATTCCTGTTTGTGTTTGTTTGTTCTGTGTTCCGGATTACAAAATGGTAAGTCGGAAAAATTGTATGTTGTCGTGTTTTGGTTGCAACAGTGATTCCCGGTTGGAGGACTCATGTCTGGTTCCTCCGATCGGAACTCCCCTATATGATCTTTATTGTAAGTTTGGTGTGGGTCCTATATCTTATAATGAGGTGTGGGTCCGATACACTGAAAAAGACGGTGTCTTTAGTTGGCCACTGCATGGTAGTTTTGAACCTGAAGTTCTTGATAATTTAGAAGTGAAATTATTTAAAAAGAAAGCCCGGCCGGCAATGTTTGATTCTTTCCGTTACTGGCGAAAAGAATCTAAACAGAGAGAAATTAAAAGGTTGAAGAAAGAACAGAAAGAGCAAGAGTTGACTTTAGAAAAGGCGGCTAAGCAGCTGCAAGTCAACGAGTCTGAAAAGGCAATAGAGATAGCTACTAGAGAGCGTAATTTAGCAATAGACAAGTGCTACCCTGCCTTGACATCGAGTACAACTAAGATAGTAGAGGACCCCGAAAACGATCCTCTGTTGTCTTACTTGTTACAGTCACCCCCACCGTATGCACAGGGTGCTACGGCTCCACCTGTACCGAATGTTCAATTGCCGGTTGCTGGACAACCTGGTATTCCTGCTCCTGCCCCTCAGAATCAAGCTCCTGTACTTCCTGTGGTTAATGTAAATGTTCCTTCGGCACCCTCTCTTCCTGGGTTGCCGACTTCTTTGCCTATACCTGTATCGCTTACACCTACTGTTTCACAAGCTACCTTACTTGATACTCCTACTGTCCCTGTGCTATCTGTTCCAACTGCTACTGTGTTTTCTACATCTGCTAGTATTATGACTCCGCTTTCTGTTCGTCAAAGAATCACTGATTCTGTCTCTAACATTCTGTCTCCTTTCTATAAATCTTTAATTAAGACTCCTACTTCTGATTCTGTACAAAGACGTAGTCAGCTCCCAAGTACTGAGGAACGGGGAATATTAGATTCCACGGCTCTCAGATGGATTTCGAAGAGTAGAACATACAGTACTAGAGATGTATTGGATACATTTATGCAGTGGAACGAACCAACACAACGATATGTGTTCGACGAGATGTGCTCTCTTTTACGAGAAGAGTTAGAAGAAGATGACTCTGACTCGAGTTTAGAAGAATTGATTAAGGTTCAGAAAGAGTTTGCTGCAGGTATGATAGTAGGTCAAAATATAAAAGAAGCGATGGAACTAATTTTAAGTTATAGGAATGATCCATCACTTCGTTCACCAAGGGACTTAGAGAAGAATAGTACAAAGCAGAATCGCCAATATCCAATGAGAGAGGTTCCACCAATTTGGCGCGAAGCTATACAAGCTGATGTGAATGTTGGTATTGCAGCCGCTCCGGCGCAATTCCAGAGAGTGTGGATACACATTCCGTGGAAGCGAGCCGAAGTGTTAGCAGTGAAACAAGCCTTGCCAGATCCGCGTAAGAATCCTGCCGGATACTATAAGGAGTTAGCACAGACAGTTGAGGCTTGTGTAACGAATCTAGCGGACATTGACATGTTATTTGGGAATGTAGTTCCGCAACCAATTTGGGCTAAAATTCGTAAAGAGAATCATCCAGTTGCTCTAGGTGGTGATTGGGCAGCTATCATTGCAGCAGATGGTCAGCAAATAGGTGGTTCCAAACCCGAACCTCTAATTGCTAATCTTCCAGGTAGGATAATTGACTTAATGAAGACTCTGATGCCAGCATTGCGCGTTAACTGGGACAAGTTGTCCGCATGCAGGCAGAAGAAAGACGAAAGTGTCTCCGACTTTTTCACGAGGTTCGAAGAGACTTTTGTAGATCACAGTGGTCAGGATATGAGCACAGAAGGAGGACAGAGATTGTTTGTCGATAAATTCGTACACAATCTGCTACCAGAGCTCTGCAATAAATTGAAAGATTCCGAGAGTGCGTGGGCTGTCTCTACAACTGCACAAATACTTGCAACTGCACAGTATTATGAAAACAGGGATAAAGAGGAGAAAGAGAAATCAGATAAAAAAACGAAAGATTTAAAGACTAAAGTTCTTCTGCAACAGGCATATCCTCCTCGCATGAATCAGAATAATACACAGCAAGGGTCGTATCAAAGGACAGATTATGGTTCTCAGAGACCACAATACCAGTGGAATCAATGTGCGTATTGTAAGAAAGAGGGTCATTATAAGAATGAGTGTCCAGTCTTAGCGCAAAATAACGCAGCAGCAGCTCAGAGAGGTCGTGGTGGTTTGGTACAAAATTCTAGAGGTCGAGGACGAGGTGCTATGCCTCCACAAACGAACGATCGCCCTTCCAATCACTTTGATCAGCAAAATGGACAGTCTGCTCAACAGAATAGGTCGCAACAGTATCATGTCGAAGACTTTTGTGAAAATGATGAGGGATTTCAACAAACTGAGTACTAGGACAGCCATGGACAGAGAGAGGGAGTAGTATCAGTTCCAGTGGATCAGAGTGGGCCTTATGTCGCAGTAGCAACATCAGGTGTAGTCGAACCGTTTCTGTTGGATACTGGTGCCGCAAAAAGTTCTATCATTCATGCAAAACTCCCTGGCGCACCTTTGTCCGGCTTAACAAATGTTTCTGTAGGTTTTTCAGGCGCCCCTGTTTACAATCCCGTATCGGGTCCTTTGTCTATTTCTGTTGGACCGTGTCAATTGAAAGCACCCCTGATTTTGACGACAGGTTGTAATGAAAATCTGCTTGGTTTAGACTTGTTAAAACGCCTATATGCGACATTGTATTGTTCTCCGGAAGGAGTACAGCTTACGTTGGGTAAACGAATCACCTCTCCGTTGTACTTGTCAATGGATGCACTCCCGCCAGAGCTGCGTTCACTCCCTGATACTCTTTGGGCGACTGGTCCTAATGATGTAGGCCTTTTGGAAATACCACCATATGTAGTCACTTTGAAAGCAAATGTCAAATTTCCACGAATTCCTCAATACAGAATATCTAGTGAAGGCGAACGTGCACTCTTATTGATTGTGCAAGATTTGATTAAGAAAGGGGTGGTTGAAGAAACTAGAGGAAATGTCTGTAATAGTCCTGTATTGCCAATTTTGAAACGTACTGATCCTTCAAAGCCTCCAGTATATAGATTTGTTATCGATCTCAGAGAGGTTAATAAAATTGTGGTTCCGCAGTTTCCTGTGGTTCCAGATATTACTGCATTGTTAACATTGATTCCTGCAACAGCTACATGGTTTTCAGTCATCGACTTGAAGAATGCCTTTTTCAGCATCCTGATAGCCGAGGAAAGCAGAGATATTTTCGGCTTCTGTCTAGGAGGTCGAAGCTTCAGGTTTAAACGCGCTCCACAAGGCTATTGTGAGAGCCCATCCATTTACAGCCAAGCATTAAAAAGTCAGTTAGATTCCTTTGTACTTCCTCCAGGTTCTGCTCTAGTGCAGTATGTAGATGACCTTCTAGTGGCTGCCGATGACAAGGAAACTTGCAAAGCAGCTACGATTTCGTTATTGCATCATTTGTCTAATTTGAATCACAAGGTGTCACCTTCGAAAATGCAATACTGCTGCCAAGAAGTGACCTACCTAGGTCATCTCTTGTCAAAGGAGGGAAGGAAGTTGACCCCAGAGAGAATAAAAGCAATTACGCAGATGAGTGTTCCTCGCACACAGAGAGAAGTACGTGCCTTTTTAGGTATTACCTCTTACTGTAGGCAGTGGATCCCAAATTTTTCTCTTTTAGCAAAACCATTGGTAGCTTTGACTGGGGAAAATGTTCCGAGTCCGGTGCCATGGTCTGCTGAATGTCAGGAGAGTTTTTCTGAGTTACGAAATGCACTATGTTCAGCTCCTGTATTGGGTACACCCGATTACAGCAAGCCATTCACGCTCTATGTTCACGAGAGAGAAGGTTGCGCGTTGAGTGTTCTGACACAGAGATTCGGTGATAAACAACGCCCTTGTGCGTACTTTTCATCAACATTAGATCCGGTAGCTAGAGCGTTGCCTAGTTGTTTGAGAGCTACAGCGGCAGCTGCGGCTTCCATTCGACAATCTGCTGGTTTGGTGATGAATAACATGCTAGTGGTCATGGTTCCTCATGTTGTGGGTACACTCATGAACAGAACCAAGACGCAACACCTTACCAGTGCTAGATTATCTGGCTACGAGCTGACACTGCTAGCGAGTCATATTCAGATCAAAAGATGCAATGTATTGAATCCAGCAACACTGTTGCCGGCTAATCAAGAGTCGAGTGATTCCGAACCCCATGACTGTTGTTTCAGAACCGAGGAGGAGACAAAAGGACGAATTGATTTAAAAGACACTCCATTGTCAGATCCAGATGGCACGTTGTATGTTGATGGGTCATGCTTTAAATTGGAGAATGGTGATGTGACTGCTGCTTATGCAGTAACGACTTTGAGTACGATTGTGGAGACTGCAAGAGTGAGTCAGAATTCTGCCCAAGCTGCAGAATTAATCGCTCTAACGAGAGCGTGTGTTTTAGCAAAGGGAAAGAGAGTGAATGTGTTCACAGATAGTCAGTACGCATTTTGAGTGGCCCATAATTTTGGCCGTTTGTGGAAAGAAAGAGGTTTCATTACGTCCCATGGGACTAAGATTCAACATGGTCAGTTAGTTAACGACTTGTTGGAATCTCTAACCTTGCCGACTGAAGTTGCGATTGTGAAATGCAGTGCGCATAAAGCAATCACGGATGATGTTGGTCGTGGGAATGCGTTTGCTGATGAGACCGCTAAACAGACAGCTAGAAATATGATGAGTGGAATGTATGTGGCTACATCTGCGAGATGGATTTCTGAGTCTGGAATGTGTGAAGACACAGTGGAAAGTGTGAAAGAGATTCAGAAAGAGGCGACTGAGGAGGAAAAGCGTGCATGGAAAGAGAGTACGGGTAAATTGGACTCGAGTGGGTGTTGGATTGACTTGTCGGAACAACAGCGTTGGATGTTGCCTGATGCGTATGTGCTTGCAGTAGTGACAATGGCGCATGGAGTAGCGCATATTAGTTCTAAAGGAATCTGTAAGATGTTGGCTCCAGTCTGGAAGAATGATGGGATTAGTAAATGTGCAGTGAGAGTGGTGAAAAATTGTATGGTATGCCTGATGCATAATCCTGGCAAGGGAATCCCTACTCCTGCTGGTCACTTCGCTCCTCCCTCTTGCCCCTTTGAAGTGATTCAGTTAGACTTCATTCACATGGATCGGTGCAACAACCTAAAGTACGTCCTGGTGGTAGTTTGTGCTTTCTCCAGATGGATCGAAGCATATCCACTAAAGGACAACACTGCCCTATCAACTGCCAAAATTCTTCTAAAGGAATATTTTCCTAGGTTCGGAATGCCACGGATTGTATGGTCAGATAACGGAAGTGAGTTTATAGGGAAAGTTATGCAGAGTGTGTGTGCCGGTTTAGGGATCAGGCAAAAGTTTCACAGTGCAAACCATCCCCAGTCTGCTGGTTTAGTTGAGGGTTACAATGGCACCCTCAAACTAAAACTTGCTAAAATACAGGCATCCACGGGTTTATCCTGGCCAGACGCACTACCCTTGGCTTTATTATCCACGAGAGCGACTGTACATTCTAGAGTAGGGCTTAGTCCGTATGAAATTGTCTTTGGCCGTCCCGCTAATATTTGGGGAGTGCCAAGGCCAAAGGAATTTTGTTCTCTGGAATATCCAATGTTGATTGATTACCTTTACGACTTGACTGCTAAATTGAGTCTTATTCACCAACAGGTTTTCGATGCATTGCCAAAGCCACCGGAGAGTCCAGGTCATCAGCTGAAACCAGGTGACCACGTTGTGGTGCGCAACTTTGCGAGGACGAAGAACCTTCAACCCAGATTTGTTGGCCCCTATCAAGTACTGCTAGCAACGAGAACTGCTATTCGTGTGGACGCTCGCAAACATTGGATACATGTGACACACGTCAAACGTGTGCCCCTGCCACTTCCTTATGACAACTGGATTAAGAAGGGAATTGGTGCCTCTGAGTTCGAGCGAACACCCAAGTTTGTCCCTTTCAGCGATGCCGAACTGATAACTGACACTTCCAACTCTGACTCTCCTCCTGGAACTACTTCTTTGACTCCTGAACATTTGCCCTCTGCATCAGAAGAAACTTTGCCATCTGCGAACTTGAACATTGCAACCTCTGCTGATAACACACTGTTTCCTGATCAAACAGTTCCTGCAAAACTGAGATACAATTTACGGTCTCGCAATATGGACAAATAAAGCAGGAAACTGCCTATTTTACACATTTGAAACTTTAACACTTTGCCTTCAGCCAGGAAGTTTGCTGTTGTTTTATTGTTTTTAAAATTGCCTTGCCGTCTGGGTAGCCGTAGGGTCGTGGCTGTGTGCCTAGTTGAATCTGCGGGGGTCAGACACAAGGTCGATCTTTCTGTTGGTTCTGGGAACTCCCAGGGCTGATAGAGGCATTTTCATCTACGTACACATCATCAGTGGTCGCGAGCGGATTGTAGAAGATGGAGCTTCCTGCGCTGCAACGAGAAAATGTGATTTATGTTCGCAGAAACAGACTTTACAGAATTCTTCATAGCAAATGTTTTCTGATGCAATGTGCTATTACATTTTTAATTGTTTTGATAACGTTGGTGGGTGGAATCGTTTTTGGTATAAATTTAATTTTTGTGCCAGTAACTACAGTACCTCCCCTTGATCCTGCTACCTCTACTGTTTCTTCTATGCACTCTTTTCACTCGTTTCCTGAACATGAGCAAGCTCGACGCTCAGAATTTATCAATAACACTTTCGTACAGCTCTTGCACCAACACCAACTGGTAGTTAACACTACAGACTGCTGGGTGTGTGGCTTGATACCCCACACTATGGATAAAGGCATTCCCTATCTGGTTTTGCCTTTTAGCTATAATGGATCATTTTAGGCCTTTCAGACCATTTTTGCCTATGCCCTTGAAACCTATCCTCCGCGTCCACCACGTTCCACTAAATATAACTCTGCCAACAAAGCTTTAGTCCAGGGAATTATTGATATGATCAAGGACGTCAATAATACTCCATCTTACCCTAGAGACGAATTATGAGTATATTTGAGTTGGAACTCTACAGAGTATCGCCTTAGTTTGGGAGAAAGCAAGCGTAAAAGCTCCACTCCAATCTGGGTCGTACCTCACCGAGGTCAGGTCTGTTTGCAAGGAAATGGGAGAAATCCGAGAGCTCAGCTAGGGAGGAGTGAGTGCGTTGAGACTTACGTGTTTCCGTCTAACTCTTCCCCTGCCTTCCTTACTGCTAGGGGTACCTACTTCATCTGTCAAGACAGAGCGTATACATGGTTGCCTGCTGACTTTTCAGGTTCATGTTATATTGCTCGATTGTTGCCTCCAACATACACTGCTTCTTCAGACTATCACAAGACCAGAGTAGCAAGAGGTGTTTTCAGCAAGGAAGACACCGCTGGTCAGGAAGCTGGAGACTTCTTCAAAGGTTTCCTTCCGTTCTGGGGGCCTATGGCCAATAGTAGAAACATACGTCAGCTAACACGGGTAGTTGAATCTACTATTACCGAAACTGCTGGTGCCCTTAGCAATTTGACAGCTGAGCTTCAGGCGGATAGACTCATGACGTTGCAGAACCGTATGGTTCTAGACGTAATACTTGCAGATCGAGGTGGGGTATGCAGAATGATCCAATCGAGCTGCTGTGTATTTATTCCCAATAATGCTCCAACAGTCTATGAGGCGATCTCTAAGCTACACAAGATTTCCGACTCTATACATGTAGACAAGGGAAACTGGTCCTTCATGGAGTGGTTGTGGACTCTGATATCAGCGTGGGGATGGAAGGTTCTGATGGTCATTGGTGTCATCTTAGTATTCCTATTCTCATGCTGCCTGATTATCCAGTGTGGTCCCGCTTTGTGTAGTCTCTGTGCTGCAACCTGTTTCAGAAAACCACCTGCGTTTGGAGAAAAGGCACGAGAAAGGATGATGATACAACAGCATGTCACTGACCTGATGAGCATAGAGTTAGACTCTGACATAGACTGAGTAATTGCCTATGTAAGGGCAAAAGGAGGGTCTGAGGTTCTGTGACGATTTGAACCCGTGTTTTCAACATTGTCGTAAATACATAATATTGGTATCAGCGAACCGCAAATGATCCATTTAGCATATCCTGGTGTTTTCGCTATGCTACGAGCAAGAGTACTCCTGTAACAAACACATTTCCAATCTACCCATGGCATCCATCTTAGATCATGGCAGCCATTTTGTGTTTCTTGCCCTCACATACGCAATGACCTCTGATTACTTCATTTCGATTAAGGACACGTAGGCTTAGCCGGCGATTCACCTCTCTAGTGACACGTGCACCTTAGAACAGTACATGCTGTAGCTGCGTGACTCGACAAAGGCTGCCTCCTCTGCCCGAGGCCAGCCTTGCTATACTGGTTCTTGTGCTCGTTGGCCTGATCATGATTAGGCGGCCGAAGCCGGTAGCCTTGCCCATTTACGACCCACAAACATCCCTTATCCTGCTTTTCTATCTTCTGCACCTGGCTCTGCTCCTTTCCTTCTGGGCCTTTATTAGGGGGAGGTAACGAAATTTACGATGAGGCGGTCCGGCTCTTGAATGAAATGTTGACATGGAATTGTGATGGAATAGTGGGAACCCCTCTTCGTAATGTTTGACATCAAATATTATCGACGATTCCTGTGCAACGCCAAATATTTATTGTTTAGGACACAAAGGTTTGGGAATGTACTAGCATTGTGAAGAATTTGCCTGAAGGCTAATATTTTGTATATAAGGAGCAACCCCTCTTGTACAAATCGAACAGGCTCCTAGACACTGCCCGTGTGTAGTTTCTGTGACTTCTGTGTCCCTGCAGTAATAAACCTTTGGTCTTTGACGCCACCATCGAGAAGCCCGTGTTTCTGTTTATTTGTGCACCGAGACAGGTGGAACTTTTCGTGCTTGGATTCAAGGTAAGTTATTCAACTTGAAGGTAGCACTCCCATACCTTGTTTCCATGCTATTTATTCTTATTCTTGCGCTTCTTGGGAGACTAGCAAGCGAGTTGAAATAGATAGGTGAAAAGTAAAAACTTGTTGGTTAGTAGCCACGACTAAAAATAATACGATGTTTGTGGCGAATCAGATTGGCAATTTAATGAGATGGACGACGGCTGTTGTATTCGGTAGAAAGCGTTCTTGGCCACTGTTTTAATTGTAGGTAGTTCTTATTAGGTAATTGAGGAACACATAGCGCTGACAAACCTTCAAAAATAGAGACACTATTCTGCATAGACGCCGTGATGTAAATAGGGTACTAAGTTTGGTTAGATCAAGGACTGGAAGCGCTGACAGTCCTTGTTTTAAACTAACGCCATGATGTAGATGGGGTTCTCAAAATCGTCGTCGTGGCCAGCTCAAGAATAAGTATGTGATTGACTTTTTAATGCAATATATGTATTTATATATAAGAAATATTTAACAAAAATGAAGAAAATATCTGAAATAAAATTCAAAAAATCAATTTCACAAACAATATGTTAAGTTTTTTATATGTCACAATACATAATTAATTAATTGTATGGTTTCCTTGGGATTTTTTGGCTTATTAATTAAGCTCACTACTGTTTGCTTTACAAAATACAATGTATGTTTTCCTACACGGACAAGTTATGCAGTATATGACATTTTATTTATTACAATTAGAAAATGCTGATTGACAAATGTTCATACTATTCAGTGTGAGACTTTTATAATCTGAGGTAAATTTATAGGCCACACAGCGTTAGCATCTAAAGTGCCCAGTGAGGGGAGGTAACCCTAACCGCTGGGGTAGGTCAGCAGAGCATTAGTCAATTCTTTGGCAAGTTCCAAAAAATCTTTGAGATACTTCCCTCTTTTAAATGAAACAAAAGGTTCAGTAATGTCAAATTGCATTAGACTGCGTCAATTGCAAAAAATAATGATCTTCACTTTATTTGCTTCAGGATTAAAGGTGATAATTCAAGTCAACATGCATGTTTAATTTTTTTGTTTAGGTAGTAACAGTGATTTGCATGGCATTTTTGCCAAGCTTCTTATGACAGCCCCCTAATTGTTAGTTTGCGCATTTAATTGCTGCCTTTGTGGAATAATCCTATAGTGTCCAGTTTCTCCTAATTCTGAGAAATTGACCGTATGACAAATTTTATTTTAAAAATCTGGGGAGTCCATTCGTGAAATGTAGCAAATTATTGCAATCAGATGGTTTGGTATATAGCTCAACCATTAGTTTTTCTTAATTGACTCATACTTTGGCATCTAGAAAATGTATCATCTGTTTATCTTGTGTGATAGTAAATCTAAGCTCTTCAACACAGTTGTGTAATCATTCTTGGAATTCATGTAGTGAATTCTGTGTACCAATTCAAATCATAAAAACACCTTCGATGTAGCTATGCCAAAAGGAGATCGACTGAGTGTAAAGGTTGCGGTCCTGAAATACCCATTTGTCCTCAAAAAAGGACATGAATAAGTTCACCCCCTCTGGGGCAAAGCTACACCCCATGGCAACACCTTTTATTTGTATCTCATCTTTAACAGTAAAAAGTTGGTTTTCGAACATCTAGTTGTGAAAAAGTCTGTCGGGATTTGTTGAGGGCTGGACCTGGCATCAAGAACCTCTGTTAACACTGCTTCTTTTTAATTCTGCGGTATGTTAGTATACAATGACTCAGCGTTAAATTTGACAGGAATATCTGTGGTAATATTGAAAACTTTGTCCTCAATTTTTTTGATAATATCCATTAAGTCTCTTATACACACTCTTCTCTTGATCACATCGGGTTTTAGGAAAACATCCACATATTGCGCAATGGGTTCTAACAAGCACACAGGTCAATAGACTCAGTCTACCTAGGGGATTAGTCAAATTTTTGTGTACCTTTGAGATTATATATATCACTGGGATACAAGGGTCAGCTTGGTTCAGAAACTCATATTCTTTGGTGCATATCCAACCATTTTCATGAGTTTTTTGGTTATCTGATTTATTTCCTGGTTAAGACCTTTAATGTGGGATGGAGCAATTTTGCGGTAATGCCTTCAGTCTTGCAAATGTCTGAGTACTTTTTCATCAAATTTCTAGGTGTTTAGAACAATAATACCACCCCTGTTGTAGGCAGGCTTGATTGTGATACCGGCATTAGTTGACAGTTGTTTCAGACCCTCCCTCTCAGCCTTCAGACATGTTATTTAAACGTGTTCTTCTGTCGTTGAGTGCTCTTAACTCATCAAGAATCACATCTTCGTGAACTATCACTGGTGGGGGCATGTCTGTGGTAGATGGATAAAAAGTTGATTTACTACAAATACCTGATAGATTGTGCTATGTTTGCCTCTTGTGAGAACCTCTTTTTTGGTATCCTTGGGTAAAGTACCAATAATGTTATAAGCAAGAGCCCCTTATTAGTACTTCAGTTTCAAGTGTGAAATAAGTAGTGCTTGTCCACTGTAAAAATGACAGGTACATTTTTAACTTGGAGTGCTAATGGTATTGTGTCATCTTTCAGGATCTCCAAATGTCCCTGTGCATGTAGTTGTGTGCGTATCTGCTTTTTTCAGTTGTTTAAGTCTCTCTGGGGCATATAATCAAGGACATGCAATATTTATCGCAAATCGCGCTCAGCGTGATTCACATTATCGCTGTCTTACATCGCTGTGTTAGCAACATATTATCAAGATTTTGCTAACAGGTATTGTAATACCAGCGAATAACCGGAACAGCGCGTGAAATCCAGCAAAGATTTGAAAGCGCTAAGGAGAGGCTTGCTGATAGTGGAGTGTGGACCTAACATGGCAATCCACCTCCTATTATCAGTATGCCTAAGTCATTTTAAAAGCAGGCATTACATACCTGCGATAACCGCGGTTAGTGCGGTTATTTTCATCACTTCGCGGGTCTGCTGCACTGCTTGCTAATATCGCGAAGCTGTGTTAGCGTGGATTTTCCATGATGTTTAGCTACGGAAACTCTACTTTGCATGTCATTAGCGATATTGATCGCTGACATGAAGAGTCGAAGGAAACACGCGCTAACACTTGTTAGCGTGTCCTTGCAAATAGGGTAATAAAAAGATCGCCGCTTTTTCAGTGCTATGTGCGGAAAAAGCGTCGATGTTTCCCTTAATAATATGCCCCTCTGTCTTTTCTAAACTGGTAGTGGGCACTGCTGCACTCTCACCTCTGAGTAGGGAAGGGTGCTCCAACCATCTGTTTATTTGATCATCAGTGTAGCTGACCAAGTGCAGCGCTGTCATTTTACTGTTAGCTACACCCCGATTGGACCAAGATATATGGTTAGAATGTATATCCTATAATAGGACCAGGAATCAATCCAGAAAGGGAAACCTCACACAGCTAACCAGAGGCACATCCCTGTTGTATCTAATAGCAAGGCTGAACCAGGTGTAGACAGGTCCAGTTGGTGCTAGAAGCTGCAGGGAGGCCTCTGGAAGCTTTTTGGTCCTGGAAAGGTGCCCTTTTATCTCTTCAAAGAGTGCTTTGTGACACTTAGCTTCGAAGTAGCATTACAAGGGTATGAAATAGGTAGATTAGGGCAAACACATATCGTTTTTGCCACAAAACCTGATCCACTAAGATAGTCAGTCTGGACTTTACGTCATCAAATAATATCTCCTTAAAGCAGGTGCCAAGTTGGATAAAGTTTCTTTTTCTCTGTAAACATTTAACGCATTGCATGCATGTTGCACTGTACAGCACACCTCTAATTAAACATATTATAGCTTGTCTAGACATAGAATTTGTACTGGAAGGGTATGTTTCCAGTGCCAATACTATGCTGACATTACGCAAAGACATCTGCACCAAGGTGAATAGGTTGTGTGTGGGGCTAGGCATCCTATTTATGTGCCAGTGCAAGGCATGCCAGCAGGTCATGTTTAATAAACATAAATCAGTGCTGCTTTCTTCCCCTTGTACAGTGCTGTAATTTTGATTACTGCATTGCATTGCTCTAAAACTTAAGCTATCGCATTAAATTAATTGCATGTGTCACACTACGCAGCACACATCCAATGTCTGGAATGAATTAGATTTTCTTTTGTGGGCAGAGGATTTTATATGGGAGGGCTATTCTTCCAGTACAAGCCCTATGCTAGACATCAAACACACTCCTCTGTCCCAAGGTGCCCACGTTGTGCGTGGTACTAGGCTGTCTTTATTTGCACCAGCACATGAGATTATGGCAGAAACATGCAATTTTTCTTAAATATGACTCAGCACTGCTTTTTTCCCATGGTACAATGCAGCACAGCAACATTGGTTGCTGCACTCGTTTAAAATTAACAAACATACCCTAACGTGCATCTAGCCATAATGTAATTAATTCATCATCACAAAAGGGTATTACAAGCACATACTGGAAAATAGGAAGTAGATGTTGGATTGATGCTATGGCGGGTCTAATAGTGCGCATGGTAAAAATGTGTGTTATTATGGAATGTATTTTTATTTTTCCATTATCTGTTATTCAATAAAGCAAGGGTCCCTATTTGGACATTGGTACCTACCTCTGCGAACTAGAGACCCCCAGATCTAACAAATATATATTTTTGAAAAGGTAAAACATGTAAAAATAGTTACACTGGGTTGTATATTTACTTACATATACTTTGGATTGGTCTTTGAATCCTAAGCTGCAGAATCCGCACACTAATGTACTAAGAAGTCAGACAAACATTCCCATCACTACCAAGGATAGTCATTTGCTGATGCATTTTTTTTACTTAGTCCTGTTTTCAGAGCTCTGGTAAGCTCTCCCCCAAGACAGCAGAAGCTAGGTCCCCCACATCCATGGTTGAAATGCAGTAGCCCTGGCTGTCGATTGCCTCAAAATTAGATTGACATACTCAGAAAAAAACATGTTCATGCAGACAATCTTGAAAATCTATTTATCTCGACTTCTAAGTTTAACATTAAATAAACTTCTGAATCCTGAGAAATATTTTGTAGAAATTAATATATATTTAAAATTGACATGGCGGAAAGTACATTATACAAATTAAAACATAGACATATCTTAAAGATGTTGTTACTTCATGTAGCTTATCCTGAGATTGGGTGTCCTCAAAAGCTAGTGGTGTTGTGTTCCCTCAATTCCATCACCTATCTCAGGCCAATGGCTGCTGTCAATCACACTAGACTTCACTAAAGCCGGGTCCAAGGGAGTGGGAGAGGGTTTACGTTTTAGGCAAGGGACCGTCGTTTGTATTATCCCTTAAATTTCAATCATCACAAAAAAACAAATGGGCTCCATTGTCACTTCCCCAACCTTTGGGTTTTCGCACCTTACAATGAAGGTGTTCCTTCACCGAGGAATATGCAATGACTAACTGGCCACTCTATTCATATAGTATTATGGACTCACACAATTGGGCAGAAAAACAGTCGGGTGGCCTCACCCCCTCCCGAGTATCAGCTTCATCAGCGGCTATCCTGCGTTCACCAAAGAATGCTCTAAAGGCTAATGAGACCCTATGAGGGTTGTAGTTCAATAATTAGTAGGAAACAAAGGGGAAAAGAAGGGGAAAGGAGTCCAATAAAAATCCTTACCACCTACCAGTTCAAACTTCTCAATCCTTATTCCTTGGTGGAGGAGGGATGGTTAAAAAACATGGAAACAAGACATTAACAGCCCTGTTATGGTGCTGATTACCCAGTATTAATCAGGTTGACATGTTTCAACCCCACAGTGACCTCAAAGGGGTCCCGGGCTTTATTCAGGGCCAAATTGAACCCTGTTTATCCCTAAAGTGCTTCCCTATAACTATATCACATACTTTCTGAAAATACGCATCCAATACCAGATTGCCACTTGGTCCAATCAGGGCCCTTCTGTGCTATGAGAAAACTTTCTAGAAAACACCAACATATATACAATTCCATAAACAACAAGACACATAACAGATATTGTCATTTACACATTAACACAAAAGTGTCTTTTTCCTGATTGACCAAAGCATATTTGTGTATCAGTCTTATTTCCGAATCTCTGCAATGGTGCAATGATACAACATTTAGGTTAGATTCGCCAACAAACATGAAGATTAAAGAAAGGGTTATACGGGCATGAGCGGTGGTGAGGATGAATGTCTAAATCTTTTAAGGCTTACTTCATCAAGGACCTCCCTCACTGGATCACCTAGATCACCTAGAGTGTATCCCTATCCTCCTCCTGATGTTACTGCATCTGATCTACAGCATACTCCTAAATGCGGCACCCAGCCAGTAACGCTATGGCCGGGTGACGAGCTGGGCCCATGAGAAATGTAGTGCAAGGCCACTTAGCCAGCGAGAGAGAATGCATCATTCGCCAGTGGTCTCTTAACCAATAAATGGCCTGCTTTTCTGGTAAAACTCAGTTTTCAGACAAAGATGTTTGAGAATAAATCTTTTAACATGATGGACTAGTTCATTTAATATTTTCAGTGAAACTCTTTTTTTGCACAAAGATGTTTGAGAATAAATCTTGTAACATGATGTACAAGTTTATTTAATATTTTCAAAGTGTTGTGATCTAAAGCAAGCCCCTAGAAAAGACGCAGAAGGAAGGTGGCATTGGCCTGCAACCATGAAGCTCCTAAACCCTTCTTGGTGTTCTTAATATTATTATTTACTCCAGATCTCTGTTCACGTGCGTTACTATAACATATCATAATATGAACAAGCGAATGAATTTTGATACAGCTGAAATGTCATCATTATTCACACCCAAATATAATTGTTCATTACGGAGAAGCAAAAATAATAGGGTGCATAATTTTTTACCACTATTCAATATATTCAATTGCCTAAATGAGAAGGAATGTCAAAGGGTCTCCAATGAACTACAACCATTCCCTACTCTGCTCTTCATATATTCATGTGGTGTGTAGTTATTCACCTAAACTGATATGAAATGTTTTTGGGAAGGGAGGGAAGAGCTATACTTGTAACCACTGTATATCATCATTCAGCCCATTAACATGTGACTTCATTTGATACACCCACCACTGTTCTCTTTCGAATAGTGTTTTACTCATATTGATTCCTGGCCTGTGTCTAAGAACTTCCTGTATGATCTACTGTATTTCTGTATCTGTGTGGTGTAGATTCAGGTAGTGTTTTGTTAGGCATGGGGATATGTTTTAACATCTGAGGGTGCTATGATGTTCATTGATTCTTAACCTCATCATTGCTATAGTATATTCCTGTGCTGTGCTGCAATTTTTAAAATCCCTTGTTATGTGACAAGGTCAACTCGTCATAAGCACAGCGCAGGTAACACCCATGATGAGTTGACCTTGTCACAAGCATCGAAGGGGTTAAACGAATCTTGCTGTTTCTGATGCCAATATATTTTTTTATCACACAGCCAGGTTATCATAAAGATCACATTCTCTGTGTTGCAATTGGTATGGTGTTTTAATACCCAGGGGCGGTCTGTCCCAATGTCCCCTTCTTTCTGTTGTTTTGTGTAACGACATACAGAGGAATTTCCACATGGAAAGTGAACCAAAGTGTTCTGGGTTTTCTTTCTGTGTTCCTCTCACTAGGAATACATGTATGCACCAGTCTGTCCCTCAAGTTTGTACTCCTTTTAACATAAAATCATGGTAACTCCCAGTCAATACCTGCTTTTTTAAGTATTGCCCCGTTCTTAGAGATTATCCACTTAACTAGGGTTAGATGCTGGAGTGAAGGTAGTGACACAGGTAATCCTATCTTCAACCTCTTTTGTGTAAGCTTCAAGTAAGGCTTCCCTGTTAATAATATGGACTTGTTTCTTAACTTTCTCAATTATACTAGATGGATATCTATGATCCTTCAGCCTCGCCGCTATTCAATCTGCTTGTTCTTGAAAGGTAACCTCCACCAGCTACCACTGAAGCCCTCAACTTCTGTGGGATACATTGCATTTACCATTTCATTGAAACTAAGTCACAGAATGTCTCTCTTTTCGAAATTGACTCTTGCATCCTTATTTTAATGTGTAAATGCAAATTAAGGTGTAGTTGCAGGTTTTACTTTCAGAAACATTTTTTGACAGAGGTACTTACTTCAGTGCTTTGCTTCAGGGGACGTTATTTCAGACTTGCATCTTTTATGGTGTCAAACTATTATTTTGGATGCTTTCAATTCACTGAATCCTCACCATCCCAAAACACCATTCAACTATGACCCCCTCACGAACCCAAAACACCTTCCATACCCACTTCCTAAAAACTCCTCACCATGCCTACACTTCACCCATCCTTGAACCCTAAAAGCTTGTTCTATCCCTAAACACCACCCATTCCTAACCCATAAACACTCCTTATTATCTATGCCTTAACCCTGAAAAACCCTCTCTACATCTAAAATCAAGCTATACCAGAACCCAGAAAACCCCTCACCAACCTAAACTCCATCCATTCCTGAATTATAAAACTTTTTCTGTCCATAAACTTCACACATCCTTGACCCCTAAATCACCACACCACTCATCACTCCTAAGCTCCACCCATTCCTAAACCTAAATAACTCAAAAAGCTGTCTGAGCCAGTAAACTAGAACAACACCAGGTACTAATTACTGAGGCCATAAGACTACTACACTGAAGTCCCCTCAGATGAGGTTTCCCATTCCTTAGCGAGTATTATCCTAGGCTTTTCTTCTTTGGGTAATCGAAAGGAAAACAGATCAGAGTCCTTCCTGGCCAGCTTTGAGACTCTTTGGAAGAAAAAAACAAGCATTTGCAATGCAAGAGGTCTCACATTCACGCAAGGTTGAGCTATTGATTTTGCAAATGACAATGCCTTTTATTTAGGTTTTGGGTTTTAAATAACCCTGGGCGAAGCACTACGCTACGCTCGCGGAGTTTGCGAAGTTTGCGCAACTTCGCACTACGCAAGCTGCACGTAGCACAGTGCGCACACGCGTAGTGCAGCGTAGCGTAGTGCAGCGCTCATTTTTTGCTTGTTCGCGGTCCTGAACGTCATGTTCGCGACCGCGAGCAAGCAAAATGACATCCCGGCGAGATTCTCAACGCGGGGAGGTAAGGTTTCTCATTGTGAGTGGTTGCGCATGCTCGCGACCGCTCTCAATGAGAAACTACCAGTTCGCGTTGAGAAAGCTGCCGCTCGAGTAATAATCTACTCGAGCAGCAGAAAACTACAGCTCGCACTGTGCAAGATGCCGTTTTCAATGATTGCACAGTGCCGGATGCTTGTCCGCACTGTGCAATCATTGAAAACGCATCTTGCACAGTGCGAAAATGCTACTACTCAGCTCGCGTAGTGCTACGTGAAGTTCGCGTAGTGCGAAGTGCACTTCGCGTAGCGCTACTTCGCGAACTACGCCCACCCTTAGTTTTAAAACATAAATAAAAGGCATTGTCATTTACAATAGTAATAGCTTAAACTGTTGCAAATGTGAGGCCTATTGCATTGCAATAAAGGGCCTTCTCGACCACTCTTTAGATTGTAAATATCAGAGGAAAGGACCGGCCTGCAACGTCTTTAAAGTAGTGATAAATAGTGCTATGAAGAAGATGTGTAAGTGTTGTAAATTACAGTCTCAAAGTGTGAAGTGCGAATTAAATATGATTTGAGCTATAAACACTAACAAAGCACTCCAGCATCTTTATCTATGGTTACACTGTTGCTGCTCAGGGGGAAGAGGTGGGTGAGGGTCTATTTCCTGCCCTCTCCGTGATTTGAGTGTGTAGCGTGGCATTGCATAATGTCATTGCTATCTTTGGCCTAATAAAACACATTCTAGCTGTAGTAGGGCCCTGGCTTCCCCTCCTGGTGCTGAGTGGGCTGTACTTTATGGCAGGCATGGAGGGAGTGAGGGATGGTCTCGGCTGCAGCTCCGGCCTCGAACCTTTCCCCTGCTATTACTAGTGAGCGAGAGGCACTGAGGTGATGGTAGTGGTGGTGGTATTGGTATTGGTGGAGGTGGTAGTGATGGTGGTATTGGTGGTATTGGTGGTGGTATTGGTAGTGGTGGTTGTGGCATTACATGTATTGGTGGCAGTATTGCTATTGGTTGTGTTGATATTGGTATTGGTGGTGGTATTGGTATTAATGGTGGTGGTGGTGGTAGTGGCATTGGCGGTGGTGGTGGTGTTATTGGTATTGGAGGTGGTGGTGGTGGTATTGGTATTAGTGCTATTGGTGGTGATAGTATTAGTGGTGGTTTTGGGGGTGGTGATGTTGGTAGTGGTATTGGTGGTGGTGGTATTGGTGGTATTGGTAGTGGTGGTGGTGGTATTGGTGGTTGTATTGGTGGTGCTATTGGTATTGGTGGTGTTGCTATTGGTATTGGTGGTGGTATTGGTATTGATGGTGGTGGTATTGATGGAAATAGTATTGGTGGTGGTAGTATTGGTGGTGGTATTGGTGCCAGTATGGATTTTGGTATTGGATGTGGTGGTACTGATGGTGGTATGGGTGTTGGTGTTGGTGGTGGAGGTATTTGTGGCGCTATTGGTATTGGTGGTGACATTGGTGATAGTGGTGTTGGTGGTGGTGGTATTGATGGTGGTGATATTGGACATTGTATTAGTGGTGGTAGTGTTGGTGGTTGTATTCATGGTGGTGGTGGTATTGTTGTTGGGAGTATTAGTGGTGGTATTGGTGTTATTGGTGGTGGTGGTATTGGTGGTATTGGTAAATGTGGTGGTGATATTGGTGGTATTTGTGGTGTTGGTATTGTTATTGGTGGTGGTATTGGTGATGGTGGTATTGGTGGTGATGGTGGTATTGGTGGTGGTGATATTGGTATTGATGGTGGTGGTATTGGTGGTGGTAATATTGGTGGTGGTATCAGTGCCGGTATGGGTTTTGGTATTGGAGGTGGTGGTACTGGTTGTGGTATTGGTGGTGGTGTTGGTGGTGGAGGTATTTGTGGTTGTATTGGTATTTGTGGTGACATTGGCGTTGGTGGTAGTGGTGTTGGTGGTGGTATGGGTGGTGGCGGTATTGGTGGTGGTGATATTGGAGGTTGTATTAGTGGTGGTAGTGTTGGCAATTTTATTGGTGGTGGTGGTATTATTGTTGGTGGTATTGGTGGTGGTATTGGTGTTATTGGTGGTGGTGGTATTGGTAAAGTTGGTGGTGATATTGGTGGTATTTGTGGTGTTGGTATTGTTATTGGTGGTGGTATTGGTGGTGATAGTGGTATGGGTGGTGGTGTTGGTGCTAGTGGTTGTATTGGTTCTTGTATTGGTGCTGGTATTAGTGGTGGTATTGGTGGTGGTATTGGTGGTGGTATGGGTAGTGGTGGTGGTGGTAATGGTGGTATTGGTGGTATTGGTGGGGGTGGTTGTGGTGGTATTGGTATTGGTGGTGTTGGTAGTGGTGATATTGGTAGTGGTGTTATTGGCATTGGTGGTGGTATTGGTATTGGTATTGGTATTGACAGTGGTATTAATAGTGGTGGTGGTACTGGTGGTGGTGGAATTGGTATTGGTGGTGGTAGTATTGGTGGTGGCATTGATGCTGGTATTGGTGATGGTGGTGGTATTGGAGGTGCTGGTATTGGTGATGGTGGTGGTATTGGCAGTGGTGGTATTGGTGGTGGTATTGGTAGTGATGGTATTGGTAGCATTGGTACTGGTGGTTGTGGTATTGGTGGTGGTGATGATATTGGTATTAGTGTTGGTATAGGTGGTATTGGTGGTGGTATTGGTAGTGGTGGTATTAGTGGTACTAGTATTGGTATTAGTGGTGGTGGTATTGGTATTGGTATTGGTGGTGGTGGTATTGGTATTGATGGTGGTGGTATTGGTGGTGGTATTAGTGGTGTTGGTATTGTTGGTGGCATTGTTGGTGGTATTGGTGTATTGGTGGTGGTGGTATTGGTGGTGGTGGTGGTATTGGTGGTGGTATTGGTGCTGGTGTTATTGGTGATGGTGGTGGTGGTATTGGTGGTGGTATTGGTGGTGGTGATGGCATTGATGGAGGTGATGGTATTGTGGTGGTGATGTTGGTGGTGGTGGTGATATTGGCGTGGGCATTGGTGGTGGTGGTGGGGTATTGGTGGCAGTGGTATTGGTGGTGTTATTGATGGGGGTGGTATTGTTGTTATTGGTGGTGGTAGTGGTGGTGGTTTTGGCTGTATTGGTTGTGGTGGTATTGGTGGTAGTGGTATTGGTGGTGGTGGTGTTATTGGTGGTGGTGGTATTAGCATTGATGATGGTGGTATTGGCGGTGCTGGTATTGGTGGTGGTGTGAGTGGTATTGGTATTGGTGGTGGTATTGTTGGTGGGATTGGTTTAATGGTGGTGGCGGTATTGGTGGTGGTGGTATTGGTGGTGGTGGTATTGGCGGTGGTATTGGTGTTGGTATTGGTGGGGGTAATTGTAGTGGTGGCATTGGGGGTGTTATTGGTGGTGGTGGTGGTGGTGGTATTGTTGGTGGTGTTGGTAGTGGTGGTTGTTGTGATATTGGTGGTATTGGTAGTGGTGGTATTGGTGGTGGTGGTAGTATTGGTATTGGTGGTATTGGTGGCGGTGGTATTGGTATTGATGGTGGTGGTATTGGTGGTGTTGGTATTAGTGGTTGTGGTGGTATTGTTGGTGGTATTGGTGGTGGTGGTATTGGTGGAAATGGTGGTGGTGATGGCATTGGTGGTGATGATGGTATTGTGGTGTTGATATTGGTGGTGAAATTGGTATTGGTATTGGTATTGGTGGTGGTGTTGGGGGTATTGCTGGTGGTGGTATTGGTGGTGTTATTGGTGGTGTTGGTGGTAATGTTGTTGGTGGTGGTAGTGTTGGTGGTATTGGTAGTAGTGGTATTGGTGGTGATGGTATTGGTGGTGGTATAGGTGTTGGTGGTGGTGCTGGTGGCACTGGTGGTGGTGGTGTTATTGGTGGTGGTAGTATGGGTATTGGTGGTGGTGGTATTGGTATTGATGATGGTGGTATTGGTGGTGCTGGTATTGGTGGTGGTATGAGTGGTATTGGTATTGGTGGTGGGATTGTTGGTGGGATTGGTGTAATGGTGGTGGTGGTATTGGTGGTGGTGGTTGTATTGGTGTTGCTATTGGTGGTAATGGTGGGGGTAATGGTAGTGGTGGTATTGGTGGTGTTATTGGTGGTGGTGGTGGTGGTATTGTTGGTGGTGTTGGTAGTGGTGGTTGTGGTAATATTGGTGGTATTGGTAGTGGTATTGGTGTATTGGTGGTGGTGGTATTGGTGGAATTGGTGGTGGTGATGGCATTGGTGGTGGTGATGGTATTGTGGTGGTGATATTGGTGGTGATATTGGTATTGGTATTGGTATTGGTGGTGGTGTTGGGGGTATTTGTGGTGGTGGTATTGGTGGTGTTATTGGTGGTGGTGGTGGTATTGTTGTTGGTGGTGGTAGTGTTGGTGGTATTGGTGGTATTGGTAGTAGTGGTATTGTTGGTGATGGTATTGGTGGCGGTATTAGTGGTGGTGGTGGTACTGGTAGTATTGGTGGTGGTAGTATTGGTATTGGTAATGGTGGTATTGGTATTGATGGTGGTGGTATTGGTGGTGGAATTAGTGGTGTTGTTATTGGTGGCGGTGGTATTGTTGGTGGTATTGGTGTAATGGTGGTAGTTTTATTTGTGGTGGTGGTATTGGAGGTGGTATTGGTATTGGTGGTATTATTGGGGAAACATCCTTTATATTGCGGTGATTACACCACGATGCATTTAGAACGCTGCCAATACAATGCAAGCATTACATTGACTAGCACTGGAGGGCACTATAACCTACAGAATAGTAAGACTTACTATTCCAACACCTTCCCAACTGTACGTAGACTGGTGTTGGAATAGTAAATCTTACTACTCCTAAGTCCAGCGGCCTTCAGCACAAGCCGTTGTAACGACTTGCATTTTAAAAACTTCGATGTTACACACCGCGATTGATAAAGTATTCCCTAAAATACGATGAAGTTGAACCGCAGGAGTTTACAAATCAAAGCATTTTACTTGTCGGGCCTTTAACCTTCCATTGTGTACAAAAAAACAATAATTTTATTTGTTCTGGAAATAGGTTTTGGAAATAAATTGTCTTTCCCACCAATCCCATTTACACAGACATTTAATGGCAGAGGAGCAAGCACAATCATAGATTTTATCCTAATCTCAAATAGGTATGCCCCCTGTTAGTTGAACTTTGGCATGCATAAAAACGCTATCAGTGACCATTTTCCAATGAGTGTGTCATTATCCTGTCTGTATAAAATAGGTAGAAGCCAAAAAACTTGGTAATCGATAAAGTAAATGGGTATTCCCTAAAATGGGATAAAGTTGAACTGCAGGAGTTTACAAAAGCAGTGGTCAAAAAATCTTTAACCTCCATCATGAAATGTTTAGATCCTTCCACCCCACATCAGGAAGTCCCAAAAACCTATGCAGATATAACTAATGAAATCAAGGAATCACTGAAAGTTCAATTAAGACAGAGGAATGGTGAGCGTAAGGGATGGTTCAACAAGAATTGTACAAAAGCATACACTGATTTAAAATCTGCATTACACAAAAAGGACAGGGATAGACTGGAGATCAGACAGGTCAGAAAGGCTTATAACCAGGCTGTGAAATTAAGAAAAGGTGAACTAAAAAAAGAGACCTGGGAAGAGCTACACAAAGCTAGTATTAATAAAGACAGTACTGCCTTTTGGCGAGTCGTTAAATCCCCCTTTCTCTCGGTAGCAGAAGATATACCCTCTGTAGAAATCGCAATAGATGAAAGTCATTGGGTGGAGTATTTCCCTCCTAAGATCTTTGGCTTGCACAATAAGGAGAACAACGCCATAGCATGTACATTTAGCATCAGTCCCAGTCCCCGCTCTATAGACTTCGTTATAGCCCTTGATGTCACTTTAGCAGAGGTTGAGCTTGCATTAAAGGCCAGTAAAGGGGGAAAGGCTCCGGGCCCTGACGGAGTTCCAGTCGACCTCTTCAAGCACAACATGGAGCTATGGACTCCAATATTAACGAGGGTGTTAGAAGCGTCCTGAATCATGGTCGGAATCTATCCTGATACCGATATTTAAGAAGAGAGACCGACAGAATCCGGCCTGTTACCGCCCCATCTCATTGTTAGACTCATTGGGTAAAGTGGCAGGTCGCATAGTCCTTAACCGTCTCCAACAGTGGGCAGAGGACAACAACGTATTATCGGACCTCCAATTCGGATTCAGGAAAGGGTTGGGTACTATTGAGCAGGGCCGTAATTTGACCCTTCTCATGGGAAAATACGTAAACGCAAAAGGGGGAAAATTGTACATGGCCTTCGTTGACCTGACAGCCGCGTTCGATTGTGTAACTCACGTTAAATTATGGAGAACTCCGGAGGTAATGGGTGTGGAGCTCCCCACAATTAACTTCCTGAGAGAACTTTATGGAAACGCAATTGCTAGGGTGAGTGTAAAGAGGAAGGGTCCTGGCACCCTTCCTCTTTACACTTTACACAAACGGTCTGGAACAAGCCATGTTAGAAGGGTGTTGGGACTTCCCACAGTTGCAGAAACGCCCAATACCCGCCCTACTCTATGCGGACGAAGCCGTAATTATGGTTCGGACATCGATAGGGTTACAACGTGCCCTCAGTGCCTATTACAAATACATGGAAAACTTAGATTTAAAAAAAAACCATAAACAAAACTTTTATAATGAGTTGCGGGACAGGCGGAAGCAAACCGAAGTATATCTATATAGAAAACACAAAGGTGGAGCTTACTAAAACATACCCTTATTTTATTTAGGTATCCTAATTGATAACAAGGGCTCATGGCGTCAAGCAATAAAGGCCAGGAAATTACTTTTTATGAGGACAACAATGGCTCTGGTGAACTTCTCGCAGAGGTTGGGTAAGAGACCTCCAGCGGAGATGCTCCAAATATATCAAGCTAAATGTGTCAGAACAGCGACATACGGGGCAGGAGTTTGGGGATATGGTGATGTGAATGAACTTCAGAAAGTTGAGAATGCCTTTTTAAGATATTTATTAGCAGTCCACGAGGCACCTCAACATTTCTGTGTCACACAGAATTGGGAATACCCTACATCACAAACACAATAAAAGTCCACACTGCCTTATTATGGCATCGCATCTGGTCGGGCCCAAAAACATCATTTAACCGGGAGGTTTTGATAGACAGTCTAGGTCTTGAGAATGTTCTAAAGATCGGGTAGCTCAAGTAGATATAAAACTGTCTGGCTGACCTGGGTTTATTAAATTACTCCAAAAATCCCACATTGTTAGCTTTAATCCCCAGGAAAACCTTTAAAAAACAATGTATGAGCCACATGGAGGCGCTTAGATTTGCAGCAGAGGCAAACAAGCGAACAGTACAAAATAACCTAATGATGCAATCTAGTTTCAGCATCCAACAATATCTAACGTTTTTCCTAAGTGGTTACGACAGATTTGTACTAACACGCCTTAGGCTTGACGTATTTCATTGCTTGGTAAGCTTCCCCAAAATGAATGATTGGACCAAAACATTATCGAATTGCCCCTGTGATGAGGTCTCGCCCCAAACATCAATCCACTTAATCCTGTTCTGTAAATTTTATAAAGGACAAAGGAAGACATGGATCAAACCAATTTAAAAAATATGGGGCATGGGACAATGTTGCCCAGTCTACCTTGCACTGCAATTTTTAAATTCCGAATGTTTCATGAGAAATATAGCACAATTCTTGAAAACTAGTATTAGGCATAGAAAGCATCTTTGAAGAATGTCTTACTATTAATTATATATTGTGATACATTTTTTTTTACTAATTTCTTATTATTTTTTTAAATGTATATAAGATCATTTAAAATCCCCTGCTTGTTTACAGTGCTCAAAAAATTTATTATGAAACTATCAACTGCAATGAATATTTTAACTAAATGCATAACAGGATTGAAAAATTGTTTTAATTACTGTTGTAATCTGTGCTTTTATGGTTTTTCCTATTATCATATGAAAAACAAATAAAGTCGAATTGAATTGAACATACCGCAATCGTTTTGATCACCTTGTAACATCACATATTCGTATTAGTGGTGGTATTTGTATTGGTGTTGATATTGGTAGTGGTATTAGTGGTGGTGGTGGTATTTGCTGGTGGTGGTATTGGTATTGGTGGTGGTGGTATTGGTGGTGGTGGTATTGCTGGTGGTAGTGTTATTGGTGTTGGGGGTAGTATTGGTGGTGGTATTGGTGGTGATATTGATGGTGGTGGTGGTATTGGTGATGGTGGTGGTGGTGGTATTGGTGGTGGTGGTAGTATTGGTGGTGGTGGTAGTATTGGTGGTGGAAGTGGTGGTGTTGGTGGTGGTGGTATTGGCTGTGGTATTGTTATTGGTGGTGGTGGTATTGGTGGTGGTATTGGTGGTGATGGTATTGGTGGTGGTGGTATTCATGGTGATATTGGTGGTGGTGGTATGGGTCGTATTTTTTTTTTTTTTTTTTTTAGTGTATCTTATATAGCGCACGGCTACCCCAACGGGGTGTCCCGGCGCTTGCATTGGGAACCGTCCTGGCTTTTCCCTGTGAGATAACCCATACAAGGCATCCCCAAGGTGAAAGCCAGGCATCCCGCCACGGGGGCCATAGTGGAGATTAAGCAAGCTATTTTCCAGAGTTGCAGAGTGTGAACCCGTGATTCGAGTAGGCACCGAAGGGAGAATTATCGAGTCCGTGGACACTTGGGCTCAGACCCTGCCGCGTCGGGAATTGAACCCTGGTCCCGGGTCTGACCTCAGCTTCCGGGTATGCCTCCTCTAACCATTGAGCCACACTTCTCCACTATTGTCGGTGGAGTTGGTGATGTATTGGTGGTGGTGGTGGAGGTGGTGGTGTTGTTATTAAAATAGGCTTTTGAAAACAGCCCATCAGATGGCTTTAGTACAGATGACATGTAACACAGATGTGCTGTTGTCAGCTTCAGCCCATTAGCACAGGATTATGTGCTAGCTGGAAATCACATGACTTAATTTGCTAATTGTTTCTAAATCCATTTTACTTGGGGATGTTGAAACAGACACAAGATAATGCTGGGTTGAAGTGATTGAATGCAGGCACCCGTTTTACAGGGGCGGTGGTGCTGGTTAAATAAAATACACAAGGTTTCAGCTGAAGCAGCCCATGTCCAGCCTGCAGTAATGGAAACTCAATAAAGTAAATATTGCTTACAGACTAAATAACAGGTCCCGTGTTACAACCAAAGTAAAAGGGCCAGTGGCCATGGGAGGTTACAATTGAAGACAATGCTGTACTAAGGAGGGACTAACAAGCCTATTAACAAATCTGAAGGCAGCATTTAGGAAAGACAATGACACAAGCCAATGAAAAATATTGCTGAGTGGGCGCAGCTTCTCTCCCTTACTCTACTAAAGCAGTCTCGCAGAGCGAGCAGCGCATGCACTCCCCTGCTTGGCTTGACCTAAAAAAAACATTATACACATCATATAGTGGTCAAAATTACGCAGCTTATGAAAGACTGAGGGCCTTATTCTGAGTTTGGCAAGTCGTAATATGGACAGCAGTGCTGGGATTGGCACTGTCTCCATTCCTCCTTATTTGACACACCGTCGACACTTCGGGATCCAGGATCCTGGCAGTGCCAGGGGTTTTGTAGTGGTCTGCTGGCTGTCCAACCACTGCACTCATAATAAGGTGGGCGAACCGCAATGTTAAGACCGCCATTGTGAGTACAGCGGTCGCTGGAAGGCTGTACTCATAATAAGACCCTTAGTACATTCCTCATTGGTTACCTGGATTTTGAGTGGGGTCTAAGTATGTGGCGATCCTGATGATCGAGTTTCACGCTGAAACACGTCGATTATAATCAGGACAAGACTGGGAAATAAAATCAGCCCTGGCAAATTTTGCCAGCCCAGCCCCCATCCAGCTTGTAGTGAGTGAGCGGAGTGAGTGAGCCCAACCACTACTAGAGGGGTTGGGGGGGTTCCTCCCCGAAAATTTGGGAAAAAGACAGACCAAAATGGTGCATTTTTCAGCACATTTTTCATTACAAATGTAATTGTATTAACTTTTAAAGCACAGTAAATAGTATGCCTACATTTAAGGCAGGTCAGGTGCCTTAGTGCCTGCCTGGCCAGGAGGGGTGGTGCTGGAAGTAAGTTTACATGGCCTGCGTGCACCGGCAACATGGTACCCTGTCCATGCGAATGCAAGGTGCAGTATCTGGATGTACTGGTATGATAACTTGGGTTAAATTTAGTAGTGCATGTGCGAGGTACATGCACTACTAAATTCAACCCAACTATTGCACCGCAGCACCTCTGTCAGTCTGTGCGGGTAAAAAGCCCCACTGCCATTCATGAGTGAGAGGTCACTTTACCAATGGCAGTTGTGCTTTTCTTCTGCAGAGCAGATGCAGGAGTGCACACTGCACTGTGCATAGCTGGCAAGGTTTCAGATTGCTATGCATGACATTTTTATAATTTCAGTGTAATTATAAGTGACATATCAACACCTATGAGTGTCACTTTCTCCCGAGCAAAATTAAACAATGAAAATGATGGAAATTACAACCATTAAGTAATGAGAAACTCTAATAAGATCTTAAAACAGTAAGTTCAGGTACCTGCAGGTCTGTGGACTTATGCTGGGCTATAGTTGTTTCCCGGGCAATAAAATGTAATGTGTACTGTTTTAAATAGTTTCTTGCACATTTATTTAGCAATAATAAATTTTCAAATTATATTACTCAATGACAATAATGTAGGTTAGATCTTTAAGTGCTATAGTGATTCAGGATTGTGAATTCAAAAGCAGTAAAACTAATCAAATATAATACAGAGAGATACTTCTTTAAATTAATTTCGGAAACAGCCACTGTACTTGGGACCTATTCAGGAAAAACACCAACTTTCCATCATAAAGCTCAAGGTTAGCTCATCTCAGTATCTATGTCACGATATCAACTACTTGTAAAGCAATTCTCTTACCATCATGCAGGTATGTATGCATGTCAAGTGCCTACTGACGATCCTGGACAACTTAGAAGGCAGCAGATTGGTTGCCGCCTCCGGGCGCCAATAACCCCCTTAACCAAATGTTGAAAATTCTGGCGCTATATAATTGCAGGCCACGTCACTTACTGTGGGCGATCGGAAAGGGAGTGCTCTGGAGGTAGAATGAAAGCAGGGGAGGGGGAGCAAAGGGGAGGAAAGAGGGCACGGGAAGGAAGGTCCTACTGAAGCGAGAAGAGAAACTTATGCTTGGGAATTTGAGGGGCGGAAGAAATGAAGTGTGGAATTTTGGGTTGCATGGGCACCAGAACCACCTCGACTGATGGAGATGGGGCAAACATTTGACCTTTTCTGCCCTACATCATGAAGCAGTTGGTCGCACCCGTCCTCTACTCTTTCTTCCCGCTTGTCTGTTGTGCTCTACAGGTTCTTAGGCCGCGCTTTCCTAATCTCATCCTTCCTTTCCTCCCTGCCTTTTATTCCTCTTCCCCCGCCTTTAATCTGCAAGCCTGGCGGCAGGCAGGCTTGGGCCACGGGCCATCGCCGGTGCCGTTACAATTCGACTTTGCCGCCCACCCCGCCTCCAGGAGATAGTCATACAGACCTGGCCGCTGCCCTGTCATTCTTGTAAGTCACGTGTGCGGCGTCCAGTGACAGTTTGTCTGGCGGCCACCGCTTCACTGACTCTGCTGTGGTAAAAAATACTGAATTTTGGGGCTGGAGGGAGAGTAGTGATATTAATGACAGGTAGCACATGGCCACATGGCAGCCTTGGCCGATGCGAGCCCGCATCCGCTGCCATGATTATATGCAGTGCTCCGTCCATGCATGATTCTATGCAGCACTCCCTCCGTGCATGATTCTATGCAGCGCTCACTCTGTGCATGATTATATGCTGCCGCGCTGCACACAAAATAGCCACCTCCCTTCTTACTCCTGGCTCTATCAGCCCTCATTACCGGCCCCTCTCTCATTCAAAACACTTTTTCAAGTGAAGATCCAGTGCTGTGCTATTCAGTAGATTATGGCTGTGCTCCAAACAGCTGCATGAGACCCCGCAGACGGGCCTCTAGTGTGGAGGGGAAAGCGACATAACTGACTTTTAGTGCGCTTCAAGGACATAGAAAGTGGGCAAAGGCTTTTCATGAAGGGCTTGGCAAGGTGTCTGTGCAGAGCAGCACAGACGTCGGACACAGGCCTGGAAGCAGGACGGCCTTCTTGATTTTGTTGCTAGGGACCCATTTTAAAATAATAAGCGGCACCCGTAACAAAACCGGCTCCCTGTTAAGAACCCCCCCCCCTTCTTGCCTCCCGGGGGATTGCCCAGTGCCCGGTATTACCAGTCTGGCCCTGCTCATTACCGGTCCCTCAATCATTCAAAACAGCCTTCAAGTGAAGATCCAGTGCTGCGCTATTCAGTAGATTATGGGTGTGCTCCACGCATCTGCATGAGACCCCGCAGACGGGACTCTGTGGTGTGAGTTGAGGGGCCGAGGGAAAGTGGCATAACTGCCTTTTAGCGTGCTTCAAGGACATAGAAAGCGGACATAGGCTTTTCACGAAGGGTTTGGCATGGGTGTCTGTGCAGAGCAGCACAGACGTCAGATACAGGCCTGGAAGCAGGACGGCCTACTAATTTTGTGGCTAGGGGCCTATTTTAAAAAAATCGGTGGCACCAGTAACAAAACCGGCCCCCTGTTAAGAAACCGCCCCCACCCCTTCTGGCCTCCAGGGGGATTGCCCAGTGCCCGGCATTATCAGTCCGGCCCTGATTATAATATATAAAGCCACAACAGTAAATAAAAATTTGAATAAGAAGTGAAAGGACAAAACTGCACATTTTGTGGGAAGAAAATAAGATGGATGACCTAACAAAAGATACATTTTTTGCTATTGTTAAATTGATGACAATGGCATGACTGTTCATTTTGAAATACATCTATGTATTACAGTGACACTTTTGTACTTTAAAGACCTTTGAATATAGTTATGAAGCTCTTTATGTGGATGTAATGGAATGACTGTGGAGAAATATGAGTGTGTGGTACATCTGTATGTGAACGAATGATTTAGTATGTTTTTTTTACAAGACAATTTTCACATTATCCATCAGACCTGGAATTTAAACATTTGTTGAGTGTATGTTGAATCAAGGTTGATGCTTTTTTTTATAAGGATAAAGTAATGTGATATTATGTACTGAAAAACGTATTGCATTTGTAGCAAAGTCTTTCCGAGCCCTGAGCACATTTATTATCACATTTAATAATGTTTAGGATTCATAACCAGTAATAGATTTTAAAGTTTGGTGGGAGTTTTACCATGTATTAGAAATTGTTCCTTGCCCCAATAACCTAATTGTAGCAGGGTAGCCCTTATTTCTGAATACCAAAAAAAAAACCTTCACCCCCAATAAACTCGATCCATCATTGAAACATAAAAACCCTCACCAGCCTAAACTCCACCCACCCTTGAACTCTAAAGATTCCTCAACACCCCACACTCCACCATCCCTGACCCATAATAAACCACCTCAACACCCCTAAAATATATTCATTTATGAACCCGAAAAGACCCTCTGCACATTCTAAATTCCACCCATTGCTGATCCCTAACCAAAAATTACCACCCCTTAACTCTGCTCATTCTTGGTCCCTAGAAACACTCACCACTTCTAAACTCCACCCATCCCTGAAACCTATTAAACCCCTTTCTACACCTGAGTTCCACACACCCCTGGACCCTTATAAGCCCTCATCACATGCATTTGCAAATCTTTTTCACTTACTGAACAACAAATGAAGCCAATCTACATTGCATTACAGTTAGTTGTAGCTCACACACGTGCGGTATGGAAGAAAGCATCAAGTAGACACATTAAAACCTATAAAAAATACATTAAGGTGTTGCTTTCCTCCAGTAGTAAAACTGTTGTGCAATTCATACGTGATCGATGATTTCCAAAAAATGCTGTAGAAAAAGGGACATTGGTAGCCAATCATGATGATGTGCTTCATATTATAATTTGAAAATACCTACGTGATTGGGGACATCCTAAACTTCCCCTTTCTCCTGAATAAAACTCAAGCTATCAAATAAGTCCCATTGCTGAATGAGAGTGAGAACCGAAATAGCAAAATGTTATTTTGCACGGGGCAATGACCATCCATTCACCAAAACTCCTTATTCTGTTTCCTCGCTCATCACTGCCACGTTTTCACTCAAATTGTGTGGCTAACCTATACTGACTGTTGATGGCTTTCCCTGCATGCAGTTAATATCATAACTTCATTTTTGCCATTATGTACCAGGATGCGCCTTAGATAAATTACTTTGCATAATGGCTTCACAGAAATATTGCAATGCAAACCTTAATCCAATTCGAAAAAGCTGTTGATTACCCAATTTGAAGACATTCATTTTTTTCTGAGATGTTATTTCATTTGTCATATCAAAGAAATCAAAAGTGTGTTTGAAAGCGATCTGTAATATGCAGAAACGGAACGAGGCATAAAGAGTGTGATTACAACGTCAGTTGCGTGGCATGCTAAACGCGCCTCCATCCTTGATGAGGGCAAAGTCTGCATAATAATTGTTCATTATTTAAAAATTGAGATAAGAGTCAGTTTGCTGCATCCGAGATTCCAATTCAAGCATTGCGAACAGATGGCAGAACACAGGGACATTGTCTTTACCCCGGGCACCAGCTTCAGGCTGCCAGGGCTCGAACTTATGCACGTGTGAAATCATTCTTCGTTCATTTGTCATCAGAGAATAATAACTTGGTCTAATTTTTTTATTCTTCAAAGAAAAATTGACGTGCGTTATTGTGTAGTGCTTATGATTGAGTGCTTTGAGGAAGTTTTTAAAGAAGCCATCCAGTGAAGAGAAAAATAATTTCCCTTTACCCAGTCCTGCATCGAAAACAATCATCAACATCGGGCAAGGCTCCTTTAAAAGGGAAATGGTGATAGCTTTAAAAGTCAATCCAACCGTCCTTCAAATAGATTTGTATGTTAGCTTTTCACTCAAAAGTGGGACAAAATATACAGACCTATATTACCGTTTTACAAAAAGGACACATGCCCTGGTTTGTTACTGTGAAGTGGGCGCTCCTGGTCCCCGCCTTATGCATAAGTCTAGCCAACAAAAATGGTGTTATGTGGAGAAGATAGCACACAACATGGAGGTGACCTGATTTTGAAAGCCCAAGGACACTGGCGTTTGACTTGCATAGAAACCACATTTTGCTGTGCAAGAGCGATTCAAACCAGGTCCTAGAAATGTCCCTGAGTGACTAAACTGACAATGATCACCTTGACAGAAAACACGGATAACGAGGCCCAAAGAGGCAATTCAATGCAACAATTACACCCATTATTATTTATGTTAATTAAGTTGCTTTCTTATGATGGATTGTAGGAAATTGTGTTGTTGGTTGACTGGGGATGTGAGCCCTGGTCAAGCAGCAACCACAATTCTTTCATGGTGTGCCACAAGAAAACCCCAAATTAACCTCTGCTCAACCCCCTGGTAGCTTGGCACAAAGCAGGCAGGCTTAACTTAGAGGCAATGTGTAATGTGCAACACTTCAAACAGTAACTCAGTGAAAACACACAACAGAAGGGATCTCACTCTAAGTTTGAAAAATAGTGTTCATTTTAATAAATCAAACAAGACCATAATTACAAGAATCCAATTTGTAGAACCAGAACTATGCAACTTTGAACATTTCTGGGAAAATATTGCTAAAAAGCACAAAGTGCCAACTGTGGATATCTTGTCATGCCGGACCAGGACAAAATCACAAGTTGAGGCCGACCATGATAGAGCATGGGCCAGCTGCAGGGGTCAGTTACAAAATTCCTTAAATCCTGGTTTGTGGAGCATTGCAAAGATCGAGTTGAAGATGTGTCATGCAGGTGGCGTGATGCGTCAGTTCCGAGGTGCACCGAGGCTGCGATGCGAGGTCCTGCATTGGTGAGGATTCCATCAATGAGGGTTCGTGATGTAAAGTCTGCCATCGAGGATGAGTTGCTCAGTCAATGTGATGTGTCGGTTCTGAAGAGCTGTGAGGCTGCAATGCATAGTCTGCCGTCATTGTCGAGGATGCCATTGGTGAGGGGTGCCTGCCACACAGTGCAGAGGTGTTTTAAAAATGTATATTTTATATTGAGGCTGGTGCTGCAACCCGCAGCACAATTCTCAATAGAAAATATACACTTTTTGATCACTGTGAAGGCGGTTGCATCATAATTGTGGAAGTGAGACCGGAACTCCTTGTTGGGCGGTCAGTTTCCTCTACGATGTCATCCAACCGACATCATAATTTGGGCCAAATTTACTTAAAATCAAAAAGCACAGCATAATTGACAAATAACATAATATAACACAAAACATAATGAAAAAAATGTATAGCTATTTTTAAGTTTGTTATTAAGTAACTTCCTACCCTATACCTATACAAGTTACACAACATACAACTAATGTATGTTTTTTAAATTATATTTACACATTCTACATTAGTACATTTTTCAAATAAAATATTAATAATAATTACCTAATAGTACAATAATACATATGTTTAGTTCCCTTTCCACCTTTCAGCCCTACAAAACCAACAACCCGCCCCTAATATATATTACAAAAAAGTTAATTACAGAATTTCCATAATTAATTATCAATTAAACAATTATCAATAATTAACTAATAACAGATTATTGTATTTAATTAACTTTCCACCCTTTACCCCTACAAATACTCACACATATTAAATACCAAAAACAATCATTTTCTAAATATTATAATTAATTTCCTGCACACACTCTACCCATACAAAAACAGCAAACTACACAAAATAAACAAATTACATTATAACACAATGAACTATCAATTAAATAATTAATTATAATAATACATAATTATTAATTAATTATAATTAATGTACTTCCCACCCTAAACCCATACAAAAACCCAGAATCTGCACCTAAAACTCAAATCTAAAAAAAGTATATGTTTAACATAAATAATTATCAATTGAAAAATTTGTATGAATAAAAAACTAATTATTAATGCATTATATTATATTTACTTAGCACCCTGTACCACTATAAACCCCACAACTCCTTACAGTGTAAAAAATTATACAAAAACTATTACATTAAATTGAAAAACTTCTAAAAATGTACAACCTAAATTATCGAACATGACCAATATATATGCAACCATTTATAACACAAATAATTAAAATATATAATAAAATACATCAAAATAATAAAAAATGTATAATATTAACAATTATATTATTAACATTGATATTAACAATAGATATTTTTGTAATCAATATATTGCTTTCTATATTTTTAACATCGATTTTACTTACCATATATTTGATATTCTTGTCTACAATATTCTTGCAGATTACATTTTTGTATAATGTAATTTCCAACTCAATAATCATGTCGGTCGACATTACATTTTGGATATTTTGTCTAAAAGCCACTTCTGATATGACAAACAGCTCAAGGTTTCCACTTCAAATTTGACATCCCCCTATAAAAAATCTGTCTTATCACCTTACACTTTCTCCAAGCAGATAGTAATCTAACTTTATATTTGTAGAGGTGGAGACCATCAACTGCACAATTCATAATATAGTGGCCAAATTTAAGCATAGGCATTGGACCTGATTAAGAACTCTTTTATCAAGTAACAAGGGTCCTTGATTAAGCAAGATAAACAAAAACAATTAATAAATTATAGACAAGAATGTGTTCTATAATGAGGGAGGTGTCCAACCGGACACTGATTTAATTGATTGCAGAAATGACAAAAAAATGTATAAGACAAACAATTACACAGTGGGATACAATCCTGTATCCAGTACATACAACACAAGGGACAAGGACCAAACAGTAAGGGAAGGAATTAACAGGCAATTGAGTATAGAGCCGCTAGTGAAAAATAATACATTAGCCTGGCTAAACTATGTAGATAGCACAGTTATGTAACACAGTGGAAACGTAGTGAGTCACTACATAAACAGTCGACTACCCTTAGAATAGCTTGTTTATAAGGTTGACTTACAACCATCACCATAAGGGATTGTTTGGACTGATACAAGGTGCCCACAGAATTGGAGACATCATATATCAGGCCAACTTCTCACATTGGTGGCAGCGGTGGGATTTGAGCTTGCTGTTGTTTTACAGTTGCAATCTTTTTATCAAATTGAAAGATTACATCAAGTACCTTAGGTACATATAAACAAAGCTTAGCATATTTAAGTTCTACTGAATGTACTAGTTGTAGATCAATGGCTTAGCACACCCAGCCTACAACTCACTAGCAAGGTACAGTGGGAAAACACTTAGTGTAGGTAAGTGCATCACTTACACCTCACTAGCAGTCATGTCTGGCACAGGTGAAGCTTCCAGCTCTCTACCTGTGAAGGTTGACCTTACCAAGGCACCTTCCAGCTATGACAACCTCAACCACAGAGACTTGAGTGCCTTGTGCACTTCAAGGGGGCTGAGAAAGGTTCACAACCCTACCATTCCCATTCTGATAGCCATCCTGGAGAAGGATGACCTTGAGAAGGCTAGTACAGCTCCCTTAAGGTCAGGAGATGGAGTGACTCCCGCAGAGAATGAAAATAGCACCCCAGAAGATGAGGTGGACCCAGAATCAGATGGTAATGAGTCACATCATGATCAAGGGGATATCCAGGTACAAGTGGGGAGACTTAGCCAAGCCAACTTGGACCTACTTGGAAATGGAGAGGGACAGCACCTCCCCAGAGAACACACTAGAAGTGTTCCAGGCAATAGAAGATTGAGATCTCCCTCCAGGGATTCTCACATTTCTAGTGCCTCAAGAGAATCTCAAAGAGGAATTACTTCTCCCCAGAGAAGAGAGCATAAGGCCAGGATGAGGGCTGTCCAGCTCCAGATAGAGAGGGAAGAGGTAGCCTTGGCCCCAGCTAAACTTGCTTTGGCAAGGGAACAAAAAGCCTGACAGAGCCCCTGATGGCAGTGGACCCTTCTCAGGTGGGACCCAGTCTGGAGCAGGTAACCTGCCCCTCTCTACCTTGCCTTAGTCAGCCCAGGGCTGCAGAGGACAAGAAGGACAGTGAGCCCCACCAGGCACCCTGTCAAATAAAGCACCCCCATCAGCAGATTAGGGGCATCGAAGCTAGCAGCCCTAGCCAGGTGAAAACTTTAAAAACTCCTGAGGGAACCCCCTTAAAAGTAGTTAGGGACCTCCCACAGATGGATTCTGTTGGGCACAGCCAAACCTTGGACCCAAAGGGCCCAAATCTGAACTGTCCCACCAGTAAGCCAGCAAAAGGGACCCAGCCTCCAGCTTTAGGTAGCCAGAGGTTGACCCTGAGAGCACAGTGCAACTCAGTTGAAGAAAGAAAGGCACACATGGAGGAAGATAAGTGGAGGAAGCTGAGCCCTAAATTAGTGGAGCCTCACTTCAATACTCCATATCAACACCAGCCTTTTACTTTGCAAAAACACACCCAAGGAAGTGATTCCCTAGGGTGGAGACCCTCTAATACCCCAAGGGTGAGGGATTGCTTAGTGGACCATGAGACAGGGGGTAACAATGCTAGTGCAGGTACTTCTTATATATGGCCACTCAGGCAATATAGGCTTACCTAGTCAAGGATAGCCTTATCTTCTTTCGTTTGGGGGGGGGGGGGGGTTATGAAGGAAGGTGAACACCTGACTATGGTTACCCCAGATTTCTTGCCTTGTGTTTAGCTGGCTTTCGACTTAGTTGGCCTGGATTCCTGCTAATCAGGGCCCCAGGCTGTCTGCTCTCTCCTTAAAATGGACTCCATGCACCCTAGGTGCATAACCAAATTGGTACTGGACACCTTGTCAGCCCCTATATAGTGCACTATAGGTGCCAAGGGCATAGGTGCATCCAATGCCTACCAGGGGCTGCAGCATAGCTTTTGCCACCCCTGGCTGGTTCTTAAATTGACACAACTGGCTGCTGGGGCAAGTTGGTGTAATCACCTCTTGCTTAGATATAGTATACCTATATCTAAACCTATATCTGGACACATATAAACCTATAAGTCACTCCTATGGCAGGCCTTATCAATCCTGGAGGCAGAGTGCGTGGTTTAACGTGAAATGGTGCTTGAGCATGAGCTGAGCCTGTCTGCAGCTGTCGGGAACAACTCCCTAAGCTGTTCCGGGATAATGCCATACCATATACTCTTATTGGGGCAGGGAGGGCTGAATGAAATCAGACAGTGCCTGGGGCGCACAAGGCTTCCCCTTGCATAATCCGGTCAAACCGGTTCTGGGGCACTCCAGCCCCAGTCCCAGCGCGACCCTGGACAAAGGGAAAGGGGTGTAACCACCCTTTTCCTGGGTCCCACCCATAGGAGGGACCTAGCAGGTAATCCAGCCCCCTATATTGGTATAAGAATGGGAGAAGTGCCAACACACTCAGCAATCCTGACTGAAACTTATGAAACTAAACTCTGGACCCTTCGACAACCTACTCGAAGTAGAAGACTGAAGAATCTCCCTTGTGGTCAAGGAGTGACCACCCTGTGCAAACAGGCACCATCCAGCACCTTGACGTTTGCTTTGTTGCAGTTCCCGCTGGAACTGGAGCAACAGAGTTCGACAAGACCCAGCGTGCCTGCCTTCTAACAGCCCGATCCACAGTTCCTGAAGAGCTGAGACTAGTGGAGGCGACCTGAAGTGTGGGGCCCGCCATATTGGAAAGACCACTAGGCACTGACCGTGCAGCTCCCGAGGCACCCTTGAAGCTGTGCATTGGGGGTTGAGAAGCCCCAGCCCTGCGCTTCTCTTGCATTGAAGTTCACCCCTCTACACTCAGCGAGTGCTACGTGGGGCCCTTCTACATCGTTTGGCTCAACACGTTGGCCCGGTCACTTGCCCGTTGACTTGTGGCCCCTGTGCCGACGAACCTTGAAAACTAACTTGTGAGTCTGGTTGCTCCAGACTTGCACTCGCTCCCCTGAAAAGGAGCACCCGCTCTGACCCTCCTGGTCCGAGTATTAAGCCATCTTTGAATCCTGCGTGGGTTGCCCTTGCCAAGGGTTGTTTGCTCCAATCCAGAAGCCAACACCGTCGACAGCGAGAGCCTTTGTGGGACAGCTCGTGATCCACTCCTGGACATCCTCGGTGTCCCAGAGTCTACGTGGCAGTGGAGAGAAGCTTCACAACAGCGACCTGAAAGCGCCCGACATTGCCTGGTTCCTTCCTGGTTCCACCCTGGTCACTGCTGAGTGACCCAGACTCTGTCCCCTCTGCTTTCAGATCATCTTTATCTCCGATCCACCCTTGGATCACACCGGAAACTTCTCCTCTCGACGCCTGCAGCATCTTCAGCTCCAAGCAAAATCAACCTGCGTGACAAAACCAGACACTACTTCGCACCTGTGCACCAGCCTCCTGTGGGTGAGGTAACTCAGTAACGCCGGTGTTCCTACATTGGTACACACCTCTAGTATATGTGTCTAAAGTTTCGTTCTTCTAGGTTGAGCGGAATTCTCCTTTAACAGTAACTTTATAACTTTTACGCACCATTGACTTTGCATTGGTGCATGTGTGTGCTTTAAGCGCTGCACCCGAATCCCGCGGGCTTTTCCCGACTTCAGGATTGCTAGTCCTGACTGCTCCCAGCGATTCCCAAGCCCCTAGGCCTAACCACTGTTCGATTGGTATCTCTTATACCACTTTTTTAATATATGGTTTGCGTGGCTCTGGGCCTCATCCATAATTGTGCAACTTTCATATGTTTAACTGTGCTTTTGTTTAAACGCTTGTGCCTCTGTTATGTTATGTTATGTTATGTTATGTTATGTTACAGCGTTCTTGTATAGCGCACGGCTACTCGAAAAGAGTGTCCCGGCGCTTTCCACCTGCATCTCAGAATAAAAATAACACAACACAGCAAAAGAATGAGAGAAAGAACTGAAACTGAAACAATAAGAACAGCCTAAAGATTAAAAAGCCAGGTCTTCAGGCTCTTCCTGAACTGGAACAAATTGGCAGGGCTGCGCAGCGAAAGAGGAAGCGAGTTCCACAGCTGTGGGGCTTTGCAGCTGAAAGAGAGCCCCCCCGTGCGGGCCTTCCTCACCCGAGGGACCACCGCTTTGTAAAGGGATTCCGAGCGCAAGGAGCGGACTGGTCGATAGAAGGCTAGTCTCCGCCGCAGGTATCCAGCCCCTGATCCAAACAGGGCTTTATGCATCAGAGTCAGGGATTTAAACTGGATCCGCTTCCGGACAGGCAGCCAATGTAGTGCCTGTAGCAGCCCGGAAGCTCGGGCTCGTCTACGCAGGCCAAAGATAGCCAGGGCGGCAGAGTTCTGTACCACCTGTAGGCGCTGAACTAGGTAATCAGGGAGGCCAAGGAAGAGGGCATTAGCATATTCAAGCCTAGAACCGACGAGAGCCTGCACAGTAATACGCCTGTGCTCCTCAGACAGCAGGGGCAGGAATTTACGAAGCATTTTCAAGATTCCATAACAGGTGCCACCCAGACCCAGAATATGTGTTTGCAGCGATAGCTGGTTGTCCAGCTTGACACCCAGGTTTTTAGCCACCAAGGAAGACTGTGCAGGAGGGCTCATGTCGGACGGCCACCAGTGCTGCCACTCCGGATCGACACCGCAACCGAAGAATAGAACTTCGGACTTGCTCGAGTTGGCCCTTAGACTGTTCCGTTGGAACCAGTCAAAGACCAATGTAAGACAGTCCCGAATTCTCCCTCCATCAAACTCCTGGTCTTTCCCGCATGTGAAGAGGAGTTGCGTGTCGTCGGCGTAAGCCCCATATGCTTCCACCAAGGCCGCCAAAGGGGACATAAAGATGTTAAACAACGTGGGGCTCAACACAGATCCCTGTGGAACCCCAACTCCCAATGGCGGCATCTCGGCAGAGCTCTGGGAAACCCAGACCGTCTGGCGGCGGCCTTCAAGGAAGGATGTAAACCACCTGAGCGCCGTCCCCCTAAGGCCGATGTCATAAAGCCTCGCTAAGAGCGCCCTATGGGGGACGGTGTCGAAGGCCGCCGATAGATCTAACATGACCAGCATGGCCCTCCCGCCGACATCAAGAGTCTCCCTTATGATCTCAATGACCTCTAGCAATGCCGTTTCCGTACTGAAATTAGGACGGAAACCGGATTGAGATGGATGGAGCAGATTGTTAGCTTCCAGAAAGCGCGACACGGCACCGTGGACGTGTTTTTCCGTGATCTTCGTGAGGGCCGGAAGAAGTGAAATTGGCCTATAATTGGCCAGAACCTCGACGTCGAGACCCGGTCTCTTTAGGAGGGGGATCACCATTGCTCTTTTCCAAGAGCTAGGGACCCTCCCCTCCCTCAGCGAGGCGTTGAGGATGGGATTAACCAGCGGATTCACCACCTCCGCCATCCCAGCCAAAAATTTGGCAGGGCAGGGGTCAAGTGGCGAGCCAGATTTCAAATTGGCCAACAGCTGCCTGGACACATCGCTGGAAACAGCAGGAAAATCAGACAGCACCGCCGTCGGTGTGTGCGGAAGTCCGCACCCAGCCCCGGTGACGCCGCTTCCATCCTCCGGTCCTTCCACAAAGGAGGCCTGAATCGCCTTGATCTTATTAGTAAAGAAGCCGGCAAGATCACCTGCCCACGTATCTGAAGAAACTAGAGGGGGCGATTGGGAACTAGGGGTCGTGAACTCCTTCACAATGGTGAAGATCTCCTTACAGGAGTTCGCGGATGCCTCGATCCTCCTAGCCAAATAGTCCCTCTTAGCTCCCAGAATGTCCCGATGGTAGGCCTTCACCGCCGCCTTGTAGGCGAGTTTAGCCTCCCCATCATACAGACGTCGCCAGGCCCTCTCGGCCACCTTACATTGGCTGCGAGCCACACGAAGAGCCTCCGTAAACCACGGTGCAGATTGTCGTGCCACCGTGGATCGGGGGGCTGCCTTGGGGGCCAGATCGTCCAGCCTATCAATGAGCCACCGCTGCAGAGCCTCAGTGTCGCTATCCAGATCGCCCGAAAGATGGCATGGGTGATCCAGAAGCGCCTGTTCCAGCATGTCAGGTGTCACTCTGTGCAACGCTCTCGAGGCCGGTCTAGACAAGACCGAGGCACTGTTATCCGGCCGCGCACTCTCCAGCACCGAAAATCTGATCAGCCTGTGATCGGACCAGAGCACCGGCAGGGTGTCAACCTCCATAAGAGGGACAGACGAAAACACCTGATCCAGGGTATGCCCCTTCTCATGAGTTGGCCCCGACACGAACGGTATCAATCCCACTGGAGATGTAATATCCAACAGTTTAACCGCATCCGGGTCGTCCGCTACGTCAAGGTGGAAGTTGAAATCACCAGCCATGACGCAGTGCTGTGAGGTCAGCACCAACTCAGAGACAGCTGTCTGCAGATCTTCCAGGAAGGAACCCAAAGGGCCTGGTGGTCTGTAAACCAACAACCCCTTCAGAGCCTGGCCCGGGGACAGTCTGAGCATGAAGGCGAGCGACTCAGCGCTCCCGATGGAATTAAGAGGAAGAACTGAGCAAGAAACGCTCTATTTCACCTCTACCGCCACTCCCCCGCCTCTACCCTTCACTCTATCCTGCCGGAAGATATTGTACGCCGGAGGAATGGCTGAGAAGACATCCGGATTGGAAGCCTCTCCCAACCAGGTTTCGGTAAGTAGCAGGCAAAGGGGATTTTCCCTAACAAGAAGATCATAAATATGCAGGGCATGGCAGCCTACCGACCTCGTATTCAGCAGCAAACAAAGATGCTGTGCACCAGCTGTTGCAGGACGAGGAACATGAACATGAACTCATAAAGAGTACAGAGGATTATTCTAGTAATAAATACATATATTTTTATAATATATAACTTGTGTGGTGTCCTTTCATTTGATATTACAGGATTGTGATTGGTAAAACAGCTTGCTTAACACGACCTCTTGAGTTAAGCCTTTAAGGCTGCTTAGTCCATGCTACCCTTAGGAAACATCATATATCAGGCCAACTTCTCACACACGCCTTCTCTACTACAACTCTGTACTGGATTCTCACACATCACCCACAATACAAAATGCAATGTCGGTCAATGGAATTACATAGAGTGAGTATGAAAAGCATTCTAATGGCACAATAGAAATACATAACTGCTGTGACCAGCTGTGTCCCCACCGACGTTGGCCCCTTTTCCTCTGCTTCCCCTGACTGTATCGAAAATTACATGGAACATGGGTTTATTGCAACTGTGTTTCCACACCTGACTATCACAGATCCACTGAAAACATTGTAGAAGTCCACACATCACACCACCTTCACGGTTCACCACATAGGCCTCACATTTAGCTTGAGCACATGCATGCATGCTACATGACCTGCATACATTTTAATTCACTCATGTCATAACCCTAGACAGGCCCAAATGCATTGATGAAATTATCTACACTCCTTATGCCCATACTAGAATAGCTGATCACCTTACATACTTTGGCACTTGTTTTATACCATTGTAAAGTATTGGAACCAAATAAGATGGGTCCAAGTGGGGAAACATCATTTACAACGCAACTTTTACAATGTAGTGCCTTTACGACACAACTTTTACAACGCAAACCATTACAACGCATTGCGCTGGGGTCGCTCTAGGATAGGAAATAAGTTTAATTTACTATCCAACACCTTCCCTAGTGTCCACAGGGAGTGGAGTTGGAATAGTAAATTAAACTATTCACTATCCAGCACCCCAAAGCGCTATGCGTTGTAAAGGTTTGCGATGTAAAAACCGTGTTGTAAAGGCATGCGTGGTAAAAGCATGCGTTGTAACGTCATACATCCGTCCAAGTGTGAGATTTACACAATGCTCACACAATTCCCAGAATCAAACAAATCTAACTATTACTCATATCACATCATGATGTCCTGAAGGTCAAGTTGTACACCAATGTACCATATATTACTGTTGTGGCCGACATAATGTCACATGTAAATGCTCATTGCACACTGATGGCACTTTGCGCTCCAAATTACATCATGTGTCCACTACCTGAAAAGTCAAATGACAACTTTACACATGTAGTTTATCTATCTATCACATTTAGCAGATAACATTCATTGAAATCATTGAGGTTTAAAAATTTGGAGGATAAATACTCTGAATTCACACAGCACAAGACTCCACATAGCTATGTGAACATCCCTGCTTGGCTCAGGTTATGATGCCAGTTAAAGATTATATATCCACAAGCCAAAACACCTTTGAAGGTTGTGGGTGTCCCTGAGCATCTATGAAATCAAGAAGTGAGGTTTCTAGAGACCCAGTAGGCAGGTACATCGCACCACTCTTTGGTATTAAATACTCAGATTGCCTTGTAAAGATTACTGTAGACACTCACATAGGATCCCCACAGTTCAAGATCTCACTCCCTCATGCATGTCACGAGTCAGTAAATGAGTGTATTGAAACACTATTGCAGATGAAGCATCAACTGGCAAATGCACACTGGCCACGATGTAGGCACTACTGCTAATGGCACCAGTGTTGTTTGAACTCTAATTTCCCTGTATGACCAGTACTAACCAATGGGAACTGCCGCACAGTCAATGCATGTGCTGTGAACTCTATGACATGTCACATGCAATAGGGCCACCATCACATGAGAGACAGTAGTGAGGTAACATCACTCCTCACACAAGCAAGAACAGCCGTTATTGTGGTACAAATGTCACCCGGATTTACTGAGAACATGAGATGATTAATCACTTCACTCAGCCAGGTGTCTGCTCAAAAGGAGAGAATTGGATGTGGATAGGACTCTGCTGTCTTCCAGGTCAGAAAGCTAATAGGCACAGCAGAGCAGCATGCACCTACTACCACACTTACACTAACATTGACTCATCTTGTGTGTGGCACACAGGTCACTATCAATTTTGTTGGTTAAATGCCTGTCTGTAACACTCAAATTTGGCAACATGACATGTATGACTTTGGCTAGCTGTATTCCTTGTGGGTGAACTGCTCTTGAAGAGTTCCTGACTGTCTGAGGGGGGCTGTGTGGGCCCCTCTGCACCCGTTTTCATCTGCTGCCTAAGGGGTGCGTGCGCAGGTTCCTTTGCCAACCGCGAGGCTGGTTTACACTCTGGTGGTACTACCAGTCCCAGAGTGCAACACAAGACTTCAACCATCTGCAGCTGAGCGGTAGCTGCGGCCTGAAGCCTTTAAAATCCCCACTTTCACCCTGGATCGCGGGCCGCACCCGGGCAAAGCCCGGGCCAAGGGCGGATCCACCCACTTCCGACAGAGCGCGACAGAGGCTGGGCTGGGCCCCCCTCTAACACCTCCTAAATGGCTAAGTGCAAATATTTGGGTAATGTGGAGCTGAAGGGTTTAAAGGCAAAAGTTCCTATAAAGACTCATTCTAAGACTCCCTCAATAATCTCATATTTGACGTCTGCTGTGGGAGTACTAAACAAAGAGATTGCTAATGCAGAAAAGGAGCTGGGGCTGGGGCGAGGTACAAGTAAAACTTGGGGTGAGGGGCTTCCGCCTACTGATCATCATGTATCTTCCCCTGTACCTTTGGAGCTGGTGTAGTTCAAGCTCCCGAGCCTATTATGCCAGAGACTGGTGCTGGGGAGATTTCACCCTGTGTTACGGACCGTTCCACAATGTGTTTATCAGGGGCCCCTGAGGGGAAAAGGGGTCTCAATAGGAAAATTGGCAAGTGACAAAAATCTGTTAAAAAAGGTCCCTAGAAATCGAGTTTTAAGCTTGATGAGAATATTGAACTGACTCTATGGACTTTAATAGAGGAGATCTTTAGCGAATGGTTTGAGTCTATATTAACTGGTATTGCCAAAGATATCATTGATACTCTTAACACTTATGTTGGTGACCTCAAGAAAAAATGTGAGAGGGATCCCGACGGTGAAACCACATTGGCCCTTATTCAAAAGACGAAACATTGGTGTGATCAAAACTTTTCGGGCCGACCTGGGATTTCGACACATATTATAATGGCAAGGAGGGTGGCTTGGGTTGGAAGTGGTCCTAAAGAAGTATCTGGTGACTGTATCATAGTCAATTTTGATAAACAGGATGTTGCAGATAGGTTGTTCTGGAACTCCTCCCCTATAATTGGGAACAACATTAGGGCACTCCCTTTGTGTTTATTTTACCCTCCTCTAACAACCTCTACAAGAGATGGAGTTGGAGTAATATGCATGGATTTGTGTAGTGGTCCCTAGCCATTGATAAGTAACACTACCAGAGGCTGTGCTAAGCCAGTCTCAGAGAACAATACGAGGGAAGTATGTGCACCTTCATATCTGGCCTATTGTCCGCCCCGGTTGGGTGAGCGGGATGTAACACTCTCAAACAGATTTTTACCCCCAGCACAACTGGATGAAAATTATTGACTGGTTGACAAGGAGGGTGATGGTGTTGCCTCTTCTCCGAAGGGTCCTGTTATTACTAATGCTTGAGACAAAACTTTACAAAACTGTAATATCCTTAGTTGGACTGCTGCGGGATTAAGGTAAAAAATAACTAACCCTTTATGGCAGGTTTTTATTAAATTCCATGACATAATAGCATTACAGGAAACATGGGATATGGAGGCAAACTTTTGGGTGGATGGGTATAGGTCTTTTTTCCAACCTGCTTGCCCTCCTTTAGCAGGAAGAGCAATTGGAGGGCTAATGTTCCTGCTTTCTCTCAGAATAGAGGGTACCCTTAAAATGGTAGAGGCTGATTCCCCAAAAATTTTAGCGGTAGAGGTAACCCTACCTTGCTGTTCAAAATAACTATAGGTAAATTTTTATAATTCTGGAGAATCGGACATCAGGAATAAACACTTGTGTTTTCTTAAATCCTTTTTAGAAGATTACAGGTTAAAACAATCCACGTCTTATTATATCTTATTCATGGGCGATTTTAATATACACCCCTGTGACTTAAACTGTCTTATAAATGATCCTCTTGGACACAGTAACTCCGAAATACCGCATTTTGAGCATTTACACCTTGGGGAGGCCTTGGAGGACCTTCTGGCCAATTCAGACCTCTTTGAACCTGGATTATTTAGCCAGTCTGAGCGGTTTCCCACTTTTAAACACAGAAATAAAGACACTATTATTGACTACATATTTCTGTCCTCCAGGTGGCTAGTGGAGAAGTGTGGCTTATGGGTTAGAGGCGGCAGACCCGGAAGCTGAGATCAGCCCTGGACCAGGGTTCATTCCCCGCGCCGACGGGGGTTGGGCTCAATAATTCCACGGACTCGATAATTCTCGCTCCGGTACCTACTCGACTCACGGGTTCACACTCTGCGACTCTGGGCAATAGCTTGCTTAATCTCCACAACGGCCCCTCGTGGCTGGATGCCTGGCTTTCACCTTGTGGATACCCTGCCGGGGTATCTCACAGGGGAATACCAGGACGGGTTCCCTAAGCAAGCGCATAGATGCCTGCGATGTGGGCGATTTGCGCTATATAAATACATGTACATTTACATAAAGTAGTTTTTTACGATGCCAGGTTGTCACCATATAGTGATCATAATCCGGTTATTTTAGTATTGGATGGTGGGTCTGGCATTCTGGGCCTGGACGGGGGTAAATGTGAAGCAAAAAGTTGGGAACATGTGACCAGGGGAGGAGACTTAAATGGTCTAAAGTAACCCCCGATACGTTCTTTGCAGATTTGTGTTTAAAGGCGGAAGTGAATCTTGCTTTGTGTATTAACTCCTCTAACCCAAAGGTCCTGATCCATAAAGCTTTTGAGGGTAAATGTAGCCAGATTGCTGCAGATTTTAGGATTAGTACAAAGCCGAAAGGGCCTCAGGGTACTAGATGGTTTGACAATACTTGCTCGAGAACCCATCAACTACTAATCTTAGCATAGTAAAGTGTCCCACGAGATAAGGTCCTGATGGGGAGCTAACGTATGCAATATAAGCGAGCGGTGCATGCTCGGAAAACAGAAATCAAATCTGAGGCCTGGAATGCTCTTTTATCAGTAGATATCTTAAAAGACAGTGCAAAATTTTGGTCCATTATTAATGCCCCATTTTTTTCTTCCACTGAGAATGACGTGCAGGAATGCAACATAACAGAGGCTCAGTGGTTAGCTTATTTTGGGGCAGTTTATAAGTCCACTAGCTCACTGACCCCCACTGCCAGCCTTCCTTCCTGATTGGGAATAGACCCTTTTGTGTCTAGAGAGACTGATACTGAGAAAGCTATAAAGGAGACCGCGGGAAATAAAGCCCCATGTCCTTACGGGGTTCCGGCGGACCTTTTTAAATGCAACCCTAAATTTTGGTCCAAAATATTGACTAATGTTTTCAATGCCTCTGTTTCGCGGGGGTTTCCGGCTTCCTGGAGTCAATCCATCATTATTCCCGTTTTTAAGAAAGGTCAGAGAGGGGACCCTCGATACTATAGATCCATTTCACTGATTGATTCAGCGGTTAAGATTTTTGGAAAAGTGGTCTTAGCTAAGATTTCTGACTGGATAAATGATAACAAGATTTTATCAAACCTGCAGTACGGCTTCAGGCATGGAAGAGGTACTATGGACCAGTGCCTCAACTTACATTTATTAATAGGCAAGTATACTATGGCCAAAGAGGGCACATTGCACATGCCTTTCATGGACTTATCCTCAGCCTTTGACCTGGTTAACAGGTCTAGGCTGTGGAGTATACTGCTAGAAATGGGCCTGGAGCCATGTCTAGTTCACTTCCTAGCCGATCTTCACTGGGACCTGTACGCGGCAATTAGGATTTCTCAGGAAGGCAGATGTACTAGATTATTTAAATCGGATCGGAGCGATCGCCAAGGGTGTATATTGGCACCTTTATTGTTCACTCTTTATATTAACGCTCTTGACAAATCCTCGAGGGAGGCCAGTCTGGACATCCCGCGTGTAGGAGAATATTTAATACCCGTTCTCTTATACGTGGGTGATGCCCTCCATATTGCGCATACTGCGTTGGGTCTCGAGAAACTTCTGGATGCTTTTGGGTCCTATATGCAGTCCTTAGATCTGGTCGTGAACAACGGGAAGTCGGACATTAGTAAAAATACCAGGAAAGTAAAGTTATTCTTTTGTAATGGTGAGGAAGTGTCAAGGGTTACTTCTTTTACTTATCTTGGAGCATTATTCGATGATAAAGGCTCATGGGTCCCCCAAGATAAAGTAAATAGACTGGCTATTTGCAGGTCAACAACAGCCTTATCAGGGTTTGTTCAACGTTTGGGGGCCAAGCCATTCGCGGCAATTTTGAAAATCTATAGTTCAAAGTGCCTGGCCAATGCCGCATACGGTTCCTCCATTTGGTGTTTTAAACAACAGATAGGGACCAGACAGTCAAAAATAGATTCCTTTGAAGCCTTCTGTCTGTCCATTCTGTCCCTCAATCAACACCTACTTATGCAATTCATCAGGAATTGGGGCAGGGCTATGTCTCGGATATTTTGAGCTTAGCTCCACTTCTGTGCTTGGTCAAAACATGGCTTAACCCAGAATTGATATTGAATCAGTTGATTCTTTGAGATATTATAAATCTTGATAAAGCAAATAAAATTAAGTGTCTGACATACGTTAAAGATATGTTTCCTAAATTAGAACGCCATAACTATTTGAATTTCCTGATAGGATTTGTACGGAGGATTTGAAGTGAGTCAAAATACATTTTTTGAACATGGTAATGGTGGAAAGGGAAGAGCGGGAGTTACAGAAACCTTTAGCAAGGGCGCATTGTTTGAGTAAAACCACCATGTCAATTGAACCTTACCTGATAATGGTATTTAAACCTTTTCACCGTTGGCTGCTGAAAAGATTCCGTTTCAATCTGATCCACTTGCCTTTGGATGATTTCCAGGGGTGGTGTAAGCCAGAGGAGGCTGAATCCTGTAATTGTGATAATTTTTCTATTCAGAATACTTTACATTTTACGATTTTCTGTTATTACTACAATGTTATTAGGAGGAAGTTCATAATGCCATTATTGAAGAGTAAGGTTTTTGTACAAGTCAAACTGGCCCTACTCTATCTCCAAATGTTGACCAACCCCGGTGATACCTTTAATGTTGCTTGTTCTCTTGTTGCTGAAGTCCGTTTGAGGAAAAAAAGATATCTTGGTCCAGAAAGTATATAATTCTCAATGGTAACATTTTATGGATTAACAACTCAAATATTTGCCCTTTTCAAATTTTTACAGAGTTAGTGTACCTTGTGAGGATTTTAATATTTTTTTAAAGGATGTGTTGTTGTCTTTGTATTTGTGTGTATGAACTTTTAGGATTTTAACAAAAATCGAATAAAGAGGATTGTTTGATAGATTGACTCTGGCTAGCACTCACCCTATTGTTGCTGCTGTTGGGCCCTCAACTGCCCATCAAGGTTCGGGTAGGCCACCGCCAGTATGCAGGTGATCAGGGTGGTCAGGGTCCAGTGCATGCCCCTTCCACGTTGGGAGAGCTTCCCCAGCGGGACCTCCATGATTTTCCAGGTCCAGCACCGCAGGTCCTTCCACCTCTTTCTGCAGTGTGTACTATGCCAGTTACCATGGTGCACACCTTATGGGTGATGGGTCTCCAAATGGCCTTCTTCTGTTCAGCGTTGACTGGTATGGATGTGATACACGTAAAAACAGATTGTAACTGGAAATTTAAGGATATCTATATGGTTGCTACATGTTTTCTTTTTACTCCGAGCACACACATTCATCAAAAGTCTACACGATACATGTGTCCATATCACATGCTAAGCACAACTAAAGCATGAAAGCACACTTTTGTGGTCATCTGATGACTAACCTCAACCCTGGTCATGACCTACACTGGCTGAGGCAGGCCACTAATATCGTGCAGGCCACGGCCACCCTACATGGAATGTGATGCGAGGCACCATGACACACAGCACACCATTTTGACCTTCTGAAGGGTAAACTACATGTACATGAATGTCCAGACACCTGTACTGCCAGGCCAATTGCATTGATGCATAATCTTGATATACACAAGTACAATAATATATACACATTCTAAAACTAAGGTCACAAGGTAAGGGCTAGTATGTGTGACACTGAGAGCGACCTCTCTGGGGGTTGTATGGACATATGGACTACTTATATGAAATTTCTAGTGAGTCATAATGAGTTTTGTGTTGTTTGTACTGCCATCACAAGACACCCCTTTTGTCTTATGTGGCTCTGTAAAAGAGGTCAATCAACATACCATTGCATGTGTAGTGTGATAGAGAATACTGTATCCAAGCAGATGGTTCACATTTCTACATCAATTCAAAAGTAACCCACTACTTTATACTGATCATGTCTCAGATGTGCACTAGGCCAGTACAATGGAAGCAACACTATTAGAAAAGTGCCAAAAGACCTATGTGTGTAAGGGGACAATCATTAGTGACAGACACCTTTTAACACTATGGGTCAATGGAAAGAAGTATCAGGTCAGAGGATCACCTCATTCACTATGCTTCAGATTATCCATTTAACAGCTTTCAGGGCTGATAGTGGTACAGATAACTCTTTCTGCAAACCACCGTAGTTCAGCAAGTCTCAGTTAGTTTTCCTGCCACATATCAATGTCATACAAAAGGGGAGGATGGACGGAGCATTTGAGCAAATCAAACACTCACCCCCAGTCAACTGATCTGGGTTTAATCCATCACCATTTTTTTTAGCTCACTCTGCCACCCCAGTTCGGGTATGGCCATATGCAAATCAGTCTGACCCTGTGCCTCATGGGAACAGTCCAGCCCAAACTGCCAAAGCCATGTCTTCCAACCCGGGGGGTTCTGATGGACAACACTCTTTCTTTCAGGCCTCAAGTCAACGCCCTGTCTTTATCCATCCACTATATCCTAAAAACTATACGAAAAGTGCTGCCTTTTGAGGTTCCGTGACGGTTCCGTGACGACTTGAACCCGTGTTTTCAAGTTTGTCGGAAATACCTAATATTGGTATCAGTGAACCGCAAATGATCCATTTAGTATATCCTAGTGTTTTCGCTACGCTACGAGCAAGAGCACTCCTTCCATTGACATATTTCTGATATACCCACGGCATCCATCTTAGATCATGGCCGCCATTTTGTGTTTCCTTGCCCTCACATATGCAATAGCATCTGATCACTTCATTCACTCCACTTTGATTAGGGACACGTAGCCTTAGCCGGAGATTCACCTCTTACATGGCACGTGCACCTTAAACCAGATCACGCTGTAGCTGCATGACTCGACAAAGGCTGCCTCCTCTGCCCGAGGCCAGTCCTGCCAAACTGGTCTTCGTGTCCATTGTACCTGATCATGATTAGGCGGCCGAAGCCGGTAGCCTTGCCCATTTACAACCCACAAATATCCCTTATCCCACTTTTCTATCTTCCACACCTGGCTCTGTTTCTTTCTTTCTGAATCTTTATTAGGGGGAGGTAACGAACTTTACGATGAGGCGGTCCGGGTCCTGAATGCAATATTGACAGGGAATTGTGACAAACTAGTGGGAACCCCTCTCTTCGCAAAGTTTGGCCTCGGACATTATCGACGGTTCCTGTGTAACGTCAAATATTTATTGTTTTTGACACAAAGGTTTTGGGAATGTATTACATGTAAAGAATTTGCCCCTAGCATAAAAAACCGTATATAAGGAGCAGCCCTCTTTGTACAAATCGAACAGGCTCCTAGTCTCTGCCCGTGTGTAGATTCTGTGACTTCTGTGTCCCTGCAGTAATAAACCTTTGGTCTTTGACGCCACCATCGAGAAGCCCGTGTTTCTGTTCATTTGTGCACCAAGGCAGGTGGAACTCCGGGGTCTTCGGGTGTTGTACCCTGACACCTCTGGACGGAACCAAAAAGTCCAGAACTCCAATTGGCGCCCAACGTGGGGCGACGTCATTCGGTACCGGTCCAAAAGCCTGAAGAGTTCGAGAAGCTTCGTGTGAAGATTCCTGAGGGAGGCGCCCCACTTCATCGATCCCGGCATATCGCAAAAGTGGCCCGAAGTTCTCTTCCACGAGGGTTTCCCGTTCAGGACGGCTGCAGTGGGCCGTTGCCTTGACCGTCGCCCTGTCTTGGACCCGAAGTGGTGCAGTCCTTAGTACGGCGAAACGTGATGGGTTTCTCCTTGGTGACGTCTTCAGTGACTCAGTTAAGTATTTAGTGATAGCTAGCTGGTTACTTTGTGAGGATTGTTAAAAATCCTTGATCGGTTCTTGGTTTGGTTTGGTTTTGTTAGATTATCACTGGTTCTTCTAGTTACGATAATCTATTTGGTTTAGTTTTGGGTATCGATACATCAGTTCGTTTTGGTAGGCCTAAGTTCTTGGTTCGAGTGCACATATTTGTTCCGTGTTTTGTTTGTTTTGTGTTCCGGACCGAAAATGGTAAGTCGGAAAATGTTGTCTTGTTTTAGTTGCAACAGTGACTCGCGATTGGAGGACTCTTGTCTGGTTCCTCCGATTGGGACTCCCCTATATGATTTATATTGCAAATATGGCGTGGGTCCTATAACTTATAATGAGATATGGGTCCGCTATTGTAAGAAGGATGGTGTCCTTAGTTGGCCACTGCATGGAAGTTTTGAACAAGAGATTCTCGATAACTTAGAAGCGAAATTGTTCAAGAAGAAAGCCCGGCCGGCAATGTTTGATTCCTTCCGTTATTGGCGGAAAGAATCCAAACAGAGAGAAATGAGAAGGTTGAAGAAAGAGCAGAAAGAACAAGAAGAGTTAACTCTAGAGCAAGCGACTAAACAGTTGCAGGCTAACGAGTGTGAGAAGGCCATAGATGTAGCCATTAGAGAGCACAACTTAGCGATTGACAAGTGCTATCCTGCCTTGCCATCGAAAATGGCTAAGATACTGGAGGACTCCGAAAACGATCCTCTGCTATCTTATCTGTTACGGTCACCTCCACCGTATGCACAAGGTGCTACGGCTCCACTCGTCCCGAATGTTCAATTGCCGGTTGCTGGACAACCTGGTGCTCCTGCTCTTATCCCTCAGAATCAAGTTCCTGTACTTCCTGTGATGAATGTGAATGTTCCTACAGCTCCTCCTCTTCCTACACAGCCAGCCCCTATACCTACCTCTGTACCTACTGCTCCAGAAACTATTTTTCTCGATACTCCTACTGCTTCCTCATCTATTCCTACCTCCACTGCATTTTCTATGTCTGCGAGTGTACTAACTCCACTTTCTGTTCGTCGAAGAATCACTGATTCGGTTACTAATATGCTGTCTCCTATATATAAAACTTTGATTAAGACTCCTACTCCTGACTCTGTACAGAGACGGAGTCAGCTTCCGAGTACTGAGGAACGGGGAGTTTTAGATTCCACGGCTCTCAGATGGATTTCGAAGGGTAGAAGATATAGTACAAGAGATGTGCTACACACATTTATGCAGTGGGGAGAACCAACGCAACGATACGTCTTTGATGAGATGTGCTCGTTGTTACGTGAAGAGATAGAAGAAGACGATGTCGAATCAGATTTGGAAGATTTAATTAGGGTTCAAAAGGAGTTTGCTGCTGGAATGATAGTGGGTGAGAAAATAAAGCAAGCGATGGAACTCATTTTAAGTTTTAGGAATGATCCATCTCTTCGTTCGCCGAGAGATTTAGAGAAAGGTAAAATGAAGCTAAGTCGCCAATATCCTATGAGGGAGGTTCCTCCAATTTGGCGCGAAGCAATACAACGTGATGATAATGCAGGTATTGCGGCTGCTCCAGCACAGTTCCAACGAGTGTGGATACACATTCCATGGAAACGAGCAGAAGTGTTAGCAGTGAAACAGGCCTTGCCAGATCCGCGTAAGAATCCAGCCGGATATTACAAGGAATTAACACAGACAGTTGAGGCTTGTATAATGAACTTAGCCGACATAGATATGTTGTTTGGTAATGTAGTTCCGCAACCAGTGTGGGCTAAAATTCGTAGAGAGGATCACCAGGCTGCTTTAGGTGGTGATTGGGCAGCTATCACTGCAGCAGATAATCAACAAATAGGTGGTGCGAAACCCGAACCCTTGATCGCTAATCTGCCAGGTAGAATAATTGATCTAATGAAGACTCTGATGCCAGCATTGCGTGTTAATTGGGACAAGTTGTCAGCATGTAGGCAAAAGAAAGACGAAAGTGTCTCGGACTTCTTCACGAGGTTCGAAGAGACTTTTGTAGATCATAGTGGTCAGGACATGAGTACAGAAGGAGGACAGAGATTGTTTGTCGATAAATTTGTGCATAATTTGTTACCTGAATTATGCAATAAATTAAAAGACTCAGAAAGTGCGTGGGCTGTATCTACGACAGCGCAAATACTTGCGACTGCGCAGTACTACGAAAATAGGGATAAAGAGGAAAAGGAAAAATCAGAAAAGAAAACGAAAGATTTAAAAACTAAAGTTCTTTTGCAGCAGGCGTATCCGCCTCGCGCGAATCAGACTAATACGCAGCAAAACTCATACCAAAGGACAGATTATAGCACATCAAGACCTCAATATCAATGGAATCAGTGCGCGTACTGCAAGAAAGAGGGTCACTATAAAAATGAATGTCCGATCTTAGCGCAAAATAATGCAGCAGCAGCTCAGAGAGGTCGTGGTGGTTTTGTGCAGAATTCTAGAGGACGAGGACGAGGTGCTATGCCTCCACAAACGAATGATCGTCCCTCCAATCACTTTGATCAGAGAAATGGACAATCTATTCAGCAAAATAGATCTCAGCAATATCTTGTTGAAGATTATTGTGAAGTAGATGAGGGTTTTCAACAAAATGGGTACTAGGACAGCCATGGACAGAGAGAGGGAGTAGTATCAGTTCCAGTGGATCAGAGTGGGCCTTATGTCGCAGTAGCAACATCAGGTGTAGTCGAACCGTTTCTGTTGGATACTGGTGCCGCAAAAAGTTCTATCATTCATGCGAAACTCCCTGGCGCACCTTTGTCTGGCTCAACAAATGTTTCCGTAGGTTTTTCAGGCGCCCCTGTTTACAACCCGATATCTGGTCCTTTGTCTATTTCTGTTGGACCGTGCCAATTGAAAGCACCCCTGATTTTGACGACAGGTTGTAATGAAAATCTGCTTGGTTTAGATTTGTTAAAACGATTATATGCGACATTGTACTGTTCTCCGGAAGGAGTACAGCTTACACTGGGTAAAAATATCACCTCTCCGATGTACTTGTCAATGGACGCACTCCCGCCGGAGCTACGTTCACTCCCTGATTCTCTTTGGGCGACTGGTCCTAATGATGTAGGTCTCCTAGAAATTCCACCGTATGTAGTAACTTTGAAAGCAAATGTGAAATTTCCAAGAATTCCCCAGTATAAAATATCGAGTGAAGGTGAACGTGCACTTTTGTTGATTGTGCAAGACTTGATTAAGAAGGGTGTAGTTGAAGAAACTAGAGGAAATGTCTGTAACAGTCCTGTATTACCGATTCTGAAGCGAACTGACCCTACAAAACCTCCAGTTTATAGGTTTGTCATAGACCTTAGAGAAGTTAATAAGATTGTAATTCCGCAGTTTCCTGTAGTGCCAGACATTACTGCCTTGTTAACATTGATACCTGCTACAGCTACATGGTTCTCAGTTATTGACCTAAAGAATGCCTTCTTTAGCATTCCGATAGCCGAAGAAAGTAGGGATATTTTCGGCTTCTGTTTAGGAGGTCGCAGTTTCAGATTTAAACGCGCTCCACAAGGCTATTGTGAAAGTCCATCCATTTATAGTCAAGCTTTAAAAAGTCAGCTAGATTCCTTTGTCCTTCCTCCAGGTTCTGCCCTAGTACAGTACGTAGACGATCTTTTAGTGGCTGCCAATGACAAGGAAACTTGCAAAGCAGCTACAATTTCCCTATTGCATCATTTGTCTAATTTAAATCATAAGGTGTCTCCTTCCAAGATGCAATACTGCTGCCAAGAAGTGACCTACCTAGGTCATCTCTTGTCAAAGGAGGGAAGGAAGTTGACCCCAGAAAGAATAAAAGCAATTACGCAGATGAGTGTTCCGCGCACACAAAGAGAGGTACGTGCCTTCCTAGGTATTACCTCTTACTGTAGGCAGTGGATCCCAAATTTTTCTCTTTTAGCAAAACCATTGGTAGCTTTGACTGGGAAAAATGTTCCGAGTCCGGTGCCATGGTCTGATGAATGCCAAGAGAGTTTTACTGAATTACGAAAAGCATTGTGTTCAGCTCCTGTATTGGGTACACCTGATTACAGCAAGCCATTCACGCTCTACGTTCACGAAAGAGAAGGTTGCGCGTTGAGTGTTCTGACACAGAAGTTTGGTGATAAACAACGCCCTTGTGCGTATTTTTCATCAACATTAGATCCGGTAGCCAGAGCGTTACCTAGTTGTTTGAGGGCTACAGCGGCAGCTGCGGCTTCCATTCGACAATCTGCTGGTTTGGTGATGAATAATATGCTAGTGGTCATGGTTCCTCATGCAGTGGATACACTCATGAACCGAACGAAGACACAACACCTTACTAGTGCGAGATTATCTGGTTACGAGCTGACATTATTAGCGAGTCATATTCAGATCAAAAGATGCAATGTATTGAATCCAGCAACATTGTTGCCGACTGATCAAGAGTCGAGTGATTCTGAGCCACATGACTGCTATTTCAAAACGGAGGAAGAGACAAAAGGACGTATCGATTTGAAAGATACTCCCCTATCCGACCCAGATGGTACGCTATATGTGGACGGGTCATGTTTTAAATTGGAGAATGGTGATGTGACTGCTGCCTACGCGGTAACGACTTTGAAGACGATTGTGGAGACTGCAAGAGTGAGTCAGAATTCTGCCCAAGCTGCAGAATTAATAGCTCTAACGAGAGCGTGTGTTTTAGCTAAGGGAAAGAGAGTGAATGTGTTTACAGATAGTCAGTACGCATTTGGCGTGGCCCATAGTTTTGGCCGGTTGTGGAGAGAAAGAGGTTTCATTACGTCCCATGGGACTAAGATCCAACATGGTCAGCTAGTTAACGACTTGTTGGAATCTCTAACCTTGCCGACTGAAGTTGCGATTGTGAAGTGCAGTGCTCATAAAGCAATCACGGATGATGTTGGTCGTGGGAATGCCTTTGCTGATGAAACTGCTAAACAGACAGCTAGAGATACGATGAGTAGAATGTACGTTGCTACGTCTGCAAGATGGATTGCTGAGTCTGGAATGTGTGAGGACACTATGGAAAGTGTGAAGGAGATTCAGAAAGAAGCGACTGAGGAAGAGAAACGTGTATGGAGAGAAAGTACGGGCAAGTTGGACTCGAATGGATGTTGGATTGATTTGACAGAACAGCAGCGTTGGATGTTGCCTGATGCATATGTGCTTGCAGTAGTGACGATGGCGCATGGAGTGGCGCATATAAGTTCTAAAGGGATATGTAAGATGTTGGCTCCGGTCTGGAAGAATGAGGGAATCAGTAAGTGTGCAGAGAGAGTGGTGAAAAATTGTATGGTGTGCTTGATGCATAATCCTGGCAAGGGAACTCCAACTCCAGCTGGTCATTTCGCTCCTCCTTCCTGCCCCTTTGAAGTGATTCAGTTGGACTTCATTCACATGGAACGCTGCAACAATTTAAAATACGTCCTGGTGGTAGTTTGTGCTTTTTCCAGGTGGATAGAAGCATACCCACTAAAGGACAACACTGCCCTATCGACTGCCAAAATTCTTCTCAAGGAATTTTTCCCTAGGTATGGAATGCCACGGATTGTATGGTCAGATAACGGAAGTGAGTTTATAGGGAAAGTTATGCAGAGTGTGTGTGCCGGTCTAGGATTGAAACAAAAATTCCATAGTGCAAACCATCCCCAATCTGCTGGTTTAGTCGAGGGTTACAATGGCACTCTGAAGCTTAAGATAGCCAAAATACAAGCATCCACAGGTTTAGCCTGGCCAGACGCACTTCCTCTGGCCTTGTTATCAACGAGAGCAACAGTGCATTCTAGAATAGGGCTTTCTCCATACGAGATTGTGTTTGGCCGCCCGGCAAATATCTGGGGTGTGCCAAGGCCTAAACAATTTTGCTCCATTGAATATCCTATGTTGATAGACTACCTTTACGACTTGACTGCTAAATTAAGTCTTATTCATCAACAGGTCTTCGATGCTTTGCCAAAACCTCCGGAGAGTCCAGGGCATCAGCTGAAACCCGGCGACCACGTGGTGGTCAGAAACTTTGCGAGGACAAAGAATCTTCAGCCTCGCTACATCGGCCCCTTCCAGGTCCTGCTGGCAACGAGGACAGCCGTACGTGTCGCTGGCCGTAAGCACTGGATTCACGCTTCTCACGTAAAGCGTGTTCCTTTGCCGCTGCCTTACGACGACTGGGTGAAGAAGGGAATTGGTGCCTCCGAATCTGAAATCATTCCGAAGTTTATCCCTTTCAGCGATGCCGATTTGATTACTGACACTTTGAAACTTGACTCTTCTCCTGAAAAGACTCCTTTGAACACAGAACATTTGTCTCCAGCATCAGAAGAAACTTTGCTATCTGCAAACTTAAACTCTGCAACAGCTGCTAGTGATACACTATTTTCCGATCAGACAGTACCAGCGAAGCAGAAATACAACCTTAGAAGCCATAAAAAGGACAAATAAAGCAGGCAACTGCATATTGTGATTTTGATATATTGAACCTTTGCCTTCAGCCAGGAAGTTTGCTATTGTTTATTGTTTTTTTAAAAATTGCCTTGCCGTCTGGGTAGCCGTAGGGTCGTGGCTGTGTACCTAGTTTGAATTTGCAGGGGTCTGACACAAGGTCGATCTTTCTGTTGGTTCTGGGAACTCCCAGGGCTGATAGAGGCATTTTCATCTACGTACACATCATCAGTGGTCGCGAGCGGATTGTAGAAGATGGAGCTTCCTGCGCTGCAACGAAAGAATGTGATTTACGTTCGCAGAAACAGACTTAATAGAATTCTTCACAGCAAATGTTTCTTGATGCAATGTGCCGTTACATTTTTGATTGTTTTAGCAACATTGGTGGGTGGAATCGTCTTTAGCATAAATTTGATTTTTGTGCCAGTTTCTACAGTACCTCCCCTTGATCCTGCTATTTCTACTGTTTCTTCTATACACTCTTTTCACTCGTTTCCGGAACATGAGCAAGCCAGACGCTCAGAATTCACCAACAACACTTTTGTACAGCTCTTGCACCAACACCAACTGGTAGTTAACACTACAGACTGCTGGGTATGTGGCTTGATACCTCACACTATGGATAAAGGTATTCCCTATTTGGTTTTGCCTTACAGCTATAATGGATCATTTCAGGCCTTCCAAACCATCTTTGCTTATGCCCTTGAAACCTATCCTCCACGTCCACCGCGTTCCACTAAATATAACTCTGCTAACAAAGCTTTAGTCCAGGGAATTATTGACATGGTCAAGGACGTCAATAATACTCCATCATACCCTAGAGACGAATTGCGAGTATATTTAAGTTGGAATACTTCAGAGTATCGCCTTAGTTTAGGAGAAAGCAAGCGTAAAAGCTCAACTCCAATCTGGGTCGTACCTCACCGAGGTCAGGTCTGTTTGCAAGGTAATGGGAGAAATCCGAGAGCTCAGCTAGGGAGGAGTGAGTGCGTAGAGACTTATGTGTTTCCGGCTAACTCTTCCCCTGCCTTTCTTACTGCTAGGGGTACCTATTTCATTTGTCGAGACAGAGCTTATACATGGTTGCCTGCCGACTTCTCAGGATCATGTTATATTGCTCGATTATTGCCTCCGACATACACTGCTTCACCTGATTACCACAGAACAAGAGTAGCGAGAGGTGTCTTCAGCAAGGAAGATACCGCTGGTCAGGAAGCTGGAGACTTCTTCAAAGGCTTCCTTCCGTTCTGGGGACCTATGGCCAATAGTAGAAACATACGTCAGCTAACACGGGTAGTTGAATCTACTATTACTGAAACTGCTGGTGCCCTTAGCAATCTGACAGCTGAGCTTCAGGCGGATAGGCTCATGACGTTGCAGAACCGTATGGTTCTAGACGTTATACTTGCAGATCGAGGTGGGGTATGCAGAATGATCCAATCGAGCTGCTGTGTCTTTATTCCTAATAATGCTCCAACAGTCTATGAGGCGATCTCTAAGTTGCACAAGATTTCAGACTCCATACATTTAGACAAAGGAAACTGGTCCTTTATGGAGTGGTTTTGGACTCTGATCTCAGCGTGGGGATGGAAGGTTCTAATGGTCATTGGTGTCATCCTAGTATTCCTATTCTCATGTTGTCTGATTATCCAGTGTGGTCCTGCTTTGTGTAGTCTTTGTGCTACGACTTGTCTCAGAAAACCACCTGCGTTTGGAGAAAAGACACGAGAAAGGATGATGATACAACAACATGTCACTGACCTGATGAGCATAGAACTAGATTCTGACATAGACTGAGTAATTGCCTATGTAAGGGCAAAAGGAGGGTCTGAGGTTCCGTGACGGTTCCGTGACGACTTGAACCCGTGTTTTCAAGTTTGTCGGAAATACCTAATATTGGTATCAGTGAACCGCAAATGATCCATTTAGTATATCCTAGTGTTTTCGCTACGCTACGAGCAAGAGCACTCCTTCCATTGACATATTTCTGATATACCCACGGCATCCATCTTAGATCATGGCCGCCATTTTGTGTTTCCTTGCCCTCACATATGCAATAGCATCTGATCACTTCATTCACTCCACTTTGATTAGGGACACGTAGCCTTAGCCGGAGATTCACCTCTTACATGGCACGTGCACCTTAAACCAGATCACGCTGTAGCTGCATGACTCGACAAAGGCTGCCTCCTCTGCCCGAGGCCAGTCCTGCCAAACTGGTCTTCGTGTCCATTGTACCTGATCATGATTAGGCGGCCGAAGCCGGTAGCCTTGCCCATTTACAACCCACAAATATCCCTTATCCCACTTTTCTATCTTCCACACCTGGCTCTGTTTCTTTCTTTCTGAATCTTTATTAGGGGGAGGTAACGAACTTTACGATGAGGCGGTCCGGGTCCTGAATGCAATATTGACAGGGAATTGTGACAAACTAGTGGGAACCCCTCTCTTCGCAAAGTTTGGCCTCGGACATTATCGACGGTTCCTGTGTAACGTCAAATATTTATTGTTTTTGACACAAAGGTTTTGGGAATGTATTACATGTAAAGAATTTGCCCCTAGCATAAAAAACCGTATATAAGGAGCAGCCCTCTTTGTACAAATCGAACAGGCTCCTAGTCTCTGCCCGTGTGTAGATTCTGTGACTTCTGTGTCCCTGCAGTAATAAACCTTTGGTCTTTGACGCCACCATCGAGAAGCCCGTGTTTCTGTTCATTTGTGCACCAAGGCAGATGGAACTCCGGGGTCTTCGGGTGTTGTACCCTGACACCTCTGGACGGAACCAAAAAGTCCAGAACTCCAATTTTATCCCTGATGTACACAGAAAGACCGTAGTAACCGGACTAGCAATATCCCGCCTAGATTACTGTAACAGCCTGCTTTTAAATGCCCAGCAGGGGATGTTAAATAAACTACAAATCTTTCAAAACGCAGCTGCCCGTTTGATTACGGGAACTTCCAAATTCTCTTCGGTAGCACAAGATCTGGTAAAGCTCCATTGGCTACCAGTGCGAAAAAGAATAGCCTTTAAGACGCTTTGTGTAGTTTTTAAAGCATTGAAGGGTTTGGACCCTCACTGCATGACTGCGTTCTTTCAGTGGTACAAACCGACCAGGTCGCTCAGGTCTTCGGACCAAGGACTGATCTTAGTCCCTAAAGTCAGGAAGACCCATTGGGGGGAAGGAGTTTCTCACTGGGAGCGGCTAGGGCTTGGAATGCTCTCCCACTGGCCCTTTGGCAGATTTCCGACCTGCTGCCCTTTAGAAGGGCGCTGAAAACTTGGCTATTCACACACTAATTCCACTCCGTCACGCACCCTAGTGGTCATTCAGCGCCAGGACACCGTTCCGGTAACAGTGCGCTTAACAAAGGTGCAAAATAAATAAATAAATAAATCAGGCAGGACCTGTAAACGACCGACCTGCTGTCGTCGGTTACAGCCCTGCTAGTACGATGCGACTAACAGGGTTCAGTCGCATTCGTATACTGTACAATGCAAGCATGCCTTCCGACCGGAAAGCATGCTTGCAATGTAGAAAGCAGGGGTGCTGTTCATCTCTGCACCCTGTGGCCGGTACAACAAGGTGCCTACCACCGGGTGCAGGGATCAACGGAGGGGCACCATAGGTGCCCCAGGCCATCATCTGGCTGCCTCACACCCATGGGGGCCCAGCTGGGGGCCCCCAGAGACAGCTTCTGACTGCCTTTTCATGCCAGACAGACCGGCACGAAGTGAAAAGCTGCCATCGTACTCCCTCAGTCATACAGGGGCGACCAGGGGAGTACTGGAAGATTTCTGGACTGCGGACATGCTCTCCGGAAATCCGAGTCAGATTCCTTCCCGACCGAGCCCATCGGAATGGCTTGGTCGGGAAGGAATCCAGCCAGCATTGACCGATTTGGTGGGAAGGGCTCCGAACATGGTTCGGAGCCCTTCTGCCCGAAATCGGAATCGTACCCTAAATGTTTGCCCAATGTAGGGACCACACAATGTATGCAATCAACCTAATGCTTACCTCTGACACTCAGAGGCACACTCTAGTCTATGGGAATAGAAAGGAAGCAGTGAAATTGAGTTCAATATGTATTTGAGAAACTTACCTGCTCCTCTGGAGAGCCATAGTATTTGGCATACAAGGGAAGAACCTCTTCTACAAGGGCATACAGCTCCTCTGGAGTGAAGGGACGGACCCTCTCCCCTGTAGTTCATGCCATGATTGTTCCAGAGGTACAAAACAGCAAATTAAATGGAGCAGGTGTTGAAAGCAGCAGTGTCAGGAGGCAAGTGAGTTTTGTTTTCTACCTCTGGGTGTATGTACGCCACACACACGGTCATGGTCATTGCCAGTGGCAAACAAGTGAGAAGGGGCAATAGGAGTCCAGCAGCTTGGTTAGAGCTCCAGACACAAGGCCTCATTGTAGTTGTAGTCACTTCAATCTGGCTTTACCAACACTTGAGAGATGATAACCTGCTAGCTAGTATAGATCAGTTGTAAAATGGTGGACAAGTGAGAGGGCCTTGTGGTAGTTCCAGTCACTGCAATCTCACTTTACCAACACTTGATATAAGGTTAGTGTACCATACCTTTTGGCAACTTGCATTTGAGGTGGACCACACATTTACATTTCAACACATATCATGGGTCCTGGATTGATAGCTTTATGCTAATGCACAGGCAGACATCATTTCAACATGTGGCATGTCATTGAGTTGAATGCATGTGCTCTTATATGCAGCAATACACATAGCCACAGACAAAACAACAATTCAGATACGTTGAGTATTGCATGTTAGAAAAGTAGATAGAGAACACAATAGCAAAAGCAGAGTTGAGAGCGAACAGGACATTGTGATATTGTGGCAGGTATTGAAATGTTTCTTACAAGAGTCCACCCCCCCCCCTCTATTTGTGTCAAGCCTTCAGAACGCAGGATGCCGAAGACCTTCTTCTCCCAGGGAAAGATGGGTAATGGTGCACTGGGAGTGACACCGCCAGGGGAGTATGCTGGACTTTGGATCCAAAAATGTCTGGTTCTATTCTAATGATTTCACCCAACATGACTGTCAAGTCTTGCTCAGTGAAGCATTTTTTCCCCCAAGCATGGTGACAAATTGAAATATGAATGAGTATATGAATGAAAAACAAACAAGTGAAAGAGGTACAAAACCTGCAAAATAAACATTACAGGGGGTTGACAGTGCTAAATGAAAAGATGAAAATGGGTAGCAAATGAAATGTCTGGTTGTTTTGCTGTGCTGCAGTTGTGAAGCAAATGATGATGTTCATGGATGGTGTGTCTTATAGTGTTATTTGCAGGCAAGTGCACTTGCCGAAGCACAGCAGGTGTGTGTTTTTTAAATCCATCCAATGATCACTGCTTTGATGGTTTTTTTTCGTGCGTACCACAGAGGTCAACTGCCGCTGGGTAACCTCTGTTTACTAACCACCACTGGGAGACCACAAGAACAATGTAAAACGCTTGGCAGATGGACTGTCGACCAGAAGGCGTCCATGGAGCAACTACAACACTGCAGAAGGCCACAGACTCTTCGGGTAGACTGATGTAGCTGTAGTCCGCGTTTCAGATAGCACAACTCATTATACAGGATTCAAGCAGTCAGACCGCCAAACTCGTAATTGGGCCATTAATTCAAAATGATGGCAACAATGCAGTAGCATTTTTACTTTTGTTTTACATTTAAAATAACCATATAAAATATTTAACATGAAATATGTTTCCAATTTTTCTGTTAAACAATTCTACTTTGACCTATACTTTACATTAGGGAGACTCCACAGTTGGGGCGGATATATTCCTATTGCAAAATATAAGGAAGAACAGACACTAACCTTTATAATAAATGAGTACGAATATTTTTGTGTTGAATAAAATTGTAAATTAATTTTAAATATTTCTTTTAAATGTAGAACCAAAGTATAAATTGCTACAGCACTATTAAATAAATGTTTAATACAATAGTCAATTAATTTGAATATAGTAAATTAAATTATTTTTTTAATTTAAATTGATAAAGTAAATTCTCATCTGAAGTAGAAAAATGACATGTTGGCATTAACCATTAATAATTACTAGATGTGAGGTATAGAATTAACTAAACATGGGCTTGATTATATTTTATTAAAAAAGGTCATTTAGAAATTCAACAAAGGTTTGTTAAATAAATTATAGAAAATAAAAAATAATAATAAATATGTTTTAACATTATATATATTTTATATATGTATTTATATTTTAAACTATTAGAAACAATTAATTTCATTTATCATGATTCCTATAGGGATTCATTTTAAAACCCTGTCTCCATTTGTGTGTGCAGATTTTTGCACTTTTATTTGGTGGGTGAGGTAGCATTTCATTTTAAAATAAAGGTCAAGCTCTCCATCCTCTCTAAGCAGGTGGCAGTCCTTGTACCTACATTTTGGGATAGAGTGCGGTTTGAAGGATTTTTGGAGGAGGGGCAGGGCCATGTGGTTCGGGGTAAGAAGGTGATGGGTGGGATGAGGTTTTAGGATATGGGAGTGTTTGTGGTATGAGAATATTTAGGGGTTTGGGATATTGTCAGGACAGGTGGAGTGATGGAGCGAGGTCAGATGGAGTCCAAAGGAGAAACTGGAGTGGTCTGTAGAATGGGATCAAGTCCTTGAATGGGATAGTGTGTGGAATGATGGGGGAATGAAACAGAAGGAAGAATTGAGGCATGTGTACTAGAAGCATAGGTGTCAGCTGTGTCACAAGGAATCAGGCATGACAGAGTGCATACCATCAAAAATGCTATCCAGTTGTGTGTGTGAGTTGCTGACTGACACCCTGGGCAGTTCTTGAGAACTTACCGTCCCTTTCCTAACACCAGTGCTGGCGGGATGCGGGCAGTTAGAGAAGTGCTTGGGGCGAAGTATATCCCACCTTGTTTATGGACTGGGTGTTGTTTTTTTCACTGGGATGACAAGAGTGAGACAGAGTTTATGTGGCTTCACCTTCTGACTAATAGTGGTTCTCAATGTCTTGCCAAGGTGCATAGAATATCTCTCACTAGAAAATACCTATCTGCAGAACTCCAGATCATGCACTACATCTGTTATGTGATTAATGCCAAGCAAAGATACATGTATCTAAGGGCCTGATTTTTAGTTTGACAGAGAGGTTACTCCATTATAAAAGTAACAGATATTGTATCCCTGTTACAACAAATGTCACAGGGTAGACTGCTCTTGTAATATGGTGGACGGACTATCCATCATGTTAGTATTTAAGCAATCGCTTTGTCAAATTTTTAAATAGGGTCTAAGTCACATATGTTTTGGCAAACACATTACATGTTAGATATATTTTTATATTCTTGGATAATGCTGGATGTCTGCCTGCCTGCCTGCCTTGTTTTCAAACCCTATCCTATCTGGAGAAATGAAGCTCAGGCAACTATTGCTATTTTCTTCTTTGACATTTTGTTAACAGCAATATTCTGCACATGATGTATACTCATAGGTCATGCCTAGCATTTACATATCTACATATCTAATCTCATATTTGCATGACTATATGGACTAAAATGAAAAGAAAGAAACTATTGCAGGTCCAGGATATCATGTTTAAAATTCAGCCTGAAGTACTGACATATGAATAATATTTATGTCACAAAAACCTAATTCAAATAGAATTTTGGTAATAAATCATGTTTGACCTGCATATGGGCTTGTCTAAAACTGTTTATTTGCAGCTGGGAAGTGTGAGCCTCATTAACCACTTGATGAAAGGGCAGATTGGACTTTTTCCGATGGCATAATCCAGCAGTAACAACTGTGACATCATCAGAGTAACAAATATATTATTGCTATTGGGCTTCATTTGTGATGCTATGGTTATGTGTCTGTAATACAAATGTAGAAAATATCCTGTCTGCCTTATTGCATTTATGAGTGCATTCTTTGAAATTTCACTTATAATAAGGTGGATGGGGTATCTACCACATTTGCGACAGAATCAGTTCTGCAATATCTACATCTGGGGAAAATTTATTTTTTGATACTTCTAATGTCAACTTCTTTTAAACTTTTAAGACGGATTACAATGTCCCAAATGCTGTGGATTTCCCTTTTGCTTTATTACAAGAGTATTTGATCCTACTGGACATGAAATAAGTTGGACAGGATATCCATTATGTGTGTGATGGAGTCACCTGTCTGCCAAACTGTAAATCAGGCCATTATGGTTGTGAAATTATATTACAATTTACGAAATGGAATGAAAACATGAGTATTTTATGGTCGCTACTTTACATCCTTCAGCCTCCCATTTAAGACTATGTAGGCGACTGTCAGAATGCACTGTATTATTGAGGACAGTGACCAGAACACCTTGGAGCATATTTACAAGTCCTCACTGCCACTGGATCATCACTTTTTATTGCAAATAAACAAGGTGGTGCTAAGCCACTTTGCGTGGCTTAACGCCACCTTGTAAATATGCTCCTTTCTACCACAGTCCTCTGTGGCAAAGGGACATGTAGTTGGTGTTGCTGTGGGCTTTCAACTGCAACCCCTTTTGCTTTTTGACTCTTCTCCAGATTTACAAGGCTGAGGCAGTGCCAAAAATGAACGCCATGGAATACCAGGCATTAGAATGATGATACGAGGAGATTGTATTAATTTCAGCTCGTGATTTGCTCCTTCCATGTGCTGCATTCTGCAACACACATAAAGGGGGCAGATCACCATTATTGATTGTTTATGTGCAGGAAGATATCCCTTCCTGCACAACAATTCTACCTGCAGGGCAGGCACCCTTGCAACATGGCAGCAGGGTGCCTGCCCTGTCGCTAGGCAGCTTTTTGGCACCAGCGCTAGGGGAAACACAGGGGTGTGCCACATTCTTATGAATACGGGGATTCCCTGTGTTTTGAAAGTGGTGAAGCACAACGCTGCCAAATTTATCACAACTCCACAATCAGACATTTTATTGTAAATATGCTCTTTAATGTTTTGCTGGGAGGACCTTTCTAGTTTTGTTAATTCAATGAGGTGGGTCCATCACCAAAGGTCTTCCAATAATTTCCAGCAGTAGATGCAGCAGTGATTAAAGACCCCATGCTGGCTCGCTTGCTTGTCAGTGGATCTCCAAATCTTCCTCCCTCTTTATGTGGGAGCTAAACCACAGAGAGTAAGAGAAGAAAACAAAATCATCAAAAAAGATCACATTTACTTAAACTAGAAAAGTTATCGTGACATGCTTCTGACTATAAAATGTTACTTTTAATTAATATACTCAGTGGGAGTTGACATGTTGTTTGATATGTTATTGCATCACCACTGTGATAAAAATACTGTCCCCTTAATTCCAAGTGCATACTATAGAATGTACAATTGTTTTTTGATGCACAAGATATCTGTTACATTGTGAGGTTATGAAATGTCAACTAAATCATGCAAAATATGTTGTATCTTCTTGTTATTTTCTTGTGGCAAAAGTGTATTTTTCTTCTGCTTTTGCCATCACGCAATATCATGTGATGGTATTATGGTCAATAACCTGGGACATGTGAGCCAAATTACTCAATGACAATTTGTGGATGGGCTTTTTAATATTGTATAAGTGCGTTGTATAGTACAGCCCTTCTAATTATGGGTGTGGTCTATGTGTATCATTGTGAGGGATCATAAATTCTGCCTATATGTAACTCAGACCGTTGTGTTGTAAGTGGAGGTTGCAACTTCGAAAATGACAGTATTCAGGCTACAAAAAGCATATTTCTGGTCAATGCTAAAGTCAAGTACATTGAGAATTGTTTAAAGTCTCTTTCAACATTGACTTAACAGTTGGAAGGTTGAGGGCCTCACTTGGCTCTGATAATGTTAAGTCATAAAATGCATGACATTAAAACAGACACCTTCACCTTAAAACATGACATGCTTAGTGACACCATGGATGTTAATAATGTTGTCATCCTGTTTGAGCTCACAGCTTCCTCATGCCAAAGGATGGTCCTACGTACATTTACTGATGTCAGTCTTTTGCTTTTAAAAACACAGCATATCTTGTTGGTAAGGTATTTTTTCTCAGCTTTAAATGTTGAGTTTTCATATCAATCATTAATGTTAGTGTAGTGCATTATCTACATATAATTGGTGTTCTAGAGTTTTAAAATTATTACTGAGACCGAAATAATGTTTAAGCTGTATATATGAAATACATATGTATATCTTTGTGTTTGTAGTCAGGTGTAATACTGAAAGCTGGATGGTTGACCAGGGCAATGAGTTTATCCCATTTCTTTGGTAAAAATATGGTTATTCTAGTCAGAGTATTTATATGTTATACAGACAAAATATTATGTTAATTATTTTGCAGTCCCATGTGTAAATGGAAAATTGCCACATCATAGGGTTATACAATATTAATCATAAGGTGGTTGTGACTAATAAAAAAGTAGGTTGGGAGTGGGAAGCCACTCACAATCATATTAATAACACACAGAAGACAAACTGAGGTGCATTTCTTGTATGTAGCTTACCTGACTCTTTGCTAGCCATATATCCGTCAGGGACCCTCTTGCAAGGCCATCCAACTCCTCAGGTTTGAAGTTGTGGGCCCGTTACCTGCTCATTCAGCCTTGCTGGTCTCTGCAGAAATAAATAATCAGCAATAGTTAAGGAGGTTTGCTACACCTGATGGTTAGAAGGCAAGTGGCAAAGGCCAAGGTATCTTTCTGACCAGTGTGGTAATTTGTGTAGTTACCTATGTACTAATGGATCACATTGCAAATTACCAATTCTTAATGGGTTAAAATTTGACCTACCTCATGAATACTAATAATGTAGGTCACAAATTGCGACCCACAAGGAATCAAAGCCATCATAGGGATGGTGGCATGCTAGGTAGTAGACCAACCCAAGTCTGTGCTTGCTTTAAAATGAAGCATTCTTCTAAAATGCAACCTGTTTTATTTGAAGGAAAACAGAATGCATAAAAAAAATTGAATGTGTAAATTCCACTTTTTAAGAGTAGGCAGTGATCCAAAGGACCACTGCCTACTCTTAATAAATGTTTTTGTTAACACTAGGGATCCCTTCCCGTTTATGAATGGCTTATCACCGCCTCTGAGTAGGTAATAAAAGATTAATGTTTTGTCAGTGGATGAACAGCGGTGTGATTACTTTAAAAAAGTAGAAACGCATATTTGGCGCCACATGTGTAATCTGGACCACGCAGCCTCGAAAGCGGCGATTAGGCTCAAATTCGGGCTACTCTACACTTACGTATTTGCTATGGCTGTGTGCTTAAGATGGAGCAATGCACTATTAAATAGTGTTGAGAACCCGTTATGGGTAGCATTGCGTGAAGAAATGTTTTCTTCCCCTAGGGGGAATAATGTTCTATTCTGAAATTACGAGAAAGCTGTAACCATGATTGAATTTGAGCACAGCGGCACAGGCTCACTTCCTAAACAAGTTTGGAAAACTTTAATTAAAAAAATAATTTATAAAGTTTATTGTAAATGAGATCACACTGTTTTCAGCGTATTCCAATAACGATATCATAGCGGGAGTAGTATCTATAAACAGTCCCAACCTTATTAATTAATTGATTAATTGTGGGTTTATATAGCGCTAGGATAGACTCCCGGAGGAGTATCTCCGCGCTTCGACCGCTGCGAAACCCTTCCTGGCTTCCCTGAGAGATGGTCCCTTAATGGGTATCTCCAGGGTGAGACCAGGCATCCCTGGCGGTCTGGTGGGGCCGTTAGTGCAGATGAGGCAAGCTTATGCCCAGAGTTGCCGAGTGTGATCGCTGATCAGAGTGGGCACCGAGGCGAGAGAATTATCGAGTCCGCTGACCCTGGTCCAGAAACCTGCCGCGTCGGGAATCGAACCCTGGTCCCGGGCCGTCCTCTGCTCTCTGGTCTGCCGCCTCTAACCAGTGAGCCACACTACTGCACATTCTATACTATACTATATGGAATCCTCAGGAGTGCACAGAACCATCTTGTTGTTAAGTTTGAATTTGCGTCCCCTAAGAATAATAACAGGGGCGTGGGAGGGGCTTCCTAGGCAGGACAGACTTTGTCACCTATGTGGAAACTGGGTGCAGGATCTAAACCATGTTGTATTTGTCTGTCCCTTACTACAACACTCACAGCGTCGTTTTTTGAGACCATTGTTCCTAAAATACAACATTGCTACAGCTGAGGAGGCCAGAAATTGTATTTTGCCCCCCATCCCCCGAACCAGTTTGCTTACATTTTTTTTGTTTTTTTAAACAATTTTGAAATATATTTTAGAGAAGGTCTATGTTGTTCCGCTTAGCTCTAGTTGGTTGCATAGGGTTCCCTCCAGACAAACTATAGTGTATTTTATAAGTTGAATTATTGAGTAATGATCATTTAGAGCCAAATGTACTCCTCACTATAATTAGAATTTTTTATGGATTTTTGAAATTGTTATTATGCTTAAGCACTTGCACTTTTGTCACCTTTTATGCTGCTATTTACTGTGCACTGTATAATGAATTCTAAATCTGTTATGCATTGTTATAAATATATTTTAGGATTTTCACATTACATAGTTAAAGTTGTCAACTTCCTAGTTAGTTTTGTATTTTAAAGGATTCTACGGCCTAATTCATGAAGCCCGATTCGGCTCGCAAAGAGCCAGATTCTGAGACTCTGGCCCTTTGCGAGTGAGATTTTTGCATTTGGGATTCATCATCCCAAATGCAAAAATCGGTAATTGCGTTTTCGCAAATTTGCGATGGATTACAGTTAAGGAATCTCTATTTGAGATTCCTTAAATGCAATTCATCATCCACTTAAAAATTGCGAAATCGCATTTTCGGGCCGCTATTTACCGCGAGGTCAAACCTCGTGGTAAATAGCGATAACTCAGAAAAATGCTTTTAAAAGCATTTTTCTGAGTTGCATGTTGCACACACACATGTCCTTTGGACATGTGTGTGCGCAACCCCTGTTCATATTGGCATTTAAGGGGTGCTACAGGGTGTCCTTTGGACACCCCTGGCACCCTTTCAATCGCTATCTTATTTGCGATTAGCTAATTGCTAATCGCAAATAAGGAATACTCCCCATTCATTCCTATCGGCCTTTTGGCCCATAGGAATGAATGGGGAGTTATTCCTTATTTGTGATTAGCAATTTGCTAATCGCAAATAAGGAATTAGTAGGAATCGCATTTTTTTTGCATATTTCTACATGAATCCCGTTTTGCGAGTCCTTAATAGCTGTTCGCTATGAATCGCTGTTAGGGGCTCGCAAAACGGGAGTATGATGAATCAGGCTGTATGAAACAGATTTTGCTTTCCCAAACCGCTTCTTTGTCTCCCGTATGCAATTACGAATTTTGTGTAGTTTTATGAAAACTGTAATTTGAGATATCTTATATCTTTTTTCAGCTTGTTTTTAAGTGCCAGTTGATATGGTAAATTGGAGTTGCCTGTGTATATTTTTATGTGGAACTCCATGGAGTCCCAAATCATAATAAACGAATAGCAATAATAATAATAACAACAATAATTTTAATAATAATAATTAATGTTTTGTGACCGGAATATGTTCGTAAACGTTAATATGTTCCAATCCAATTTGGAGTTTAGAGGGGACACCCTAAACACGTTTTCTTCCAATTAACAAATCAGAATTTGGTCACAAACATAAATTGCATTTCTGTAATGTGTGATTCTGCGAATAGGACCTTTTGCACAACAAGCCCAAAATGGCCTAAAACACGTGCAAGCCAACATGATGGAATTTACCTCAATGGGTGCTTTCACAAAGGACAGCTTAAACAAAACACAACATATTCCGTCAGTTATAGAATATAGTCAATGCAGGACCGCAGATGCTGGAAAAGATAAGTACATACTACACTTAATATTCTGTTGTCTGCCTCCCTGCTGGTGATCGCTTCCTATTCAACTGCACAGCCACCTCGTCCTCGCATGCCACCCTTCCTGGGCCATGCGGCAGCTGCTGTAGAGAGACTGTGATTACCTGTGGTGAAGTGCACAGACGCCGGCTGACCGGACGGTCACGGACACCTAGGGCACCGCTCACCTTTTGCACCGCCCGCATCTGACCCTGGTACCTGTGATAAGATGACAGCTTGAGATCATTGAATTTTCCCTTCTCTCCTCTCCCTTTCACAACCATGAAGTGGCACTCGGCTCAGGCATTGCCAGCGGGTCTGGGGGCTTGGGATCGCGATGGCAGGGAGACATGACGCAGAAAGGGGCCTGGCCCGGGGTCCCAGGAGCACAAAGCAAGTCTAGTCAAACAAACTCGACCGGTACACTCTTCCCAAGGACTCACCAACAGACCTGCGCCATACTCCTAAGGCAGTGGAAGAAACTGAGGGAGCCACCCCGGACCTGACACTGCAGGCCGTTCTGGCAGCCATCAATTGAGTCAAATCATCCGTAGAACATAAAATAGACACTATCTCCACCGATGTGAACCTCATTCAGGCTGACCTCATGAAAATGAATGAGAAAGTCAAAACATTGGATATAAAGACAGCCGGTCTAATATACGACATATCTCTACTCCAACGAGAAGTACAAGATCTTAAATCCTTCTGTGAGACGGCCGAACGCAAACTGGAGGACTGCGAAGGTCGTACCCAACGCAACAATGTCCGCATCCAAGTTGTTTCTGAAAAATCGGAGGGGCCAGCGCCGGACTTGTTTGTGGAGACCTCATCTTAAACTACCTCAAACCTAAGGTACTGGGGAAATTTTTCACCAATGAGCGCGCACACAGAATCCTGGGCGGATGACCCAAGCCTGGTGCACTGCCGCGCCCGCTAATAGCTGGTGTCCTCAACTTCAGGGACAGAGATGCAATTCTGCAGCATGAGCAGACTACAACCCCTCTGCACTATGAGAATGCCATTATATCCTTTTTCCCGGACTTTACGCAATTGGTGCAAAGGCAGTGTTGAACGTTCATGCCCGTCAAGAAGAAGGTCAGGGAGAAGGGACTTTAATATGCAATGATGTTTCCGGCTCGTCTCCGTGTGGAAGTGGAGAGAGGGGCATGGTTCTTTGATAATCCGGCAGTGGCTTTGGACTGGCTGGACAGTCGACTCGACAGCGGTCCCAGAGGGAGGAGCGGGGACGACGATCTGGAGTTGCAGGACCGAGGATGAGAATTGCTAGGTGCCGTTATCTTCCACACAAACTCACTCAGGTAACAGGGTCCTGGGGGCCCCACAGCTGGACGTAGTCTCATCATGTTCCACCTCTCACCGGAGAAGCTTCAAAGGTGGCCCAATTGGGGACAATTGATTCAAAGAAGTGTCGGGGACGGGTAGATGGAGTGTTGGTTTCCCTCCTCTTTTCTACTGTTAGTTGTTTTGTAGTATCAGAATTTGGGCTACAGGCACTCTGCCAGTTTGGTATGGGCAGTTATAAGTCCACAAGGCAGGGAAGCGGGGAGGGGCGTTGTTGGTTGGGGGTTTGAAGGGGTTTTTCTTGGTTAGTACCTTTCATTGACGCAAGATTGCAGGCATGGCCAATGCACAAAAGACTTACTACATTACCAATGCACACACACTGGGATAAAATCATCAACATTTTAAGTTGGAACGTCAACAGGCTTGGGTCAAAATTAAGTGGAGTATTGTTCAGCAATATATTAATAAACAGGGCCCAGATGTCCTGCTTCTTCAAGAGACACATTTTATGGGTCACTCTTGTAGAGAGATGAACCGGTGCAGGTATAAACTAGTGGCGCATGCAGGATTCACGACTGGCTCCAGGGGGGTGGGCATTATGGTAAAGAACACATTCCCTCTTAGCTTAGACTCCATCTGGACTGATGACAGGGGTCGATATGTAGGCATCGCTGGGTCCTGGGAGGGACGAGTCCTCACACTGTTGCCTGTTTATGTTCCACTGTGCCTCCAAACCACCACGTACAAAGACCTCCATACTACCCTTCTCTCTCTTCCGAAGGGGCTAGTGATGCTGGGGGATGACTTAACTCTGTGTGTTCAGGCGGGCTGGACTGACATTCCCTCGCGAGTTGGGGCCCGCTTCCTGCTGGTTACCTGACTTTCTTGAGGTCATGGGGCTAATAGATACCTGGCACACGTTCAATCCCGAGACAAAAAAAATACACATTCCACTAGGGGGTCCACAACAGCTTCTACCGCCTTGATTATATCTTGTTTCCCAGCTCCCAAACCTCACACGTCCACGAGGTCCGGCACTTAGCAAGGGGCATCTCCGATCATTCACCGCTATGGGAACATATACTTCTAGATAACATTTGTGTGGGTAGAATTGCACCTATCAACACCTGGTACCTTCGTAACCCCAAAATACGTAAAGGTCTTCTAGCCACAACAGACAGCTGTTTCAAAGAAAATGTGGGTACCGTGACCTCTGGCCAAACGCTCTGGGCGGCCTTTAAAACTGTGATAAGGGGGGGAAGCCTTGTCCTTCACATCAGGTCACAAACAGGAGCAGCAGAAGATGGTGTCTGACATAGAGGATGACATTCACAGACTTGAGGGGGAACTGTAGGGGCAGGACTCTCCTGAGACACTCCATCTACTGCAACTTAAACAGGACGAATATAAGGCTCTTGTTACAGAGCTAGCTCGAACTCTGGAGAAAGAGAAACTTGGGCGAATTTATGATTTGGGTGTGAAAGCTGTGAAACTGATAGCTTGGCTGGATAAAGGGGAATGGGCAAGTCGACTGGTCCCGGTCCTCTAATATGCTTCTAGTGCCAGCATAGAGGACCCCCAAGACATAGCTCATCAAATCGCCATCCATTTCGAGGCAGTTTATAATGCAGGGATGTCCTATGCTGAAGACGATTCCGCCAAACTGTTGAGAGACATTGTTCTGCCCAACCTCTCCTTGACTGACAAGCAACTAATGGACAGTTCTCTGACCAGAGATGAAATAGCCCAGGCAATTAGATTGCTTCAATCAGGTAAGGTCTCTGGCCCTAATGGGATCCCTATAGTACTGTATATACTTTACTCGGATACAATGGCAGCCCACCTTAAAGTCATGTTTGAGGAGAGCAGGGAGTCAGGTGAACTTCCGCTGGATCAGCGTATAGCTATCATTGTTCTCATCCATAAAGACGGCCAACCTAAAACAGACTGTGCCTCGTATCAACCTATTTATCTTCTCAGTGCCAAACCTATAATTCTTGCGAAGGTCCTAGCCAACCGCCTAGTTAAAATAATAACAGCTCTCATTCACCCTGACCAGTCCTGCTTTATCTGGCGCCAGAATACAGTGTTGAACCTGCGCCACATTCACGGGGTTCTTGGCAGGGCACACTCATACGCAAACCAGCGGTTTGGTCTCCCTAGACACAACTATGGCATTAGACATGGTCAAATGGCCTTATTTCTTCGTGGTGCTTCTAAATCTGGGATTTGGCCCAGATTTTATCAGATGGGTCAGCCTCCTATATGCGGCGCCATTGGCGAAAGTTGTAGTTAACAACAAGCAATCGGACACCTTCTCTTTGAGCCAGGGCATCCGTCAGGGCTGCCCGCTCTCCCCTCTCTTATTCGCCTTGGTACAAGAACCATTAGTGGCCTGGATCTGGCAGGACCTAGTGATCCGTGGATTCTGCTGGTCAGCAGACTGGGAAGATCGGATATCACTTTACGCCGATGACGTATTACTCTATCTCACTCACTCCCAAAAATCTCTAATTGCTTTACTAGACATCTTAGCGGTGTTTTGGAGATATTCCAGATTGAAGATTAACTGGGCTAAGTCCCATCTGTATCCCCTTCATGGGGGTGTACCAGCTTTGCCCCCTAACTGCCCAATTCAAGTCAGTACATCGGGGCTCAAATACTTAGGGATATTCGTCTCCCTAGACCCCATGCTCCTCTATAACAACAATCTTCTTACCCCTCTCCAGCGCCTACGGCGTGACATAGCCAGCTGGAGAACCCTCCTGTTGTCCCTCCTAGGGAGGGCCACACTTTTTTAAATGATGTCCCTTCCCCACTTCCTCTACGCCTTGCAAGACTCACTTCATGCTGTCCCCATTGCTTATTTTAAAGAAATTGAGCAATTTCAGAGGGAACTATTATGGAATGGACCACCACATATAGCTCCCAGCAAACTAACCTTGAAATGGTATGATGGAGGTATCGCTCTTCCTGATGTTAAAAAATATTATTGTGCATTTCACCTGGCTTCCAATAATCATGGCACCTACGGGGCCCCAGATGACCCAGGCTATCGAATGGACAGGTGGCTTCTCCCGGGTGGGAACTACAATAGGGCATTGTAATCCAGACCGGTTCAACCACCACTGTCTGTCCCCACCGTGCACTCGATAACCATCTGACACGCTGCCAACAGATCCCTGGGATGGGAGGGTAAACTAATGTTGGCCACCTCCTTAAGGGATTCTGCAAAACTGGGAAACCTGTGGCAGACAAACAGATTCGATAAGTAGGATGTGATTGGTATCTCTCGCATCCAAGACCCTTGGGAAAAGGGTGACATAAAAATGTTCAATTCCCTACAGGATCAACATGAGCTGCCTGACTCAGAACATTTCCACTTTTGGCAAATACGGCATGCTTTATGCTCAGCCTTTCCTGTGGGTTCGTCCCCCCTCCTTGAGTCCACTCCACTGGAAAGCAGGATATTAGATGGACACCTCTCAGAAAAGACTATTTCACTGATGTACAATAAATTCATTCATAACATAGACAGCCCTCTTGCACTGCTTTGACAAAAATGGGTGGCGGACGATATTGAACTGGATGACGAAGACTGGCAGAAGGCTGTGTCCTCTCCCAGAGTGGTGGCTATCCCAGCAAGACTGCGACTGGTTCAACTCAAAATCCTGCATAGGATATACATGATGGGGCCAAGACTAGTGCTAATGGGAAGGGCAACCACCGGGGACTGTCGTAGGCGATGTGACCAGCTGGGCACATTCCTGCATACCATCTGGGAATGCTCTCTCATCCAGTCCTACTGGAGGGAGATTCATGGAGTGGTGGGGGTGGTCCTGAGGGTTCCCCTACTCCCGGAGGCGTGCAGATGTTGCTCAACATATAGGAGCCAACCGACCTAAACACACACCAAACACAGTGGGACACACTTGTATTCATGGTGGCTAAAAGGAACATAGCCCATCCTTGGCGGGGAGCCACCCCTCCTACTCTGTGAGAGTGGAGGACAAGCATGGATTGGTGCATGTTTTTTATGTGGCTCGAGGTAGCCTTAAGAAATGGTCCCGGATATGGGTGCTATGGAATTCCTATAGAGGAAACATTTGTGCCCCACCGCAGCAACTCACCCTCAATGACTTGCTTTCTCCTTGATTTGTCCTAAAAGTGTAAAATGTGCACTATTATTGTCAAATTTGAAGATTTTATCTCTATACTGTGTTTCTGTTGTTGATGATTGTTAATAAAAAGAACTTTAAAAAAAATATATAATCTTTTGTCCATTTGCCATGTTTGGTTCTGCACAACATTGTCAGCATAGGGTATGCATAACAATATTATTAATTTATTACTAGGGTTTTGTAGTGCTCATAGCTAGCCTAACACGCTTTCCCAGCACTGATCATTTTGAGTATACCATTGGAGTCTTAACATAGATACATACAATGGAAAAACATACCTTTAAAAGATTTCAGAAAACCGCAAAAGATTGGAGATCAGAGCAGCTGGCAGAGAGTTCCAGATTTTAGTACTCTGATAGGAAAAAGACCTAACACTTTGGCTGTGAACTGTGGAAAGATGGTTATTGGATGATTGAAGAGATTGGCTAGGATGATAAGGAACCACCAGGGATCTAAGACAAAATGGTCCTGAGTTTGACAGAGCCTTATGTATGTAACATAGAGCTATGAAAATGATACAATTCTCAATTGGTAGCCAAAGAAGATCTTGAAGGAGACTGGTGGCATATATTTTGGTAGGCAGAATATTAGTCTGGCAGCTGCATTTTGAACTACCTGGAGCTGTCTAAGGGAAGCTGCAGGGGATTCTAATTAAAGGATGTTATCGTAGTCCAGTCTGTAGATAATCAATGCTTGAATTACAATTCTTTTACACAGAGACAGATAGAAGCCAGAGGTATTCTTTTAACAATCTCAAAACACCAAAGCAGGTGGAAGCTACTTTAGTGTTTGGTGGTTTATTAAGAGATTATCATCAAGCCAGAATCCTAGGTTATTGACTACAGAGACTGGTGAACGGGGTGCGGGGGGTCTGAAGGACCTCAGGCCAAAGATGTGGACCTCAAAGATGAGCTTGGTTGTCTACAAACAAGACTTCTGTATTGTCCCCTTTTTTTTAAGGGAGTGAGTGCTAATCTATGTGGCCATTTTTGAGAGGAAGGTATTAAGGACATTTAGCTGTGATTCTCCTTTGGTGATAGAGAGACTTTGATCTGAGTGACGCCTGCAAGATAAAGAGTGTCAGACCCCTGCTTCTAACAATGTTTGACAATGGTTGAACTTAGAGGTTAAATAGAGTCAGACTAAGGGCCGACCCTCGTGGTACACCAGATTTTAAGGGAAGGGGATTAGATTTATGGGATCTTGTAAAGACCTGAAAAGAGTGTTCTTGTAAGAATTATCTGAGCCGCGCTGAGCAATATGATCGACTAGTAGTGTATACTTGACAGAAGCATCAGTGATGATGCTTCTGGGAAGGTTGAGGGCTTCCAAACTTAAATGCAATTATGTTTGCCTGTGTGATTATATTTTTCAGGGGACATATCTTTGCCAGGAATGACTTTAAACACCATTGAGAAACCCACAATGCCACGGAGGTATACTTCCAGTGAAGCCTATATTCGAACAAGGCATCCTGAAGGCCCATTTCAGGTATCTGGATAAGGTTAGAGGAGCCCACCTCTTCTCATCTGGGAAGGCCTGCAAAACTGTTGTGTTATGCTGTATGCTTCACAACATTGCCCTGCAAGGATACATATAATTACTCCCTAATGATTATTTCCAGTGGGAACGCCATGGTGATGCTGGAGAGCTATGTCAGCAAGTTGACCGTAATGAAGTTGAAGGTAGTGACCTCAAGCATGACTTCTTTGACAATATCTTTGCCTGATGGCAAGTGACTTTCAGGAAAACATAATTTTGTTTAATTTCCTATGGACATATCAGTGTTTAGAATATATTCTACTAATCGAATAATTACTTTCCAGGTTGTTTTCATGAAGTGTGCTTGGATTTTAAATATGTTTTGAAAGTACAATAGAACATTGACAAAATCTAACACATAATGATGGATGTGTTTTATGATAATGTGCTTCTCTTGATGTTTGATTCTCAGAAAATAGCTACATATTTGAATTAAATATTAAAAATGTCATCACAAACGTATTAATATTTATGCTTAATCCTTCTGAGATCATGTCGTTGTTTCATCTATTGGGGCAAAAGAAAGTACACATTAGATTCTTTAGAGTGTTGCACAATACTCATTACAGAGAGATCTTTATTGCAAGCTGTCTGACCATTAGAGTAATATTTTTGAGAAAATATCGTACACTTCCTTTCAGTCATGGAGTGAGGCCAATGCAACTGAGGGGCATATGTACAAGCCCCTAAAGCAACAGGAACGTCACTTTTTACTATGTTCCACTGGCGATAGGGGCTTCACTTTATTCACAAGATGGCGTTGAGCAACTTAATGTAGCTTAACACCACCTTCTAAATAAGGCACTCTTTCACGCTATACTTAGCGTGAAAGGGTGGGCAATGGGTGTTGTGTTGGACGTTCTGCCGCAACAGCCATTGAGTTTGACGCTGACCCATATATTTTCAAAGGTGGCATAAATATGGTGCAGCTCCAAAATTAGGACCAGGGAAAACCTGGTCTTAACATGGCAAAATGAGGGGAAGTGCTTTATTTCAGGTGCCCCTTCCTGCACATCAACAATCATTTAAAAAAATGACAATTTGCATCTTCTATGTGTGCTGCACAAAGCAGCACCCATAGGAGTTACAAATCAACATTTGTGATTATTTATGTGCAGGAAGGGATGCCTTCCTGGACATAAGCAATCATTCTTCCCAACACAGGCACACTTGCTCTATGTTGCAAGGATGTCTGCGTTGGCGCTAGGCAGCTTAATTTAGCACCAGTGCAAGGGGAACCAAAGGGGTGCACAGTATCTTTGTAAGTACAGTGCATCCTTGCGTTTTCAGAATGGCTCTGTCATTCTATTGTACATATGCCCCTGAGTTTTATGTAAAGTACCTGACACGTTATGTCTAGAACTCAGATTTGATTAGGTCAACTGTAGTGTATCAATTCCAAATTGGTGTAGTTTATGATGGGCCTGAGCATAATATATTTGTAAATCACTAGGACAGTCTAATGTGTGTCTGAAGACTTAGATTAGTGCTGCTACTGTATTTGAGTAGCAGTTGCAAACAAAATGCAACACTGAATTTATATCTTCACAATACATGGATTAATCATATACATTGCATTGTAAACGTCACATTATGGCTCATAATACTTTTTTTATTCTGTACTGTCTAATGTTTTATCTTATCTGCATTGTTTCTATGTATACAAGTGTTTGCACCATTGTTTATTTATCCTTCTGCTTTGCTAGGCATTGTGATGTATTCTACGTTCCTATAATTGCAAATATAACAGAGCATTATAGATGTAGTTGCACATACTCGGATGGTTGTAATAAAAAAAATTGTTATGATGAAAAGTGAATTGAGTTTATATAATCATTTATTTGCAAATTTGTGTAATCTCTAGAGAAGTAGGCATGTTTTCATAACACACCAATGTTGCATTTAATCCATTTCTTGAGAAGGAGTTTGTAACACACATTTTTCTTCATTATTTTAGAAATTAGAACAAAAACATAATTTCAGCTCTTCTGCAAATCAGGCAACTTGCATGTTAAATGATGAATTAAAGATGAGCAAACAATTTCTTAGAATCCTTTTCCAAACAAAAAGTGAATTGGAAATGTTTGCACATAAGGTGAATGAGGTGATAAATCTGGACCCTATCATTATCGCATCACATTTTGCATCTATTGATGGTGACATTGTGTGTGTTGTTCTCAAACAGATGAAAGATCCTTCTAAGGGTCGCTGAAATGGCCTGAGTGTCAAGGGGGTGGAGCTGGTGCTAAATGACTTTGTGGGCAACAGTGTCTCGCTTTTAATCGAGCTACCCACAGTTGAAGTTTCTGTGACTGAGTTGACAGCAGATGGTGATTGACAAACTAAATCAGCAGCTACATTAGACATGGCCGAAAGCAATGATCTGATGCCATCCTGCACCATTGCAGAAAGTACAGTTTGGAAACTCAGCTGGCACTTCAGGAGATCATTTTGAGCCTTTTGGATCTCATTCTGGGAGCCCATGAGATAGTTATGAGGCCTGATAAGTATAATTTTGTAGCCCTACTGTGTATCTGCACCGATCAGGTGTCTACTCATGGTGTTGACATTGGTGACCTCACCCTGTGCCTCCTTCCCAGCAGGTCCTTCTCCAGCCCTGGCAAAACTGCCCTTTGAGTTTCGTCTGGGTGGTCACCGGTGTAAGGTGTCCTTGCTGTGCAGCAGATTCATTTGGCTGTTATTGTCACAGGAGCCAGGACACCGGAAGCTATGGTTTCTGTTAGTGTGTGGTCACAAGGAGATTTGGGGCAACAATGTCCGTAATGGTGTCATGACTCCGCTGGAAGTACTAAGTCTTGTGTCCTGAGGGAGAGTGGGAGGCGTAGAGCACTGGCCACACACACCTGATGGGCCAGTGGGGGTCTTCTAGATCATTCTCATTGACAGGAAAACTGCTCACACTGAAGGCTTGTGATCATCTTTCCCCAGGCAGAGTGGCTAACGTGATTGAGGCTGATGAACGAGATCTTGCTGCTTAACCTTGTAAAAATGAAAAATATAATTTTGTTGACAATTATAGTGTATAGTTGTGAAAAACTGGAACAATAGTTGGAGTGGATGGTTGTCAATCACAAATAATAATGTCACTATCCTTGTTAGATTCAGTTAAGGCACAGAACAGATAGGCTTAACTTAAAAAAATATGTAAAGCACTTAGGATTACCAAAAGAGTTAGACCAAAAGCAATACAATATAAATACCTCTTCAATTTAGAAGCATAGGGAATATTTTCATTAACTAAAGCGACCATCAGATAAGGCAAACAGGAGGTATGAATTGTAAAGAATGAATTAAATTTTAGCACCAAAAAGCAACTGATCATGTGAAACTGGGACAAAGATATGGTTTAAAGCCGACTGTGAAGGAGCATGGATCAGATACGAGGACCTGGTTGGTCCTAGTCAGTTAAAGAGTTAACTTCTGACCTAAACATTCTTAGGTGGCAGAGTCCTCAGCGGGGCAAAGGCAGGATGAATACAAACAATCAAAACCTGTGAGATTGTATTGGAGGTGAATCATCAAGTACATCATTCCAGATAAAAGATCTACACAAAAAAATACTTGAAGATAATGTGGTCACCACTGTTAATTTTCAGTTCGGACTTCTTGTAAGAGAAGGCCATCAAAGATATTTGAGAGGTTGTCTCACCCTTAAAGTATCAAGCCATGCTTCATCATTTCACAACCTCTCATACTGTGGAGGAATAATGCCACCCCAGCAGACTCAACTGAGGGAAAAATGCCCTTGGCGTTCTTATAAATCTGTTTTTAGGACAGTCACTAGGACCTTCTTTCAGGCAATTAAAACATACCTAGGGCTATACTCAATCGTTTCCTTTATTAGTGAGTACCTGTGGTATAATTAAAACATTTAAAATGGTTATCTGATGAAGTACAATGAATCACCTGACCACTAAGAGTCCATAGCTTACCAACATGTTTTGACCTATACAACAGCCTAAAAAGGTCTCAAGTCTTCTTCAGATATAAGGACTCCCTCACTATGGTATTTAATCAAACCATGCAGAAAAAGGTAATAAATAGAACCCTTCTGGTCCCCCATTTGGATAGGCTTTAACCTAAACGAACAACACAAAATATAAGAGGGACCAGTGTAAGTATAAGTGACCCGATTACTTATCCTAACTACTTCCACTATTAAATGTGATATTTATCTCAAAATATCATAGTGTACCACATCAAAAGAAAAAACAAAAATGCAGAAAGTTACTTCAAACGACACTATCATATTAAAAAGGGATAATTAGACAATAAAAAGTAAAAATTTTTGGAGGACATTTTTACTGGATTTCTAAGTACGTACAACTTTTCTCTTACCTGAGTTATATTAAACTACAGGTGTCAGAGCTAAGTGTGGGGGATGTCTCCTTCATAGTCACACACTAATAACAAAAATTGTTTGGAAGAAAAGAGAAAATTATAGGGAATATTTTCGAAAGGCATCCATTTTTAGTGCCTAACCAGTACATGAATCCTATGCATTCCAGTGATTCTGTTTTGCTTTTATAGTGCCCTTTGTTCCTACAGGGAGCTTTATGTGCGCCCTTGATTAAGATTGTGTTTTGTGGACCATACAAAAGGGTAAATGTGAGAAGTTGGCCTGGTATATAATGCTCACTAATTCTAGTGATCACTTTGTACCATGCCAAGCAACCCTTATGATGATGGTTGTAATTCAACCTTGTAGACCAGTTATCCTAGTGGTAACGTGGACAAAGCAGTCTTAGGCTAAACTCTGAAAGGCATGTGAAGCCAGCTGTTATACCATACACAACCCCCTTGAATACCAAATGAAAGGGACACCACACAGATATATATTGAAAATATATATTGATTTATTAACTATTAAAATCCCCTGGACTCTTTATGAGCACAGAAGCACAAGCGTAAAATCACAAGACAGTTTAAAATACACAAAAGTTGCACAATATGGATGAGCCCTAGGGGCCACCTAAACCATATACTAAATAAGTGGTATAAGAGATACCTAAAGGAAAGTGAAGAGGCCTAGGGCCTTGGGAATCGCTGGAGCTATTCGAGACTGGAGTTAACTAAGTCGGGAAAGGCCCACGGGACTCGGGTGCAGTGTTCAAAGTGCACGCACTTCTCAATACAAAGTCTATGGTGCGTAAAAAGCACAAAGTTAGAAAGTTAGGAACCTTCCGAGTGACCTACGGAGCTGAAACTTAAAACACAGGCCCTTGGGATGTGTACCAGTGCAGGAGCACCGGCGGAGCTGAGTTACCTCACCCACAGGAAGCGGGTGCACAGGGTCGAAGATGTGTCGGGTTTCGTCACGCTGGTCGATGGTGCTTGGAGCTGAAGATGCTGCAGGCGGCTCGATGAGAAGAGTTCCGGTGGATCCAAGGGTGGATCAGAAGAGTTGAAGACCTGAAAGCAGAGGGGACAGTGTTCAAAGTCACTAGCCAGTGACTACCGTGGAACCAGGCGATGTCGGGTGCAAACAGGCGTTGTCGGGTAGCTTCTTTCTGCAGCCACGTGGATACCCGGGGTTGAGGACGTCCAGGAGTCGGTCACGAGCTGTCCCACGTAGGCTTCTCGCTGTTGGCGGTGTCGGCGACCTGATCGGAGCAAACAGGCCTTGGCAAATGTAAGCCACGCAGGCGTTGAAAGATGCTGTTCACTCGGACCAGCAAGGTCAGAGCGAGTGCTCCTTTTCACAGGAGCTTGGGTAGGTCTGGAGCAACCAGACCTGCTGTTTAAATCTTCGGGTTCGTCGCCAAGATGGCCGCTGGCCGCGTGGCTAGTGGCCGGGATGGCGCGTCGAGTGGCACAATGCAAAAGGGCCCCACGCAGATCGTGGAGATGCTGGAGGGCTGATCTTCGGTGCAAGGGCTGCTCGGTGGTGGGGGTTCTCAGTCCCCAAAGCACAACGTCGAGGATGCCTCAGAAGCTGCGCAGTCAGCTTTTCGGGTGTCTTTCAAGAGGTCCGGTCCCACGTCACTCGGTGCCTCCACGGGTCCCTTCTTCGCAGGGACTGTGGATCGGGCTCTGAGAGGTCTGGGAGTCTGGTTCTTGTCGGGCTCTGGGCTCGGTCTCCGGCGGGAGGCGGCGGCAAAGCAGACGTCGAGTTGCTGGTTGGTACCTGTGTTCACAGGGCGGTCACTCCTTGGCCACAAGGGAGATTCTTCTTCAGTCTTCTGTGCAGCAGAATGTCGAAGTCCAGTCTTCTTCTTAGTTTTAAGTTGATTTCGGGATGATCTGCTGTGCAATGGCACTGCTCCCCCTCTTATTCCCAAACTGGGGGTGGATCACCTACTAGGTCCCTCCTCTGGGAGGAACCAGGAAGGGGGGCGGTTACACCCCCTTTCCTTTGTCCAGCTCCGCGCCAGGACTGGGGCTGGAAGGCCCCAGAACCGGTTTGGACTGGCCTATGCACGGGGACACCTTGTGTGCCCCGGGCATGTCTGATTCTTTTCAGCCCTGTCCTACCTAATACACAAAATCCTGTCTGGGGTGGTGCTCGCACCTCCCAAGGCAGGAAACCCTTTGTCCAGGCCACCATCTGCCGAGTTTCGGTCAGCAGCAGGAGGCCAGACTTGTGTCTGTGGTGGCAGCGTCCATTTTGTGAAGCTGAGGCTCTGTTTAACTTTAACCGGGGTTAAGGCTACACACATGTCGTGTCCCTCTAGAAGGGTGGAATGCTATCCCCGTCGCCAGAATTGGCGAGGGGATAGTATTCCAATTCGTATGACACCTTACTCGACATGTTTTGATAAAGCCAAACCAAAGATAGCATTTAACCGCGAGGATTATAATGCACTTAAGAGTATATGGTATGGCAATATCCCGGAACAGCTTAGGGAGTGGTTCCCGACAGCTGTAGACAGGCTCAGCTCATGCCAGAGCACCATCTCACATATTTCCAAGCACTCTGCCTCCAGGATTGATGAGGCCTTCCATAGGAGTGGCTGATAGGAACATATGTGTCCAGTTTAGGGTTAGGCACAGACATACTGTACCTAAGTAAGAGGTGGTTACACCGACTTACCCCAGCTGAGTGATCAGCCAGTTGTGTCAAAGATGGAGGCCAGGCCAGGGGTGGCACAATACGTGCTGCAGCCCCTGGTAGGCCTTGGATACACCTATGCCCTGGGCACCTAGGGTGCACTATTACAGGGGCTCATAAGGTGAACCAGTTCCAATTCGTAATGCACCTAAAGTGCATTGGCATCAATTTAGAGAGAGAACAGCAGGCTGTGGGTCTGATTAGCAGGCCCACAGCCACATTAAGTCAGAAACCAGTGAAGCAAAAAGCAAAAATTTGGGGTGACCATAGGATAGCAGACCCTACTCTCCTACATAACCCCCCCCCCAAACGCAGGGACATTAGACTAACCTTGACCAGTTGTGTCTTCATGTTCTAAGTGGAAGTACCTGGAGAGACCATCTGCGTTGCCATGGTCAGTCCCTGGGCGGTGCTCCACTGTAAAGTCCTTCCCCTGTAGGGAAATGGACCACCTGAGTAGTTTGGGGTTTTCACCCTTCATCTGATTAAGCCATAGGAGGGGCTTATGGTCGGTCTGAATCTTGAAGTGAGTGCCAAATAAGTATGGTCTCAACTTCTTCAGGGCCCACACCACAGCAAAGGCCTCCCTCTCTATAGCTGACCAACGTTTCTCTCTGGGGGTCAGCCTTCTGCTAATGAAAGCAATGGGCTGGTCCTGGCCATCTACATTAAGCTGTGAAAGCACTGCTCCCACTCCCAACTCAGAAGCATCTGTTTGGACAATGAACTCTCTTGAGTAGTCAGGACTCTTCAGGATAGGTGCAGAGCACATGGCCTTCTTCAGGTCATCAAATGCCTTTTGACAGATTTCTGTCCACTGAACCTTTTTGGGCATCTTCTTGGATGTCAGGTCATTAAGAGGAGTCACAATGGACCCATAGTTCTTAACAAACTTCCTGTAGTACCCAGTCAGGCCCAAGAAAGCTCTGACCTGAGTCTGGGTAGTTGGAGGGGACCAGTCCTTGATGGTCTGGATCTTACTCTCCAGTGGTTGAACTTGGCCTCCACCTACAAGGTGGCCCAGGTATACAACCTTGCTCTGCCCTATCTGGCACTTTGTTGCCTTGATAGTGAGGCCTGCCTTCTGCAGAGCCTCAAGCACTTCCTTCAGGTGGATCAGGTGATCCTCCCAGGTGGAGCTAAAGACAGCAATATCGTCCAGATAAGCTGCACAAAAGTCATCCAACCCAGTGAGGACTTGGTTCATCAACCTTTGGAAGGTGGCAGGTGCATTTTTCAAACCAAAGGGCATCACCACAAACTGATAATGCCCACTAGGGGTAGAAAATGCTGTCTTGGCTTTAGACTCCTCAGCTAACCTGATTTGCCAGTAGCCAGCTGTCAAGTCAAATGTGCTCAAATATTTGGCAGAAGCCAACTTGTCAATGAGCTCATCTGCCCTTGGAATAGGGTGTGCATCTGTCCTGGTGACAGCATTGAGTCCTCTGTAATCCACACAGAACCTCATCTCTCTCTTGCCATCTTTGGTGTGAGGTTTGGGGACCAGAACCACTGGGCTAGCCCAGGGGCTCTCTGAAGGCTCAATGACACCTAATTCCAGCATCTTTTGCACCTCAGTCTTTATACAGTCCCTGACGTGGTCAGGTTGCCTGTAAATTTTGCTCTTTACAGGAAGACTGTCACCAGTGTCCACCACATGTGTACACCAGTTAGTCTGACTGGGTGTCAATGAGAACTTATGCCTGTATGCCTGTAGAACTTGTCTGCAGTCATGTTGCTGATGTTCAGTGAGGCTGCCACCTAAGGCCACACCATCAACTGAGCCATCCTCAGGGTTCTGAGTGAGCAGGTCTGGGAGAGGGTCACTCTCTTCCTCCTGTCCCTCATCTGTAGCCATGAGCAAGCCCATGTCTGCCCTGCTGACATATGCCTTCAATCTGTTCACATGGAGCACCCTGTGGGGGCTCCTGGGAGTTCCTAGGTCCACCAAGTAGGTAACCTCTCCCTTCTTTTCCAGAATTGTATGGGGTCCAGACCATTTGTCTTGGAGTGCTGCTGGGGCCACTGGCTCCAACACCCATACCTTCTGTCCAGGCTGAAACTCAACAAGGACAGCCTTTTGGTCATGCCAAGCTTTCTGTAATTCTTGGCTAGCCTCAAGGTTTTTGGATGCCTTTTCCATGTACTCTGCCATCCTGGAGCGGAGACCAAGTACATAGTCCACTATGTCCTGTTTAGGCTTTTTGAGAGGTAACTCCCATCCTTCCTTCACAAGACACAGGGGTCCTCTTACAGGGTGCCCAAACAACAATTCAAAGGGGCTGAAGCCAACCCCCTTTTGAGGGACCTCTCTGTAAGCGAACAAAAGGCAGGGCAGAAGGATGTCCCATCTTCGCCTGAGCTTTTCAGGTAATCCTTTAATCATGCCCTTTAGGGTCTTGTTAAATCTCTCAACAAGCCCATTGCATTGTGGGTGATAAGGAGTGGTGAACTTGTAGTTTACACCACATTCCTTCCACATAGCTGTCAAATATCCAGACATGAAGTTGGTACCTCTATCTGATATTACCTCCTTAGGAAACCCCACTCTGGAGAAAACTCCAAGTAAGGCCCTGGCCACAACAGGAGCTGTTGTGGTCCTAAGGGGAATTGCCTCTGGGTACCTGGTGGCATGATCCACTACCACCAGTATGAATCTGTGCCCAGATGCTGTAGGGGGATCCATTGGACCAACAATATCAATCCCCACTCTCTCAAAGGGAACCCCCACCACAGGTAGTGGTATCAGGGGGGCCTTTGTTGTTCCACCTGCTTTACCACTGGCTTGGCAGGTTTCACAGGAGCGACAAAACTCCTTGGTGTCTTCAGACATGTGAGGCCAGTGAAAGTGAGGGACAAGCCTGTCCCAAGTCTTGTTCTGGCCTAGGTGTCCTGCTAAAGGAATATCATGGGCCAAGGTGAGTAGGAAGCCCCTAAATTGCAGAGGTATAACCAACCTCCTGGTAGCACCAGGCTTGGGGTCTCTAGCCTCTGAATAAAGGAGTCCATCATCCCAATATACTTTATGGGCACCTTGCACATTCCCAGCAGCCTCAGCAGCAGCCTGCTGTCTGAGGGGTTCAAGAGAAGGACAGGTTAACTGAGCCTGCCCCAAGTCTGCCCTAGAAGGTCCCCCTGTCCCCAGAAACTCAACCTGATCAGGTTCAAGTTCTTCAGGGACAGTTCCTTCAGGGGTCTCAAGATCAGTTTCCTGTGAAGCCTGATCCTCACTTGTAGGCAGTTGGGAAGGCGCAGCCTTAACCCTCCTGTTCTTCTTCTTGGGAGGTACTTGGTCCATTGTTCCAGGATCCAAGACCTGAGGTTCAGAGAGGCACTTTTTGGCCTGTGACCTGGTCACAGCAAGGACATGTGATGATATCCCTAACATCTCTGCATGAGTCCTGTACTCAACTTCTGACCATAGAGAGTTCTCCAGGTCATTGCCCAACAAACATTCCACTGGGAGATCAGCACTAACCACAACTTTCTTTAGGCCAGTTACCCCTCCCCAGGAAAAGTTAACAAGTGCCACACTATGTGTAGTAGTGACATTGCTGGCATTGGTCACCAGGTAATCATCGCCTGGCATGTATTGTCCAGGGTCCACAAAGTTAGGTGTCACCATAGTGACACTGGCACATGTGTCCCTGTAAGCTTGAGCCACTTTGTTGTTAATCAAAGGTGTCTGTCTGTATTTGCCCAGATTACTGGGACTTATGTCAGGGACCAAATCTAGGTCCCCTTCACAAACCAGAACAGCCTGTGTAAGAGTTCTGACTAGGTCAGAATCTCCTCCAGTTCCCAAAGTGATTCCCACTAAACCCTTGGCTTGAGGACCAACACTGCTAACTGTACTAGTGGGTGCAGGTGCCTTAGGGGCTGCAGTGCTGGGGGCTCCACCCTTTTTACACTCACTTGTCCAGTGAGAGGTGTTCTTACAAGTTTTACACCAGGGTTTCTTCTGACCTTCTTTCTTCTTCTTCTTGGAAGTTTGGGACCCACCCTCTGTCTCAGTTTGGGGCCCTGTTGAAGACTTCTGGTCTTTAGCTTTCTGCTCCCCACCCTTCTGGTCTGTTTTCTTCTGGTCACCACCCTGGTTCTGGTTCTGGTTCTTTTGCTTAACTCTGGTTCTTACCCATTTATCTGCCCTCTTTCCCAATTCTTGGGGAGAGGTCAAATCTGAGTCAACCAAATGTTGATGCAACTGCTGGTTCTGACAATTATTTAAAATTTGTTCTCTCATCAGCAAATTGTACAATCCTTCATAGTCTGTAACCTTGCTTCCCAGCAACCATCCCTCCAGAGCCTTAGTGGCACACTCAACAAATTCAGACCAGTCCTGAGTCTGTGTCTTCTGGGTATCTCTGAACATTAACCTGTACTGTTCAGTGGTTAAGCCTAACCCATCAATCAGAGCACTCTTCAGGACCAGGTAGTTTCTAGAATCCCCATCACTAACTGTGAGGAGTCTGTCTCGGCCTCTACCTTCAAAGGAGAGCCACAAGATTGCTGCCCACTGCTCCTGAGGGATCTGCTGTACTCTGCAGGCTCTCTCCATTGCAGTAATCCATTTATGGATGTCATCCCCAGCTTTGTAGGGGGGCACAATCTTACTCAGGTTTCTATTATCAAAAGACCTGTCTTTATCCTTGTGGATATTGCTGCCACCAGTGGGTTCTATTACCCCACTCTCTCTAGGCTGTCTTGCTCTAGCAAGTTTCTCCTTAGCCAGGGCAACCTCTAACTCTTGCCTCTGGATCCTAAGCTCAGCCTCTCTCATCTTGGCCTCATGTTCCCTTCTCTGAGGGCTAGTCATCTCCTTTCTGGAGTGACCATGAGAGCCTCTAGAGACATGGGAGGTATTGGATTCACCTGAGTGATGCCTTCTCCTCCTATGGCCCTGGTTAAGTCCACCTGGGGGTCTGAATGGGTTGTTACCTGATTCATTCCCAAGTTGACTTAAGTTAGCCTGGTTCAGCCTACTGACCAGCACCTGACTATCTCTGTCATCATCTGACTCACTGCTTTCCACCTCCTCCTCTTCTTCTTCCTCTTCCTCTTCATCTACCTGAGGAGCTCCAGTGGTGGAGGCTTCCTCATCTACTAGGATGATAGGGGTAGGGGTGTCTACAGTGTCATCCTCTGAAGGATGGCCTCCTTCAGCATCCCCTGTGGGGTTTGCCTTAGAGGGCTTTAGAGTCTCAGACTGGTCCAAGAGCTCTCTTAGGTGGTCTGTAGTAGGGGAAGGCCCTGTCTTCAGACCCCTTAAGACACAAAGCTGTCTTAATTCCTTAAAGGAAAAAATAGCAAATTTGGATGGTGCCCTTGGAGGGTCACTCTCAACAGGAGTAAGTCCACTGGACCCCTCTGCTCCAGACATTGCTCTAGTGTGGGTGGATGTGTTGCAATCTACCTACACTGGTGTTTACCTACTAAACCTATCTAGTAGTTGTAGCTAGGGTGTGCTACTCCCTTTGCTCTACAACAACTAAGTTCAGTAGAACTTAAGTATACTAGTCTTGTTTTATATGTACCTAGCAGGTACCTGTATGATCTTTCAAATGATAATCTCAAAGATTGTAATGGTAAAACAACAGCAAGCTCAGATCCCAATCCGCTGCTCACCAATGTGAGAAGTTGGCCTGGTATATAATGCTCACTAATTCTAGTGATCACTTTGTACCATGCCAAGCAACCCTTATGATGATGGTTGTAATTCAACCTTGTAGACCAGTTATCCTAGTGGTAACGTGGACAAAGCAGTCTTAGGCTAAACTCTGAAAGGCATGTGAAGCCAGCTGTTATACCATACACAACCCCCTTGAATACCAAATGAAAGGGACACCACACAGATATATATTGAAAATATATATTGATTTATTAACTATTAAAATCCCCTGGACTCTTTATGAGCACAGAAGCACAAGCGTAAAATCACAAGACAGTTTAAAATACACAAAAGTTGCACAATATGGATGAGCCCTAGGGGCCACCTAAACCATATACTAAATAAGTGGTATAAGAGATACCTAAAGGAAAGTGAAGAGGCCTAGGGCCTTGGGAATCGCTGGAGCTATTCGAGACTGGAGTTAACTAAGTCGGGAAAGGCCCACGGGACTCGGGTGCAGTGTTCAAAGTGCACGCACTTCTCAATACAAAGTCTATGGTGCGTAAAAAGCACAAAGTTAGAAAGTTAGGAACCTTCCGAGTGACCTACGGAGCTGAAACTTAAAACACAGGCCCTTGGGATGTGTACCAGTGCAGGAGCACCGGCGGAGCTGAGTTACCTCACCCACAGGAAGCGGGTGCACAGGGTCGAAGATGTGTCGGGTTTCGTCACGCTGGTCGATGGTGCTTGGAGCTGAAGATGCTGCAGGCGGCTCGATGAGAAGAGTTCCGGTGGATCCAAGGGTGGATCAGAAGAGTTGAAGACCTGAAAGCAGAGGGGACAGTGTTCAAAGTCACTAGCCAGTGACTACCGTGGAACCAGGCGATGTCGGGTGCAAACAGGCGTTGTCGGGTAGCTTCTTTCTGCAGCCACGTGGATACCCGGGGTCGAGGACGTCCAGGAGTCGGTCACGAGCTGTCCCACGTAGGCTTCTCGCTGTTGGCGGTGTCGGCGACCTGATCGGAGCAAACAGGCCTTGGCAAATGTAAGCCACGCAGGCGTTGAAAGATGCTGTTCACTCGGACCAGCAAGGTCAGAGCGAGTGCTCCTTTTCACAGGAGCTTGGGTAGGTCTGGAGCAACCAGACCTGCTGTTTAAATCTTCGGGTTCGTCGCCAAGATGGCCGCTGGCCGCGTGGCTAGTGGCCGGGATGGCGCGTCGAGTGGCACAATGCAAAAGGGCCCCACGCAGATCGTGGAGATGCTGGAGGGCTGATCTTCGGTGCAAGGGCTGCTCGGTGGTGGGGGTTCTCAGTCCCCAAAGCACAACGTCGAGGATGCCTCAGAAGCTGCGCAGTCAGCTTTTCGGGTGTCTTTCAAGAGGTCCGGTCCCACGTCACTCGGTGCCTCCACGGGTCCCTTCTTCGCAGGGACTGTGGATCGGGCTCTGAGAGGTCTGGGAGTCTGGTTCTTGTCGGGCTCTGGGCTCGGTCTCCGGCGGGAGGCGGCGGCAAAGCAGACGTCGAGTTGCTGGTTGGTACCTGTGTTCACAGGGCGGTCACTCCTTGGCCACAAGGGAGATTCTTCTTCAGTCTTCTGTGCAGCAGAATGTCGAAGTCCAGTCTTCTTCTTAGTTTTAAGTTGATTTCGGGATGATCTGCTGTGCAATGGCACTGCTCCCCCTCTTATTCCCAAACTGGGGGTGGATCACCTACTAGGTCCCTCCTCTGGGAGGAACCAGGAAGGGGGGCGGTTACACCCCCTTTCCTTTGTCCAGCTCCGCGCCAGGACTGGGGCTGGAAGGCCCCAGAACCGGTTTGGACTGGCCTATGCACGGGGACACCTTGTGTGCCCCGGGCATGTCTGATTCTTTTCAGCCCTGTCCTACCTAATACACAAAATCCTGTCTGGGGTGGTGCTCGCACCTCCCAAGGCAGGAAACCCTTTGTCCAGGCCACCATCTGCCGAGTTTCGGTCAGCAGCAGGAGGCCAGACTTGTGTCTGTGGTGGCAGCGTCCATTTTGTGAAGCTGAGGCTCTGTTTAACTTTAACCGGGGTTAAGGCTACACACATGTCGTGTCCCTCTAGAAGGGTGGAATGCTATCCCCGTCGCCAGAATTGGCGAGGGGATAGTATTCCAATTCGTATGACACCTTACTCGACATGTTTTGATAAAGCCAAACCAAAGATAGCATTTAACCGCGAGGATTATAATGCACTTAAGAGTATATGGTATGGCAATATCCCGGAACAGCTTAGGGAGTGGTTCCCGACAGCTGTAGACAGGCTCAGCTCATGCCAGAGCACCATCTCACATATTTCCAAGCACTCTGCCTCCAGGATTGATGAGGCCTTCCATAGGAGTGGCTGATAGGAACATATGTGTCCAGTTTAGGGTTAGGCACAGACATACTGTACCTAAGTAAGAGGTGGTTACACCGACTTACCCCAGCTGAGTGATCAGCCAGTTGTGTCAAAGATGGAGGCCAGGCCAGGGGTGGCACAATACGTGCTGCAGCCCCTGGTAGGCCTTGGATACACCTATGCCCTGGGCACCTAGGGTGCACTATTACAGGGGCTCATAAGGTGAACCAGTTCCAATTCGTAATGCACCTAAAGTGCATTGGCATCAATTTAGAGAGAGAACAGCAGGCTGTGGGTCTGATTAGCAGGCCCACAGCCACATTAAGTCAGAAACCAGTGAAGCAAAAAGCAAAAATTTGGGGTGACCATAGGATAGCAGACCCTACTCTCCTACAGTAAACCTATGAGTACCCATGTGTCCCTCACCCATATAGGGCTAGGTCACGAGAATTTATTCTCAGCTACTAATGTTAAAAAGACAACAAGTCCATCTTGACCCCCTAAACTCTACTCTACTGGTGCTTGACACTGATGCAATTTCCACTGGTAATATGCTTATTATAGATGTTAATCACTTCTTTTGTCTTGACACATGGGTACATCAACCCTTATTAATGTATACTGGGCAAAACTATTGCATATACTAATATAGCATATCACAACGCATGCTATTACATCACGTTCCATTACAACGCAGTCGTTACAATTAGAACGCAATACCTTTACAAAGCAAGTTATTACATCAAATGAGTACTGAATTATACTGGATTAACAGAAGAATTTTTGATTATTTTACATGTTAAAAATCCCTAATGAATGTCTAGATATATAAATACAGCCATTTCATTTCAATTTGAGTCATGTTTTCTAATAATTCCGAACATACCAAAAAATTCACAAGTAATAAAAACCAATAATAAAAAGACTCACATTTTTATCGGAATTTTAGGGGATGTTTTTAATATCCATGTAATGAGGTCTGGATACATAACAGGAGCGCTGTACCTGAATAATGACGATTAAGTTAGAACAAGGATGTACAGCGGTTAATTTTGTGGTGTATCAAAGGTATGTTGCAGGCTGAGTCCTCGACAGGTGTATCTATATAGTTTTATATTGCTGGAAAAAATGTATTATAAAATATTGAAAAATACTTTAAAAGTTCTTATCCCAGCTATATAACATTAGCACCCCAATTGCTTTTAGCAAAGGTAATTTCTGACCATACTGGTCAGTAGAATGCAGTAAAAATGTAAAGATGATCTAAGACCTAGTTGTTGTAGTGTAGACAAAGATGACTCTATCATTTCCAGCACTCTATCCAGATCACAAAGGATGATATTGAACGTGATACCCCTGATACAGTGAGCAAAATAATAAAGGCTCCTGGCATATTTATACTCTAAATGAAGAAGAAATGAATACAACTTCACCACAACATTAATAACTGAGGTTAGAATAGGGCTAGCGTGATCGTCTGTAACATGAAGAATAATGGACACTACCTAAAAAATGAGTTACTATATAAGATTAAAATATATATTTTTTAAATCTCAATATAGGTGGGTAAAGAAATCATGAACCGGTTACTAAATATGAAATAATCCATCTCCATGAAAATATTGAAGCCTGGACCACAAGGTATTACTCACCCTAGAGTGGTTAAACAAAGAAAGCTGGTACCAATAGGAGGAATAAATCAAGAAAAGTATAAAAGGAGAAATACCCTCTTTTTCCCGAAAGGTGGGTAAAAATGTCTGTGAGGTTTGAAAAAATAGTCCCTCATAGAAATTTCAAAGAGAGTTGCGAAATACAGAGAAGTAAACATTCCCTGAAGGTTTAGCATTAACGGGGATCCTCAAATATATTAGATTGTTTAATGCATGAAATTTGTGTCGAGGGAACGTTTTACAATTAGACAGCAACTATGGATAAAGATGATATCAATTCTGTTGTAACTAGCACAGTAAAGAAAGAATTAATAAATGTACGATGTGGATAGTATATATATATATGACTAGCTTACCTGTCGCGCTTTGCTGCTATCTCAGAAGAAAGGAAATTAAAGGAAACTTGTTATGATAACATTCAATTTACATTGTGTCATTTTTATTGAAACGTATTCATTTTAATATGGAAAACATTTGAAAGTGTGGCTTGAGCAGTGCATACTCGATCGGCTTCCAATCTTGATTCTCGTTGCTCTCCTGTTTCAATCGAGTGGGCTTGAGCAGTGCGTAATTGATCGGTTTCCAATCTTGATTCTCGTTGCTTTCCCGTTTCATTTGAGCGGGCTTGAGCAGTGCGTAATCGATCTGTTTCCAATCTTGATTGTCGTTGCTCGTTCGTTTGAGAAGAACGTGCTTGAGCAGTTTGTGTTCGAACAGCTTCTAATCTTGCTTCGCGTTGCTCGTCTGTTTGTGAAGCTTGTAATGCCTTTTTCTTTCGCGCTTCAGATGTAGATCGACCAATCGATTTCCGTTTGGAGGGCATAACTGTCGACGATGCTTGCAAATTCGCTGACAATTTCAGTATTCAAAAGATTATGAGGGACCTGGGGGGCCGATATTTTAAAAAACATTATGCCAGAAACCTTTGCGGGAGTGTACTCAACAACTTCCCAAAGTTTCATGGCGATCGGATGAATGGTGTAGTAATGCATAAAGGAGAAACAGACAGACAGACATACATTCATTTTTATATATATAGATTTGACTTTGTATAGAATATAGAAATGCTAAAAACATTGAACCTGGATATGCAAATTTCTCATTTTTAATATACTGGATTGAATATGTATAAATATTGTCCCTTTTGTTCATTATAATTGTTTGTCCTGATGAAGGTGGAGAGAACAAATAAAACCACAGAAATGCAGCGTCAACAACTTGTGAAACAGTTTGGATGAGATCTGACATTGAATATTTGAGTCTTTTTATAATTGGTTTTAATTTTCTGTGAATTTCTGGGACTGTTGTTCAGAACTAATAGAAAAAGTGACTCAAATTGAAATGAAATGCTTGTGTTTTGATATTCAGACAATCATTAATAATTTTTAATATGTGAAATAATCAAAAATTCTTCTTTTAGACCAGTATAATTCAGTACGGTATATACTATGCTGTAATGTGCAATATGAATATATGTGTAATAAATGTGATTTTTTTGCATAATACAGGGGCCAGTGTTTAGTGAAAATATATATTTTAATTGGTGAGAAAGGTTTTACTTTTCTATTAGAAGTCATATTGAATGAAAGGTATGAGGCAGTGAATGTGTGTCAAGGAAATGAAGTTTTCCTATTAGTGAATTCAGTTTGAGACCCTGCCCCTCTTTTACTAACAGGACACCTCTCCTATTTTTGTGAAGTTATTGAAGTTCATTCCACCTTTGCCAACAAGTTGTCGAGCACTCCTAATGATTCCTCTAGGGGTATAAGATAAGTGATCAGTCCATACACTACATCAATCGTTCTTTTTAAGAAGTGGTCATATTTTTATCGAGTTGGCTGGCACTTCATACCTAATTGCTCATTAATTATAATTAGCGGAGGAAAGATAGCCAGCAACATTGGTACAATACTGTTTGGGTTTCAGGCAACACAAAACACATTTTTGTAAAGTTACTTTTCCATTATGGATACCAAAGATCAAAAATGTACATTTACAGTTAAATATATGTTTGATATAGTCTGAAAAAAACCTTTCAAGCACATGTCCCCAAATGATCACACAATGAATTCCAAAACTTAACTTTTATTCATAATTAGGCCTTCTCAATCCAAATCCAATTTTGCCTACACAGTGGCAACCCATTTTGTCGCATTTCTCTGTGGAGGTTATACTTTTGTTTAATACTTAGTATGTCTCACTGATATAGAGTAAGCACCTCTTTGTGTGGCCTTATAGGACTTACTTTGTAATGACTTACCAAAATTAATGAAATAGACTTCCTAAATGACTGAGCACTTATCTCTGCCTTGTGTTAAGGCAGAGGATTTAAAACTGTAGCTATTCAAAAGGCAATGGTGTTCTCTGGAGCCACACTCTTTATTCGTATTTGATTTTGGTGTAAATATACACTACGGCAAGCATGTAACATTTAACTTCTTTGCCATTTCATCACCAACATATCATGGCCATACGGGAGTGTTAAAAAGTCACTTGGGTGTAAACAGTTTTCCAGGGAATTTTTAGAGAAAAGCATGCATGCAATGCCATTGAATGGAAGGGTAGTATATTTCTTTATTTTATATGTGCATATTGACATGATGAACAGAATTTCTATACATAATGGCAGGCATTTTACAAAGCATCAATTACATTTATTGTGGGGAACTTAATACTAAGAAAATCCCCAAGATGGACTTGTTACATTTTGGATGTGAATGTTTATTCATTATCTTTCTCTAGTTTCTTGACTGCATCCACATCACCTTCACATTTAACATGGGCTTCAATTGGAATTCCATAGAGCATATTATCAAGCCCATCATCGCCGTTTTAGCGGCAGTTTCTGCTGCTAAAAACGGCGATAATTTTATCGCCTGTCTTGATAATATGCCCCTCTATTACTTATCCCTGGTGGAAACCCCCGTTGTTGAGATTGTACAGGGATTCTACCTCAAGAGAATGAGAAATGAACAGTCAGACTGGAGGAAATACACTGAAGAGTGGAAAACATCAGAAAGGTAAACAAACATGCTGATGGTAGCTAGGTTATTATGGTGAGCAGAGAAGTTGAAGTTGGTGATGTGAATAGTGGTTTTCTCCATTGAATGAGTGGCAAGGAAGTTAGATTAGAAGGGATTGGGAAGGTTTTGGGGCAAGAGATATGCAATAAGTCAAAAGTCATAGTTGGGTCATAGATTTGATTGATGTATGAGGGGAAGCAACTAGTAGAGTAGAAAGGGTTCGTCTGATTTTGGTGATCTTGGAGGTAAAGTATGATACAAAAAGACAAATGCAATGCAATGCAGCACAGCAACCAAAGTTGTTGTGTTGCTTTAGTGGGTAAGACCAGAATAGTACCATATATACAAGGGTATGCACACCATTCTGATTCACTAAGGAGCTTTAAAATCCGACAAGAATTTCAGTTCCAAATTCTACATCCTGATTCTTGGATTTTTTTCAATGGCGGGAACATTTATAAATGTGTAGGTTTGTGTCTTTTATACAAGAATTTAGCAGGTAATTTCTTACCCTGTAAACTCAAGTAAAACAAATTCTATATATGATGCAATAGTTAATTAGAAGTGGAAGCAGTGGCACATTTTCTGACTTAGGACTGACATAAACCTACAAATAAGACCAACCTACACTTTTGCAAGTAACATTAAATTTGAAAAGTAACACAACTGTTGATAAGTCAGTGAATTAAAAATATTTATCTTAAGCGGAAGTCCTAAAACTATATACGAGTACTTAACAGATGCACCCATACCTTTGCTTTTAAATTTAATTTCTGGGCTTCAAGAAGGGTGTGTCAGGGAAGTGCTTAGGGAAACCCAGTAAAAATAAGACAAACATCCACTAAGGCCTAACTTGGATATCTATAGGTAATTTTAGGTGTATTTTGCACAATTATCTTCATACTAAAGCCCTCATTAGGAGTAGCCTGGCCATTAACTCATAGGGAAATTCAGCCTGTAATTAATCATTCTACCCTAAGTATCTTCTTGCAGAGTCACCAATGAAAATATAATGGGATCCTAAATGAACAAATGGAAGGATGGGCTATACATGTTGCAGAAAATGTGTGGAGGAGCACTAGTCACCACGGAAGAAACTACTTTGTAAGGAACATATTTGCAGATTAGATGCATAAAAAGACTTTGACAATGTATTTAAAAATATGCCAATCATCTACTCTTGAACTGCAATAATTTAATCGATGAATGAAATATGCAACATTTGGACTATGCCTAGCAAAAATGCCATAGGTGTATTATTTTGAAGATTTAAATATATCTAAGGCTGTTTCTTAAGGGAATCAAAAACTATATAGGGATGCGTGATATAGTGATTTTCTTTTCTTTCATCCTTCGTGTTATTCTCTCAAAACCTAAGAAAATGTAGTAATGCTATTAAGGTTCTATCAAATTGGGCTTTCATGTGAAAATCAGACATTGTGGGTCAAATTCACAAAGCTCCAGTGTTTTTTAACTAACACACAAGATTCCGTTTTCATGTGAAAATCATGCTCAATCATGGTCTCCTTAAGTAAACAGCAGCTTTGTGAATCAGGCCTTAGGTATATGCCTATGTAATTTGATAAACCCCTCTCTCACAAGTTTTGAGCCACAGAAGGGGAAAAGTTATGCAAAGCACGCCAATGCTTAAAAAAGCTTGTGCATTACAGACGCAACACCGTTTCACAGTTCAACTTTTCGCGCAAGAAAAAAATCATATCAGAATTCCTGCCACTTGGGCATATGCGAAAAGAAAGTGGGAAAATCTGCGAACGCGAAGAATTCCAATATTCAGGACCTATGTGAATCTTTGGTAGTTGCAAATAATGTTTGCATTCTTAAAAGTAGGCCTTTTCAGGCAGGAAGGTGGTAAGTTATGTCTATTTTAGAAAATTGGGCCCCAAGGGATTTTACCGGAGGTAATGGTCCACTGCTATATTTAATAGGGAGGTAAGGAAGGGAGAGAGTTCATGGCGATTTTTTCTCCGGGGACCCACAATTATTCTAGCCGTGCTAGAGGTAAGCTAAGAAATGTGAGATTTTCTTAAGATCTGAGTGTACTCCTTTAGAATTTTTAGAAAATGTACATCCATGCAGATCCTAGTTCCAAGTCAACAATTCAAGTTGTAATGCACATCGTTACCCTTTTTAACTTATAATAATGTAGCACACGTTGCCATGCATCATAGTGTGCAAACACATTCAAATGTTTCCAATTTCTGGCCTTTTATCGCGCAGTCTTCTGGATGAATTCAAAAATAAATCTTGCAGTTTCAGGAAAAGGGTCCTTTAAAAAAGCTAGCTATGGTCATTTACAGTGATCAAACAGGCTTGAGGTACTTCATGTATGTATGCACTAATACATATACATTCTGTAAAGTCACCTCAGAAATTATTTTCCTGTAAAATTCCTTGAAAACATCTGCATTTATGGGAGTTTGAGCCACAGCCACTACTATGAATAAACAACGTGAAAGTTTAAGGGTGAATATAATATTTATTTTAGGCACTTAATTGCCACCTATACCTCTTGTATGCGTACAGTACATGAGCACAACCATTACCTTGTTAGTCTTGGAAATAAAGATCAGAAAGGCCTCACTATAATTAAAATGGACCATCGGACCTTTCTCTCAATGGCATAGATAATAATCCAGTAACCCCTTGCAATCGACATAGCTCTAAAAATTAATAATCATAAAGTGAATTAAACCCTGGGTGTGGCGTAGAGTCCAACTGCGTATTCGTCACCATGGGTCTTGCGTATGGGTAATTCTTGGAATTCTTTCATAGAAACCACACGAGCCTCCGTCTGTGAAGCTCTGATTTATGTCATGTGCCAGAGCTTCCTTCTTTGAACAATTTAACACTTGATTGACTATGGCAATCTCACAATATAATTGTTAATCACTTCCTCTGTCTCCATGGTGACTGTCAATTTCACAACCTTTTTGAATATTGTATCCGGAATGAATAATATACTAGCCTAGATTTTTCCATTTCTTATCTCACAGGGACAAGGGAACAGCATTGCAGTGTTGAAGACATTTTCTTGGTATTACCGCAGACTCACAATATACATAATGGAAGTGCTAGAAAAATATCACTTTCCTGCAAAGGCTTTGGTATACAAAAGGGTATTTCTTCACTTCAGTCAGGGATATTTAAAACCAGTGTTAATATTTAACAGCCATGCATTTCTCATACCCTTGTTTTTTTAATATTTAAAGATTTTGCTTACGGTGGTCAAACAAAATAAAAAAAGCTAAAAACAATAACCATAATCAAAGAGCATTACAATACTGACTGTCTTTGTACCCCTTCTTCAATGTTGATGTAACAAAGCGTTGTTTATACATTCAGCCTGGGGTTCAAGAATCTCTCCAATAAAAAGATGTTCAACAGTAGAGCGGACGAGAGTTTTATAAAGTGTATTATTGTATAGTGTTGTAGAGTGGAATGTGATACAGTAGCCTGGCATATAGTCGAATGGCGTACAGAGGATTGGTGTAGAGTGAAGTGGCATAGATTGGAGAGTTGTACTGTGGAGAGCGGTACAGGGAAGTGGTGTATAGTGGAGTGGCGCATAGTGGAATAGTTTAGGGTGGAGTGTTGTAGCTTGGAGTGGCATACATAAGAACAATGCACAGTGGCATGGCGGAGGGCAGAGTGGCGTAGGCTGTAGTGTGGTAGAGTGCAATAGTGGAGTAGCATTGAGTGCACTAGTGGAGCAGCGTACATTGGAGTGAGGTACAGTGTAGTGGCATACAGTGTAATAGCATTCAGTGGCATAGCGTAGACTGGAGCGAGTAGAGTGGAGTTACATAGAATGGAATAGCATTGAGTGTAGTAGGGCAAGTGGAGTTGCATGGGGTGGACTAGCGTCAAGTGGAGTAGCGTAGAAGGGACTAACATATAGTGTAGTGGCATAGACTAGAATGGCATAAGGTGCAGGGTAGTGGCATAGAGTGGAGTGGAGTGGCGTAGAGTGGAGTGAAGTAGACTGGAGTGCGGTAGAGTACAGTTCAGTGATGTCCAGTGGAGTGGTGTACAGTGGAAAACCATATATTAGAGTTCTATACAGTAAAGTGCTGTTAATTGAAGCGGTATAGAGTAGAATAGCATAGAGTGGAGTACTGTAGAGTGGAGTTGCATGCAGTGGAACTGTGCAGAGTGGATTGGCGTATTGTGTAGTGGTGTACAGTTGTACGGTGTAGTGGCATACAGTGGAGTGTGTTAGAGTGGAGTACGGTAAATTGGAGTGTTCCGAGGAGACTGACATATAGTGGACTGAGATACAGTGTAGTGGTGTACAGTAGAATAGCATAGAGTGGGGTGGTGCAGAGTGGAGGGGCATAGAGAGGAGGGGCATTCAGTGGAATAGCGTACACTGAAGTGTGGTAGAGTGGAGTGGCGTAGAGTGGAATATCAAAGAGTGGAGTGGCATACAGTGACGTAGCATACATTAGAGTGGCATAGTGTGGAGTGAGGTACAGTGTAGGTCCGTACAGTAAAATAGCGTAGACTGGAGTGGCATAGAGTGGAGTGACTTACATTGTAGTGGCCTAAAATAGAGTTTTGCAGTGTGCAATACTATACAGTGGATTGTTGTAAAGTGGAGCCAGGTAGAGAGTGTTGGGGTAGACTGTAGTGCCTTAAAGTGTAATAGCTTACTGTGGTGTTCCATAGAATTAAGTGCTTTAGAGTGGAGTGGGGTGGGGTAGAGTGGAATAACAGAGCGGAGTGGTATGGCATTGGGTATAGTGGAGTTGCGTACAGTGGAGTGGTGTAGAGTGCAATAACGCTGAGTGTTACTGGCGTACAGTTCAGTGATATAGATTTCAGTGGCACATAGTGGAATAGCATGCAGTACAGTGACATAGAATGGAGTGTCATACAGTGGCATATGGTAGAGTGTAGTAGAGAGTAATAACATAGATTTGAGTGGCATAGAATGGCGCGATGTACAACGTTATAGTGTACAGTTGATTGTCATAAAGTGGAGTGGCGTATAGTTGAGTGGTGTACAGTGCAGTAGAGTAGATTGGAGTGGCATAGAGTGGAGTGGTGTAGAGTGAAGTGGCATACAATGCGTTATATAGTGGAATGGAATAGAGTAGAGTGGAGTGGTGTATAGTGAAGTGGTACTAAGTGGAATAGCATATATTGGAGTAATGTAGAGTGGAGTGGCATTGAGTTGAGTGGCCTAGAGTGGAGTGACATATAGTGGAATAGCATAGAATGGAGAGTGTACAGTGGAGTGTGTGGAATAGTTTAGAGTTTATTGGCTTACAGTGTAGTAGCATATAGTGTAGTAGCATAGACTATAATGTCATACAGTTAAGCTGAATACAGTGGAATAGCATACAGTGGAGTGGTGTACAGGGTAGTGGCATTCAGAGGAGTTTGTAGAAGTGGAGTGTCAAACAGTGGAATAGAGTAGAGTGTAGTGTCATACAGTGCAGTGTGGTAATTGAAACAGACGTAGTGTGAAAGTGTGTAAATGGATTTGATGTAATGTGGCAGGTAAATAGTGTATGTAGTGTTAAAGTTATAATCTTTAAAATTCTTTGTTAAATATGGTGTGGTGGTATACCTCGGCAAGTTCAAGGTATACTGCAGTATATGCCCATATAAGACAGCATGGAATTGGCTTATGGCTGTGTTTACCAAAAGTAATAAGCATCCATGTTTTTTTAGCACATTTGCCTCTGTTGAGTTTTGCTAGGCTCGGGGTTAGTGTCTTAAATGTAGGTAAAAAACAGTTTTAATGTTGTTCCTTGCCTATTGCGACTTTTTTTAAAGTGTTAACTGGTGTGTTAAAAAACGCTTTTTAATTTTTTTTTTAACATAGCGCTGTAATTTGTAGGTATTACCCCAATATTCTGTAGACTTTTTAGCGATGGTTTAAAGATGTTAAAAATAGAAAATACAAGTAGTACCCTTTATTTCTAAAATATATTTCTGAAATATAGGGAAATATAGTATATGTCTACTTTTTAAAATATATATATATTTGTTTAATTTTGTTTTGGTACAGAAAATGTACAGAGCACCGAGGTAGTGCCTTGTATGTTTGACAGATATAGAAACGTATAATTATTTTTTCCAACATATTACCTCTTAATAAAGTAGCAATACGTAGAGGAAAATTGTCACATACTTTTAGTAATCTGAGGGTGATATGCAGAACATAGGCAAAGTGTATCTAAAAACAACATTGGTGCCTTAAACTTTTGTAAAAGCAGTTATTAGTCAATCGCATAATTACTTCTCATTGCTATTTACCATGGTAATTCCGCGAAATACAGGAAAATTTCACGAAAACTGTGACAACAGATATCACTATTTTAAAATGGCTTATAATTTGAGCCATTTTCATACTACGTCAAATACATCTAAAATGCATAGGTGGAAAAACATGTTTTGGGGTCCTCCCTTTTACCTTTTCACCTTCTGGACCAATCAATGCCAAACTTTGCATCATCTGTCCATATCAAAGGAAGAATAGGTCTGCAAATGTTTTGTGGAGATTTGACATTTGCAAATCTAATAATGGTGAAATAGCCAACCTTTGGAAACCCTAACTATAACTATAGATTGCTACCGCCACCAAGTAATATATGTGTGTGAATATATATAAATATAACCTAGGTAGTTCGGGTTAGGACCTAATTTCAATAGGTAGAGCTTTTTTTGTTTTGCTAATAACTTTGGCTCAGCTTGATGAATTTTCATGTCATTTTAAAAACTTATACTTTAGTAGGTTCAGCTGTTGAAAGTTGTGGGGTGATGTGTGAAGTAGGGGCTGAGAAAAATGAAGGTCCCCAAAACACATTTTTGCCTTGTTAATTTCCGCATGACAGGATAGAGGGAGGCCTGCGGTCTCCCTTGTGAAAGCATAGATAACCCTTGGTTTCGCGGGCGAATTTGCGGATTTTCCGCGATTTCGCGATCCGCGAATCTCACGAAATCGCGATAAAATCCGCGAATCAGCGGGGACGAATTTTCAGCCAAGCAAGGGTTATAGCAGCAGGTGCAAAAGTTGAACCTAATTTCTTTGTAACCTTTTACAAAAGGGTTACAAACAAATTAAATTCAACTTGGACACCTGCTGCTAATTGCTTCCTGGAGCCTCGTTGCCTACTTGCAACTATTCTCTGACCCTGCTCTGACCCTTGAAGCAGGGTCAGAGAATAGTTCCAAGTAGGCAACGAGGCACCTGTCCAAGGAATTAAACCTCATCAGGAAGCACTTACAGATATAAAAAACAGGAAGAAGGGAGAGGATGGCAAATACACCCATTTTGAGTTGTCAGGAGGGGTTAAACTAAAAAAGACCTTTACAGCACACTTTTCCTATGCATTTTGCTATAAATAAAAAGCTGTATGTTCTGTAGGGGCAACTCAGGAATCTGGCCCTTCAGAGATGCGGCCTCTCTTTCTTTCTCTCGTTCTCTCTCTCCCTCTCTCTTTCCCTCTCTTTCTCTCTATCTATCTATCTATCTATCTATCTATCTATCTATCTATCTATCTATCTATCTATCTATCTATCTATCTATCTCTCTCTCCCTCTCCCATAAACGACTGCATTGGTAACTTCGCTATGCAAGCAGCTTGCGAAGACGCAAAAATCCCCGCGAACACGCAAAAAACCCAGCGAACACGCAAAAAACCCCACAAACACGCAAAAAACCAAAAATCCACAAATTCGCGAATTTTGCAGACCGCAAATTCGCAAATCCGCAAATTCACGGATCGCGAATTCGCAAAATTCGCCCATGCTTAGTACCACCCTCCCAGGGACGACTCCTGCTACCTCCCAAGATGCTCACCCTACAAGGTAGCTGTTTGTTTTTGCTTGGGGGCAGATGACAGTTCCCACCAAGCAAAAGCAAACATAACTACTCTTTCTGCAAGCAGGATGCAGAAAGTGTTGTTTTCATCTATTTCCTTGAACGCAACTATGCGTGCAAGGAAACAGGTGAAATCATTGACTCTGACAGATAGGGTGCTGTCTTACAGCAGCCCCATGTTTGTCACCGCAATGCCAGCACCTGCAGGAGGCAGGGAGCTGGCAGGGGCTGCAGGAGCCTTGAGGCTCCTCCCTCAGTCCCTACCAGAGGTCACTGGGTGCCTTGGGAGCACCCAAAATTAAGACGCTGGGCCCTGGAGGATGCGGTCCTCTGGCTGAAATTGGCCCGGGGAGGGGTTTGTGGGGCTCCCCTCCCAATAGTGTAATGGCCGGATCCCGGGGTATGAGGTGCCCAAGGCTGAGATTGGCCCAGGGAGGTGGGCCCCCATCACCAAATAAAAATGCATTTAAAAAAAGGCCAGTCCCCCAGGGACTGGGCCACCAGGGCCGAAATCTGCCCAGGGAGCCGGCCACAGGAGAAGTCGTTGGAGGCCCTGCCCTATTTCTCAACCATTCTGGAAAGGGACCTCCTGGTGCACAACTGGTTTGAGGATGAAGTCCACTTGGCTGCTGATGGTCCTTGGTGGCCAACAACCCCTCCTGTTACCTCCAGTTAGTTCCACACAGTAAGACTGCTGTTAGGTCATCTGAGTCCCACATAGGAATGTGAGTGGTTGTGTGGAAGTGGGTATATGAGATGTTGTATGCGGGTGAAACTGGGTGTGTGACTGGTTATGTGAATGATGTACTTTCAGATGTCATTAGTGTTGTCATGAGAGATATAATATGTGAGATCATAAGCTGTGTATTAACTATTAAGGGGATATTAGTTATAGACAGCTCTGCTAATTATAACTGCTGTTTTTTTACTACTGAAATGTGAGCCTAACTATAACATCCATGTAAGCTTTTGTTTTTATCAGTATATATATATATATTCACTGAAAAAACCATAGGTTATAGACCATATATAGTTAGGAATTCGCATTTACAAAACCTTATTTTACTCACACAAAACCATTGAAATTCCATATATAGTTAGCTGCACTAACTATATATCGCGCACCCGCAATCCACTGCTGATGATGTCACATATTACATCATTCATGACATGGTCAGTGACATCACTGATGACATCACTGATGACATCTCAAATGACATCACTGATGACATCTCAAATGGCATCACTGATGACATCACTGATGACATCTCATTTGACATTACTGATCACATCACTGATGATATCATTCATGTGATAATACGATGAACCTCTTCAGACTCTAATATAACCTTAGATACAATCAGTGTAAACAGACACTCACAGACTGTCACTCATCCATGGAGTTACTCACACACCTAGTCAGTCATGCAAAGAATCAATCACACCTCCATTTCCTCAACTATACAGTTATACAAACTTTACTTATTCAAACATATACTAACACATATTTACTCTCTTATACAATCCCTGATACAAGTTCACAATGATCCATACAGCCACTCACACATTCACTGGCTCTTATGCACAGTTATTTATATATGTCAACTCTCACATGTACTGTGTTTTACATATGTACTTACTTTGACATGTAGCACTGAGATATCCATTCACTCACCAATACACTCATGCACACAGTCAACCGCCCATACAGCTGTTTCCACATGCACTTTTGAAACCATACATCTAGTGAATCAACTAATCACACATCTATGCACAGAGTCATACACCTCCCAGCCACCCACACACACACTCAGTCTCCCATACAAATACTTGGGCAACCAATCAATAACCCATATAGTTACTCATATAGCTACTTATCAACACATGCAACAGTTTACAGAACAACAGACATAATGATGCACAAATTAAGACAGTTTAGTCACTAACCCATGCACTCAGTGAGACACATTTAATCACTCACTCATACAGTCAGTCATGCACCTACTAAATCCTTCATCCAGACACTTATACATCCACTCATTCTTCAATATGTAAGACATATTTTAACTTTACAGAAACATACAGTCACTGGATGTTGTCATCAGTGATGTCATCAGTGATGTCATTTGAGATGTCATCAGTGATGTCATCAGTGATGTCACTGACCATGTCATGAATGATGTAATATGTGACATCATCAGCAGTGGATTGCGGGTGCGCGATATATAGTTAGTGCAACTAACTATATATGGAATTTCAATGGTTTTGTGTGAGTAAAATAAGGTTTTGTAAATGCGAATTCCTAACTATATATGGTCTATAACCTATGGTTTTTTCAGTGAATTTTCAAGGTTTTGTAAATGCTAATTCCTAACTATATATGGTCTATAACCTATGGTTTTTTCAGTGAATTTTCAAGGTTTTGTAAATGCTAATTCCTAACTATATATGGTCTATAACCTATGGTTTTTTCAGTGAATATATATATATACATACATATATAAGCATATATCATCTGTATATCTATATAAATACAAACAGCCGGGACTGCAGAATTAATCATTGTGCTGTTTTTATTTTCGCCGATTTTTTAAACTGCGTGCATTTTCTGTCTGAGTCACTGATTATTGTGCCCCTGATTAGCGCTTGTAATTTCGCCGCCTTAGCTGTTCATTAGCTCCCCAAAATCGGAACCTGCTGGATACTTCAGGACGGCTAGAACCAGCAGCTGTTGCCTGACTCTACCCCCAGCAGCCGATTGGACGCTGCCTGGAGGGTCACCATCTTGCGTGAGGAGCTGGGACAGGGACACCAGTTCAGCGCTAGGCCCCTCCCACCCTCCCGCCCCCGGCCACTACATAAATGGAGTCTATCCCCCGGAGGCGCAGCGGACGGGCGCAGCGGGCGCGCCGGCGGCGCGCCGAAGGCGCGCCAAAGGCAAGCCCGTCTTCGCCCGTCCGCGCCCGCCCGGGCCCAGGGGCCAGGACCCCTGGCCAACTCATCACCTACTCCGCATCTGCACTCAGGGAACTACAGTTTCCCACTCCTACGGTCCCACCAGATGCGGCCGAACGCGCAGCGTTCCTCGAGATTTCTAAACATCCCCCCCGTCCTTATACCCGACCTGACCATAGTACCGGTCACCCCCATCCCACATCACACTCACGGGTGCTCAGTTCTGACACCCACCTCCGAGTACTCTATTTAAACACTCGCTCCATGGTGAAACATCAGCTCGACTTATTCCTTCTGCTTACCACGGATAGACCTGATGTATTACTACTCACCGAAACTTGGCTTACCCCAGATTCCCATCCTGATATCCTAGCTGCCCTCCCTCCAGATTACTATATTCTTAATGTCAACCGCCCTTTGAATCGCTCTGGAGGTGGAGTAGCGGCTATTATCCACAAAGAGTTTAGATTTCTCACTTCTGCTTCACTTACTCTACCTGGGACCGACAATATAGTCATTACACTGGAAACTACTGGTGGTGCACTTGCACTAGTACTACTCTACCGTCCCCCTCTGCCAATGCCATCTTTTCCTCTCTCTTTGAGTGAACAGGTAGCTGACCTGCTCACGCATAATTCTAGAATCGCCATATTTGGGGATTTTAACTATTGGTACGACAGTGATCTTGCAGGGCCTCATGCTATGGAGATGTTTGAAACACTGACCAGCTTGAATCTTATCCAGCACATCACCTCACCGACGCACTCCAAAGGCCACATTTTAGACCATGTATGGACCCATAACCTCGCCTTGTCTCGGCCCAACGTCTCCCCCTGTCTCTGGTCAGATCACTATCTGATAGAGGTTACCATCACTATCAAAGGGAGCTTTAAGGCCCCTATTCTTCCTGGAGGACAATGCCGCAAATGGAATGCCTATGATGCCCAGGGCTTCCTCGACTTTGCATCCAACACCTGCCCTACCATCGACCCGTCTTCCGGTACCGACTCTATGGAGGGCGCAATCTCCACCTGGTTGCGAGCGGCCAGCGACAAATTCGCCCCTCTTACCAGCTTCGCTCACACGAGGTGTGGCAACTCCCACCGCTGGTTTTCTGAGGAATTAAAAACCCTTAAATCAAAGCTGCGCCTCCTCGAACGCAAATGGAGACGGGGTTACTCCACAGAGAACCGCGCAGAGTATGTGTCAGCCCGTAACGAATATAAAAGTGCTATCATAAAAGCTAAGGCCTCACATATCTCCGAAAGAATCAACTCAGCCTCTAACAAATCTAAAGAAATTTTTAAAATCATGAATGACTTTTCCTCTGACCAGAGAATTCTTCCCACTCAGGCTCCCACTCTAGATACTTGTATTGCGCTCAACACCTATTTCGTTCAGAAAATCGCTGACATCAAGAACGCCATCTCCTCGTCTATTCCCCCTAGTTGCCCTGATTCCTCCCCCCTCAACTCATCTGTCTTCACCCAGTTCCCAGCTTTCACTTCTAGCACTCTTACTGAGCTTACAACCCGCATCAAATCTGGTTCTCCCGAGGACTGTTGCCCCCCCTCGGTCCTCAGAGCAATCTTCTCAGCTCTACCAGACAGTATTCTCCCTCTCTTAAACACCTCCCTTAGTACTGGCACGGTCCCCTCCGTGTTCAAACAGGCCATACTGGTTCCCCTTCTAAAAAAAGCCGGAGCAGACCCTGCCAATCCAGCCAATTATAGGCCTATCTCCCTCTTACCCTATTCTTCTAAACTATTGGAGGCCCATGTCACAACCTGTCTGTCAGCGTTCATTGAGAGCTCTGGCTTCCTGGAACCTAACCAGGCAGGTTTCAGGCCAGCCCATTCTACCGAGGCAGTCATCGTAAAAGTCTTTGATACTCTTCGGGAGAATGCCGATAGAGGGTCCCCCCAGGCACTAATCCTTCTGGACCTCTCGGCCGCGTTCGACACGGTGGATCATGACATCTTACTCCACCGTGTCGGACAAGCTGGCATCCAGGGCCCTGCACAGGATTGGATTAAGTCCTTCCTTTCTGGCAGAGTGCAAACAGTCCACCTAGGCCCCTTCACTGCAACCCAGGTACCCACCACCTGTGGAGTCCCTCAGGGATCCTCCCTTTCACCTCTACTTTTCAATCTGTATCTTCGTCCGCTAATTCAGTCACTTAGCAACTGGAACTGCACCGTCCTCAACTATGCAGATGATATGCAGATCATCTTTCCCTTAGACACCCCGGATGCGACATCCAATTTCCAGGCTGTAATGCTGCACATCCAACAATGGATGATGTCTAATCAACTAAAACTAAATCCGGAAAAAACAGAACTCCTCCTGCCTTGTTCTAGCTCTGCCCACTGGGGACCCCAATTCTGGCCAGCTGAACTGGGCACTGCCCCTACTCCATCGAGTTCAGTAAAAAGTCTGGGTGTCACCATTGATAAAGATCTCTCCCTGAAAACTCATGTCGGAGCCATTATCTCTGCTAGTATGTTCCAGCTTCGCAAAATCCGGAAAATTTCTCATCTGCTCTCTCACGAGGCCTTGGTGCAAATTGTCATCTCCCTCGTTCTTTCCCGCCTCGACTTTTCCAACGCCCTTTACTGGGGCCTCTCCAGGTCCCTGCTCCACCGCCTCCAGATGGTGCAGAACCAGGCTGCAAGGCTTATTTGTAAAGTCCCTAAATGGCAATCTGCTAGACCTCTCCTGGCCAAGCTGCACTGGCTTCCCATTGAGCAAAGGGCCGCCTTCAAGATCGGATGCATAACCTACAAAGCACAGCATACCAAATGCCCGACCTTTCTGAAATCCCTCATCAATCCCCACCGCCCGACCCGCAATCTCCGCTCTGCTCACCTTCATCTTCTCACCTCCCCAGTGTTCAAGCTAAAAAAATTGGGTGGCCGGAGATTCAGCTCCCTGGCACCCAAGCTGTGGAACTCCATCCCCCTACACATTAAAACCTCTGACACCTTGCTGAGCTTCAGAAAAGGCTTAAAGACCTGGCTCTTTTCAAACTCTCACTAGCCCTTTCTCCTGCCCCATTTTCAATCTCAGCGCCAGGAAACCTCCGGTGTCAGTGCGCTTTACAAATGTAGCTTAACATTAACATTAACATTAACAAACATAAATGCATGCATACATATACTTATATGCATACAGATGCATGTTATTTACATGAAAGTTAAAAAAACACTAATAAAAGCAAAGCTAAAAAGCCACCTCATTACAAACAGAATGGCTTTAACTTAAACGAGGGCGAGATCTATTGCATTTTCAATGCTTGTTTACTTTGGTTCCATCAAGAAGGCATTCAGATGTGTCACACATTTGCCATAAATTCTGAATGTTAGCACTCTAGTTGCACATTAGATCACTGTAGTAAAGCTACTGCTCACCAGGGACGTCTGCTGCTGGTATTCAAAGTGCATGTTTCAGTCTGCATGTCAGAATTTTTTTAATGAAATAGAAGAGGATTTGAGAAGTCACTCAAAATGATCCCTAATTTTTCTTTCTGAAGCACTAATCATACTTTCTATGGCAAAATTAACCCCCTCATGTTGTTCCTTTTTAAATTGAGTGTTTTCAGACTTACCACTTCATTCCAATCAAGATGGCTTCTGGTGTGCCATACTTTTGTCATAAGTAAGACTGTTAGCGCTCTAGTTGTTCTTTAGAACACTCTGGGACATTCTGTCATTGGGCTATACTTGGGGTACATCTGGGTGATATTTGGGCTACATTTAGGCTCTTTTGTCTCTGGTGGCCATCTTGGGAGACTGTATGTCAGAATTTTTTAATGAAATTGAAGAGGGTTTGAGAAGTCACTCAAAATGTGCCCTAATTTTTCTTTCTGCAGCACTAATCATAATTCATATGGCAAAATATACCCCCTCATTTTGTTCCTTTTTAAATTAAATGTTTTAAGAGTTACCACTTTATTCCAATCAAGATGGCTTCAGGTGTGCCATACCTTTGTAATAAGTAGGACTGTTAGCGCTCTAGTTGTTCTTTAGAACACTCTGGGACATTCTGTCATTGGGCTATACTTGGGCTACATCTGGGTGATATTTGGGCTACATTTGGGCTCTTTTGTCTCTGGTGGCCATTTTGGGAGACTGCATGTCAGAATTTTTTAATGAAATAGAAGAGGATTTGAAAAGTCACTCAAAATGTGCCCTAATTTTTCTTTCTGCAGCACTAATAATACCTTCTATTGCATAATATACCCCCTCATTTTGTTCCTTTTTAAATTAAATGTTTTAAGAGTTACCACTTTATTCCCATCACGATGGCTCCAGGTGTGCTATACCTTTGTAATAAGTAGGACTGTTAGCGCTCTAGTTGTTCTTTAGAACACTCTGGGACATTCTGTCATTGGGCTATACTTGGGCTACATCTGGGTGATACACTGCCGGTTAGCTTCCCGGTTAGCTGCCCGGTTAGCTGCCCGGTTCCGTACCAGGAGGCGTCTCTATGGCGATAAAATCGTTTTTTTTTGGCCCCGCGTGGCTTTATAATATCCCCCTCATCAATCCTAGGGGGTCAGAAGGGGTCTACCTTGCCCTCTTTCCTTCATTTCCCCCTTTGTTTTGGCCTCCTCTTGTCTCTCGATCCTACCGAGAGACAAGATGGCGGCCGCTCCGGACTGTTTACAATGTTGACAGCCAATCAGCTTCTCCTCAGACTCCCGTTACACTGCCGGTTAGCTTCCCGGTTAGCTGCCCTGTTAGCTGCCCGGTTCGCGTCTCTACGGCGAAAAAATCAGAATTTTTTTTTTTTTTTTTGGGCCCCGCGTGGCTTTATAATATTCCCCTCATCAATCCTAGGGGGTCAGAAGGGGTCTACCTTGCCCCCTTTCCTTCATTTCCCCCTTTGTTTTGGCCTCCTCTTGTCTCTCAATCCTACCGAGAGACAAGATGGCGGCCGCTACGGACTGTTTAGAATGTTGACAGACACCGGAGAGCCAATCAGCTTCGCATCGCAAAGTTCCGTTACGCGAAAAGTACGCGAACCGGAGCGCTGCCCGGAGCGCTGTTACAGATATATATCTTATTTTAAACGTTAATTTCTCAAAATCCACTGAAGCACATATATTGAGACCTAGCAAAGGCACATCGGGCTAACAGTCCCTACAATTTTGCCAAGTTTCGTGCAAATCCATTCAGCCGTTCGAGCTAAAAGTGAGGCCAACCGCCCTATGGAAAAATGAATGGGAAAAACGCGTTTTGGGACCCCCCTTTTTTCTCGGCCCCCCTTTGACGACCCCCCTCCAAATTTTCAGGGGCTGCTCAGAAACATAATGTGCCATTTTCCTGAAAATTTCAGCCGATTCCGTCCACAAACGCCAACGTTATTAGACATAGAATTTTCAAAAGTTCCATAGAGAAAAAATCCTAACTATATATACCTACTGGCTATCGCCAGTAGGTAATATATATATATATATATATATATATATATATATATATATATATATATATATATATATATATATATATATATATATGTGTATATATATATATATATATATATATATATATATATATATATATATATATATATATACCAAGAACTTCGTTGCTTACACCAGGAGACTGGAAGTAAAAGAAACGAACCGGACCCAACCAGGTGTTTTCAGCGCGTATTTTATTTACTCTTCGTGCAACCTCTCGTCCGCCATGGCGTGTTTTGGGCCCTGGAGCCCTTAATCACATGACATGGTCGTATATCACCTTGTGATTTTAAAGTACAGGTAATGATCACATGATCCCAGGCCTATAGATATAAACAACATACTTCAGCCTAGTCCACAGCTTACAACCGTCATCTATATTTTATAAGGTGTTACATATAAGTTCTCTATAATTCACGGTATCATTATTTACAACTCCCTTGTTTTTGTACCTCCAGACCTATGTGCCAAATTCACAATAAATAGATAAATATGTAATAAATATATATAAATATGTGCAAATTTGCAAATTTAAAATATGGAACAATCTCCATCTTAATAGCGATAACAATTATGCATGCCTATATTTCATTATATATACATATATTTTCATAATTATCAAAAGTCCTGAATACATATGTATAAAATACATTGAATTCAATTATCTCATTTTCGATAACAAAATTTGTGTGCAAATTCTGCATATAATGTGCAAATATTCGCTACTAAAATCTTTTTAGTCTGGATTTTAATATACCGGAAGGGAGGAAAGGTAGTGCAACGCCCAAGTAGGCTTAATTAGCTTGTGGAATACTGCTACTACACTGCCTGGGAAATCAATGTTAACCTGTACCAGTATTGAAGAAAAAAGATGTGTAGTTTCCCATAGTGAAAAATGTATTTATAATATTTTTTAAAAAAGCAGTACTTGATGTTTTTAGTTTGATGACCTCACTTGCTCAAATTACTAATGGGCATGGGTAGACTTGGGCAACTTTATACCACGTGTCATTTTTAGTTGTTAATTATAGACATGTGTACAGATCTTCCATCGCGTTGAGGCCATTTGGTGTCTTGGTGTCAAGCTCCAGAATATATCTGGTTTCAAGTAATCTTAAATATGCTTCCCTGTTGCCCCCTCAACGGAGTGGCAGCACCATATCTATTGCATAGTACTTGAGGCAATTCACGTCTCCTCTGTGGCACAAGTTAACATGTCTTGCCACAGGATTAGCTTTATCTTTGTTGATTACCACTCTCATGTGTTGTAATATGCGCTTGTGCACTTGTAGCTTAGTGCTACCCACGTAACACAGCCCACAACAGCATTCCAACACATAAATGACATAGTCTGATTTACATGTCATTTTTTTAGTAATTGAGATCGCGGCCTCACTGAATGGGGACTTAAATTATGTTTTATTTTTCCCTATGGTGCAAGCCTTGCACACGGCGCATTTTATGAAACCTTTACCTTTTTTGAGCCAGTTATCCTTGTTTGCTATTTCCGGGCTACTTTTCACCAGCATATCGTTCATCGATCTGGCACGACTGTAGGTTACAGCTGGATGATTCCCCACTGTTTTGCCTATCACCGGATCCCCTGTGATTATAGGCCAGTTCTTTCTCACAATCTTTTGTAGTTGTTTATGTTGGCGACTATACTCAGTAATGAGTCTAGGTTGACTGCCAGCACTATTTGTCGCTATATTTTATGCCTCTGTGTTACATTCTATGCTGGGAAAAATATTAGCATTATTTGCCCTTTGCATTGCCTTGTGCACCAAGCTCTCTGCATAGCCTCTTTCTAAGAACCTTGTTTTGCTGTCATTTTGTGCTGTTAAACAGGCATCGTCTGTGCTGCATATTCTTCTGATCCTCAGCATCTCCCCATAAGGGATGCTTCGGATCAGATGATTGGGGTGCTGGCTGGACGCGTGGAGGACCGTATTGCCCGCAGTATCCTTGCGGTGCAATTTGGTCTGCAGTTTTCCTCCCTCAACATAAACTTCTACGTCCAGAAAGTTAACCCTATTGTCACTGATTGTTCCTGTAAAGTTAAGATTTCGTTCATTGCTGTTGATATCTAAAATGAACTGTTCAGCTTCACTAGACGACCCCTTCCATATTATAAAGAGATCGTCTACAAATCTGTACCATGTTACCACTTTGCTGGACATGCCATCTGCAAAGGCATTACCCAGGACCTGCTCCTCCCACAGCCCCATGTGTAAACATGAGTAACTGGGGGAGAAGCAGGCCCCCATTGCCACTCCTCTCAGCTGTTGGACCATTTGGTTTTGGAAAAGTAAGTAATTGTTCTTCAAACACATTTCCAACATCTCCATCAACATTTTGTTGTGCTCCAACATACAAACTGGTCTCTTGCTCAGGAAATACTTAACTGCCCCTAACCCATCGACATGGTTAATACTTGTATAAAGAGCAGTCACATCTAGTGTGATTAAAAGATATTCAGTTTTCCAAACTATTGTTCTAATTTTTTGCAAAAAGTCCATAGTGTCTTTGATATATATATACACACATATATATACATATATTACCTACTGGCGGTCGCCAATAGGTATATATAGTTAGGACCTAGTTAACATAGGAAATTCCGAACATTCTATTGAGAATAACTTTGGCGCCGATTGAGGGATCTGCCTGTAATTTTCCTTAAATTTGCCTCGCTGCACTCCGCTCCTTCCCTGAAAGTTTCGGGGGGATTCGTCAAGCGGGGGCCGAGAAAAAAGGGGGGGCCCAAAACGTGTTTTCCCCATGTTAATTTCCATAGGGACATTCTGACAAGGCTACAGCTCGAATGGCTGAACGGAATTATACCAGATTTGGCAAAATGGTAGGGACTGGTATGCAGCAGTGCCTTTTGTATGTTTGGTGTAAATACCTCCAGTAGTTCTTGGGAAAACTGAATTTGAAATTTTTCAAATGGCATTTTCTATGGGACCTTTAGACATGGCTACAGCCCGAACGACTGAACGGAATTACACCAAACTTGGCAAAATGGTAGGGACCGGTATGCAGTAGTGCCTTTTCTATATTTGGTGAAAATCTCTCCAGTAGTTGTTGAGAAAATGAATTTGAGCAAATTATATATCTATATGCGCTCAACATTCTATTGGGAATAACTTTAGTGCCGATTGAGGAATCTGTGTGTAATTTTCAAGAGTTTTGGCAAGCTCCGCTCCGCTCCTTCCCTGAAAGTTTCGGCGGAATTCGTCAAGCGGGGCCGAAAGGGGGGTCCCAAAACATGTTTTCCCCATGTTAATTCCCATAGTGACCTTTAGACACGGCTACAGCCCGAACGGCTGAATGGAATTACACCAAACTTGGCAAAATGGTAGGGCCTGGTATGCAGATGTGCCTTTCCTATGTTTGATGAAAATCCCTCCAGTAGTTCTTGAGAATATTGAATTTGAAATTTTTCAAATGGCATTTTCTATGGGACCTTTAGACACGGCTACAGCCCGAACGGCTGAACGGAATTACACCAAACTTGGCAAAATCTTAGGGGCAGGTATGCAGTAGTGCCTTTTCTATATTTGGTGAAAATCCCTCCAGTAGTTTTTGAGAAAATTGAATTTGATCAAATTATATATCGATATGCGCTCACTGTACGCGCACCATACGCGTACGGTACGCGTACAGTACGCGTACGTGCGCATACCCTTACGTGCACGAGCGAGTTTCTGATTGGCTGGCAGTCGACTGTCAACATTCCAAACTGTCCAAACCAGGAAGTGTTGGCCACCATCTTGTTTTTCAGGAGAACTGAGGCACAAGAGGGCCCAAAACAAGAGTGGAAAACACGAAAAGGGGGCAGGGTAGAGACCCCCAACTCTCTAGCCCTTCTCAGGGGGTCCCGAAAGGACCCCCAAGGCAAAAAAAATATATATATCGCGCGGTGTCACGGTTTGCAAGTGATTAAGCCAGGACGTGCCTTTGGGACGATTGTGTTCTTTGGCGTCCTTCTGACCGGACACCAGTTCGAGTTTGTAATATATATATAAACTTGTGAATGTTCTCCCGCATTTGAGGGGACAATCTCCACACACAATACAGGAGAGGTACGGATCTAGCAGACCTACCTCAACCTTGGGGTACCATTATCCGAAGTACAGAGGAACCCAGAGTGGCACCGAATGCGACGGTCCTGAAGAAGACTGGAGTGACCTTATAGGCACACACAGAGCGGTCGAAACATGTTTTTTCCCATCCTCTTTTACTTTTTTAATCCTGGTAGGGGTGTCAAGAAAAGTTTAATAAAGGTTGTGTTCTGGTTGACACCTTTAATCAGTTTTTATCACTCCACATACTGCACTTTTCATCGCACTTCTTGGTTGTGATCACTTGGTGTTTGCACGACTCTCACCAATTTATGTGTTACGTGTTGTCTAGGTCCACTTGTCCTGACTATATGTCTTGTTAAGAGAAATGTATTATTTTTTCCCCTTCCCTTATGCTCCGCCCTGTGTGGGGATACACCAGGGCGTATTGTAAGCAGGCCCGATGATGAAGCATGTCACTTACCTTGGTATGTGAGTGAGGGCAGTTTTTTCAAATAGAGTGATTTGCCCTATTGGGGCTCTCTCTGTTTGTATATTTTGCATGTGTTGCGATTAAGAATGCCACTGCACTCTGGTGTTTTTGTTTTAGAGCTTTATTTACTACATTGCACAGAAAAGCTGCATCAACTTGTTTCAGTTTACTCCAGCACCTTGCTCACAATGCTGATCGCTTTGGCCAATCATCTCTTTAACTTGTACTAAACATAGAATAAGTGAACACATGTTGGATTTGAAAGCTACAATATCTTTTAAAATGGACAGTGCTGCAACTGTTTTATGGCTCAGAACATTTTGGCATAATTTGATAAAAATGTTAAGTCATTTGTGCATAATCTCAAAAACGTATTCATTACTATTGAATATTCAAACACTTGTTAATCTCAAATATATCAAACAGAGTGTCAAAGCTGAGTCCAACTTGTGAAAGCCATAGTCAGGTAGCCATCTTGAAAATCAGCATACAAAAACTGCATAATGCCACTGAACATTTTGTTTTCGACACAGATAAAAAATATATATTCACTGAAAAAACCATAGGTTTGACACCAGTTATAGTTATCTGGATATTTTATTGACATAAAACCATTGAAATTCCCACGTTATAGTTAGTTGGACTCACTATAACTTGCGCGCCTGCAATGCACTGCTGATGACGTCACATATTACATCACTTATGACATGGTCAGTGACATCACTCATGACATCACTGATGACACCATCCAGTGAATGTGTGTCTTTCTGAAAAATAAATATGTTTTATATATGTATATGTAAAGGTCGATGGAAGAATAAATGTTTAAATAAGTGTCTTAATGGATGTTTTTTTTTTATAAATTGATTGTTTAACTGCCTTTTTAAGTGTATCTTAGTGAATACATATATTAGCGAGTATTGTTTAAATATTTAAATGTTTGTATCAGTGTTTCACTTTGTGTATAAGTGTCTGCATGGGTTGGTGAGTAGCTACATGTGTGTGTATATGGGTTATTAGATGTTTTTTTTAGTATCAGTATGAGTGTCTGTATGGTTTGGTGGGGGTGTTACTTAGCACATAGATGCATCAATGACTGGCTCACTGTTTGTATGTGTCTTGAAGACAGCATATGTGGAGGACTGTATGGGTGGATGAGTGTGTATATGTGTGTTAGTGAGTGAATGACTGTCTCACTAGTGTCTTTATCAGTAACTACATATGTTTTAATCTAGTATATGTGAGTATTGATGTATATAAGTGAGTATATGTGAGAGTGAGAGATTGAAAGAGTTCCTGTTTAAATAAGTATGTGTTTCTATAAGTGATTGTTTAAGAGAGTAAGTATGTGTAAGTTTCCTTAGAAGTAAGGTGGTAGTGTGTGTATAGCTGAATATGCAAATAAATGGATGTTCAATAGTTTATTTAAATGTGGGAGTATGTGTGTGAGTAACTCTATGGATGAGTGTGAGTGTGTAACAGGATGTATAGGTGTATGAGTACATATGATGAGTGAGTACATGTATGAGCGACTGTATAGAATTATTGGTGAATGAGTGGATTTGTGTGTAGATCTTGGAATTACTGAATAGGTGTGTTGTAACTGGTATTGGTATCTCCATTGCTGTGAAAATGTTTGTTTCTATTTTTGAGTGTGTGTATCAATTTACAACTCGCCAGGGGGCGTATTTGCACAATGGTGAAGGAAGGGGGCGGGGCCTGAGGTGACATGACTGCAAACACGCCCTGTGTTGCGTTTTAAGCTGGAGAATTAATTCCTCCTCAGTCCTGAGGGTCCCTGGGGCTAACTAACCCAGCACGTACCTCCAGTGTGCGCCGGAGAGCTGCGTTGCAGAGAGGTGTTCAGAGACCACACCCCTTTTTACAACACTCTGCAACGCAGCTCTGTGGCGCTTACTGAAGGTACCTGGTATATATTGTTTCTTAGAAATTTAGTACTTATGGATTTGTATTTAGTGTATTTGTTTTTTTGTTTTGTTACCATTACAACGACTTTGGGGTTACTGAATAGACAAACAGACTTTACATGTTTTTTTTGGCAAGTGAGACATAATGAACTTCGTGATTATGAAAACGTTTTTTTCAAAGTATTATTTGTATTATTGCCCACTTGGGCGAAACTGTACAGGAGGATGAAATTCAAATGTTTGCACGCTGGGGCTAGATCGTTTCGTCATATGGGTTAAGTACATACTGATGTGTTTTGTATTTTTGACAGACACATGAGCCCATTCGTGATTATACTGCGATGTGATATCATATAAATTGGTACAGGATTTATTAGAAGTACAAGATTATGATTAAGACTCAAATATAATGAAATAGAACACAAGCAGGTACCATATTGATTTAAATTCAATTGTCTTAGCCACTACAAAATGGCAGCCAAAAAGAAGTTATATCCAGTAGTGCGTGAGTCCTATTTCTACTGTGAATACGGAAGTGTAACATTGCTAGCTTCACCGTGAACAAGCCTTGACTTCCTGTTGCTAATAAATTACAGAAGCATCCTGGAGTGTCCGGAGTACCTTTTTTCTGAAAAGAAGAGGTTGTGTATATATATATATATATATATATATATATATATATATATATATATATATATATGTATATATATATATAAAACACATCAAAGTTGCCCTTGAGGAGAGTCTCACCCCTGTAGACACACAGCAAACTCACAGGCGGTAGTGCAGCCAGCCAACACCTCGCATTTCCAAATTGCCATACGCGTTTCGAGCGCAAGCTCTTGATCACTGGCATGAGGACAGAAACACAAGTTTGCGTGGAACACACATTTATTTGATTTTGAGTCCCGCCCCAGTGGGCGTGTTTGCGGGGCATGCTGGTGGAAGTAGTCCAGAAAAATATTGCCCCAGGCTCGTGTGGTTCTCTATCCAGGTGGCTTGTGTCCTGTTCTCATTAAAATATAGTTCCTTGTTAGGAGAACTGCTGAAGGCGTCTGCTGCTCCGCATACCCAATGTCTCTGTGAGTGAGGCTCGACAGGTCTCGTAAGTGCCGATAGTTTTCAGCACTCGTGATACGCCTTCCAGCGTCGGGGACTCTCCGCGACCGAGCGAGCCGCTATACACAAAACACATCAAAGTTGCCCTTGAGGAGAGTCTCACCCCTGTAGACACACAGCAAACTCACAGGCGGTAGTGCAGCCAGCCAACACCTCGCATTTCCAAATTGCCATACGCGTTTCGAGCGCAAGCTCTTGATCACTGGCATGAGGACAGAAACACAAGTTTGCGTGGAACACACATTTATATATATATATATATATATATATATATATATATATATATATATATATATATATATATATATATATATATATATATACATATATATATAGTTAGGATTTTTTCTCTATGGGACTTTTGAAAATTCTTTGTCTAATAACTTTGGCGTTTGTGGACGGAATCGGCTGAAATTATCAGGAAAATGGCACATTTTGTTTCTGAGCAGCCCCTGGAAATTTGGGAGGTTTCGTTAAGGGGGGGCCGAGAAAAAAGGGGGGTCCCAAAACGCGTTTTTCCCATGTTAATTTCCATAGGGCGTTTGGCCTCACTTTTAGCTCGAACGGCTGAATGGATTTGCACGAAACTTGGCAAAATTGTAGGGACTGTTAGCCCGATGTGCCTTTGCTGGGTCTCAATGTATGTGCTCCAGTGGATTTTGAGAAATTAACGTTTTAAAAAATGTATATATCTGTGACAGCGTCCCAGATAGCGCTCCAGATCGCGTTCTTTTCGCGTCACGGAGCTTTGCGAAGCGATGCTGATTGGCTCTCCGGTGTCTGTCAACATTCTAAACAGTCCGGTGCGGCCGCCATCTTGTCTCTCGGTAGGATCGAGAGACAAGAAGAGGTGAAAAACGAAGGGGGAATTTAATGAAAGGGGGCAAGGTAGACCCCTCTTGACCCCCTAGGAATGATGTTGGGGTTATTGAAGGGTCCCGTGGGGAAAATAAAAAAAAAATTGATTTTTCACGGTAGAAGCGCTTCCCGGATTGCGAACCGGGCCGCAAACTGGTAGCGAAACGGGAATTCGCCATTTTGTGTTTCGATTTAATTAAATTACAGGGTATAAGGGGGTACGGGAGACGTATCCTGATCCCTTATGTTTTTTGAGGGTGGCTGAGGAGGCTCATATATGTTGATACATGTCTTCCAGCGGTTGTGCGTGAGCGTTTTATTTTTTTTGCTGCGTGACGTCTGTTAACGTTCGATTCGATGGAAATCAGGAAGTGTTGACCGCCATTTTGTCACTGCGATTAAATATTTTGTTAAAAATAATTGTTATAAATTAATCCTTATTGATAAACATTGTCTGCGCCATCTTGCCTTTTTTCCAATGCCACAATTTTGTTGTGCACGGCATCCATTTTAGATGCCTTGACCAGACCCACTCTCTGCACGCCGTCGATTCTCAGCACGGCTCCCCACCCTCGCAAGCATCTCCCCCACGCACTGGTCACCCCCGCTCTCTCTCTCTCATGCATGGGCCATAAACCTCCCCCCATCTGCGCTGCTCTTCCCTGAGAATCACACCCCGTGCCCGCCCGACACCTTCCTTTCACCCTATTCACTACCGCACCCTCTGACACTCCTCTTCCTCTGTGTCCGATTGTCCAGGCCGGTCCCAGGCTATCACCTAGCCCTGCGGATGTAGTTTATGGCCCCAGCTGTAGAGAATCCAGACATGCCAACCCTCCCGATTCAGGCGTGAGACTACCGATTTCAGTGCTAGTCTCCCGCCTCCCGATTCCTGCAAGCAAAAACCCGATTCCTCGGGGGTTTCAGCTGACAGGGCTTGGTATTGTGTAACATGCTAATTCTTCCAGGAAACGTCAGAGGGCCGATGCAGGGGCTCTAGAAGGGGTGATAAACCATTTAAGCCTCATTAACAAGCGCATGGTCTTTTAAAGATCTGTGAAGTTCTCGGGGCGGCGGTGTGTGTGCCCTGTTTCAGGAGCGGGCGGGGGGCGGAGGGGGGGGCACTGCCAGCAACTTGCCAGGCCAGGCAGTGTTCAACACTTGCATCACCCTTTCTCTGCCTGCTATTGCGCTCCATGCTTCGGAAAGGTAAGAAAAAGAACGTGCATTTGAGTTTGAAATGTCCGATCCTGCAGCAGCACACTTCCAAAGCCCCCACATGACAATAACCCGATTCAAGGCCCCATTCTTCCGATTTTTTTTAAAAAAAATCTCCCACTTTGCTCTTCTGAAATGTTGGCATGTATGAGAATCACCCCTCTTCAAAGGAGTTACAGTAGATGAAGGCCCCCACCCCATGAGATCCGTCACACCATACGGATTCCTACTATCTGATAACCATCCTGTATTGTGCTTGGGTAGGGGATTCTCACTGTGAGGGTGTGTGGGACCGAGCCTGAAGCGGAAGATTCCAGGGATGCCTCTTTGTACATCAAAGTTTTTACAATTATGTGTCAAATTAATAATATATAGCACTTCAACAAAGTAGTAGGATTATAAAACTTTAATAACTTATAAATATATACAACGCAACAAAAACAGTAAACACATTCAAAAAATTTTTGTAAAAAGAAGCAACAATGGTCAGTAGCTGTGTTTTGTGCGAATAGTCCCAAGGCAGCACAACAAGCTGAGTTCTGGACGGCACCCAGGTGATGTCACCTGGGTGCCGCACTGGTTTTTGGTATCCTACAATGCAGCTCCGAAAAATGGCGTGGGGCGTCCCTGGGGAGGCCTTGTCAGTAGCGGTCTGTTGTGCGAATAGTTCCAAGGCAGCAGAACGCGCTTAGATGTGGATGGCACCCAGGTGATGTCCAGTAAACTGCCGCACTGGTTTTGGTATCCTATAATGCTGCTCTGAAAAACGGCGTGGGGCGCCCCGGGGGGGGGGGGGGGGGGAGGCGTCGTGAACGGGCCTCCCCAGGTGGCGGCTCATGTGCTGTAGTGGGGCGCCCCTTTACCGTTTCAGTTGCCATTCCGCCCGCTTTTGGTACACTGTGCCAAAATCCGCAATTCAGCTGAGCTGCGCCTACTCTTGCAGTTCAGCGATAGGCGGCTGCCACAGGACTCTCAAAATGGCGGCAGGCTCTTTCCTTTTTGGGCCTGGTCCATTAAAATGGCCCTGGGACACCTTGGAACTCGGACGCTTGTCTGCTAGGTCTTGGACCCCATTCTCGAAAGCGTCCCCTCAGCCGTGAGGATTCTACAAAAGTCTTGGGGGCCCTCGACTCCTGCAGGCTTCCGGTGGGGAGCGGCTGCCATGATTGCTCGCGGAATGACCATGACGGAGCCACGAGATGGTGGTGCTTTCATGCCGACGCCAGCTTCAGTCTGAAACATCCAGAAACAAGGTGGGGCTTTCATCGTTTTGGAAAAAAAAATGTTCTAAACCAATGAAAAGTGTTATTTTTAGGTCATATGACCAAGCCTTCCATCATTAGGAAACCAAAAGTAAAATGAACCAATGAAAAGTTTTATAAACAAGTCACATGACCTGTTATGCGGCATAGGGCTATAAAAAGCGTAGAAAATCCGTTGGCACGTGAGGTGGCGTCAGTAGCGGACCGATGTGCGAATAGGCCGAAGGCAGCACAACGCGCCGAGATCCGGATGGCACCGAGGTGGTGTCCAGCAAGTTGCTGCACTGGTATGGCTATCCTACAATGCTGCGCCGAAAGTCGGCGTGGGGCGGCCCGTTGGCCTGTGAGGTCGCGTCAGTCAGTGGGGACTGTTTGAGGATCTGACTGCATTGGAAAGCAACGTGATGCTGTGCGTCGCCCCCAAGATGGAGGCTCCTCGGCTGCAGTGGGGCGCCCCTTGGTGTTTCACTCGCTATCCAGTTGAGTTGCGTTCGGACTTGCGGCTACAGTAGGCCGAAGGCAGCACAACACGCCGAGATCTGGATGGCACCGAAGTGGTGTTTAGCAAGTTGCCGCACTGGTGTGGCCATCCTACAATGCTGCGCCGAAAGTCGGCGTGGGGTGCCCCGTTGGCCTGTGAGGTGGTGTCAGTAGCGGACCGATGTGTGAATAGGCCGGAACCAGCACAAGGCGCCAAGATCCGGATGGCACCGAGGTGGTGTCATAGTTGAGAGTTCTGAGCAGTGCTTGTAACACTGTCTGAAGCTTATTTGCACCTGCTGCAGCTTCACTATCGCCCTGGTGTGGCCAAAGATCGCCCATGACATAGGCGGCCGGCTCCCAGGGTCTGGCGGAACTTTTTTCCTTTTCCTTTCTGCATCTTGTCCCACAATCCGTTTGACCTGAAGACACGACCAGGTCCCTGAATGTGTGCAGGGGGACGTTATTGATTGAATCAAAATGGCGGCTTCACACAAAGCTGAGTCAAGCAATGCTGTTGATGCTATACAGACAAAAATTGGTTTTCAGTTTGTACATTCTTCAGGATTTTTTTTTCCATCCAAGGCTGGTTGAGAGTTTGTAGAACAATGGCTTCAGATTTTCTACATACTACTCTTCAACATTCTTCCTAAATGTAACAATGTGAGACTCACTAGGAAAACGACTGTTTATCTTTCCTTTCAAAATGCTGCCAACAATATTTTCTGAATGGAAGACACCATCTTGTAGCATAAAGGGCCGAAAGGGGTTCGGGTCTGGCCGATGGTTGGTGGAGACATTTCGACTATATCCTGGACCTGCCCGGCCTCACCCAAAATGGCGCCGGTATAAATGGGACTCGTAACTCCTTGTTGTGTACTGGTTGAACAACCTTGATATCACGAGATATGAATGCAGTTTTGATGCACATGGCGGGCGGGGACGAGAATTGATTGAATATTTCGACATCCCTATTGATATTAAGTTCTGATGTGTTATTGATTACTGTACTATTGAAAGTTCGAATTAACGTCACCCATGGTACTTGCCCGCAAATGTATATCTAGATAATTTTATTGTAACTGGCCCTGTCGTACTTTAATTATAAAATGTACGTCCACCGATTCCGCAACTGTTAGACACCTTAGTTCTTGCAACCTAATGGCCCGCTCGTTACGTTCCTCTACAATGTAAATGTCTCCTCATCATATACGATTTCAGTTTGCTCCGTGGCCGGCACACGTGGTTATAGGCCCGTATTTGTATACTGACATTTTTACAATAAAGGTTTTTAAAACAAAACATGGTAGTAGTATTTACATTGGTAAAGTTTTTAATTTTAGTCACTGTTTTCGAATCAGTAAAAGGCAAGTGAAATAAAGCAGTCCAATTACATGACGGATAAAAGGTATAATACGCAGGAACGCAGTAAAGATAAATGGTCAAGGGCAGTTGTGTTTTCCACTCCTGCAACATAAAGTGATCGATAAGAATCTGATAATCAGGCGAATTGGCGACTAAGACAGCAGGCCGAGCCTCTTTTACTCAACGGCTCCATCATGGGACGAAGAAACGCCCTTTTTCTCGAAAAAGGAATATATTTTGCTTGCAGGACAGTTGTAAATTTTCCGGGAAAGTACATTAGCCTGGAACATTATAACATATATGTTTAAGAAAAAATAATGTTCGAAACCAATAAAAAGCGTAATTTTTAGCTCATATGACCAAGCCTTTCATCATTAAAATAACAAAAGTAAAATGAACCAATGAAAAATTTTATTAACAAGTCACATGACCTGTTATGCTTACGTTACACGCTGCGCGCCGCGCCCCGGATCGCTTCCGGGAAGCTGCGCTTCGCGCACCGGAGCACTTCCGGGTGCGCTAACGCGGCGTGTCATATAACGCATTACGCGACAACGTAGGTCCAGAATATAGTCAAAATGTCTCCACCAACCAGCGTTCGGAACACAACCCCTTTCAGCAGTCTAAAAAGTTCTGTTAAATGTCAACAGAAGGGACAGGCAACAAGAACCATCAGTCAAAGAGGGGAGGGCAAGTTCGTCTCTACCGGGTCATGTTGGGGCGCTACCGGAACTGATCGAATTGGTAGTCTACAGTGTTTCTGGATGTTTCAGACTGAAGCTGGCGTCAGCATGAGAGCACCACCATCTCGTAGCTCAGTCGTGGCCATTCCACGAGCAATCATGGCAGCCGCTCCCCACCAGAAGCCTGCGGGAGTCGGGGGGCCCCCAAGACTTTTGTAGAATCTTCAAGGCTGAGGGGACGCTTTCGAGAATGGGACCCAAGCCCTATCAGGCAAGCGTCCGAGTTCCAAGGTGTCCCAGGGCCATTTTAGTGGACCACGCCCAAATCTGAAGAGCCGGCCGCCATTTTGAGAGTCCTGTGGCAGCCGCCTATCGTTGCATCGCAAGAGCGGGAGCAACTCAACTACATGGTGAGCGAGACGCTGTAGTCGCAAGAGCGGGCGGTAAACAGCTGAATGGCGGAAGAGGCACAGTGTAGCAAAAGCGGGCGGAATGGCAACTGAAACGGTAAAGGGGCGCCCCACTACAGCGTGTCTTCAGGTCAAACGGATTGTGGGACAAGGTCCAGAATGGAAGAGTCATTAAAAGGCAAAAAGTTCCGCCGGACCCCGGGAGCCGGCCGCCTATGTCGGGGGCGATCTCAGGCCACACCAGGGCAACACGACTTGGGGAGGGGGCAGGAGCTAAGTGCCATCTCACCGCCCCTCGGGGGCCTCCGTCAAGCGGTTCAGGGAGGCACCGCATCACATTGTTTAACAATGCAGTCAGGTCCACAAATGGCCCTCACTTACTTTGAGAATAGTGAAGCTGCAGTAGGTGCAAATAAGCTTCAGACAGTGTTACAAGCGCTGCTCAGAACTCTGAACTATGGCACCCAACATCCAGGACTTATGCCATTTGAGCATGGCAGTGACATCGAAGCAACTCAGGGACCAAAACCATGAACATACACTCACGTATGAAAATCTTACTTGGGGAGGGGGCAGGAGCCAAGCGCCCCCTCCCAGTCCGCGCCACCACACCGTATGTTGAAAATCTGAAGCCATCGTTCTACAAACTGTCAACCAGCCTTGGATGGAAAAATGTAGAAGAATGTACAAACTGAAAACCAGTTTTGGTCTGCATAGCATCAGCAGCAACGCTTGCTATCAGAGTGCATGAGTTTCATGCTCGATCGATTGAGCTAGCCGGATCGGGCAACAAAAAGTATAAAATAGTTATGTAAATAGTTATTTAATAAAATGTTTTACCCTGTTACTTTGCTGGTGTGTTGTATATATTTATAATATTTGCATAGGGTTTGTCGTTATTTTGGGTGGGGTGGGGTGGGCAGCAGAGTTGAGCTGTCTTGCAGCCATCATGGTGTGCAGCTAAGTTCATCTTACTAGTTTCGTATTTCTCATGAGGGGTTGTTCTTAATGTTTCTATTTTAGCGAGGTCAAAAACAGATCCCATTAGTGGCCTACTGATTTTGCTCGATTCCTTTTGTTTTTTTAAACTATTTTTCACTATCTGCAAAGACTAAACAGAGTATTGCGACTCTGTGCTTGTTTGTAAATACAGAATGAACCAAAGAGAACCAATTCTAAAACAGTAAATGCTTGGATAGCAATCAATCAAATAGAGAGAGAAGCAGGTACGACGGATTACAATGGGGGCAAAGGCCTGCGTTAACTACCCTTCCCTATCTGCAAAGAGAGAGTACTGCTAAGAGAAAAGAGGGGGGGGCAGCGTTCAAAGCACATCAGCGTGCATAAACACGAAAATGTTTTTACCTATCATGTACTTGACATTTGACAGCATTTGATATTTGGTATTAAAAAACCATTGAAATTCACAGAAAAAACCATAGGTTTTAGGCCATATATAGTTAGGGATTTGCATTTACAAAACCTTATTTTACTCGCATAAAACCATTGAAATTCGCATATATAGTTAGATGCGCTAACTATATATCGCGCACCCGCAATCCACTGCTGATGATGTCACATATTACATCATTCATGACATGGTCAGTGACATCACTGATGACATCACTGATGACAACTCAAATGACATCACTGATGACAACTCAAATGACATCACTGACAACATCACTGATGACATCAATCATGTGATAATACGATCAACCTCTTCAGACTCTAATATAACCTTAGATACACTCAGAGTAAACAGACACTCACAGACTGTCACTCATCCATGGAGTTACTCACACACCTAGTCAGTCATGCACTGAATCAATCACACCTCCATATCCTCAACTATACAGTTATACACACCTTACTTATTCAAACATATACTAACACATATTTACTCTTTTATACAATCCCTGATACAAGTTCACAATGATCCATACATCCACTCACACATTCACTGGCTCTTATGCACAGTAATTTATATATGTGAACTTTCACATGCACTGTGTTTTACATATGTACTTACTTTGACATGTAGCACTGAGATATCCATTCACTCACCAATACACTCGTACACAGTCAACCACCCATACAGCTGTTTCCACATGTAGTTTTGAACCCATAGATCTAGTGAATAAACTGTTCACACTTGTATGCACAGTCACACACCTCCCAGCCACCCCCACACACACACTCACTCTCCCATACAAATACTTGGGCAACCAATCAATAACCCAGACAGTTACTCATATAGCTACTGATCAACACATGCAGCAGTTCATAGAACAACAGATATAATGATGCACAAATTAAGATAGTTTAGTCACTAACCCATGCACTCAGTGAGACACATTTAATCACTCTCTCATACAGTCAGTCATGCACCTACTAAATCCTTCATCCAGATACTTATACATCCACTCATTCTTCAATATGTAAGACATATTTTAACTTTACAGAAACAGACAGCCACTGGATGATGTCATCAGTGATGTCATCAGTGATGTCATCAGTGATGTCACTGACCATGTCATGAATGATGTAATATGTGACATCATCAGCAGTGGATTGCGGGTGCTCGATATATAGTTAGCGCATCTAACTATATATGCGAATTTCAATGGTTTTATGCGAGTAAAATAAGGTTTTGTAAATGCAAATCCCTAACTATATATGGCCTAAAACCTATGTTTTTTTCTGTGAATATATATATATATATATATATATATATATATATATATATATATATATATATATATATATACTAGCAGCCCGTCCTGACGTTGTCCGGGTATGAATTGCTGCCGGCCAGTAGTATATTGTTTTGTAGGATTTCGTTTATAGGGTTCAGGGCTAGGTTTGGGTTTGGGGGTACAGGGGTATTTGTAGGGTTTAGGGATAGGTTTGGGTTTTGGGGTACAGGTTATATTTATAGGGTTAAGATGGGTTAGTGTTTAAGGGTGTTGGGGTATTTTAAGGAGTAAGGGTGGGTTTTGATTATGGGGTGCAGGGTTATTTAAAGGGAGCAGGGTGGACACCCAGAGCTGGAATGTACAGAACCTGGGTAGAAAAAACAATGAAATATTGGACACAACGCTCGCTTTTTCTTCCGTAATCCCGCGCCCCGCACACGCCCACGCCCCCAGCACACACCCACAGCACACGATATGAGACATGGCATGAAGGGCGGAACATACCACATGCCCCCAGCATTTGTCACGCCCCAGCACACGCCCACAGCACAACGCAGACACGCTCAAAAGGGACTACTTTGGTGGCACGGTTCTTTGACCTTTTAAATGTTTATGGTTGGCATCTGCATAAATTCATCAAAGGGGAATGGATCACTTGTCCTGCTCGACCATTGGGTATACAGGAAATGAGGATGTCCCAGCTGAAAAAAGGCCCTCATGCACGTGATGGGTATGTTGGTATCTGAAGCGGTATATGTTGGTTCTCCGCTTTAAGATCACGTCAGTGCATAATCATTGGGTCTGATTTCGATTTATGCAGCCTCCACCAGGAGGTTTTTACCCATGGTTGACACAGTAGTGAGCCGGTGATAAAAAAAGGGGTTATGTTAAAAAGACCTCAACCTAAGTTCTACTACTTTATTCTGACTTGGTTGTAGGTCTAATGAACTCTAAAAGAGTGCTTCAACTTGGACTGAGTTACGAGTACTGGATGCACTCAGAGTGGTTAAAATTGAAAGGGGGAAAAGGAGATTGTGAAGGTATCTAAAAAAAGGTCGACATGTTTCTGCCTTAGTCTGCCTTGGTATAGGGCTTACGGGCATTCATCAGGACCAGTGTTTGGGAAACGTGAGGTTTAACAAAAAATATGTGCTCAAACGTGAACGAAAAAGGTATTAACCTGTTTTTTCGGACTGGAGGTCTTACGGTACCTGTAAAGAGTAAGCACATGGTTTCGGCATACATACAGGGTTTGGGGAAGGGGGGGACATACATACCAAGCAGAACATTGCTGCTGCTATCTATTCACACAAGAATATATAAACAACTAAAAAATGGCAATACTTTAAAAACCGGTTAACAATCATGGCAATGTCAACTCTCTCTTTTTCTCTCCATACTCATGCAGCGGGTTTTTAGCGTGCTATTCGACAGTGGTTACATGGTGTTTTGTGTCGATCAAGAACGCCATTATTGACTACGGTAGTGGGGGTGGTGAGCCAATAGTGGCTGACTATGCGATACAATGTGAGTGCTCAGCAATTGTTACCTCGCGCATTTAATTAACACGCTCCTGTTGGATCATAGAGCTCTTGGAAGGGGCTTGAGAATAAAGAAGGGGAAGTTAGCATGGGTGGTATGTAATACTTGCGGCTTCTGGAGACAACTTCCTCGGTCTCGCTACCTGTTGCACCCGGTCCTCAACTTGCTTCGTCAATGCGCTGCTCTGCCCTTACTGATCCGGAAACAATAGGTTCCGTTTCCGGGTCGTTTTATACGGAATGATAGGCCCTGTCTGTGAATCCCTATTGGTTGGTTGCTGTTTCTATAGTAACCCCGGGAAGTTTGTGTAAGAATTTATTTCATTTATTTGCCAGCGCCAGCCAGGGTATATTATCATTCAGACCGTCGCTGTCAGTTTTGAGCCTATGCACCCATCTTTGTTCCTTTTCGAAAAGGACTTTCTCGGCATTGGGATCTTTGTTTGGCAAGGTTTCAAGGATGACCCACTGTAAATCTTGGATGGTGTGGCCTTTTTCCAGATAGTGAGTCGCCATCTTCGTAGTGCTCTTTTTGCACTTCACATTGCTTCTGTGTTCGCACAGTCTTTGTTTGGCTTTCCTGCTGGTCATGCCTATGTATTTCAGGTTGCATGGACATGTGATCATGTAAATCACGTGTGTTGTATTACAATTAGTGTGGCTGTTTAGGGTCCATCTAAAGTTAGGGAGTAGTTGGAGCTCTTTAGTAGGTTTTGTCAGACCGCAGACAGAACACGATCCACAGGGGTAATGTCCTTGTACTTGTGGATTCCCCCATAAGTTAGTATGTTGTTTTGGCGGTTTTGGTGGTGGTCTCGTGTGCACCAGCATGTCTTTTAGGTTTCGGCTCCTTTTATTAGCAAACCTTGGTTTCTCCCATGTAAGGTTGCTCGACGTTAATATGCGCCAGTTCTTGTTCACTATTTTCTTGATGTTATTCGTCATGGCACTGTATGTCGTGACACATGTGAGGACATCCTTCGGTTGGTCTTTTGTGGTGCTTTCGAGCAGCGCCTCTCTGTTTTGGTTCCTAGCACGTTTTTTGCATTTGGCGATTACTTTTTTAGGGTAATCGCGAGCCTCCAATTTTTTACAGAGATCATCAGCTTGTGTTTTGTACTCTTTTGTGTCACTACAATTGCGTCGTAACCTGAGGAACTGGCTGTATGGTAAGTTCTCTCGTAGAGGTCGGGGGTGGAAGCTGTTGAAAGATAACAAGCTATTTTTCGATGTAGTCTTAAAGAAAGTCAATGCTCCTGTTATTGGCACAGTAGGTGAACTTTAAGCACTCATCTTTTTGGTTGAGCCAGTCGTGGAATTCTATCAGTTTTTCTTGATCTCCCTTCCAGGTGACTGCCCCGAGCGTGGCCGGACTGTATGTTAGTACCTTTGAGGACAAACACATTCTGGATGCAGCAAACAACCCCTATCATCAATGTATCCTTTTTTGGAAACGATACATTGATGACATTTTTGTCATCTGGAAGGGAGATTAAGAAAAACTGATAGAATTCCACGACTTGCTCAACCAAAAAGATGAGTGCTTAAAGTTCACCTACTGTGCCAATAACAGGAGCATTGACTTCCTAGATGTCACGATTTATGCTGAAGCCAACACCTTACAAACTCGAACTTTCTTTAAGACTACATCGAAAAATAGCTTGTTATCTTTCAACAGCTTCCACCCCCGACCTCTACGAGAGAACTTACCATACAGCCAGTTCCTCAGGTTACGACGCAATTGTAGTGACACAAAAGAGTACAAAACACAAGCTGATGATCTCTGTAAAAAATTGGAGGCTCGCGATTACCCTAAAAAAGTAATCGCCAAATGCAAAAAACGTGCTAGGAACCAAAACAGAGAGGCGCTGCTCGAAAGCACCACAAAAGACCAACTGAAGGATGTCCTCACATGTGTCACAACATACAGTGCCATGACGAATAACATCAAGAAAATAGTGAACAAGAACTGGCGCATATTAACGTCGGGCAACCTTACATGGGAGAAACCAAGGTTTGCTAATAAAAGGAGCCGAAACTTAAAAGACATGCTGGTGCACACGAGACCACCACCAAAACCACCAAAACAACATACTAACTTATGGGGGAATCCACAAGTACAAGGACATTACCCCTGTGGATCGTGTTCTGTCTGCGGTCTGACAAAACCTACTAAAGAGCTCCAACTACTCCCTAACTTTAGATGGCCCCTGAACAGCCACACTAATTGTAATACAACACACGTGATTTACATGATCACATGTCCATGCAACCTGAAATACATAGGCATGACCTTCAGGAAAGCCAAACAAAGACTATGCGAACACAGAAGCAATGTGAAGTGCAAAAAGAGCACTACGAAGATGGCGACTCACTATCTGGAAAAAGGCCACACCATCCAAGATTTACAGTGGGTCATCCTTGAAACCTTGCCAAACAAAGATCACAATGCCGAGAAAGTCCTTTTCGAAAAGGAACAAAGATGGGTGCATAGGCTCAAAACTGACAGCGACGGTCTGAATGATAATATACCCTGGCTGGCGCTGGCAAATAAATGAAATAAATTCTTACACAAACTTCCCGGGGTTACTATAGAAACAGCAACCAACCAATAGGGATTCACAGACAGGGCCTATCATTCCATATAAAACGACCCGGAAACGGAACCTATCGTTTCCGGATCAGTAAGGGCAGAGCAGCGCATTGACGAAGCAAGTTGAGGACCGGGTGCAACAGGTAGCGAGACCGAGGAAGGTGTCTCCAGAAACCGCAAGTATTACATACCACCCATGCTAACTTCCCCTTCTTTATTCTCTAGCCCCTTCCAAGAGCTCTACGATCCGACAGGAGCGTGTTAATTAAATGCGCGAGGTAACAATTGCTGAGCACTCACATTGTATCGCATAGTCAGCCTCTATTGGCTCACCACCCCCACTACCGTAGTCAATAATGGTGTTCTTGATCGACACAAAACACCATGTAACCACTGTCGAATAGCACGCTAAAAACCCGCTGCATGAGTATGGAGAGAAAAAGAGAGAGTTGACATTGCCATGATTGTTAACCGGTTTTTAAAGTATTGCCATTTTTTAGTTGTTTATATATTCTTGTGTGAATAGATAGCAGCAGCAACATTCTGCTTGGTATGTATGTCCCCCCCTTCCCCAAACCCTGTATGTATGCCGAAACCATGTGCTTACTCTTTACAGGTACCGTAAGACCTCCAGTCCGAAGAAACAGGTTAATACCTTTTTCGTTCACGTTTGAGCACATATTTTTTGTTAAACCTCACGTTTCCCAACCACTGGTCCTGATGAATGCCCGTAAGCCCTATACCAAGGCAGACTAAGGCAGAAACATGTCGACCTTTTTTTAGATACCTTCACAATCTCCTTTTCCCCCTTTCAATTTTAACCACTCTGAGTGCATCCAGTACTCGTAACTCAGTCCAAGTTGAAGCACTCTTTTAGAGTTCATTAGACCTACAACTAAGTCAGAATAAAGTAGTAGAACTTAGGTTGAGGTCTTTTTAACATAACCCCTTTTTTTATCACCGGCTCACTACTGTGTCAACCATGGGTAAAAACCTCCTGGTGGAGGCTGCATAAATCGAAATCAGACCCAATGATTATGCACTGACGTGATCTTAAAGCGGAGAACCAACATATACCGCTTCAGATACCAACATACCCATCACGTGCATGAGGGCCTTTTTTCAGCTGGGACATCCTCATTTCCTGTATACCCAATGGTCGAGCAGGACAAGTGATCCATTCCCCTTTGATGAATTCATGCTATTTTGGAAAGTGAATGGATCCAGAATCCGCCTCCCACACCCTTGATTAGAAGGGCATCTGCATAGCCTATGTCCTTCTGCTGCAACTGCCCTTTCCAACGCTGTATTGGGTGTTGAGATTGGTGCTGTGGTTCCTGAGATTACCCGCCTCAAAGGTTTGGGCTCTCTCTTTATTATATTAGTATAGATATGTATCACATAATCTGATTATTGATCAGTAGGAGCAATCAACAATTTATAATGTGATGATAATATAGTAATCAAGCCCTCGGACAAAGGTAACAATGTAGTTATCATGCCTAGAATTGATTTTGTAAATGAAGCCCTATGTCAGCTGAAAAATAGGGATTGTTACCAACGTATTGAGAGAAGTTATTACTCTGATGTTTCAAAGAGATATAATGAAATGTTGAACAACTGGTATAATGGGCAGTTGGTATTTGGGGGCAGATGCAATTTTTGAAAAATGATTTTCCAGTTTTGTCGACATTGTTTTTGCTTCCTAAGAACTTGTCCACCAGTTCGACGAGGCCAACCTATAATTTCCTCCAAAAACAGTCTGTTCGAAAATACTTCAATGTATATTGACTATTTTCTTGCATCTTTTCCGAAAGGTTTAAGATCTTATGTTAGAGATACAAAAGATTTCTTAACAAAAATTTTACATTTGCAATGGGAGAAATTGTTTATATTGATGTGCCTTGTTGTTGAAAGTCTATAAAGAAGCATTCGCCATGAAGATATCTTGACTGCCTGTAAACATTTGTGACTGGCAAGAGGTATTAACCTTTTGGCACATACCCATATGCTGCTGGATATGCTCAATATTTGTCTGAATGAAAGTATTTTTTTAAATTGACAAGGACCTTTACAAACAGATACAAGGAACAGCCATGGGTATCTGTTTCACCCCCAGTTATGCCAATCTTTTAATCAGATGGTAGGAGGAACATGTGCTCTGGGAGATGTCACAGCAGTCTGGGCAGATAGTTATCTGGCTTAGGTACATCAATGATGTCTTCTTTGTTTGGAATGGCCAGGAAACTGATCTGCAAGATTTTGAACATGACCTACACTTTAACAATGTAAATTTGCACTTCACACTGACCTATAGAAAAAATACTGTAGAGTTCCTTAATTTGAGACCAAAAGTAATTAATCATTCCTTACAGTCTAATCTCTTTATGAGAAATACTGCAAGAAACTCTATCTTACATGCTCATAGTAGTCAGGCACTGAATTTTGGGTGGAGTATCCGATATGGGGAGTTTCTCCTAGGGAAACAAAATTGAAGCTCAGAGAAAGAGAACATAAAAACCTGTAACAAAATGATGACTAGGTTCAAAGTGTTAGGATACTCCCTTAAACATCTTGACATTGCCAGAAAAATATATGATTCAACATGTAGAGAACAAATTCAGTTTGAACCACCAAAGTCCAAAACTATTGACAAAAGTGGAATACGCATTATCACTAAGTATTCTGAAGGGGTGTATGACATTGATCAATAGATGGGACATTCTAATACATGATCCAGTTTTGAAGAAAAACATAACTGAATTCCCGATGATCACTTATCAAAGAAATACTTCACTTAGAGACATGTTAGCACACAGTTTCTTAAAACCCAAAAAGTAACATTGGTGTCAAAACCAAAAAGTTTTAAAATCAGTGGTTGTTGCAAGGCTTGCAGATTCAGTAATAATGTTGGGTCTGTAGCCTTGCAATAAACTCAAAACACATGGAAAATCAAAAAATGTATAACTTGCAGTACAAACTATGTGGTATACACTATTACCTGTCCTTGCGATAAGTCGAATATGGGTCTACCATCTTTCCAATAAAGAAACATATTCTCAAGAATTGGTGTGCCATTACTAACAACGATTAGATTGATGAATAGAAATCGCTGCTGCTGCTGTAGCTTTGAGACAACTAGGCAATGCCTTGGCTACTGGATCCAACGTAGCCGAAAAATAGGCACATGGCCGCTGTTTGTCTCCAAATTGTTGCGTTAAAACTGACAACGCACAACCGTCTCTTTCATGAATGTAGAGTGTGAAAGGCTTACTGTAATCCGGAGTACCTAACACAGGGGCAGAACACAAGGCAGGAAAACTCTTCTGACATTCGTCAGTCCAAGGAAGAGGTTGGGGTGTGTCTTTCAGAGTAAGTGCCAGCAGAGGTTTAGCCAACAAAGAAACATTTGGAATCCACTGTCTACAATAAGAGGTAATGCCCAGAAAGGCACGCACCTCCCTTTGTATGGATGGTACAGACATTTGTGCGATTGCTTGAATACGTTCTGGGGTCAATCGTCTTCCCTCCTTCGACAGGAGATGACCTAAACAGGTAACCTCTTGGCAGCAATATTGTAATTTAGAGGGTGACACCTTGTGACCCAGATCAGACAAATGACGCAACAACGAAACAGTCACATTCTTACAAACATCCTCTGAATCAGCAGCAACTAACAAATCGTCCACATACTGAATAAGAGTGGCACTTGGGGGCAAAGTGTGAGCATCAAGCTGAGATTTCAAAGCCTGACTATAAAAGGAGGGACTCTCACAATAGCCTTGAGGTGCACGTTTGAATCGGAAACTTCGGCCTCTGAGAGAGAAGCCAAAAAGATCCCTACTCTCCTCAGCAGTAGGAATGCTGAAGAAAGCATTTTTGAGGTCAATAACTGCGAACCAGGAAGCTGAAGCAGGTATCATTGTGAGCAAGGCAGTGATATCGGGGACAACAGGAAACTGGGTTTCAACAATTTTGTTTACCTCCCGAAGATCGATCACAAAACGATATACAGGAGGCTGAGAAGAATCAGTGCGTTTAAGAACAGGTAGAACAGGACTATTGCAAACATTTCCTCTTGTTTCTTCAACCATATCCTTCTGAACTAAATCATAGATGATAGCCAACAGAGTTCTTTCACCATCGTTGGAAATTTTATACTGAGGAATGCGTGGTAATTTAACATTAGGCTTGACAGCAACCACGTAAGGTGGAATTTGGAGCAACCCAACATCATTCGGACCCGTAGCCCAAAGCGTAGCAGGAAGGGAATGCAATTCAGGTGGAAGTTGGTCCTTAGACAAATACATAGGAGAAACCAATTTCTCACCTAAAGTACGATGTACACCAGAGGGGGAACAATACAATGTTGCATGAAGATGTTTCAATAAGTCCAAATTCAGCAAATTCTCGCCGTAACCAGTCGTCAAAATGAGCGGGCCTCCAAATCATAAGGACCAATTGAGATAGGTAAAGGGCAAGAAACCAGGTTATGAACTGGGGCGCCAGAGAATACTACAGAAAAGTTTGTTAAGCTAGACAAAGGTGCCCCAGGGAGTTTGGAATGAATGATAGAAATTCTCATTGCCCCAGTATCCAAAAGAAATGGCTCTGAAACACCCAATGCAACAACTTCAACATAAGGCCCATTCTGATCCACTGGAACTGATACGACTCCCTTGCTTTGTCCATGGCTGTCCTAGCTAGTGTGAAAATCCTGATTCTCACTTTCAACACAATAGTCGTCATTGTAATATTGAGCAGACTGAGTATTCTGTTGGTCAAAATAATTAATAGAATTCTGAGGGGGGAAGGAACGCTGTCCCTGAGACAACGCACCTCGCCCTCTACCTCTGGGTGCTGACTGAAAACCACCACAGTCTTGGGGCCCTGGCAATTCACCATTACGCTGCAATAAAACCGGACAACTATTCTTAAAATAACCTTCGTCTTTACAATAGGCACATTGATTAGGACCGAGAAAAGGTCGCGGAACAAAGGGTTCAGGTTTCTGTAACAACCTCTGAAACTGGGGAGTCTGTTGAAATTGGCGTTGATCAGGATGAGGGGGATAAGCCTGTTGCAAAAGAACCTTTGTTTTTAATTCTATAGTCTTTTTCTCTTGTTTATCCCTTTCCTCCTTCTCCCTAATTCTTGTAATACTGAGCAGTGGCTAATATCTGGGCAGACGAGGAAACAGCCCACGAACTTTTGGAGTCTTTCAATTTATGCGATAATTCTGGAAGTGAATTAAATACAAATTTATCCACGAATAATCGCTGTCCACCCTTAGTACCCATATCTTGACCACTGTGGTCGATGAACGTCTCCTCGAAACGGGTAAAGAAATCGGAGACACTCATCTTTCTTCTGTTTACACGCAGCTAACCTATCCCAGTTAACACGTAAGGCAGGCATCATCGTTTTCATTAAAGTGATGATCCTACCAGGCAATTGTGCAATCAAATCATCGGGTTTAGCACCACCCACCTGTGCTGTATCCGCGGCAGTTATAGCAGCCCAATTACCACCTAAAGCTTGGTCGTGGTCCTCCCTACGAATCTGAGCCCATAACGCTTGTGGGACTACATTTCCCATTACTATATCAATATTGTCCAAATTCATGATACATGCATCAACAGTCTGGGACAGCTCTTTTTAATGCCCAGCGGGATTTTTACGAGGGTCCGGTAAAGACAGTTTAAGCGCCAAAACTTCAGATCGTTTCCAGGGGACATGTACCCATATACGCTGAAAATGAGCAGGGACACGCGGAATATTGCCTGCCTGTGGGACCTCTTCTCTCCATACTGGAGGAACTTCTCTCATAGGATAATGTTTCATTTTCTGTCTAACTGCAGGATCAGGTTAAAAAAGTTTGGGAAGAAAATAAAGACCTGAAAGTGACAAGTGTCCTTACGGCGTCCTCAACCTCAGAACCCACAATAAGTCCTTTATCAAATTTAGCCTGTACATCTAAAAGACCCTGGGGAGCTAAACCCAAATCCATATCCTCCCATCCTTTGACAAGAGTGTCACACATAACATTAAAAACATATCTCTGCGTGGGCGCATTCCACTGGTGAAAGGTGTTCATGATATCGTGCACGCTATACTGTGGACCACTCATGATCCATTTGTGAGCAAGAGAGTCAAATACAATTCACTCATTGGAACCTGGGAGTTGACTACAGGATTGCCTTCGAGAAAGATCAGGAGTCAAGTTAAATGACCCAAAGAGGGGGTAGAAAAGGCCAGAAACAGTATCGACCAGTCGTTTACGAGCTGTGGGAGAATCTGACAGTAAAATGGGAGACAAGGTATTAAGCACAGCAGGAGAGGGGCTGACAGTTACAAGAGAAACCGGGGGTAAAGGAGACTGAGATACAGGAGTCCGAGAGACGGGAGTCGGTGGCAAAGGAGACGGGGGTGGCAATACCGGAAGGGGCAGTTGTGGAACGAGGGGTGGCTGGACAAGTGGTAACAATGGGGGTGCACTAGCACCTTGTACATAGGGCGGAGGCAATCTCAACAAATGGGACATTAGTGGATCTTCGTCAAGATCCTTACTCTGTGGAGAAGTAGGACACAGGGTAACATCTATCTATTGCCATACGATGCTGTCTTTCTGAGACCTCAATCGCCTGATAAATCTCATTATCTTTAAACTGCTGGGCAGCCTTTATAATCGTCATGCCTTTCTCTTTCTTCTCTCTTTTTGCCTGCTTAATTCCTCTCTTTCTGGCTTCCTTACGCCAGAGGCGGAAAGAGTCAAACATTGCCGGCCGGGCTTTTCTTTTGAACAAAATTGCTCCTAGTTTGTCTAATATGTCAGGCTCAAAGCTACCATTTTGTGGCCACTGCAGAACATCATCTTTCTTTGTGTATCCGATCCATGCTTCATTAAAGGCAATGGGGCCAACGCCATGTTTCGAATAGAGCTCATAAGTGGGAGTTCCAACCGGAGGAATTGGACAAGAGTCCTCCAGCCCGGAATCCCTATTGCAACCAAGACAACAAAGCTTCCTAAATTTGCTAAGACCAGGCATCTTTAATTCACTGGTCTGCTTACAAACTTCAAGGGGTTAGGGAAAATATCACAGCACAAACGTACTCACCCCTTGGCTTTGGCTATTGCAATGGTCAAATAACAAACCCCCCAAAAAAAAGCAAAACAAAGAAGTGGGCGCTACCCATGAATACTTAACTAAGTGTTCCCTCATGCCAACAGAGGTCCGTCTAACGTCTCGCAATACCAGTCATCACCAAAAGGGCCAAGGCAGGGTGGTAGTCAGGGCAGCAGTCGTCAGCAGCCATCGGAAAGGAGTAGCCGCGCTGCAAAAGACATTCGGTCCACTTCGACATGCAGGGGTCGCTTGACGTGGTTCGCGAATCCTCCAGAATTTTCTTGCGAGGCTCCTCACGACCCTCGGTCTGAACCACTACCACTGAAGCCGCCCCACATTGGGGGCCAGTTGAAGAACTGGGCCTTATGGGCCTGGCGGCACAGGGCACACCTTAAATCTCCGAGTTCACCTGCCTTGTTGGACAGAGACACGAGACACTCTGTTAGGCATAGAAAACCAGGTTTATTAGCTGCAGCTAAGCACAGTTGTCCCAGAAGTACAGTGTAGGTTCTCAGGAGACTGCCACTTAATTCCGTGGTGCACAATCTTTTATAGCACACATATTTACAACGTATACTCCCAATACATACAAAGGTAGCCAATAGGAAAAGTTGGAAAACAAGCTATCAAGTGTCCCAAATACGCCCTTCTTTCAGACCCTGTGTGTCACCCCTCCCCACAAGTTAATCAGTGCTAGTGCCTACAATCCAATTTGCAGGAGGCAGGATGTATTTGTGTGCCTCAAAGGATAGTTGTGTAACAAGAGAATACAAGTAGAGATAAGATAAAGTAAGGAAAGAATAGGGGGAGCCAAACAGTCAGTCGAGACAGGAGACAGAAGAGACATGTAGCAGTGGGAAAAGGCAAAAACACTCCGTTCGCCAGGCTGCCTGAGTGAGGGCAACACAAAATGGCGACGGGACACAAAATGGCGGCCGAATACAGGCAGAAGTCGAAAACTGCAGAACCTCAAAACATTAAACAGCAATGGACTCAGCACAGAGCCTTGAGGAACTCCATAAGGAGAAGGGTGGAGTTTAGAGCTTACCGAGGTAGAAAAAACCTGAAAAATGCGGTCAGTTAAGAAAGAGTGCAGCCACTGAAGGGCTGAATCTCCAAGGCCCAAGGCATGCAGGTCTCTCAACAGAACAGTGTGAGACACCGTATCGAAAGCGGCGCTGAGGTTGAGGAAAATGAGAGCCACCGTATAGCCTTAGTCCAGTTGATGTTTCAGCATTTTGGTGACTCCAAGTAGAGTAGATTATATAGATAATCCTACTCTAAAACCCGACTCAGAGGAGTGAAGGTAGTTCTGAGACTCGACAAATGCTGTGAACATGTTTTTTGAGGATCTTGAAAAAGTCCGGGAGCAACTAAATAGGCTGGTAGTTTGATGGCACAGTTGGGTCCATGTTGGATTTCTTTGAAAGAGGGAGCACCATGGCATGTTTCCATTCCGGAGGAATGGGGAGGTCTTCCTTACTTGAGAATTGCAATATGTGATTCGCAATTAAGGAATATGTAGGATTTGCAAAATGTATTGCAAATCCTACATACATAGCGTTCTACGATTCTCAAATAGCGATTTTCAAAAATTCGCTATTTGAGAATCGCAAAACCTAACATTGATACATATGGCCCACTGTGTCCTAAAAAAACATAAATGGATTCAGCAAAAGAAGGGTGTGAAGGCAAAAACATTTGATGGTGGCCCTGCAGGGATGGTCAATTCCAACAAAGACTATCCTGCAGATTCAGCCTGCTGCTTCTATTATTGTCATTGATATGTAAAAAATGACAATTATGGGCGAAGAGTGCCCCGATGACAATACAGATATAAAGATGCTACATTGATAGGGCAAAAATAAACATGCACACAGTTGCTGCACATATGGTATTATTGGGACTGGTTCTTAAAGCTAGATATGCATCTGAGTTTCGCTTAGGTGCAGAAATAGCTTGAAAAAGGATTAAAAATGTATTTTTAAAGGCAGATTTCTTAAAATTGTGGGAGCTAGAGCCATGCACTCTACCTTCTGGTGGAGGCCTCTGAACATGCGCAAAGCCGCACGGGCAAGAGAGGGCACGCAGCCATATAGAGGGGACAGGGTGGTGAGGTGGAGTGAGGAATGGGGCCGTGGCTGGTGGGTGGCCCCTGGGTACAGATACGCCAGGCTACTGTCTTGACGGGCATCAGTTGCACCAGCTGTGGAGCAGAGAGGTGGAAGACCTGGGCTGCTCAGCTACTGGAGCGGTGAGAAGAGGAACCCTGGGTCGTCGTGGGGCGCCACAGCCTGGGCTGATTTGTCTGGCCTATCAGTGTCCTGTGATTTGCCTCCAGCTGTATCAACCACGAGATGCTGGGAGACTGTGGACCTTCGGGCTGACCTCCGGAGGATCTGCCGACCTCAGGATTTGGGGTCCCTCCCCCTGTGGTAAGAGACTCCACTTACAAAGAAGCCAGGCAAGCAAGAGGGGCCACACAGCATTTGCTGGACACTGGGGAAGGAGTAGCAGGGTGTTGTGGAGGCGACTGTTGGACTGGGAGGAGACACCCTAAGGCACGTTGAGGAAGATGGCTGTTGAGGAGAGAAATTGAGAAAGCCCAAGGCTACCTGTTGGGTGGAGCCATAAGGGAGGATGCCTTGAGTCGTCGCAGTGTCCTGTGAGCCTGAGCCCCCAAACAGAGGGAAATACTGGACCAGGGCCTGACTCTGGGACCAGCAGGCCACGGGATGGATATTTGAGGTTGGGGTACCAATCTACCCCCAAGGCACGAATATATCAAGGACCCCACAGATGACATACTGTTGGACTTGGCCCTTAAGGCAGGTTTACCCCTAATCTTTTTGCTTTAGATCTGTGATCTGTATGGATGATTTTCTGGTCTGTGTGCACTTTTTCCCTGTGTCCCAGAGTAAAGTGTGTGCATGTAGTTAGGCTGGCCTGCTCTCCCATAGGAATGCATGGGGAATGTCTGTGTCCCTGGTAGTTCCTGATGCGTGGGGTGTACAGGTTCGAATTTGGTATGTGCGAGCTCGTGAGAATGAATGCTTCGCAATGGTGTATGTGGCATGAGTTTGTCATGTGTAGAAATGCCACTTCTAGGACTTGGCATATTAATGTAAAATATGCCTGCCGTGTGATTGGCTGGAGCTGGCTGGTGAGCCTGGCTCCAGGAAGGCTGGATGGGTCTGCTCGGTGGTGAGTGTGAAATTAGCATGTTGATGGCTTGGGAGTAGTGCACCTGGTCCCTGATGGGCCTGGACTTTCCCCACACAATGCTGGCTCCACCCCCTGTAGTGCGACTGATGACCCTAGCCCTGCCAGTGAATGAAATGGGTGGTTGAGCTATCAAGGGTACTTCAAAACCAGCTGCGACTGGTTTTCCCCCACCCTGCACCTACAGACAAAAGGATTTTACAGTATAAGAAGGGGCTGTGTCCCCATACAATTTGGTTCGGTTCTGCTTGTGGATCCTTGCCAGAGGGGGCTGCTGCAGCTGCTGGGGCCAAGAGGACCGCCACTTGGTTGTCTCCCTGCCTGGAGACCCAGTGAGCGGGCTCTGGCCCTGCCTTGCCCCTCTGTCTGCCTCCAGACCCTGCTGGAGCTTTTCCTTTTGCCTATAGCGCTGGAGAGCGCTTTATTTCATGCCCCTAGCGCTTGGGAGCGCTTAATTGCCTGCTAGCGCTGTGGAGTGCTTTGTTTGACTTTCACGGCTGCCCACGCCGCATATGTGCCGTGTGCTTTGTCCCTGAGCGCTGGGGAGCGCTCTTTTGTGCAGCCGGTGCCCACCCGGCATCTGCCCGTTTGGTTTTGCCGATTTTCGGCATAGCGAGTGCCTACCTCGCTTTATATTTATTTAAGGCCGGTGCCTACCGGGCAATGCCCCGTTTTTATTTACTTATTGGAAGCCGGTGCCCACCCGGCATTGCCCTGTGATCACCGCCACGGCCCGGGACCGAGAGAGTGCAGCCGCTGACGTCACCCGGAGAGCCGCGCTGTGATTGCTTACAGCTGCCGGGGGCTCGCCGGGTGACTCGCTCTGTGAGTGGCTGCCTGGGTGGACCGGAGAAGCAGGAAGCAGCCTGCCGCGTCCTGGGAGGCTCCCGTGTGAGGAGTAGAGCCCCGCCCACCACGAAGACAGCCGGTGAGTGCCTGGAAAGGGAGAGGGGCGTCGGGACACATTGTCGGTGTCCGCCCCTCCCCCGTAGCGCGACCTCGGGCTCGTGAATATTTGGAGCCCGAGAGGCTCCTGGGGCCATTTCATTGATCTAGAGCCCGAGAGGCTCAGGGGCACATTTGTTTTTGAGCCCTAGAGGCTCCAGGCCCGCCTTTTGTGTATTTAGAGCCACGAGAGAGGCTCTCAGCCCATATTTGATTTACGAGCCAGAGAAGCTTGTGGGAGCACATCTGTTCTCGAGCCCAGGAGGCTCCACGCCCGCATATTTGTTCTTTAGAGCCGGAGAGGCTCAGCAGTGCCACAGTGGTGGTTCTTGAGCCCACGAGGCTCCAACGTTGCACTAACATTATCTGCACCAGTTGCCCAGCACTTTGTGGGCAACTGCTACGTTTAGGCTTTGTGTTCTTGGCTGCCTGTGCAGCCTGCCTGACATTGAGACTCAGGGCATTTCAACCCCTTGCGAGGCCAGTTGGCCTGAGGGACAAGTTCTAGTGTTGTGCTACGTGCACCCTGCGCATTGTAAGTTACTTGCTGATGTGATTCTTGCGTAACTGTTCTAACCTGCACCTCTGAATGTGTTTAATGCCTCATGTGCAATTGTTTATGTCCCATTACCTTTGCTAAAAGTGACCTGCTTAGGTATTTTATGTTTATCCCCTTTGCTAAATGTGACCTGCTTAGAGGATTGTTGATGTCCCATTACCTTTGCTAAAAGTGACCTGCTTAGGTATTTTATGTTTTATCCCCTTTGCTAAAAGTGACCTGCTTAGGTGATGGTTTTCCTTCCTTAGGTCCTGATGATAAGGTCCTAGTTCCCTGCGTGATTTTCCTACAGTGTTTAGGGTTGCGTAGGAGGTATTTACTCTTTACCAGGGATTACTGGTTGTGTGCTACATGTACTATTTTGGTGACAGTCATTATATGTTTATATGCTAAGTGTATACCTACAAGTATTATTATTATTTCTAACAAGTGCCTACCCCTGACAGTGGTCCATGTGGCCCTGTCCTGTACATAATCCCTTGTAAATTCTGCCCGTGCCTGTTGGCACATTGTAAAGTTTGTGTGTTATCTAATGTGTTTTTACTATAATACAAAGGCTATTTTTTATATAACCTTGTGTGGAGTTTCCTTTGTGGTGGGCCTTGGGTGTTGTTGCTGGGGTGCGTGCGCAAATACTTAACTCATACCGCCTCCAAGTTTAGCCTTGCTGCTCGCGCCATGTTACCTAGAGGGTGAGCAGGGGTTATTTTGGCGTGTAACTCCCTTGCCCTGACTTAGGAGTGGTGGTCTCTGACTGACTTTGGCGTGAGCCCTGGCCAGCCAGGGATCCCGTTTCTAACACATACACACACTGACACTTTCAATACCCAAACTGAAGGCGATCTGCCCTACAAGGTTGTGGTGAAGAGTACGATGTGGCCAGAAATGAACAGTTGAGGACCAATACTTCATAGACTACCCTAGTGAGGGCATGTACTGGACTGCTTGGTGATGCCCAACAACATCCCTATCAGAGTGTTCTGAGTTGCCTGCTGCCTTCTGGCTGGTCCTGGCGATTGACTGGCCTGTGCCTCCCCTCTCTCTTCATGGCCAACAGGAGAGGGACCCGGAGGCCTCGCAGTACTCATACTCTGCACCTATTTGGGTTGTTGACCAATTACAATGATGGTAAAAGGCAAAGACCCTAAACCCCCTAAGCAGGTGAAGATGGATTGATGGAGAGCCCTGAGTCTCAGAGGTAGAAGATGTAGTGAGGGATCTTTAAAAGGGGATGACAGAACTCCGCAGCACCAACAAAGATGTACTATGGTGTCTGGAGGATGCAGAAAACAGAGCGAGTAGGATCAATCTTTGTGGGTTTTCTGGAGGGAGAGATGGGAGTGAACGCACCCATGTTTCTGGCAACCTGGTTAAAAGACGCTATTTCGCCCGGACACTTTTCAAATTGTTTCATAGCTGAACGGACGCACAAGATACAGTAGGCTAGGCCACCACCCGGGGAACTGCCCAGACCAATTCTAGAAAAGTTTCTTAAATTCCACAGCAGAGATATGATCCTATGGGAAGTACCCCACAAGGGGGAATTCAGGCACTAATATAATATTCCCAGATGATAGTCATGAGGATGACTGCCACGGACAGACCTTCAACTTGGTCAAATAGAAACTTAGGACCCTCCAAATACAATACAAGTTATTATTTCCTGCAAAGCAGAAAGTTGAAATTATACTTTATTGTTTGATTAGTAAAAATCATTACAGTAAGGGGCGTGCATCAATAAAAAACGTATACTGAACAATTGCTAAAATATTTGCACATAGGGTAGTAAACAAGCATTAACTAAACTCCTGTGTCATTGCTTACGTTATTTCCTTGTGCTTTTTTTTAAATCCGCCTTAATGCGGTCATTTAATACATTAATACTGTCGCAAGCAAATGGTAAATAATAGAAGGATATGAAGTTCAACAATAAATAATTGTTTAAATACCTAATGATCTATATTTGTTCATGCTGCTAAAATGTAAACTTCATCTAGACAATTGGCCTTTTTTAAGAAACAGTTAAGAAACAGTTGAGAGCCGTGATGATCCGTTCTAGTTTTGGCATCGACTAGGCCACGGGACAAGACATTAGTCATTATTAAAAAGCTGATAGCTAAGCCGGTAATAGTGCTACTCTATTTGTAAATACGTAGAACCCCTACATATAATAATTAAAGGTAGTAGGGTCGCACAAGACGGAGGACAATAAGTAAACAATGTGCAAAGTGCCATATTTGACCACTGTCAAATAGTACAGTGAAGTAAATAGATCGACAAAAACACCATCAGGCATAGGTCTCCCCGTCATGGGTTAACAGTTATTAGCTTGCTGGCTCTCACAGTTTAGAAGTCTTTTTACTGCTCTTGTGACAAACTTGGTGAACCGGATATTTAGCAGTGGATTGTCGGATTCATAGTTACAAGGATAGCTTGTCGACAAGTGCGAATTACGAGTTTGTTCCATTCACCCTTTAGCAAAATCGGTCAATCATTAAGAAGTGCAGGGCAAAAACATACCACGTGCTCGATTGTTTCCTTGCTGCTCCTATACCCCCTGCACGTTATGTTGGTGTTTGTGCGGCACCAGCCTGGCAAGTGATACAAAAATGACCATTCGCCCATTCTGAGGGCCAAAAATCTTTTTTTTCCACATCACTGAGTAGGTACATGACATAGGAAGCATTATAATAGCTAAGGGTACCCCCAATGTTAATTTCTTTTAGGTCTAGAGGAGAGGGAAAGAACCAAAAAGTACGTTATAAGGGAACCTCTGGACTGACCTATCTAACTTCAACAAGTTGGTATAACTCAAACCGTTTTTTTACAAGGACACAGCAAGACTATATCAATATATGCAACAGACAGTATATAGGCTTTGTTTATCATGTATTTCTCTTATTTTGTAATTAATTACAGAAAGCCATTTTTTTGGTATTTTTCTAAAGGATTTTTTTAACACAAATAAAAATACACAAATATGATCATACCTATATTTTAGAAAAGAAGTTATTTTACAATAAGTACAAAATGAAAAATTTCAATTAATCCCCCCACCTAAACATTCCAATATAAAAAAGTAAAGATAAAAAGGAACAGCTTTATTTATTCATCCAAATCAGTCTCACCAATCATACTATTCATACATGCTGTTTCTTGCATACAACACACAAAAGACCAGATTTACAAGATACCCCACATGGGATATTGTTTAGATGTTATACACAAATGTCAGACCCAAGGTTTTTATCATTTGCTATCCTTCTTTTGGGAATCCTTCTCAGTTGGGTCTTCAGTTGTCTGTAAGTGGATAGGTCAGTCCAGATAACATGACATATGAGGCACCACAATTCCTGGCTTAAACCCTGATACGATTGACCAGGCATGGTTACGTTGTACCAGTTGGGCTCTGTTCGAATAAAAGGACCACAAGCGGGAGTTTCTTTTGATGTAGGTTGTAAATGCCTGCTGCAATGGATTGGAGCTCCAGATTTCTTCTGCATCAAGGAATTTTAAAGATTCTTGTAAATAAAACCAGTACGATCTCCCAAGCTGACCGGCTGAAATTTCTTGCCACAAAAAAGCCTCCAGGCTTCCTTCTCTGGAAGTACGTAACTTGTGACACAACCTGTGAAATGCTCCAGCCCCTAACACTCGTATTTGAGTGGGGAAGAGGTTTTTGGAAGGCTAAGCACTTGTTTGCAGATTCGTGTTATTATTTTGTGTACAAGACTGTTGTCTTTCCCTTGCATGATCTCCTGGCTGTAAGTGAGGTCATTGAGGGTTTTTGCCTTCATGACACTTATGAGAGAGCTAGGCTGGGACCGGATAACTGCCTTGCGAGGTTCTTAAATGCCACCTGGATTGTCAAAGTTATGGCTTCTATCTCATCTCTGTATTTTGAGAATGAACCCCTTCTGTCCAGGTGGACCCCCAGATATTTATATAAAGCCGCCCTATCAATACTTTTACCCTTGAACTACCAACTACTACCTTGGTATTTCCACCTGGAGAACAACAAGGACTGCAACACCGCCGCCCTGCTGGACAACCTCGCCAACCTCGGACTCAGCAACTGGTCAACACCCCCACCCACTACGCCGGCCACACGCTTGATCCCGTCTTCTCATCCAGCAAGCACATCACCTTCAGCCACTCCACCGGACTCCACTGGACCGACCACAGCTGCGTCCACTTCAGCTTCAGAAGAACAACAACCCTGCACCACCCGCAACAGGTTCCTCACAGAAGCTGGAGCAAGATCACTGCCGACCAGCTCACCACCTCCCTCAGCCAGAGCCCACCCGCCAGCACAACGGACCCCAACGAAGCAGCCCGCAACTTCATACAGTGGCTGACCGCCTGCGCCGACGACCTCGCACCACTGAAGAACCCTCCCAGTAGACCCAGAAGCAAGAAGGCCTCCTGGTTCACCGACGAACTCAAGGACTCCAAGAAGACCTGCCGCACCCTCGAGAAAGCCTTGCTCCTCGACCAGACCACTGACAACATGACCGCCCTCCAACACGCCACCCGCAAGCACCACCAGCTCATCCGCACCACCAAGAAGAAATCACTGAAGGAACGACTGGACAACAACGCCCACGACAGCAAGGAACTCTTCACCATCGTCAAGGAGTTCTCTAACCCCAGCACCGGCATCAACGACATCACTCCCTCACAAGATCTCTGCGACTCTCTTGCCTCGTTCTTCCACCGCAAGATTGCCGACATCAACAACAGTTTCGGCGCACCATCCACGCACCCAACCGTGGAACCAACGCCCACTACCGCCACCCTCCGCACCTGGACCACGGTGACCACCGAAGACACAGCCCGCAAGATGAACACCATCCACTATGGATCTCCGACCGACCCCTGCCCCCACCACGTCTTCAACAAGGCCGACTCCACCATCGCACCCCAACTCCGGGACGTCATCAACACCTCCTTCAACACCGCCACCTTCCCGGAGAGCTGGAAGAATGCCGAGCTCAGCGCCCTACTGAAGAAACCAACAGCCAACCCCACCGACCTCAAAAACTTCCACCCGCATCTCGCTCCTCCCTTTTCCTGCCAAAGTCATCGAGAAGATCGTCAACAGACAGCTTGCCGCCTTCCTCAAGAAGGACCAGATCCTTCGACCCCTCACAGTCCGGTTTCAGAGCCAACCACAGCACCGAGACCGCCCTCATCACAGCCACCGACGACATCCGAGCCCTGCTCGACAACGGGGAAACAGCGGCACTCATCCTCCTGGACCTCTCTGCAGCGTTCGACACTGTCTGCCACTGCACCCTAGTTCAACACCTCAGCAACATCAGCATCCAAGAGAAGGCACTGGAGTGGATCATCTCGTTCCTCGCCAGTAGAACACAGAGAGTCCGCCTCCCCCCGTTTCGATCCGAGGCCACCGAAGTCATCTGCGGCGTTCCGCAAGGATCATCTCTCAGCCCCAACCTCTTCAACGTCTACATGAGACCTCTTGCTGCCATCGCACGCCAACACAACCTCAACATCATCTCCTACGCCGACGACACCCAGCTGATCCTCTCCCTCACCAGTGACCCCGACACCGCCAGAACCAGCCTGCACGAAGTGATGAAAGACGTCGCCGAGTGGATGAAGAACAGCTGCCTGAAACTGAACTCAGACAAGACGGAAGTCCTCATCCTGGGACCATCGCCCTCCACCTGGAACGACTCCTGGTGGCCCCCAGCCCTGGGCACTGCTCCCAAGCCAACAGACCATGCACGCAACCTAGGCTTCATCCTGGACTCCTCCCTCTCGATGACCAGACAAGTCAACGCCGTCTCCTCATCATGCTTTCACACCCTACGCATGCTTCGCAAGATCTTCCGATGGATCCCGACCGAAACCAGGAAGACGGTCACCCAGGCCCTCGTCACCAGCCGACTGGACTATGCAAACACCCTCTATGCCGGAACCACAGCCAAGCTACAGAAAAGACTCCAACGCATCCAGAACGCCTCTGCCCGACTCATCCTGGACATCCCCCGACGCAGCCACATCTCCGGTCGCCTGAGGGACCTGCACTGGCTCCCTGTCAACAAGAGGATCACATTCAGGCTCCTCACCCACGCACACAAGTCTCTCCACGACCTGGGCCCCAAGCACCTCAACGACCGCCTGACCTTCTACACGCCCACCCGCCAGCTACGGTCTACTAGCCTCGCCTTCGCCGCCGTACCACGCATCCGAAGAGCCACCGCCGGAGGCAGATCCTTCTCTTACCTGGCGGCCAAGATATGGAACTCCCTCCCCATCCACCTTTGGCTGACCCAGGACCACCTCGCCTTCAGGAGACAACTCAAGGCCTGGCTGTTCGAACAGGAGCGGACCCCTTCCCCCAAGCACCTTGAGACCCTTCCGGGTGAGTAGTGTGCTATACAAGTGTTATGATTGATTGATTGATTATTTCCTTAACCCAAAGGTGATTGCCCTTGTCTTTCATAGGTTCAGTTCCAATTCATTTTCAATGGAGTCGGGAGATCTGCATACAATAAATTGTTGACAACTACCCCAGCGAGTTTTGGAGGATGAGAGTTGACTTTGAGTGACTACGACAATTCGGAAATGAAGAGAATAAAAAGAAGGGCGCCAGCACACAGCCTTGTTTTACTCCACATGATGGTTGTACTTTCCTGGAGATATAGGTTCCGTCTCCAAGTTTTATACGGATCCATGCATTAGTGTGCAGCTTGATTATGGCTTGTAAAAGCACTGGTGGAATCCCTCATTTCCGCAGTTTGAGCCATAGTTGGCGTCTGGGCACGCGGTCAAAAGCGGCCTTGAAGTCAACAAAACAGCTATGCAATAGCATTCCTGCCACTGCCGCTTTATCCAACCGGGCAGATATTGCAAGCACGTTGGTTATAGTACCTGATTTTGACACAAATCCTGTCTGGTTAAAGGGTATAAGATGTTTTTTTATGGCCCAGGATGCCATACCTTGAAGGAGCAACTTGGCGTAGTTTTGGATTCCACATCCAATAGAGTAATCATACTGTAGTTTTTTGGATCTGATCTCTTGCCACCTTTGTAAATTGGATGCATAATGGTGCCACGCCAAGATTCCGGTACAACCTGATTAGTCCAGCAATAAGTAAATAAGGGTGCCAATTGATTAGCTCAAAAGTCAGTGTCCTGTTTGTACAGAGCCTGAGGTAGACCATTTGGACCAGGAGCTGAGTCTGAATGGTCCTTAGTTATGATTTGTGTCTGTTCTTTTCATTAGTGTTGTGAGTACCCATTGAGGCAATTCCTAATGCTGGGGCAGCAATTTAGTGTTGGTTACCAATGGCATCCTTATGTTCAATGCAGTAGATTCCTCAGGTGTCCCAACATGTATTGTACCTAGCGATTGGCATAAGTTAAGTTGAGGGGCCAAAGTTGGGGGTTTGGCCAATGGACTATCTTCCTTTTCTGGTTTTTGAAAGTGGGTCATTAGAAAGGATTCCCATTCAACTTCAGGGATGTTGGCACTACGTTGTCTTCTTTGGTTATGTATTTTAAAATTAACAAGTGAACAAAAAGATTTTGGGTTATGGTTTTTACTTGCATGTATCAATTTTAGCCAGAACTGCTCGGAGCGCTTATTATTCTCTAGGATTATTGCTTGCCGAAGTGCTTTTTGAGGTTTCTTGTATATATTAAATTAGTGATCTTCCCCTGGGTGCCTACATGCTTGTCTTAGAGCACAATTGTGCAATGATTTTGTTTTCTTAAATCCAGCAGTTGTTATTGTTGAATGTGCTTTTTAAATGTGCTTCCGTCTTGTCTTTTCTGTGATAAATGCAGTTCCAGATCGGATTGGTACATCAAAGGTAATATATGCTGCTTAAATGTGCTTATGCTAGGTAACATAATTAATAGGTTAACATTTAGCAAAGGGGGTGGGTAACAGAACAAATGTCATTTCTTTAATTAATTAATGTTTTGTGTTTGTTTAAATAATAGTTTTACAAGAGAAGCATAGAGTTGCCTGCAGAAAAATAATGCATTCTGAAAAAGTGACGCAAGCTAAAAGTTTGTGTAGGATAAACAGGAGAAAACCCATAGACCGAGTTGGGATGGGTATATACTGTAAATAAGAACAATTCCCAACAGGTGTCAATTGGAAGACAATTTCAACAAGTGTATGCAATATGCATTACAAAGGAAAGAAATTAAGGAGTCACTGCAGTTTTTTTGAAAAAAGGCGGGTATTATTCACCACTTAAAGAGCATGGCGGGTCTGTTGCAAAGTTATACAGTTAAACAGCACTGTACACATCAAATGGGGTGACAACCCGGTGGCACTTGGTGAGGGTGATATATACATAAATATATACAGTGAAAAGTGGTGATAGTGCAAGTGCTGGGGTGAGACAGCGTGGTCGGCGCGTAGTGACAATAGGTGAAATATACAGAGTAATGGCTCCAGGGATCAAGTTGTAATCACTTAAAACAAGAATAAGTCAATTTCCAGGAGTACAAAACAAGAAGGGCGCCATAAAATTAAGCTGTGTGGTCGACGGCGTTTCGATCCCCGTCAGTCGGGATCATCATCAGGACTGGGTTGTCGAGGGAACAGTGCTGTAGGGTAAGAGAAAGGCTAATCATTGGGGGTGGAGGTGGCCGTATTTAATTAAGGGCGCGCTAGTGGCTCGTAGTTAGGAAAGCAACTGGAAGAGTAGGGCCGACCCTGTGCGTAAGGAAATCGCAGGTGGCATGCAGGTAACAGACAAGTAACTATGGAGTTAGCTACGGTTTCTGAAAAAAGCAGACACCTGGAAAAGCAGGCAGGTCTCTGGCAATTAAAAGGTCTATTGAAGGTGGCAGACGGCTTGAGTTACAGGCCGATCCTAGCGCTGATGGACAGGCGCAGGGGCTGTATATAAGTAAGAGCATATGGCAGTTAAATAGCGCAAGGGTAAACCACATGTTGGTAAGGGTAGTGAACTTACATGTCCGCCAATGGCAATTTCATGCGGATGGAGGGGCTGGTGTGTGAGATCCAATGCTGCACAGAGAGGGAGGCTTTAATTAGAAACACGAGGGGCAAAGGAGTGAAAAAGCATATCCCCGATGGGTAACAAATAATTACCTTGATAGCGATTTGGAAGGCTTGAGGCAGCGGGGGTGATCGGCGTCTGAGAGAGGGTAAAAGGGGCAATAATGAATAAGGTGCCGCCGGGCTGGCCGAGTCAAAGAAGGGGTCGCACAGGTTGTGCGAGTGGCTTACCTGAGTAAATCAGGACGTCGGGTCGGCTAATGCGAAGAGCAGCTTCTGGCAATGAAGGCGGGAGCTGAGCGCGGTCCGGTGGCAGCGTTTGGAAAAGAAGCCGGGGGAAGGGGGCGGGGTGAGCGACGAGGCACTGCGCGCGCACTATGGAAAGGGGCGGGGTTAGGGGAGTGACTGTCGGTTGCGTTGGCAACCTGCAAAAACAGGAAGAGCAAGTGGCGCGCGCTCTCTAGATAGAGGCGGAGCGGAGGGTGTGTGTGGCTAAAAGTTGTGATGGCAACCACAGATACAGGAACAGACCAGGGTGAGCGTCAATGCCGGGTTTAAGTGCTAATGGACACAAGTCGGGGCAGGTCATAGTCAAAGGCGAGGCACCCGGGTAAAAAAGATGTTATTCACCACCCTCGAACACAGAGGGGATAGTGCATGAATATAATAAAAATTACAAATTACAACCTCAAATTAGGTAAATCAGACATTAATACTTATGTACATCAGACAAAGTGCATTAATGATTTACAATGTAACGCGGTGTTCAGCAATGTAAATGAGGGTACAATTATTCCTACTATATAAGGCATCAAGTCTAAAAAGTAAGGGAAGACAAGGTCAACAATGTTACTAGACCTAGATTGGCATTGTCATATTATGTAAGTACGGGGTAAGCTTGCAAGATTAACATTGGTATGGGATACCTTAGTATGCAATGTCAGAGGCGAGAAAAGCTAAAGCAGGGCAACTAGTAGTGGACATGGGGATTTTGCAGGTGATGTACTTCAGACAGTATGCCTTATATAGTAGGAATAATTGTACCCTCATTTACATTGCTGAACACCGCGTTACATTGTAAATCATTAATGCACTTTGTCTGATGTACATAAGTATTAATGTCTGATTTACCTAATTTGAGGTTGTAATTTGTAATTTTTATTATATTCATGCACTATCCCCTCTGTGTTCGAGGGTGGTGAATAACATCTTTTTTACCCGGGTGCCTCGCCTTTGACTATGACCTGCCCCGACTTGTGTCCATTAGCACTTAAACCCGGCATTGACGCTCACCCTGGTCTGTTCCTGTATCTGTGGTTGCCATCACAACTTTTAGCCACACACACCCTCCGCTCCGCCTCTATCTAGAGAGCGCGCGCCACTTGCTCTTCCTGTTTTTGCAGGTTGCCAACGCAACCGACAGTCACTCCCCTAACCCCGCCCCTTTCCATAGTGCGCGCGCAGTGCCTCGTCGCTCACCCCGCCCCCTTCCCCCGGCTTCTTTTCCAAACGCTGCCACCGGACCGCGCTCAGCTCCCGCCTTCATTACCAGAAGCTGCTCTTTGCATTAGCCGACCCGACGTCCTGATTTACTCAGGTAAGCCACTCGCACAACCTGTGCGACCCCTTCTTTGACTCGGCCAGCCCGGCGGCACCTTATTCATTATTGCCCCTTTTACCCTCTCTCAGACGCCGATCACCCCCGCTGCCTCAAGCCTTCCAAATCGCTATCAAGGTAATTATTTGTTACCCATCGGGGATATGCTTTTTCACTCCTTTGCCCCTCGTGTTTCTAATTAAAGCCTCCCTCTCTGTGCAGCATTGGATCTCACACACCAGCCCCTCCATCCGCATGAAATTGCCATTGGCGGACATGTAAGTTCACTACCCTTACCAACATGTGGTTTACCCTTGCGCTATTTAACTGCCATATGCTCTTACTTATATACAGCCCCTGCGCCTGTCCATCAGCGCTAGGATCGGCCTGTAACTAAAGCCGTCTGCCACCTTCAATAGACCTTTTAATTGCCAGTTACCTGCCTGCTTTTCCAGGTGTCTGCTTTTTTCAGAAACCGTAGCTAACTCCATAGTTACTTGTCTGTTACCTGCATGCCACCTGCGATTTCCTTACGCACAGGGTCGGCCCTACTCTTCCAGTTGCTTTCCTAACTACGAGCCACTAGCGCGCCCTTAATTAAATACGGCCACCTCCACCCCCACTGATTAGCCTTTCTCTTACCCTACAGCACTGTTCCCTCGACAACCCAGTCCTGATGATGATCCCGACTGACGGGGATCGAAACGCCGTCGACCACACAGCTTAATTTTATGGCGCCCTTCTTGTTTTGTACTCCTGGAAATTGACTTATTCTTGTTTTAAGTGATTACAACTTGATCCCTGGAGCCATTACTCTGTATATTTCACCTATTGTCACTACGCGCCGACCACGCTGTCTCACCCCAGCACTTGCACTATCATCACTTTTCACTGTATATATTTATGTATATATCACCCTCACCAAGTGCCACCGGGTTGTCACCCCATTTGATGTGTACAGTGCTGTTTAACTGTATAACTTTGCAACAGACCCGCCATGCTCTTTAAGTGGTGAATAATACCCGCCTTTTTTCAAAAAAACTGCAGTGACTCCTTAATTTCTTTCCTTTGTAATGCATACAGCAAGCTAAAAGTGGCGCAGTGACGCGAGCAAAAGTGGCGCAGAAAATTGACGCTTTCTGAAAGAGACCTACTGATGTAAAGCCACGAGAGAAAACTTATTTTGAAAAGATGAGAAGCCTATAAACTTATTTTGTGAAAAGTTTTTGAAAAGAACTGCAAAAGGCGACTCTGTGGAGAGGTTTGGTAATGTGCCACGAGAAGCTCAGAACGGACAGGCTCAAGGCCAGGAATGTGAGTCGCGGCATTTTTGTGCACTACATGAACAATCTTTGCTACAAAATGTAGCAGCCTAAGGAAGTGCCGCCAGGACTCTGTGCATGAACAATGGATTTGTGTAAAAGCCCGGACCTGAGGTGGAAGATGTCACAATTTACTGTGGCGTGAGGTGATTCAGCCAATGGGGAGCCAGAATTCAGCTGTTGGAATGTGAAATTAGTTTGTTTAGCCTTAATTTTAGGGTATAAGAATAGGCTCTAGGAGCAGACTTTTGCCTGCGCTTCTTGATTCGAGAGGGTCGTGTTATGCTGACTGACGAATGCACGTAAGGAAATGAGATTTTTAAAAGACAATTGCCCAGATGCATCAACCTTTTTAGGAAGTGCAAACGGTGCGATTCGCATAAATCGGCCTTTTGCACTTCCTAAATTGGTTACTGGGATGCATCAAGCATTTTTTGGAAATCGCTTTTTTTGCGAGTTCCAAAAAAATGCGATTGCTGTTAAGGAATCGCACATTTGCGATTCCTTAACAGCAATGCATCATCCCCAAAACATTTGCGATTTCCAAAATTGCAAATGCAAATTACCACGAAGTTGAACTTCGTGGTAATTTGCAAAAATGTTTAAAAACGCATGAAAATGCATTTTTTAAACGTGTACGTTACAGGCACACATGTCCTTAGGACATGTGTGTATGTAACTCAGGTTTCAGGTTTTAAAGTCTTTATTTCGATTGATAAAAAATCATAAAAGACAATATTACAGCAATAATTAAAAATCAATAAATACACATACATGAAAGGAATTAAATGGTTATAGACAATCCTGAAACAACAAATTGCCCAATGGGTAATAAGAATACAAATAAGTATCAAATAAATTCATTCTGTCCGGGTTTAAGCTATTATTTTGCCCTGAGTATCCACGCCCAGCCCAAATATTTAGCAGTACAGACTGTGATGATTTCCAGTGTGTTAGTTTTTAGCACATGGATAGCCTCTGCTGATTTCCTTATGGGCAGGCTCTGAAAGAGAGGTTTTAGCCATTTGGCCCTTGGTTCATGGTATTTGGGACAAACAAACAGGAAATGGCCCTCGGTTTCCTTCTGGCCTGGGCACCATTTACATTTGTCCAAGGTGTTAGAGGACCAATTCTTCGTGAATGTATTCAACGGCAATGTGCCCACACGAAACTGGTGGAAAAGTTTCCTGTCTAAGGATTTAGTAATCGTGTCCCAATAATGTTCACGTATGGGATCCAGCTTAAAACAGAGAAACCTACCAGTAAGACTAGTAGAACTGGAGGCATTTATTCTGTTTAAGCGAAGCGTGGCCCAGTACAGTTCTTTGAATGCCAGTTTAGTTGGAAAAACATTAGCTGCTGGGGATAGCCAAAGGTGCTCCAAGCCCATATCCGTCAGAATGGTTTTAACCATTCGGAACCAGGGAATTTTTTCCGAACCACTAATTGCCCTTACTTCTACCACCCCATTTGCAAAAAGGGTAAGATCAGGCGAGGTCCAAAGGCGCCTCCAGAAGGCAATCAGTCGAAATCTGGCCATCTCATTAATTGGACGGCATCCCAAGTCCAAGCAGAGGGGGATAGAGGGGGACGACTGCGGCAAGCCAACAAGGTTGCGGAGGAACTTGCACTGTATTTTAAACAGGCCCGTCAGATCCATGTGGCCCCACAGATCTGCACCATATAGAATTGCAGGGTTGATTTTTGCGTCGTAAATTTTAAGGACTGGTGTAACTCGCTTTGTAATAGATTTCCTTTGCTCACTGAGTAGGCAGCCAGTAAGTCGAGCAAGTTTGAGATGTTGAGCATCAACTTGTGATTTCCATCTCAGGCGACTATCTAGCATAACCCCCAAATATGTCATGTTTTCTACTTGGTCCAATTTAACTCCACCCATACTAACTGTACTCCGGACAGGGTGGTTCTTGGTTAGCACCATGAATTTGGTTTTCCCAACATTCACCTTAAGGTCGCTGATGAAACAGAACTCCTCAAAGCGGTCCAAGGCCCGCTGTAATCCGCTGCGTGTCCTGGAGAGGAGTAGAGTGTCATCAGCAAAGATGAGCATCGGGAATCGCTGTCCAGCCAGCATGGGGGCGTCAGTTGGGGTCATTTCAAAAATTTTTACAACTTGATCAATGAACAACAGGAAGAGAGTAGGTGCCAAAACACAGCCCTGGCGGACGCCACGGGTGACTGGGAAGGGTTCTGTTACCTGGCCCTGTCCACCCCATCTTACCCTGGCAAAGTTGTCCTTATGCAATTTAATTATCAGGTCAAGCAGTTCTGATGGCATCCCTAAAGTCTTCAATACTCCCCACATTTTCTCCCTTGGTACGAGATCGAAGGCGGACTTCAGATCGATGAACGCTGCGTAGATGGTACCACCGCCAAGCAGCACCACCTTCCAGTAGATCAGACAAAATCTGAACACCTGGTCGATGGTGCTGGTTCCCGATCTGAAGCCCGCCTGCATTGGGGATAAGATGTTCTCCAACTCGATCCATCCCTGGACCCTGCCCAAGACCATGCGAGCAATGAGTTTTTGGATAGAGTCAATAAGACTAATCGGGCGATAATTACCCGGATCAGACCTATTGCCCTTTTTGTAGATCGGGAGGATCTCCGCCCCCTTCCAAGATTTGGGTATGCCTGCACCTGCGGCTATGGAGTTTGCCACCATAACAATGTATGGTATCCACAGGGTAGGGTTAGCTTTGAATAAGTCAGCAGGTATGAGGTCCATACCTGGCGCTTTCCCCCGCGTGGTGCAATTTAGTGCAAGCTCAACCTCTCCTTCTGTGAAGATGACGATCTCGCTTTGGATTGTAAGGTGGGATGTCCCTTCTGATGTACTAGAAGGGCTAGGGTTGGCTGCACAGAACTGAGATGCATAGAAGGTCACCCATTCATCGGGGGGCACATGGTTTGTGGGGATACGTCCGTCCGGATCCTTCCCCCATTTGACTATTTCCCAAAATTTAATGGGGTTATTAGACGTGGAGGCTACCAAGAGGTCAGACCAATAATTGTCCTCCCACTCTCTTTTGGCTTCCCCTTGTATTTTCCTGTAGGATGTTCTGGCAGCTTTCACAGAGCTAGCATTCCGGGACTTAACTGCTTTAACTAGGGCAGTATGAGCTTCCCTGCAGTTTTTGTTATACCATTTGTGGGGACGGGTAGGTACTGTATTGTTTCCCTGTCTGCAAGGTTTCGAGAGCAGAATTTTTAAGTCCTCAAAGCAACGATTGTGGAGACTAAGGATAAGGTCAGCTTCTCTGGTATCATCCCCCAACACAGCGTGGGTCAGCATTTTATTAAGAGTATTGTTAACCACACTGGTAATCTCGTTACTCAATAGCTCGTCCCCCACAATTTTGGACCATTTTACCCTCTTCCTATCATTAGTTAGGAGGGTATCCCCTGTCTTAGTGATACCAGGTTCTTCTAATCTTACTAGACCTGGCATCTTAAGTTGCAAACTCAAGGGATTGTGGTCACTTTCTGGGCGGGGGGTTACCTCCATGTCCAGCATCAGGGACCAATCTTCCACTTTCAGCAAGATGTAATCAATACGACTTTTTCTTAGCCCGTTGTCAAAGGTACAGTTGGCTCCCTGGTCTGATTTGGTTCGACCATTACAGGCCCGAAAGCCACTATTTAGGCAAAAGGCCGTCCAATTCACCGCTGCCTCAGTGGCAGGTACTGGTTTAGAAATCAACAACTCAGGTATGCCCCAGACTGCGTCCTCCATAGAATCCCAACAATCCCCAGAGTCTAACAGGGGTTCAAAACAACAATTTAGGTCCCCAGCAAGCATACAAACATTGGTACAATCAAGGGTGGCCAGAGCAGATTCTAATATCTCCAACAATGGTGGCGTACGGCCACCTGGCAGACCTCGAGCATATATGTTTAGCAAGATCAAGTCCCGATGGCCAGACTTTCTCAGCCTAACAATAAGCAGATCCGGGTTAGGTATACTTATCTCCGAAATGCAATAACCCAGGGATTGTCTCACCCAGATCAGTAACCCCCCGGAGGCTCGCCCTTTGGGGTTCCCAATGACATTACGAGTGGCTGCTTTGTAAAAGTTTACATATCCCTGCTTAAAATACGGGTCGACAGCCCAGGTTTCCTGGAGTAAAATGACATCGTATTTGTCCGTAAACTCAAGCCAGTCACCAGAGTGGATGCGACTTTTGATCCCAGCAATGTTCCAGGACACTAACGCTAGAGTTTCCGGTGTGGGTACCATAGGGTAGGTCACCACCTCGGAAGCTACAAGCCTGTCCTGTCCTATCCCGGCTTCCAGTCCATTATCAGGTCCCCCCAAGAGACCATGATCAGCCAACAGCCAAGGGGTTCCCCCATCCCTAGGAGATGGTGTATCCCTCTCTGTTGGAACTGGGACCCTTTTGCACTCCTCTGCCATGACTGTAAGATGGATGGGCACCTTTCCCTGTCTCTCGTCTCCAACCTCAGAGGGGGCCATTTCAGCGGGATCGAATGTTAGGGGTGATTTGTTGAGTCAATCAATGGCCTCCAAATCAGACAGTGGACCGAAGCGGTTGAATAAAGGAGGGAAGATTGGTAGGTGCGGTGTCATAGGGTAGTTCCTAGTGATGGTACGGCCCTGTTTGGGGGCCCTTTGTGAGTGAACCTGTCTTTGGGGATAGAAATAGGAGAGGTCTAGCGTTTGAACATCCCCCTGTCTGGCAAACCTAGCTTCACGACAGATTGTGTCCACTACCCAGGAGTCCCTGAAAGATATTAAAATGCAATCACCCTCCAAATCCTTGGTGCTCTGACCCACCCAGTCAACCCTCCTTACGAATAGTATTTCTGTTGGCGAGGTTTGAGGCAGGGGTCTATATTTATTCAGCCAAAAGATAACCTTGTTACGCAGGTCATCATGGGTCTCCCTTTTGCCGGATGGTAGTGGGGCAACACCAGTCAGCACCATGGTATACGGTGTTGCCTCAATAGGGATATCAACCCGCGGCGTAGTATGCCTGGGTTGCTTCTTTGCCGGGGGATTTAAATTATTTCCATGGATCGCTGGGTGCCTATTGGTAGGGACACTCTGGGAAACAGTATTAGGTTTTACCTGGGGGGGTGGTTTGGTAGATTGGCGTCTAGCGGGGGTTTTATTCATCGTAGGTTTTGTCGTGTGTGAACGTTGGGGCACAGCCTTTGATACCTTATTTGGGGAATTTTTGTGAGCTCCCCCTTTATTGGTGTTGGGATTGTCTGCTGCTGGCCCTGGTGGATTATGATTATTAGCAGCGAGACTAAATGGGATGTTGGCTGTATTTGAGGCTAAAGATGGTAGGGAAGATTTAGCTGACCCGGAATCTATGTCTGACAAAGACAATAAAATAGCGGAGTTCGCATTTACTACGGCCTCCAGAGAGTTTATTTGCAGTGTCATTAGTCTGGTCCTCTCCAAAACAGGTGAAAGGAGGTTTTTTATTAAAGCCTCCATCTTTGCCAGCAGAGAATCATCACTGCTTAAGCATGTTGGACATGGGTTTGAGGAGCCCAGGGAAATAAGGGAGGGGCATAAGGTGTTAGTCAGAGCATTTGTGCATTGAATTCCGCTTGGATGGCCTAGCCCTAGTGTGGGATTGCCAGCGAGGTCTCTTAATTTCGGTATCTTAGATTCTCTCCCTCCCTTGGTGCTGGAGACTTGTTTTCTTTTCCTTGAGCCCTTATCTGTACCTGTGGAATCCGTGTGGACTGGGGCGTCGGAATCTACTTTGGGAGGGTCAGGGGTTAAGTCGACAGAATCGGAGCTTTGTTTGATGTGATGACTATCCTGGGTTCCAGGATCTCCTGATACTTCATGGTCGTCCAGGGGATGTTTGGGAAGGTCTGTAGTGTGAGCGGATGGATCTATCTCCTCGCTATCCAAGTGAACTATAGCTTCCGTGGTGTCTTGGTGTATACAGTTGAAAGCTGCGTGTGCTTGAGCAGATGGCACGGGGCTAGGGATCTTGGCCAACCTACCTAACGAAGAACGTTTGCCACTGACCAAATCTAAGGAAAGACGCTTTTCCACCATTGCAATTTCCTTTTCAAGGATACCCGTGGCTCGTGTGATAAAAGCGTCTAATGGGCCTGAAACCACTCCTGTGGGAGTATGAATTTGAACATTACGCGTTTTACCGGATCTCAGAGCCATGATTTCCGGGCTAACACCAACTACAATAGTCGGACCTAAGTGCACCCTTTATGTAACTGGGATTGTCGCTAGTAGATCCGCCCAGAGGACTGGACGAATATTCAGGAGCCCAGACACAAGTGTGCCTATCTTACTTGTAGCACAGCAGACCAGGGATTTGGGGCCGGGGCCGTCCGCTGCCGTCCTCGAACGGCCTCAAACGGCCCGCTCTTAGCCCGGTCTTTGCTCCGGGCTGCGTCCCGCGCTGCGGAAAGGTTGGGCGAAGTTATACCCGTGTACAGGGTAGTGGGCGGGCCGCCAGGGAGAGCGGACCGGAAGTTGATACCGGTCTGGCAGGGACTCCTGGGAAATGGAGTCCCTGACGCTCGCAGCCCTGCAGCCCTCTACCACTAACCAGCAAGCTTCGAGCAGGGAGTTGGGCGGATGCCCCTTGCAGCGTCCAGCAGCGATGCGGCACCCGCGGAGCGGGTGCGGCGAGGTCCGGGTTAGTCTCTCTCCTAGAACGGTAAGCGCGTCCTTGAAGTGCGCTGTCCACACAATGGCGAGTGTCCCACTGGTGCTGGGGGAAATTGACGATTTTAAAGTCAGTCAGTGGGCGGCCGCCAGGGAGAGCGGACCGGAAGTTGATACCGGTCTGGCAGGGACTCCTGGGAAATGGAGTCCCTGACGCTCGCAGCCCTGCAGCCCTCTACCACTAACCAGCAAGCTTCGAGCAGGGAGTTGGGCGGATGCCCCTTGCAGCGTCCAGCAGCGATGCGGCACCCGCGGAGCGGGTGCGGCGAGGCCCGGGTTAGTCTCTCTCCTAGAACGGTAAGCGCGTCCTTGAAGTGCGCTGTCCACACAATGGCGAGTGTCCCACTGGTGCTGGGGGAAATTGACGATTTTAAAGTCAGTCAGTGGGCGGCCGCCAGGGAGAGCGGACCGGAAGTTGATACCGGTCTGGCAGGGACTCCTGGGAAATGGAGTCCCTGACGCTCGCAGCCCTGCAGCCCTCTACCACTAACCAGCAAGCTTCGAGCAGGGAGTTGGGCGGATGCCCCTTGCAGCGTCCAGCAGCGATGCGGCACCCGCGGAGCGGGTGCGGCGAGGTCCGGGTTAGTCTCTCTCCTAGAACGGTAAGCGCGTCCTTGAAGTGCGCTGTCCACACAATGGCGAGTGTCCCACTGGTGCTGGGGGAAATTGACGATTTTAAAGTCAGTCAGTGGGCGGCCGCCAGGGAGAGCGGACCGGAAGTTGATACCGGTCTGGCAGGGACTCCTGGGAAATGGAGTCCCTGACGCTCGCAGCCCTGCAGCCCTCTACCACTAACCAGCAAGCTTCGAGCAGGGAGTTGGGCGGATGCCCCTTGCAGCGTCCAGCAGCGATGCGGCACCCGCGGAGCGGGTGCGGCGAGGTCCGGGTTAGTCTCTCTCCTAGAACGGTAAGCGCGTCCTTGAAGTGCGCTGTCCACACAATGGCGAGTGTCCCACTGGTGCTGGGGGAAATTGACGATTTTAAAGTCAGTCAGTGGGCGGCCGCCAGGGAGAGCGGACCGGAAGTTGATACCGGTCTGGCAGGGACTCCTGGGAAATGGAGTCCCTGACGCTCGCAGCCCTGCAGCCCTCTACCACTAACCAGCAAGCTTCGAGCAGGGAGTTGGGCGGATGCCCCTTGCAGCGTCCAGCAGCGATGCGGCACCCGCGGAGCGGGTGCGGCGAGGTCCGGGTTAGTCTCTCTCCTAGAACGGTAAGCGCGTCCTTGAAGTGCGCTGTCCACACAATGGCGAGTGTCCCACTGGTGGTGGGGGAAATTGACGATTTTAAAGTCAGTCAGTGGGCGGCCGCCAGGGAGAGCGGACCGGAAGTTGATACCGGTCTGGCAGGGACTCCTGGGAAATGGAGTCCCTGACGCTCGCAGCCCTGCAGCCCTCTACCACTAACCAGCAAGCTTCGAGCAGGGAGTTGGGCGGATGCCCCTTGCAGCGTCCAGCAGCGATGCGGCACCCGCGGAGCGGGTGCGGCGAGGTCCGGGTTAGTCTCTCTCCTAGAACGGTAAGCGCGTCCTTGAAGTGCGCTGTCCACACAATGGCGAGTGTCCCACTGGTGCTGGGGGAAATTGACGATTTTAAAGTCAGTCAGTGGGCGGCCGCCAGGGAGAGCGGACCGGAAGTTGATACCGGTCTGGCAGGGACTCCTGGGAAATGGAGTCCCTGACGCTCGCAGCCCTGCAGCCCTCTACCACTAACCAGCAAGCTTCGAGCAGGGAGTTGGGCGGATGCCCCTTGCAGCGTCCAGCAGCGATGCGGCACCCGCGGAGCGGGTGCGGCGAGGTCCGGGTTAGTCTCTCTCCTAGAACGGTAAGCGCGTCCTTGAAGTGCGCTGTCCACACAATGGCGAGTGTCCCCGATATGTAACTCACATGTAAAAGTGCATTTCATGAGTGCAGGGGGGGGGGTCCTTTGGACCCCCCTCTCCACCCTTGAAAGGCTTTGATGCATTCCAAATTGAAATTGCGAATTCGCAATTCCCATTCATTCCTATGGGCATTTCAGCCCATAGGAATGAATGGGAATATCGGATTCGCTATTTGGAACTCGCAATTTTATTGGAATTCGGTAAAAATTGCGATTTTTACCGAATTCCAATAAAATAGCGAATTTAATGATGCATTGCCATTTGCGAATCCTTAATTGCGATTCCTTATTTTTCGCAATTAAGGAATCGCAAATGACAACGTTGATGCATCTAGGGGTTTGTTTTTAGGCGATGAGGGAAGAGACAGGGAAATAGTTAGGGTTTGGAAATGCTCTTTCACACTTATTTCTGTTAATGATTAATATTTCTTGAAACAAGCTCTCTTTATATGCTGAATAAATCTTTCCTTATGATATTTTCTAATACTTGTTTAATAAAGTTCCAAAGCCTAAGTTTTCTTGAATATGTTTGAATAAACTTTAAAAATGACAAGCTGGTCTTGTTTATTGTAGATAGTTTAAACAACATATTAGATTCATGCGCCTCATGATTCAGCTGCTCTGTTATTTTATGAGCCTGGTATTGATTGATAAGTTTGGTGGTAGATGGTGACATCATTTATGCAGAATTTTGGTAGGAGCGCTGGATCAATTACTTCGTAGGTTACACAAAATCTGGATTAGGTGGTCGAACTTGGATTTTTTCTCCCTGGCGCTTGGTGAAAAATAAACGTTATTCAAGAGCAGTTGTTCAGTCTGTTTGGAGTTGACAATCCAGTCTTCCTCGAATGTCAGTTGAACTATATTAGCGTTTAACTTGGCTGCAACGTAGATTGAAAGGCAGCCGCTTGGTCGGCCAGGCTTGAGCAGTCTCTGGGCCGAAGTTCTGTATTCCAAATATCCTTCTATTGGAAATCTGGCCAAAGACCATGTTTCCTGCAATAGTATAACCTTGTGGTGTTTTAAAAACGTTATCACATCTGGAGATTGAAATTTCGGAGTAAGGCTGTTAATGTTCCACAAACATACTAAGAGGCCAAGTTCAGCGCTGGTTCAATCGTGGTTTCCCCTGTCCGGGGCCGCTGGCTGCCATGCCCAATCGATCCCGCCGTGGTTTTGGACTCCTCTATTTCAGGGTGGTTAGCCCTTCCCCGCCCTTCCTGATCTTAATATTGAAAAAAATGGTGGTCCGAAGTTGTCTAATAGGGTCGGGGATTCTGCAAGAACCGATGGATACCGTGGTTCGGTTTGAGGACCTATTTTAATGCCCCATTTGTTACATTTATCAGACCTTAGTATTTCCTACTCTTTAATTGCTACTGTTGAAAAAGTAATTAGCATTGGTCCGTGGTCTGATGGGTTTAAATTCAATTGAAATTATATCACTAGATTCAATATGACGCAGTTCGGAAATGGATTTGAAAAGTTTAAGAATGTTCCCTATATTCAAGATATCGTGTGGTCCTTGAGTGAGATATTCGGGGATAAATAACAATTTCGCTTTTTGGTTTGTTGTAATAGAATCCTGGCCGGGGATCATGTGGTTGCTTTTATCCGTTATCTGGGGTAGGTCGATTCTCCTTTGGATGTGTGATAGTTGTTGCTTGTGTCCTACTTGTTCAGCTCGAGGTTGGTAATCCACTTTATTGGGAGGGTGTTACCCATTTGGGTCCTATCCAGATTCTTTAACATTGTTATCTGGAAATTCTCCTTGCCTATTGACCTAAATTCATCCTCGTACTGTTCTATGGCTTCCCTGTTTTGGTTCTCCTTGGGTATATTTGGCATTGTCAGGTCTTCTAGTCCAGTCTTTGAGATGTAAAATGGTGATTTTGAATTGGTGACCTTTTCTAGCTCGCGTAAGGTCAAGGGTTGTGTGGTCTGCACTGAAGCCTCTCCCCTAGCCCCGGTTAGATCCTAGTGCTCTTACAGTGGATAGGTGCTGGTGTCGCCTTACTAATCAGCTCTATTATTGTTTGTAAAGGTGATTGTTGTGGCAGAAGGGGATAGCTGTCAGAACTTGCAGAGCTGATCCAGATCCAGGGGGAGATCACTGGTCATATTTTGAAACACTGTACTGCACTTATTACATTTTCTACGTAGTCTCTTTCTTCCCTTTTGCTCAGGTGTTGATTTTGAGGGGATTTGTTTGTTATTCCCATCCCTAGGCCAGCGTCTCTGATGTCATGAGTTTGCGTTATCTCGAACTTAAACAATGGTTCTATTTTTGACGTAATTTTATTCCTATTGTCCAGTTTGGCAATTTAGAAAATACCATATTCCTTGGGTGCTGCTTGGTTGTCTGGAGACGGGGCTGCTGCTAGAGCATCGATCTGTTGGATGTCAACTTTTACTGGTGAAACCTTGAGTCCCTTTTTTTGGTTTTGTTTTGCTTTATGCTTTGGTCTTTGGCTTTCTGAGTGGTTAAATTGGTTGGATGTGGGCATACAAGATGTTGTTGGCCTTGCGGACCTGATGGTAATTTACTAATTTCTGTCAGGACCAATTTGAGAAACTGTGGAAGCGAAGACAATCTGTCGATTATTGGCGAGCAACAATATATCGCTTGGGTCACATTGACGTTGGATTGTGCTTTTGTAATTAAGGTGTTCAAGCATTCCAATTTGTTGTCGATCCCTGCTGTGTATACTGGTAGTGTATTTAGAAGCTCGACTTGTAGGTCAAGTTTATCTGAATGATAGTTTAATGCAGACACTGTAGATTGTAGGGTTTGAAAACGCTGTGGCCAGACAGTAGTAGGCTCAAACCCTGCTAAATCATGACCTTCAATTGTATCTTTTGTCTTGTTAAATTCTGTCTTAAAAAAGCTAAATCCAGAAGAGAGCAATTATTAGGCTCTCCTGGCTTTGTTTCGGGAGGTTCGTGATGAGCCAAAGCAAGAGGCATCGTTGGAGTAAGTGGTTTGATGTTGCCTGGGGAAGTCCTGGTCCACTGTGCAGCTTGAGGGGTAGAAATTATATTGTTTCCAGGAAAACCTGTGCTGTTAGTGTGAAAATTAGTTTCCTGCTGTGAGAGTGATTGCAGGCTGATGGGAGAATCATCGCTTGACATAGTTATTGGCAGATAATTTTGTTCCTTGTTTATTTGATGGACTTGTGAAGGATAGAGCATGTCTCCTGACCGAATGACTGGTCTTTGCCTATTTTTTACAGGAGGGGAAAATTCATCCCTTATAAGATGACCATCCGGGGACGTGCTGGCGACCTGGTTGTTGGGCTGCTCATGAATCAAGGCCTGTACTTTAATTTGAACTGAGTCTGTATTAATGGGTGTTTGGAAAGGTTGTGCTGATGGAGACTGTGTTTTTTTGGGGTTAATTGAGGCTTGGGCTTTAATTCTAGGTTTCTTGAAAAAAATCTCTGAGGGTCCTCTTTTTTGCGTTGTTAGTTGTTTCATCTTGTGTAATATATTGCTGAATTGAGGACACTACAGTGTTGTTGTTTCCATCTCGGGAGTGCAGTGTTGGGAACCGGGTCCCTGTTCAGAGTACTGCAAATGGGGGGGTGGTAGCGCTGAGATGTGGGGTAATACTGTCTCTAATTCCGCAGGTGATTTAGTGGGTTCTTTATTCAACTTCTTGCGGGTTTTTGCTGTTTCATTCCTGAGCCTTCCGGACCGCATTGCAGTATGACTGTATCTTGAGGTGGCTACTGCCTCTTTCTTCGGCACTTTATCTTCCTAGTGGGTCAAAATTGTTGCCCTCCCTCTTATTTATTGCGGGTTTGCCCCAGTGGACGGCAGCCAGACTTCACTCCATTTCAGGTTACTCCTTCTGCCCGCTGTAACCTCTCCCTTGCCCACCCCCACATATGCTGTAGCAAGGAGGGGTGAGGGGGTTGGGGAGGGTGCGGTGAGTAAATATGATGCCGGCTGGGGCAAGGCTAGGGCCACTGTGGTTTATTTAGATTAGGGTCACTAAGCTGGCGGTTGGATGACTGCGGGCAGCCTCGCAAGCAGCACCAGCCTGGCTCCTATGTGATCAAGTCACTGCCTGCGCCTTAATATCCCCCGGAGAGGAGTAGGGCAGACGCAGGGCAGGGCAGATGCGAGGCGGTTCTGGTGGGCAGAGGGGAGGGCAAAGCAAAGCAGGCGGCAGAGCGGGATGCGAAGTGCGGCATGGGATGGGTTCCCAGTGCGACTCAGCTAGCAGGTACCAGATGTTCTTACGGTCCCGAGATGCGCTGGAATGACACAGTCCACACCCCTCCATTGTAAATGTAAATGTATGTAAATGTGAATGTATAGGCCTTTATATAGCGCACTACTTACCCGGAGGGTCCCAAGGCGCTTCGCCCGCTGCGAAACCCTTCCTGGCTTCCCTGAGAGATTTATTTATTTATTTATTTTTAACACTTATAAAGCGCTACTTTTACCCTTGGGCGTCAAGGCGCTGAAAACCATTATTGAAGAAAGTGAGGAATGAGAGAATAGACAGATTTGACGGTTGAGAATGGGTTACTGAGAGAAAAGCCAGGTTTTAAGGAGTTTACGGAACTGGAACAGCGTAGCACTTCGTCTGATGTTAAGAGGCAAGGTGTTCCAGAGTCTGGGGGCCGCCACCAAAAAGCGACGGTCACCCCAGGACACTGTTTTGGTGCGTGGGACAAGCAGTTGGTTAAGGGTGGCTGAACGTAAAGCTCTTGTAGGTTTGTAGAGTTGAAGTTTGTCTCTTAAAAAATGTGGTCCTTGATTATTGACTGATTTGAAGACTATACAGAGGGCCTTGAAGTGGATCCTTTTTTGTACAGTCAGCCAGTGGAGGTCTTTTATGTTTTGGGCAATGGGTTCAAACTTTGTTTTGCCGGTAATGAGACGGGCTGCTGCATTTTGTATAGTTTGAAGTTTTGTAGTGACTCGGGTTTGCGCATTGAGAAATAAACCATTACAATAATCCAAGGATGAGAGGACAAGAGCAGAAACCAGTGTCTTAATCGCAGATTCGGGAAGAAAAGGACGTATTTTACGAATCATTTTTAGTTTTAGGTGCGCTGTGGATGCTGTCTTGTTGGCGTGATCCATGAAGTTCAGTCCATCATCGGAGATAACCCCCAAATTCCTGACCTTCGAGGTCGGTGTGGGAGGAGTACCGAAGGTCTCTGGCCACCAACTGGTGGGCCAGGCTGGGGATAATGGACCGAAAATGAGTACCTCAGTTTTATCTGAGTTTAGCTTTAAGCAGTTTGTTGCCATCCAATCTCCTATATCTAGGAGCCCTTTCTTGAATTTTTCAGCTACTTGCTCTCCGTCACCTTTGATCGCCAACACTAGTTGGGTGTCGTCGGCGTACGAGGTAAGGCTCATCCCTTGTGCTTTGATGGTCTTAGCTAGGTCCGACACATAGATGTTAAAGAGTGTCGGACTAAGGGATGAGCCTTGAGGAACACCACAGGGGGCGGAGAGTTGTGCTGATTGAAAGGGTCCTAGGATGACTGCCTGCGTTCTATTGGCGAGGAAAGAGGCTATTAGGTTTTTGGCAGTATGACAGATGCCAAATCCTTGGACACGGTCGACCAAGATGTTGTGGTCGACCGTGTCGAAAGCCGCTGATAGGTCTAGCAGAACCAGTATGGCAGTGCCACCTTGGTCCCTAATAACCCTGATGTCATCAGCGGCTTTGATCAGGGCTGTCTCGGTCCCGTGATATTTTCGGAACCCAAACTGCGTATTGTCAAGGAGCTGATGTTCTTCAATAAACTCAGAGATCTGGGTGTTCATGATCTTTTCGATTGTCTTTGCAATGAAAGGTAAACTGGCAATTGGTCGGTAGTTTTTTAGCTCATTTTTGTCCAGCGAGGGTTTTTTTAACAGAGGCTTTAGTAGAGTGTTTTTGAGCAAATTAGGGTAGTGGCCTGACCGCAATATCAAATTGCAGACCTGTGTGAGTGCCGGTATGATAACGTCTAAGACTGGTCTGAGGACAGATAGAGGGCAGGGGTCTAGGGGTGAGCCTGATTTGATGGTCAGAAGTGTGTTTTTTATTTGCTCCTGGGTGACTGGTTGAAAGCACGGGAAAGCATTAGCTGAGGAGGAAGTGACAGATGATATGGAGGCCGGAAGTGATTTGGAGGAAAATGCTTGATAAATGTCATCTACTTTAGTGTAGAAAAAAGATGCAAGAGAGTCACACAGAGATTGTGACGGGGGGGGCGTGAGATCCGGGGAGTTACCTGATAAAGCTTTGGTAATGGAGAATAGTTGTTTACTAGAGTTCCTGGCCTGCTCGATTTGGTCAGTGTAATATTCTCTTTTAGCTTGTGATATCATATTTTTATATAGGGCGACGGCTTCCCTATAGGCAGACTTACTGACGGCATCATAGTCTTTTCTCCAGGTTCTCTCCTTGCTGCAGTTTATCTGTTTTTGTGTCCTAAGTTTATCGTTATACCAAGGAGCGGTGGGTTTAGCTCTGTTGCTGGAGTGTTCCTTGGAAGGGGCTGATTGGTGAGATGCCTGGCCAATCCAGTCATATAATTGCTGGAGAGCTAAATTGGGGTCTGCAGCGAACTCTGGGCAGGTTTGTATGAGTGTGAGCTAAAAGTTCTCTAGATTTATATTTTTCCAGTCTTTAAACGGTAATTTGGGTACCGATTGGGGATTGTTGTTACAATCATTGCCAGTAGCAATATTCGCAAAGATTGCAAAGTGATCTGTCCACTGCATGGGCAAAATGTTAGTGATTTGGAGTCCTTCTAAATTGGAAAAAATGGGGTCCAAAATGTGGCCTGCTTGGTGAGTGGAGGACATAACAAGCTGTTTTAGCCCTAGATTGCCTAGGTCAGTGGTGAGGGCAACGGAGTCGGCTAGGTGATCGAGATCTAAATGAAAATTCAGGTCACCGAGAACTGTGAAACTGGTTTCTGTGGCTACAGATTCCATTATAGTATTTATGTTGGACAGAAAAGTAGTTTTTGACCCCGGGGGCCGATATATTAACATACCCTTAAAATTGAATGAAGGGGAGATGTTAATAGAAAACTGCATGGCCTCACAGGCGGTGGAAGGAATGAAGGTTGTTCTAACAGGGTATACATCTCTGGCTATTATGGCCAGCCCACCCCCTCTTTGTTTGGGCCTGTCCTGACAGTAGGCCTTAAATGCTGGTGGTACGGCGATGACCAGGTCTGGCTGTGAGGAGTCATCTGTCCAAGTTTCAGTAATGAACAAAATATCAAGAGCATAGTCAGTAATAAGATCGAATATTTCCTGCCTGTGCTTGCCAAGAGAGCGCGCATTTATAAGGGCTATGGAAGTAGTAGCACCTGCATCTTGGTTAATTGGAGTGCCGATGGTTTGATGGGGAGGAAGAAGGGGGATAGAGTAGAGGCAGTGAGGACAAGGGATGGTCATGTCTTTATGGATTTCTGAGGGGTTAATTTTTAGACATTTGGACGTGTCGAGTGGACATGAGGCAAGTAAGTTGTGTCTGGAGTAAGTTATGGCACTTCCTAATGAATTTTTGGCAGGGTTTGTGGCCCTGGGCCCGGTCCCGGCGCGGACGGGCGCAGACGGGCTTGCCTTAATGGTCCCTTAATGGGTATCTCCAGGGTGAGACCAGGCATCCCCGGCGGTCTGGTGGGGCCGTTAGTTAAGATGAGGCAAGCTAATGCCCAGAGTTGCCGAGTGTGATCGCTGATCAGAGTGGGCACCGAGGCGAGAGAATTATCGAGTCCGCTGACCCTGGTCCAGAAACCTGCCGCGCCGGGAATCGAACCCTGGTCCCGGGCCGTCCTCTGCTCTCGGGTCTGCCGCCTCTAACCAGTGAGCCACACTACTTCAACCCTTGCCACTGCTGCCTGCACGCAGCTCGCCTCTTACTGCCTCTTGCCACTGAACACACAAGACCCGCTCGCACTCTGCTCACTCGGCTCTGCTTAGTCTCCGACTCCGCTAGCTTCCGCCGAAAGTTGTTTACATGGACAAGGCACGCTTCTTTCAAATACTGGAAGATGCTTTGGCCTGGATAGAGGAAAGAGCAGTCCTGCATTCACAAAGAGAACTGAACTCGGACCGACAGCTGTATCAATGCATGAAAGCCAGACCCTGAGATGCAGTGCAGAGGAAAAAAGAGGACTGATTCCAGGCTGAGGAGTGTCGGTGGAGGTGACAGAGCAAGGACTCATATAAAAGAGACTTGCTCGGACGCAATCGTCTCATATAATCACGTAACAAAGTATTAAATATGTTTTGCAATACTAATATGCACAACATTCCATATATTTCTAGATAGAGGAAGCTTGTGTATGTGTTTTACTAACAAGTAGCCCGAGTGTGATTAAGATGGCTGCTAACGCTGGAAAATGTACTGCGCATGCGTCAATTGCATGACGTCTTAACGCTTGGAAGGAAGATTCTGCTTCTCCGTCATATCATCTAATATGGCCACTTGGAAACTCATGTGTTAAACATCTGCTTTGCTGAAAACTAAACCAAGTTATATACTAAGTGCTAATGCATAAATCGTTTTTAAAAGTAAATGGGATTAGAGTAGAGAAAGGTGGTATACAGTGAAATCATTTTATTTTGAAATTAATACTTGTTATTTTGACCTCTCTATTAGTTTGCATTTGGGCCTCTGAATGATGCTAAAGTCTGACACCCGCGTGGTCCTTACCGCATGCGCAGAAGGGATAACTCCAAAACAGTGACCTCAAGACTTGAAACTCGTCCATGGACGTTCACCGCACATGTCCTGAGAACCAGCTGAACATCACGAAGAATCAATGGTCAACTGTCAAATGTATACATTGTTATTGATACAATGCTTATTATTTGCAGTAATATTAGTGAGTTTCTGCTGTGTTACAGTAGTGTAAACATGCCACTATCCCTGAGATGTAAACATCTTTAGAATGTGGACGAACATGCCAGTTACGTGACCAAAGAGGGCATGAAAGAGCTGAAACTGGATTTATATTTTCGAAGTTGTTCGAATAGGGGCCCCCAAAATTCGTTTTGCCCAGGTCCCCCAAAAACCTTAAGATGTCTCTGGATACAGTGAGCAAAGCTCAGAAACACAGAGATCGACTACTGCCCTATGTTTTCAACATGTACTGTATACTGCTCAGGCCTAAGTCGTACCGTTAACACGTCGTAAACCCACTGCAAACTACAGATTTTTGTTGAAAATGAGCATAGGAAACGGTTATACGCATAGCGTTGCTATCAGTGGTGCAGTAGGTGCACTCTCAGGGCTAAAATCCTGGACAAAGGGCCTCCTACAGTGTCTCTGAATGTACTCCTTGCAATTGGGACAGGAGGAAATGTCACACTCCTCTATGCCTCCAGACACCATCCCTGAGAGGCCCAGGGAGGGCCCCTCCTCCTAATTGCAAGGATAACACATTTCTTTTTAGTTGCATTGACAGGGAAACAACAGGACACATGATAGGTGCGGGCACCATGCTGGTAGGCTTAGTGCGAGGCCCTGGGCAGCTGATCACTAGCTGCCCATGCCTAGCACTGGCCCTGTTAAGCAGGACCCAGGGCTATGTGGAGCCAATGCGCCCCATCACACCTCAAACCAAAGCAAGAGGTGGGTGTTTCATTCGTGCATTACGACCAATAGCAGCCTGGCTACAACTTTGTTTCTACGCCTGTGTCCAGGCTCATGATACGCCCCCTGGACCGAATCTGATTTAGTCATCTTCTGTAACTTTAATAAATTATGCGACAAAAGTTTCCCTCTCACCCAAAAGGTTTGTAATATGTTAGATATGGTTGTCCACGCCGCTTCGAGACAGTTTCATGCATGAGATAGGCGCTATCAAGGAAGCAGACAGACATTAAATTAAAAATGACACCTTTTTCCCTGCGATTAACCCCAATCATTAATCAACCTGACACTCAGCCTGTCGGGTTTCACTGTCTGGAATCGAATACGGAACATGTATATGAATATCTATAGTAGTTTCATTAGTTTGGAACGGAAGACCATCTTTGCTCATCTGAATGTAGACAACGAGTTGTGGACAGCTTGACAACGAGCTATTTCACTCAAAGTCAGCCGGTTTCGAATACTGCACAAAGAGAATTTGAAATATGGGATGATAGATCGCGTTTGTGTTTCGCTCAGATCTATTTTTAATCAAAGACAGTGACACGATAAGACGCTTTTTCCTCTCGATTTAGAGTGCCTTTAAAGACTATTTTCGAGAAAACACCTTTTTATCGCATTCATCATCATACTAATCCACATGATGTTGCTCTGTCTCTTTCTTTAAAATGGTAATTCGAAAGAATGCGAACATCTCCCCGAAAATGGCATTCCAAGAGTCATTTTCATTCGTAGCACATGCGAAATATTTATGCTTGACACAATAAGGGCGTGTTGAGTGAGATACGGTATTACAGTCATACAATATTTATTGCCTTTTTAAATGAGTTTGATTTAAATTAATAAAGGCACATTCTTATGCTTCACGGAAATGTATTCCAGCAACATCGGCAGCACTTTTGACATGACGTCATAGTTTTCTTTCAAACCCATTTGCAAAGACTTCCGTTTTTGCCAATAAAAGGGAAGCAGATGTGAATAAAAACACAAAAACAATGTACAAAAACAATGTGATAGAAACAATAAAAGCAATTTGGTCTTCATACATGTGCTTGTTTATTTTTTTTATATCAATTCGGTAGTAAGACAGAACAGGGGCTGTTGAGCGCCTTTCGTTGAACACAAATAAGTTCAATCAAAAGCAAATACATGGACGGAGAAAATCGGAAAAAGCTTTCACAAAAATAATATGGAGACAAAAAAGGAGAATTATGAATGTGGGGGAGGGGGAAAGTCAGGAATCAAGCATCTAATCGGAAATAAAAGAGACATCATTTGAGTGTTTATGGGGTATGAAAGAAGAGGTCTGTCTTCTTATTTTTCATCCCCTTCTTATCGGTGTTTCATGAAGCAGGTGTTACTGATAGTGAGGTGTGGCTAGTGAGGGTGGATTTTTAGCTAGATGGTCTGGATTAATGGTGTCCTTGAAGATCTCAAAAGGTGGGTTTTAGAAATGGGTAGCGTGGTGCTGAGCGGGAGGGACAAATGTGTAAAGCATACGCGCAGCACACACAGGCGCCACACAAGGCACACTACAAAAAGAGACTCCACACCAGGTTGCATAAAAAAAGCATATGTATTAAGCAGAACACATTAGGATATTATCACAGGTATGAACACAGTGCCAACTGTCACCCAGCAACCATTTACATGGGGTTATTTACAGGGCAGGGCCAATCAAGCGGCTGCCAACATTATCACAATATAATTAGGAGTAATGTAAGTGTAAGGAACAAATTAAAGTCCAGTAGGATTAATCAGGGTATATCAGCCAGTACCTACTGGCAAGACCATGCATGTTGCAACATTGCATTTGCATAAACCAAGTAGGCATAAACATGTAGCATCATAAGCTCATTGGCATAAATCACAATAGGCATCAAAGCACATGGTGCACAAAAATAGGCATAAACCTCATTAACATAAATGCTTTAGGTCAGGCATAGAAACACTTTATGCATCCTTGTGGGCATAAACATTAGGCAGAGGACTACATTAGGCATAAAACGTAATATGGCATGAACCTAGTAATCCACAGCATGACTTGAGGCATGGACACATCAGCGCGGGGCAAAAATCATTAGGCAGCAACCTGAACACAAGAGCATTATACAGATAACATAGGCCCATTATGCATAAACATATAAGCATCCTAGGGGTATAACATCATGAGCCCCTATCACATTAGTAAAAATACCATTAACATCAGACATAAATGGGTGAGCATATTCTGCATAACATTATTTACAACCATATGCATTAGGGTAAAAGCGTGAGTAACACAGGAGCATAAGCCATACCAAATCAGCAGGGCGCACCTAGTGACCCCCAACAATGTACAGGTTAGCTCTTGGCACCACTGCGCCTGGGGAGCCCCCTCTCTGGGACTCTGACCATAGAAATTGCCAAATCCGTTGCAGCTGCCCACTGCTAAGCGGGGTAGCTGGGAAAATAAGTGCAGCCCTGTCTGTGGGATGCAGGACTAAGAGTCCTGGAGGTTGAAAAACAGCTGCAGCACTTCACAAGGCACTAGACAGCAATCAGAGCACAGTCAATGCGAATATAGCACTCTGACAGCACAGCGCTGTAGGACCCACACACCTTCTTCTCATGGACAGGGGTTGGAGGCAGCGCCCAAAAGGTGCTAGATGGCTCACAGTGAGGAAATATAGATTTTATGGTCAAGAAATGTTCCCTAACGTGTACCCCACCGTCTCCATGTACAAGCTTAAAGTGCATGTAACTTCCCTCCTGTGCCAGCTATGAAGACGCAAATACATTTGCGTCCAACGTTAACATGTCCTCTTTCAGATCCACCCTGAACGGGTTGAATATTCCGTTCCTAAGTATGCCATGCCAACGTCTTTTTGTGGTGTACTTTACACGTTTTTCAGCTCTGGCGAAGTAGGCCCCTGAATTCTGCCATCAAGCCTTTTCCTGCCTTCTGACTCTGAACGCCTCAGCCTGGGCTGCCTCTGTACCCGTGACCTCTGCCTTACTCCCTGCGCGGCTAACGGCGCTTAGCTCAGCCTGCTGCCTGCCAAAACTGTATTCAACCTTCGAATTATCTGTTCCGCTCCTCAAACATACATTCCTGCCTACTAGTTCAAGCAAACATCTTTCCAGCTGCAGAGCAAAGGGCCCGGCCTCACTGTCTCCGTGCAAGTAATTCATAGCTTCTGTTACCATGGTAGGCCCATGCCCCCTCGCATCTCATGCAGACACGTAGACGCTTATACACGCACTCACAGTCAGTATAGAATAGCCTCTGCCCGAGAGACCTTTCCCTCTAGATAATATGGTTCCCAAACATCAGATATCCGATATGATATAGGTACGAGTTGATCTGACATGCCAGACTTCTGTCTCTTTCCGCTAGTGTAAATGTCAAGTCCCCTGCACCCTCCAGCTCCACGTCAATCACACGTCATGCAGCTGCGCGCGCATCCCGGCCTCAGATTTCTGCTGACATTGCAAAATTCTGCTTTGTACCCACCTCCTTGTGACACTTACATGTGACGTTTTTAGTTCACGCCTAGTTCACGCCTAGTTCACGCCTTTTGATTACGTATTGCTAACACGTGTGTGATTTTATCTTGTTTCTCTCAGCTGTTACGCCTACTGTATTGGTATTCATTATATGGTTTAAGTATAAAAGTTATGTCTTGTCAATAAAGTATGCTCTATCCCTTCCTGCACCCCAGTGGTGGCAGGAACCCGATATCCGGTACCAGAACCATTCCTTTTTAAGTAATAAAACCCCTAAGAACTCTAACACCACGGACTCTGCGTCTTTCTTTCCGATTGAGTTATTTTTGTTTAAGTACTTACCTGCATAGAAATTAGGACGGTAAATCAAATATTTACCACAACAGTCCCAAGGTCCCACTTGATGGAGTAGCGCTCTAGCAGCACAGCGCTGCAGGTGACAGCTCCTCACCTCCTTGAAGAACAGGCCACAAAATATAGCACTTTGACAGCACAGCGCTGTATTGACAATAACCAGCTCTACCTGGCAGCATGCGCAGGTCCTATGCACCTTCTTCTCCTGGGCAGGTGCTGGAGGAAACGCTCACCAGATGCTAGAGAGGCCCAACAGCTCCAGGGACAACAGACAGTGCTCCTCTTCTCTGGCAATGTAGAAAATAGCACCCACGAGGAGCTAAGAAGCAGGAAGGTCCTTGGGGGCTGGGATAGCGCTGCACCCCTCACAAGGCACTAGATAGCAGGAGGAGCCCAGTCACTTGAAATGTAGCACTCACTAGGGGCCAGGAGACAGTTAATGCAGGGCAAGATCAGTAAGCAGCAGGGCTGCTCACCCAAAAATTAAGCAGCAGTTCCTGGGAACAATCATCCTCCGTTACAATGGCAATCCTGCTAGCACAGCAGTCTTCACTCCAGCAGAGTCTCTCAGCGGCCCTGTGGACAGCAGAGGGGGGGCAGATGGGCACAAGGGCCAGTACACAGGCCCTTGCCGCGGTACCTCCTGGCAGAGTGTCCCCTCTCAGTCAAGTCCACCCTCAGTATGAGCACATGGCATCTCTACTGCTCTACATATACATGCCACCTCCCACCTACCAGAAAGGGCTGGAAGCTTCTAGAAGGTCCCTGGCAGTTCCAGCCTCAGCTGTCACTGAGGGAAGTGTAAAGCACCTGGTCACTTCAAACATTAGACTGCCAACCCACCAACCCACCTTAGGCAGGTGGCACAAACAGACAGAAATGGCGTCCATTTTAAAAGTAGCATTTCTGCACAGCAGCACAAATATAGCTGCGCACGCCATTGCGCAGCAGGCATTTTCTCACACATGGTAAAAGGCTAGGGGGAAGAGCGAACAATATTGGGGAAAAAGGGCCAAGTCCAACAGTGGGGATAACTGGAAGCAAACATGCGTTTGCTAGGAGTGAGACTTGCCGAACTCTGAAATACAATCTTCGAGAATGTGTGATGCCTATAACTATAATTTCATTGTTTTTTGGTCTGTAAAAGTTTGGTTTTACTTTATTTTAACACTTAAACATAAAGTCACTTTAACGTTTATTTTTGTAGTGGATTTCACTGAAAATCAAATGTTAAAGTGATGTTATAGTTAGGCTTTGAAATAAGGTAAAAAAACTTTTAAAAAACAAATAAACTCTGAAATTCATCAGTTATAGTTTATTGAGCTAACCGTAACTTGACATGTTAAATGGCATCATTGACGGCAGTCCTGATGACATCTCAAATATTAGCCAGGTATAGGTATACACATCCTCTAGGTATACATACACTCTTTAAACAGGTAATCTTGCTTTTACCTTTTGCCTATCAGGAATTTATTCACTTTAGGATTTATTACCTATGCACATATATTTACCAATCCTTGTCACCTGAATTTAAAGTCCTAAGGGACCAAGGGTGTTAGAATAATAGGTAGAAATTTAACATTTACTTTCATAAATTATCCACAGACTCAAGAAAGTTTTAAATGCTTTATCCATGCAAAGTCTTAAATGTCAGGGTCCATACAAGTGCAGTTACTGCCTCTTCAATTAGGAAAACAATAACTAATGATATGTAGAATTATTATGAGATTTCTTTTAGACATTGGTACCTAGGAAGTGTGAGAAAGAGAAACAGTACAATGACATAGCACACAGATTATATTTACAAAGAATGGTGTGAAGACCAACCCTGGCCACGGTCTGGGGCAAAGGAAACAGGGCTCCCGACAAATCTGGTGCCAAACAGGACAGGACGGGTGCAGATCAGTGTTGCAGGGATCCTGCTCCTACACAGAACTGCGCACAGAGACCCAGGACCTCAGTGAATTGTGGTGTACCAAAAAACTCACCTTAGTACCTAAAAACCCTAACCAGCTAGCATCACTGTCATATTAGCTCTTCATCCTAAAGCAAAGGAACCAATGATTAGACAACCCAGACCATGCAACTTAGGTTATACTTAGGAATGGAGGGAAGAAGGAACACTCTTTTGTTATACTCTCATACCAGTACACAAAAGGAGTAATAAGAGACACAGGAAAGGTTAAAATATTTATTTTAACGACGTCCTCTAAGATGCAGTATCTTTGCCAACATAAGCAGACATATGATTAGAAATAATATGATCAGCATTGTTACAATTCCATAAAACACAAAAGGAGAAATCATATTACAATAATGGTGAAAACAGGTCCTATAGCGCCTAGTAAATCACCCTCCCTAGGCAGGAACTGCGTTTTCTAAAATATAGAAGGTCTCTTAGGGTTGTGTGGGGGACCCCTTACCTCCAAGATCAGCAGGAATAGATCACATCATGATCTGCAAAAGCTCTCTGTCTCTCTGGAAAAACGGGATTCTTCCGAGTGTTTGAAATCATGCTTACAGTGCAATATTAAAGGCACCAGAATCACGTTGGCTGCAGCTGCATGTATGTTATGGCTAAAACGTGAGCCAATCAGCCCGAACGGATCACTGAAAAAATATCGAATACAAAAATATAGACGAAAAAAATATCGAAGTAAAAATATAGAAAGACAAAATATCAAAATCCTATCTACAAACAGATAAGTACAAACATATTGAATCAAAAATATAGAATACATATATATACTTAATACAAATATCGAATTTATTAAAATAACTTAAAAATAATTAAAAATAAATGAAATGATAACTATAATTAATCAAAACATACTTAAAATACTTAAATAACTTAAAAATGATTACTTAATTAATTTAAGTTAAAAAAAATAAAAATACAACTTGATTTTTAACACATATATATATATATATATATATATATATATATATATATATATATATATATATATATATATATGTATATATATATATATATATATATATATATATATATATATATATATATGTATGAGCAAATGTCCCAATAGTGAGAGGAGCTCTGTAGCTGGTGCCGGCGGCGAGGTTCAGGACACCCTCGCAAAATACCATTCAGCAAAATTGTTTCAATATGAAAAGAAACACGCCGCACACTACTCCATAGGTTAGGTTCTTTGGTTTATTTTCTGTAGGATCCCCACCTACGCGTTTCGGAAAACAATCTGTCCCTGGTCACGGTACAAACATTAGTCCATCATTGCTTTCCACATTATATATCTGAATCACCACTTGGCATTTAAGGTGCATTGTGGGAACAGTAGTTTTTATGGATTAATTTACTTCCATGTCATGCAATGTAAAAACCGGATCCCAGCATTTTCACGACACAATTTATGCTCACTTAATTATTGGATGATGCATTGCCATGGCGCAATTTGAGGTCCTAGGACTGTTATGATGTGGCATGTTTGCTCACATCTGTAAAGCGCCAATTAAATGTGCATTTCAGGATTAGATGGGGGACTGAGTGTCCTTTTTATCAATAATGGCTGAGTGCCTTTGTGAGTATTCATTGAGTCGCTACATGCTGAAGGATCAACAGTGATCACGATGCATGTATAATTAAAATCCAAATCTTTTACTTCTTGTCACAAAAACTGAATTTGAGTTACTAGGCTTAATATACACAGAAACTTATTATTGTTATGATCTTACTTTTCCTACTATCTCATGAGAATTATGGACTGCAGAGCTTTGTCAAAAAGATTAATGATACATGCAAAACAACTTATAAATGTACATAAAGTTCCTCATCGGCGTTGAGACCCCAGGGGCTACGTGTTTTGAATCTAATTATTAACTTGGACTCAAGCCTTCTCAAGTTAGTTAATCTGTCACCACCTCTTTCATTCTCACAAACCAATGCTATTCCTGAATATTTCATGTCTTTCCAAGTTTTTCCAGGATGTGAGTTCAGATGTTTTGCTGTTGCATAGGTTTGGTCATTGTTCTGGATCGCTCTTGTATGTTCTAGGATTCTCTTTTTTAAAGGGCAAATTGTCGAACCAATATATCTCTTACCACAGAAACATTGAATTAGATACACTACAAATTGTGAGTCACACGTGATTTTACTCCGGATATCGAAAGTTCTGCCCCTGGGATCTGTGAGTGATTTTAAGTTTCGCCCAATCTTGCAAGCTTTGCATGTCATGCATTTGCTGAAACCCAATTGTCTCTTTTCCAACCAACTTTGAGTTCTAATTTGTTTGAAGTGGCTGTTGACTAGGGTGTCTCGAATTGATGGTGCTTTGCGATAAGTTACTAGTGGATTATCGCCGATTAGGCTACCTATCTCATTGTCTTTCTTCAACACGTTCCAGTATTTTTGCAGGATTCGCTTGATGTTATAGCTTTCTTTCGAGTACGTTAATATTAATCGCGGTTGATCATTTTCTTCATTGTGTTCCATTGGACTCTGTTTCGTAATCAGTATTTCTGCTCTGGTCTTGGCTCTTGCTTTTAGTTCTCCTTTGGCTATGTCAGCATGTTTGTATCCACGCTCGGAGAATCGATTTTTTGTCTCTTTAAATTTATTCTCCATTTCGGTTTCTTCTGAGCAGTTCCTTTTCATTCTGATAAATTCCCCATAAGGGATGCTCTTTTTTAATGAGGTGGGATGGAAACTACTTCCATGTAAAACGCTATTCGTTGAGGTTGCTTTTCTAAATACAGTTGTTTCAAGTCTGTTATTTCTTACATAGACTTTAGTATCAAGAAAATCTATTTCTTCTTTCTGTATGTTTGACGTGAACTGCAGTCCCACTTCATTCTCATTAAGGATTGCAATGTATTCCACCAGTTTCTGTTTGGATCCCTTCCAGAGGAGGAAAAGATCATCTATGAATCTTAGCCATATAACCACGTCCGTGGTATATGGCTCGTTCTCTTCTCTCCAAGCTATGTGTTTCTCCCACCATCCCATGGTGAGATTGGCATAGCTCGGAGAGAAGGAAACACCCATGGCACAACCGCAGGTTTGTCTGTATGTTTTTTTGTCAAAGGTAAAGACGTTGTTGTCTAGGCAGAAAGTCATCATATCAATTACCATGTTGGTATGCCGCAATTCTGATATTGGTCTCTGTCCCAGAAAGTACTTGGTTGCTGTCAATCCAATGTCCCGCTGGATAGAGGTGTATAGCGAGACAACATCTATTGTTGCTAGCCAGTAATCAGGTTGCCAGTTCACTCCCATGATGATTCTCAGGAAATCCCCAGTGTCTTTGATATAGGAATTTAGAGTGGGAACAAGGGGTGCCAGAAAGTAGTCCACATATGAAGATACATTTTCACACAGAGAGCCACAGCTTGATGTTATCGGGCGGGCAGGTGGTTTTACTAGAGTCTTATGTATCTTCGGGAGAAAATATATCGTCGGCATTATTGGATGTAGAATTGTTAAAAACTTTTTCTCTTCCATGCTTAGAAGGCCATTTTCTTGCCAAGTTTGTATGCTTGAATGCAGTTTATGCATCATGATTGACGTTGGGTTCTCCCGCAAGATTTTATAGTTGTTGGCATTGTTTAGTTGGCGATGAGCTTCTTCCACGTAGTCTGTTTTGTTCTGTATCACGATGTTGCCTCCCTTGTCCGCTGGTTTTATTTCTATCAGGGCATTGGACTGGAGATTTTTTAAAGCTATTCGTTCCTTTGTTGTAACGTTTTCCTTTTTAGTGTTGATCATGTTGTTCATAGTTTCTAATTCCGCCACAACTAGATCATGAAAAACATCTATGCGATTGCCTGGGTGAAGTACAGGACAGAATTTCGATTTGCTTCGCAAAGTAGTTTTGGGACGTGTTCCAATTTCATGACCCATTTGGGAGAGTAGTTGAGTATTGGTCAATTCAGTTTGGTCCGTTTGATGCGCTAGTTCATAAGCTGTTCGTAGGCTGTTTGCGTCCGCTACTGCCATTATTTCAGTCTCATTATTGTGAGATTGCTCACTAGCCATCCTTGTAGGGTCTGTACGCTTGTTTTTTGAAAAGAATTTTTTAAGTTTCAATTTGCGCACATATTTGTATAAGTCGATCCGTGTTTCGACCTGATCCTGGTGTTTGTCTGGACAGAATGATAGTCCTTTACTCAATAAAGTTTCCTCCGATTTTGTTAAGGTGTAATCTGATAAGTTAATTATCAGTTTAGGGTCTGTTTTTGATGGTTTCTCTACTTTTTGACTGCCCTGTTTCGGAGAGGATATCTTTGATTTTTTTCCTCTCCGGGTTTTCCTCCTTGGGTGGGGTTTGCCATTCGTCCCCTTCCACCTCCTCTCACCGATGCATTGCCGCGACCCCTTCCCCTTGGTTTTGGGGTTTGTTGATCTCTGTGGAGCATTTCTAGCTCCTCTCCAAAGGTAAGTCTTTTTGGCGGCACTCTGTTTTGTTCTCCTTCGCTCACTTCAGACTCTGTTTCACTCACAGTGGTGTCATATTGTGCGTTTCCTGATGTCGCATTAGGCTGTTTTAGTGCGTCAAAGCGTTTTGCAAAGGTGAATATCGTGCCATTGGCGAAGTCAGCCTCATCACGTTTAAACTTACGCTGTTTGCGTTCCTGGATTTCGTTGTCATGCCTATCCAGGTTCTTATCCATGTTTTTACGTAAATTGTTGACAGTTTCTTCATCTTCCCCTGCTGCTTGTATTTGGTCCTCCAACTCTCTTATTTTGATATGTAAATTATCGATGTCAATTCTGGCATGTTTCAGTATAATTAAGATCATTTTTTTGGAGCACTCCATATTGTTAAGCCCCCATTCCTCTAGCATTTCTCGGCTAGTGTCCGGATGGTTAGGTAGGGTGAATATGCGTAGCCCTCTAGGAACTAAACCAAGTTCTGTATACTTGTCCAAAGTCAGAATTTCCCAGCTTTTAGAAATTTCTTTTCTCTGTAATTTTTCAAGTTGCTGGAATAATTGTTTAGTTGTTGGTTTTGCATTTCCGCCAGTTGTGTTTTTACTCGCTGTTGGGTTGGACCCTGCAGTACTTTTGGAAAAGATGTTTTCCGCTTTTTCAGCTCGTTTTGCTGTTCTTTGTTCCATGATGAGGGAGATGGTGCTGAGGGATGTTATGTGAATTTTATGTATTCAAATGTGACTTTTAACCACGTGACATATGTTTGTTTTCAGGGGGAATTTAATGCCGATTTTCAGCTTGGCAGAACAACTGTGTTCCTCCCTCTTCAGAAAATATTGTCCAACCAGGAGTAAGTGAACCTCTGTTCCCAATGTTGGAAACAGGTATAATGACACGCTCCAATAGTTTGTAAGCGCTTATTATTTCTCTCGCTGCAGCCTTTGAACACACATTCAGTCCCCCATCTAATCCTGAAATGCACATTTAATTGGCGCTTTACAGATGTGAGCAAACATGCCACATCATAACAGTCCTAGGACCTCAAATTGCGCCATGGCAATGCATCATCCAATAATTAAGTGAGCATAAATTGTGTCGTGAAAATGCTGGGATCCGGTTTTTACATTGCATGACATGGAAGTAAATTAATCCATAAAAACTACTGTTCCCACAATGCACCTTAAATGCCAAGTGGTGATTCAGATATATAATGTGGAAAGCAATGATGGACTAATGTTTGTACCGTGACCAGGGACAGATTGTTGTCCGAAACGCGTAGGTGGGGATCCTACAGAAAATAAACCAAAGAACCTAACCTATGGAGTAGTGTGCGGCGTGTTTCTTTTCATATTGAAACAATTTTGCTGAATGGTATTTTGCGAGGGTGTCCTGAACCTCGCCGCCGGCACCAGCTACAGAGCTCCTCTCACTATTGGGACATTTGCTCATACAAACTTTCCGTGAGAGGGAGCCCAGCTTTTTCGCTTCGCTTGTCTGGTGAAACTGATCGACAATTTGAAAACCCATTGAGGATTACAGAGATCCTGCCAACACGAACGGCGGAGGAAAAAAACGGGATCTGAATTGTGTCCGAAGGATTTTCTCTTTCCAAAAGCGGAGCTAACGGAGAACACACAGACGAAAAGCACTTGCCTCATTACCGGTCGAGCGCCGACTGGACGTGTCGGAGGGCATCACCAGCTACGGGAGACTCCCGGTAAGTGACAGGCATTGTGCGCAACGTGAATGTGTGTTCAAAGGCTGCAGCGAGAGAAATAATAAGCGCTTACAAACTATTGGAGCGTGTCATTATACCTGTTTCCAACATTGGGAACAGAGGTTCACTTACTCCTGGTTGGACAATATTTTCTGAAGAGGGAGGAACACAGTTGTTCTGCCAAGCTGAAAATCGGCATTAAATTCCCCCTGAAAACAAACATATGTCACGTGGTTAAAAGTCACATTTGAATACATAAAATTCACATAACATCCCTCAGCACCATCTCCCTCATCATGGAACAAAGAACAGCAAAACGAGCTGAAAAAGCGGAAAACATCTTTTCCAAAAGTACTGCAGGGTCCAACCCAACAGCGAGTAAAAACACAACTGGCGGAAATGCAAAACCAACAACTAAACAATTATTCCAGCAACTTGAAAAATTACAGAGAAAAGAAATTTCTAAAAGCTGGGAAATTCTGACTTTGGACAAGTATACAGAACTTGGTTTAGTTCCTAGAGGGCTACGCATATTCACCCTACCTAACCATCCGGACACTAGCCGAGAAATGCTAGAGGAATGGGGGCTTAACAATATGGAGTGCTCCAAAAAAATGATCTTAATTATACTGAAACATGCCAGAATTGACATCGATAATTTACATATCAAAATAAGAGAGTTGGAGGACCAAATACAAGCAGCAGGGGAAGATGAAGAAACTGTCAACAATTTACGTAAAAACATGGATAAGAACCTGGATAGGCATGACAACGAAATCCAGGAACGCAAACAGCGTAAGTTTAAACGTGATGAGGCTGACTTCGCCAATGGCACGATATTCACCTTTGCAAAACGCTTTGACGCACTAAAACAGCCTAATGCGACATCAGGAAACGCACAATATGACACCACTGTGAGTGAAACAGAGTCTGAAGTGAGCGAAGGAGAACAAAACAGAGTGCCGCCAAAAAGACTTACCTTTGGAGAGGAGCTAGAAATGCTCCACAGAGATCAACAAACCCCAAAACCAAGGGGAAGGGGTCGCGGCAATGCATCGGTGAGAGGAGGTGGAAGGGGACGAATGGCAAACCCCACCCAAGGAGGAAAACCCGGAGAGGAAAAAAATCAAAGATATCCTCTCCGAAACAGGGCAGTCAAAAAGTAGAGAAACCATCAAAAACAGACCCTAAACTGATAATTAACTTATCAGATTACACCTTAACAAAATCGGAGGAAACTTTATTGAGTAAAGGACTATCATTCTGTCCAGACAAACACCAGGATCAGGTCGAAACACGGATCGACTTATACAAATATGTGCGCAAATTGAAACTTAAAAAATTCTTTTCAAAAAACAAGCGTACAGACCCTACAAGGATGGCTAGTGAGCAATCTCACAATAATGAGACTGAAATAATGGCAGTAGCGGACGCAAACAGCCTACGAACAGCTTATGAACTAGCGCATCAAACGGACCAAACTGAATTGACCAATACTCAACTACTCTCCCAAATGGGTCATGAAATTGGAACACGTCCCAAAACTACTTTGCGAAGCAAATCGAAATTCTGTCCTGTACTTCACCCAGGCAATCGCATAGATGTTTTTCATGATCTAGTTGTGGCGGAATTAGAAACTATGAACAACATGATCAACACTAAAAAGGAAAACGTTACAACAAAGGAACGAATAGCTTTAAAAAATCTCCAGTCCAATGCCCTGATAGAAATAAAACCAGCGGACAAGGGAGGCAACATCGTGATACAGAACAAAACAGACTACGTGGAAGAAGCTCATCGCCAACTAAACAATGCCAACAACTATAAAATCTTGCGGGAGAACCCAACGTCAATCATGATGCATAAACTGCATTCAAGCATACAAACTTGGCAAGAAAATGGCCTTCTAAGCATGGAAGAGAAAAAGTTTTTAACAATTCTACATCCAATAATGCCGACGATATATTTTCTCCCGAAGATACATAAGACTCTAGTAAAACCACCTGCCCGCCCGATAATATCAAGCTGTGGCTCTCTGTGTGAAAATGTATCTTCATATGTGGACTACTTTCTGGCACCCCTTGTTCCCACTCTAAATTCCTATATCAAAGACACTGGGGATTTCCTGAGAATCATCATGGGAGTGAACTGGCAACCTGATTACTGGCTAGCAACAATAGATGTTGTCTCGCTATACACCTCTATCCAGCGGGACATTGGATTGACAGCAACCAAGTACTTTCTGGGACAGAGACCAATATCAGAATTGCGGCATACCAACATGGTAATTGATATGATGACTTTCTGCCTAGACAACAACGTCTTTACCTTTGACAAAAAAACATACAGACAAACCTGCGGTTGTGCCATGGGTGTTTCCTTCTCTCCGAGCTATGCCAATCTCACCATGGGATGGTGGGAGAAACACATAGCTTGGAGAGAAGAGAACGAGCCATATACCACGGACGTGGTTATATGGCTAAGATTCATAGATGATCTTTTCCTCCTCTGGAAGGGATCCAAACAGAAACTGGTGGAATACATTGCAATCCTTAATGAGAATGAAGTGGGACTGCAGTTCACGTCAAACATACAGAAAGAAGAAATAGATTTTCTTGATACTAAAGTCTATGTAAGAAATAACAGACTTGAAACAACTGTATTTAGAAAAGCAACCTCAACGAATAGCGTTTTACATGGAAGTAGTTTCCATCCCACCTCATTAAAAAAGAGCATCCCTTATGGGGAATTTATCAGAATGAAAAGGAACTGCTCAGAAGAAACCGAAATGGAGAATAAATTTAAAGAGACAAAAAATCGATTCTCCGAGCGTGGATACAAACATGCTGACACAGCCAAAGGAGAACTAAAAGCAAGAGCCAAGACCAGAGCAGAAATACTGATTACGAAACAGAGTCCAATGGAACACAATGAAGAAAATGATCAACCGCGATTAATATTAACGTACTCGAAAGAAAGCTATAACATCAAGCGAATCCTGCAAAAATACTGGAACGTGTTGAAGAAAGACAATGAGATAGGTAGCCTAATCGGCGATAATCCACTAGTAACTTATCGCAAAGCACCATCAATTCGAGACACCCTAGTCAACAGCCACTTCAAACAAATTAGAACTCAAAGTTGGTTGGAAAAGAGACAATTGGGTTTCAGCAAATGCATGACATGCAAAGCTTGCAAGATTGGGCGAAACTTAAAATCACTCGCAGATCCCAGGGGCAGAACTTTCGATATCCGGAGTAAAATCACGTGTGACTCACAATTTGTAGTGTATCTAATTCAATGTTTCTGTGGTAAGAGATATATTGGTTCGACAATTTGCCCTTTAAAAAAGAGAATCCTAGAACATACAAGAGCGATCCAGAACAATGACCAAACCTATGCAACAGCAAAACATCTGAACTCACATCCTGGAAAAACTTGGAAAGACATGAAATATTCAGGAATAGCATTGGTTTGTGAGAATGAAAGAGGTGGTGACAGATTAACTAACTTGAGAAGGCTTGAGTCCAAGTTAATAATTAGATTCAAAACACGTAGCCCCTGGGGTCTCAACGCCGATGAGGAACTTTATGTACATTTATAAGTTGTTTTGCATGTATCATTAATCTTTTTGACAAAGCTCTGCAGTCCATAATTCTCATGAGATAGTAGGAAAAGTAAGATCATAACAATAATAAGTTTCTGTGTATATTAAGCCTAGTAACTCAAATTCAGTTTTTGTGACAAGAAGTAAAAGATTTGGATTTTAATTATACATGCATCGTGATCACTGTTGATCCTTCAGCATGTAGCGACTCAATGAATACTCACAAAGGCACTCAGCCATTATTGATAAAAAGGACACTCAGTCCCCCATCTAATCCTGAAATGCACATTTAATTGGCGCTTTACAGATGTGAGCAAACATGCCACATCATAACAGTCCTAGGACCTCAAATTGCGCCATGGCAATGCATCATCCAATAATTAAGTGAGCATAAATTGTGTCGTGAAAATGCTGGGATCCGGTTTTTACATTGCATGACATGGAAGTAAATTAATCCATAAAAACTACTGTTCCCACAATGCACCTTAAATGCCAAGTGGTGATTCAGATATATAATGTGGAAAGCAATGAAGGACTAATGTTTGTACCGTGACCAGGGACAGATTGTTGTCCGAAACGCGTAGGTGGGGATCCTACAGAAAATAAACCAAAGAACCTAACCTATGGAGTAGTGTGCGGCGTGTTTCTTTTCATATTGAAACAATTTTGCTGAATGATATATATATATATATATACATATTATTAATTAAAAATATACAATATTTTTACTGTAGCATAGCAAGAGGTTAAAATTTACTATTACCACTCCAGCAACTGCAACAGTAGGGTAAACATTGGATAGCGTAGGGGTAAAAATTACTATTCCCACTCCAGAGAGTGCAACAGTAGGGAAAGCTTTGGATAGCGTAGGGGTAAAAATTACTATTCCCACTCCAGAGGGTGCAATAGTAGGGAAAGCGTTGGATAGCGTAGGGGTAAAAATTACTATTCCCACTCCAAAGGGTTCAACAGTAGGGAAAGCGTTGGATAGCGTAGAGGTACAAATTACTATTCCCACTCCAGAGGGTGCAACAGTAGGGAAAGTGTTGGATAGCGTAGGGGTATAAATTACTAATCCCACTCCAGAGGGTGCAACAGTAGGGATAGCGTTGGATAGCATAGGGGTACAAATTACTATTCCCACTCCAGAGGGTGCAACAGTGGGGAAAGAGTTGGATAGCGTAGCGGTAAAAATTACTATTCCCACTCCAAAGGGTTCAACAGTAGGGAAAGCGTTGGATAGCGTAGGGGTACAAATTACTATTCCCACTCCAGAGGGTGCAACAGTGGGAAAGCATTGGATAGCGTAGGGGTAAAAATGACTATTCCCACTCCAGAGGGTGCAACAGTAGGGAAAGCGTTGGATAGCGTAGGTGTACAAATTACTATTCCCACACCAGAGGGTGCAACAGTAGGGAAAGCGTTGGATAGTGTAGAAGTAATAATTACTATTCCCACTCCAGAGGGTGCAACAGTAGGGAAAGCGTTGGATAGCGTAGGGGTAAAAATTACTATTCTCACTCCAGAGAGTGCAACAGTGGGGAAAGCGTTGGATAGTGTAGGGGTAAACATTGCTATTCCCACTCCAGAGGGTGCAACAGTAGGGAAAGCGTTGGATAGCATAGGGGTAAAAAATACTATTGCCACTCCAAAGGGTGCAACAGTAGGGAAAGCGTCGGATAGCATAGGGGTACAAATTACTATTCCCACTCCAGAGGGTGCAACAGTAGGGAAAGCGTTGGATCGCCTAGGGGTAAAAATTACTATTCCCACTCAAGAGGGTGCAACAGTAGGGAAAGCGTTGGATAGCGTAGGGGTAAAAATTACTATTCCCACTCCAGAGGGTGCCACAGTAGGGAAAGCGTTGGATAGCGTAGGGGTAAAAATTACTATTCTCACTCCAGAGAGTGCAACAGTAGGGAAAGCGTTGGATTGCTTAGGGTTAAAAAATACTATTCCTATGCCAAAGGGTGCAACAGTAGGGAAAGCGTTGGATTGCGTAGGGGTAAAAATATTATTTCCACTCCAGAGGGTGCAACAGTAGGGAAAGCGTTGGATAGCTTAGGGGTACAAATGACTATTCCCACTCCAGAGGGTGCAACAGTAGGGAAAGCGTGGATAGCGTAGGGGTAAACATTAATATTCCCCCTCCAAAGGGTGCAACAGTAGGGAAAGCATTGGATAGCGTAGGGGTACAAATTTCAATTCCCACTCCAGAATGTGCAACAGTAGGGAAAGCGTTGGATAGAGTAGGGCTAAAAATTACTATTCCCACTCCAGAGGGTACAACAGTAGGGAAAGCGTTGGAAAGCGTAGGGGTACAAATTACTATTCCCACTCCAGAGGGTGCAACAGTAGGGAAGGTGTTGGATAGCGTAGAGGTAAAAATTACTATTCCCACTCCAGAGGGTGCAACAGTAGGGAAAGCGTTGGATAGCGTAGGGGTAAAAATTACTATTCTCACTCCAGAGAGTGCAACAGTAGGGAAAGCGTTGGATAGTGTAGGGGTAAAAATTACTATTCCCACTCCAGAGGGTGCAACAGTAGGAAAAGCATTGGATAGCGTAGGGGTAAACATTACTATTCCCACTCCAGAGAGTGCAACAGTACGGAAAGCGTTGGATAACGTAGGGGTAAAAATACAAATTATTTACCAATTAACAATTAAAATAAATTAAAAATCAATACCAATAAATAAAAAAAAAGATTAATTTAATAACAATTAAATTACTTCCCACCCTATTCCCCGATAAACACACAACCCACTACAGATTTTTTTTAAATTAAAATTAACATAATTATCAATAACCAATTAATAAAAATTAATTACCAATAACAAATTAATGAATTACTAATTAAACATTAATTAACAATCAAATCTAAAAGAATACCAATAAATAAATTAACACATTTAATTAATTACAATTAAATTACTTCCCACCCTATTCCCCTATAAACCCATAACCCGCTGTTGAAAATAAATTAATAAAATTATCATAATTATCAATTAATAAATTAGGAAAAATTAATTAACAATTAAAAATTAATTAACAATTAATAATTCATTAATCACAAATTATTAATTAACTAACAAATAATTCAAAATAAATACCAATAATTAAATTAACACATTTAATTAATTACAATTAAATTACTTCCCACCCTATTCCCCTATAAACCCACAACCCGCTACCAAATTAAATTACACAAAAATTAAATAGCATAAAGAAATACACTTATCTTAATTACTATATTATGCACTTCGATATTTTAACTTTCTATATTTTAAAAATCAATATTAAATTACTTACCTTCAAAACAATATTTTTCACCACTATATTCTACCCATTCGATATTTTGTCCATTCTATATTTTTACTGTTGCCATTCAATATTTTTGAGTAGATATTATGTCTGTATACCACCCGAACAACAGCTACCTTGTTAGGATACCCTTGGGGGCTTTAGCACTCAGTGTGCAGACTAGAGTCACGATGTAAGTCTCGGGATGATGAAAACAAGCCGTTCTCATGTGGAGCATTTCACGCAGCCTAACTTACAACAACAATTATATGCAGTGTCGTGTGTCAAGCAGCAAAAAGGTAAAATGGCATTCAAACTTCTAATAAGCCGATGCTAACATAGCAATGTGCATACCAAGGCCTAGCCCTCACTACACCCTCCCTTGATCGGAGAAGAGCGGGGCAATTTTTAGAACGCAGAGTTCAAGTTCGAATGAGACAGAACCAAGTTCAAAATTTTGCCAAACTGGACAATTGGGAGTAAAATCTGAATTAGCGAGCTTAAACATTTATAACCCAACAGGGGTGTATATTGTCAAAGTCAAAATTTATTGTGTGATTAATTAAAATCTTTACAATCATTCCAAAAAATAAAAAAATAAAAATTACTTTACAGTCACCATTAATACCAAACAACGTTAAAAGTTACCCATTCATTTTATAATTTTGCGTCCTTATAATTAGCTGGCATATAAAATGTTAAAAATGCAATAATTAAAATTTAGATCTAGTCCAGCTTCTGTGACTCTGCAGAATTAGTAAACTCTTAATCTGTTTTACATTCGGTCCATATGTTGCGTGGTTGGGCTGTAGGGTCCAAGCCTGGAGAATCATTCTTCTCTGTTTTGCTCCTGATCGGCTTGCCCTAAGCGTTTTCTTACCTCTCCCGGGAATTTTACTCCCCGGCAGGCCAGAATAATGGAGGAGCCACCCAGCCAGCTTATTACAGCCTGTCTGCATGTACGAATGTTCTGTTCATTAAAAATGGGTTTTAAATACCATCTCCTCAGGACCATGACTGCTGGACATACGCATAATAGGTGAGTTAAGGATTCCTTTTTATATCCACATAGTCAACACTGCGCTGTTTGATTTTTGTGTTCCCAGGATGGCTGAAGATCTTTTGGGACATGCTGACCCATCTGATAGTCAGTGTAGCTCTTTTTTAAATACCCGCTAAAGTGTGATACTAAGTATGCTTGCGGTTTAAGTGATTTGTTGGAGGTAATGACGGTCCACCCATGCCGACGTTTAGAGGTTGTGTTTTTCTCCTCCAAAAAATATTTCCTTTTTTCTGCGTCATTGACCGCTCTACTAATACTTACTTTATCTGTCCTGTGTTCCTATACTGTTTCTAAGTCCAGGTCGGCCAAACAAGTTTTCAAATAGCTTCCCCAGGAACTCGATGTTTCTTGGTCCACCTGATACATGATTTCTTCCCAGCATAAACTGTCCATTGTGTCTGGGTCTGCGGAACGACATTTTTGGCATAGCTTCACGAAGCAGCTCATGCTCCGAAATGTCTGATGTAGGAGGCCAAATTCGAGGCGCACTTGCGATGGGGAGGCAGATTTTGGCAGGTTGAAAATTGCCTTGTAGATCTTTGTCTGGAGGTCGTTTAGTAGGTCCGCCTCCTTGCCACTCCAATTGAATAAACAGTAAGACAAGGTGGGCCAGATTTGAGCAGCCATCACCTTCAAAAGATGGTTGTGATTCGGGCAATCCAATTTAGTGTTTAGTAATCGATATGCAAAAATTAGCGATTGCGCTTTGGCTTTTATTGCCAATTTATGCTCCTTGTGTGTTAAGCCTTGCCCTATTAATATACCAAGGTATTTAAAAGACCCTCGCTCTTCCACCGTTGCCCCATTCCCCGTCCATTTGAACTTGATTTTTTGGGGATCCACTAACCGAACAACTTTTGTTTTTGCTTTGTTTAGATCCAATTTTTTCTGGTTCAAATAGGATGCTATGTTATTTATTGCTCTTTGTGGGCCTATTGGAGTTTGGCTTAGCACTACAATGTCGTCCGCATATTGTAATATGGTGATCGGCTTGTTGGCCATAATCGGCGGATGACATTCGGGTGCTTCCGTGACTTTGCTGATGTCTGAAAGGAACAAGTTGAATAGGCTTGGTGCTAACACGCATCCTTGTTTTAACCCTTGCTGCGTGTCAATGCTCGAAGTTGTGCTGCATCCATCGCCTAATTTCACTCTTGCCCAAGTATCGCTGTGTAGGGCAATTATTGCGTTTAGTAGTTGGCTCGGCAGTACGCAGGCATTTAACTTTACCCAGAGGTGCTCTCTGCTCACTCGGTCAAAAGCTGATTTTATGTCAATGAAACAAGCGCACAGCTGTGTTCTCTTTTTTACTGTTTTTTCCGTTAAAAGCGTCAAAATAGCCAAATTTGTTATTGTTCCCATCCCTTGCCTAATGCCTGTTTGGAACTTGGGAATTATGTTCGTATCGTCCATCCAGTCTCGGGTGTATAGTGTTAAAACACAAGTAATGTATAAAGTCTAGAAAGAAGTGAAGTGGAAAAAAAATTCATCAGCCCATCACGTGTCTATGAAGCAGGAAAAATGTTTTTGTAACTTCAATACAACAGCGTATAGGCACAGTACGTTGCAACTGCCTTCAATAGGAAGTTGTTGTTCTCGTCAGTGAACATTTCAGCCATCCAGTTCAATGATGGGAAAGAACACACATGTTCCTCAACAGCCGAAGCCTCTAGCATCATCAGATGGTAACACGGGTCTTCTTTGAGATAACTGTGTGCCAGAAAGTCATGGGCTGCAGTCCATATATTGAAATTGCCTAGGGCCCTATGAACTGCTGCGCAGGCCATAATCCTGACTCTAGAACAGTCTAGTTCATGAGCAACCAAAGGTCTCATTAGTAGATCATAATCAGGGTTAGGAGACACCGTATTGCAGAGACCAAATCCAAAGCCCATTTAAAATTGCAATCCAGGCAGTGGAAAACTGTCTGCAAGCATGTAAAGTACTAGACCCGGAAGATAAACCATACGCCACACTCGAAGTAGCCAGAGGTAGCAATCTATAGTATTCAAGCATACGGTTACGAAGTTGGAGCAGCCGGGCGGACCGTCTTGGGGCACAGAATGTGCAACCATTTTGCAGCAAGCAAAATAACAGCATTACACCGTCAGCCAAGGTGAGAATTAACGGAAAACCGCCAAAGACGCTGGTGAAAATAGAATGAAAAAAATCCGGTATCACACTAAATATAGTTTGGAATGAAGTCACAAGGCCAGAACTTACTACTTTAAAAAAGTGTGCCAAGCCTGTGGTCAAAGAGGCATTAAAGATAGAGTGAATCAACGCTCCAAAATGGAAGGGCTAGATCTGTATTGAGCAAGGCATAAACCTCAGTACGAGTATTAGCCACGTGAAGGATGGATGTTTCATGCCCAGATGTAAGGTTGACTTCTTTTTGAGACAAAAGAGCCCTTATTCCACTCATCTTGTTGAACTCTGCTTTCAAGGTCGGAATGGAAGGCCAGATGGATATATCAAGCTTCTCATGCGGAAGATGAAACAGTACATTATTACAACAGACTACACGTTGGGAAACAGTCACTATGTATGGTATCCCTGCCAGCATACCACAGCAATCCTCATTATTTAATAATAAATAACTACTGTTTGCTAACAACGTGAAAGTAGGTGTAATAGCCGGGGCTGGTGTACCTTTTAAAACGCAGGCCAAATTCGGTGCTTCCAGGTTACAAGAGCAGTGCAATTGTATATTTCTACAGACCAATGAGTGATCGGGTGTGGAAATGCAATCATTACCTGTCAAGTAAACTTCTTTTCTCTCAATCAGACACCTATAGGTGAACGGAAGAGACCAAATCTCATGGAGATATGCGCTACCTAATGGTTCATATCTGCCTATGGCATAATTTTCATGCATGTTTCAAATTTAAACAGTGGAAAAGGTAAAGTTATGAACCATGGATAAGCCAAACAGCAGAATTAGTTTTGGCCACAGAAAATGGTAAATGTTCTAACTTTTCAACGTGCAATAGTGAAAATGTTGCATCTTTCATTGACATAAATTGCTGTTTAACAGTCAGATTAAAAGGTAAAAATAGTGAGGAAGTGTTCATGTAGTCCCAAGAACTTTCCCAGCCTTCAACGTTTGTAAAGTCCACTCAAAATTCATAATAGAACGCCATTGATTTTGACCATGGTACAAATCTGAGACTTCATCTTGCACAATATCAATGACAGAAGAAACAATATTATCTAATGTGTAAATTCGGGAAGAAAGTGTGTTAATGCTATTATCTACAACTGCAAGCACTTTTTCTAAATTAGCTTGATTAATAGATCTTAACCTGGAAGCAGCTTCAATTTGGGACAGTTCCCAAAATTCGTTGTACACAGCATAAATCCATCTTTTGGAAATGCCTGCCGCAGAACCTTTCACAAAGTCATTCAAATCAACATCGTCAAACAATTTAGACAAATGCATCTTAACTGATGCTAAAGTGGAGTGTTTGAGCCAGTTCTGACATAGCTTGCCTGGAGAGTAGGTAGTGACAGAATGGTCACTCTGAAAATGGAGATCCACTCTAACTTGTGTATAGCCAGGGGACAAACCCAGAAATCGATGCTGGCATGAATCTTCACTTTTTTGTCATAACAGCCAACCTTGGGGATCCAAACTGGAAATTAGTAGCAGAGTCTGTAAATCATTAAGGGACCTACTGGTGTGATTGTTCCCATTGGGGTAATCTCCCAAATAAGGAAAAGAGGGGGCATTTAATTTTTCAGATGTAGCCAATCCAAAGCAGGTGGTTTGTGAAATAGTTGAGTTCATAAACAACATACGGGATGAGACATGCACGATGCAAAGCCTCAGTGCCTTGCACTTGCCAATTTTTAGGACCCAAAAACAGATTTAAGATCAATACTATCTTTCCACAGCTCATAGCCTCCTATTGCTAATTGGTCGATAAAGGATTTTGAATATAATAAATTAGTGTGGGTAAGTCTAACCTTGGAAGAGGACTTCTCAGTTATCTTAAAATACCATGCATTAGGGTTGGATTGATTAAAATCAGTAAAGTAGGAAAACTTTTTCAAAAGAGTTTTTGATCTGCCTTCAACAGGAGCGGGACAACGTTCCCACTGTGTATAATTAACCACTTTCCGAAATGTTTTTGCTTTGTGCAGAACGTGATTGCCATAGTGTTGGTAATAAAATATAATCACCATCATCTGCAGAGTCTAAATAGAAATCTTTAGCATCAAAGGCAACAGAATATTTCATATCAGAAACCAGTGCCTCTACGGCTTGAACGTCCCAGTCATCAGCGCGTATATTTTGTTTAACCACATCCCCCATTGAAACACGAAGTACATTAGGGCCATTAATAACCTCTGTGGGTACGTGTATTTGAAATTTAACAGCATCCCATACAATCCCATCAAAGACAGGCCAAGCAGTGACATTCACAAAAGTCTGGTTCCTCTTCATTCTGAGTGATGATGAGTGGGGTGCCAAAGTTCCATCAATTAGTCTAATTGTAGTTCTTTCTCTTACATAGTGTCCATTTACGAAACAGAAAAAATACACCACAAAACCAATGGACATGAATAAAAAATTGAAAATAGCACCAGCCAAATGTAAGGAATGTGCATGCGCAGGCTACCGCGCATGCGCAGTTTCAAAGAAGAAGGCGCGATAGACAGGAAGAGATGTCCCCGCAATAAGGTAAGTCCTTTAACTCTTATTTCAGCTTTAATCTTTTAAATATTGCGGGCAGGAGGCGGGCGGGAGGCGGGCGGGTGTCACGTAATGGAAATTTGCGGAGGGGCACAGAAATTGGTTCAATTTCCGTGCCTCTCCGTGAAAGTCCATTATGTGACTTCCGCCCACCCCTACTTGATACTCCAATTGTTCAAGGATTTCTGCCACGGGAGCTTTCGCTTCATGCCACATGGGGTATTGGGGTTTAGGCTGTGGCATAGACCATAATGATATCTCATGTTGGGGGAAAAATTTGTCCCATCCACAGTGAGTACGGTACAATGCCGGTGCAAACACCCACTAACACAAAAGGTGGTGACCAATCGGCCTCTGCCACCAAAATGTCATAGGTAGTAGTCATATTCTCCTAAAATACCCATTTAACAGTACGTTGTATGTCACCTTCAATTAAAAGGGCGATTTCAAAAAGTCTTTCTGGGGGAGCCACTCTAGTGTCAGCTGTTTTAACCACAATGAAGGCATCAGTTGCTGTCACCTTCAGAAGTGGATGGAGCGCCTCCCGCACTATCGTAATTTCTGCTGCGTTGTCCAACAGCGTCAGCACCCATGTCAGATTCCGAAGCTGCGTTCTTACTATCCGTGACATATCTCGCTGTTAAAGCAGCAACTTTCTTTTTCTGAAACTGAGGTCTTTGACGTGAAGGGTCGCCCTGCTTGCCTTTACCGTCTGTCTTGCGGGGTTGCTCCTGTTTTGCACCCCGTCCTCTGCCGCCATCTCCTCCACTGGTAGATGAGGCAGCTGTATCCTGCAAAGAGCGAGGAGAAGGTTGTTCAATAACCTGAAAAGAATCAGGTGACTTAATAGTAGCGCGGTTGCGCAATTCATATGTGCGCTCAGTAGACGCAGGTACTGGGGAAGCGGGACGGGACCACTGTTTCTGTTGCTGTTTCCCCTGTTTTTATTCTTGTTCCAATTCTGCTTTGGAAAATGAGGGTGGTCCTCCTTATCAGATTTTGCCGCCTAAGTTTGCCTAAGTTTGCTTTTGCGCTGCTTTGGCAAAAGGCTTAACATCCAAACTATTATGGCCAATGGTTTTATATGCCGCTGTAATAATTTTCGGCTAGTGAAGGGGTTTATCGGCATCGGGGACATCACGCGGAGCATTAGACACCTGGAAGCTAACCGCATCTCCCTTGACATTCGTAAGGACCAGATCGGAAACTTCGTCAAACACTCCAACGAGTCTCATTCCCTCTGGCCTGTGTTCATCCTGAACATGCTTAATGACATAGGGAAGGACAGCCATGGAAGGAATGCCGAAGGACTTAGCCTAAACTGCCGCAAAGATCATACCCCAAGTATCACAATCAGTCACTTCTGGCACAGGAGTCGAGTTAGGAAACATTGCTTCCAGTTGGTCAAATTTCTCAGCCAGCCAAAAAGTCATATCATCCTTTTCTTGGGGGCGCTTGCCCATAACCGAATTAACCATGACAGTATTAATTTTGATCCTGACTGGTCCAACTGGACGTGCTGCAGCACCAGGGGCCCCACCCTGGATGTTGCAGGTCTCATATTGAACCAGAGCCTGTGCACTCTAACCAAAGAGGTATAGAGCACACGCAACTCCTCAATAGTGACTAGGTTATAACGCGAATGCGTGTGTAACAAGACAAAACCGGCCACGTGGCCACTGGAATGGACAAAGGCCCCGGCCAAACTGCTGTTAATGATTAAGGAAAGGACTCCATCATAGAAAACACAATGCTGCCAAGCATTAAGAGGGATCTCCAGAGGCCTACATGGGGTGTAGTGTAGAGGCACGGCAGTGGGAGTATAAATGTGAAACAGACCAGAAGTAGCGTCAACAGCAGGAAAGGTCACCCATGAGTAAAAGAGCTCAAATGGGTATGCTGCCACAAAAACAATTGCTAAGCCATCTACCATGATGCCAAATGACAGAAAATGATTGCGAGCGGCCACCTGACTATGTTGCGGGATGTCAATGTCAGCCATAAGGACACAGAAAAGAACAAATACAATGCAAAGAAATATAGCACAACCTATTTAACTATATGTAGGTTTATCCGTCACCACTGTCAACCAGAGACAATAGTAAGTGGCGGGGTCGTATACTGATATGAGCACTACTCTAGAGTCTCAAAATAAGACCACTAAGTTGGGTGCGCCATGTTGCAGGGATCCTGCTCCTACACAGAACTGTGCATAGAGACCCAGGACCTCAGTGAATTGTGGTGTACCAAAAACTCACCTTAGTAGCTAGAAACCCTAACCAGCTAGCATCAGTGTCACATTAGCTCTTCATCCTATAGCAAAGGAACCAATAATTAGACAACCCAGGACATGCGACTTAGGTTATACTCCAGAATGGTGGGAAGCGAGAACACTCTTTCGTTATAGTCTCATACCAGAACAAAACAGGAGTAAAAAGTCACAGGAAAGGTTAAAATATTTATTTGAGAAAAGTGCTTTAAGATGCAGTATCTTTGCTAACATAAACAGACATATGATTAGAAATAATATGATCAGCATTGTTACAATTCCATAAAACACAAAAGGAGAAATCATATTACAATAATGGTAAAAACAGGTCCTATAGGGCCTAGTAAATCACCCTCCCTAGGCAGGAACTGTGTTTTATAAAATATAGAAGGTCTCTTAGGCTTGTGTGCGGGACCCCTACCTCCAATATCAGCAGGAATGGATCACATCAGGATCTGAAAAAGCTCTCTGTCGCTCTGGAAAAACGGGATTCTTCCAAATGTCTGAAATCATGCTTACAGTGCAATATTAAAGGCACCAGAATCACGTTGACTGCAGGTGAATGTATGTTATAGCTAATGGTGAGACGATCAACCCGAACAATAGCTACCTTGTTTTGATAACCTTGGAGGCTTTAGCACTCAGTGTGCAGACTAGAGTCACGGTGTAAGTCTAGGGATGCCAAAAACGAGCCGTTCTCATGAGAAGCATTTCACGCAGCCTAACTTACAACAACAATTATATGCAGTGTTGTGTGCAAAAGCATCAAAAAGGTAAAATGGTGTTTAACCTTCTAATAGGCCTTTGCTGACATAGCAATGTGCGTAACAAGGCCCGGCTCGCACTACATCAGGACAGGACCTCAGCTAAGTGCAACGCCAGCGTCACACCCCTCGTTCTTTCTGGGGCTAACACTCGGACCATGACTGGGTCATCGATTCTCTTCCCTCAGCAATTCCCAATTTTTCTAAAAAAAGGGCTCGACTAGCGTCTCAGCTCTCGACCTTCTTCAGCATACGTTGGGTCAGTGAAAGGTCTGTGACAAGTCGGACAATCTAACTAGCTAAGCCTACCCTAGTTATACCTTTTTCAGGGCAATGTACCACCCCCCAGTGTTGCAAATTTGTGTTTTCCCTTGATTTGATTGGTCAGAAAGGCGAGGAGAGGTCATAACACCATACCAGTATGAGATCAATGTTCCTGCCCATAATTTACTTTCCCATGCACTTTTATTTCACCCAGCAATAAATGTTTCAATATTGTGTACAATGTATTCGATCAGTTCATATTTTCTTCTTCTTGAGGGGTCAGGCAGTCATCTTCCCAGGAATATTACAAATAAGTCAGGACTTGGCTGCTTGTCAATGTCAGCATCTTCAAGTATTTATGAGTTCCAGTGCATAGACGCAGCCTTTCCAAAATGGAGTTTAGGTTCACCCTTCAGGCCAAATTACGAGCTAATATTAAAGTCAAAGAGAGACACATTAGAATGCAAAAATAAATGAATGCACTGTATACCACTTATCTCTACTCTTTTCCCATTACTTTATTTTAACTATAGCATTAATAGTTAAGCATAAAGAACAAGTTTTATTTAGAGCAGGAGCTTGTGCTTTAATTTGTGAGACATGAAGCAGCCATCATCATTACTAGTGCACAACTGCACGAATTCCCACTACAGCAGAGGTACGTCACACCACGTAGATGTGGCAGACGCATGCACAGTAAAGTTCCCGATTTTCGGCTGCCATATTAGGTCACTCGAGTTACTGTTAGTAAAAGCACATAGAAATGCGTCCACTAGATACTAAAATATTGTGAAATGCAATTATTAGTAATATAAACATGGTGATTAATAAGTTATGCGTTATTTGAGAGGGCTGAATACAAGCACATTTTTTTTACATACGAAACCTTGCTCCATCAAAGGCATTGCAGATTACTGAGTAATGTAAAATGTTGATGTGTGACTTAAGCGTGATTTATCCAATACTTGTTTGTACACATGGCTCTAAGGTTGAAAGCCACTAGTCTGCCCATCTCCCAAATGTATATGGCCTGACAGCAGGTGTCTTTACAGTGGCAAATGAGTAAATGATAATGTTAGACCTGGGGTTTCTGGCAGGCAGAGGTATGCATATTGTCCAAGTAGGAACCACCACTCTATGCAAGGTAAGTAAGATGCACACTACAATATAACCTGTGCTCACCCTCTGGTAGCTTGGCATAGAGCAGTCAGGATTATCTAAAGAGGCATTGTGTAAAGTATTTGTGCAACACACACACAAACACACACAGTAACACATTGAAAACACCACAAAAATACTCCACACAAGGTTAGAAAAATAAATTATATTTTTATGAGTAAAACAAGCCCAAAAGGACAAAATCCAATAAATAGAACGAAGGTGTGAATTTTTAAGGCATAAATCAAAAAGTAGTGCCTAGAAGCAAATACCACTCAGGGGTTACTTGCGGTGGCAGCTGGACCGGGGTAATTCTAAAGTTTAGGTCGATCACGATGGAGGGCAGGCCGGCTACAGGACCCACGCAGGATACACTGAAAAAGAACCATTGATGGAGCAAACATTGATGTAGAAGACACAGAACATTGGTTCCAATCCGCACAGGCGATGAAGGCTTCGTTAACAAACCCCTTTACGATGCCGACACTGTATCATCGTTGACCCGCGCTCTCTGTCGTCGAGCCGTGCAATATGCAAAGTAATGTTGATCAGCTACTGCTTTGGCATTGGAGGGCAATGCATAGGTTCCGATCAGTGCAAAGATGTCACTGCGTCAATTTTGATGGTTCCCTACAGCAGAAGTCACCTTTCAAGGGCCCAGGACTGGATTGGCACTACTGGGCAGGGCAGGACTAACAGATGGCAGAGTCCAGGTGCTATTGCAGGGTTGAAGGGAGTCTTTTGTGGCCCTTAGACTACAGAACTAGGGCCAAGCCAGTAAGCACTTGGAGTAATTCTTGGTTCAAGTGTGATGGATCCAGTCCTTATCCTCAGCAGGGTAGAGATCAGCAGGTAGCAGGGCAGCACAGCAAAGCAGAAAAGCCGCTCTTCCAGAGCAGCAATCAAGTAGAGTGGTAATCCTTGTAGCACTGCAGTCCTTACCACTGTAGGATTCTTCACAGGTCCTGTAGTGTACTGTATTGGGAGGCTCATAGGCCCAGTACGTATATCCAGTTGTGCCTTTGAAGCAGGGGTGACTTCAAAGCAGGCCCTTGAAATGCGGGTCCTTTGTGGCCAGTAACACCTTTTTTTACCTCTAGGAAGTCCCAGACAGTGGGATTGCAGAAACAACTTGGAGGCCATGCCCCCTTTCTCCAACACTCTGTAAACATACCTCCTGTGCACTGCTGGTTGGGTAATAAAGTCCCCTTAGCTCCAGAGGATCCTTGGGGGCCAACAAGATCTTCCGTTACCTCCAGTAGGTCACACATGGAGGGATTGCTGAGGAGACTTTGGAGACAATGCCCCCTTTCTCCCCACTCTGCAAAGGCACCTCCTGGTGTGCTACGTCTTGGGGGATGAAAGTCCCCTTTCATCCTGAAGGTCCTTGGGGGGACCAGAGAGCCCTCCATTAAGTCTCACACAGAGGAATTGCCAAGAGGAGGTCAGAGGCCATGCCCCCTTTTTGCACCACACTGCAAATACACTGTCTGGTGCGCTACTAGTTGGGGGATGAAGTCCCCTTGAATTATGTGGATCATTGGTGGCCAACAAGCCCTCCTGTTATCTCCAGTAAGTCCCATACAGCAGGATTGTTGAGAGGTCGTAAGAGGTCATTCCCCCCTTCCTCTACCAGTCTGCATATCACCTCCTGGTACACTACTGGTTGGGGGATGAAGTCTCCTTGACTGCCCAGGGGCAGTGGGGGTCAACAAGCCCTCCTATTACCTCCAGTAAATCACACACAGCTGGATTAATTAAAGCTCTTCAAAGGCTATTCCCTTTTTCTCCACTACTCTGCAAACGAGCCTCCTCGTGCACTACTGGTTGGGACATGAAGTCTTCTTGGAAACTGCAGGTCCTTAGGGACCAAGAAGCCCTCCTGTTACCTGTAACAAGTGTGACACAGCAGGATTTGTGAGAGACTACCCCTTTATCCTCCACTCCTCCACTCTACAAACACGACAACTAGTTACAAAACTATGGAAATTCACTGAAAAAAAACAAAGGTTACAGGGATGGTATAGTTAGGAAAAAGAATCTAAAAAACGAAGAAATTCACTGAAAAAAACAAATGTTACATGGACGTTATAGTTAGTATGCATTACACTCGTAAAAAAACTTTAAAATTACATCACTGATGACATCTTCCATACACCTACTCATTGATTCATAGAGGCACTCAAATATCAACTCACCCATACAGCCACTCATTTTTTTTTAACTTTATTTTACAGATTTTTATATAGCGCAAACTTGACCTGAATCGGTTATCAGAGCACTTTACATAGCACTAGTTGCATTACATGAGGACACATTAATTTCTTTTGTTGTTTTTTTTTTGTTATGCACGGAGTGATTTGCCAAGAATCATAGGATCTTCAGCGTCATTGCTGGGACTCGAACCCAGTTCCCTAGGTTTGAGTTTGACGGCCCTGTTAGACCAACTACTCCTCTACTAATGTACCCTCTAACTCACATGTAGAGCCATTCAAGCACCTACTCATTGACCAATACCGTGGCTCGCACTTCCAGTCATATAGATATATAGACACGTACTCACCCACTCATACACCCAGTCACCTATACAAATAGTCACATACCTACTCACTCACCCATACAGTCACTCACACATCCACTCACTCGCCCACACATTTATTCACACATCCACTCACCTACTCATAGATATACTAACATCTTTACAGTCACTGAGACAAGTACATACTCTCCTATACAACCTCTGTCACACTCACTCACCAATACATCCACGTACACACCCATTCATGCAAACAATCCTGTTACTTATGTACCATGTCACTCACCCATACAGGCATTTATGTACCTGCTCAGTCACCCATTCAGCCACTCATGCACTCTCATTCCCCATTTACATCCACTAACACTGCAATATCCTCACCTATACAGCCACTCATTCATCCTCTCATTCACTATTACACCCACTTGAACACCAACTCACTAACTCATACAGATACTCACACAGCCAATCACTTACCCAGACACCCACTGACACATCCCATCTCTCAAATGCCCACTCACTCTTGTATACACCACTTACACACCCACTCACAGACCCATATAGAAATTCCCATAGCCATTTACATTAGTATATATGTTTAACACTCAGTAAGATTTAGAAAACACTCACAATCCCTGGACAATGTCATCAGTGATGTTATCAGTGATGCAATTTGAGATGGCATGAGTGATGTCACTAACCATGTCATGAGTGATGTAATATGTGAGGTCATAAGGAGTGCCTTGCCATGGTAGAAGTTAGAATTAGCTCAGGTAACTATAACTGCTGAATTTCTCCGGTTTTGTACATGTGAAAAGTCAGTCTAACTATAACGTCTCTGTAACCTTTTTTTACCCCCCTCCCAGTGAATATGTATATATACACATTGAAATTAAGGTTACATGGACTTTATAGTTAGGCTCAGATTTCACTTGTACAAAACCAGTGAAATTCAGCAATCATAGTTACCAGTGCTAACTATAACTTAAGCCCCTGCAATGCACTGCTATTACATAATTCATGACATGGTCAGTGACATCACCGATGACATCTCAAATGACATTGCTGATGATATCATCCAGTGAGTACAAGTGTCTTCTATGAGTTTAAGATTATTAAACATATATAAGAAGCTTTTATTAGTATACTAGGTGTACTACTAATGATTGATACTTCTACCAATTATTATGTGAGTGGCTGTGTTACTCTGTGTATCTGTGTGCAAGTGGGTGTCTGAGTGGCTGTGTAGGTGTTTCAGTGGCTGCATGTGTGATATGCGGATGTGTGAGTACCTGTGTAGATGAGTGAGTGGCAGTGTGAGTGGTTGTAAAGATGGATGAGTAAGTGTGTGAGTGATTGTATGGGTAAGTGAGTGGGTGTCTGATTGGCTGTATGGGTGTGGCACTGGGTGTACAAGTGGCTGCATGGGTGAGTGAGTGGCTGTTTGAGTAGGTGTTTGGTTAAATGATTTGGTGTGTGAATTGTTGTATTTGAGAGTGAGTATCTGTGTCAATTACTGTATAGGTGAGTGAGCAAATATGAGAGTGGTCGTATGGGTGTGTGAATGGATATGCAAGTGGTTGTGTGGGTATGTGAATCGGTGTGTGAGTGGCTGTGTAGGTGAATAAGTCTGTGTGTGAGAAGCTGTATGGGTGAGTGTATGGCTGTGTGAGTGGCTGTGAGAGTGAATAACTCAGTATGTGAGTGGCTATATGGGTGAGTGAATGGTTGAGTGAGTGGCTGTATGAGTGAGTGAGTGGATGTTGTGAGTGGCTCTATGAATGAGTGAGTGAGTGTGTGAGTGCTGGTAGGAGTCAGTAAATTGGAATGTGAGTGGTTGTGTAGGTGTATGACTAAACACACAAGAGGTTATATGGGAGTGTGAGTCGGTGTGTGAGTGATTCTGTGGATGATATCATCAGTGATCTCAATTGAGATGTCACAGGTGATGTCACTGACCATGTCATGAGTGATGTTATATGTGAGGTCATAAAATGTGCATTGCAGGGTTGTAAGTTATAGTTAGCTCAGGTAACTATAACTGCTGAATTTGTATGAGTGAAATCTGAGCATAACTATAATGGCCTTGTAACCTTTGGTGTTTTCAGTGAATTTCTATGTTATTTTGAATGTTATTTCCTAACTATAGCTTCCTTGTAACCTTTGTTTTTAAAATGAATTTCTTAGGTCCATTGAATTTGATCTCCTATATATAACGCCCCTGTAACCTTTGTTTTTTTAAGTGCATTTCTTTGGTGTTTTTTTACTTGTACTCATGTTTGCAGTGTGGTGGAGAAAGGGGGTGGGACCTCAGACCAACTTTAAGTAATCCCACTGTGTGGGACTTACTTGAAGGAACAGGAGGGTTTGGTGACCCCCAAGTACCCTCAGCATCTAATGGGACTTCATTCCACTGCCATTAGTGAGGCATGAGGCACGTTTGCAGAGTGGTTGTCATAGGTAGCATCTTGCTTGCTGCTGCTCAGCTACAATAAACTTTATATTGATTGGCAATGATGGCACTATGTTGATGTGTCTATGATGTTAATATGGCACAAATATAAGTTAACTCATGAGAATCATTGTAATAAACTGTGGGCAGTGGTATGTGTGTTACATTAGCTAATGCCTACTGTACATGATTATGTCACTAAGTATTAGTATTACCGATGTTGAAGTAGCCAAAGCATGTTTGTACATAAGCTGGGTGAGCAAGGTGTGGACCCCCTGTCAATTGTCAATGTGAGAAACATGCAGCATCTCAACTGTCACTGGGAGAAACGTGTTGCACTTCATTATCCTAATTGATCCAACCTGCCCCCATGTAAAGAACCAAAAACACCTGATTAGCATGTGGCATGTCATTTGGTAACTGCTTGTTTCCCCAATGTGTGGCTCAAACGGACAGCAAGACACATGTTCCATGTAAATCTTGTACATATTTAAACAGTGCTGCGCTTGCATACATCGATTTGCTTTCTTCGTATGTGGTCCCCACTTCTCTGACTCCGGCAGAGATCCTGCATCTAGTGTCTTCCAGGCTAAGACGGAGTTCAGGTTTTCCAATCGTGATTGGATTGGCTCCCTGGCTACAGCTGTGCTGTCTGCAATCCCCATATTTCCTTGAAAGAAAGAGCACATCAGTACCAATAGCTTTTATTAATTATAACTTAATTACCTTCTCAGTCCTTGCTCCTATAAACTCAATAAAACAGCTAATAAATGATAACTTACTACTAATAACAAAACAAGAAAAAATTCTAATAATTTCAAATTCAAAACATAAAATAAAACTTAGGGCTCAATTACGAGTTTGGGGGTGAGGTGCCTGGTCCACTCTGGCGGTCCTGCCAAGCATATGGTTGCCTCCTGACCGCCGCAACACTGCCGGCTGCAGCAGTGCTATGGCGGTCCAACCACCCATCTCATAATAGTATTAGAGCAGTGGGGAGATCGCCACAGCAGTGCCGCCACAAGCCTAGCGGTCCGTGGACTGCCAGACTTGTAATCAGCCCCTTAAACATGTTTCATAATTATTAATCAATTAGAAAATTCATTAATAATAAAGTACAAATTACCATTACATTAAAATGTATTTCATTTAGATTAAGTCCCACCATATCCGTTACTTACCCAACAACCTGCTACAATGTAGCTGCAACCCTACAAGTTACTAAAGTTACAAAAGTTACAAAATTACAAACTATATATAATATATGTATATACACACACAGAATATTTGATATGAATTTGTAATTACATTTACAAATTACATTACATTAAAATATATCTCAATTAAATATATTCCTACCATATCCGCCCACATACCCAACAACCTTCCACAATGCTACAACCCTACTAGTTACTAAAGTTACAGAATTATATATATATATATATATATATTACCTACTGGCGGTCGCCAGTAGGTATATATAGTTAGGATTTTTTCTCTATGGGACTTTTGAAAATTCTATGTCTAATAACTTTGGCGTTTGTGGACGGAATCGGCTGAAATTTTCAGGAAAATGGCACATTTTGTTTCTGAGCAGCCCCTGAAAATTTGGGGGGGTTTCGTCAAAGGGGGGGCCGAGAAAAAAGTGGGGTCCCTAAATGCGTTTTTCCCATTCATTTTTCCATAGGGCGTTTGGCCTCACTTTTAGCTCGAACGGCTGAATGGATTTGCACGAAACTTGGCAAAATTGTAGGGACTGTTAGCCCGATGTGCCTTTGCTGGGTCTCAATATATGTGCTCCGGTGGATTTTGAGAAATTAACGTTTTAAAAAACAGATATATCTGTGACAGCGTCCCGGGTAGCGCTCCGGTTCTCGTACTTTTCGCGTTAAGGAACTTTGCGAAGCGAAGCTGATTGGCTCTCCGGTGTCTGTCAACATTCTAAACAGTCCGGAACGGCCGCCATCTTGTCTCTCGGTAGGATCGAGAGACAAGAGGAGGAGAAAAACGAAGGGGGAATTTAATGAAAGGGGGCAAGGTAGACCCCTCTTGACCCCCTAGGAATGATGTTGGGGTTATTAAAGGGTCCCGTGGGGCAAATAAAAAAAAATTGATTTTCGCGGTAGAAGCGCTTCCCGGTTCACTAACCAGGTTGCTGTCTTGACAGGCTTTTTGGCTCTATTTTGGAGTGATAAAGCCTTTAAGCTTGCTCACATCTAGGATATGTATTCTTAGCTTGTGTTGGCTCTTTTAAGCCCTTTCTTCCAGAGCTAGAAGAGGATAGCTGCTTTATATGATGATAGATCCCTTACTCTAATCCATCTATTGCCTATTGGCTTTGCCTTTCATTATTTTGCCTATAGTAGAGGGTGGATCCTGTGGTCCTGACTTTATATTATGGTTTGTGTAGGTACTCTGACAGAGCTAAGGGTTATTTCATCCTTCTCAGGCCTACAAGGCCCAGAACTAGAGAGACTCCATTTTGCTTTCTATCCCTGCAGAGATGAGATGCTTCAAGGGGAAAGGTAATATTTTGGTTTTGAGCTGTTATTCGCCCTAAGCGAACCGGAGAGAACCGGCCAGAGCTGAATCTAATCAAGAAGTGTCCCTGGGCTCAGGTCTCTAGACGAAACAAGCAGCTGATCACTGTGGGAGCGTCTAGAGACAGGAGCCCGGTGCATGGACCTGGTGGGAGGAGGCTGCTGGCTGGAGCTTTCCACTAGAGGAGAAGAATCCATATTAGCGAATTGCAGGAGAGGAGGAGTGGTCAGTTTGGTTCTTGAAGAGTGGAGAGTAGGATGTCTGCTGGAGCTGCAGAGTGCAGTGCAGTTCTATTGGTTTTCTGGAATGGAGAAAGAAGGCAGATGATTGCTGAAGCTGAAGAGAGCAGTACAGAATGCATTAAAGCAGATGGAGGAGTTGAGGCTGTCAGCTGGAGCAATTGAGCCAGAGGCGTGTAGCTGTGGTGACGGAGGGAGAGACAGAGAGAGAGCCCTGATCCCACCAGAGACAGAGAGAAATCCTCCTTCTAATAGGTGAGGCAGTCTAAACTAGTCCACTTTACACTTACACCTTAATTTTGTCTTTATTCCCTAGGCTATTGTATGTCTAACCCTTTTCTTTCAGCGGTGTGTTAAAGTTCCTGTTAATCAAGAGACCCCACAGACAACCTTGTCCTCATACTGTATGCCTAATCCTTTTCTTTCAGCGGTGTGTTAAAATTCCTGTTAGTTATAGAGACCCCGCAGATTTGAGTATGTGTATTTTATGATTATTATAATAAAGATACCCCAGTTCTCAGTGAACTAGTGTGCATGTGTTATTCTTAAGATAGAGCTAACCTTTCTTCTAACCAGATGCTGTGTAGCAACTGATGGATCAAAAGGGAGTAGGAGCGCTTAAATCAGGGAATAACTCTTGCATACAGTGTGTATATCTCTTGTCCCTACACAGTGAAGGTAACCTTGTCTCCTAGTCAGGTACTACTGTTTGAACAGATGCTACCCCTGATCAGGTAAGTGATAACTGAATAATTAGGGAGAGAGAGGAGCCCTTGAACTGAAAGATAATTGATATACTAAGTAATTCGGCCATCCCATAATATTATTGTAGTAGCAAACCCTTAGTGAATAGTGAGAGAGACTTCTCAACATAGAGACAGAGAGCTGAAGGTATTCATAGGAAAGTGGTCGTCATTGGTAAGTGGCGTTAGTGAGAGCACTGATTGTGGTCAGTGTGTATACCCACAGGATTGTGGCTTGTGTGAGTGAGCACCGGGAGGATACGGTGTTTAGGTCCGCCGGATTGTGGGTCAGATAAAGAGAGAGAGCACTAGGGCTGCAGCCTAGTGTGTAGACACGCCGGATTGCGTGTCGAGTGAGCACTGAGGGTGAGCAGTGTGTATGGCACGCCAGATTGTGTGTCAAGTGAGCACTGATGGTAATCAGTGTGTAATGGTAAATAATCAGAACTGCCCCAGGGTAGATTAGTCTGGATCCATGTGGTTGCGAGACTATGAGGTATGAGTGTGGTGTAGGGCATGGATGTCCTTAGTAATCAGTGAAGATTCTTAGTATCCCTATAGATTTAGTGGTGTTTTTGATGATATGAGCTTGTATATTGCGAGTTCCCCATCCTCAGGTAGGTACCCAGGTGCCTGGATAGATGGGTCCTGAGGAGGGAGGTGGTTACGTTCCGGCTGGTTTGGAGGGGCTCTCAGGAGCTGATCCCATCTGGTCTAGAACCCGGTCGTTACATCTGGCGTAGTCTTGCAGTTTACGAAGCCTGTGCGACCTATTGGCTTGAACTGTTGAGTTTCCCATAAGTTGTGGGGGAGTGCCCTAATCACCAGTTACATCTGGCGTAGTCTTGCAGTTTACGAAGCCTGTGTGACCTATTGGCTTGAACAGTTGAGTTTTCCATAAGTTGTGGGGGAGTGCCCTAATCGCCAGTTACATCTGGCGTAGTCTTGCAGTTTACGAAGCCTGTGTGCCCTGGTCATGTGTTTCAACTTGAAACCCTTTCAATTTGACATCTGGGAACAGTCTGTGACTTGCATGGTGAGGTGTAGTGCCTGACCTATGGACTTGAACAGTTGCAGTGTAAGGAGATTGCAGTACATCATGGCATTTGTCTTATGCAGGGTGGAAGAAATGCTTTTCATCTTGGTGTTTGAACTGTCAGGCTTGAAGGGTGACATTACATGAGGGAGCCAATTACATCTTTGTGATGATCAAATTGTACAAATGTGTGTGAAAAATGCTTTTAAATTGCCCATTAAATTGCTTGCTGCATCTGCTTATGCTGTGCAATGTGAAATGTGTTCAATGTAATATGACTTGTGGAGTTCCTTGTAAATAGCGTCATGTAATTATGGCTTGTGAGGTGCATGTTCTCATTTTGACTTGCTGTGTTCCTTGTGAATTGCGCCTTGAATATATTCCTTGTGAAGAGCGTGTCATTTTTTGAACTTGTTGACTTTCTTGTAAATATGGCTTGTGAATAGCGCCATGTGGATATGGCTTGTACAGAGCATGTTATTGTTGCGTTAGGCAGGAGAGAGCTGGATCTCTTTCAAATGCTTGGGGAAATTGTTTTGTAGATGTGCGCACGTGTTATTTGAAAACGTGGAGTGATAAATTTTTGAATTTCCCATGTACTGCAGACTTTGGGGAATGATTGTGTTTGAGCTGCCAAAGGGTTAATATCTTGAATTGTGACGGCAGTATTTATTTTAACATGCTGTTTAACATGCATGGTTATGTGAGCTGACACTAAAAGTCAGTGAGTGTTTAGATGAATGATGGTTTGATTTGACTTTCATTGGTTGCTGGGTTCTGCCTATGTGATTTGTCAGCATGCTGACAGAATGGTAACATCTTGCGCAGAGAGAAAAGCTGTGTTCATTTAACATTCTTTTTGAAATGCGTCCACGAATTTGTGTGGGTTTGCCTTGGAACACATGAATTAATGTGTCTGACTCTTAGAGGTTGGTAAGTTATAAATCAACCAGTCGGATTGAGATAAGGGTTTTCAGCTGTGGATGGCACACGAACCAGTGTTTTAGAATTAGTGCGTTAGCGGTTGTGAAGAACGAAAATATAAAAACAGACCCATCATAGAATGTGCTTTTAATTAGTGAAATGCAACCGTGTGCTTTTAAAAATAAAATGTATGTTCTAGAAGTTATACATGATTATTATTTTTTCCAATGCAAGCTGCCCCTTAGAATAGCGTGTGAAAGTTAATCCACTCAGTTTGAAAAATGGCTATTTGAAAATTAATAATGTTGAATCTGGCCCTTTTTAATAGATAAAGTACAAATGCTTGCACACTAAATTATGACATGTTACCCCTTGTTTTACTTCTCATGTTATTTTCAAAATGGAAAATTAAATGCAATGTTGTTCTAATATTTTTCCCTTTCAGCCAATAGCTGTCTTTATGATAGATTTATTTTATAAATGCTTGCATGTGACTTAGTTGCAAAAAATATGTCCTTATTAATTACTGATTTTAGGATGCTGTTCATCACGTTTTAATTTTGCTTCGGTTGGTTGGAGAATAATGGTTAGCTCTCTGGCCTGGGAACAGATGTGTTTTGAGTTACAGAGAATTTGAAATGACCTTGACTGATATGAGCCAGGCACCAGTTCTCAGCTCGGAGCTTTGTAAGGGAGGAGGCCCAGTGGGTAACTTCTGAGAGCAGTGAGAGCCAGCTTGTTATTCTTGGCTATATTCCACTTTCTTTCCGCGGAGAAATGTTTATGTAAGGGGTGGGTCAAGTCGCTCTTCCTTGCTGTCGGCGCAGACAGCTTCATGGACTTCAGATAAGGGATCCTTGCACATGCAGAATAATTGGCAGACGCTTGGCCCTTGGAGTTAGATAAAAACAGTAGGCCTAAGTGAGCTTCCCTGACTAGAGATTAGAGATGCTTGGACAGAATGGTTGGCAGCAGCCTTACTCCTGCAATGAGATCAGCACTTGGCAGTAATTCAAAATTACATCGCACTGTAGCTCGGCTCCTGCTTATTTTTTGGAGCGGATTCAAAACTCTGAGCGCGAACATCTTTCTGAAGGGAGGGGCTGTCTCTCAGAGGATTCGGGAGTTGCTAGGCCCCAGCCCTTCTGGCTGTGTATGGCAAAATTAGATTTTGCCCAAACAAATTTAAAAGAATATGATTTAAATTATTCCTTGAATTTAGAATATTTTTTTTTTATTAATTAGGAGGTTTCTTTCGACAATAAAAAGCACTTGGGGTGTTTTTTAAATGGAAAATGTATTTTTGCTAGATTAATGAAACTTGTTTTTTCATTTCAGGTTGTTGGGTTGTGGTGTTTGGTGTGTGCGTCGGCCCACCCCCTCCCACTCCCTTTGTTATTTTACTTTCTTGTTTTCATTCTTTATGTTAGTTTGTTGTTTTTGGAAGATGGAACCAGACCAGACCGGATTGGTGGCGGATGAACGACGGAAGCTGGTAACTAATGACCAGATCGGAGGAAGTGCTTCCTTGGCACCGGATACAGATGAAGATGGAGGGTGGTGACCTACACTGATGAATCCACAATTGACTGCCTTGAACGCCAAAATTATGCTAAAAGAACTCATTTTTATTTGGTTATGATAATGTTTCCCACAAAAGGAATATGGAGAGATAAAAAAAAATATGATGGTGCACACATGTGTTCCACAGTGTGATACAGTGAGAAACTAGGTGCTAACTGTTTTGTGATATTGTGTCAAATTTATCTTTTAGATATGCACCACGTTTAGATAATTTTCTTTGACTTATTGCTTGATATGCATAGTGCTACACCAGCTATTTTGTAGGAATGTGGTTATCCTTATTTTCCTGTTATTACACTTTCACTTTGATTGATCCAAGGGTGGTTACCCTAGACTTTAAGTTGTCCTGGGAGGTGTGTCTTTTAGTCAGGTTATGTCCTACATCTATTATTAATGTTTGCTGACACCTTGCTGGGCAGAAGGCTGCTTGAGACATTGCCGTTTTCAGAGGCTCTATTCTGAGGCTGCACCCGGACCAACTCCTCGCCGCACCCGCTCCGCTCCCCGCTGGCCCGCTCCCCGCCTTCACGTCCACTATATAACATCATAGGACTCCCGCAGCGCGGGACGCAGCTCGGGGCGAAGACCGGGCTAAGAGCGGGCCGTTTGAGGCCGTTCGAGGACAGAGAGGACTGGACTGGCCCACCCCCTTTCGATCGATATTCCTCAAAACCACTTCAACAACCTTGAGGCTAAGACCTATCTTCGTCCCCGCACACCGAGCGCTATGACCACAAGGGTAACTCGTAGTAAGACCTCTAAAGGTGGGTCACAAATTAGTGGCCCCATGGATGACTTCATTACCCGCACCAACATAGCCATAGACGAAGAGATATCTAAACTCCAAACCCGGGTCTCGTTAGAATTAGAAGCTGCCAGAAGAGTGTCCCAAGTTATTGCACTTTCCAAAAAATCTTCTTTAGGCCACATAGCTACTTCAGTTACTCCTGAGCGACCTGCCCGCCCTCATTGTATAGTCACTCAGGTCGATGTTCATCACTCCCCGATCCCTGCTACTTTCCAACCGGCCCTAGAAAACAAAGACGAGGGAACTCCACCCACACCACTCAGTGCGTACAACTCTATCCCTATTGTATCCCCTCAGATAAATTCGTTTAACACCAATACTAGTGGCAAGCAACCAAAGAGAAAACGCCATTCTCGCTCTGCCTACTTTCGCAAAAAAGCAAAAATTGCTGTTCCCAAAGACCTGTCAATGACCAATGCCACAGCAACCAATGCTGGCGCAGAGCATACTCTTAGCACACAGCCACCTAGTGAGGGACAGGGAAAGGGTTCATCTGTTCCTCTTATTAATATTCCAGTGGATGAGGACCCAGAGGTAGATGGGCTAGGCATAAATAACAAAGAATTTATAGAGGTGGTTTGGGAGACACTTAAAAAACTTTTATCACCCCTAGACCTCAGACTATCAAGGATAGAAAATAATCTGCTTGAAATGGAGAAGAGCATTATTGCTCTGGCCACTCTTGGGTTGAAAAATCTTGAAAATCAGGGTATTATAGTAGCTGACCCAACGTCACAAGCTCCCGCATCCCAAACTAACCAAACCCCCCCCTCAGTATCACCCACTATAAAGCCTGTCCCTAAACCATGGACTGTCACGGTGGAGCAAGCTCGCGCCAAACCAAAGGCTCCCCCGCGGGGCTCAACGCGACATCCAGCACACTCTAAATCTGAAATGCCCTATAGACCCATTTCCAGTGAAACCCAGGGCCCCCCAGTTAAGGACAACTTTAGAGGGGGCTATATTGACCTCCCCCCAGAGGCCAACGATTATGTGGTTGTGCTGACGGGTGTTCCTACAATTGGCAATGGCCAATTTGAGAATCATTGGTCGCTGAAAAACAAAATAATGCATTGGTTAAACGTAAACAGACCGATCCCTAATGGTAGAAGAAGTCGCGTACTGATGGTTCGTAGAACTCCTTGGGTAGGTCCAACGATGAAATCTAGTCCCGGGGATTGCATAGTGGTGACCTTCGAGGACCCACACACGGCGCACCACATTTGCTCTTGGCCAGGTAATGATGACTCTGCAGTTATACCTAGACCATTGTCCTTCTTCTACGCTCCCCGACCAAGACGCAACCAGGTGGATAATTGGACATTGGTTCAACACCATCCATGGTTGAATAACTCCCGGAGCCATAAGGAAACCCTCCTACACTGGAATGGTCTCTCTACCTACAACAGATTTGGTAGCTTAGAGGAGGTGGATTGACTCCCTGTGCAATTGGCCAAACAACCCCGAAGGGAAATCTTGACATCGCAGGGGCATCGTCACAATGCATGTCCTGCTCCTGAGCTCGCAGCGAGCCGAGTAGGAAGATCAAACAGCCTATTGCCTGATGGGGAGTCATCTATATCCAACATAGCAGGAAATTCTGGCAAGGAAGATTGGACACACTTACCCTGTATGACCCCTCCTTCACCCACCTCTACCGAATTATCAGTGTCTATCTGCGCTGGCCCTTATGTGACCTCTAATCACCAACAAACTGAGCTACCTGCGAGGTCTTCTAACCCTGTGGTCACGACAGACTCTCCCTTGCTTATTGTCTCTTCCAAGGTTTCTCCGCCCGGTGATTTCGTCCTAAAAATCCTATGTTGGAATACGGCTGGGCTTGGTCGCAACTTCGACATCCCTGAATGGAATGATTTTCTGGAACCTTATCACATTTGCCTTTTCCAGGAAACCTGGTGTCTAGAACCGAGACACAGAGTGGGGTTTTCTACCTTCTTCATCCCTGCCGTCCAGCAACAAGGATCTTAAGGTCGCCCTTCTGGCGGCCTTATCATATGGGTCAGTATTGCACTAGGCCTCAATGTAAAAGCAAGGACTACCCAGTCACCAGATCTTCAGTGGTTAACAATAAACCACAAAGGGGGAAGAAACATGGAAGTATTCAACATTTACCTAAGGGGTGCTAAAGGCGGTGTATCTCATCTACCCTCTACAGGCTTAAGCCGCAATCTAGCTGCCTGCAGTGCTGACTCCCATGTACTTCTTGCAGGTGACTTCAATTGCTGTTTCGAGCCACTGGCTAGAGAAGACATTTTGGACACCTTTGAGGAGGACACCCGGAGAGGTATCCCGATTCTGAACCTTGACCCGATCCCCAAATGGTCACAAAACGCAATAGAGATCAACGCTCTTTGTATGGAGCACAATTTGAGATCAACAAACGGCCGATCCAAATCTGACTCTACGGGTGCTCACACTTACAACAGACCAGGTCATTCTTCTAGAATCGATTTTATCATGCTCAACTACAACCTCTGGTCACACCACCAAGACATGGAGGTTATAGTGTCGGGTGATAGTGACCATAACCCCCTTTCGCTAACCATTACCCCTCCTTGGCAGGCTGGAAGTCATGGCACATCTGACTACAAGTGGAAATCTTCCCATGAATTAGCCCCCACAAACTGTAGCAGGCGCCTGAAGTGGGCCAAAGTCTCAGCAGACGAAACAAGGATGGCCCAAGCCGGGACTATTTTGGCAGGAGTGGAGCCTTGGATGGACACCTTAAGTCCCACTGGTAAAAAGGTTCTACCCCTATTCACCGAGACTATAGTGGCACTGAGTGACTTGTTTATTGTCCCCCAATCCACTCGTAGGGGTCCCTCGAAAAATCTGCCCAAACCGACAAATAAGTGGTACACTGACAAATGTCGTGTAGCTAAGAGGGAACTTGTTGCCACACTAAAGTCTAAAGACACAGCTAATATTAGGGCCGCGAGAATATTTTATAAAAAAACCATATCTGAAGCCAAGCAGGACTATGATTCTAATTTTTGGGGGGCTCTAGTAGAGGCAAGTAATGGGAAGGATGCTAAGAGGTTCTGGGACCTACTAAGAGCTAGGGAAAAGCCCACTGACCAGCAGTTAACTTGCAATATCCCTGGGGACGTCTGGTTTGCCCATTTTTTTGAAATTGTACTCCGCTCCTTCAGGTGCGTCTCAGTTAGCTTGCCCATCTCTGGGTCCACTGTCTAATCCTATAACTGACCTCCCATGTCATGATGGTCTATTTACCAGCCTGGAAGTAGAGAGAGCAATTCGGTGTATTGTCCCAAATAAAGCGGCAGGTCCCGATGGAATTCCAGGAGACCTAATCAAGAACTACCCTCCTTTTTGGAGTAGGCTAATTGCCTCTCTTCTGAACGAGGTATTGTTGGGTGGGGCTTTTCCTGGCTCATGGAGGGGCGCTGAAGTCGTACCTATTTTTAAAAAAGGCTCTAGGGACCACCCAGCGAACTATCGACCTATTAGTTTATTGGATTCATCCCAAAAGGTAGCAGGGAAGGTGGTACTGGGCAGGATTATCCAGTGGGCCGATGAAAATCGGATTCTGTCAGATCTCCAAGCAGGCTTCAGAACAGGAACAGGCACAATCGAGCAGACGTTCCGCCTTCTAATGATCTATTGGAAAGTGGTGGTGCTGGGAGGGGGCAGTTTGTATTTAGTCTTTATTGACTTACGGACGGCCTTCGACCTGGTACCACGAACACTACTATGGAACGTCCTCGATGGGCTAGGCCTCCCCCCTTATTTGTTGTCCTTGCTTGTAAAATTCCATGACAGCAATTTTGCCCAAATTAGATGGGGTGCACAGGGAGAGAAAACACCGCGTATCCCTGTGGACAGGGGCGTCCGCCAAGGGTGTGTGCTTGCCCCCACTCTGTTTTCTCTATATATTAACGGAGTGGTGGAGCACCTTCTTCAGCAGCCATCAGATGCACCCACCCTGGCTGGAAGGAAAATTCCAACACTCCTGTTCGCGGATGATACCCTCCTAATTTCGAAATCACCCATGGGCATCCAATCCTTGCTCTCCAGCTTTAAGACCTTCTGTGATGCAAGGGGCCTGGCTATAAACATAGGCAAAACTAAGTTCTTAGTCCTTAACCGGCCCAAAAAATCTGTTTTTCCACCGGTCCTAGATTCTGTTCCACTTGATCGAGTCAAAGAATTTGACTACCTGGGTATACGCATCAGTGACACCATGAGTTGGAAGGCACACCACCAAAAGGTGTTTCTGACTCACAAGAGGGTGGCTGGTGCACTGCTCAAGGAACAGCGCGCCTCATCCCTAAAACCAATTGGGGCTCCTTTAGATATTTATAGGGCAAGGGTTGTGAGCGCGGCACTATACGGTGCCGAACTGTGGGGCACTCATAGAGTTGATACTCTGGCTCATCTTGAGAACAACTTCCACAAAGACCTTATGGGCTTGCCCCACAGTACACCAACAATTCCATTGCTGTTAGATGCAGGTACCCGGCCAATATGCGATCAAGCCAAATTACGCCCGCTTCTCTTATGGTCCAGAATCTGGGATGTGCAAGAACTTAGCAGTTATGCAGAAGCCTTAAGTGACATTATGTCCCTACCGGGCTCCCATAAGATCATTTGGCTTAGGGAGGTCAAAAGGCTGCTTTATAAATTAGGCTTAGGAGAGGCTTGGGCAAACAAATCTGCACCCTCAAAACAACTGCTAAAGAAGGCTTATTGGTCATGGGCAGACAACGAGAGGGTTTGTAGTACAAATCATTGTAAATCCGTAGCCCTGTTTTTGTTAATTAAAGAGACCCCGTATAGGGAACCTTATTTAGACATTATCCAGAGCTCATGGGACAGATCACTGTACATTAAGTTTAGGGTGGGGGTGCTTCCAATGTGCGAGTTTACTTCTACTTGGAAACCGCCCACCCAAACCGTACCTTACTGCCCCTTTTGTGATCTAAGGGTAGAGTCTGTGTCCCACCTGTTGTTCGAGTGCAGTGCCTACGCAGCCCCTAGACGGAGGTGGTTGAAGCCCCTTTGCAGGAGTTTGGGTACTCGTTCTCATCTGGAAGCCCTACGTATATTACGTACAGATGCTAGACCCCTCTTTGCCTCCTGTATGGCAAAATTCTTAGGCTGGGCCTGGCGTTTAAGAACTGCAAAACAATTACTAATCCAGTGAATGAGTCCCCTGCTTAATATGCTATCTTAAAGCTGCTCTGTTTATAAAAATGTATTTATGCTGATGATTGCTGATAAAATTGTTTTTAAGATGTAACATGTGCTTTTATGGTATGTTTTTATCGAATAAAGCTATTACAACAATTAATGTTTGCCCAGACCTTGAGGACCCTTTGTCATGTTTATTAGTCAGATGTCACCAAATTATTTCTTAAGTTGACCAAAGTTGGTAGGCCTCATTTAGGCCCATTGTTTTTTTCGTTCCACAAGCATGGCCCTACACCAATGGATTTCATGAGTTATCACTAGGAGTTGAAGCACATTTAGTTCTTAAGTTGACCAAAGTAGGTAGGCCTCATTTAGGCCCTTTGTTGTTTTATCATTAGAAGTTGAAGCACATTTAGTTCTTAAGTTGACCGAAGTAGGTAGGCCCCATTTAGGCCCCTTGCTGTTTTCATTTTACAAACATGTCCCTACATCAATAGATTTTATCAGTTATCACTAGAAGTTGAGGCACATTTAGTTCGAGGGTGCTTTGGTTAGTTTCTGTTGTTATCAGATCAATCTTAGTTATGTTTCAGCATTCAGGTCAAGGGTGCTTTGATTTGTTTTCAGTTGATTGTTAGATTTGTATTCCCTACATCAAGTTTCAGGTGGAATTTCCTTAAGTTATCATTCATTTTACAGAGTCTTTTGATTTTTGGTTTTGTTGATAGATTATGTTGATGTTTGTTTACTTGGATGTTGTTGTTTATAGATGTTCGCAAGGTAAAGTCTAAGGGTGGAATGTCTTGACAGGCTTTTTGGCTCTATTTTGGAGTGATAAAGACTTTAAGCTTGCTCACATCTAGGATATGTATTCTTAGCTTGTGTTGGCTCTTTGAAGCCCTTTCTTCCAGACCTAGAAGAGGATAGCTGCTTTATATGATGATAGATCCCTTACTCTAATCCATCTATTGCCTATTGGCTTTGCCTTTCATTATTTTGCCTATAGTAGAGGGTGGATCCTGTGGTCCTGACTTTATATTATGGTTTGTGTACGTACTCTAACAGAGCTAAGGGTTATTTCATCCTTCTCAGGCCTACAAGGCCCAGAACTAGAGAGACTCCATTTTGCTTTCTATCCCTGCAGAGATGAGATGCTTCAAGGGTAGAGGTAATATTTTGGTTTTGAGCTGTTGTTCGCCCTAGGCGAACCGGAGAGAACCGGCCAGAGCTGAATCTAATCAAGAAGTGTCCCTGGGCTCAGGTCTCTAGACGAAACAAGCAGCTGATCACTGTGGGAGCGTCTAGAGCGAGGAGCCCGGTGCATGGACCTGGTGGGAGGAGGCTGCTGGCTGGAGCTTTCCATCAGAGGAGAGGAATCCATATTAGCGAATTGCAGGAGAGGAGGAGTGGTCAGTTTGGTTCTTGAAGAGTGGAGAGTAGGATGTCTGCTGAAGCTGCAGAGTGCAGTGCAGTTCTATTGGTTTTCTGGAATGGAGAAAGAAGGCAGATGATTGCTGAAGCTGAAGAGAGCAGTACAGAATGCATTAAAGCAGATGGAGGAGTTGAGGCTGTCAGCTGGAGCAATTGAGCCAGAGGCGTGTAGCTGTGGTGACGGAGGGAGAGGCAGAGAGAGAGCCCTGATCCCACCAGAGACAGAGAGAAATCCTCCTTCTAATAGGTGAGGTAGTCTAAACTAGTCCACTTTACACTTACACCTTAATTTTGTCTTTATTCCCTAGGCTATTGTATGTCTAACCCTTTTCTTTCAGCGGTGTGTTAAAGTTCCTGTTAATCAAGAGACCCCGCAGATAACCTTGTCCTCATACTGTATGCCTAATCCTTTTCTTTCAGCGGTGTGTTAAAGTTCCTGTTAGTTATAGAGACCCCGCAGATTTGTGTATGTGTATTTTATGATTATTGTAATAAAGATACCCCAGTTCTTAGTGAACTAGTGTGCATGTGTTATTCTTAAGATAGAGCTAACTTTTCTTCTAACCAGATGCTGTGTAGCAACTGATGGATCAAAAGGGAGTAGGAGCGCTTAAATCAGGGAATAACTCTTACATACAGTGTGTATATCTCATGTCCCTACACAGTGAAGGTAACCTTGTCTCCTAGTCAGGTATTACTGTTTTAACAGATGCTACCCCTGATCAGGTAAGTGATAACTGAATAATTAGGGAGAGAGAGGAGCCCTTGAACTGAAAGATAATTGATATACTAAGTAATTCGGCCATCCCATAATATTATTGTAGTAGCAAACCCTTAGTGAATAGTGAGAGAGACTTCCCAACATAGAGACAGAGAGCTGAAGGTATTCATAGGAAAGTGGTCGTCATTGGTAAGTGGCGTTAGTGAGAGCACTGATTGTGGTCAGTGTGTATACCCACAAGATTGTGGCTTGTGTGAGTGAGCACCGGGGGGATACGGTGTTTAGGTCCGCCGGATTGTGGGCCAGATAAAGAGAGAGAGCACTAGGGCTGCAGCCTAGTGTGTAGACACGCCAGATTGCGTGTCGAGTGAGCACTGAGGGTGAGCAGTGTGTATGGCACGCCAGATTGTGTGTCGAGTGAGCACTGATGGTAATCAGTGTGTAATGGTAAATAATCAGAACTGCCCCAGGGTGGATTAGTCTGGACCCATGTGGTCGCGAGACTATGAGGTATGAGTGTGGTGTAGGGCATGAATGTCCTTAGTAATCAGTGAGTATTCTTAGTATCCCTATAGATTTAGTGGTGTTTTTGATGATATGAGCTTGTATATTGCGAGTTCCCCATCCTCAGGTAGGTACCCAGGTGTCTGGATAGATGGGTCCTGAGGAGGGAGGTGGTTACGTTCCGGCTGGGTTGGAGGGGCTCTCAGGAGCTGATCCCATCTGGTCTAGAACCCGGTCGTTACAGTCGCGAAACGGGAATTCGCCATTTTGTGTTTCATTTTAATTAAAGTACAAGATGGAGAAAAACAATGTGAGAAATGGGTATAAGGGGGTACGGGAGACGTATCCTGACCCCCTATGTTTTCTGAGGGTGGCTGAGGATGCTCATATATGTTGATACATGTCTTCCAGCGGCTGCGCGTGAGCGGTTTTTTTTTTTTTGCTGCGTGACGTCTGTTGACGTTCGATTAGAAGGAAATCAGGAAGTGTTGACCGCCATTTTGTCACTGCGAGTAAATATTTTGTTAAAAATCATTGTTATAAATTAATCCGTATTGATAAAAATTGTCTGCGCCATCTTGCCTTTTTTCCAATGCCACACTTTTGTCGTGCACGGCAGCCATTTTAGATGCCTTGACCAGACCCACTCTCTGCACGCCGCCGATCCTCAGCATGGCTCCCCACCCTCGCAAGCATCTCCCTCATGCACTGGTCACCCCCGCTCTCTCTCTCATGCATGGGCCATAAACCTCCCCCATCTGCGCTGCTTTTCCATGAGAATCACACCCTGTGCCCCCCCCAACACCTCCCTTTCACCCTATTCACTACCGCACCCTCTGACACTCCTTTTCCTCTGTGTCTGATTGTCCAGGCCGGTCCCAGGCTATCATCTAGCCGTGCGGATGTAGTTTATGGCCCCAACTTTAAAGAATCACCCCTCTTCAAAGGAGTTACAGTAGATCAAGGCCCCCATCTCATGAGATCCGTCACACCACACGCGTTCCTACTATCTGATAACGATCCTGTATTGTGATTGGGGAGGGCATTCTCACTGTAAGGGTGTGTGGGACCGAGCCTGAAGCGGAAGATTCCAGGGATGCCTTTTTGTACATCAAAGTCTTCACAATTATGTGTCACATTAAAAATATATAGCACTCCAACAAAGTGGTAGGATTATAACACTTTAATAACTTATAAATATATACAACGCTCCAACAAAGTAAACACGTTAAAAAAAAATTTAAACAACTATTTACATGGCAGCCCGCTGCAACATCCATCTCAAAGCAACAATGAGTTGCTTTGGTTTGTCTTTTAGTCAGTAGCGGTCCGTTGTGTGAATAGGCCGAAGGCAGCACAAAGCGCCGAGATCCGGACGGCATCCAGGTGGTGTCCAGTAAGTTGTCGCACTGGTCTGGCCATCCTACAATGCTGCGCCGAAAAACGGTGTGGGGTGCCCCGGGGGGGGGGGGGGGCCGGGGGGGAGGGGGAACGAACGGGCCTCCCCCGCCTCCCCAGGTGGAGGCTCCTCTGCTGCAGTGGGGCGCCCCTTGGCGTTTCACTCTGGGACACATTTGAACTCGGACATTTGCCTGCTACGGCTTGGGCCCCATTCTCGAAAGCGTCCCCTCAGCCTTGAAGATTCTACAAAAGTCACCGGGGCCCCCGACTCCCGCAGGCTTCCGGTGGGGAGCGGCTGCCATGATTGCTCGCGGAATGGCCACGACGGAGCCACGAGATGGTGGTGCTCTCATGCTGACGCCAGCTTCAGTCTGAAACATCCAGAAACACTGTAGACTACCAATTCGATCACTTCCGGTGGAGCCCCAATGTGACCCGGTAGGGAAGAACTTGCCCTCCCCTCTTTTGACTGATGGTTCTTGTTGCCTGTCCCCTCTGTTGTTATTTAACGAAACCTTTTTGGATTGCCGAGTGAGAAAAAAAAAGGTGGGGCTTTCATCATTTGGGAAAAAAAAATGTTTCAATCCAATGAAAAGTGTTATTTTTAGGTCATATGATCAAGCTTTCCATCATTAGGAAACCAAAAGTAAAATGAACCAATGAAAAGTTTTATAAACAAGTCACATGACCTCTGCTGCAGTGGGGCGCCCCTTGGCGTTTCACTCGCCATCCAGTTGTTTAGCGCCCGCTTTTGCGGCACTGTGCCTCATCCGCCATTCAGCTGAGTTGTGCCCACTCTTGCGGTGCAGCGATAGGCGGCTGCCACAGGACTCTTAAAATGGCGGCCGGCTCTTCGGATTTGGGCCTGGTCCACTAAAATGGCCCTGGGACACATTTGAACTCGGACATTTGCCTGCTACGGCTTGGGCCCCATTCTCGAAAGCGTCCCCTCAGCCTTGAAGATTCTACAAAAGTCACCGGGGCCCCCGACTCCCGCAGGCTTCCGGTGGGGAGCGGATGCCATGATTGCTCGCGGAATGGCCACGACGGAGCCACGAGATGGTGGTGCTCTCATGCTGACGCCAGCTTCAGTCTGAAACATCCAGAAACACTGTAGACTACCAATTCGATGACTTCCGGTGGAGCCCCAACGTGACCCGGTAGGGAAGAACTTGCCCTCCCCTCTTTTGACTGATGGTTCTTGTTGCCTGTCCCCTCTGTTGTTATTTAACTGAACCTTTTTGGATTGCCGAGTGAGAAAAAAAAAGGTGGGGCTTTCATCATTTGGGAAAAAAAAATGTTTCAATCCAATGAAAAGTGTTATTTTTAGGTCATATGATCAAGCCTTCCATCATTAGGAAACCAAAAGTAAAATGAACCAATGAAAAGTTTTATAAACAAGTCACATGACCTGTTATGCAGCTTTGGGCTATAAAAAGCCTACAAAATCCGTTGGCCTTTGAGGCGGCGTCAGTAGCGGACCGATGTGCGAATAGGCCGAAGGCAGCACAACGCACCGAGATCCGGATGGCACCGAGGTGGTGTCCAGCAAGTTGCACTGGTGTGGCCATCCTACAATGCTGCGCCGAAAGATGGCGTGGGGTGCCCGGGGGATGGCGGCGCGAACGGGCCTCTTCCGCCTCCCCAGGTGGAGGCACCTCATCTGCAGTGCGGCGCCCCTTACCGTTTTACTCGCCGTCCAGTTGAGTTGCGCCCGCACTTGCTGCTACAGTAGGCCGAAGGCAGCACAACACGCCGAGATCCGGATGGCACCGAGGTGGTGTCCAGCAAGTTGTTGTTCTGGTGAGGCCATCCTACAATGCTGCGCCGAAAGTCAGCGTGGGGTGCCCGGGGGGGGGAGGCGGCGCAAACAGGCCTCTCCCACCTCCCCAGGTGGAGGCACCTCATCTGCAGTGGGGCGCCCCTTAGCGTTTTACTCGCCGTCCAGCTGAGTTGCACCCGCACTTGCTGCTACAGTAGGCCAAAGGCAGCACAACGCGCCGAGATCCGGATGGCACCGAGGTGGTGTCCAGTAAGTTGTTGTTCTGGTGTGGCCATCCTACAATGCTGCGCCGAAAGTCGGTGTGGGGTGCCCGAAGGAGGGGGGGGAGGCGGCGCAAACAAGCCTCTCCCGCCTCCCCAGGTGGAGGCACCTCATCTGCAGTGGGGCGCCTCTTAGCGTTTCACTCGCCGTCCAGCTGAGTTTCGCCCGCTCTTGCGGCTACAGCGATAGGCGGCTGCAATAGGACTCTCAAAATGGCGGCCGGTTCTTTGGATTTGGGCCTGGTCCACTAAAATGGCCCTGGGACACCTTGGAACTCGGATGCTTGCCTGCTAGGGCATGGGCCCCATTCCCGAAAGCGTCCCCTCTTTTGACTGATTGTTCTTGTTGCCTATCTCTTCTGTTGTCATTTAACGGAACCTTTTTGGACTGCCGAAAGGTATTCTGGTTCGACCGCTGGTTGGTGGCGACATTTTGATTATATCCTGGACCTGCCAAGCCTCGCCCAAAATGACGCCGGTATAAATGGGACTCGTAACTCCTTGTTGTGTACTGGTTGCCCAACCTTGATATCACGAGATACGTATGCAGTTTTGAAGCACATGGCGGGTGGGGACGAGTACTGATTGAACATTTAGACATCCCTATTGATATTACGTTCTGATGTGTTATTGATTACTGTACTATTGAAAGTTCGAATTAACGTCACCAATGGTACTTGCCCGCAAATGTATATCTAGATCATTTTATTGTAACTGGCCCTGTCGTACTTTTGATTATAAAATGTACGTCCACCGATTCCGCAACTGTTAGATACCTTAGTTCTTGCAACCTAATGGCCCGCCCGTTACGTTCTTTTACAGTGTAAATGTCCCCTCATCATATACGATTCCAGTTTGCTCCGTGGCCGGCCCACGTGGTTATAGGCCCGTATTTGTATACTGACATTTTCACAATAAAGGTTTTTAAAACAAAACATGGTAGTAGTACCTAGATTGGTAAAGTTTTGAATAATAGCCACTGTTTTCGAATCAGTAAAAGGCAAGTAAAATAAAGCAGCCCGATTACATGACGGTTAAAAGGTATAATACGCAGGAACGCAGTAAAGATAAATTGTCAAGGGCTGTTGTGTTTTCCACTCCTGCAACGTAAAGTGATCGATAAGAATCCGATATTCATGCCTATCAGCGACTAAGACAGCAGGCCGAGCCTCTTTTCTTCAACGGCTCCCTCATGGGACGAAGAAACGCCCTTTTTCTCGAAATAGGAATATTTTACTTGCAGGACAGTTGTAAATTTCCCGGGAAAATACATTAGCCTGGAACATTGTTAGTGGTAAACTGTAAATGCATCTGGGTCCTTTGCTTTACAAGTCAGAGTGAGAAAAAAAAGGTGGGGCTTTCATCATTTGGGAAAAACAAATGTTCGAAAGCAATGAAAAGTGTTATTTTTAGGTCATATGACCAAGCCTTCCATCATTAGAATAACAAAAGTAAAATGAACCAATGAAAAGTTTTATTAAAAAGTCACATGACCTGTTATGCTTACGTTACACGCTGCGCGCCGCGCTCTGGATCGCTTCCGGGAAGCTGCGCCTCGTGCACCGGAGCACTTCCGGGTGCTCTAACGCGGCGCTTCATATGACGCATTACGCGACAACGCAGGTCCAGAATATAGTCAAAATGTCTCCACCAACCAGCGGTCGGAACACAACCCCTTTCAGTAGTCCAAAAAGATATGTTAAATGACAACAGAAGGGACTGGCAACAAGAATCATCAGTCAAAGAGGGGAGGGCAAGTTCTTCTCTACCGGGTCACGTTGGGGCTCCACCGGAAGTGATCGAATTGGTAGTCTACAGTGTTTCTGGATGTTTCAGACTGAAGCTGGCATCAGCATGAGACCACCACCATCTTGTGGCTCCGTTGTGGCCATTCCGCGAGCAATCATGGCAGCGGCTCCCCACTGGAAGCCTGCGGTAGTCGGGGGTCCTGGTGACTGTTGTAGAATCTTCAAGGCTGAGGGGACTTTTTTGGGAATGGGGCCCATGCCCTAGCAGTCAAGCGTCCGAGTTCCACGGTTGCCCAGAGCCATCTTTGTAGGCCAGGCCCAAGTCTGTGGAGCCGACCGCCATTTCGTGAGCTCCGTAGCAGCCGCCTGTCGCTGTACCGCAAGATTGAGTGCAATTCCGTTGGATGGCGGGTGAGACGTTGTAATAGCAGGGCAGGCGCAATTCAGCTGGTCGAGTAAACGCTGGGGTGTAGCTGAGAAACCTCCACCTGGGGAGGTGGGGGAGGCTCGTTCGCGCCGCCTCTCCCTTCTAGTGCACCCCACGCCGTTTCCTGGCGCAGGTATATGTGATGGTCGGACCAGGGCACCGCAGGACGTGTCTTCAGGTCAAACGGATTGTGGGACAAGGTGTGGAGCAGGCGCAATTATCTCGGGGGCCTCCGTCATGCTGTTCAGGGAGGCACCGCATCACATTGTTTTCCAATGCAGTCAGGTCCACAAACAGCCCCCACTTACTTTGAGAATAGTGAAGCTGCAGCAGGTGCAAATAAGCTTCAGACAGTGTTACAAGCGCTGCTCGGAACCCTCAACTATGGCACCCAACATCCAGGACTTATGCCATTTGTGCAAGGCAGTGACATCGAAGCATCTCAGGGACCAAGCAACATACCATATCCAGAGTCCTTCCCACAGCCTCTGCCTTCCGTCTTACCTAGTTATTGTTCTTTCACTCCCACTCCAGGCTTTTAGTCTGTGGATGGAAAATCATGAACCTACACTCACCTATGAAAATCTTACTATTGATGGTTGATTTTGAGCCCCAAATACAAACGCTTGTTTGGATCGAAGTTGCAGCAGGCTGCCATGTAAATAGTTATTTAATAAAACGTTATACCCTGTTACTTGTTGATTTTGAGCACCAAATACAAAGGCTTGTTTGGATCGATGTTGCAGCAGGCTGCCATGTAAATAGTTATTTAATAAAACGTTTTACCCTGTTACTTTGCTGGTGTGTTGTATATATTTATAATATTTGCATAGGGTTTGTCGTTATTTTGGGTGGGGTGGGCGGCGGAGCCGAGCTGTCTTGCAGCCATCATGGTGTCAAGCTCAATTCCTCTCACTAGTTTCGTATTTCTCAAAAGGGGTTGTTCATAATGTTTCTATTTTAGCAAAGTCAAAAAGAGATCCCATTAGTGGCCTACTGATTTTGCTTGATTCCTTTTGTTTTAACGATTTTTCACTATCTGCAAAGACTAAACAGAGTATTGTGACTCTGTGCTTGTTTGTAAATAGAGAATGAACAAAAGAGAACCAATTCCAAAACAATAAATGCTAGGATAACAATCAATCAAATGGAGAGGGAAGCAGGCACGACGGGTTACAACGGGAGCAAAGGCAGTGTTACCTACCCTTCACTATCTGCAAAGAGAGAATACTCCTAAAAGAAAAGAGGAGGGGGGGGGGGCAGCATTCAAAGCACATCAGCGTGCATAAACACGAAAATGTTTTTACCTACCACGTACTTGAAATTTTAAAGCTTTTGATATTTGCTATTAAAAAACCATTGAAATTCACTGAAAAAACCATAGGTTATATATAGACCATATATAGTTAGGAATTAGCATTTACAAAACCTTTAAAATTCACTGAAAAAACCATAGGTTATAGACCATATATAGTTAGGGATTAGCATTTACAAAACCTTATTTTACTCGCACAAAACCATTGAAATTCGCATATATAGTTAGTTGCACTAACTATATATCGCACACCCGCAATCCACTGCTGATGATGTCACATATTACATCATTCATGACATGGTCAGTGACATCACTGATGACAACTCAAATGACATCACTGATGACATCGCTGAAGACATCTCAAATGACATCACTGATGACATCTCATTTGACATTACTGATCACATCACTGATGACATCATTCATGTGATAATACGATGAACCTCTTCAGACTCTAATATAACCTTAGATACACTCAGTGTAAACAGATACTCAAAGACTGTCACTTATCCATGGAGTTACTCACACACCTAGTCAGTCATGCAAAGAATCAATCACACCTCCATTTTCTCAACTATACAGTTATACACACCTTACTTATTCAAACATATACTAACACATATTTACTCTCTTATACAATCCCTGATACATGTTCACAATGATCCATACAGCCACTCACACATTCACTGGCTCTTATGCACAGTTATTTATATATGTCAACTCTCATATGTACAGTGTTTTACATATGTACTTTCTTTGACATGTAGCACTGAGATATCCATTCACTCACCAATACACTCATGCACACAGTCAACCGCCCATACAGCTGTTTCCACATGCACTTTTGAACCCATACATCTAGTGAATCAACTGCTCACACACCTATGCACACAGTCATACACCTCCCAGCCACCCACACACACACTCAGTCTCCCATACAAATACTTGGGCAACCAATCAATAACCCATATAGTTACTCATATAGCTACTGATCAACACATGCAGCAGTTTACAGAACAACAGACATAATGATGCACAAATTAAGACTGTTTAGTCACTAACCCATGCACTCAGCGAGACACATTAAATCACTCACTCATACAGTCAGTCATGCACCTACTAAATCCTTCATCCAGACACTTATACATCCACTCATTCTTCAATATGTAAGACATATTTTAACTTTACAGAAACATACAGTCACTGGGTGTTGTCATCAGTGATGTCATCAGTGATGTCTTTTGAGATGTCATCAGTGATGTCATCAGTGATGTCACTGACCATGTCATGAATGATGTACTATGTGACATCATCAGCAGTGGATTGCGGGTGCGCGATATATAGTTAGTGCAACTAACTATATATGCGAATTTCAATGGTTTTGTGCGAGTAAAATAAGGTTTTGTAAATGCTAATCCCTAACTATATATGGTCTATAACCTATGGTTTTTTCAGTGAATTTTCAAGGTTTTGTAAATGCTAATTCCTAACTATATATGGTCTATAACCTATGGTTTTTTCAGTGAATATATATATATATATATATATATATATATATATCAATATCAAATGCCCTAGAGCTTACAGAGGGCGACACGCACTGTTCTCACCATCCGGTTTGTATGCCTCACTGCTTGCGATGGCAGTTCGCCTTCATTCTTTCATGCTCGACGCGTTTCGAGGCTGGCTACGCCCCATATTCATGAGCTGCTGTGCACAAACACCGAGGCTTGCTGGTTCAACTTCAATGCCTTTATTATTGAAAACGCCCCCAATGGGCGTGGCTCACAGGTACTGCACACAGGCATGATGGTCACTGTGGTCCGTGAAGCAGCAAGTAGTCATATCGCCTTCAGTAGGTTCAATGTTTGTGTACCAGTTTAGCACTTGCGTTAATTCCTTAAGTAGGATCGGCTTCTGTCACCCAAGCAAGTTTTCGTCTCAGAACAGCGTGCTGCAACGGAGAGAAAGGGTTTCCCTCCTCAGCCTTTCCAATTGTCACTCAAAGAGCTTCCCTGGAAATGGTGCTCCCCTGCCACGGCCAGGACTGCCGCGCTTAATGTCAATATCAAATGCCCTAGAGCTTACAGAGGGCGACACGCACTGTTCTCACCATCCGGTTTGTATGCCTCACTGCTTGCGATGGCAGTTCGCCTTCATTCTTTCATGCTCGACGCGTTTCGAGGCTGGCTACGCCCCATATTCATGAGCTGCTGTGCACAAACACCGAGGCTTGCTGGTTCAACTTCAATGCCTTTATTATTGAAAACGCCCCCAATGGGCGTGGCTCACAGGTACTGCACACAGGCATGATGGTCACTGTGGTCCGTGAAGCAGCAAGTAGTCATATCGCCTTCAGTAGGTTCAATGTTTGTGTACCAGTTTAGCACTTGCGTTAATTCCTTAAGTAGGATCGGCTTCTGTCACCCAAGCAAGTTTTCGTCTCAGAACAGCGTGCTGCAACGGAGAGAAAGGGTTTCCCTCCTCAGCCTTTCCAATTGTCACTCAAAGAGCTTCCCTGGAAATGGTGCTCCCCTGCCACGGCCAGGACTGCCGCGCTTAATGTCAATATCAAATGCCCTAGAGCTTACAGAGGGCGACACGCACTGTTCTCACCATCCGGTTTGTATGCCTCACTGCTTGCGATGGCAGTTCGCCTTCATTCTTTCATGCTCGACGCGTTTCGAGGCTGGCTACGCCCCATATTCATGAGCTGCTGTGCACAAACACCGAGGCTTGCTGGTTCAACTTCAATGCCTTTATTATTGAAAACGCCCCCAATGGGCGTGGCTCACAGGTACTGCACACAGGCATGATGGTCACTGTGGTCCGTGAAGCAGCAAGTAGTCATATCGCCTTCAGTAGGTTCAATGTTTGTGTACCAGTTTAGCACTTGCGTTAATTCCTTAAGTAGGATCGGCTTCTGTCACCCAAGCAAGTTTTCGTCTCAGAACAGCGTGCTGCAACGGAGAGAAAGGGTTTCCCTCCTCAGCCTTTCCAATTGTCACTCAAAGAGCTTCCCTGGAAATGGTGCTCCCCTGCCACGGCCAGGACTGCCGCGCTTAATGTCAATATCAAATGCCCTAGAGCTTACAGAGGGCGACACGCACTGTTCTCACCATCCGGTTTGTATGCCTCACTGCTTGCGATGGCAGTTCGCCTTCATTCTTTCATGCTCGACGCGTTTCGAGGCTGGCTACGCCCCATATTCATGAGCTGCTGTGCACAAACACCGAGGCTTGCTGGTTCAACTTCAATGCCTTTATTATTGAAAACGCCCCCAATGGGCGTGGCTCACAGGTACTGCACACAGGCATGATGGTCACTGTGGTCCGTGAAGCAGCAAGTAGTCATATCGCCTTCAGTAGGTTCAATGTTTGTGTACCAGTTTAGCACTTGCGTTAATTCCTTAAGTAGGATCGGCTTCTGTCACCCAAGCAAGTTTTCGTCTCAGAACAGCGTGCTGCAACGGAGAGAAAGGGTTTCCCTCCTCAGCCTTTCCAATTGTCACTCAAAGAGCTTCCCTGGAAATGGTGCTCCCCTGCCACGGCCAGGACTGCCGCGCTTAATGTCAATATCAAATGCCCTAGAGCTTACAGAGGGCGACACGCACTGTTCTCACCATCCGGTTTGTATGCCTCACTGCTTGCGATGGCAGTTCGCCTTCATTCTTTCATGCTCGACGCGTTTCGAGGCTGGCTACGCCCCATATTCATGAGCTGCTGTGCACAAACACCGAGGCTTGCTGGTTCAACTTCAATGCCTTTATTATTGAAAACGCCCCCAATGGGCGTGGCTCACAGGTACTGCACACAGGCATGATGGTCACTGTGGTCCGTGAAGCAGCAAGTAGTCATATCGCCTTCAGTAGGTTCAATGTTTGTGTACCAGTTTAGCACTTGCGTTAATTCCTTAAGTAGGATCGGCTTCTGTCACCCAAGCAAGTTTTCGTCTCAGAACAGCGTGCTGCAACGGAGAGAAAGGGTTTCCCTCCTCAGCCTTTCCAATTGTCACTCAAAGAGCTTCCCTGGAAATGGTGCTCCCCTGCCACGGCCAGGACTGCCGCGCTTAATGTCAATATCAAATGCCCTAGAGCTTACAGAGGGCGACACGCACTGTTCTCACCATCCGGTTTGTATGCCTCACTGCTTGCGATGGCAGTTCGCCTTCATTCTTTCATGCTCGACGCGTTTCGAGGCTGGCTACGCCCCATATTCATGAGCTGCTGTGCACAAACACCGAGGCTTGCTGGTTCAACTTCAATGCCTTTATTATTGAAAACGCCCCCAATGGGCGTGGCTCACAGGTACTGCACACAGGCATGATGGTCACTGTGGTCCGTGAAGCAGCAAGTAGTCATATCGCCTTCAGTAGGTTCAATGTTTGTGTACCAGTTTAGCACTTGCGTTAATTCCTTAAGTAGGATCGGCTTCTGTCACCCAAGCAAGTTTTCGTCTCAGAACAGCGTGCTGCAACGGAGAGAAAGGGTTTCCCTCCTCAGCCTTTCCAATTGTCACTCAAAGAGCTTCCCTGGAAATGGTGCTCCCCTGCCACGGCCAGGACTGCCGCGCTTAATGTCAATATCAAATGCCCTAGAGCTTACAGAGGGCGACACGCACTGTTCTCACCATCCGGTTTGTATGCCTCACTGCTTGCGATGGCAGTTCGCCTTCATTCTTTCATGCTCGACGCGTTTCGAGGCTGGCTACGCCCCATATTCATGAGCTGCTGTGCACAAACACCGAGGCTTGCTGGTTCAACTTCAATGCCTTTATTATTGAAAACGCCCCCAATGGGCGTGGCTCACAGGTACTGCACACAGGCATGATGGTCACTGTGGTCCGTGAAGCAGCAAGTAGTCATATCGCCTTCAGTAGGTTCAATGTTTGTGTACCAGTTTAGCACTTGCGTTAATTCCTTAAGTAGGATCGGCTTCTGTCACCCAAGCAAGTTTTCGTCTCAGAACAGCGTGCTGCAACGGAGAGAAAGGGTTTCCCTCCTCAGCCTTTCCAATTGTCACTCAAAGAGCTTCCCTGGAAATGGTGCTCCCCTGCCACGGCCAGGACTGCCGCGCTTAATGTCAATATCAAATGCCCTAGAGCTTACAGAGGGCGACACGCACTGTTCTCACCATCCGGTTTGTATGCCTCACTGCTTGCGATGGCAGTTCGCCTTCATTCTTTCATGCTCGACGCGTTTCGAGGCTGGCTACGCCCCATATTCATGAGCTGCTGTGCACAAACACCGAGGCTTGCTGGTTCAACTTCAATGCCTTTATTATTGAAAACGCCCCCAATGGGCGTGGCTCACAGGTACTGCACACAGGCATGATGGTCACTGTGGTCCGTGAAGCAGCAAGTAGTCATATCGCCTTCAGTAGGTTCAATGTTTGTGTACCAGTTTAGCACTTGCGTTAATTCCTTAAGTAGGATCGGCTTCTGTCACCCAAGCAAGTTTTCGTCTCAGAACAGCGTGCTGCAACGGAGAGAAAGGGTTTCCCTCCTCAGCCTTTCCAATTGTCACTCAAAGAGCTTCCCTGGAAATGGTGCTCCCCTGCCACGGCCAGGACTGCCGCGCTTAATGCCCTCTGTAAGCTCTAGGGCATTTGATATTGACATTAAGCGCGGCAGTCCTGGCCGTGGCAGGGGAGCACCATTTCCAGGGAAGCTCTTTGAGTGACAATTGGAAAGGCTGAGGAGGGAAACCCTTTCTCTCCGTTGCAGCACGCTGTTCTGAGACGAAAACTTGCTTGGGTGACAGAAGCCGATCCTACTTAAGGAATTAACGCAAGTGCTAAACTGGTACACAAACATTGAACCTACTGAAGGCGATATGACTACTTGCTGCTTCACGGACCACAGTGACCATCATGCCTGTGTGCAGTACCTGTGAGCCACGCCCATTGGGGGCGTTTTCAATAATAAAGGCATTGAAGTTGAACCAGCAAGCCTCGGTGTTTGTGCACAGCAGCTCATGAATATGGGGCGTAGCCAGCCTCGAAACGCGTCGAGCATGAAAGAATGAAGGCGAACTGCCATCGCAAGCAGTGAGGCATACAAACCGGATGGTGAGAACAGTGCGTGTCGCCCTCTGTAAGCTCTAGGGCATTTGATATTGACATTAAGCGCGGCAGTCCTGGCCGTGGCAGGGGAGCACCATTTCCAGGGAAGCTCTTTGAGTGACAATTGGAAAGGCTGAGGAGGGAAACCCTTTCTCTCCGTTGCAGCACGCTGTTCTGAGACGAAAACTTGCTTGGGTGACAGAAGCCGATCCTACTTAAGGAATTAACGCAAGTGCTAAACTGGTACACAAACATTGAACCTACTGAAGGCGATATGACTACTTGCTGCTTCACGGACCACAGTGACCATCATGCCTGTGTGCAGTACCTGTGAGCCACGCCCATTGGGGGCGTTTTCAATAATAAAGGCATTGAAGTTGAACCAGCAAGCCTCGGTGTTTGTGCACAGCAGCTCATGAATATGGGGCGTAGCCAGCCTCGAAACGCGTCGAGCATGAAAGAATGAAGGCGAACTGCCATCGCAAGCAGTGAGGCATACAAACCGGATGGTGAGAACAGTGCGTGTCGCCCTCTGTAAGCTCTAGGGCATTTGATATTGACATTAAGCGCGGCAGTCCTGGCCGTGGCAGGGGAGCACCATTTCCAGGGAAGCTCTTTGAGTGACAATTGGAAAGGCTGAGGAGGGAAACCCTTTCTCTCCGTTGCAGCACGCTGTTCTGAGACGAAAACTTGCTTGGGTGACAGAAGCCGATCCTACTTAAGGAATTAACGCAAGTGCTAAACTGGTACACAAACATTGAACCTACTGAAGGCGATATGACTACTTGCTGCTTCACGGACCACAGTGACCATCATGCCTGTGTGCAGTACCTGTGAGCCACGCCCATTGGGGGCGTTTTCAATAATAAAGGCATTGAAGTTGAACCAGCAAGCCTCGGTGTTTGTGCACAGCAGCTCATGAATATGGGGCGTAGCCAGCCTCGAAACGCGTCGAGCATGAAAGAATGAAGGCGAACTGCCATCGCAAGCAGTGAGGCATACAAACCGGATGGTGAGAACAGTGCGTGTCGCCCTCTGTAAGCTCTAGGGCATTTGATACTGACATTAAGCGCGGCAGTCCTGGCCGTGGCAGGGGAGCACCATTTCCAGGGAAGCTCTTTGAGTGACAATTGGAAAGGCTGAGGAGGGAAACCCTTTCTCTCCGTTGCAGCACGCTGTTCTGAGACGAAAACTTGCTTGGGTGACAGAAGCCGATCCTACTTAAGGAATTAACGCAAGTGCTAAACTGGTACACAAACATTGAACCTACTGAAGGCGATATGACTACTTGCTGCTTCACGGACCACAGTGACCATCATGCCTGTGTGCAGTACCTGTGAGCCACGCCCATTGGGGGCGTTTTCAATAATAAAGGCATTGAAGTTGAACCAGCAAGCCTCGGTGTTTGTGCACAGCAGCTCATGAATATGGGGCGTAGCCAGCCTCGAAACGCGTCGAGCATGAAAGAATGAAGGCGAACTGCCATCGCAAGCAGTGAGGCATACAAACCGGATGGTGAGAACAGTGCGTGTCGCCCTCTGTAAGCTCTAGGGCATTTGATATTGACATTAAGCGCGGCAGTCCTGGCCGTGGCAGGGGAGCACCATTTCCAGGGAAGCTCTTTGAGTGACAATTGGAAAGGCTGAGGAGGGAAACCCTTTCTCTCCGTTGCAGCACGCTGTTCTGAGACGAAAACTTGCTTGGGTGACAGAAGCCGATCCTACTTAAGGAATTAACGCAAGTGCTAAACTGGTACACAAACATTGAACCTACTGAAGGCGATATGACTACTTGCTGCTTCACGGACCACAGTGACCATCATGCCTGTGTGCAGTACCTGTGAGCCACGCCCATTGGGGGCGTTTTCAATAATAAAGGCATTGAAGTTGAACCAGCAAGCCTCGGTGTTTGTGCACAGCAGCTCATGAATATGGGGCGTAGCCAGCCTCGAAACGCGTCGAGCATGAAAGAATGAAGGCGAACTGCCATCGCAAGCAGTGAGGCATACAAACCGGATGGTGAGAACAGTGCGTGTCGCCCTCTGTAAGCTCTAGGGCATTTGATATTGATATATATATATATATATATATATATATATATATATATATATATATCCGCAATACCTCGCGGCGCTTCACCTATTAGGTGTAAAAACGAGGCATGGACCACTTCTTTGTAGCAATTTGATTTGTTGTTCCCAACAGCTATATATATATATATATATATATATATATATATATATATATATATATATATATATATTACCTACTGGCGGTCGCCAGTAGGTATATATAGTTAGGATTTTTTCCCTATGGCATTTTTGAAAATTCTATGTCTAATAACTTTGGCGTTTGTGGACGGAATCGGCTGAAATTTTCAGGAAAATGGCACATTTTGTTTCTGAGCAGCTCCTGGAAATTTGGGGGGGGGTCGTCAAGGGGGGCAGAGAAAAAACGGGGGTCCCAAAACGCGTTTTTCCCATGTTAATTTCCATAGGGCGGTTGGACTCACTTTTAGCCTGAACGGCTGAATGGATTTTCACGAAACTTGGCAAAATTGTAGGGACTGTTAGCCCGATGTGCCTTTGCTAGGTCTCAATATATGTGCTCCAGTAGTTTTTGAGAAATTAACGTTCAAAACAAGATATATATCTGTAACAGCGCTCCGGGCAGCGATCCGGTCCGCTTACTTTTCGCGAAACGGAACTTTGCGCGCTGAAAGCTGATTGGCTCTCCGGTGTCTGTCAACATTCTAAACAGTCTGGAGCGGCCGCCATCTTGTCTCTCGGTAGGATCGAGAGAGAAGAAGAGGTGAAAAACGAAGGGGGAATTTAATGAAAGGGGGCAAGGTATACCCCTCTTGACCCCCTAGGATTGTTGTTGGGGTTATTAAAGGGTCCCGTGGGGAAAATAAAAAAAAAAAGATTTTTCACGGTAGAAGCGCTTCACGGGCCGCGAACTGGGCCGCAAACTGGTAGCGAAACGGGAATTCGCCATTTTGTGCTTCGTTTTAATTGTTTAGAGACAAAAATTATCGCCGCACATTGGCCACAATGCATGAATATCGCTGAAAAGTCAGCGATATTCATGCATTATCCAGCAAATGCTCTTAGCCATGTTATCCACCTTCCATTGGATAACAGAAAGCTGATTGGCTCTCCGGTGTCTGTCAACATTCTAAACAGTCCGGAGCGGCCGCCATCTTATCTCTCGGTAGGATCGAGAGAGAAGAAGAGGTGAAAAACGAAGGGGGAATTTATTGAAAGGGGGCAAGGTATACCCCTCTTGACCCCCTAGGAATGTTGTTGGGGTTATTAAAGGGTCCCGTGGGGAAAATAAAAAAAAATGATTTTTCACGGTAGAAGCGCTTCACGGGCCGTGAACTGGGCCGCAAACTGGTGGCGAAACGGGAATTCGCCATTTTGTGCTTCGTTTTAATTGTTTAGAGACAAAAATTATCGCCGCACATCGGCCACAATGCATGAATATCGCTGAAAAGTCAGCGATATTCATGCATTATCCAGCAAATGCTCTTAGCCATGTTATCCACCTTCCATTGGATAACATGGCTAAAAACTGCTCTGTGCGTGAGCTTTTTTTTTTTTTTTTGCTGCATGACGTTTGTTAACGTTCGATTCGATGGAAATCAGGAAGTGTTGACCACCATTTTGTCACTGCGAGTAAATATTTTGTTATAAATGAATCCTTATTGATAAACATTGTCTGCGCCATCTTGCGTTTTTGTCCAATGCCACAATTTTGTCGTGCACAGCAGCCATTTTAGATGCCTTGACCAGGGCCACTCTCTGCACGCCGCCGATCCTCAGCATGGCTCCCCACCCTCGCAAGCATCTCCCCCACGCACTGGTCACCCCTGCTCTTTCTCTCATGCATGGGCCATATACTTCCCCCCATCTGCGCTGCTCTTCTCTGAGAATCACACCCTGTGCCCGCCCGACACCTCCCTTTCACCCTATTCACTACCGCACCCTCTGACACTCCTCTTCCTCTGTGTCCGATTGTCCAGGCCGGACCTAGGCTATCACCTAGCCCTGCGGATGTAGTTTATGGCCCCAGCTGTAGAGTATCCAGACATGCCAACCTTCCCGATTCAGGCGTGAGACTACTGATTTCAGTGCTAGTCTCCCGCCTCCCGATTCCTGCAAGCAAAAACCCAGGGGCATATTACCAACAACTAGCGATAATTTTTGTCTCTAACTTGTTTAGAGACAAACATTATCGCCGCACATCGGCGAATTTTATCGCACATAAACCTCGCTATTAGCAAGGTTTATCGCAAATGCGATAAAAAACGGCCGCAATGCATGAATATCGTTGAAAAGTCAGCGATATTCATGCATTATCCAGCAAATGCTCTTAGCCATGTTATCCACTTCCCATTGGATAACATGGCTAAAACTGCTCAGGGCAGGTGTTAGGTTTTGGAGATATTCGCGCTTAGCGCGAATATCTCCAAAAGTTGGTAATAGGAGATAGCGATGGTTAGGGACTGTTTCCAGTCGCTAAAATCTTGGCACGCCCACTTTGCATGTCATTAGTGATAAATATCACTGATATGCAAAGCGGGGCCCAAGATGGTCGCTATCTCCTTTTAGCTGTCACTAACTGGTGTTAGCGACAGCTTGGTAATAGGGAGATAATTTTATCTCTTTTTTTTTTGGCTTTTAAAGCTAAAAAAGCAGAAATAACCCCCCTTGATAATATGCCCCATGATTTCTCGGGGGTTTCAGCTGACAGGGCTTGGTATTGTATTACGTGCTAATTCTTCCAGGAAACGTCAGAGGGTCGATGCAGGGGTTCTAGAAGGGGTGATAAACCATTTAAGCCTCATGAACAAGCGCATGGTCTTTTAAAGATTTATGAAGTACTCGGGGCGGCGGTGTGTGTGTGCCCTCTTTCAGGAGCGGGCGGGGGGGGCACTGCCAGCAACTTGCCAGGCCAGGCAGTGTTCAACACGTGCATCACCCTTTCTCTGCCTGCTATTGCGCTCCATGCTTCGGAAAGGTAAGAAAAAGAACGTGCATTTGAGTTTGAAATGTCCGATCTTGTAGCAGTACACTTGCAAAGCCCACACATGACAATAATCCGATTCAAGGCCCCATTCACCCGATTTTTTAAACATATATAGCACTCCAACAAAGTTAGATTTTAAAACTTTATTAATATTTAACTATAATGAACGGAACAAAAACTGTAAAAACATTTAAACATTTTTCACCCAAAAAAGCAACAATGGTCAGAAGCTGTCTTTTGTGCGAATAGTCCCAAGGCAGCACAACGTGCAGAGTTCTGGACGGCACCCAGGTGATGTCGCCTGGGTGCCGCACTGGTTTTGGTATCCTACAATGCTGCTCCGAAAATTGGCGTGGGGCGTCCCGGGTGGTGCGGGGGGAGGCCTCGTCAGTAGCGGTCTGTTGTGCGAATAGTCCCAAGGCAGCAGAACGCGCTGAGATGTTGATGGCACCCAGGTGATGTCCAGTAAACTGCCGCACTGGTTTTGGTATCCTACAATGCTGCTCCGAAAATTTGCGTGCGGCGGCCCGGGGGGGGGGGGGGGGGCGCGTGGGGGAGGCGGCGTGAACGGGCCTCCCCAGGTGGTGGCCATCCAGCTGAGTTGCGCCCGCTCTTGCGACTACAGCGTCTCGCTCACCATGTTGTTGAGTTGCTCCCACTCTTGCAGTGCAGCGATAGGCGCCTGCCACATGGCTCTTAAAATGGCGGACGGCTCTTCGGTTTTGGGCCTGGTCCACTGAAATGGCCCTGGGACACCTTGGAACTCGGACGCTTGCCTGCTAGGGCTTGGGCTCCATTCTTGAAAAGCGTCCCCTCAGCCGTGAAGATTCTACAAAGTCTTGGGGGCCCCCGACTCCCGCAGGCTTCCGGTGGGGAGCGGCTGCCATGATTGCTCGCGGAATGACCACGACGGAGCCACGAGATGGTGGTGCTCTCATGCTGACGCCAGCTTCAGTCTGAATGATCCAGAAACAAGGTGGGGCTTTCATCGTTTGGGAAAAAAAAATGTTCTAAACCAATGAAAAGTGTTATTTTTAGGTCATATGACCAAGCCTTCCATCTTTAGGAATCCAAAAGTAAAATGATCCAATGAAAAGTTTTATAAACAAGTCACATGACCTGTTATGCGGCATAGGGCTACAAAAAGCGTAGAAAATCCGTTGGCACGTGAGGCGGCGTCAGTAGCGGACCGATGTGCGAATAGGCCGAAGGCAGCACAACGCGCTGAGATCCGGATGGCACCGAGGTGGTGTCAAGCAAATTGCCGCACTGGTGTGGCCATCCTACAATGCTGCGCCAAAAGACGGCGTGTCCAGCTGAGTTCCGGTCACTCTTGCGGTACAGTGAGTCGAACGTGCCGAGATCCGGATGGCACCGAGGTGGTGTCCAGCAAATTGCCGCACTGGTGTGGCCATCCTACAATGCTGCGCCGAAAGACGGCGTGTTCAGCTGAGTTCCGGTCACTCTTCCGGCACAGTGACTCGAACGCGCCGAGATCCGGATGGCACCGAGGTGGTGTCCAGCAAGTTGCCGCACTGGTGTGGCCATCCTACAATGCTGCGCCGAAAGTCGGCGTGGGGTGCCCCGTTGGCTTATGAGGTGATGTCAGTAGTGGACCGATGTGTGAATAGGTCAGAACCAGCACAAGGCGCCAAGATCCGAATGGCAAGTCCTGGATGTTGAGTGCCTCAGTTGAGATTTCTGAGCAGTGTTTGTAAGACTGTCTGAAGCTTATGTGCACCTGCTGCAGCTTCACTATTGCCCTGGTGTGGCCAAAGGTCGCACATGACATAGGCGGCCGGCTCCCGAGGTCCGGCGGAACTTTTTTCCTTTTCCTTTCTGCTTCTTTTCCTACAATCCGTTTCATCTGAAGACACGACCAGGTCCCTGAATGTGTGCAGGGGGACGCTATTGATTGAATAAAAATGGCGGCTTGACACAAAGCTGACTCAAGCGTTGCTGTTGATGCTATACAGACAAAAATTGGTTTTCAGTTTGTACATTCTTCAGGATTTTTTTTTCTATCCAAGTCTGATTGACAGTTTGTAGAAAAATGGCTTCAGATTTTCCACATACTACTCTTCAACATTCTTCCTAAATGTAACAATGTGAAACTCACTAGAAGAACGGCTGTTTCTGTTTCCTTTCAAAATGCTGCCAACAATATTTTCTGAATGGAAGACACCATCTTGTAGCATAAAGGGCCGAAAGGGGTTCTGGTCTGGCCGATGGTTGGTGGAGACATTTTGACTATATCTTGGACCTGCCCGGCCTCGCACAAAATGGCGCCGGTATAAATGGGACTCGTAACTCCTTGCTCGCAAATGTATATCTAGAAAATGTTATTGTAAGTGGCCCTGTCGTATTTTAATTACAAAATGTACGTCCACCGATTCCGCAACTGTTAGACACCTTTGTTCTTGCAACCTAATGGCCCGCTCGTTACGTTCCTCTACAGTGTAAATGTCTCCTCATCATATACGATTTCAGTTTGCTCCGTGGCCGGCCCACGTGGTTATAGGCCCGTATTTGTATTCTGATATTTTCACAATAAAGGTTTTTAAAACAAAACACGGTAGTAGTATTTACATTGGTAAAGTTTTTACTTTTAGTCACTGTTTTCGAATCAGTAAAAGGCAAGTGAAATAAAGCAGTCCAATTACATGACGGATAAAAGGTATAATATGTAGGAACGCAGTAAAGATAAATGGTCAAGGGCAGTTGTGTTTTTCATTTCTGCAACATAAAGTGATCGATAAGAATCTGATAATCAGGCGTATCGGCGACTAAGACAGCAGGCTGAGTCTCTTTTACTCAACGGCTCCGTCATGGAACGAAGAAACGCCCTTTTTCTCGAAAAAGGAATATATTTTACTTGCAGGACAGTTGTAAATTTTCCGGGAAAGTACATTAGCCTGGAATATTATAACATATATGTTTTAAAAAAAATAATGTTCGAAAACAATAAAAAGCGTAATTTTTAGGTCATATGACCAAGCTTTTCATCATTAAAATAACAAAAGCAAAATGAACCAATGAAAAGTTTTATTAACAAGTCACATGACCTGTTATGCTTACGTTACGCGCTGCGCGCCGCGCCTCGGATCACTTCCGGGTGCGCTAACGCGGCGTGTCATATAACGCATTACGCGACAACGTAGGTCAAGAATATAGTCAAAATGTCTCCACCAACCAGCGTTCGGAACACAACCCCTTTCAGCAGTCCAAAAAGTTCTGTTAAATGACAACAGAGGGGACAGGCAAGAAGAACCATCAGTCAAAGAGGGGAGGGCAAGTTCTTCTCTTCCGGGTCATGTTGGGGCGCTACCGGAACTGATCGAATTGGTAGTCTAAAGTGTTTCTGGATGTTTCAGACTAAAGCTGGCGTCAGCATGAGAGCACTACCATCTCGTAGCTCCGTCGTGGCCATTCCACGAGCAATCATGGCAGCCGCTCCCCACCAGAAGCCTGCTGGAGTCGGAGGCCCCCAAGACTTTTGTAGAATCTTCACGGCTGAGGGGACGCTTTCGAGAATGGGACCCAAGCCCTATCAGGGAAGCGTCCGAGTTCAAAGGTGTCCCAGGGCCATTTTAGTGGACCAGGTCCAAAACCGAAGAGCCGGCCGCCATTTTGAGAGTCCTGTGGCAGCCGCCTATCGCTGCACCGCAAGAGCGGGAGCAACTCAACTACATGATGAGCGAGACGCTGTAGTCGCAAGAGCGGGCGGTAAACAGCAGAATGGCGGAAGAGGCACAGTGTAGCAAAAGCGGGCGGAATGGCAACTGAAACGGTAAAGGGGCGACCCACTACAGCGTGTCTTCAGGTCAAACGGATTGTGGGACAAGGTCCAGAATTGAAGAGTCATCAAAAGGCAAAAAGTTCCGCCGGACCCCGGGAGCCGGCCGCTTATGTCGGGGGCGATCTCAGGCTACACCAGTGCTATAAGACTTGGGGAGGGTGTCGGAGCCAAGCGTCTTCTCCGAGTCCATGGCCATCACACCGCCCCTCAGGGGCCTCCGTCAAGCTGTTTAGGAAGGTAACATATCACATTGTTTTCTAATGCAGTCAGGTCCACAAACGACACTCACTTACTTTGAGAATAGTGAAGCTGCAGTAGGTGGAAATAAGCTTCAGACAGTGTTACAAGCACTGCTCAGAACTCTTAACTATGGCACCCAACATCCAGAACTTATGCCATTTGAGAATGGCAGTGACATTGAAGCAACTCAGGGACCAAAACCATTAACGTACTTTCACGTATGAAAAACTTACTTGGGGAGGGGACAGGAGCGAAGCGCCCCCTCCCAGTCTGCGCCACCACACCGTATGTTGAAAATCTGAAGCCATCGTTCTACAAAGTCAACCAACCTTGGATTGAAAAATCTAGAAAAATGTACAAACTGAAAACCAGTTTTGGTCTGCATAGCATCAGTAGCAACGCTTGCTATCAGAGTGCATGAGTTTCATGCTCGATCGATTGAGCTAGCCGGATCGGGCAATAAAAAGTATAAAATAGTTATGTAAATAGTTATTTAATAAAATGTTTTACCCTGTTTCTTTGCTGGTGTGTTGTCTATATTTTTAATATTTGCATAGGGTTTGTCGTTATTTTGGGCGGGGTGGGTGACGGAGTCGAGCTGTCTTGCAGCCCTCATGGTGTGGAGCTCAGTTCATCTCACTATTTTCGTATTTCTCATGAAGGGTTGTTCCTAATATTTCTATTTTAGCGAGGTCAAAAAGAGATCCAATTAGTGGCCTACTGATTTTGCTCGATTACTTTTATTTTTTTACACGATTTTTCACTATCTGCAAAGACTAAACAGAGTATTGCGACTTTGTGCTTGTTTGTAAATAGAGAATGATCCAAAGAGAACCAATTCTAAAACAGTAAATGCTTGGATAACAATCAATCAAATGGAGAGACAAGCAGGCACGACGGATTACAACGGGGGCAAAGGCCTGCGTTAACTACCGTTCACTATCTGCAAAGAGAGAGTACTACTAAGAGAAAAGAGGGGAGGGGGGGGAAGCGTTCAAAGCACATCAGCGTGCATAAATACGAAAATGTTTTTATCTATCACGTACTTGACATTTTAAAGCTTTTCATATTTGCTATTAAAAAACCAATGAAATTCACAGAAAAAACCATAGGTTATAGTGGATATATAGTTAGGAATTTGCATTTACAAAACCTTGAAAATTCAATGAAAAAACCATTGGTTTTAGGCCATATATAGTTAGGGATTTGCATTTACAAAACCTTTTTTTACTCGCATAAAACCATTGAAATTCCATATATAGTTATAAGCGCTAACTATATATCGCGCACCCGCAATCCACTGCTGATGATGTCACATATTACATCATTCATGACATGGTTAGTGACATCACTGATGACATCACTGATGGCATCTCAAATGACATCACTGATGACATCACTGAAAACATCTCATTTGACATGACTGATAACATCACTGATGATATCATTCATGTGATAATACCATGAACCTCTTCAGACTCTAATATAACCTTAGATACAATCAGTGTAAACAGACAGTCACAGACTGCCACTCATCCATGGAGTTACTCACACACCTAGTCAGTTATGCCAAAAATCAATCACACCTCCATTTTCTCAACTATACAGTTACACACACCTTACTTATTCAAACATATACTAACACATATTTACTTTACTCTTTTATACAATCCCTGATACAAGTTCACAATGATCCATACAGCCACTCACACATTCACTGGCTCTTATGCACAGTTATTTATATATGTCAACTCTCACATGTACTGTGTTTTACATATGTACTTACTTTGACATGTAGCACTGAGATATCCATTCATTCACCAATACACTCATGCACACAGTCAACCGCCCATACAGCTGTTTCCACATGCACTTTTGAACCCATACATCTAGTGAATCAACTGCTCACACATCTATGCACAGAGTCATACACCTCCCAGCCACCCACACACACACTCAGTCTCCCATACAAATACTTGGGCAACCAATCAATAACCCATATAGTTACTCATATAGCTACTGATCAACACATGCAACAGACATAAAGATGCACAAATTAAGACAGTTTAGTCACTAACCCATGCACTCAGTGAGACACATTTAATCACTCACTCATACAGTCAGACATGCACCTACTAAATCCTTCATCCAGACACTTATACATCCACTCATTCTTCAATATGTAAGACATATTTTTACTTTACAGAAACATACAGTCACTGGATGTTGTCATCAGTGATGTCATCAGTGATGTCATTTGAGATGTCATCAGTGATGTCATCAGTGATGTCACTAACCATGTCATGAATGATGTAATATGTGACATCATCAGCAGTGGATTGCGGGTGCGCGATATATAGTTAGCGCTTATAACTATATATGGAATTTCAATGGTTTTATGCGAGTAAAAAAAGGTTTTGTAAATGCAAATCCCTAACTATATATGGCCTAAAACCAATGGTTTTTTCATTGAATTTTCAAGGTTTTGTAAATGCAAATTCCTAACTATATATCCACTATAACCTATGGTTTTTTCTGTGAATATATATATACATATAGATTACCTACTGGCAATAGCCAGTAGGTATATATAGTTAGGATTTTTTCTCTATGGAACTTTTGAAAATTCTATGGCTAATAACTTTGGCGTTTGTGGACAGAATTGGCTGAAATTTTCAGGAAAATGGCACATTTTGTTTCTGAAAATTTGGGGGGGGGTCATCAAGAGGGGGCCGAGAAAAAAGGGGGGTCCCAAAACGCGTTTTTCCCATTCATTTTTCCATAGGGCGGTTGACCTCACTTTTAGCTCGAACGGCTGAATGGATTTGCACGAAACTTGGCAAAATTGTAGGGACTGTTATCCCGATGTGCCTTTGCTAGGTCTCAATATATGTGCTTCAGTGGATTTTGAGAAATTAACGTTTAAAATAAGATATATATCTGTAACAGCGCTCCGGGCAGCGCTCCGGTTCGCGTACTTTTCGCGTAACGGAACTTTGCGATGCGAAGCTGATTGGCTCTCCGGTGTCTGTCAACATTCTGAACAGTCCGGAGCGGCCACCATCTTGTCTCTCGGTAGGATCGAGAGACAAGAGGAGGCCAAAACAAAGGGGGAAATGAAGGAAAGGGGGCAAGGTAGACCCCTTCTGACCCCCTAGGATTGATGAGGGGGATATTATAGAGCCACGCGGGGCCCCAAAAAAAAAAAAATCTGACTTTTTCGCCGTAGAGACGCGTCTTTGGTACGCGAACCGGGCAGCTAACCGGGCAGCTAACCGGGAAGCTAACCGGCAGTGTAACGGGAGTCTGAGGAGTAGCTGATTGGCTGTCAACATTGTAAACAGTCCGGAGCGGCCGCCATCTTGTCTCTCTGTGGGATCGAGAGACAAGAAGTGGTAAAAAAAAAGGTGTAAATGAATGAAAGGGGTAAGGCAGACCCCTCCTGAACCCCTAGGATTGATGAGGAGGCTATTAAAGTACCCTGCGGGGCAAAACAAAAAAAAAATTGCGATTTTTCGCGGTAAAGGTGCTTCCTGGTACGTTAACCGGGCAGCTAACCGGCAGCGTAACGGGAGTCCGACATATTGTGTTTTTTGAACGTTTGTGATATGTGCACGTGTGGATTTTGTCTAATTAAGGTTAAAAAATATATATATATCTGTAAGCGTGTTCTGGCGCGCTTACGTTTTGGATTTGGTTTGCGCTGCAGAGACGATACGTCACGGTTATGCGATGCATCATGAGGCGTCTCACGGGCTACGTGATACGTCACTTAATAAAGAATATATTTTACAGCTATAGATATTAGCTTTTAAAAAACCAATGAAATTCACTGAAAAAACCATAGGTTATAGACCATATATAGTTAGGAATTTGCATTTACAAAACCTTGAAAATTCACTGAAAAAACCATAGGTTATAGACCATATATAGTTAGGGATTAGCATTTACAAAACCTTATTTTATTTGCACACAACCATTGAAATTCCATATATAGTTAGTTGCACTAACTATATATCGCGGACCTGCAATCCACTGCTAATGATGTCACATATTACATCATTCATGACATGGTCAGTGACATCACTGATGACATCACTGATGACATCTCAAATGACATCACTGATACTGAAGGACTGGGTTCTTTAAGACCCAGCGGTGCCAGGGGACAACACCTGAAACCTTCGTGGGTAACCTGCTCCGGCGTACGAATGACAGAGACACGGGACACTTCCTTCGGCGTCAAAGATTCAAGGTTTATTTACTGCAGGGAACACAGAAGTCACGACAAGTACAACACGTGCAACTTGGGGAGACTGCTTCAAATTGGTTCTGTGGATCGCTCCTTTTATACACGATTTTCCCATAGGTTTGCATAGCAGACAAAGGTTTACAACCCGGTTCCCACAATTATCCCCGAGAGGGGTCGCTTTGGTCACTTTGATACTCATAAGGTCCGGAACATAAGTGCGGAAATATTTGGCGGTTCCCAACTGTAAAAACCCATCTTCCCACCATTAGTACATTCCAATCAGCAGTAAAACAGATCGAAATAGGAACAAGGACAGGTGTAGAGGAAGATGGAAACAGTGGGGAGATTGGAAAGGGTGTAAAAGGGGAGGTATCGGGAAACACGAGCTACAGGCATCAAAGGGACGTGCCTAATGAGATGCACGGCTAAGACAATAAACCGGCACGGCAAGATGAGCCTCGAGAGGGGCCATCTGCCTTACAGTATCATCCCCCTCATCATAAAGACACTTACAAAGGACATGTGTCTTCCGCAAATATCTTGGGAGTCCCAGGGTCGCGAAGCGGACAGCGTCCGTTCGCTGGCTACTTGAGGGCAAGAGACAAAATGGATGCCGTATCTAAGATGGAACCCGTGGGTACGCAAGAAAAACCCACGTAGCAAACGAACGGAGTAAGTTAGCACAGCGAAACTGCGCACACTTACTAAACTCGTCATTTGCGGTCCGTAGATACCAGACTCGACCATATTCGTGCGAGTCGAAAAACATCACTTACAATTGTCACGGAACCTCAGACGCTCCTTTTGCCCTCATGTAGGCAAGCACTAGTCGGAATCATACTCGATATTCATCAGACCATCTAGATGTTGCTGTAGCATAGCTCTGTCCAACCGAATTCCATTGGTAACAGGCGGCTGTCTCATACACGTTGTAGCGCAGAGGCCACATAAGGCAGGACCGCACTGTACACAAAGGCAACACGTGAACAGGAACGCCACAACGACTCCGATGATCATCAGAATCTTCCAACCCCAAGTCGACATCAGGCCCCAAAACCACCCAAGTAGCGTCCAATTCCCTACATCCACGTGTATGGATTCGGAGATCTTATGCAACTTCGAGATGGCTTGATAGACAGTCGGAGCGTTATCAGGAATGAAAATACAGCAGCTCGAATGGATCACCTTACATACCCCACCTCGATCTGCTAAGATCACGTCTAAAACCATACGGTTTTGTAACGTCATAAGTCTATCCGCCTGAAGTTCAGTGGTGATATTACCAAGGGCACTGGCAGTAATATTAGCTGTCGATTCTACCACTCGAGTCAACTGTCTTAGGTTCCTACTATTAACCATAGGTCCCCAAAACGGGAGGAAACCCTTGAAAAAGTCTCCTGCCTCTTGACCGGCAGTATCCTCTTCGCTAATTACGCCTCTCACAACTCTAGTCTTGTGATAATCTGCATCTACAGTGAACGTCGGAGGCAACAAGTTTGCGATAAAACATGAGCCCATGAAGTCAGAGGGCAACCATGCATACGCACGATCATGACAGATAAAGTATGTACCCATGGCAGCCAGAAACACAGGGGACGAGACCATCGGCAGAATGTAATTTTCAGTGCAAGCACTCTCTCCAAGTCGGGCTTTCGATCTTCGGCCACGACCTATTAGACAAAAATTACCAATGTGGGGTACGACCCATATCGGAGGCGAGCTTTTAAGCTGTTTTTCACTAGTGAACACACTATACTCGCCTCTACTCAGGACCCTATAGGCTTGTACCTCTTCTTCTGGGATAAGCGAGGGATCATAGATATCGCTATCTAAGTCTTCAATCGCTATAGACAAAGGTTTCTGATACGAGGTAGGACCAGAGTAGGGGGATCGTGGTTCTCGAATGGGGTGGAAGCCTAGTGCGCTTCGAAACATTGTTTGAAATGCTCGAGCAGACCCTTGGGAACTATACTGTAACACCAGATATGGAATTCCCTTATCCGTAGTGTGTGGCATCAACCCACACACCCAACAATTAGTAGTGTTAACCACTAACTGATGCTGATGAAGGAGCTGAATAAAGGAATTGTTGCGGAATTCTGCACGTCTAGCCTGCTCGTGTTCAGGTAAGATATGAAAAGAATGAGGAGAAGCAGTGGAGGTGAGTTTAGGGTCAGGGGTAGGAGTAGGTATGGCAGAAGGTAAGAAGTAAGACATCGTGTAATACACCCCACCCGCCAATAATGCAGAAACAGTCAAAAACAATACGAATATTTGGAACATAAAACATTTGGTACGACTAAGTTGTTGCAACTTGAACCTTTGCGCCTGAGCTCCTTCCAAGTCCATCAGCTTCGAAAATGCCATCCCCTACGACCGTCCGCAACGTTTCTTGACGCACTTCGTTCTGTGTAGCAGTAGTCAATACCTAGGAGTTCCCAGGAACCGACGGTCTTTAACCTAGTGTCAAGACCTACTAACCAGAAGGAAGTACACGCGCGGCCCTACGGCCTTTATTCACAATTATGTGTACGCAAAAGTGTCTCTCAGCAGTGGAAGCAAAAATATGAGGAACGAAACTCAATGTATATATACAAAAATAATTACAGTGATACGAGTGTTCAAACTGATCGTGGAAAACGGGATAATGCAATTGTCAAGGGACAGAACAGGATTTTTTTATTAGTCTTTAGTGCTGGATCGCAAAAAGTATCGGGTTTTCCCAGGACGTGTCTGTTCGTCAAACAAAGGATCCGTTGAAGAGACAGCATTCTGTTGATCAGTTGAATGTTCTGGTCTTGAGTCTTTTGATGACAAATGTTCAACAGTATCTTTCTGCTGCACTGAGGATTCTCCGACAGGTTGTGCGTCGCTGAAAGGTACAAACGCCGGCAATCCTTCGGTTTCAGTTGATGCCATGCCTCTCCTCACCCACGAGTCTGCTGGCAACGGAATAGGGACCTTTTTGGTATGGGTGGCATGCACCCAGTTTTTCCGACCCTCTAGACGAACTGCAGTTCTCGTGGCAAGGAGGACCTGGTAGGGTCCAGTGAACCTTGGCTCCAAGTTTTTCTTGCGCGAAAAATTCCGCGTCACCACCCAGTCTCCAGGCTGGAGCTGGTGGCCTGGACCCTCCGTCTGCGTCGGCAATGCTTTGTAAACCTGTTGGTGAATTAACCTCAGTTTAGCAGTCAAGTCATGAAGATAATCGATCAACATTGGATACTCAAGATCACAGAACACACCCGGCCTAGGGACCCCCCAAACATTGGCAGGACGACCGAACACTATTTCATAGGGACTGAGCCCTACTCGGGAGTGTACAGTTGCCCTTGTTGACAATAATGCTAAGGGTAAAGCGTCAGGCCACGAGAGACCAGTCGTAGCCTGAATCTTCGCTAGCTTTAGTTTAAGGGTGCCATTGTACCCTTCAACCAAACCAGCTGACTGGGGATGATTGGCGCTATGGAATTTCTGATTAATTGCAAGGCCCTTACACACACTCTTCATCACACTCCCCACAAACTCACTTCCGTTATCTGACCACACAACTCTAGGCATTCCGTACCGAGGAAAGTATTCCTTCAGTAGGATTTTCGCAGTTGACAAAGCAGTGTTGTCCTTAAGAGGGTAGGCTTCGATCCATCGGGAGAACGCGCAAACCACAACTAAAACGTATTTCAGGTTATTACATCGCTCCATATGGATGAAGTCTAATTGGATCACCTCAAAGGGACATGAAGGGGGAGCAAAACTACCAGGAGGAGTTGGGGTTCCCTTACCAGGATTATACAACATACATACCATACAATTCTTGACCAATCGTTCAGCACATTTCGTGATACCATCATTCTTCCACACAGGAGACAGCAACTTGCAAATACCTTTCGCGCTAATATGTGCTAACCCATGCGCCATAGTCACAACAGCCAGCACATACGCATCAGGCAACATCCATCTTTTCTGATCCGATAAGTCAATCCAACAACCATGCGCATCCAACCTTCCCGTACTTTCTTTCCACTTCATCTTTTCAGTCTCGGTGGCCTCATTCTGAATTGCTTTCACACTCTCGATAGTGTCCTCACACATACTCGATTCTGTAGGCCACCTAACCGAACTCGTCACATACATTCGAGTGCTAATGTTCCGGGCAGTCTCCTTAGCAGTCTCATCCGCAAACGCATTACCACGACCAACATCATCCGTCACCTTACGATGCGCACTACATTTGACAATCGCCACTTGCTTAGGCAACGTAAGTGCATCCAAAAGATCATTCACAAGCTGGCCATGCTGAATCTTCGTACCATGCGATGTTAGAAAACCTCTCTCTCTCTCCACAACCGTCCAAAACTATGTGCGACGCCAAAGGCATATTGGCTGTCGGTAAACACATTCACACGTTTCCCTTTCGCTAACACACACGCTCTGGTGAGAGCGATCAGTTCTGCAGCTTGGGCAGAATTCCGATTCAATCTTGCAGTCTCAACAACAGTATTCAACGTTACAACGGCATATGCAGTAGTCACATCGCCATTCGGTAATTTAAAACATGAACCATCCACATACAGCGTTCCATCTGAGGTTCCGTGACGGTTCCGTGACGACTTGAACCCGTGTTTTCAAGTTTGTCGGAAATACCTAATATTGGTATCAGTGAACCGCAAATGATCCATTTAGTATATCCTAGTGTTTTCGCTACGCTACGAGCAAGAGCACTCCTTCCATTGACATATTTCTGATATACCCACGGCATCCATCTTAGATCATGGCCGCCATTTTGTGTTTCCTTGCCCTCACATATGCAATAGCATCTGATCACTTCATTCACTCCACTTTGATTAAGGACACGTAGCCTTAGCCGGAGATTCACCTCTTACATGGCACGTGCACCTTAAACCAGATCACGCTGTAGCTGCATGACTCGACAAAGGCTGCCTCCTCTGCCCGAGGCCAGTCCTGCCAAACTGGTCTTCGTGTCCATTGTACCTGATCATGATTAGGCGGCCGAAGCCGGTAGCCTTGCCCATTTACAACCCACAAATATCCCTTATCCCACTTTTCTATCTTCCACACCTGGCTCTGTTTCTTTCTTTCTGAATCTTTATTAGGGGGAGGTAACGAACTTTACGATGAGGCGGTCCGGGTCCTGAATGCAATATTGACAGGGAATTGTGACAAACTAGTGGGAACCCCTCTCTTCGCAAAGTTTGGCCTCAGACATTATCGACGGTTCCTGTGTAACGTCAAATATTTATTGTTTTTGACACAAAGGTTTTGGGAATGTATTACATGTAAAGAATTTGCCTCTAGCATAAAAAACCGTATATAAGGAGCAGCCCTCTTTGTACAAATCGAACAGGCTCCTAGTCTCTGCCCGTGTGTAGATTCTGTGACTTCTGTGTCCCTGCAGTAATAAACCTTTGGTCTTTGACGCCACCATCGAGAAGCCCGTGTTTCTGTTCATTTGTGCACCAAGGCAGGTGGAACTCCGGGGTCTTCGGGTGTTGTACCCTGACACCTCTGGACGGAACCAAAAAGTCCAGAACTCCACATCTGGGTCTTCCAAAGGAGTGTTTTTAAGGTCCACTCGACCTTTTGTTTCCTCTTCTGTCCTCAAATAACAGTCGTGTTCTGTTATTTCATCTGACTCTGAGCTAATTGGTAACAGAGTCGCCGGATTCAGGACATTACAACGTTTTATCTGAATGTGGCTTGCCAGCAACGTCAACTCGTACCCAGACAATCTCGCACTCGTCAAATGCTGAGTTTTCGTACGATTCAAAAGAGTGTCGACTGCATGCGGAACCATCACCGTAAGCATATTATCCATGACCGATCCTGCTGATTGTCGGATGGAGACCGCAGCTGCCGCTGTTGCTCTCAAGCAACTCGGCAATGCTCTAGCTACCGGGTCCAAGGTCGAGGAAAAATATGCACATGGACGTTGCTTACCACCAAAAGGTTGCGTTAAGACACTCAACGCACAACCTTCCCTCTCGTGAACATATAATGTAAACGGCTTGCTATAGTCAGGAGTACCTAACACAGGAGCCGAACACAATGAATCACGTAATTCAGAAAAACTTTTCTGACATTCTTCCGTCCATGGTAAAGGAGTCGAAACATCCTTGCACGTAAGAGCTACCAATGGTTTCGCTAGCAATGAAAAATTTGGAATCCATTGCCTGCAGTACGACGTGATACCTAGAAAGGCACGCACATCTCTTTGGGTTGTTGGCACAGCCATTCGTGCAATTGCTGCAATTCTCTCAGGGGTCAACCGCCTTCCCTCCTTTGACAATAAGTGACCTAGATAGGTTACTTCTTGACAACAATATTGGAGTTTAGAAGGTGACACCTTGTGATTTAACTCGCAGAGATGTTGCAGCAACGACACCGTAGCAATTCTGCAAATGTCCTGAGTATCTGCAGCTACCAATAGGTCATCGACGTATTGGATTAAGGCCGCACCAGCCGGCAACCTAAACGCATCCAGTTGACCTTTCAAGGCTTGACTGTAAATCGATGGACTTTCGCAGTAGCCCTGAGGAGCGCGTTTAAACCGGAAGCTGCGTCCACCAAGAGAGAAACCAAAAAGGTCTCTGCTCTCTTCTGCAATAGGAATGCTGAAAAACGCATTCTTCAAATCAATCACCGAAAACCACGATGCAGAAGCTGGAATCAGAGTCAGTAGTGCCGTGATGTCAGGCACAACGGGGAACTGAGGAATCACGATTTTATTCACCTCCCGTAAATCGATAACAAAACGATAAACAGGTGGTTTCGAAGGATCGGTACGTTTCAGAATGGGCAGTACAGGGCTGTTGCACATGTTTCCCCGTGTTTCCTCAATAACGTCTTTCTCGATCAAATCATAGATGATTGCTAACAATGCTCGTTCACCATCAAGAGAGATACGATACTGGGGAATACGTGGCAACCGCACATTAGATTTTAACTGAACAACGTAAGGGGAGATGTCAAGCAGGCCCACGTCATTGGGACCTGTTGCCCACAAAGATGCAGGAAGAGAACTCAATTCCGGTGAAAGCTTATCGAGAGACAAGTACATGGGAGAGACAACCCTCTCTCCCAACGTAAGCTTTACCCCCGCAGGAGAACAATACAAAGTTGCATACAAACGTTTAAGCAAATCCAGACCCAAAAGATTTTCGCCGCAACCCGTGGTTAAAATCAACGGAGCTTCTAGCTCACGAGGCCCAATTGTAAGGGGCAAAGGGCGCGAAACTGGATTGCTAACGGGGGCGCCAGAGAATCCAACGGAAACATTTGTTAAGCCAGACAAAGGTGCGCCAGGGAGTTTCGAATGCTTTATAGAACTTTTCGCTGCACCAGTGTCCAACAGAAAAGGCTCAACGACTCCCGATGTAGCAACTGCGACGTAAGGCCCTCTCTGATCAACCGGAACTGATACCACTCCCTCTCCTTGTCTTCGGCTGTCCTAGTAATTACTGTCGTCAGTTCCCTGATCAACGTAATAATCGTCTACATTGTACTGCGCAGATCGTCCTTGCGACGATCCACGTTGATCAAAACAATTATCAGAATTTGATGAGTTATCTGAGCGATCATTCTGAGCACCACGACCTCTACCACGTGGTGCCTGCTGTGAACCACCACGACCTCCTCTAGATGAATTACCACTATTACGTTCGTTTAGAACAGGACAATTGAATTTGATATGACCCTCCTGTCTACAATAGGCACATTGATTGTACCCTAACGAGGATCTTTGGGAAGAGGAGTCATTACGAGATTGTGATCGGTTCGATTGCGGCTGCGATCTATTTTGTTGCGAAGCATTCTGATTCGAACGTGGAGGATAGGCCTGCTGTAACAACACTTTAGTTTTAAGTTCTTTTGTCTTTTTATCGGCACGGTCGTTCTCTTCTTTCTCTCTATTCTCATAATATTGTGCCGTGGCCAATATTTGAGCTGAAGTAGAAACGGCCCACGCACTTTCTGAATTCTTTAATTTATTGCTCAAATCGGGCAATAAGTTTGAAACGAATTTGTCCACAACTAACCGTTGTCCACCCTCAGTGCTCATATCCTGGCCACTATGGTCGATGAATGCCTCCTCGAATCTCGTAAAGAAGTCGGAGACACTCTCGTCCTTCTTCTGTTTACAAGCGGACAATTTGTCCCAGTTCACTCTCATAGCTGGCATAAGAGTTTTCATTAACGTGATTATTCTTTGAGGGAGAGCAGTAATGAGTTGTTCAGGCTTAGCCCCACCAACTTGTCGCGTATCGGCCGCAATAAGAGCAGCCCAATCGCCACCTAATTCATTTGGATGATTCTCCTGACGAATCTTAGCCCATACCGGTTGCGGTACAACATTGCCAAACAGCATGTCAATATCAGCAAGATTCATTACCGTAGCGTCTACGAGCTGCGATAATTCCTTATAGTACCCTGCAGGATTTTTGCGAGGGTCAGGCAAAGATTGCTTTACCTGTAACACTTCTGATCGTTTCCATGGGAGATGGATCCATACTCTCTGGAAATGTGGCAGAATAATAGGATTAGCATTAGCATCACCTGGCATCCATACTGGTGGAACTTCACGCATAGGAAATTGGCCAGACTCATCTGGCTGTCTTTCAACATCCTCAACAAACAAGGCTTGAGGTATAGGAGTGGGACGAAAAGATAACAATCGTTCAACAGCACGTCGAACGTTGGTATCCACTATCAGTCCAGTCGAGAACTGAAGCTGTAGATCAGACAAAGCGGTCAGCACCTCGTCAGGTGCGTCGGCCGATATCTGATCACGAAGAACCTTACACATTTCTTCGAACACGAACCTCTGGGTTGGTATATTGAATTGACAAAACGTGTCGAGCACAATACGTGGTGGATTTCTAAGGGGATGCGTCATCCAACCCATCGCCATATTATATAGTGAAGCGCGTTCCCTGTTACCTGGGAGCTGACTACGTCTCTGAGGACCATCGGAACCAGCGGACCCAAGAACAGGTCCGAGCGAATGAAAGAAGCTAGCCGCAAGAGGAGAATTACGACTACGAGTAGAGGGAGAAGTATAGGACACAGGACTAACAAGCGAAGGAGTAGAGACAGAAACAACAGCAGGAGTTAACAGAGCAGGAGCAGTAGCGGGAGCAGGAGTATGTGGAAGCGGAGGAGCAGTAGGGATAGCAACGGTCAAAGGAGCAGGAACAGTCGGAAGAACGGGTGCAGGTTGAGGAACAGGCAAAGGAAGAATAGGTGGAAGAATAGGTACAGGAGGAACCACAGGAGCTGTGGTACCCTGTACATACGGAGGTGGCGACTTCAGAAGATAGGACATTAAAGGATCCTCAACTGCCTCTTCCTTCTTTTCCGACTCCGTAGGCAAAGTAGGATAGCATTTATCTATAGTCATACGCTGTAATCTGTCAAACACTTCCTTTTCCTTAACCTTCTTATCATGCTGAAACTGCTCTGCTTTCTTTACAATCGTAGCAACACTATCTCTCTGATTTCGTTTAGTCTGTCTGATTTCTTTCTGTCGGGCTTCTTTACGCCACAACCGAAAGGCATCAAACATGGCCGGCCTTGACTTTTTCTCGAACAATTTAGCCTCTAGGTTGTCTAAAATCGGGGTCTCAAAGCTACCATGAGGTGGCCAACTAAGGACACCGTCCTTCTTAGTATAGCGAATCCAATATTCATTAAAAGTAATCGGGCCTAGCCCATGTTTACTGTACAGTTCATAAGTCGGAGTTCCAACCGGAGGTATCGGACACGAGTCCTCCAGTCGGGAATCCGCACCACAAGGTCTGAAACAACTAAACAAAGTAATGCGACTAGGCATCTTGCACACTAGCCGAGTTTCACAAACTTCAAGGGTTACGGGATTTACCAAGTCCCAGCAAAAGCAAAAACCCTCGGTTTTTGGCGGCTGCAGTCGTCAAACAACACAACAAAGTACCAAGAACCACAAATGCAATGAAACCATGCAACCACTAAGCAACCACAACCAAGGATTCTGGGAGCGACCCACAAATACTTAACTCAAAGATCGATGGCGTCACCAGGAAGGCCCGTCAATCGTCTCGCTCTACTAAGGTCTACGCCAGGCGCCAAAACAGGTCTACAGTCAGGGCAGCAGTCCGTCGCAGCCGTCAGGAGGCGGGAATCTTCGCGGGAAAAGTCTTCGGGCCACTTGTTTCGACAACAGGATCGATGAAGCGGAGTGCACTTTCCCTCAGAGATTTCACACGAAGTTCCTCACGATCGTCGGGCTTGGACCGGTACCACTGATGCAGCCCCACGTGGGCGCCAACTGAAGGACTGGGTTCTTTAAGACCCAGCGGTGCCAGGGGACAACACCTGAAACCTTCGTGGGTAACCTGCTCCGGCGTACGAATGACAGAGACACGGGACACTTCCTTCGGCGTCAAAGATTCAAGGTTTATTTACTGCAGGGAACACAGAAGTCACGACAAGTACAACACGTGCAACTTGGGGAGACTGCTTCAAATTGGTTCTGTGGATCGCTCCTTTTATACACGATTTTCCCATAGGTTTGCATAGCAGACAAAGGTTTACAACCCGGTTCCCACAATTATCCCCGAGAGGGGTCGCTTTGGTCACTTTGATACTCATAAGGTCCGGAACATAAGTGCGGAAATATTTGGCGGTTCCCAACTGTAAAAACCCATCTTCCCACCATTAGTACATTCCAATCAGCAGTAAAACAGATCGAAATAGGAACAAGGACAGGTGTAGAGGAAGATGGAAACAGTGGGGAGATTGGAAAGGGTGTAAAAGGGGAGGTATCGGGAAACACGAGCTACAGGCATCAAAGGGACGTGCCTAATGAGATGCACGGCTAAGACAATAAACCGCAAAAACAACAAGTGATGGACTGAATGTGGATCAATGTCACACACTCCCCCAGTCAAAAGATCTGGGCCGAAATCCATCGTTTTTTTGCACTCCACACCACCCTGGGTTAGACAATGGCGATATGCAAATCAGCTCTGACCCTGTTGCCCCATGGGAACAGTCCAGTCTGAACTACAAAAGCCATGTCCTTCCCAGAACGGAATCAAGCATCCGAGGACCGGACCGGTTTCGAGGTAACACCTCTCATCAGCCCGGCTAGCTTGACTCCATGTGGTGTGGAGTGCCTGGGACCCACGTCTGGGCATCCCCAGCGCACTTAGGGCGGCAATTGCAAAAACAACAAGTGATGGACTGAATGTGGATCAATGTCACACACTCCCCCAGTCAAAAGATCTGGGCCCAAATCCATCGTTTTTTTGCACTCCACACCACCCTGGGTTAGACAATGGCGATATGCAAATCAGCTCTGACCCTGTTGCCCCATGGGAACAGTCCAGTCTGAACTACAAAAGCCATGTCCTTCCCAGAACGGAATCAAGCATCCGAGGACCGGACCGGTTTCAAGGTAACACCTCTCATCAGCCCGGCTAGCTTGACTCCAAGTGGTGTGGAGTGCCTGGGACCCACGTCTGGGCATCCCCAGCGCACTTAGGGCGGCAATTGCAAAAACAACAAGTGATGGACACATATTACATCATTTATGACATGGTCAGTGACATCACTGATGACATCACTAATTACATTTCAAATGACACCACTGATGACATCACAGATGACATCACCCACGTGACAATGAGATACACCTCATCATACACTAGTATAACCTTTCATCACTCACTATGAAATATAAACTGACATTTTTTAAACCACTCACACACCAACACAAGTTTCTAAAAACCCACTCACTAATTTGTACATCTACACACACATCTAAACACTTACCCATACATTCACTCATATATGCTGACAAAGATCAATAGAACAATATTAAATATACTTGTACCCCTTTATCAACGTTACACAGCAGAACATATCCTACTCACTTATGCAGTCATGCTACTCACTTATGCAAACAATTGATCATACATACATTTAATCAGCTACACAACTTTATTTATTGGTATAGAAAGTAACTCATACTTAGTGAGCTATAAAATCACTATTATATGTATACAGTTTTCCATACAGTTATGCAGATAACCACTGATTCTTATATATACTTATTTATATACACCAATTATCACATACAGTGCCTTTTATATTTCCTCATTCTTGGATGTGCATCATTAAGAAATATATTTACTCTTCACCACACCCGTAAAGAGATTCACTCACCCAAACAACAGTTTTGACATGCAGTCTTAACATCACATACCTATTATAATAACTAATTTCACATAGGTAGTAACCAACTTATGCAGTAGTTTACAGAACAAGAGAGAAAGTGATACATATATTCAGACAGTTTAATCACTATGCCATATGTTCATGACACACTTTACATTAGATACTTACAAAGTCAATCATAGTGGTACTAAACTCTCCATCTACACACATACATCCACTGAGTCTTCAATGGAGATTTCTATATATATAATACTTATTTAAATATGGAAACAAACCACATTCACTGGATGATGTCATCCGTAATGTCATCAGTGATGTCATTTGAGATGTCATCAATGATGTACAACTAACTATAACGGAGGAATTGCAATAGCTTTGTACGAGTGAAATGTCCAGCTAACTATAACACCCCTAAAACCTATGTTTTTTCCAGTGAAAAAATAAATAAATAAATATATATATATATATATATATATATATATATATATATATATATATATATATATATATATATATATATATATATATATATATATATATATATCGCATAACTTCCCTCCACAACAGAAGAAAAGGAGGCCAGAGGGGGTTAACAGGAAAAGTCAAGCTTTATTTACCAGCATTCAGTGCTGGCGGCGTGTATATAAATATATATTTATATACACTGAATCTTTGATGTTATTTTGTATTTACATTGTATAAAGTGCATTATGCCCTTGGGCATCAAAGTGCTACCAAGAAGAATGCTGAGAGAGACCACAGTGCTACAATCCAGGAAGAGAAAAAATGCAAGTTTTCAGTTGCTTGTGTTTAATCTAGCTATGTGGAAAAGCAGCGTTTTCCACTGTTTAGATGCTGCTATGGAATAGGAGTGACTGCCCCATCTGGCCATCCCGAATCTCGGAATATTCACCTTCCTTACAGAGAAAGATCTAAGCTGTCTCATAGGGGAGTACCAATGAAATACTGACATCAGGAGAAACGGCCCCTGGAGACCCAGAGCCTGATGGACCATTTAGAGCACTTTAAATGTCAAGTGCATTCTGACAGGCAGCCAGCGCAGGGAACGTATGCCTTCCATGATTGAAAAGAGTTTAGGTATATCCAATACCAGACACGCTGCCGCATTTTGAATGACCTGAAATTTGTTGAGTGATGTCATATTAATGTTTAAACATAGTGCATTACAGTAGTCAAGGCGTGATGTAATGAACACAATAACCACTGCTACTCTGAGATCAACTGGTATAAGAGAATTTTAATAATGAAAAAGCAAGAGCTCAGAGTCCTATTGACCTGGATGTCAAAGGTAAGGATGTTATTAAAGATGACTCCTAAGTTTTTTGCTGGGACGGCTGGCATAGGTGAAGTGCCACACATCTCTGGCCACCACCTCTCTGACCACACCGAGTTTTGTGCCACAAGGACCAAGATATCTGTCTTTTTGGCATTTCATTTTAGACAGTTCTCCCTAAACCACATACTGGCATCCAACATACAGAGTTTGAATTTTTATGCAATTGATGACATGTCATCAGAGATAGAAATGATGATCTGAGTGTCGTCTGCATGGGGCAGCACCTGAATGCCAAATGACCGCACTAATTTTACTGGGGAGGCTGAGGGAAAAACCCTGTGGAACCCCACAATGGAGCTCAATTGGCTCCCCCTTGATGTCCCAAGAGTTGACAGTTTGGGTCCTATAAGTCAGAAAGGAACCCAAAAGGTCCAAAGCGGTATCCCACAACCCTGCTTGCTGCAGTCTTTGCACCAAGCAGGATGAGGGATATCATTTCAACCCTGACTGCACTTAATGACAATTGCAATTACAATACTAAAACCTAGAATTAATATATAAACTGAAATGCATCGAAATAATAAAAAACAATACTTTTTTTACAACTGTATTACAGAAAACAATATTAAAATCGATGATACTCTTGAAAACGATAATATTTAGCAAAAAACAATATTCTTGACAAAGATATTTTAAACCATGATATTTTTTCTTGTTTATTTTCTCCAATATTTAAAACTTGATATTGTGTCCAAACACCGTTATAGGCTTCATCATATATCACAATAAAACTGAGTTTGAATTTGTTTTGATCGGAGTTGACCATTTGAAGAACCAACGCAAATAGTCAAGTGCAGCAGTTGGGTCCTGTTAGTTAAGGCTCTTAATATGCTTGGAAAACAGTTTCCTCTGTGCTTGGCCTATGTTGTCATCATTCAGAAATCTCAAAGTTTAAGTCTGGATGCAGGCATAATAAAGACTGCTCACATAGTTTCAAAGAGGGTATGTCTTATGCTGCAGTATCACATGTTAGGTCACTTTCAGGGTTCTACCTTCTAGATTTTGGTGAGTGCAGAATAAATGCAGTCAGCTCACGTGTTAGAGCCTACAATCTATTGAGAATTCTGCATGCTCCTCATCTGGATCTATAACCAATCATAGAAAAATGTGCCAGCTGTAGGGAGAGTTCCATTTGAAAAATATCTAAGACAGGAATGTCAAAAAAGTTGGCAAAATGTAGCAGGAGGCACAGAAAAGTAAAAAGCGGAAAAGAAAGATATGGTAGGGTGTCAATTTTTAAACTCTCTTGAAGTTATTTCAAATGTTGTTGTAAATGTTATTTTTCAGTTACCTTCGCTAATTATACAGAGCACTGTCAACTCTATTGAGTTCAGTGCAAGCTTCGAAGCATGTGCATCATACTACAACGGGTATATGTGATAATGAACTGGTGTAACACAATTTGCTTTGAATTTCTAACAAGATGACCTTGACTTTTTTAGGATAGTTTTACGTACCCTACAGAGTGAGGTTATTCCAGTCAATCGAATGTTTGGAATTAGCTATTTTTGGGATCATGACTATTAGAGTGAGTTGTGTATGTCACCATCCCAGATTGCAAATCTGTCTAATTTGACAAATTGTTAAACAAAACTGTGAAAAATACCTCATGTCCCGACTGTACAGCAGTAGTACTGTGGGGCAGATTTACAAGCCCTTTGCGCCGCCGTTGCGTCACTTTTGTGACGCAGCGGCGGCGCAAAAGATGGGCCATGGTTCGGGGTATTAACAATGTGACGCATCTGGGAGATGCGTCACGTTGTAAAGCCCTGCGCCATAAGGAGCCGTTTCTGCGCAAGGGGGGGGGGGGGGCGTTCTGGCACAGGAACGCCCCCTAAAAGTGGCTGAGTGAAATCTACAAGATTTCACTCAGTCACTTTTAGGCCAATGCTGCGTCAAAACACTGTGCCTGCTTGAAGCAGGCATAAGGCTTGAGGCAGCATTGAAAGAATAGGCCCCCCCAGAGCATTGCTGGAGCTGTATCGCGCTTGCAACGCAACTCCAGCAATGCGCCGCTTTGCATCTGTGCCGTTTTGGCCCCATGGTGCGCCGCATTGTAAATGCGGCGCATCTTGGGTGGCGATGCTGCGGGGCACAATTACTGGCGCATCCCTGCTAATTTGCAGGGATGCTCCAGTAATTGTAAATCTGCTCCTAAATACTTTGGTAGCTAGGGAGGATAGAAAGTATGCCATTCTTATACTACAACAATGAAGAGCATATGGCACTAAAATAAATAAGGATATCTCCAACTGTAAAGCCGGTCCGATACCAAAATATAGAAAGAAAAACACTGCTGTTGCCATTGATATTGACACCGATAGTTCAACCCATTACACAGTGTATTTGAAAAATTGGTCCAAGTAGTCTGACTGTAAAGACACTTCTTACATTCAAATAGAGAGTAGAGTGAAAGCTACCAAACTCATATATTTTACTTATGGTTCCAAAGTTCCTGAAATTGCGAGGTAATTGAAATACATGTAGCTTTACACTTAAAGATATTGTAAAAATGGTTCATCTATGTCATCATGTGGCCTAGCAAGAGGGACAACCGCTTTAGGTCTTAAATGTTTGTGGAGTAACTTCTCGATTATGGTTACTTTTATTTTTAGGAAACAATTTCCAAAAATAATAAAAAAGAGGTTTTATCCTGAGTTCTTTCCTGTGAAATGAATACCTTTATATCAATAGAGAGGGAGCCTACCTATACATTTTAAAAATGCCTCCCTATTTGGGCTAGTGGGAGCAGCCCTATTTGTTTGAAAAGGACTTCGCCCATTATGGTTATTAGTGACATGTTTCATCGTGTAACCACCCAGGTTACATTTTGTACGAAGATGTGCTCAAAGTGAATTGCTAATGAAGCACCTGATGTATTACTTGGTGTGGGATCCAGGCTTAAATTAAAATCCTTTAGTGTAGTCTAATACGTTATTTTTTTGATCCTTTGCAATATGTTTTTTACTTTTAGCAAACTACATATGTAAATGATTAAGAAAATACTGCCTTTTAGAAAGTTAAAAATTAAACAAACTCATAGTGAAAATGAAGTGTGACTGATAATGATAAGTAGCACCTGTTATTTACAATGTATAGTCTGACATGGTCGGTTGTTCTATTTTTTTTTTCAAAACCACAATTATGTTTATCCCATAGTTAACTGGTGACCAAAAGGTTTTTGAAATGTTGCCAGTGCCGAGCACATTTGGATTCTTATGATTAGTAAAATAATCCTCTGTGTGTAATAGTCTGAGAACACAAAAAAACATATTTAACTAATGCCAATGTATAAAATGAATGCTTAGTGCTAATTATGTTAACCATAATTATTGTAACTGTGCTTAATTATTGAAGTTATTTCTTAATGGTTTTTTCATTTCTGAAGGTTCAATCTAATTGCAACCAAGGTGATTACTAAATCATACTGAAAACTCATTAGGTGATCGGTAACAACGTACATACAATACTTTGTGTGGAGCTGTTCATGCAGACATAATTCCACAGTGTACCCCAGCTTTATTATACGTGGCAGCCCTTATATATAGCCATCGCACTCTGCAGACCTCTTCACAGAGATGTTGGACCTTTAACATAGACAATCCCAGTTTCTGTATAATTTCCTTGAACAAACAGTGCTACTGTTGTGTAGATTTCTTTGTGCTTAAATTAGTACATCACCAGACGCAAATGATATTACACACAGAACTCCTATTTATGGACATCGTTTTACTTTTAGGCTGACATGTATGCATAGATTACTGGCACACTATACATGTCGGAGCATATGTTATGATATCCCTTCACATTGCCCAGAGGACTTCATATTCAGTCACAGTATAGTACCTCATCACACTCAAGCTCCATTAGGTGAGCAATCTCCAATGCAATTCTCTCTACAGTCCCTATAGGGCTACTCATAAGAAGAGAAGTCCATCACAAAATATAAGAACCGCTATGTAAGTAAGTTGGTACTTTGTACAATATTCGGATTATAGAGAGCTCGCTAGAGGTAATGGAACCTTAGACTCACTAAAATGCAGAATATTGGGGCCAATGGTAGGTGGATAACATGGCTAAGAGCATTAGCTCGGTAATGCATGAATATCGCTGACTTTACAGCGATATTCATGCATTTCGTCCGATTTTGATCGCTTAGGAGATAAAGTTTATCAAAAAGTGATAAAGGACACTTGTTACACTTTTCAACCTTCGGTTCAAGGAGAATAGAATACCCTCAAAAACTCAATGCTGATCGGAGTGCAGTATATATGTTTCATCCGCCCGCATTGTAGTTATGGCAGTTATCATAGGCTTTTCTTCAGTGTGTTGGCTGCCAGCCTCATCCAGAGGCACCTCTGGTTTCAAGTGCAGTGTCCAGAGATTGAGGGTTTCCCCACTTATAGAGTGCAAAACCAAAAAAGTGCAGAATAATGCTAAAAATTGGAAAAGAATCCCAGTGGTTTATTAAGGGGTAAATTCCCAATAAGTTAAAATAATGTTATACTTGAAAAAGACCGAGTTACTGGGTCTATAGGTATATATTTGTTGACATGTTTCAGCTCCTTAGGCCCTAGGGGTCTGTGGAGCTTTCGTCAGGACTTACAAACAGGTAGAGATACTCACACAATTTGTGCAGTATTAGTTTCCATAGATAGATTATTCATGGTAGCATCAGCTCTCCAGGTTCTGAAAAGAGATATTATATTAATAGGAACAACTGCAATTTTGCCTAGTGTTCAATAAGTAGTGGGGAAAATATTCCTGATGTGGAGTGAATCTGTTTACTACTCTGCTGCAGGTAAAGGAAGGGAGGTATACAGGGTCGAGCTATTTTGAAAGTATTCTGTTGTGTAGTTAAATCTGTCTGATTAAAGAAACAAGCTTATACAGAACATCCAGCATGCACATCTTTGGCTGATTGGTAAAAAAGTGCCTCAAGGAGGTCGTGATTAATAGTGAGGGATGAAGCGCTTCTCGAGTAAGTTATAATCAGTTCTTCACTGTATAGCGCTTCTCGTGAAAGTTTTAGTCAGTTATTGCCACTATAATGTTTGGATAATGACTTATCTGAGTTTGCAGGGACGTGCAAACTATTTGCGGAAGTGCTGAGCGATATAGACACCTAGTGTTTAAGTGAGTGGCTCCCGCTCATGTTTAACTAAGCAGTTATACTAACCGAGTATAATTACACATAAAAAGGTCCTACCTGAGTTTGAAGAACTCGTTGATTGCCTCGGGGAAATCGCTTCACTTAGCGCAGGGCTGGCATAAATGAAAACGGAGCCAAGGGTTAAACAAGCGTGGGAAACGCGTCTTACCAGAATATCCGAAGCTGTTAGCAGGCGCCATTACCCGCGTGTGGATCGTTTTCCGACTGGTGCTGACTCTGCCCCCGGATACAGGATGTGTGCCGGTAGCTCAGATTTAAAGGGACCTGAGTTAAGCGAGCGTCTTGAATTAAAGGAGCCTTGTTTGTTTACGTGTATCAAGCGACTCGGTTTTAAACAGCCTTGTTTATTGTCGTGAAAGATAGGCTTCCCTCGTAATTTACACAGTGGCGTAAAGATGTTGAATGCTGGGTTGACGTGTTTCACGATGATGCTATATTTATTTAAACACAATATATTCAGAGAAATTGTCTTGGAAAGATGTTGATTCCCATTGGTGCATCTTTAACAGTACAGTTACAATTTCAATGGGCAAAGTGATGCCATATAATGTTATCATTAAGGCCATGTTCATGGGTGCGCAAACGGTTCACCCACCTCTGCTCCTTTTCGTACAGTATTCTTTCTGCGTTCTGTGATTTATCCATTAGCATCTCAATCACTGTCCAGTGAATTTCATCGCAAGAATGGTTCATTTCTGTGAAATGGGAGCATAGCTTGGTGGTATTCTTTTTCAGTCTGATGTTACTTTTGTGCTCACTTATCCTTGTTTTTATTTTGCGACATGTCATCTCTATATATTGCTTTTGACAGGGGCAGCTTACCATGTAGATAACATGGGAGGAGTTGCAGGTGGTATGTTGTTTCTGTGTCCATACCACAGTTTCGGATAAGTGCAGTGTTTTTGAGGCTGAAGTGGTTTTGCATGCAACACACATGCCACAAGGATAATGTCCTGTTATGGGTGTCATTGTTATATTTCTCGTTATGGTCACTGATCTATTTATGGGAGGGCGAGTGTGCACCAAAGCGTCTTTTAGGTTTTTTGTCCTTCGGTTGGCAAATCTTGGTTTTGGCCAGTCAAATTTACCAGTATTTAGGATGTGCCAGTTTTTGTTTATCAATTTTTGTACAGCATATGTAGCTGGATTAAAAGTCGTCACACAGGTAGTAAGGTCTTGTATTGGTTCTTTTTGGTAGGTTTGCAGGAGGCATTCTCTCGGTTGGTTATTGGCTCTTTTTCTACAATTTCTGATTGTCTTCTCAGTGTAGTCTCTGTTTCTCAGTTTTATACTGAGTTCTTCTGCTTGGGCCTTGCAGTCTTCTTTTTTGCTACAATTTCTTTTGAGGCGCAAAAATTGGCTATAAGGTAAGTTATCTCTGAGTGGTTATGGATGATAACTTTTGTACGATAAAAGGCTGTCCTTGGCCGTAGGCTTTGTGTAGGTCTTAGTTTGTAGGCTGTTGTTTTCATTGAAGATTGCGAGGTCCAAGAAATCCATTTTTTTATTGCTAGAGGTTTATGTAAATTTGAGCCAGGGGTCCAAACTGTTAAGCCAGACTATGAACTGGATTAGATCTTTTTCAATGTTCCAGATCAATAAAATGTCATCAATGTATCTCTTCCAGTATATTACACTGGAAGAGTATGGATTTGTTTCATTGAGGACATATTGGGTTTCAAATTGACTGACGTACAATCCTGCAACCGAAGGCGCAAAAGCACTGCCCATTGATGTTCCATGGACTTTTATGTACAATTTGCCGTCAAATTCGAAAAAGTTCTCTTTTAATGCCAATTTACAGCACTCTAGAATAAAGTGCCTCGGTGTGTTATATTGCCATTCTTCCATGTAAAGGGCATCTTCCAACATTTGGATAGTCTCATCCTGTGGTAGGCTGGTGAAAAATGATTCAACATCCAATCCAACCAGAAGCATTGTGTTTGGGTCAAATGGGATACCCGTGATTTGTGACAAAAGGTCCCTGGTGTCTTTTATATATGTTTGAGTTTTTTGAACCATTGGCTTGAGATATTCATCTGCGAATTTTGATAGTGGCTCGAGGACTGACCCTATCCCAGAGACTATAGGCCGTCCAGGTGGTGGTGACCTATTTTTATGGGTTTTTGGGAGCGAGTAGAAATATGGAGTTTTTGGTTCCTTAGCAACAAGGAATTCAGCTTCTTTTTTAGAAATCCACATCTTGGTCTCAGCTTCATACACCATTATAGAGATTGTGTTTTGTAATCTCTCTGTGGGATCTATAGTGATCCTTTTGTAGAACCTTGTGTCCGATAAAAGGGTGAGGCATTGTTGATTGTAACCTGTTTTATTGAGGATTACAATGCCTCCGCCCTTATCGGCAGGTTTGATCACAATTTCCTCATTTTTCTGTAATGCCTCCATTGCCAGCCTTTCTTTTTTCGTGAGATTCTGGTAAGTTCTGTTTTTGGTTGTTTCTATCGCATCCACACCTTTCGGTAGAGCTTGTTCAAAAGTATGCAGTTCTGGGGGGACACTGAATGCGGGTGTATTGAAGGTTGATTTTCTCCGCAGTGTGGTATCTCCTTCCTTAGTCGGGGTTGGACTGTTCGAGAAGAAAGCTTTTAGTTTCAATGTCCTGCAGAACTCCGATAGCTCACACTTGAGTTTGAAAGTATCTGTTTTCGGAGTTGGTACAAACCCCAATCCTTTGTTTAGGATAGGGATTTGGTCTTCTGTCAATTCTGTATCTGAAAGGTTGACAATCAATGATTGGTCTTGCTGGTTGACGGTTGGGCAGCTGCCATGCTCCACGTCTGCACATTCCATTGTTGATCGCGCCACGTTAGGGACTTTCTTTTGCCTCGGGGTTGGTTGTGGCCCCTGGATAAAAAAGGCTGCTCCTGTTGGTGTGTATTTTGCTGTCCTGTCATATGCTGGTCTCCTGTGTGAGGCATCTGTTGCATCCCTTGGTTGAAAGGGTCCATCCAGCCTCCATATTGTGGGATAAATGGCTGGTAATAGGGTATATTGTAAGTCGGATGGTATGGTCGTTGCCATCTTTTCCCCCTTCTTGGCCGTTGGTATCTATAGTTGTTTCGCCCTCTTTTTGCATGATGAACTATGGCTCGTATTTGGTCCCGAACAGAAGCATTGGCCAAGACAGACGATTGGGAGACTCTGACTGAAAAAAAACGGGACCAAATACGAACCGCCATTCATGGTATAATCATGACTGAATATCTAAGGTCAAAAACAGCGCCCAGAGGATTGTGGGTCAGTAATGCACCACAAATTTTCTTGCACGATTTAGTATTCCGCAAAGACTGGTCCTCCATCTCTTGGAAGTGTACCCTAGATTATCTTGTACTGATTATCAAGACAGCGAAACGCCTTTCAGAAGCCCTCTTAGCAGAAATCCAAGAGTGCGAAAATGAGTTAAGGAAAGGAATTAATCTATTGGTATACAAAAAAAGACTGGATGAAATAACTAAAGAGATGGAAGAAACAAAGGAGTTCATCATGCAAAGTAAACTCCAAAAACTTGGAAAAGATTTTAAAAAGTTCAGTCAGGAGAAGATGCACACCTATTCGAAGGATGACTATACCCTCCCAGAACAGACCACGGATGATGAGTCAATAGGTAAAAACTCCTCAAACAACTCATCTTACAACTCCGACGAATACACTCCAAAAAGAGGACGAAACAACTATAGATACCAACGGCCAAGAAGGGGGAACAGATGGCAACGACCATACCACCCGACTTACAATATACCATATTACCAGCCATTTATCCCACAATATGGAGGCTGTATGGACCCTTTCAACCAAGGGATGCAACAGATGCCTCACACAGCAGACCAGCATATGACAGGACAGAAAAATACACACCAACAGGAGAAGCCTTTTTTATCCAGGGGCCACAACCAACCCCGAGGCAAAAGAAAGTCCCTAATGTGGCGCGATCAACAACGGAATGTGCAGACGCGGAGCATGGCAGCTGCCCAACCGTCAACCAGCAAGACCAATCATTGATTGTCAACCTTTCAGATACAGAATTGACAGAAGACCAAATCACTATCTTAAACAAAGGATTGGGGTTTGTACCAACTCCGAAAAAAGATACTTTCAAACTCAAGTGTGAGCTATCCGAGTTCTGCAGGACATTGAAACTAAAAGCTTTCTTTTCGAAGAGTCCAACCCCGACTAAGGAAGGAGATACCACACTGCGGAGAAAATCAACCTTCAGTCCACCCGCATTCAGTGTCCCCCCAGAACTGCATACTTTTGAACAAGCTCTTCTGAAAGGTGTGGATGCGATAGAAACAACCAAAAACAGAACTTACCAGATTCTCACAAAAAAAGAATGGCTGGCAATGGAGGCATTACAGAAAAATGAGGAAATTGTGATCAAACCTGCCGATAAGGGTGGAGGCATTGTAATCCTCAATAAAACAGGTTACAATCAACAATGCCTCACCCTTTTATCAAACACAAGGTTCTACAAAAGGATCACTATAGATCCCACAGAGAGATTACAAAACACCATCTCTATAATGGTGTATGAAGCTGAGACCAAGATGTGGATATCTAAAAAAGAAGCTGAATTCCTTGTTGCTAAGGAACCAAAAACTCCATATTTCTACTCGCTCCCAAAAACCCATAAAAATAGGTCACCACCACCTGGACGGCCTATAGTCTCCGGGATAGGGTCAGTCCTCGAGCCACTATCAAAATTCGCAGTTGAATATCTCAAGCCAATGGTTCAAAAAACTCAAACATATATAAAAGACACCAGGGACCTTTTGTCACAAATCACGGGTATCCCATTTGACCCAAACACAATGCTTCTGGTTGGATTGGATGTTGAATCATTATTCACCAGCCTACCACAGGATGAGACTATCCAAATGTTGGAAGATGCCCTTTACATGGAAGAATGGCAATATAACACACCTAGGCACTTTATTCTAGGGTGCTGTAAATTGGCATTAAAAGAGAACTTTTTCGAATATGTCGGCAAATTGTACATACAAGTTCATGGAACATCAATGGGCAGCGCTTTTGCGCCTTTGGTGGCAGGATTGTACGTCAGTCAATTTGAAACCCAATATGTCCTCAATGAAACAAATCCATACTCTTCCAGTATAATATACTGGAAGAGATACATTTTATTGATCTGGAACATTGAAAAAGATCTAATCCAGTTCATAGTCTGGCTTAACAGTTTGGACCCCCGGCTCAAATTTACATACACCTCTAGCAATAAAAACTGGATTTCATGGACCTCACAATCTTCAATGAAAACAACAGCCTACAAACTAAGACCTACACAAAGCCTACGGCCAAGAACAGTCTTTTATCGTACAAAAGGTATCATCCAAAACCACTCAGAGATAACTTACCTTATAGCCAATTTTTGCGCCTCAAAAGAAATTGTAGCAAAAAAGAAGACTGCAAGGCCCAAGCAGAAGAACTCAGTATAAAACTGAGAAACAGAGACTACACTGAGAAGACAATCAGAAATTGTAGAAAAAGAGCCAACAACCAACCGAGAGAATTCCTCCTGCAAACCTACCAAAAAGAACCAATACAAGACCTTACTACCTGTGTGACGACTTTTAATCCAGCTACATATGCTGTACAAAAATTGATAAACAAAAACTGGCACATCCTAAATACTGGTAAATTTGACTGGCCAAAACCAAGATTTGCCAACCGAAGGACAAAAAACCTAAAAGACGCTTTGGTGCACACTCGCCCTCCCATAAATAGATCAGTGACCATAACGAGAAATATAACAATGACACCCATAACAGGACATTATCCTTGTGGCATGTGTGTTGCATGCAAAACCACTTCAGCCTCAAAAACACTGCAATTATCTGAAACTGTGGTATGGACAAAGAAACAACATACCACCTGCAACTCCTCCCATGTTATCTACATGGTAAGCTGCCCCTGTCAAAAGCAATATATAGGGATGACATGTCTCAAAATAAAAACAAGGATAAGTGAGCACAAAAGTAACATCAGACTGAAAAAGAATACCACCAAACTATGCTCCCATTTCACAGAAATGAACCATTCTTGCGATGAAATTCACTGGACAGTGATTGAGATGCTAATGGATAAATCACAGAACACAGAAAGAATACTGTACGAAAAGGAGCAGAGGTGGGTGAACCGTTTGCGCACCCATGAACATGGCCTTAATGATAACATTATATGGCATCACTTTGCCCATTGAAATTGTAACTGTACTGTTAAAGATGCACCAATGGGAATCAACATCTTTCCAAGACAATTTCTCTGAATATAGGGCGTTTAAATAAATATAGCATCATCGTGAAACACGTCAACCCAGCATTCACCATCTTTTCGCCACTGTGTAAATTACGAGGGAAGCCTATCTTTCACGACAATAAACAAGGCTGTTTAAAACCGAGTCGCTTGATACACGTAAACAAACAAGGCTCCTTTAATTCAAGACGCTCACTTAACTCAGGCCCCTTTAAATCTGAGCTACCAGCACACATCCGGTATCCGGGGGCTGAGTCAGCACCAGTCGGAAAACGATCCACACGCGGGTAATGGCGCCTGCTAACAGCTTCGGATATTCTGGTAAGACGCGTTTCCCACGCTTGTTTAACCCTGGGCTCCGTTTTCATTTATGTCAGCCTTGCGCTAAGGGAAGCGATTCCCCCGAGGCAATCAACGAGTTCTTCAAACACAGGTAGGACCTTTTTATGTGTAATTATACTCGGTTAGTATAACTGCTTAGTTAAACATGAGCGGGAGCCACTCACTTAAACACTAGGTGTCTATATCACTCAGCACTTCCGCAAATAGTCTGCACCTCCCTGCAAACTCAGACAAGTCATTATCCAAACATTATAGTTGCAATAACTGACTAAAACTTTCACGAGAAACACTATACAGTAAAGAACTGATTATAACTTACTCGAGAAGCGCTTTATCCCTCACTATTAATCACGACCTCCTCGAGGCACTTTTTTACCAATCAGCCAAAGATGTGCATGCTGGATGTTTTGTATAAGCTTGTTTCTTTAATCAGACAGATTTAACTACACAACAGAATACTTTCAAAATAGCTCGACCCTGTATACCTCCCTTCCTTTACCTGCAACAGAGTAGTAAACAGATTCACTCCACATAAGGAATATTTTCCCCACTACTTATTGAACACTAGGCAAAATTGCAGTTGTTCCTATTAATATAATATCTCTTTTCAGAACCTGGAGAGCTGATGCTACCATGAATAATCTTTCTATGGAAACTAATACTGCACGAATTGTGTGAGAAATCTCTACCTGTTTGTAAGTCCTGACAAAAGCTAAACAGACCCCTAGGGCCTTAGGAGCTGAAACATGTAGACAAATATATACTGATAGACCCAGTAACTCGGTCTTTTTCAAGTATAACATTATTTTAACTTATTGGGAATTTACCCCTTAATAAACCACTGGGATTCTTTTCCAATTTTTAGCATTATTCTGCACTTTTTTGATTTTGCACGCTATAAGTGGGGAAACCCTCAATCTCTGGACACTGCACTTGAAACCAGAGGTGCCTCTGGATGAGGCTGGCAGCCAACACACTGAAGAAAACCCTATGATAACTGCCATAACTACAATGCGGGGCGGATAAAACATATATACCGCACTCCGATTAGCATTGAGTTTTTGAGGGTATTCTATTCTCCTTGAACCTAAGGTTGAAAAGTGTAACAAGTGTCCTTTTTCACTTTTTGATAAACTTGAACTCTTACCCTGGGGAAAGAAACGGACACATCAATTCCTCATCCCTCCCTGTTGATAAACCGCTTAGGAGATAAACCTTGATAATAGCAAGGCTCCTAAGCGATAAAAATCGCCGCAGCTCGGCGATAAAAATATCGCCGCTAAACCAACATAGCGATAATTATCGCTAGTTGTTGGTAATATGCCCCATTGTGCTTATTAGTTTAGTAAGGGAATATATGTGAATATTAGACTAACCTGCAATCCACTACTCTAGTCCTTTGATAATTGAGGTGCTCTACTTCATCTTGCAAAACAATGTTTGCAATACTTTTCAGACAGTTTGAATTCACATACTTCTCAGAGGCCTACAAGGCTAAAAATGGTTTACCTAGCAGATAGTTGAAAGTGCCATATACTTCTACAACTGTGGCAAATTGCAAGTCAAGTTTATCCCATCCTCCAACTATGAAGTTTATTAGAGACACCTTGATCACTGTTTCAAATTGCAGTTTCTTCATACAGAGTGATAGAGTGGCATGGATAATGTAGTTATGACGACCCAATAAAAAAATATATGAATATTTAAAAGTGAAAATCAATATTTATGCACAAGGGTATTAAACACAGAGGGTCTAATTACGATGTCGGTGAGCCCACCAAACAACAACCAGCAGAGTGGTCCGACTGCCGCATTATGATGAGGTCGGTAGGACCGCAGTGGACGGAAGGACTGACTGACGCCTCCGACAGGCTCAAGGAGCCCATTGAAGCGTCAGTCCCACTGTAAATTCTAAATTTGCATGGTGCCTGTGGAGGCACAGCCGTAGGGATTACAATGTCCCTTTTCCCTGTGCCTTTACAATGCAGTCGGACTGCCATGAAAAGGCAGCCGGAATAAGACTTTGGGTGCCCCTAGATGGGCCCTTGTCTCCTGTGAGCCTCCGCTATGTCCCCAGAGTGGCACATGTGGTGCTCCCCCCAAACATACATGCAACCTGTGCCAGGCACCGTATGGTGCCTGGCACATGGTGCAAGGATGTTTGAAAACTGCTCTTTTGCATTGTGACTTGTGCGACCCTCTTCTAGGGCCACAGCATAAGCAGCAATGCAAAAGAGCAGGTTTCCGACTGCCTGCATGGCAGTTGCATTGGCAGAACCACTGACATGTAGTCAGTCAGACACCTCCCCGATATGATGGTGGTCGGACGCTCATCTGACCTCCATTCTAATGAGGCCCAGAGAATCATATTAGTGCAGGGGCTGTATCACTAATTATATATAATCTATAAATATAAAACCTAATTTTAAAATATCTTTATATAATATTTTTCTGATCTATTTGTCATGCCGGGGAAGAGTTATAACTAACAATATTAAGTGAAACAGATTAAATATGTGTGAAAACATATATATTGAAATTAATGGTGATAATATAACAGCTGAAAGTATTGCAATTTTGTAACATTTCTCTTTTATAGATTACTTAGAAACTGGAATTTATAACGAAAGGGAAAAAATATTAGTAGGACTGTAATAATTATGCTCTATTTTAATTATGTTACTTTTGGTTTAGTGATGAATGATGTAGGCGGTATAACACTAATGGAATACTTTACTATGATATATCAATGCAAAATAACATCTACTATGCACAGAGTTCTTTGCAGAGAAATCCCTCCGTCAATATACATCTAAGACTGATTACATGGGCAAGTTATCAATATAAACAGTGATTCCCTGTAGATAGATGCTTTGAAAATTCCATTGCATGATTAAGCACAAATTACTTTACATAGATGCTAGAATATGATCAGAAGCAAGCCTTATTGTAAAAACAAGCTCCTACATGAAGCCTTGCCCATGCTTCCTGCCATTGCTCACAGTATCTCTGCAGTTTAGGATGGATGAATTGGAAAAGTATAGTCCGCTTCTATCGCTACTTCCAATCCCTAAGGAGAAAGGCTCTGACTAACTCATTTTCACAGATCTTGCTATGTTCGTTTGAGCAACATATAGAAAAACATGGCAAAACATGCAAAAGGGAAAAAAATAGTGTAGTTCCAAAAAGTAGAACATCCCCTATGCCTTCTAAGATTCTGGGTATTCATTGTAGAACTGGTTTCCCTCATGAAGTAGAATGTTTTAATAGGGTTATATCCTACAATAGAGAGCTTTAACAGCCATTAATGCTGGAGGTAGCTATTAATATTGTCAGGATCGTCCCCACTGGTCTCTCTCATACCTTTAGATCTGCTAATCCACATGACGCATCAGGAATGGTAATGGTCCTTTCAAGCCTGCAGTGACATGGGTTTGGGCAAACTATTTCAACTCCTGCCAAGCGCTGGTCTCAACTGGTGCATAGGAATTTTATGCGATGTATTCGCAGGGATCCCAAGATGGCCGCCGGTGTTACCACATCGGTTGCCGGTCTAGTTGTTTGCCAGTAATCACCGCAGCTGTTGTCGCGCGCTTACTGATTGTAAACTGCGCACTTCAACTGTTCGTTTTCACGAAGCGGCTGCTCTTGTTCCTGCGGCGCTTCAGTTTTCCGATTCGAGGCTGATAGTGAGTAGAAATCCACTCACGTTGGTATTCCAGCTTACCGCTTCTGTGGTGAGTTATCCTGTATACGCTTTTGTATAATTTACCTTCGACTTGGGAGGTGACAGTTCGTCACAAGGCTTTGGCTTAAAGAACTAAATTTCTAGTGACTATTAAACTTAGAGATTCCAAAGGCCAGCTTCCTAAATCTAATTCCAATATAACCCGGACTGTGTAACTATCTAAAAGACTGAAGTAAAGACTTCTTACCAAAGAGTGATTTGGCATACAGAAGAAAGTAAAAGTCAACAGTAGAGTGTCTGCAAGTAGGTGTGCCATATATATATATATATATATATATATATATATATATATATATATATATATATATATATATATATATATATATATATATATATATATATATATATATATATATATATATATATATATATGTATGTATGTATGTATGTATGTATGTATGTATGTATATATATATATATATATATATATATATATATATATATATATATATATATATATATATATATATATATATATATATATAAAGATACTTACCACCTTTAGAGAAGACTTCGTCCAGCTCTTCGAATTTCTTTGTATTGGATTACATAGGTTCCAGTGTTAAGACTGATAAGACTAAGGTTAAGATTCAGAAGTCCCATTGGTCACGTCTACAGTACAATTGAGTGGAGAATAATCAGGTGTCTTATGTTTTAGGTTCAACACTACAGTAAGTGAGACAGAACCAGTATAAGAACACAGTAGAGAACCGCTAGCCACCCTGAAGGTTAAGGTAACATAGATAGAAAAGTTTAGAGTCTAACCATAAAAATAAATAGAGATTGCATATTATTATATGTATGTACATGGTTGCATAATAACTCTTTTGACAGGAAGAAGAAAATAGCAGACGCAGAATCCCCTTCAGGTAGAAGACATGGCGTGTTTCTCTCTCTCTAATTCCACTTCCTCTTTCCCCCCTCCTTGCTGTCAGAATCTATATGATTTTGGCATCGGGATGTGGGGGTTAGAGGACTAGCATCGGCTCCTGCAGAAATCATCATTAGAAACTCAGGTACTTGACAAATATGGCCGTATAGCCCACTTTAGCAGGCTATTTTGGTTGTTAATGACCTGCATAAGAAATATAGTCCCAAGTCAAAGGCAAGGGCCTATTACAAAGTAGCGGGCTGCTATGACGGGCTATAAGACTATTAGAACATTCTGACCCATAAAGGCAGGATAGACTAGTTTAAACAATAGTCTTGTGGGAGACGCAAGACGTTTTCAACTCCTTGCTTCACCAAGAATTCAGAGCTTTTCACAGCTTTCACTCTATTTACTTGGTCATGAGTATTGCATGCACACACAGTAAAAGCTGTGAAAATGGGCAACAGTCAGTCCCTTTATTCTTGGACTCTGCCAAACTCTCATCCTTTGATGGAGACAGCAGATGAACAGAAATCCACCCTTTCTCCTTCTGAGGCTTTATTTACATTGTGAGCAACAGGATGAGGGAGGGGAAGGACTGTTGTATGATGTCCAGCAAAGGTTCTTCCTCTTGCTTTTGCATGCCTAAACCTCATATTCAGGAGAGTTGTGGTGCACCTGCATGTGTCTTGTGAACTTGATCATATTTTTTGTTTTCAAAATCCACCAGCAAGGCAATGCTAGTAGCTGTACAAAGCATGGCTCCAGGAACCTGCATACCTTTACCACTGAACAAGCTTTTTGTGAGACAAAAATCTCAGTAGGGATAACCTGGGTTTCTTGCCACTTAGGATATACTTTCCCACGGGAAGCCTCAGCACTTTCTACCAGCCCCACAGAGGAGGAAAACAGGACAGAGTGCCCTATTTTGCAACACCTTGAAACACTACTCATAGTGCCTTGTTGTCACCCGGGCTCGGATCTAGGTACTGGGGGGCAGACTTACAATAACTGGCGCATCCCTGCATATCTGCGCCAGTTATTGTGTGCCATGCCTCTGCCACCATGGATGCACCGCATTTACAATGCGGCGCACCATGGGTATAAACGGCACAGATGTGTGATGCATCTGTGCCGTAAAAGCGGCGCATTGCTGGAGTTGCATCGCAAGTGCAACGCAGCTCCAGCACTGCTCTGGGGGGACCTATTCTTACAATGCTGCTTCAATTCTTACGCCTGCTTCAAGCAGGCACAGGGTTTTGACGCAGCATGGGCTCAAAAGTGACTGAGTGAAATCTTGTAAATTTCACTTAGCCACTTTTAGGAGGAGTTTTCCTGTCCCAGAACGCCCCCCCTCCTGCATGGCAACTCCTCTTTCTGGCTCAGGGCTTTGCAACGTGACGCATCTCCAAGATGCTTCACATTGTAAGTACCCCGCACCATGGTGCATCTTTTGCGCCGCCGCTGTGTCACAAAAGTGACAAAACGGCGGCATAAAAGGGGCGCAAGGGGCTTGTAAAACTGCCCCTGGGTCTCTACAGCCAGGGTTTTGACTGGGTCCAGTTCGCAGTGGTCAGCTGGGCCTTCTTGGGGTAAGGAGTTTTTTTGCTTTTCTTGGTCTTATAGCAGGTAACGGATGGTCAACCAGTAGATCCTTAGAGAGCAGTTCTAGTTCCTGGCTGCCAGTAGAAATACTGATTTTTGCAAACTGCTTCATATCCAGTTCCTGGAATGTTCTGAGGAAGGATGGTAAAGTATACTAGTGAGTCCTTTCTCACATAATTTGCACTTCTTTTTGCAGCACTTCCTGTCTTGGATTACTGCAAACCTTCCTAGAACCCCTCAACCAAATGACATTTTTCAATTTCTATGTGTGCTGCACACCTTATGGGGTTGAAACGTCGACACTTGAACTTTTGCCAGTTTCGTTCAACAGTAATGACTATGCTGTGAAATCTTGTGCCACATGACAATCCTGTATATACACTGTGTACTTTGATGAAATTGTACTTGGCAATTCAGCATATGAAGAATATATGCCAGAACTGCTTGTGATTTTTTGTCACTACCGTTTACTATATTTCACTACCACACTTCAATCACAACCCTTTTCCTGTTTCTTCCCTTTTTCGGGGCACTTTCATACTGAATTTTGACATACTTATATTTGATTCCGAATGTGTTTGTTGCATAGATGCATAGTTTCAATGTGATTAAACAACATTGGGACAAGATTCACTTTTTTTTAAATCTAATCTTTAATGTTGTTTTGAATGTTTTTCCCACCCCACTTTAATGTTGCTATTGCACTGGGACCACTCTAATACATACTGAAAGAAACCGTCTCAGCGCCTGCCGCGGATCGAGAAATCGCCGCAAGACGCATCAGGTGTTATGATCTTTGAAGTCCGAGATCGCCTCACCGATTCTAATGCAAACCTGCTCTGCGGCTGCACGAATCGACGCATCGTACCAGATCGACGCATCGCATCGAGGCGCCAAGACTGTCGCCTCATTGGAGGCCGCAGTAAGAAACAGATGCATCAACTCCTTACACAGTAAGGAACCTGATCCAGCGCCCCTAAAGAAATTCTGTCTCAACTACACCATTCACTACCTAATACTCACCATACTATAATATCACAAAAGGCCCATGAGACTGAGACAGAAAAATTGAGCAACTGAATCATGTGGCCTAATTATTCAAGCTATCTAAACTTTATATGTACATAATTTACAACTGCAGTATAACATTCTGACCATTAGTAAATAATAAAAACTTTAAATTAAGCCACTTTTGGCCAATGAATCTACTGATGGTAATGACTAAATTAATCAAGAGCAGCTTGACGTTTTAAGTCTTTTATTTTTTAAAGTTAACTCTTTTTATTTCCAATCACTTTATTAGCTCATTTTAATATTTGCAAAAAATTTTATTAAATCAGTATCTTTTAATAGCACAAATGTCTGGCATTTCAAAATTGCTCAAAATCATGAATTTAAGTAAACAAACCCTACTACCCTAAATTAAGCTTTCTGACCTGTTAAGAAAAAGACATTTAAATGCATTAATCAATCATACGTGTCCCAAGAAATCGGACAGCACTTCGCCCTCAGGAACAGTCAGCCCCACTCCTCTCAAAGGGCTTAGTCTTTATACCTTTCTAACTCACTAATCTAACTAAAATGGTATTATTTAATGTTTTTCAGCAACCTGATTGGTTGCCTGTCGTCAGACCATCTTGAGGCCACTTTTTCAACACACGAGAACGTCATTGCCATTGTCCTTTCACGTGAAGTGACACCGGCTTCCGAAGTTTGAAACATTTTATTTAAAACAGTTCACAGTTTCCTCCAGAGCTTAGCCAATCCGTCACTTGTCACTTCCTTAGCCTTGGAAAAATAACTTTTCAGAGCACATTCCGGACAATAGTTTTTGTTTAGACTTCAGTTTATTCAAAGAAATGTCGTTATGGAAGAGATTTCCATCATGGATGTGCTTGGCTCATCTCAGTCAGGCTAACCAACATTCTCCAAAAACCACAGGCCTCAAGCCTTTCACTCAGGCTAGTATTCAAACAAACACAAAAGAATAATTAATTTCAGGTTATGAAAGTCATTCTGTTACCCACCCTCCATTGCTAATGTTAACCCATTAGTATATGTCACCTAGCAAAAGCACACAGAAAAGCAACATTTAATAAAAATCTACCATTCTTCATAATGTCCAGCAGGATTCTTCAAATATCTGAAAAAGATAAACAGACACAACATAGACGATAGCACGTATAAAATAAGCACATGCCATTAATTAATCAGCCGCATTAATATTGACAAAGACAATAAGACAAACAATACATTGTTAGTTATGTATTATAATACATACTTGCAAATGCAACAGAAAGCACATAACGTTAGTCCCGTGTAATGGTGTGTCAAATTTTACTCTAGATTGATTTATTTACAGAAAACATGCTAAAACATATTAATATAATTATTCATGTTATGGGAGATTAACTTCACGAGCCAGAATAAAATCATTTCTGAAACTCGCTCCATCAACTCCCTCATCTGGTGATTTCAAAATCACCAAACAACACCCAAAATTTAGAACATTTTGAACCCAATTTAGAGACATCACATTTTTACTTCTTTCAATATTAGTTTCCCTAAACCCCTGTCTCAGCAGTTTGTTCGATACTTTCATATTGAACCCTTCGCATCTCCTCCAATTCTATCTCTTTCTCCTGTTCCTTTCTAAGTTTATAGATCCTCCTCTTTTCTCTCTGATGCTTCTTTCTCTTGTGAATATTGCAACTAATTTTTAACAGAAGTATCACCATAATGATGACAATTACTGGATAGAGCACTTTACCAATGATTGAACTACCAATCTCTGAAAAACATTCTTTAATTGCCTCAATCCTTTTAGCTAATCGTTCAGTGAAATTTTCCTCTTTCAGGGGTTCTATTTCAGCATGAAATTCAGTGATATTTTTAATAAGAGACTCAATATTCCGACTCTTGTCAGGAATATATGTACAACAATGCTGGACATGCAAGACCCCACAGACTCCTCCCTCCTTTGCAAGCAGAATGTCTAATGCAAGACGATTATGCATAACCATGCTTCTAGTAGCAACAAGTTCTGTATTGACTAATTGGAAACCACTTGCGGTATCTGTTGACAATCTGCCTACAATCGTGGAAACCTTTCTAATTTTGATTGAATTCATGGTTATTCCTACCATGGGAATGACTGCACCAAAAATGTCTCCCATGACTTCTGTAAAACTTTCCCTCTTAAACCTATTCAGGTGTTCACCAAATTCAAAAGTACCCCTCTCATTTCTATCAACATGAAACATCTTTGGAAAAACGAATCCATGGTAGCACGTCCCATACCAATGGTCATGGAGGCTAAAATACGCCTTGTTATCACAAATAAAATAAATTCCAGGAAAAATAGGATCCTTCCCACCTTTAAATCCCCAACTCCCTATGATACGATAAGTATCCTCAAATTGACTAGCACCAACGAATACAAAATTTACCATCTAACTGGTTCATCAATTTGTATTGCTGCATTTGTATTAACACCATTAAGCTTGGCATCCTCTATTTGCCAGAATTTGGACTTAGCATGTTTAAGCACCTCATTTCTTTTGTAAATTGCCCTTCTCTCTTCAACCATATTCAGGAAAGTATTTTCTTCTGCTCTCATCTTGCATGATAAATTGTTGCTATAAGCATATTCGTAATTAAGCTCATTAGTTACCAAAAAGAATTCTCTCATCTGCTTCACAGGTTTAACTTTGTTTAAGCTATTTACAACTTTGAGATTTGCAAAAACCTCATCAAAGTCTGAGTAATAGTATTCCAATCGACCTGTTTGATAAAACAAGCTAGCAATCACACTGCAAGTGATGCCATATGTGAGGGGTAACATGTTATAAGTAACCCCTCTGAGACAGAAGCAGGAAGCTTCACACAGACATAACAATCCTTCACATTCATCACTTTAACATATTCAGATAAAAGCCTTGGAAATGAATTGCTAGAAAAATCTCCAACTGATCTATCTTGATGGATCTCTGGATTATGCTCAATAACTCTGTTAGACTTGCCAGCATGTTTTTCCTGTTTATTTTCTGCCTTACTTGTCATATTAGCCTTAAATTTCTGCTTATCAATACCAACAGGGTAAACAACAGCTAAAATTAACCAAACCAGTATTAAAAGAACCACACAAATTAAAGACATTTTGCAACACCTTCTTAAAATGGAACACCTTGAAGTATCTGAACTAGGCATTTTTCAAAAACAAAAATTTCAAAATGTATTAATAATGTAAGTAAACTATATCTCCCCTTTAAATTTTTTTTATATATTTTCTATTTAAAGTAACCCTAAAACAGCTTTTCTTCGACCTTGTGTCAGCTGAGAAATAAGCAATTGGCTTTTTCAATTTTCCATGTCTCTGGATCAAGACTGACAGTGCACAACCTTCCCTTTCACTGCAGTATAATTCAAATTCTTTTTCATAGTCTGGCATTCCCAAAACTGGAGCTTCACACAAACTTCTTTTTAACTGTTCAAAAGTTTCTAATTCAGTTTTTGTCAATCTAATTGGATCTTTTATGTCTGCTTTTGTCAGTCTTTGCAGTGGTTTTGCAATCACCAAAAATCCACTAATCCACTGACGACAGTATCCAACCATTCCCAGAAACATTCAGATAAAAGCCTTGGAAATGAATTGCTAGAAAAATCTCCAACTGATCTATCTTGATGGATCTCTGGATTATGCTCAATAACTCTGTTAGACTTGCCAGCATGTTTTTCCTGTTTATTTTCTGCCTTACTTGTCATATTAGCCTTAAATTTCTGCTTATCAATACCAACAGGGTAAACAACAGCTAAAATTAACCAAACCAGTATTAAAAGAACCACACAAATTAAAGACATTTTGCAACACCTTCTTAAAATGGAACACCTTGAAGTATCTGAACTAGGCATTTTTCAAAAACAAAAATTTCAAAATGTATTAATAATGTAAGTAAACTATATCTCCCCTTTAAATTTTTTTTATATATTTTCTATTTAAAGTAACCCTAAAACAGCTTTTCTTCGACCTTGTGTCAGCTGAGAAATAAGCAATTGGCTTTTTCAATTTTCCATGTCTCTGGATCAAGACTGACAGTGCACAACCTTCCCTTTCACTGCAGTATAATTCAAATTCTTTTTCATAGTCTGGCATTCCCAAAACTGGAGCTTCACACAAACTTCTTTTTAACTGTTCAAAAGTTTCTAATTCAGTTTTTGTCAATCTAATTGGATCTTTTATGTCTGCTTTTGTCAGTCTTTGCAGTGGTTTTGCAATCACCAAAAATCCACTAATCCACTGACGACAGTATCCAACCATTCCCAGAAACATTCTGACCTGTCTTTGTGTTGTCGGGGGCGGTATTGCTCTAATCTTTTTAATTCCTTCTATAGTCACTTGTCTCGTTCCCTTTGCAATTCTGTGACCAAGATACTTTAACTCTTGTTTGCAAAACTGTAATTTTGCAGGTGACACTTTATGTCCTTCATCTGCCAATCGATTTAAAAGGGTAATGGTGTCAGTTACACAATTTTTCTGTGTCTTTGCAGCTACAAGTAAGTCATCAATATACTGGACCAATGTTGAATTTCCAGGTAAAATCAAATCTTCCAGGGATTTCTTTAGTAACTGATTAAAAATAGATGGACTTTCAGTATACCCCTGTGGGATACGACACCATGCTAAAATGCGGTTCTGGAACCTAAACGCAAAAATGTGTTGGCTTTCTGGATGCAATGGAACTGTAAAGAAGGCATTACATAGGTCTATAACCGTATACCATTCTGCATCGTGCGGAATCTGGTAAAGTATTACCGCAGGGTTTGGAACAATTGGGCAACATGGAACAACAATCTGGTTAATTTTCCTTAAATCCTGAACAATTCTGTAAGTTCCGTTTGGCTATTTGATACCCATAATCGGTGAATTACATGGGCTGCTCTCAATCTCTTTTAGAACACCACGACTAATGAATTTCTCAATCACTGGAATAACTCCTTCAATTGTTTCAGCTTTCATTTTATACTGAGGGACATTCAGGAAATCTATTCCTTGTTTTACAGTAATTTTTACTGGCTCCACATGTTTCATGAGACCCATATCAATTCCAGTTAAGTCCCACATTTCTGGATTGACTGGCTTTTCAAGCTCTTCAGGCAAATTGTTTTTGTCAAAAGCAGGAAATAATGTACTTTCCTCTTCGACCATCAACATTGTCAATTTGTAAAGGCCATCTACTTCTGAAGTTTGTAGCTCAATACCATCCGGTGAGCAATACATTCTACAGTTCATTTTACATAGAATATCACGACCTAACAGATTTACAGGACTACTGTCACAAACTAAAAACCTGTGTTTATCTATGTATTTCCCAATCTTAACTTTTACAGGCTCAGTTAGGCTTGTTTTAATCTGCTGATTTGCTACACCTACAACTTGGATGCACTCACCAGAGAGAGGAAGGTTTTCAATTTCTGCTGATCTAACAGTAGAACGGGTAGCACCTGTGTCCACAAGAAAAGTGACATCAATATAGTTCACTTTACCATTAACAAATGGACCAGCCTGGTCTACCTTAAGAGTGGGTACAAGCACACACTCTTCCTCCTCTCTCAGGCACCGTCATGAATAATCTTCAGATGAATCGCTCACTTCATTATCTTTCAACCAAAATTGTTGAGAAACATTTGACACATTCGTTTTTGACAAAGAGTTTACCTGATTACCTCCACAGAAACCAGTTTCTGGTGTATACCTTTGAGCATTTACACAGTTTGGTAATGGTGCTTGTGGAATCTGGCTCTGCTGATTCGCTACCTGTCGCTGTAGCTGTCGCTGCTGACTTAACTCGTATAACTGCTGCTGTAGCTGTTGCTGCTGATTTACCTCACTCTGCATCTATGAATTCAATGAGGTATTTTTAAAATTTCTGGCCGGATTTTTACACTTGCGCTTCCAGTGTCCAATTTCGCCGCAATTAAAACATGGGAGCTTCTGTTTTAGCTCTACAATATTCACATTAAATTTAGGCTTGTTATTAAAATTATTTTTAAATTTGCCTTGATTCTGATACACATTTTTATTTTCAAAAGCCATCTGCTGTTGCTCAGCTACCTTCGCTTGTGCCCACATAGCCTTTTCCTTAAGGGTTTTCTGTTTGGCATCAATCTCATCACTGCAATACTTTGCTTTTCTCAAGATATTATCAACTGAAAGTGATTGCCATCCCACAAATCCATGTTTAATCATTTCACCTATTTCAGGTCTCAGACCAAAAACAAATCTGTAAGTGGCTCATATCCTTTTCACTTAATTTTTCAGAGCCACTGTATTGTTTGAAACAGTAACCTTTCATAGAATGAATGTACTGACTCTTTTGGCTCTTGGTTTGTTCTGTCAATTTTAACCCAATCTACTTCTTTCGGGGGAATCTTTTCCTTCAGCCAATAAATTACTTTATTGTATATTTCCATGACATCCTTCGATGGGGCACCTGTAATTGTGTCTCGGGCAGGTTCTTCTTTGGGCCAACTCACAGAAATTTTGCATTCTGTCCAAAGATCTGATGGGACAACAATGTCAAAGAATCCATCCAGATCGATCCACAGAACTTTTGACATTTTAATGAATCTGTCTACCTGACGATACCATTCCACAGGCTATTCTCTCAGCTGAGGAAAATCATTAGTAAATAACAAAATATCCTGTCTTGACCAAGGGACATGCACATATCCTCCACCTGCTATTTCCCTCATTGGAAATTCAGAAACTGTTTCACCTCTGACTCTTTTGTCCAGTTCTTTATTCTTTGACCATTTTATTCTCCATTTACCTAATACACCTAATCTTTTGAGAAAAACTATCAATTCTTTAATATGAGTTATTCTTCCAGAAGTATTGAGGTTATCAATATCTTTCTCAGAAAAATCCACTCTGTAATGTTTCTGAAAATGTTTTTGTTTGCTTAAGTCAATTTCTAATTCAGCAGCCATTTCTTCCAGTTGTTCATACCTGTTTTTCGTTATCCACTGAATGCTTTTGTGAATACAAAGAAGTTCATCATCCTGATACAATCTTAAATTGTCAGTACCAATTGTGCCAATAATTAATTCTTCCAAATCAGCTTTTAATTTTGCAACATCAAGCTTTTTAAATTCAGGAGCTTCTGGTGATAATGCACTTTGCATTAAATCTATTTTATTTAGGCTTCTTTCTGAAGTAGCTGACTCTGCAACAGATGGTGTCTGACAACCTGTCAAGCTTTGATTAAAAGTTAAATTTGGCATCATAGATTTTTCCCTATGAATTTCTGAAAGTTCTGAATACAACTTTTCAGCCACCGTTTGAATTTCTGCATTTAATGGAGCTGTCAAAGCTGAGTGTCTATTTTCTCCCTGATCAAAAATTGGTACAACATGACCAACAGGACCAACAGGATCAATCGTTACTGGTATTGTCATTGCTTCCATGCCTTTTGTTAATTGTTGAATTAAATCTTCTTTTGCTCTATTATAATTTGAAATTTCTGGCATATCAGCAAGTCTTTCTGAGTTTCTCAGAAAATCATTTCTCTGTTCAGGAATTCTGTTTTCTCTGGGTGTACTAGAACTATTTATTGACCCTACTCTCTCAGGTAATTTTAAAAATCTGGGTGAACCTTCATCAGCTTCTCTAGCAGGTACACTTGGAGAATTTCCTGTAGAAACTCCTCTCGGGGTGGACTGTGAATCTGCCTGATAAGGTGGCGGTTTGCGTTTAGTAGAATAAATATCTTCTAAAACTGCATCATCTAATTCCTCATCAAGTCTACTTTTCTTTTGTATTTTCTTTTGACCTGGTTCTTCAGTAATCATTATTCTCACTGGGTACAGACTATCATACATGTCTGCTTTTCTCCAGCATCTCACTTTGACCCATCTTCCGGCCAGGCTAATACGCCATCATTTTTTGTATAATGCATCCAATTTTCAAACCAAATTACAGTATGATAACCATAATCGCCTTCCATATAGGCTGTGGGTGTTTTATACTTATGAAGTAATTTTCCACCATGCGTTTCAATTTTCTTATCCGGCCTAAATGAATTTTTCATTTTCTGAAACCATGAAGGCTTCGTTTTCTCTCTATCGTACCAATAACTCATGTTTTTAAACAAATTTGCTTATTCTTAAAAGATTCGTAATGTTTTCTTGATGCTCCGCTACTCTAGCCAATCCATGCGCGAAAGACACCAACAAGCCAATCAGGTTAAGCTACGTCACCACCTTGCCCAACCAATAGAAATACTGTATTTAGAACAGACCAATCAGCTATCAGCTTGTCAATGTCACGTAAACCAATCAGTGCGCTTGCTGTGACGTATGTTAGCCAATCACAGTGAGAACCGAATGATGTACACTGCCGCTGCAGCTTCGCTGTGTGTTACTCCGTAAACTCACCCCTCCTTCACAAAAAACTTTTCACAGCCCCATTTTAAACAATTATTTTCAATGAACTTCAGTTAGTAACTACAAATAAACAAACCATTTGTCTGTTTCTCGGAAAAGGATAGTTTTTGACAGTCATTCAGAATTCCTCTCACATAAAATAGACAACGCTATTTTCACAAACTCACACATTCAAAATGGAAAACCCTGATCACACACACACAAAATCTTGGCAGGACTTTAACCAACCATAGAAATCCACAGACGCTAATAAGAATAGACGACGCCTCCTTACCCTTCGCTCAAGCTCGAGTAGTTCTATTACTCTTTTCACAGTTAGTTTTAAAACGGGCTCACCAGGTCCCTATACTTAATGCTACAATTTCATAGACAATCCTCACTATACATTTAACCAGTCACATCTAAGGTCCCTAAACTTGTGTTGTGCGTCCGCAACACCTGTGATATATTCCATACCACAATTTTTGAAACAGATCAAATGCACTGTGTAACTTCACCTGTCACACTACTCTTTTGCCAGCAATAACCAGGAATTTTTCACACTGCAGGAAAAATCCTTCCGACTACATACAACAAGTGAACAAACTTAACAACATGTTTTAGACATGTATCCTATGTAATTAACATATAACATGTCAGTTACCATAGCTACCAGAAGAATTGATCCAGCGCCCCTAAAGAAATTCTGTCTCAACTACACCATTCACTACCTAATACTCACCATACTATAATATCACAAAAGGCCCATGAGACTGAGACAGAAAAATTGAGCAACAGAATCATGTGGCCTAATTAATCAAGCTATCTAAACTTTATATGTACATAATTTATAACTGCAGTATAACATTCTGACCATTAGTAAATAATAAAAACTTTAAATTAAGCCACTTTTGGCCAATGAATCTACTGATGGTAATGACTAAATTAATCAAGACCAGCTTGACGTTTTAAGTCTTTTATTTTTAAAAGTTAAAGCTTTTTATTTCCAATCACTTTATTAGCTCATTTTAATATTTGCAAACATTTTTAATAAATCAGTATCTTTTAATAGCACAAAAGTCTGGCATTTTAAAATTGCTCAAAATCATGCATTTAAGTAAACAAACCCTACTACCCTAAATTAAGCTTTCTGACCTGTTAAGAAAAAGACATTTAAATGTATTAATCAATCTTACGTGTCCTAAGAAATCGGACAGCACTTCGCCCTCAGGAACAGTCAGCCCCGCTCCTCTCAAAGGGCTTAGTCTTTATACCTTTCTAACTCACTAATCTAACTAAAATGTTAATATTTAATGTTTTTCAGCAACCTGATTGGTTGCCAGTCGTCAGACCATCTTGAGGCCACTTTTTCAACACACAAGAACGTCATTGACATTGTCCTTTCACGTGAAGCGACACCGGCTTCCGAAGTTTAAAACATTTTATTTAAAACAGTTCACAGTTTCCTCCAGAGCTCAGCCGATCCGTCACTTGACATGTCACTTCCTTAGCCTTGGAAAAATAACTTTTCCAAGCACATTCCGCACAATAGTTTTTGTTTAGACTTCAGTTTATTCAAAGAAATGTCTTTATGGAAGAGCTTTCCATCATGGCTGTGCTTGGCTCATCTCAGTCAGGCTAACCAACATTCTCCAAAAACCACAGGCCTCAAGCCTTTCACTTGGGCTAGTATTCAAACAAACACAAAAGAATAATTAATTTCAGGTTATGAAAGCCATTCTGTTACCCACCCTCCATTGCTAATGTTAACCCATTAGTATATGTCACCTAGCAAAAGCACATAGAAAAGCAACATTTAATAAAAATCTACCATTCTTCATAATGTCCCGCAGGATTCTTCATATATCTGAAAAAGATAAACAGACACAACATAGACGAAAGCACGTATAAAATAAGCACATGCCATTAATTAATCAACCGCATTAATGTTGACAAAGACAATAAGACAAACAAAACAACGTTAGTTATGTATTATAATACTTGCAAATGCAACAAAAAGCACATAACGTTAGTCCCGTGTAATGGTGTGTGAAATTTTACTCTAGATTGATTTAATTACACAAAACATGCAAAAATCTAGTAATATAATTAATCATGTTATGGGAGGTTAACTTCACGAGCCAGAATAAAATCATTTCTGAAACTCGCTCCATCAAACCAACACATCACCTCTGCAGCGCTGCAGTAGAAAACTGATGCATCACCTCCCCTGTGTGTAAGGAAACAACGCATCACCTTCCCTTCAGCCATTTTGTTTGTTTTGCATGAGGCATCTCAGATACATTTGAAAAAAGTGTTGCATTTACCACTTACATTGAACTGAACTATTTATACTATTTGAAAGCCTTATTTTTAATACTGTGTTGTGCATTTTTGTTGTCTGGTCTTTTGGTTTAGATAAAGATTACTTATTTTTCTAAACTGGTGTGGTGTCCATTTGTGGTGTTTTTACTGTATTACTGTATGTGTTCATAAATGCTTTACACACTGCCCCTGAGATAAGCCTGTCTGCTCATGCCAAGCTGCCAAGGGTGTGAGCAGGGGTTATTTTATGAGTCTATCCCCCTTACCCTGACTAGAAGCAAATGCCCCTATTTGGTACCTACCTCTGCCATCTAAAGACCCCATTTCTAACAGATGACCAGGCAACCATTAGAAGCACCCTTGCAAACCAACCTCCAGGACCGCATTCCAGCTTCTGTAACACCATCACCGACTTCATTGCACCCCTACCCTTAGACTCAAAGGGCTACATTTTCCTCGACAACCTACATTTTCACATCGACTGCCCTACAACAAAAACACTGCACACTTCCTTGTCAGTATGAACAGCTTCTGATTGATCCAGTTCTTCCACAACCCCATACACATCACAAGACACATGCTGGACTCAAATTTCACATCCTGAAACTGCATAAAATACAGCCATGTCACAGAACTCACATGGACCGATCATCCCATCACCCACTTCAGCATCTCCAGCCCCCACACCATCACCCCCAAGATGACCAACGCTTCCCACCAGAGGTGGAACAAAATTGCAGAGACAAGCTGGGCGAATACACTCTACACCTCCCACCTTGCTACCACCACCAACCTCAAACAGGGAGTGCAAAACATCACCGACTGGATAACCAATTGCGCAGACAGCATCATCCCCATCAAGAGCAACAGCCAAAGAAAATCCTCCAAAAAAGGCCAGCTGGTGCACCCAAGAACTCAGAACAGTGAAATTAGACAACAAACAGGTGAGGAGGAGATGGTGTACCAGCTAGGACCCCTCCAACAGGGCAGCCTTCAAGACCTCCCTCATACTCTACCACCACCTGCTGAGGGCAACAAAGAAGACAGCCCTTGTTGCATGCCCTGAAACCATCACCAACAACATCAGGGAACTTTCCAACATCGTTAAGGAATTCTCCAAACCAGCTGCCAGTGAAAACAACATCACACCCTCACAGGAGATGCACACCAACCTTGCCCACTTCTTCCAAGACAAGATCACAACCATGTACAGAAACCTCAAACCTCAATCCACACCTACAGACTTCCTTGACAGATACGCCACCACTGTAACTGACACAAATCACACACTGACCACCTGGATTATCCTCCCCACCAAGGACACCACCTCTACCATGAAATCCATCCACTGTGGAGCTCCCATAGATCCACACCTGCACCACATCTTCAACCTTTGAATCAAAGGATCAGCCAAAAACTCACCACCCTACCCAATACCTCTGTCAACACTGCAACATTCCCTGAAGTCTCGAAACAGGCCAAAGTCAGACCTCTACTCAAAAAAAACCCTGCCGACCCTAACACATTCAAAAACTACAGGCCAAACTCCCTGCTCCGATTCCCAGCAAAGGTACTGAAAAAGATCATCAACAATTAACTTATGGCACACCTGGAGCAGAACCAGCTACTCAACTCCTCCCAATTCGGCTTTTGCATCAATCACAGCACTGAAACAGCCCTGATCGTAGCCACCGATGAATCTAGGCAGTCTTCAGCACTGTATCCCACCACACACTGATCAAAAGACTCCATCACTTCAGCATACAAGGAGATGAACTCAGATGGATAACTTCCTTCCGTAACAGAAGAAACCAGAGGATACACATCCTATCTTTCACCCTTGAACCGAAAGAGATCGCCTGCAGCATCCCCAAGGGTTCATCCCTCAGCCCCACCCTCTTCAATGCATATATGACCCGGCTGGCCAACATCGTCAGATCCGAAGGTATCAACATAATTTCCCATGCAAAAGATAAACAAGTCATCCTCTCACTCACCGATGACCCACCACCAGAACCAACTTCCACAGATTCATGACAAACATCACCGTCTGGATGGAGAGCAACTGCCTGCAGCTGAACACAGACAAGACGGACGTACTGATCTTTGGCAACAGCAGCAGCACATGGGACAACTTCTGGTGGCCATCAGACCTAGGATCCGTACCCACTCCCTCCATACATTACAGAAACCTCAAAATTACCATTGACAACAAGCTCACCATGAAATATGGCACTGTGACACAAGGCCTCATTACCAGCTGACTGGACTATGCCAATGCCCTCTACGTAGGACTTGCCACACACCTCCTACAGTGACTTCAGACCATGCAAAATGTTGCAGTAAGACTCATCTTCAGCCTTCCACGGTGAACCCACATCACACCCCACCTCAGGAAACTCCATTAACTTCCAGTACAGAAGAGATGCCAATCAAAGCTGCTGACCCATGTACACAAGGCTCTACACAAGCAAAGGCCTGCCCACATTAACCACCACTTGAACTTTCACCAAACCGTCAGAAGAGTATGCTCCCTCATCCCTGTCACTTCCCCATACTTCCTGTATCTACTAAAGCAGAAATGAAGGAAGCTACTTCTTCCACTTTACATCAATGACCTGGATTAGCCTCCCCCACACTTTCGGACCATAACCCAATTTCCGGAATTCCGAATGGTCCTCAAGACCTGGCTGTTTGAAGAGGCCTCCGGGTCCTGCAGGGGCTTGGATACCCTATTGGGTGATTAGCTAAGCTTTATAAATCCTTATTAATTTACCGATTGATTGATATGATGTTTAATCTCCATGCCACTAGTGCATTTCTTCTGCTGTGGTGCTACAAGAAAGTTAAATGAGCAAATTAGGTGAACCCACTATATAATCAATGTTTTGAAGAGAGAGCACAAGTACTGTGCCACTACATAACAGATGGATTCTGCAAAGATCCCTAAAGGCAGCAAAACCAGGCAGGACAATTTGAGGTCCATGACAAAAATGATATATTTTTTAACACACAGATGCACCTGCACATGGTTGTTCTGGTAGGAAACTAAGTGAGTTCTGTCCTGAAAAAGCAGGATATGAAGAATAACATGTATAATAAATGGGGCATTGGGGTTGTTGTCTGTAAGGATCACTCATTCTGCAACTCACAAACATAATTTTTCCTCAAAGAGAAATGTTTGTGAAGAGTTAGAAGTAACCCCACCCACATGTGTACTAGTAATGTTCATATCGACTAAGCTAATTTATTCTATGTTTCAAAACCGTTATGCCAACACTGTGTATAATCATTATAAGAATGAGTTTCTAAAAACTTAATAAAAAATAAATACTAAAGAATTCAAAATTTCACCTTAACTGCCCCATGCCAGGGAGTCCAGTAGATAGTGCCACTTGTGTGAATCTAGGCATTCCAGAAACCATAATTGGGCACAAACATCCAGAGTTTGTGCAAAGAGAGCCTAAATTGGGATATTCATTTTATAAGGGCTCAGCAAGGGTTTTCCTCCATGAGGAGTGCCAGGTCAGTAGTTTGATTGATCCCTGATAATAAGGGGCTCCACAAACGCCAACACAAAGCAAAGTTTCAGGGGAACATCTAGCAACAAAGCTGAAATAACAGAGATGGCAAATAGCTTCTGTTGATCTTAGTAGCTTTCTTGACAATTGTGATCAAAATTTTCCTCTGTGAGGTAGAAGCATCACAGGCACATATCCCATTATCTTCTTTTCTTGTGCCTCCTTGTGAAAAACGAGCACTATGGACTCAAGTGACATGATGTCTGATATTTGAGTTCATAAAAACACAGAGGCCAGTTTTAGCAACATTTCACGCAACGGAGTGCAGCAGGTCGACATGGAAGGTAGAGAGTTGAAATATACCATATCTGCCAAGATATGATACATTTCTGCTCTCTTATAGCACTGGTGCATTTCAGGCATCCTAGCGCCAGTGCAAGCACCCTTGCTTAGTGGCACAAGGATGCCTATGTTAAAAGAAGAACTGTTTTGTGCAAGAAGGGATACCTTCCTACACAAAAACTATCCTCAAGGCAGCAGACATAGAAAGAGGAAATAACAAGGAGAAAAAACGATTTTTCTCCTCATTACACCATCCTCTGAGGAGGTTTTAGTACTTTCATGCAATCCTAGGTTAACATACCTTTTTAAATCTAAAGCTTACATGAAATACATGCAGTGGCGTAACACAGGTCCCCGCATCCCCCACTGTGCGGGGTCCTGAGCTGAAGGGGGCCCCCTCTGCACAGTAATCGGTACCGAGAGATCCGGATTCAAACCGGATCCGGGACCCCTCCATGTACCTTGCAGGCAGGCCCCCTCAACTTTCGTTACGCCAGTGAATTCATGGTTGCATGCACAGAAATGCCCATGCTCAACACATGGATCGCCCCCAAGAACAAATTGTCAAGCAATACAACGCAAGCCTGTAGTATTCTTAATACACTGTATCTTTAACTTCTTAGTTCTTTTATCTGTACATTCCTTTTAGAGTGTTATGTATTGTATATTCTGTCCCTCCACGTCAGATTGCTGTTGGTGTTTCCTGCATTGACAACCTCTGTCGTGGGCTCCCTTTGTGGATACTTAATATTGGAATAAAATACAGATATATACAGATTTACTTCTCTGGATTTCTTGGACATCCCTTATTATCGTTTACTTCCCCACTACAAAGCCCTTGTGTTGCATTACATTTATTTACAAAGCCACGGAAGGTGACGCAAATCGCCCCTTGTGTGGCTTCGTAAATATCTACTAGGATTTTGTATCGTGGCTGTACCACAAAAGTAGTGCAATCCGATTCAAAACGTTAGTAAATCTGGCACTAAATGTCTTTGATTTATCAATTGAAACAGACTGAAAAGTAACTTTCTTCTCCTCACCTCATTTTTTCTTTCACCCCTATTCAAGCATGTGGGAGATATTTGTTATTTCTGCCAGCTTTTGCTCACAGGAGAAAGAGCAATGATCACGGCTGGCTGGAAGAGAAAATCAATTGAAGTTTATAGCTATTAAGCACTGTGACACTAAAAGTTACATTTAAACTACTGACAGTAGTTCAATCAAGGAACAATGTATTTAATTCTCAGAGTTTCTTTGGAAACCACAACAGCATTATTGATAGACATAATACTAAAAACACTGCGTCTCAGGTATCCTTCACCTAACCTTCTACTTAAAATAGTAAGATGAAAAACACGTTGCAAAGATAAGAATGACACCCAATGTTTCAGATTTAGAATAGCAATATTGCATAAGCAGGAGGACCTTCCAAGGATCTTATTAATCTTAGGTCACATCTAGCTTGCTTGGAAGGACAAAGTGTCTCCTCATAATGGCATAGGAATACTGTTATGCCCTGTATGAATCATCTAGAGCAGCAGTGACAGCTTGCCGGGATTTTGTGAATCATTTGTGTGACCAGACCTTTTTACTGTCTCAGAGAGATGAGAATCTACTCACTTTTCTCACGTTAAGGTCCACTGTTATGTGAACCATGTGCTGACATTTTGTGTGCATGTTCAGTGCATGTATGTGCTGTGACTACATAAGACAAGGATTCATCATGACTCTGTGCATAGTATGAGCCTGAGTACTGGGACCAGTGAGATCCATTTTGAATGGCCCCTTATTTAGAATGTCACAAGATTGAGGATGAGACAGCTTTCCAATACAGTGGAGGTGTATTTACTGTATTCTGCGCCTGGGGGTGGAGGTCCAGACACTGAAGAGAGGAAGGATGGTGAAAACACTGCCTTTGGAAATGCAACAAGGACATTGTTAGCAAAAGGCTTTTGATTAGTTCTTCTTGAGCACTATCGTTTGGTGGATTGTAATTTTGAAGGTTGAGACTGCAGTTTCTTTTAGTCAAGGTGAGGATGTTTATCCTTGAATACCGCTCCTTGAGATGGAAGCCAACCATGTGCACAGATCTTACACACCATTGTGCCGTTCTTTGTGACTCTCTTTCTTGGAGCGAGCCCCATTGCTCTCTTGATATGAGCACAATCACTTGAACAAATGCTGTCTCCGAGGAACATCAAGAAAATTACACTTAAAAAGAACTGCCTCAAATTTTAAACATTTATTCTACATGCACTTCCTGGAAGAAGTGCATACAATAAGCATAAAAACAAATCAACTTGTTTCCATTTACTAGTTCCTCACGACCAAGGAAATGAGGGGCAGATTTACAATAACTGGCGCATCCCTGCATATTAGCAGGGATGCGCCAGTTATTTTGCGTGACTCAAACAACCCCTTGCGCCACCATGGAGGCGCCGCATTTAGAATGAGGCGCACCATGGCGCAAGGATAGACAGATGCGTGACGCATCTGTCGGCGTAAGGGGGATGCAGTGCTGGAGTTGTGTCGCAAGTGTGATGCAACTCTAGCACTGCTCTGGGGTGCCCTATACCTAACATGCTGTGTCACTCCTTACCCCCTCCTTCAGGCAGGCGTAAGGATTAGGCGCAGCGGGAACATAAGAGCGACTCAGTGAAATCTTGCACATTTCACTGCATCACTTTTACAGGGCTTCCTTGCGACGGAGCGCCCACCCTGCATACATTATACCTGATGCAGGTATAATGTAGCGCAGGGCTTTACAACGTGTCACATCTAAATAGATGCGTCACGTTATAAATATGTCGCACAGTGGTGCATTGTTTATGCCGCCACTGCGTCACAAAAGTGATGCAACTGCGGCTTGAAAGTGTCACAAGGGGCTTGTAAATCTGCCCTAGAGTGTTCTGCAGAGTTCTCAAAGGACTGTTGCGTGACCAGGGCTGATGTGTATATGACAGCTACTCTCTGAGAGCTGAGGTGACATAACCTGAGGCCTGCCCATCTTGCTAGAGATGCTGAAGGTCCATCGACCACCTGGAAGCCAGCCTGCCTGCTCAGAGAGGAAAGGAGAATGACTTTATGAGGAAAATCTGTCCAGGACCAGATGCCAGTGGATTTCTTAGTGTGTTGAACACTCAGAGGATTGCCCTTGGGAATGAGGCTGTAGCCAACCTATATCATGAAAGATCTCCCATTATGACCCCCATACTTGTACAGATATCATTACAAGAAGTAACCACATGCTGTTTGACACCTATGTAATGCTCAAGGGTCTCATTTCGCTGTTACTGGATTCCAAGTGAATCCAGTGGAGGAGATGCTGGTGCAGGTGAAAAGGAAGCCTGATCATGGACTGGAGGCCACATGTGCCAGATGAGCACCCTGTGTCATCTCTGCTCAGCAGCTGCAACTGCATGCAACTAGCACCCATCAGATCCCAATTCAAAGGCCTCAGCAACCTGTAGAGCATACCTGCTGTGCAGCTCACTCACTGCAGCCCAAGTTGTGAGGCACCTTTAAAATAGCCGGTTAGAACACCGGCCTGGACTGCATCAATGTAAGCAGTCCAGATGAGTAAAGACCTAGTGAACCTCCACCTTCTAATTCACCTCTATACTGATGTTTAGGGATCGACAGACATGACAGAAACTCAGAGAACGGGGAAAGTGCACCATAGAGGGTGTAATGCTCACCTAGGAATCATATTTGGAATTCCAACTGTTGCTGAGCCCTATTGCATTGATTAGTATTATGTTCTGCTGCATAATTAAAGTACTTCTGTTTTACTAAGATAGTCACGGAGCTGGACAATGCATTATTTTGTTGTATTCTGAGATCTTGTCCTACACTACCTCATTGAGAAGACTTTGACTGCTCACCCTCATTACCCTGCGAGTCAAAGGCAGAAAGGATGTATTCGGCCCAGTTTAGAGAGCCATGATAGGAAGGTCATCGGGAGAACTGTGGCAAATTACTTCAACCGCCAAGGTTGCGGGCCTAATATTCACTGTCTGTCCTGTGGACCCCTACACAGAGTTTGACAGGGCTTTCATTGTTCCTTTATGTCTGCTTATGGTCTGAAACTGAATGGGAGTGTCCACTTTCCAGCGTAATATTGCATATATGCCGGGTCACAGTAATTATGCAGCAGAATTGACAAAATTAAGTGGCAAAAAGTCAAATTATGCAGTACACAGTGTCCCTTTTTGGCATATTCTGTGGAACTTTAATATTTCGCTATTTTGTCATTTTCATAAAGATTTGCAATAAAGTGTCAGATCTTTTGAGACTCATAAACAAGTGTAACTGCAATTGATAAAAATAGATTTCAGTTGAAAAAACAATGCTTACAATTGTTCTAAAGAGAGGTATCAATCAATTCTCTTTAAGCTATTGTTGATGGTATTAGGTGAACCAAAAAATAACAAAATTACTGGCAAGTGCCCAATGAATCATGTCACACATAGTATAGCAGTGAAACTATAGTGAATGTCATCCAAAATCCATCATAGATACATTTATTGAACTCTCAGACATAGATACTTAAAAATCTTATATCACAAAAATGCATAGTACAAAAGTCATTAAAAATACACTGAATCGCATAGAGGCATAGCATGGATAAAAAACAATGCTCCTTTAAAAATGTGCAAAACAGTGCAAAAATGGCTGATGTGCAAATTCAATTAAAAACCCTAAATAAACAACAATAACACACACTGGCGTCGATTCCGATCCGGTAAAATGCACTCCAAATAGTCGTACGGAGCGTTTTTCCCCGTACGAATCGAACCCGAAGGCATCCCCGTACGAATGTGCAAGTACGATCACAACTTAATGCGTCACTCCGTACGTCTCGTAAAAAACGCCGTACGAATCGAAAGTCCGTACGAATAGCAGTCGGCTGACGCTCGACGCTACGTCCGTACTTACATAAACGGCGTCTCCCGAACCACAAAGTACGATCCGTGTTCCACACACTCCGTACGGCTCTTTTTCTACGACAGCTCAAAACTACCGTAATACCAGACTTCGGCACGAGCCGCACCCCGGTACACGACAAGCAGGACATGGACGCCATCGTCCGTGTAATCCCTATCCTGTACGCCCACCACCTCGTAATGAGAAACCGACGACGGCGCAGAAGGTGAGTACAAGGAGGTTCTACATACCTGTACGTCTTGCTACACGCGCACATCTCCATTACACGATTATAATGTCTGCCCATGTTGCGCCACACACTCCCGCACTACACCAGTGCAATACAGAGACTGGCCGTACCTACGTCATCGACCAGGGGGTACGTTACGTCACCGCACTACACCAGCACAATACGCCGCTCCTACGTCATCACCACGGGGTACGGCAGGTCACCGCACTACACCAGTGCAATACGGAGACCGGCCGTACCTACGTCATCTACCAGGGGGTACGGTACGTCACCGCACTACACCAGCGCAATACGCCGCTCCTACGTCATCACCACGGGGTACGGCAGGTCACCGCACTACACCAGTGCAATATGGAGACCGGCCGTACCTACGTCATCGACCAGGGGGTACGGTACGTCACCGCACTACACCAGCGCAATACGCCGCTCCTACATCATCGACCACGGGGTACGGCAGGTCACCGCACTACACCAGTGCAATACGGAGACCGGCCGTACCTACGTCATCGACCAGGGGGTACGGTACGTTACCGCACTACACCAGCGCAATTCGCTGCACCTACGTCATCGACCACGGGGTTGGAGTTCTGGACTTTTTGGTTCCGTCCAGAGGTGTCAGGGATAACACCCGAAGACCCCGGAGTTCTACCTGTCTCGGTGCACAAATAAACAGAAACACGGGCTTCTCGATGGTGGCGTCAAAGACCAAAGGTTTATTACTGCAGGGACACAGAAGTCACAGAAACTACACACGGGCAGTATCTAGGAGCCTGTTCGATTTGTACAAGAAGGGTTGCTCCTTATATACTAAATATTGGCCTTCAGGCAAATTCTTCACATGTTAGTACATTCTCAAACCTTTGTGTCCTAAACAATAAATATTTGGCATTGCACAGGAATCGTTGATAATATCTGATGTCAAACATTACGAAGAGGGGTTCCCACTATTCCATCCCAATCCCATGTCAACATTTCATTCAAGAGCCGGACCGCCTCATCGTAAATTTCGTTACCTCCCCCTAATAAAGGCCCAGAAGGAAAGGAGCAGAGCCAGGTGCAGAAGATAGAAAAGCAGGATAAGGGATGTTTGTGGGTCGTAAATGGGCAAGGCTACCAGCTTCGGCCGCCTAATCATGATCAGGCCAACGAACACGAGAACCAGTATAGCAGGGCTGGCCTCGGGCAGAGGAGGCAGCCTTTGTCGAGTCATGCAGCTACGGCATGTTCTGTTCTAAGGTGCACGTGTCACTAGAGAGGTGAATCGCCGGCTAAGCCTACGTGTCCTTAATCGAAATGAAGTAATCAAAGGTCATTGCGTGTCCATTGTCTATGTGAGGGCAAGAAACACAAAATGGCTGCCATGATCTAAGATGGATGCCATGGGTAGATCAGAAATGTGTTTGTAACAGGAGTACTCTTGCTCGTAGCATAGCGAAAACACCAGGATATGCTAAATGGATCATTTGCGGTTCGCTGATACCAAAATTATGTATTTACGACAATGTTGAAAACACGGGTTCAAATCATCACGGAACCTCAGACCCTCCTTTTGCCCTTACATAGGCAATTACTCAGTCTATGTCCGAGTCTAATTCTATGCTCATCAGGTCAGTGACATGCTGTTGTACCATCATCCTTTCTTGTGCCTTTTCTCCAAACGCAGGTGGTTTTCTGAAACAGGTTGCAGCACAGAGACTACACAAAGCGGGACCACACTGGATAATCAGGCAGCATGAGATTAGGAATACTAAGATGACACCAATGACCATCAGAACCTTCCATCCCCACGCTGATATCAGAGTCCAAAACCACTCCATGAAGGACCAGTTTCCCTTGTCTACATGTATAGAGTCGGAAATCTTGTGTAGCTTAGAGATCGCCTCATAGACAGTTGGAGCGTTATTGGGAATAAAGACACAGCAGCTCGATTGGATCATTCTGCATACCCCACCTCGATCTGCAAGTATTACGTCTAGAACCATACGGTTCTGCAACGTCATGAGTCTATCCGCCTGAAGCTCAGCTGCCAAGTTGCTAAGGGCACCAGCAGTTTCGGTAATAGTAGATTCAACTACCCGTGTTAGCTGACGTATGTTTCTACTATTGGCCATAGGCCCCCAGAACGGAAGGAAACCTTTGAAGAAGTCTCCAGCTTCCTGACCAGCGGTGTCTTCCTTGCTGAAAACACCTCTTGCTACTTTGGTCTTGTGATAGTCTGAAGAAGCAGTGTACGTTGGAGGCAACAATCGAGCAATATAACATGAACCTGAAAAGTCAGCAGGCAACCATGTATACGCTCGGTCTTGACAGATGAAGTAGGTACCCCTAGCAGTAAGGAAGGCAGGGGAAGAGTTAGACGGAAACACGTAAGTCTCAACACACTCACTCCTCCCTAGCTGAGCTCTCGGATTTCTCCCATTTCCTTGCAAACAGACCTGACCTCGGTGAGGTACGACCCAGATTGGAGTGGAGCTTTTACGCTTGCTTTCTCCCAAACTAAGGCGATACTCTGTAGAGTTCCAACTCAAATATACTCGTAATTCATCTCTTGGGTAAGATGGAGTATTATTGACGTCCTTGATCATGTCAATAATTCCCTGGACTAAAGCTTTGTTGGCAGAGTTATATTTAGTGGAACGTGGTGGACGCGGAGGATAGGTTTCAAGGGCATAGGCAAAAATGGTCTGAAGGGCTTGAAATGATCCATTATAACTAAAAGGCAAAACCAGGTAGGGAATGCCTTTATCCATAGTGTGAGGTATCAAGCCACACACCCAGCAGTCTGTAGTGTTGACTACCAGTTGGTGTTGGTGCAAGAGCTGTACGAAAGTGTTATTAATAAATTCTGAGCGTCGAGCTTGCTCATGTTCAGGGAATGAGTGAAAAGAGTGCATAGAAGAAACAGTAGAAGTAGCAGGATCAAGGGGAGGTACTGTAGTTACTGGCATAAAAATTAAATTTACACCAAAAACCATTCCACCCACCAACGTTATCAAGACAATTAAAAATGTAATAGCACATTGCATCAGAAAACATTTGCTATGAAGAATTCTATAAAGTCTGTTTCTGCGAACATAAATCACATTTTCTCGTTGCAGCGCAGGAAGCTCCATCTTCTACAATCCGCTCGCGACCACTGATGATGTGTACGTAGATGAAAATGCCTCTATCCGCCCTGGGAGTTCCCAGAACTAACAGAAAGATCGACCTTGTGTCTGACCCCCACAGATTCAACTAGGCACACAGCCACGACCCTACGGCTACCCAGACGGCAAGGCAATTTTAAAAACAATAAAACAATAGCAAACTTCCTGGCTGGAGGCAAAATGTTAAAATTTCAAATGTGTAAAATAGGCAGTTTCCTGCTTTATTTGTCCATATTGCGAGATCGTAAATTGTATCTCAGTTTTGCAGGAGCTGTTTGATCTGGAAACAGTGTGTTATCAGCAGAGGTTGCAATGTTCAAGTTCGCAGATGGCAAAGTTTCTTCTGATGCAGAGGGCAAGTGTTCAGGAGTCAAAGAAGTAGTTTCAGGAGGAGAGTCAGAGTTCGACGTGTCAGTTATCAGTTCGGCATCGCTGAAAGGGATAAACTTGGGTGTTCGCCCGAACTCAGAGGCACCAATTCCCTTCTTAACCCAGTTGTCATAAGGAAGTGGCAGGGGCACACGTTTGACGTGTGTCGTATGTATCCAGTGTTTGCGGCCGGCCACACGAATAGCAGTTCTCGTTGCCAGCAGCACTTGATAGGGGCCGACAAATCTGGGTTGAAGATTCTTCGTCCTCGCAAAGTTGCGCACCACCACGTGGTCTCCTGGTTTCAGCTGATGACCTGGACTCTCCGGTGGCTTTGGCAATGCATCGAAAACCTGTTGGTGAATAAGACTCAATTTAGCAGTCAAGTCGTAAAGGTAATCAATCAACATTGGATATTCCAGAGAACAGAATTCTTTCGGCCTTGGCACTCCCCAAATGTTAGCGGGACGACCAAAGATTATTTCATATGGACTAAGCCCTACTGTAGAATGTACAGTCGCTCTCGTGGATAACAAAGCCAAGGGTAGTGCGTCTGGCAGGACAAACCCGTGGATGCCTGTATTTTAGCAAGTTTCAGTTTGAGGGTTCCATTGTAACCCTCAACTAAACCAGCAGACTGGGGATGGTTTGCACTGTGAAATTTTTGCTTGATCCCTAAACCGGCACACACACTCTGCATAACTTTCCCTATAAACTCACTTCCGTTATCTGACCATACAATCCGTGGCATTCCAAACCTAGGGAAATATTCCTTGAGAAGAATTTTGGCAGTTGATAGGGCAGTGTTGTCCTTCAGTGGATATGCTTCGATCCATCTGGAGAAAGCACAAACTACCACCAGGACGTATTTTAGGTTGTTGCAACGATCCATGTGAATGAAGTCTAACTGAATCACTTCAAAGGGGCAAGAGGGAGGAGCGAAGTGACCAGCAGGCGTGGGGACTCCCTTGCCAGGATTATGCATCAGGCATACCATACAATTTTTCACCACTCTCTCTGCACATTTACTAATCCCATCATTCTTCCAGACTGGAGCCAACATCTTACAGATTCCTTTAGAACTAATATGCGCTACTCCATGTGCCATTGTCACCACTGCAAGCACATACGCGTCAGGCAACATCCAACGCTGTTGTTCCGACAAATCAATCCAACACCCACTCGAGTCCAATTTACCCGTACTCTCTTTCCATGCACGCTTTTCCTCCTCTGTCGCCTCTTTCTGAATCTCTTTCACACTTTCCACTGTGTCTTCACACATTCCAGACTCAGAAATCCATCTTGCGGACATAGCAACATACATTCTACTCATCATATTTCTAGCTGTCTGCTTAGCGGTCTCATCAGCAAAAGCATTCCCACGACCAACATCATCCGTGATTGCTTTATGAGCGCTGCATTTCACAATCGCGACTTCAGTCGGCAAGGTTAGAGATTCCAACAAGTCGTTAACTAGCTGACCATGTTGAATCTTAGTCCCATGGGACGTAATGAAACCTCTTTCTTTCCACAAACGGCCAAAATTATGGGCCACGCCAAATGCGTACTGACTATCTGTGAACACATTCACTCTCTTTCCCTTTGCTAAAACACACGCTCTCGTTAGAGCGATTAATTCTGCAGCTTGGGCAGAATTCTGACTCACTCTTGCAGTCTCCACAATCGTACTCAAAGTCGTTACCGCATAAGCAGCAGTCACATCACCATTCTCCAATTTAAAGCATGACCCATCAACATACAACGTGCCATCTGGATCTGACAATGGAGTGTCTTTTAAATCAATTCGTCCTTTTGTCTCCTCCTCGGTTCTGAAACAGCAATCATGGGGTTCGGAATCACTCGACTCTTGATTAGTCGGCAACAATGTTGCTGAATTCAATACATTGCATCTTTTGATCTGAATATGACTCGCTAGCAGTGTCAGCTCGTAGCCAGATAATCTAGCACTGGTAAGGTGTTGCGTCTTGGTTCTGTTCATGAGTGTATCCACAGCATGAGGAACCATGACCACTAGCATGTTATTCATCACCAAACCAGCAGATTGTCGAATGGAAGCCGCAGCTGCCGCTGTAGCTCTCAAACAACTAGGCAACGCTCTAGCTACCGGATCTAATGTTGATGAAAAATACGCACAAGGGCGTTGTTTATCACCAAATCTCTGTGTCAGAACACTCAACGCGCAACCTTCTCTCTCGTGAACATAGAGCGTGAATGGCTTGCTGTAATCGGGTGTACCCAATACAGGAGCTGAACATAGGGCATTTCGTAACTCAGAAAAACTCTCCTGACATTCAGCAGACCATGGCACCGGACTCGGAACGTTTTTCCCAGTCAAAGCTACCAATGGTTTTGCTAAAAGAGAAAAATTTGGGATCCACTGCCTACAGTACGAGGTAATACCTAAAAAAGCACGTACTTCTCTTTGTGTGCGAGGAACACGAACACTCATCTGCGTAATTGCTTTTATTCTCTCTGGGGTCAACTTCCTTCCCTCCTTTGACAAGAGATGACCTAGGTAGGTCACTTCTTGGCAGCAGTATTGCATTTTCGAAGGGGACACCTTGTGATTCAAATTAGACAAATGATGCAATAACGAAATTGTAGCTGCTTTGCAAGTTTCCTTGTCATCGGCAGCCACCAGAAGGTCATCTACATACTGCACTAGAGCAGAACCTGGAGGAAGTACAAAAGAATCTAACTGACTTTTTAATGCCTGACTGTAAATGGAGGGACTCTCACAATAGCCTTGTGGAGCACGTTTAAACCTAAAGCTTCGACCTCCTAGAGAGAAGCCGAAAATATCTCTGCTTTCCTCGGCTATCGGAATGCTGAAAAAGGCATTCTTCAAGTCGATGACTGAAAACCATGTGGCTGTTGCAGGAATCAACGTTAACAATGCAGTAATGTCTGGAACCACAGGAAACTGCGGAACCACAATTTTATTAACCTCTCTGAGATCGATAACAAACCTATATACTGGAGGTTTTGAAGGTTCAGTACGTTTCAGAATTGGCAATACAGGACTGTTACAGACATTTCCTCTAGTTTCCTCAACCATGCCTTTTTTAATCAAATCTTGCACAATCAATAAAAGTGCACGTTCACCTTCACTAGAGATCTTGTATTGAGGAATTCGTGGAAATTTGACATTTGCTTTCAAAGTGACTACATATGGTGGTATTTCCAAAAGGCCTACATCGTTAGGACCAATCGCCCAAAGAGTATCAGGGAGAGAACGCAGCTCTGGCGGGAGTGCATCCATTGACAAGTACATCGGAGAGGTGATTCGTTTACCCAACGTAAGCTGTACTCCTTCCGGAGAACAGTACAATGTCGCATATAGGTGTTTTAACAAGTCTAAACCAAGCAGATTTTCATTACAACCTGTCGTCAAAATCAGGGGTGCTTTCAATTGACACGGTCCAACAGAAATAGACAAAGGACCAGATACAGGGTTGTAAACGGGGGCGCCTGAAAAACCTACAGAAACATTTGTTAAGCCGGACAAAGGTGCGCCAGGGAGTTTCGCATGAATGATAGAACTTTTTGCGGCACCAGTATCCAACAGAAACGGTTCGACTACACCTGATGTTGCTACTGCGACATAAGGCCCACTCTGATCCACTGGAACTGATACTACTCCCTCTCTCTGTCCATGGCTGTCCTAGTACTCATTTTGTTGAAATCCCTCATCCTTTTCACAATAGTCTTCAACATGATACTGTTGCGACCTACTCTGTTGAGCTGACTGTCCATTACGCTGATCAAAGTGATTGGAAGGGTGATCGTTCGTTTGTGGAGGCATAGCACCTCGTCCTCGACCTCTAGAATTTTGCACAAAACCACCACGACCTCTCTGAGCTGCTGCAGCGTTATTCTGCGCTAAGACTGGACACTCATTCTTATAATGACCCTCTTTCTTACAATACGCACACTGATTCCACTGGTATTGCGGTCTCTGAGAACCATAATCTGTCCTTTGATATGACCCTTGCTGTGTATTGGTCTGATTCATGCGAGGCGGATATGCCTGTTGCAGAAGAACTTTAGTCTTTAAATCTTTCGTTTTCTTATCTGATTTCTCTTTCTCCTCTTTATCCCTATTTTCATAATACTGTGCAGTTGCAAGTATTTGCGCAGTTGTAGAGACAGCCCACGCACTCTCGGAATCTTTTAATTTATTGCAGAGCTCTGGTAGCAGATTGCGTACAAATTTATCGACAAACAATCTCTGTCCTCCTTCTGTGCTCATATCCTGACCACTGTGGTCTACAAAAGTCTCTTCGAATCTCGTGAAAAAGTCGGAGACACTTTCGTCTTTCTTCTGCCTGCATGCGGACAACTTGTCCCAGTTAACGCGCAATGCTGGCATCAGAGTCTTCATTAAGTCAATTATCCTACCTGGAAGATTAGCAATTAGAGGTTCTGGTTTAGAACCACCTATTTGCTGACCATCTGCTGCAATGATAGCTGCCCAATCACCACCTAGAGCAACTGGATGATTCTCCTTAAGAATTTTAGCCCAAATTGGTTGTGGAACTACATTCCCAAATAACATGTCAATGTCCGCTAGATTCATTACACAAGCCTCAACTGTCTGCGCAAACTCCTTATAGTATCCGGCAGGATTCTTACGCGGATCTGGCACGGCCTGCTTCACTGCTAATACTTCAGCTCGCTTCCACGGAATGTGTATCCACACTCTCTGGAATTGCGCCGGAGCGGCTGCAATACCAAGGTTTACATTAGCTTGCACAGCTTCACGCCAAATTGGGGGAACCTCCCTCATTGGATATTGGCGATTCTGTTTCGTACTATGTTTCTCTAACTCTCTCGGTGAACGAAGGGATGGATCATTCCTATAGCTTAAAATTAGTTCCATCGCTTCCTTTATATCCTGACCAACTATCGTACCAGCAGCAAACTCTTTCTGAACATTAATTAATTCTTCTAGATTTGATTCAGAGTCATCTTCTTCTAATTCCTCACGTAAAAGGGAGCACATCTCGTCGAACACATAGCGTTGTGTCGGTTCTTTCCATTGCATAAATGTATCCAATACATCTCTAGTACTATATCTCCTACTCTTCGAAATCCACCTGAGAGCCGTGGAATCTAATATTCCCCGTTCCTCAGTACTTGGGAGCTGACTACGTCTCTGTACAGAGTCAGAAGTAGGAGTCTTAATTAAAGTTTTATAGAAGGGAGACAGAATGTTAGAGACAGAATCAGTGATTCTTCGACGAACAGAAAGCGGAGTCATAATACTAGCAGATGTAGAGAACACAGTAGCAGTTGGAACAGATAGCACAGGGACAGTAAGAGTATCAGGTAAGGTAGCTTGTGAAACAGTAGGTGTAAGCGATACAGGTATAGGCAAAGAAGTCGGCAACCCAGGAAGAGGGGGTGCTGAAGGAACATTCACATTAACCACAGGAAGTACAGGAGCTTGATTCTGAGGGGCAGGAGCAGGAATACCAGGTTGTCCAGCAACCCGCAATTGAACATTCGGTACAGGCGGAGTCGTAGTACCCTGTGCATACGGTGGGGGTGACCGTAACAAGTAAGACAACAGAGGATCGTTTTCGGGGTCCTCTACTATCTTAGTTGTACTCGATGGCAAGGCAGGGTAGCACTTGTCTATCGCTAAATTACGCTCTCTAGTAGCCACCTTCATTGCTTTCTCAGACTCGTTGAGTTGCTGCTGCTTAGCAGCTTGTTCTAAAGTCAACTCTTGCTCTTTCTGTTCTTTCTTCAACATTTTAATTTCTCTCTGTTTAGATTCTTTTCGCCAGTAACGGAAAGAATCAAACATTGCCGGCCGGGCTTTCTTTTTAAACAATTTCACTTCTAGATTGTCAAGAACTTCAGGTTCAAAACTACCATGCAGTGGCCAACTAAGGACACCGTCTTTTTCAGTATATCGGACCCACACCTCATTATAAGATATAGGACCACACCATGCTTACAATAAAGATCATATAGAGGAGTTCCAATCAGAGGAACCAAACATGAGTCCTCCAACCGGGAATCACTGTTGCAACCAAAACACGACAACATACAATTTTTCCGACTTACCATTTTGTAATCCGGAACACAGAACAAACAAAAACACAAACAAAAATGTGCACTTGAACCAAGAACTTAGGCCTACCAAAAGCGAACGAATGTATCGATACCCAAACTAAACCAATAGATTATCGTAACCAGAACAACCAGTGATAATCTTACGAAACCAAACCAAACCAAGAACTAAAAAGGATTATCCAAACAGGAACAACCCTTACGAAGTAACCAACTAGCAACCACTTAATACTTAACTGAGGCACTGAAGACGTCACCAAGGAGAAACCCGTCACGTCTCGCCGTACTAAGGACTGCACCTCGGGTCCAAGACAGGGCGACGGTCAAGGCAACGGACCACTGCAGCCGTCCTGAACGGGAACCCTCGTGGAAGAGAACGTCGGGCCACTTTTGCGATATGCCGGGATCGATGAAGTGGGGCGCCTCCCTCAGGAATCTTCACACGAAGCTTCTCGAACTCTTCAGGCTTTTGGACCGGTTCCGAATGACGTCGCCCCACGTTGGGCGCCAATTGGAGTTCTGGACTTTTTGGTTCCGTCCAGAGGTGTCAGGGATAACACCCGAAGACCCCGGAGTTCTACCTGTCTCGGTGCACAAATAAACAGAAACACGGGCTTCTCAATGGTGGCGTCAAAGACCAAAGGTTTATTACTGCAGGGACACAGAAGTCACAGAAACTACACACGGGCAGTATCTAGGAGCCTGTTCGATTTGTACAAGAAGGGTTGCTCCTTATATACTAAATATTGGCCTTCAGGCAAATTCTTCACATGTTAGTACATTCCCAAACCTTTGTGTCCTAAACAATAAATATTTGGCGTTGCACAGGAATCGTTGATAATATCTGATGTCAAACATTACGAAGAGGGGTTCCCACTATTCCATCACAATCCCATGTCAACATTTCATTCAAGAGCCGGACCGCCTCATCGTAAATTTCGTTACCTCCCCCTAATAAAGGCCCAGAAGGAAAGGAGCAGAGCCAGGTGCAGAAGATAGAAAAGCAGGATAAGGGATGTTTGTGGGTCGTAAATGGGCAAGGCTACCAGCTTCGGCCGCCTAATCATGATCAGGCCAACGAACACGAGAACCAGTATAGCAGGGCTGGCCTCGGGCAGAGGAGGCAGCCTTTGTCGAGTCATGCAGCTACGGCATGTTCTGTTCTAAGGTGCACGTGTCACTAGAGAGGTGAATCGCCGGCTAAGCCTACGTGTCCTTAATCGAAATGAAGTAATCAGAGGTCATTGCGTGTCCATTGTCTATGTGAGGGCAAGAAACACAAAATGGCTGCCATGATCTAAGATGGATGCCATGGGTAGATCAGAAATGTGTTTGTAACAGGAGTACTCTTGCTCGTAGCATAGCGAAAACACCAGGATATGCTAAATGGATCATTTGCGGTTCGCTGATACCAAAATTATGTATTTACGACAATGTTGAAAACACGGGTTCAAATCGCCACGGAACCTCAGGGTACGGCAGGTCACCGCACTACACCAGTGCAATACGGAGACCGGCCGTACCTACGTCATCGACCAGGGCGTACGGTACGTCACCGCACTACACCAGTGCAATTGATGTGTGGCACATACACCTGCAATGTGATTGTAAGTGTAAGTGGTGAGCAGAACACCCCCCAGTATCAGAGTGTGTGCCTAACACGCCCCCACCAGTGGCCACCAGTGCCACCCAGTGCCCAGCATCAGAGTGTGTGTGTGCCTAACACCCCCACCAGTGCCCCCCAGTGCCCAGCATCAGAGTGTGTGTGTGCCTAACACCCCCACCAGTGCCCCCAAGTGCCCAGCATCAGAGTGTGTGTGTGCCTAACACCCCCACCAGTGCCCCCCAGTGCCCAGCATCAGAGTGTGTGTGTGCCTAACACCCCCACCAGTGCCCCCAAGTGCCCAGCATCAGAGTGTGTGTGTGCCTAACACCCCCACCAGTGCCCCCCAGTGCCCAGCATCAGAGTGTGTGCCTAACACCCCCACCAGTGCCCCCCAGTGCCCAGCATCAGAGTGTGTGTGTGCCTAACACCCCCACCAGTGCCCCCAAGTGCCCAGCATCAGAGTGTGTGTGCCTAACACCCCCACCAGTGCCCCCCAGTGCCCAGCATCAGAGTGTGTGTGTGCCTAACACCCCCACCAGTGCCCCCCAGTGCCCAGCATCAGAGTGTGTGTGTGCCTAACACCCCCACCAGTACCCCCCAGTGCCCAGCATCAGAGTGTGTGTGCCTAACACCCCCACCAGTGCCCCCAGTGCCCAGCATCAGAGTGTGTGTGCCTAACACCCCCACCAGTGCCCCCCAGTGCCCAGCATCAGAGTGTGTGTGTGCCTAACACCCCCACCAGTACCCCAAAGTGCCCAGCATCAGAGTGTGTGCCTAACACCCCCACCAGTGCCCCCCAGTGCCCCCCAGTGCCCAGCATCAGAGTGTGTGCCTAACACCCCCACCAGTGCCCCCCAGTGCCCAGCATCAGAGTGTGTGCCTAACACCCCCACCAGTGCCCACCAGTGCCCAGCATCAGAGTGTGTGCCTAACACCCCCGCCAGTGCCCAGCATCAGAGTGTGTGTGTGCCTAACACCCCCACCAGTGCCCCCAAGTGCCCAGCATCAGAGTGTGTGTGCCTAACACCCCCACCAGTGCCCCCCAGTGCCCAGCATCAGAGTGTGTGTGTGCCTAACACCCCCACCAGTGCCCCCCAGTGCCCAGCATCAGAGTGTGTGTGTGCCTAACACCCCCACAAGTGCCCCCCAGTGCCCAGCATCAGAGTGTGTGTGCCTAACACCCCCATCAGTGCCCCCAGTGCCCAGCATCAGAGTGTGTGTGCCTAACACCCCCACCAGTGCCCCCCAGTGTCCAGCATCAGAGTGTGTGTGTGCCTAACACCCCCACCAGTGCCCCCCAGTGCCCAGCATCAGAGTGTGTGCCTAACACCCCCACCAGTGCCCCCCAGTGCCCCCAGTGCCCAGCATCAGAGTGTGTGCCTAACACCCCCACCAGTGCCCCCCAGTGCCCAGCATCAGAGTGTGTGCCTAACACCCCCAATAGTGTCCCCCAGTGCCCAGCATCAGAGTGTGTGCCTAACACCCCCACCAGTGCCCACCAGTGCCCACCAGTGCCCAGCATCAGAGTGTGTGTGTGCCTAACACCCCCACCAGTGCTCCCAAGTGCCCAGCATCAGAGTGTGTGTGCCTAACACCCCCACCAGTGCCCCCAGTGCCCAGCATCAGAGTGTGTGTGTGCCTAACACCCCCACCAGTGCCCCCCAGTTCCCAGCATCAGAGTGTGTGTGTGCCTAACACCCCCACCAGTGCCCCCCAGTGCCCAGCATCAGAGTGTGTGTGCCTAACACCCCCACCAGTGCCCCCAGTGCCCAGCATGAGAGTGTGTGTGTGCCTAACACCCCCACCAGTGCCCCCCAGTGCCCAGCATCAGAGTGTGTGTGTGCCTAACACCCCCACCAGTGCCCCCCAGTGCCCAGCATCAGAGTGTGTGCCTAACACCCCCACCAGTGCCCCCCAGTGCCCAGCATCAGAGTGTGTGCCTAACACCCCCACCAGTGCCCCCTAGTGCCCAGCATCAGAGTGTGTGCCTAACACCCCCACCAGTGCCCCCCAGTGCCCAGCATCAGAGTGTGTGCCTAACACCCCCACCAGTGCCCCCCAGTGCCCAGCATCAGAGTGTGTGCCTAACACCCCCACCAGTGCCCCCCAGTGCCCAGCATCAGAGTGTGTGCCTAACACCCCCACCAGTGCCCCCTAGTGCCCAGCATCAGAGTGTGTGCCTAACACCCCCACCAGTGCCCCCCAGTGCCCAGCATCAGAGTGTGTGCCTAACACCCCCACCAGTGCCCCCAAGTGCCCAGCATCAGAGTGTGTGTGCCTAACACCCCCAACAATTCCCCCTAGTGCCCAGCATCAGAGTGTGTGTGTGCCTAACACCCCCACCACTGCCCCCCAGTGCCCAGCATCAGAGTGTGTGCCTAACACCCCCACCAGTGCCCCCCAGTGCCCCCCAGTGCCCAGCATCAGAGTGTGTGCCTAAAACCCCCACCAGTGCCCCCCAGTGCCCAGCATCAGAGTGTGTGCCTAACACCCCCACCAGTGCCCCCCAGTGCCCAGCATCAGAGTGTGTGCCTAACACCCCCACCAGTGCCCCCCAGTGCCCAGCATCAGAGTGTGTGCCTAACACCCCCACCAGTGCCCCCCAGTGCCCAGCATCGGAGTGTGTGCCTAACACCCCCACCAGTGCCCCCAAGTGCCCAGCATCAGAGTGTGTGTGCCTAACACCCCCACCAGTGCCCCCCAGTGCCCAGCATCAGAGTGTGTGTGCCTAACACCCCCACCAGTGCCCCCCAGTGCCCAGCATCAGAGTGTGTGCCTAACACGCCCACCAGTGCCCAGTATCAGAGTGTGTGCCTAACACCCCCACCAGTGCCCCCAAGTGCCCAGCATCAGAGTGTGTGTGTGCCTAACACCCCCACCAGTGCCCCCCAGTGCCCAGCTGTTACATAACAACATACTATTGTGAACATCATTACCATCAGGAGATTGACACATGTTAACATACCTACATTTGAACATCACATCAGCTCCCAGGCACATAGCAGCCACAGACATTAACACACAAACTCTACTTCAGAAAATTAACATAAATGCTTTATTCAGCTGCTCCAAAAAAGAAAAGCAAATAAGAGTCCTTGCTCATTAAAGGCCAATGGCCAGTCCAAAAAAGTCCGAGCAACAATATGTGCCTCCATGGGTGTGATCACACACTAACTTGCCTGCACATGGTGTTTAATCCGCAGTGGTAAATATGGGGGCACCATCTGTGGAATCCTCCGGCATCGCATGGACAGGAGAGGGAAGGACAGGCGGAGTGGGTGCAGGTGTAGTGGATTCATCCACACTGGCTGGTGCAGCAACGAAAGTAGCTACGTAAACCTGGCTGCACACCTCAGCCAGTGTGAAAAAGCTACCACCTGAACCCGGGGACACATTGGGGGTGGAGGTAGAGGGCTGTGAGTCTGTACTCCTGGGTGTGTGGATGCGTGTGTGCGTTGTGTCCCCTCTCCCTGTGGGTGTGCCTACATCCCCTTGAGATTGAGTGCGTGGAGCTTTGAACTTTTTCTGACGTGTGGGTGTGCTGGGTGTGTGTGACCTTTGGCGTCTGCGTGTATGTTGTGTAGATATGGGAGAGGCAGAGGTGGATGGGTCTGAAGGATAGGGGGGATACAGAGGGTGCTGGGAGTACATTGCTGCCGTCAGTGTTGACTCTATGGCAGCCACACCCCGACGTAGATCAGACATGGCTGACGACATGCCCTCCATGAACGACACCAACTGTGTAATCAGTTGTGTATGTCCATGGAGGACAGTCAGTATGGATGTCTGACCTACTGCAATCTGTCGGAGTAGGTCCACAGTCTCAGCACTGAGGGCAGCAGGGGACACAGGGGCAGGGGCTGCGGTGCCGGGAACAAAGGAGACACGGCTGCTAGCACGGACCCTAGGGACACTAATGACTGGGAGGGTGGAGATGGTACTGGAGGAGGGGACGCCAGCCAAAGATGATGGAGAGACCATTGCAGCATATTCCCCCTCCTCCTGAGAGTCTGACTCGGAGTTGTCGGCATGGTAAGATGTGTCAGTCACATGTCGTCCGGCCAGCAGACTCTCATCACCCTCCGTGCCACTGCCTCCCTCCGACTCCTCAAAGCAGGTGGCACTGTCGGTGTGTCCCTCTTCGTGGTCCACGCCTGTGTCCCCTCCAGATTCAGATGATGATGCTGTGGGCAAGGAGTAGAATAATAACATATCAGTCACCTGTACACATCAGACATGTCAGCTACAATTCATTAGGCTTCATTTCAGAACATGGCATGCATCATGAGTCACAGGAGACTGAACACTACACAATGATAAGTCTAGTTGTGGCCAATTGCGAGAGACACTACGCATAATGTATAGTAGGATACAAGCAACAGTGAATGGAAAAATCTATCATGAGCGACACAATGATGATTGACTGCCTGACAACAGGATAGCTGATGAAGCATCACAGCTCATTTAGACACCCAGCCACCCAAACCCAGACCTGCACATGTTGAATTTCCTTACACCTTGTGCCACATGGGAAAAGTCCTTCCTGAAGTGACATGTTATGCCATCCTGGGCCCTGAATAAAGTGTAACATCACCTCACACTGGCATCACAGCTGTTGACACCCCAAGCCTCATTGTGTGACTGACCATCAATAGTAATTACAAAGAACATTTGACTTCTGTGGCAACTATGCACACACGCACTGCCCAGTGTGAGTATGCATAAGCCCAAAATATTGCACTTGTACATTGTGCACCTGTAGCCAACACATGACTACTTTAAAGAGTACCATGGACAAAGGCCACTGAGGCTGACTCGTGCAGAAGACACATGTTTAGACTCAAGATCAGTGCCCAAATATGTAGAACAGCCGACACAGTGCACATGTGGTGCCACATGTAAGGTTCCAACAGGTGTCACAGACCCCCCCCTCCAACATGATGATGTGCAAAGGAAGATGCATACATAGACATTGCACCATAGGAGTACATGTGAAAAACAAACATCATCCAAAGCGCAGGTCAAAAGTGGATTAGGGCAAGGCATGTAAAGAAGCAGCTGCAGAAACGGGGACATTCTGAGGCCAATGCATGGAGTGCCTGTCTGACCACAACACTCAAACTATGGGAGTGTAACCATGCCTTTGAGCACTGCAGGGAGCATGTGACACACATCACAACAAACAGACATAAACCTACCCACTAATTGCTGCTGTCCCTCCTGCAACTGCCTATGGAGGTCTGGGAACACCACTTCCAGGACCCGGAGCATGTTGGGGGTGAGGTGGCGGGTGCCGCCATGCCGGCGTGGAGCTTCCAGCTTTAGCTGTACTCTGGCAATGCGGCGGCTCCAGCACCGGATGTCCTGCCACCTCTTTTTGATGTTCCGGAGCCTCCTGCGAGGCCCCTCTCGCTCCTGACAGCCCTGGCGATGTCCAGCCAGATTTCACCCTTCTCATAGGCAGATACCTGTCACAAATGTAAAGTAAAACAGCATCAGTACACCTGGTCCATGTTCCAAACACACACATATGTGCACAAAAAACTTGATGATAACAGGGCATTGTAAGATAAACACATTAGCACTGTTGGGCCCGAGTATGTGGCGTGTGAGCAAACACCACTGCATGACATGCCATTGAAAGGCTACAGATGACATGATGGGTGCTAAACACTCTCCCAGCTTGGCACTCACTGAGCAATGTATGCTACGTCTGGGTGCACTGCAGCACGTGACATGCTGTCACACACCCCACTGCAACAAATAAGCCTCTAGTAACAACACTGTACCCCCTGCCACTCACTCCCAACAACATTGCATGTAGACACTATATATACACAGTGGCTATAATGTCACACACAAAACAGGTGCACACTCCAAGGTATTGCACACATCACTCACCTGATCCTCTGGTCTCCCATACAGCTTGTTGTAGTTAGGCAGGAGGGCATCCAGCAGCACCTTGTTCTCACCATCAGTGAATGCAGGTGCCCTCTCCATGCTAAGCCAATCAGGGTCCAGAGGATTCAGAGACAGCAGCTGTGGTTACCACACCAATGTTGTGCCGGCAAGTGCCCTACCACAGCCACATGCTGCCTTATATCTGTGCTGCAGAGGGGCTGTGAGTCCAAGGAGTAGTGTCTGATAGGCCACCATAGTTAGCATCCTGCGTTCCATCCAATCACTTCACACAGAAGGACATGACACACATATGCATGGTTTGAAAACTGAGCCTGAGCTGAACAACAACTTTTGCAACATTGTATACTTTTGCCCAACTGAATTTTCTCTAACACCTGCAGGAGGTTCAAAAAATGCAGTATCCATGACAACCTGGTTGCATTTTGATCTGTCCACTGTTCCCCTAGATGTCCCCTATGTATTTAATCAAATACCCACACAAGTAAGGTGACATTGCCCATGCTGATGCAACTCATTCAAGGCGTACACACGCACGTACCATTGGGGTACGGCTTGCTCGCGTAGGGCTGAAAAGCTATAGGGAAACGAGGCGTACACACGCATGTACCATTGGGGTACGCCTTGCTCGCGTAGGGCTGAAAAGCTATAGGGAAACGAGGCGTACACACGCACATACCATTGGGGTACGCCTTGCTCGCGTAGGGCTGAAAAGCTATAGGGAAACGAGGCGTACACACGCACGTACCATTGGGGTACGCCTTGCTCGCGTAGGGCTGAAAAGCTATAGGGAAACGAGGTGTGCACACGCACGTACCATTGGGGTACGCCTTGCTCGCGTAGGGCTGAAAAGCTATAGGGAAACGAGGCGTACACAAGCACGTACCATTGGGGTACGCCTTGCTCGCGTAGGGCTGAAAAGCTATAGGGAAACGAGGCGTACACACGCACGTACCATTGGGGTATGCCTTGCTCGCGTAGGGCTGAAAAGCTATAGGGAAACGAGGCGTACACACGCACGTACCATTGGGGTATGCCCTGCTCGCGTAGGGCGGAAAAGCTATAGGAAAACGAGGCGTACACACGCACGTACCATTGGGGTACGCCTTGCTCGCGTAGGGCTGAAAAGCTATAGGGAAACGAGGCGTACACACGCACGTACCATTGGGGTACGCTCTGCTCGCGTAGGGCTGAAAAGCTATAGGGAAACGAGGCGTATGTACAGTGTGTCAGACATGCTCATGTGAACGTTTGTGTAGGCTGCGTTCCTGACCTCCTTCATGTCACCATTGGGAGAGTGACTCCAGGAAATCACATAGCAGGGATGTATTCTACCCTCATGTTGACAATGTGGATGCATACATCAGCATGGCATCCTCACATCAGCATGCCCCAAGTGTGTCAGACATTGAAGAAGCACAGGGACTGTGTCCTAGTGCCTCAGTTGATGTGTGAAGAGCTGTCAAGACTTGTCATTACTCCTTCAGCACATGTGCATCACATGCATACAACACTTTGCACCGGCGTAACGTCTACAACATATTGCGATGTACATGAACACTGGACTGCCACACCAATCAGTACAGGGAACTGGCACATGATGACAGCAACATGCCCACTGTGACAGAGGTGTAATAGACGCACAGCATGACGCAGAGTCACCACGTCATGTGTGTGCCATATGTTATATTGTGGCAGCTGTTTGCATATGAAATGTTCAGGACAGTATCATCTTACTCACCTTAGAATATCCCCGCGTGTCATCCTGGACATGCCAATTTCCGCTCAGTAGTACACTTGTGTGTCGGTAGGCATGTCCTGCGGCCCACCGTGTGTTGTTGGCGTTGTGTGTGCCGTGATGACGTTGTCTGGGTACTCATACGTGACCTCAGCGTGCTCACGTCAGGTCCCTTGTATTTACAACACCTGCGCTGGTCCCGTATAAGTGTAACCTAACTCACTTTTGAAACAAGATCATAGTACGATCACTTCTGACCAATTCACTTGGATTGTCTGACTCAGGACGGTGCAAATAGGGATGTCCATTTCAAAGCCTGTGAAGATTGCAACCCTCTCATGTAGGTGACTGACCCTCACCGTCGGTGTCTCCACAGTGTTCACGGCAAGCAAGACAAGTAGAGCTGCTCCGACTGCTGGGACCAGACATATGAATGCAGGTGTGATTGGTCACACATGCCGCTCAGATTCCAGCAGTTGTCCCTGCTGCACAATGGCTCATGGTCTGGACGTAGGAGGAGTGCCTGGGCGTGGGTGTTGAGACATCATTGCCCCTGGATTTGACATCAGTCCTCCAGGGCCAAGTCGTCAGGTAACCCATGTATGTGAAAGAGATGTCATCACACTTCAAAATCTACACAATGCACGTGCAATGCTGCATGGGATTCGGGTGACACCGCCCACGCGGCTCTGTCAAATTTGCAGCCGTTGTAGCCTGCACCACGACCTGTGGTCCTCATGTCCATGATGTCCCTCACACCAACAAAGGCCAAAGCGGCGGATTCTGGCCCAGCGGACCCGTCTGGGGGCACTTGCGTGTCTGGTGATTTGCCCGTGACGCCATCACTCACTTCGTCCCTGATGCAGGCGGCGCATTTGGGCCAGACCTGCTGTGACTGAAAGGATCTGAATGTTGATCCTGGTCCTCGCTGGTTCACCTCACAACCTCACTGGCAACTGTCCCCCAGGTGCCAGCCTTTGCGGCGTTCTCGGGGGTTGGTGTCCCCAATACCACACCCTGTACGGCACTGGCGTGAGAACTGTGCGGCAGCATACCGCCATTAATGCTGCAGGGGGGGGTTCAACTCCTACGAGCCGGCCACAGCTCATGACAGGCCTAATTATCATGAAATGTGTGTCAAAGAGTGTTGGGAGGGTCGTGAAGACCCACTGACACATGAGTGTCGGTCCCAAGGTGACAGGACAGGTGGACTGGGGCATGCAAGTGGTCTGGACACCTAGCCAGACACTGGTGATGTGTCTACTCCATACCTGTTAATGGATGACCGGCCAACGTACAGTGTAATGTTTATGTGTGCGGCCATAGCCTTGCCCAATCATTTCCCCGTTGCCGCGGTGAGGACCAACCTCCTCACTGAGGTCCTTCAAGTGCACTCACGCTCCGCTGAGCGTCTGCAGGCCTATCCTGAGGAATGTACTGTATCTATATTGTTCTGCATGTTTGGCTGTAGATAGGCACGTTGTCAGACGACCACACCCCTCCCTGGACCGGCCATGTGCCCTGTCCTCCCACCCCACCCCAGAGAGCATGGGCATCCTGCCCGCCAAATCACAGACCACATTCCCCCTATCTCTGCTGTAGAGGGTATCCAAGAGGTCTGAGCAGTACGGACAGATGTCATCATCCTCCCTGAGTCTGGGACTGAGGTCTTACAACATCACATGCCTCTTTGTCTGCTTCCCACACTGTCTGTGGGACATGGTTGTGTAACTGCTGGCAGAGTGTGCTTTGTAGGTACAGGCATTACTTGGCCAAGCACTTGTAGGATGCCAGTCAGCAACACCGTATTTCATCCAGTGATGGCTCAATATCCCCGACTCACATAGATGGCATCCAGGGAGGCAAAATTGTCTGAAGATTGGTATGTATTCAAAGTCAGGAACATGCTACTTACTACTGTTCCATTATGATATATTGTTACGAAAGGTAAGTAACCAGTTCATAAATTTCAGTACATCTTCTGTTGGAGCATCCACATTGTGTCCTTGCCGTGATGACAGGGTTTCTAATGTACGCACACCATGCCACTTGTGTTAATGAAGCGCTCATATGTGTGATGGCATCACAGACCATTTGTGACTAATCAAACATTAATGCAGTATGATGATGTTCAGGTAATAGTTAGGGAAATATCACACCGCAACATGACTATGTCAGAACTGTGCAAATGATGCCACATGTGGTGTGTGTATTGCTGTAAGCTGTCTGGATGTGCAGACAACCTCCTACTGACATTCACATGCCGTGTGTCACTGACATGATACATTGTCATGCTCAATAAGATCTTTCCATCAGATATTTTGTATGCATGTCATATCCATTCCACAGACCACAGATCTTGTACTGTTCACGGAGGAGTGGCTGGGAGTTTGAACATGTTACAACAGTGTGTCTCCACACCACACTCACACTTGTCTAGATTTGTTGAAGCAGTGTTGATTGTGCCATGTACATTGTTATTGTCTTAGTCAGACAGTTGAACACATTTCCTAACATATGTGTTTTGCAGGGCACCCCCTCTGGAACGGCCGTTACCTGACTTGGAAGCCATGAGGGAACGCAATTGCATCCGTCGTTATCGCTTCACCAGACAGCTGATCAAGGACCTGACGGACAGACTGGAGGTTCACCTGCAACCACGACACAGGTATCCAACGGCGCTGACACCCAAGGTGAAGGTGATGGCAGCCCTCCATTTCTTTGCCACAGGTACGTTCCAATTGACCATAGCTGATGTGGGAGGGATGTCTCAGACCATGTTCAGCCGTGTATTGACAGATGTTTTGGCAGCGATGTTGCTCCACCTTGATGAATTCATCACATTCCTTACTCCAGAACAGTTGACAGATGTCAAGGGGAATTCTATGCCCTGGGACGCATGCCACATGTTATTGGTGCAATTGATGGTACACATGTTAGTTTGGTGCCACCACAGGCTCAGGAGCAGGCGTATCGCAACAGGAAACACTACCACTCAATAAATGCCCTGGTGGTGTGTCTTGCCAACATGATTATCTCACATGTATCTGCACGTTTTCCAGGATCGTGCCACGATGCTTTCATCATGAGGCGTAGCAGGGTGCCACAGATGATGCTGCAGCTGCACAACCACCGGGCATGTCTTGTTGGTGAGTATATTCGTCAGCTATGTATGTCAGTATGTCACACCTTCTTCATCTGAATCATATTACACACTAATTTCCATGATGTGGATTTGCAGGAGACGCTGGATATCCAAACATGCCGTGGCTCATGACTCCACTACGCAACCCCAGGACAGCTGCAGACCAGCGGTACAACAATGCTCATGGGAAGACCAGGCGGGTGATAGAGCGGACATTTGGAGTCCTGAAGAGCCGGTTCAGGTGCCTGGACAGGACAGGCGGAGCCCTCCAATACAGCCCACGCAAGGTGTGTGACATCTTCGCTGTGTGCTGCATGCTTCACAACATGGCAGTGGAGAAGGGCGTGCCGCTCTACCTTGACCCTGGTGAGCTGGAACATCCGCCCGTAGAGGATGAACGCCTTGGCCAGGATACCAGTGATGAGGAGGTAGAAGATGATATCCGGAGTCACCTCATCCGCAACTTCTTCTCATAATGGTGAGTCATAGCAGGTAATATGTAATTCATGTATGAGAGAGTTGCATGGGTAGCATGATGTGTATGCAGGAGACTGTATGCAATGTCACTTGGATGTCTGTAGTGCTGTGTCACACAGGTGCAGATGTAATGCAACACACATACGTGCTATGTGTATACTTGGAATGTATAGGTGTACTACAACAACTGGATATTGTAGAGGACATTATCTGAATGACATTGTACAGAATTTGACCCCTTGTGTGCCACTCTCATCCACAGCTCACCCTGCCTGTTGTCCGTTTGGGTCATTGTGGTCACCCTGCTATTGCTGAAGATGATTGCAACGTCAGCCTAATCAACGGAGCATGCATGGACATGTGGAGAAGTCATTTTGGGTAAGGACTCATACGAGGCTGTTTAGCGTTGGTATGTGTAGAAACGTGTGGTACAAGTTCATGTGCATGTAGTGCGACCATGAATACATGCAACAACAATATGTTACTTATTACATGTATGCCCACTCCCATGACTGGATAGTCAGCCCATCTGACAGTCATCTGTTGTAGTTGTATACTCTGGTGGATGCATCAATGTGTGTAGACATTGCCACTGCAACACTGCACATACCATGGTTTGACATTGTGTCAGAGCTCTCAAACACGGACTCTGTGGGGGATTGCAGCATCACTGTGTGCATTTGAATGTGACTGGATCCTTGCCTCCACCTTGTGGGACAGTCCAGTTTGGTTGCCATTCCACCATGTCGTGCAGGTGTTGCCCACTGTATGTTCCACATGTCCTGAGAAATGTCCTGTGAATCTGTGGACATGGATGCATTGCCCCTTGTTGCACTATTTCATGTCACTGTCATGTCGTTACCTCCGTGCAGGTTGAAAATACAGCTCCACCAGCCTTCACAGTGAGTAGCACTTCTGTTTTGAATCACATGATGTCATGTATGTTTTGCTTGAGACATGACAATGTTGGGATGATGCATCTCTTAATTATTGTGTTGCACCAGTGGAGTGCGGTCATGCACATGATACTCGAGTTCCGTGCAGCATTCATGTGCAATGGTAGGGTATCATATTGTGGTTTGGTTCAACTTGACTTCCAGTTGATATTTCTTCTAACAGCATCTCATGTTTAGCTTAGTAATGCTATGTTGATAGATCATAAGACTGGCCACAGAGTGCCTTTGTAGGAAATGGGACCCCCGGCCGGCCAGGGCTTGCGCCACAGCCAGTCAGAGACCGCAACTCCTATGTAAAGTCGACCCCTGCTCACCCTCTAGGTAACGCGGTGTGGGCAGTCAGGCCTATCTCGGAGGACATGTGTGAAGCATTTGCGCACGCACCCACCAACAACAACATCCAGGGCCTCCCACAAAAGGACTCCACACCAAGTATATATGAAAATAGTCTTTGTATTAAGAAGGACACGTAGGAACACACATTGTACAAGGGGCCCGAGGCACAGGCCGGGGTTACACGGAAGAAGGTACAGGGCAGGGCCAAGGGGCCCCTGCCAGGGGTATGCACATGATAGAACTGGCATTGTAACACATATCCACTGGGAGCTTCCTAGAACTAGCAGTAGAACTCACTCTGACCAGGGATCACATACATGGGACATCGGGTATTCAGGAGGGAAGGGACAAGGTACATAACACAACAGAGGCCCCCATCAGCAGGGCAACACAGAATAATTCTCAGCATCACTTTGATATTAGTCAGTAGCACCCCATAGGCCAGATGGCCTTCCTGGGGCAAGGGCGCCTTAGAGTCTCGATGTTCAGAGTGGGCTGCAAGGGGCCCGGGGCAAACGTTAACGTGGCAGCGGCCCACGAAGTGCTGGGCTGCTGAAGGGCTTTGATGTAGCCTTGCAGGCTCGGGGGAGGATGACTCCATGAGGGAGCCTCCAGGGCTCCAGAGCAAAGATGTCGGGTGGAGCCTCGCCGGCTCGAGGGAACAGGGGGGCAAGGGTGGTGCCTGTCGGGGCTCATGATGAGCGGGGGAGTCCCTCTCGGGGCTTGGTAAAGAAACTGTGGGCAGGCTGGGCCCCCCTCGGGGGACCCAGCGTCACTCTAAGCGCATGTGGGCTCGCGCTGGAGGTGAGGGGTGGGCACTGGCAATGCGCCCCGACGCCCCGCCTCCCCTCCTGCAGCACTCACCGGTCGGCTGGTAGACGCGCTGGTCTCTCCTCGCTCTCCGGGGCTCCCTCTTGCTCCTGGGGCCCCGGGGGGGAAGCGGCAGTCTCCTGGGGGGAAACCAGGGGCGCGGAGTAGGCTCCCGCGGCTCCCTGCATTCGCTCGCTCTCTCCTTTCCGCCTCCTATGCTCCTGGGGCCGCCGTCCAATCCCAGCGCGGCCCGGGGAGACGTCAGCAGCTAGACCCGGTTCAGCGGCCAATCCCAGCACGGCCCGGGACAGACAACACGAAGGAACCCGGGCCAGTGGTGGTGACCTCGGGGAAACTGGCGAGGGGTAGGTTCCCTCAAGGGAGAAGGGCAGTTAGTGAGGTAGACACTCGCTGGGGGAATAGAACACCCCAAAGAACAGGGCAAAAGGCCGGGTGGCACCGGCTGGAAGAAATAGTACCCCCAGGCGCTAGGACAGGATAACGGCGCTCTGCAGGGGAGGTAGAGCACTCCCAGCGCGGGTAAACTCCATGAAGAGCTCCAGGCGCCGAGGGCAGAAAGCAGCGCTTCCAGGCGCTAAGTAGGAAGAACAGCGCTCCCCAAGCGCTGGGGGGTCAGAAGTAAATGCTGGAGGAAGAGCAGCAGTCCAAACAGAGTCCAGGACCTCAGGTGGAGCTCAGCAGCCCCTGGAAGGGAAAAAGGTCATCAGTAGTCCAGGAGTAGGGCAGGGCCCAGGGAGGCAAGCCAACCCTGAGCCCAAGCAGCGGCAGCCCCTGGTAGATTCAAGTTAAGAACAAGAACAAGTCCAGAGTGTCACAGCACCCTTTTCATACACACATTCCTGGTCTGAAGGGGCAGGCAGGGAGAGAACCAGCTGTAACTGGTTATGGGGGGATTCTTTACACTGGCCAGGCTAGGAACATCAGCCGCACCCCAGGGGGTGGAGCCAGCATTGTCTGGGGAAAACCCAGCCTCATTCATGACACTCAAACCAGACAGTCAATCCACAAGCAGACCCAGGCTCACTCCTCCCCTCACATCAGCATGCTAAACACTCCATTCACCACCGGGACAGACCCTCCCAGACCCTGGGAGCCAGGCTCACCAGCCAGCCTCAGCCAATCATACGCCAGGCACACATTTCACAAATATGCCAACTTCTAAAATAGGGACTTCAACAATAGACACACTCATGCCACATATACAGTTGCACAGCACTCAATCTCACGAGTTCATACATACCAGACTTGACCCTGCACACCCTACGCATCGGGAACTACCGAGGACTCATCCATTCCCCATGTATTCCTATGGAAGGGTAGGTCGCTCTCTCTTTACACGCACTCAGAGGGGGAATCACCATCCCCAGGTTACATATACCATAAAAACTTCAGTGGCGGACCTGCCAGACGGGCCAAGTCCAACAGCCTCCATTGCAAGTAGGTCATTAGCTTCCTCATCATATGTGATTCTTACAGCTGTTGTGGGTGAAATAAATATTGCCTACATGGCCCTTATGTGTACACATGGTCAATAACAGATATTACAGTCTGCGTAAGTAGCATTGCCAACTGTTTTCATTTGTTTGTGAGTTCCACCGCATCTGAGCCAGTGAATGTATTTCTACCAACATAGGTCACATTGCATGGTTGCTCACTTGTGAGCGTTTCACAATACTCAAATCACAGACTGTCCTAGGTTTTATGTGTCCGTGTCATTGGATTGGATCTGATGTGATAGCATGAGGACTAATGTAATGTTGTCTCCAGTCATTTTACTTCACAGGTGTGACTGATACAGTGTATCACATGAGGTCTTTGTATTAGCAGTGACAATGGAATGTACTCCTAATGGTTATTTGCCTCTGTTTCAGGTCTCCCTCCCAGCAGTTCCCATCCTCTCCTTCCGTCGCCTGATCACCCTTTTGTGTCTGTCATTTGTACTCAGACCAAGGGGCTATTTGGAGGTGGAACCCTTTGAGCATCACACCACTCTGATGAAGAAAGGTACGGCCAGTCCTTGACAGGCTTCTACCCAATATTACTGCTGCATTACAGGTGACATCATTAATAGTGTCAATTTGAGTCCTTGCCAATGCACATGTATGTTTGACAGTGCTCCATGGGCTCACAATGTAATTAACTCATGTTGTGCATGACGTGTGTTCATATTTAAGATTCTGCCGCCTTCATGTCAACGGACATGTCCTTCTAATGTGCATGAGTAGTATTTGGCATGTAGTATGCTTATGCTTGTTGTGTTGACGTGTCCAGCTGGCACATGCATGGTGTATGGGAAGGCTGTAATACTATATTTTGTGTAAGGTCGATGGCTTTGTAGCAGCTGTTCAGCTTTCCACACCCTAGCTGTAGTCTACACCTGCTGACGCTGTGTGTCCTGTGCCCCACATGTATGTAAGGGCCCTGATAGAGTGACTGTGATCTTTGGTCATTACTGTGCCATTTTATTTGCATTGACCCCGAGTGAGTCAGACAATCCTGCCTTCACATTCACATTTAACTCTGTGGCTTGCAAATGCCCTTGCGGTATGTGCCCATTTGGCAAGTTGTCACAGCCCTCCTGCCGTCATGTCTTCACTCATTGCTGCTGCATGCACAGGCACGATGCAGCACACACGATCCAGGTACACAGACACCCACAGGATGACCCTCCTTCCATCCTTTTGTAGAGCATGCTCCTGCCACCCTACACACAGACAACACCAGACAATCACCCTCCTGGTATCACAATGCTTCAGACTCAGCCACTGCAGCTTATGTGTCTGTGTGTGCAGCACATACTGGCACAACTATGCAGATTCACATTACATTGGGTCTACGTACCACCAGGTCATGTGCCGTGCACAGCACACACACACCTTCCATAGTCAAAATATTGTACATTGTTACCTTGTCAACACCACAGCAGGAAAAATCATCTTGCTAACAGTCATGTGGCAGTACACAACCTGGTCACACCACTTCGACATAGCTGTCACAGTCAGTCAAGTTGCCACAGGGGACACACACCATGACCACATCTCTTGGGTGTGGTGTGATTTACCCAGTCTGGTGTAGGTATGTGTCCGACGTGGGTAGTTGTTTTGTATGCGTTGCTCCCATGACAGGAGTCTAGTACTTGTAGCTACATAGGGGTAGGTCACCTACTCAGGTGTGGTGCTTGTGTAGAGAGCAACAGCCCATTGCCCACAGTCTGTCCTGCCACCCTTGTCCTTTGCGCCATTCATTACATCCACAGTACTGCATCATGTTGATGATAGTTCACATAACCCTAGGACACATTTGTAGGTACTCCCTACGTGGACAACTACTTTTGTCACAATGATCTGTACACCTCAATGTGACTCTCCGGGGCCTTGCTGTGATAGCAGTTTGGCATCCGAATCCCCCTCCAGCATTTACTATCCCACACAGTTGTGTCTTGCCATCCATGTATGTAGTTGTTAGTGATTTCTGACCGATGTGTGTCCTCACATGGAATCTGATGCAAGTGTGTGGATTGCTGCTGTTTGTTGCATACCCTTGCATTGTATACATTTGCACACACATAACATTTTATGCTGTGGTTCAAAGATAAATCGACAAATGCGTATGTGGTTCAGTGTATTTATTTGGTGATCTTGTGCTGGAAACGTGAATAGGTGCAGTACATAAAGGTGTTGAATCCAAAGTTCAGTGGTGGGGAGATGAGTTGCCTTACAGTTACTCTCATCAGAGTCCAGGCCACAGTGCTTGGCATCATCGGGTAGACTGTGACCAGCAAGTCCATGTGGGAGAGTCGCATAGGGGATACTGTTGCACCCAGGGGCAATATGCCAGGTCCTGTGTCCTGGGAGTCGTGCATGGGCCACTGCCCCTCAACGTCTTAGACGTGGACGACCAACCTTCCTTGGGGGGCCCTCAGGTGCAGGCCTGGACGATGCATGGGAAGCTACGTCAGAGTGTTCCTCCTCCTCCGCCTCCCCCCTCCCTGCGGCTGGTGTCACACTTTGCCGTGATGTTGATGGCCTTGTGACACAGGGAGGGTGCTGCATGTTGGCAGCTATCTGACGTAGCGAGTGGCTCATTTCCCGATGCACCGTCAAGAGCTGAGCCAGACTTTCCTCCACCCGTCCATAATGTTGTTGTTGCCTGGCTATTTGCTCTGCCTGCTGTTCTTTCACCTGGTTGAGGACCTCCGCAAGCTGGCCTACCTCCCTGGTGTCCCGCGGGTATGCCTCCAGGATGTTAGTGAGTTCAGGCATACCGGTCCCTGCAGCTGCCTGTCCAGATTCCCGCCACCGCCTTGCACCTCTGCCACCACCCTGACCCACATGTGCACCGCCTGCACTTGTGGGCACATCCGGTCGACGGGCCCCCCGAGTGCTGGCAGAGTGGAGGTTGTCAGCCACCTCAGGGGCGCCCAACAAAGGGTGTCCCTCATCTTCAGACAGGCCCTCTGATGGATCATGTGCAAGGCTCTGACCTGTCTGCTGTGGTGTGTTGGGAATGGTTCCGGTGGTTGGCAGAGAAGTTTCTGGTACAGTTGCTGCAGGTGTTTGGGATCCAGAGGTGCCAGGTTGGTTGGGGTCATCCACAGTGCGTTGAGTAGCCTGGCTGCCGGTGGGGTCTGTGTCCGGCTGAGCCTGGGACTGGGATCCTTCTCCCCCCTGGGGTGGGTTTGGCTCCACACGTTGCCCTGTGTGTGGGAGAGAGAGACACTGTTAAGGCACTATCAACTGACATATTGTTTATTTATCCATTATCTGCATCACTGTTCCACATGCTTTACATTGTTGTCATTGTTCAGTTGTGCATGTAGTGGTAGTAAATTGACATGTACTCAGGGGTATTTTTCATTCTTCCAATCTCTTGTCAATGACTGACACAGCCATTGCTGTGTCTTGTATTGCCGGCACAACACATGTTAAGCATTACTCAGGTTGACACAACATCCAGGTTATGGTGAAAATCCTTATGCCTGCGTCAAGCATGCACAGAGTTTAGATGCAGCATGTTTGATGTAAGAGACAGGGCATCATAAATTAGCATGACATCAACTACATTGGATGTATTTTGCTGTTCCGTGATGGCCACACAATGCCAACACCCCTGGACCTGTACACACACTTATCGATCATTGCTATTGAACGTGTCACTTCTCTGAGACGCATCACCTTGTCAATACCCATGTCCATGTTGTTACTTACGTGCATCCACATCAGTCATGAGATGGGGCAAGTGCATTGTTTGGAAGGCACAATGGACTGGAGCTTCTTCAATGTGCATGTCTTACTTGTATGCATATTCATATGAGTGAGTGTTTAGTTGTGATACATGACAATTGTGACATTGTTGCACTCCTATGCTTGTCCCAGGTGATAAGTTTCTGTAAGGGGTGTGTATGACAGGCCATGTCAGTAGTTTGCGTGTGATTAGCAAGCCTCCATTGTTAATAATTTGGCTGGCCCCTGATGTGGCATGCTGGCATATTTGGGATTTTGGGTTCATGCACAGGATGTGTGACCTTGTCCTGGTGTTTGTGTTTGCAGTGATCACATGAGAGACTTGTGGTGCCTACACCTGTGCCCATTGTGTACTACAGACCATTCCCAAATGTGTGTCCTGACACAGTACATTGTCCACTGCAAATGGTGGGTGTGTTGCAGGCTATTAGTAGATGACTGCTGTCCCTGGACATTCATGTCTATGGTGTTTTGAATGCCTGTGCAGTGCTTGGGTGCAACTGTCTGCGTGCCCAGGGGGCTGAGGTGAGGTGACTGAGGGATGGAGGCAGACTGAGGGAGGGAGGGAGTGCAACAGGGGGAGGGGGCGACAGGGGGAGGGGGCGACCGAGGGAGAGGGCAACAGAGGGAGTGGGTGACAGTGGTAGTGGGAGAGAGAGGGAGACAGGGATGGAGCCAGGTTGTTTGTGCATGCTTGCTCGCTGCACTGCCTTACTGTGCCACAAAATGTTGCTTCTCTGGAATGCCGGGCCCCGGGGGAAGCAGAGTCGCAGACTAGTCTTCCCCCGGGGTCTTTAGCGCAGGGGAAAGGCCAGGTAGGGGAAGGGGAGGAGTCCGGGGGTGGGTATTTAGGCGCAGGGGAGGAAGGGAACTTCCTCTTTCTGCGCCTGGCACCATCGGGAGGGAGATCAAAAGTTGGTTAGTTTAGGGCTAGTTATTCTTGGAGTGACCGTAGTGTCAGGTTTGGGTAGGAGTTTTTCCGGAGCTGTTTCACGCCAGCTGGGTATTTTTTTATTCAAGCCTGTAGCATGGTTTTTGGCGAGCTGTCGGGGGTATCCGCAATACAGGTCCGGGAGGCCTTGCTGTTGCTCGCGAGGGCCGGTGGGGAAGACCTTATCCAGACGGGGGTTTTGGTCCAGGCCTGGGTGGGGGCCACCAGGGGCTCGCGCGCTGCCTCGGCCGGGGTTAGAGCTGCGGTGGTGGCCTGCCAGGATGATGAGCAGGACGCTGCGGGCCCGGATTGACAAATGGAGGGGGGCGGAGTGCCCAAGGACCCGGCGCGAGGCTGGAAACGCAGGAGCCTGCCCCCGCGGGCCTTCCCTCTGCTTGAGTTTTTGCCTGTGGCCTCGGGGGCGGCCTTGAGGGCCGCGCCCCCGCGCTTCCGCCCCAAGGGCCTCTGCTGGTGCCGGCCGGCGCTACGCAGGGTGAGGGGCAGGCAGACAGCCTGTCTGGGCCTGCCCTGGAGCAGGCGGGAACACCGGGGGGGGTGGGCCCTGGGTTTTCCGGGCAGCCGGCTCTCAATGATCCTGGGGAAGATGTGCTTGGGGACGCCTTGCAAGAGTCTGCAGGGCTGGAAGAGGAGGCCCACATTGACCTGTCCACCGGCTCTAGGGCTGGCACGCCGGCCATGGCGAGGCAGGGGGTGGTGGGGGGCCTGGGGGGCCGGAGTGGGACCCCCACACTGGTTCCCATTGCCGGGCCTGGTTGGGTTCCTGGTTTTCCGCAGTTGGGTTTCTTCCCCCAGGGGGCTGATTTGTTTGGCTACTGCCCGCACCCTCCCCCTCGGATCTGGGGTGCCGCTTCCTGGGAGGACAGGGCCCGGGGAGAGAGGATCTTGGAGCAGATTCTGGAGGTCAGGTGGGCCGAGGAGACACGGGCCAGGGTGGGGGCTTTGTGGGGCCATGAGGTTGAGGGCCCTCCCACCCGACCTCTGAGGAGGAAAGGGAAGCGGAGAGGGAGGAGGAGTCTAGGAGGGTCAGGGCCAGGAAGGCAGTGCAGGTCCACCCCCCCCCAGGGGAGGTATGGCAGGTGTATGGACGGCCAGGACGGCTTTGAGGCCCGATGGTGCTGGGGCCCGCTCAGGTTTGAGCGACCTGAGGGGTGTGCGGGGATCCTAGCCGGCGGCTGTTGGCAGAGCCCTGGGGTGCCTGGCAGGGCGCAAGACGGCTCCAAGACGCAAGACAGAAGCAGTAGGGCAGTCCGCAGCAGCTGTCCCTCCACCGAGGGCTCGGGCACCTGCAACGCGTGGCGGATCTGGAGTGTGTGGGCGGGGAGGTGTGCAGAAAGGTGTGAAATGTGCGCTGAAGGAGGTGGACAATGTGGGTGTGGATCTGGAACCAGTGCTTGAGTTGGATTATGGTGCCAAGAGTGATGAGCTGGAAGACGGGGAGGTGCGGGATGACTTGGAAGGCGTAGGCGGCACAGCGGCCAACGGCAACCTTGGTGTGTTACAGGTCAAAACGGCAACACAGACAAAGGCCGGATCGGCGCCAGTCCAGGTGACGGAGTCCAGAGGACGGCCCCGGGAGCGGACCTCGGCACTCACAGGTGAGGGTGCCTGGTGGGCAGCTTAGGAGGAGGCCCCGCGGGGGGGGGAAGGTTGGAAGAGGACTTGCAGGTCGGTGGGTGTGGGGGACGGTTCAGTGCGGGAGGCGGTGAGGCCATCGGGCAATCCACCCGGGGATGGTATGGAGGTGGGTGGTAAGTCGGTGACTTTGGGGGTGCAGACCGACAAAGGGGATGGTAAGGATGAGAAGGGAGTGAAGGTGCCTGAGAAGCTCCCATATATGGGGCTGGCGATGCCTCTGGGGTCGCATCTCTCGGAGAAACTCAAGGAGCGGATCTGGAAACATGAGCTTGTCGATGTGTTAAAGTTGCTCCATAGGGAGGTACAGGCTATGGAGGGGTCTAAAGAGGAGGAGTGGGAGCTGCCGAGGTGCCCTAGAGTGCCGGTGACGATGGAGAATTGGACGTCAGCTTTCTTGATCTATGACAGTGTTTATTGCCAGAGGTATTTGGACAGGGCGATTGCACTTTTAGAGTACATGGATATCATTCGCAAGGCACAGATGCAGTTTGGAGGTTTTGCTTGGTTAAGCTATGATGAGGAGGTTAGAGCAAGGGTTAGCGCGAATGCCGGGATGTGTTGGGGGGAGGTGGATCAGGAGCTTTGGATGCAGTGGATGGCGTTGTCGCCCTCCACGGCGTCCACTCACACGGCCAGCGGCCTACCGGTGGTGTGTCGGTCTTTTCTGCCGCGTCCCGCACAAGGCGGGGCGGGGGGTGGAACAGTGCCCAGCACCATTGTCTTGGGGCAGCAGTCCAAGCAGGGGGGTTATTCCACGGGGGCCTGTTGGAGTTACAATAGGGGGTATTGTTCCAGGTTTCCCTGTAAATTCAAGCACAAGTGCTAAAATAGCTGCGGGAAGCATGCCCTTCCGCTGTGCCTCACACTCGCCACCCCCTCGGAGCAATGGGTGAACACCAGGGGGCGGGGCCAACCTGGACCGAAGGGCGCCTACACCGGTTAGGGTGGAGGCGATGGCCCCGTGGCTCTCGTGCTACCCGGATCAGGAGGCTGCGGCGCGGCTCTTCTGGGGTTTCACTGAGGGCTTTAAGGTGGCCTACCAGGGTCCCAGGGAGCGCCGTTGGGCGGAGAATGTGAGATCTGCCCGAGAAGACGGCTGGTCCCAGCTGTTGCCTCACCATCCTGACTACATCTAGTCCCCTTTGTGTCACTTTCTGTAAGGAATAGACGAAGCCCAAGAGCTGGCCGGCCTCCTGGATCAAACAGGGCAGGAGCATTGCCTTCTTGGAATTCTTCCCTTTGCTGGTGGCACTGGCGGAGTGGGGGGAGGAATTTCGAAATAGGTCAGTGCTCTTCCACGTCGACAATATGATGGTGGTGGGGCTGGTGAATCATCAGAGGGCAAGGGACCTGAGGGTGCTGCGACAGTTGTGGAGGTTCATGTTGGTGTGTCTGCAGTTGAATGTGGTGTTTCGGGCTAAGCATGTCCCGGGGCGAATAATGACATTGCCGATGCTTTGTCTCGTTCGCTGTGGCAGCGTTTTTGACACCAGGCACCGGGAGCGGATACGTGCAAGACCGAGCTGCCGGCCGGCATCTGGGCCTTGGGGGAGTGAGGATGATTGGGCTGGTGGAAGGATCACAGGCTGCGACCACAAGGAGGACTTATCGTTTAGCATGGTCTGAATTTAGCACTTTCATGGGCTGGACGGTGGATGGGGTAGTGAGTGGGGAGTCAACTGTGGTACAGGGGCTGAGGAGTTACGTGTTGGCTTGCATGGATCGGGGTTTGACTGCGGCTACGATATCTGGAAAGTTGGCAGGGATATAGTTCTACTGTGTTTTGTTCCTGGGCTTTGACCCAACTAAGGATGTGATTCTGGCCAGTATGTTGCAGGGTTGGGGCAGGGAAAGTGGGGTGGGTGAGGGTAGGCTGAGAGAGGCGGTGACGTTTGAGTTGTTGGTCAGGCTGGTGGGGGTGTTGCTGGAATGCAGTTGTGACCTGGGTGAGCTGGGTCTTTTCCGCTTGTGCATGGTGTGGATGTTTTTCGGGGCATTCCGGGTGTCTGAGCTTTTGGGTACGAGAAGTGGGGCTGGGAGGTTGTTTGAGGAGGCTCGTGTGGGCGAGGGGCGCATGGGTATTTGGCTGCGATGCTCCAAGACGGTTCAATTGGGCAGAGGCAAGTGGGTGTGGTTGAAAGAGTCTGGCGTGGCGGTTTGCCCAGTGTTGGAATGGCGAACTTTCCAGGGGACAGGGGGGGTGCGTTGTGGGGAGAATTTTTGTCATGCATCTGGCGCAAGAGTGACGGCGGGCCAGTTGTTGGCCGTGTTGCGTAAGGGCTTGAGGTGTTTGGGCATGGATGAGGCTGGATTTGGGACCCACTCTTTCCGGATTGGGGCTGCAACTGCGGCGGCAAGGTTGGGTTGGTCCAGGGATAGGATTAGGAGTATTGGGCGATGGGAGTTGCGCTGTTGTGAGAGGTATGTGAGGAAGTAGGATGGTCCCAGGCAGGATGTTGGTTGTTTTGGACTGTTTTTCTTGTTCTGACATATTTTTCTTTGTAGGTTGCGTGGGTGGACCGGGCAGTAGGACAGTGACTTGGATTGTTGGCCACTCCTTCGTGCATTGGGCATCCAAATATGCGGAGCAGCAGGTTTACGGCCGCAACCTGGGACTGAAAGGACAATAGCACGAGGTACAATGGTGGGGCAGAAGTGGAATGCGATGGGTGGGACTACTGCCCGGGCTTGCAAAAAGTGGTCCCACAGAGGGGATGGCCGGATTTGTTGATCATTCTTCTGGGGGAGAACGACCTGGTGCAACTGTTACAACTCATGCAGCGGGACCAGGAGGTTTTGAAATAGAGGCTTGCGGGGACCTGCATTGCCTGGACGGAGTTGGTCCCAGAAAAGTGTGGAGAGGGGCTGTGAAGCATGGAGCCATAGAGAAGGCTCGGAGGAAGCTCAATAGGGCTGTGAGACTCTACTGTGTGGACACGGACATTGAGGTTATTGCACATGGCGGGATACGACTGGAGGAGCGGTTAGTTTTCAGGGATGACGGGGTGCACTTGCCCCAGCTGGGCAATGCGTACTACATGATGGATATGAGAGATGTGTTGAGCAAGTTGTGGAATGTGGGTATCTGGTGTAGCAGGGAGTGAATGGTGTGTGTGTGGTGGATGGGCAGCCTTGAGGGGGGGCAGTGAACCACCCTACAGGGGGTTCACAGGTTGTCAGGACTTGAAGGGACAAGGGGGGCAAGAGCGGGCACACCCATCCTTTGGGGGGTGAGTTCGTAGGGCGGATAGAAGCGTGAATGGCACGACGCAAGGAGTGGGGCTGGATGACGAGTCATTGGGGGGCAAGAATAAAGCGTGGTTGGTGGCTCGAGGGCTTGGTGATGAAGCGGGACGAGTGAAACGAATGAGGGGGCAGTGTGAGTGGGGTTTGTTGTTATTATTATGTTGCTGTTACTGTTATGTTCAGATTTGCAGTTCTGGTCTAATGAAATGGCCTTTTACGCTGACACTGCATGGTCTGTTTATTGTGCGAGGTGTGTCCACCACATGAAATTGTTTGGCAACTGTAGTATACTATGTAGTGTGATATTTCCCTATCCCTGTACATTGGGCATGGTGCTTGGGTGTGTCCCTGGGACATATGGGATGGGAGTAGCCTCCTACCCTCCACCTTCCACCCTTTGTGCCTCCCCCTTGCATCAATCCCCATGTTGTTTAGTCATGCTGGGACTCATGGCCACCCACCCCATGCTGCTGGGCACTGTTGTAAGTCCACCCCTGTCACATGTTTTTCTTGCACACGCACCAGACTCAACGGCTCCTGGTATTCCGTGTACTCCCACCGGTGCCAGCAGCTCCATGACTTTCTGCTCCCAGGGATGGTATACAGGAGGTCTGCGGGGACCACCACCTCCAGTGTGGTGTGCAGCGGCGTAGTCCTGGTCCATCTTCCTCCTGACCATCCTCCGCAGATCGTACCACCTGCTCTGGCAATCCGCCCTGGTGCGCCTGATGGGTGCAACAGCATTTACCCGGTCTATGATCCTCTCCCACAGGCAAGTTTTTTCTGCCATGCTGGTCTGTCTGACCAATGTGCCAAACAGCTGTGGCTCGACTCTGATGATTTCATCGGTAAGGATCTCCATCTCCGGGTTGGTGAACTTTGGATTCTTGGGTGTGGTCATGGTGTGGGGTGTATGTGGTTGAGGGGGTGATGGTGTGTATGGATGAGGGTGTGTGGTTGTGATTGTGAAGGGGGTGGTGTGGGTGTAGATGTGATAGGGTGTATGTGTGAAGGTATGTGGCTGCAATTGTTGGTGTGCTCTCAGTTTCTTTGCTATAATGGGTATGTTGCAAAGGAAGATGGGTTGTATGTGTGGAGCCTTTTATAGGTGAAGATGTGGGTGTGGCTTATTTTGAATTGGTTGGGTGTGTCATATATGGGGTGGGTGTCAGTGTTGACCTCTGTTTAGCTGTGACCAGTTCATTCTTACTCAATGGTGTGTACACAGGAGACATGTTTGGTGTTGTTGTGGTGTTTTGGTTTTTTGCGTTGTGTGCGTGCGGTACTTGGGCGTGCGATCCAGTTGTACGGGCCGTTGGCGGGTCGGGGGCTCGGGTACGCTTGTTGGGGGGGTGTGCGTGCGGTACTTGGCTTTGCGATCGAGTTGTACAGGCCGTTGGCGGGTCGGGTGCTCGGGTACGCTTGTTGGGGGGGGGGTGCGGTACTTGGCCGTGCGATCGAGTTGTACAGGCCGTTGGCTGGTCGGGGGCTTGGGTACGCTTGTTGGGGGTGTGTGCGTGCGGTACTTGGCCGTGCGATCGAATTGTACGGGCCGTTAGCGGGAGGGGGGGCTCGGGTACGCTTGTTGGGGGGTGCGTGCGGTACTTGGCTTTGCGATCGAGTTGTACGGGCCGTTGGCAGGGGGGGCTCGGGTACGCTTGTTGGGGGGGTGTGCATGCGGTACTTGGCTTTGCGATTGAGTTGTACGGGCCGTTGGCGGGTCGGGTGCTCGGGTACGCTCGTTGGGGGGGTGTGTGCGGTACTTGGCTTTGCGATCAAGTTGTACGGGCCGTTGGCGGGTCGGGTCCTCAGGTACGCTTGTTGGGGGGGGTGCGTGCGGTACTTGTGCGTGCATGCGAGTTGTACAGGCCGTTGGCGGGTTGGGTGCTCGGGTACGCTTGTTGGGGGGGTGTGCGTGCGGTACTTGTGCATGTGTGCGAGTTGTACGGGCCGTTGGCGGGTCGGGGGCTCGCGTACGGTTGTTGGGGGGGTGTGCGTGCGGTACTTGGGCGTGCGATCCAGTACGGGCCGTTGGGGGGGGTCGGGTACGCTTGTTAGGGGGGGGTGCGTGCGGTACTTGTGCGTGCGTGCGAGTTTTACGGGCCGTTGGCGGGGGGGCTTGGGTACGCTTGTTGGGGGGGTGTGCGTGTGGTACTTGTGAGTGCATGCGAGTTGTACGGGCCGTTGGCGGGTTGGGTGCTCGGGTACGCTTGTTGGGGGGGTGTGCGTGCGGTACTTGTGCGTGCGTGCGAGTTGTACGGGCCGTTGGTGGGTCGGGAGCTCGCGTACGCTTGTTGGGGGGGTGTGCTTGCGGTACTTGTGCGTGCGTGCGAGTTGTACGGGCCGTTGGCGGGTCGGGTGCTCGGGTACGCTTGTTGGGGAGGGTGCGTGCGGTACTTGTGTGTGCATGTGAGTTGTACGGGCTGTTGGCGGGTCTGGTGCTCGGGTACGCTTGTTGGGGGGGTGTGCGTGCGGTACTTGTGCGTGCGTGCGCGTTGTACAGGCCGTTGGTGGGTCGGGGCTCGCGTACGGTTGTTGGGGGGGTGTGCGTGCGGTACTTGGGCGTGCGATCCAGTACGGGCCGTTGGGGGGGGGGTCGGGTACGCTTGTTGGGGGGGGTGCGTGTGGTACTTGTGCGTGCATGCGAGTTGTACGGGCCGTTGGCGGGTCGGGTGCTCAGGTACGCTTGTTGGGGGGGTGTGCGTGCGGTACTTGTGCGTGCGTGCGAGTTGTACGGGACGTTGGCGGGTCGGGGGCTCGCGTACGCTTGTTGGGGGGGTGTGCGTGCGGTACTTGTGCATGCGTGCGAGTTGTTCGGGCCGTTGGCGGGTCGGGTGCTCGGGTATGCTTGTTGGGGGGGTACGTGCAGTACTTGTGCGTGCATGCGAGTTGTACGGGCCGTTGGCGGGTCGGGTGCTCAGGTACGCTTGTTAGGGGGGTGTGCGTGCGGTACTTGTGCGTGCGTGCGAGTTGTACGGGCCGTTGGCGGGTCGGGGGCTCGCGTACGGTTGTTGGGGGGGTGCGTGCGGTACTTGGGCGTGCGATCCAGTACGGGCCGTTGGGGGGGAAGAGGGGTGGAGCGCGGTCGCGTAGGCTTGCGCGAGTGGTACACGTGTGGTATGTATTGATTACGCTTGCTGTGAGGCATGGGATCCCGTACGGGACCATCTTCATGCGCGACTAATTTGGCCCGTACAAATCGCGTACAGGGTTCCCTAACTGGATCGTACTTGTGTGGTTGTACGGCAGGTTTACAAATCGTACGGTTACATTTCCGACGCAGAGTCGCACGGGGGCTTCGACTGTTGTTCGTACGGATGACTGATATTCGTACGGGAATATGGGCCAGAGGATCGTACTACGCAGGTCGGATGGATTTTTACGAATCGTACGGATTCGGCTACGAATACGATGCGTACGGGGGGGTGTGCGTGCGGTACTTGGGCGTGCGATCCAGTACGGGCCGTTGGGGGGGGTCGGGTACGCTTGTTAGGGGGGGTGCGTGCGGTACTTGTGCGTGCGTGCGAGTTTTACGGGCCGTTGGCGGGGGGGCTTGGGTACGCTTGTTGGGGGGGTGTGCGTGTGGTACTTGTGAGTGCATGCGAGTTGTACGGGCCGTTGGCGGGTCGGGTGCTCGGGTACGCTTGTTGGGGGGGTGTGCGTGCGGTACTTGTGCGTGCGTGCGAGTTGTACGGGCCGTTGGTGGGTCGGGAGCTCGCGTACGCTTGTTGGGGGGGTGTGCTTGCGGTACTTGTGCGTGCGTGCGAGTTGTACGGGCCGTTGGCGGGTCGGGTGCTCGGGTACGCTTGTTGGGGAGGGTGCGTGCGGTACTTGTGTGTGCATGTGAGTTGTACGGGCTGTTGGCGGGTCTGGTGCTCGGGTACGCTTGTTGGGGGGGTGTGCGTGCGGTACTTGTGCGTGCGTGCGCGTTGTACAGGCCGTTGGTGGGTCGGGGCTCGCGTACGGTTGTTGGGGGGGTGTGCGTGCGGTACTTGGGCGTGCGATCCAGTACGGGCCGTTGGGGGGGGTCGGGTACGCTTGTTGGGGGGGTGCGTGTGGTACTTGTGCGTGCATGCGAGTTGTACGGGCCGTTGGCGGGTCGGGTGCTCAGGTACGCTTGTTGGGGGGGTGTGCGTGCGGTACTTGTGCGTGCGTGCGAGTTGTACGGGCCGTTGGCGGGTCGGGGGCTCGCGTACGCTTGTTGGGGGGGGTGCGTGCGGTACTTGTGCATGCGTGCGAGTTGTTCGGGCCATTGGCGGGTCGGGTGCTCGGGTATGCTTGTTGGGGGGGTGCGTGCAGTACTTGTGCGTGCATGCGAGTTGTACGGGCCGTTGGCGGGTCGGGTGCTCAGGTACGCTTGTTGGGGGGGTGTGCGTGCGGTACTTGTGCTTGCGTGCGAGTTGTACGGGCCGTTGGCGGGTCGGGGGCTCGCGTACGGTTGTTGGGGGGGTGCGTGCGGTACTTGGGCGTGCGATCCAGTACGGGCCGTTGGGGGGGAAGAGGGGTGGAGCGCGGTCGCGTAGGCTTGCGCGAGTGGTACACGTGTGGTATGTATTGATTACGCTTGCTGTGAGGCATGGGATCCCGTACGGGACCATCTTCATGCGCGACTAATTTGGCCCGTACAAATCGCGTACAGGGTTCCCTAACTGGATCGTACTTGTGTGGTTGTACGGCAGGTTTACAAATCGTACGGTTACATTTCCGACGCAGAGTCGCACGGGGGCTTCGACTGTTGTTCGTACGGATGACTGATATTCGTACGGGAATATGGGCCAGAGGATCGTACTACGCAGGTCGGATGGATTTTTACGAATCGTACGGATTCGGCTACGAATACGATGCGTACGGGGGAATTTTTTTACCGGATCGGAATCGAGCCCTTAGTGGTGGGGCTTTGCAAGAGGTCGAAAAATGTTTTACCTTCAATGATACTTGGAAATTCAGTATTAAAGTGCTGGTGCTAGATTAAAACATTCAGTATCAGTACAGTTCATATGGTATCAGTGCAAAATTCTTATTGACCACACATGTGATCTCTTTTTTTCTTATTTTGTCTCATTTTTGCTTTCAAGAACATTGGGACATATGGAGGACTATTAGAAAGATAGTAAGCAATGGTCTATTGCATGATCAACATGACAAGACAGTGAGTAATCCTATGAACCTTATACAAGATTGTGCCATAGGTACAGGAGGACCCTGCATCCAACTAGATTATAAACAATTGTGTAGGTCCTCACTGGTAGTTAAACCGTCCAGCATTTGAGTATCAAGAGTTAGAATAAAAGAAGACTCAAAGTGTCTCAATTTCCTCTCCCTGTTACCACTCCAAAAGGAGGGAGGTATAAGCATGGGCGAATTTTGCGAATCTCGCGTTCGCGAATTTTGCGGATTTGCGAACTCGCAATCCGCAAAATCCGCGAATTCCCGCGAATTTGCGGATTTTTTTTTTTGTGTTCGCGCGTGTTTCTGCCAGTTCGCGAGGGTTTTTCCAATTTCGCAATTTGCGAACTTACCTGTCGGGTCGCAAGTTTTGCGAACTTGTTGTTTCTACGTGTCCAGCCTGTTTGGGACACTCTTCTTCATCACTGCCACTCTCTGTCACCACTGCCACTCTCTGACTACTCATGCCACCCTCTGGCCCACCCATGCCACCCTCTGTTTCATCACCACACCCTCTGGTTGTCCAGTGTACATTATTTTCGGCAAAGCAAAGCACACCTTCCCTGCCTCAAGTGACCTGAATTAATTTGGGGCTGATTAATGTGTCACAGAATATTTTTTTAGCTGGCACCTGCTTCCTTAGTGCTTCCTGATTAGTGATCTTTTGCACTTGCTAAGTGCTTTCATTGTTGCAAAATTAGTTACAACACCTGCCCTGCCCCAACTGACAATAATGAATTAGGGGCTGATTAATGGATTTTAACTTCCAGCCTGGCTCCTGCTTGTCTCCCTTAGCTGTAATTCAGGACCTTTGTGGCATATGTGTAACTATTCTGAGGTTCAGAGCAGGGTCACATAATAGTTGCAACTGGCAACTGAACTCTGGAGGGGCCCCTCAGGAAGCACTACAGGAAATGGCTACTAATGATGAGCCTGAACTTTTGAACCTGGTAAGTAGTTTCAGTTTTGCTAAGATCGTATTTCTGCAATTTAGCACTTACTCGCGGGGTGCGAAGTTGTACTGGCAAGCCGCAAACTCACGCGAACAGTGCGAGCAAGCCATAAAATCCGCTGCTCGCGGATTTGCGGATTTTGCGGGAGATTCGCGGATCTCGCGGATTGCGAATTTACCGAAAATCCGCGAGCGAAACGGATTTTCCGCCCATGCTTAGGGAGGTACTGCCCCAATCACAGAGTATTTAAGATCATTGACTCTGTTTTCATGTATTGCTTTAAAGTGTCCGGCGCCTGGATATTTATAGTTTGAGTCCGAATGAACAATTGCAGCAAGTGATGCAGTATCCAGGTAAATACTGGCAATTTACTACTGCCGATGTACTTAAGATGGCATGTACATTCCAACTGGTACACAGCATACTCAGTCCGACAAGTGTAATGCTCTTTAACCCGTTGGCTGCTGCCGTCGGCCAACGGTCGTCACAAGCACTACCTTGGTAGTGCTGCGCATGTCCGTTGGCCGACGCTGCCCCACCCGTTTTTTGAACGTTCAGCACTGGAGCAGAACGTCGAAGCAGCCAACGGGTTAATCGGGACTGGGATGTCACTGAAAGTTGTGCATACTCAGATAAATTGACTCCAAACTTACAGGCCTGACAAGAAGAACATTTTAAAAAGCCAGATTTGGATAGCCAGGTTGTTTTAGTTATTACTTCAGGGCTCTATTTGACCAGGGCATCCTTCATTGAGGGTTCCCTCCTAAATGTTATAGCAGGGAGATTTGGTAACAAGAATATCAATGTCAAATCAGTTAAAACAATTGGCCAATGTTTGTAAAATATTTTTCTAATGATCTTCTCCTGTTTACAGTAGGTGGTAATTAAACAAATAGATTGAGTTTCATCAGGTACGGGGTCACATGGTGTGATTGTATTATGGTATTTTTTATTTACAAGGTAGAGTTCACGTGGACGCGAGTTGGCCTTATCCAAGGCCAGCTGCAAATTAAAAAATGTATATCCACGCGCCAGAAAGCGGAAAAATGCTTCTTTTTGACATTGTTCTAAATCCGATTCTAGGCTACAAATACGTCATATGCGAAGAAACTCACCATATGGTATGCTGTGAATAAGGTGATGGGGTGGGCACTAGTGGCGTGTAGTGTAGAGTTACAGGTGGTGGTTTTTGCTGTGAAGTTTAGTTTGAATTTGATTATCACGGATATAAACCTCTACATCTAAGAACTCTACACTATGTTGGCTAATATTGTTCGTGAACTGTAGGTTCATCACGTTGTTGGTAATAGATGTAACAAATTGAGTAGCCTCATTCTCTGTGCCTTCCCATATAATAAATATGTCATCTATATATCTGCCTTAATATCTTATATGGTTGTCCCAGATCACCTTATAAGTCACTTTGAGTATGCGTTCCTCCCACCAACCGACCAGCAGGCAGGCATAGGTAGTAGAAAAACAGCCTCCATTGCAACTCCCCTTAGTTGTTTGTGCAAGATCTTAATAAACAAAAATAAGTTGTTATTCAGACATATATTAATCATTTGAAGCAACATGCAATTGTGGTCATGAAAATAAATTGCATGGTTATTAAGAAAATGTTTCACTGCTTCCAAACCTTGTGGGTGGTGAATGCTCATGTAGAGCGAGGCTATATCCATGGTTATTAACAAATAGCCACCGCACCACTCTACTTTGTTGATTTTTGACCAAAAATCGCCCGTGTCTTTTAAGAAGGATGGCAAATCAATCATATGTGGCTGGAGAAAGTAATGTACTTATTTTGACAAAGCCTCCAAGACATTGTTTCTGGCTGAGATAATGAGTCTGCCAGGGACAGGGGTTACGCCCTTATGTAATTTAGGAATAGTACAAAATAGGTGTGGTGGGAAAATCATTTTTTTAAAACAAAAATTCATTTTTAGAGAGTAAGCCCTGTCTTTTCCATTGCTCTAAGTTTTTACTCACAGTGTCTTTCACCTGAATCAGATGTTCACAACACACTTTGGCATAGCAATTTGTGTCAGATAGGTGGCGCTAAGCTTCTAATAAATAGTCGACCCTAGGCCATAAGACTATATTGCCACCCTTATTCACACCTATAATAACAATTTCATTTTATTCACGCAGTTTTTCCATCAATGTCCAGTAACTTTTTTTACTCAATAATTCCATTTTTTGTAGCGAGAATTCACAGAAATGTTAAGCTTCTTGCGATCATCTATGACCATTTCACTAAACACATCCACAGAGCCTTTCGGCATCACTGGACAAAAAGAGGAAGGGGGACGAAATGGACTGGCAGCTGCCATTCCTGTGTTAGTCCCATCCATTGGCGTAGGATCCATGTCAGTTACCATTTGCCTGAATCCTCTGTATATATATATATATATATATATATATATATATATATATATATATATATATATATATATATATATATATATATATATATATATATATATATATATGAAATCCAACACGTTGCCGGCGGCAGCCGTCAGCCAGCATACACGTTCACAGACTCCTTAAATGATCACCGCAAGCCAGGCTTCTTTGCAAAAAGATTTATTTCCAACAAATGGTGAAGGTGGCGCCAGTCATCAGACGCGTTTCGGACTTACGTCCTTGCTCACTGATGAGCGAGTGAAGTGGAGGTCACACATATATACAAAGTAAGTGCACATTTGAATTTCGCGCCCAAACCAAGTACTAAACATCGATGGTGGACTCACATGGAAAGTCACATACCAAACCCGATATACGGGTGCCATTTTGTAGTGGTGTAAGGTGGAATATAAATGTGCACTTTAACCATCTCACAAATGAATTAATTCTGTTGCATCAAGTTAAATCAAATCGAAACGTATCACAACACAAAAAATAATGTCATGTTTTCAAAGAAAGGACGTTATTGCACACTTGACAATCAAACATGGATATACCGTTTGAAACATCGTACAAATGCATACATATATGATTGAAACAAATTTTGGAAATGTTTGCACAATAAATCGATTAAATGCGTAAATGCAAAGCGTGCTAGTGTTGTATGTTTCATTGCGATATGAACACAAAAAATTGACATAAATTCATTTTCATGTTATCAATCGACTTGATGCAATCTATATATAAAGCGAGATGTTATTGCATATTGATTTTTGGTGAGTGGGCAAATGTCCGTACAAATACGTTTGGAAACACAGAACAAAATACATTTACATTCCTCAATAGAAAACCAATTGGGTAGAATATTTGGGGAATTTCAGAACAGAGAATATAATTAATCATCATTTGGGTTATAATTCCATAGTTATACTGTACCCCATGGTACCTAGTATGGGATGTTTATAAAAGATAACTCGAACCCGATTATGTCATGTGGGGTAGTTGTGGTGATGTGGCCAAGAGTATGGAAATTTTCCAACCATTTTGCCCCACAGTGATCTACCAATCATGTGTTTGCCAAGAAAAAAGCCCAAATCAAAATTTAAGAGAAACGTGGATGGTCAAGTATTAGTAATGGGACACTCCAATTAAAAAGTGAAGGCTTAAAAACGGAACTTCTCATATAAATACCATGAGAGCCGTAAAACTGTGTGTTTGAAAACAATAAAGTGCTAAAGTGTGGATGTGTAGTATAAATGTTTCAAAGAGATCTGTATGCCCAAGTTACTTCTTTTAACTTTTTACATTCTGATTTTTATTGTACTCAGGCTACACTGGACAGTACTATAACAACTGACAAAAAAGAGAGAGGGAATTATGTAGACAAATCCATTTAAAAACCATGCACTCTAGTTGTACATATCGGTAGGTATCAGCCTACTGTGCAGAATTCCAGTTAACCAAATTGATTAACGTTCACCGCTTACACAGAAGCCCTAGATCAGATGCATATCAATGGGTAAGCTAAACACATAATGGCAACTATAGGAAATTGCGCAAGTCTTCCCCTATGTTCAAACCCCCGGGGTGCTTACTGTTAAGCATGACAATATATTTTGACTCCAGTTGGCGTAGACGTTTTTCGCTGTCTCCTCCCTTCTTATTGGGGATTATGGCATCAATCACAAAGTATTTTAGATGGTTTAAGTTTTGATTGTGAACAGATTGAAAATGCCTAGCAACTGGGTAGGCGGAATCCGCATTTACTATGGCCCGTAAATGCTGGAGAATTTGTAAATAAACCGCCCCTTTAGTTCTTCCTACGTATATGAGATTACAGCTGCATTGTAATATGTAAACCGCTAACTCAGTGCGGCAGGTATAGTGGGATTTGAGCATGATAGGTTGGGTGTCAAAAGGTGTTGGGAAAGATTTAGTATTAACACCGAATTTACATGCTCTACAGCTAATGCAGCAAAAGGATCCTTTACGTGGAGATAGCCAATTGTCAGCGGGTGTTTCTGGGCTATTCCTAACTAAGTTGTTACGCATTGAGTATGCCCTTCTGAAGGTGACAGTAGGGGATTGTGGCATAATGTCTCTAAGGATGTTATCAGTCAGGACAATTGGCCATTCGCGTTTAATTAGTTTGGTTATTGCTTTGGCCTGGCGGCTGTACCCCGTTATTAAACATATGGTATTACCATCCTGAGCTTCTGAATGAGTAGCATTGATTCTAGATCTAAGGGGATCCAAGAGTATCTGTCTATCCATTCTGTTGGCTTTTTCCATACTAGACAGTAGTTTTTTGTCATCATAGCCCCTGACTAGGAGTCGTTGTCTACATTCCTCCTGATGATGGTCTCTTATTTCTATGGTGCTACATGATCGATGAATTCTTAAAAATTCCCCATATGGGATGGCAGCAATAGTGTGTTTTGGATGGACGCTGTGTGCATGAAGGATAGTGTTCCCTGAGGTAGTTTTCCTGAATAAACCTGTGGTGATTTTACCATCGATGATTTTTACATGCACATCTAGGAATGTGGCCACATCCCCACTGATTTCTGCTGAGAATTGAAGATTCAAACAGTTATCATTAATGTTCTTGACAAATGTTTCAGCTTCAACAACACTACCATGCCATATGATGAAAATATCATCTATATACCTCCAATATTCGATGATATTCCTTTCCCACCATGGTTTGTGGGTTACTTTGAGGACATGTTCCTCCCACCACCCCATGTGGAGACCCGCATAGGTGGGGAAAAAACATGCCCCCATCGCCACCCCTCTGGCGATGGGGGCATGTTCACGGTGAGCAAGCCGGTGAGCGGTGAGCAAGCCGCTGGTTTGGTGGCGAAACGCGTCGGTATTTATTATGCTGGAAATTGCAAATGATTAAAACTTGAAAAGAAGAGATCCTGCGAGTGCGTATTCATTCCTGAGAAGGAGGTGTGGTGATATATATATATATATATATCAACAACTCAGTTCACGAGTCTCTCTGCCACAAATGGTGGCGGGCTTAAGTGAGGGCGCGAGTCCTCAAATATATCACCAATTTCTTTCCTTATTGATGAAAAATGATGCTTGAGCCCAATTCCATTCATGCAAGTGATTTATTACAGCATGTGGCAAGCCAAACGCCTGACGCATTTTGGTGCAGCCGCACCTTGGTCACGGGTCAAAGCACCGTTTACCCGTGACCAAGGTGTGACTGCACTGGAATGCGTTGGGCGTTTGGCTTGATATATATATATATATATCGACAAACCCAGGTTTGGTTCAAATTTTCAAGTGTTTATTGCCAGTGTGCCACCAGTTCTGCCATAGTATATATATATATATATATATATATATATATATATATATATATATATATATAGAGAGAGAGAGAGAGAGAGAGAGAGCGAGAGAGAACATAGTAGCAGCAGAATTTCAGTGGCTGTCCTTATATGCTGCACAGCATGACATATGTAATATGAGCGCTGGTGGTGCATCACATACACTATAAGGTTGCAAGGGGGAAGATAGCAGTCTGCAATGTTTGATAATGTCCTTTCTGCCTCAGTGTAGTGCCTGTTTATGTTACGTCATCTCATGTCATGTCATTCATATCATGTCATGGCATGTATTATGTTATTTGTAGGAGGGATTAACTCGCGTAATTCCACATAGCGTAATCACACTGAAATACGACAAGATTATGCAGAATTACAAAGAAAGAGTAATTCTGTATTTAGCACTATTTCTTAGAGCAAAAATTTCCCTCATGTCCGAAATGCATGCAAGGATATTTTGAACAGAGAAATAGTGCTAAATGCAACATAACAGGAATAGCGAGTGAGAGCGACTGCTCTTGGGATAGGATTATTCCCCAATTTAGGGGCCCATTAGAATGTCTGGCGGATCGCCACCTCCATGCCGGCGTGGCAATCACTCAGACATCCTTACCCGCCACCCACCCTTTTCCCCCCGCCATATTACTATGGCGGGGGGACCGCGGCGGACGGAAAGACCGTCTGACGCTTTTCCGCCCAGGTCGCCTTGCGACCGGAGCGGAAAAGGTTTAATATGGTGGCGGTGTCTATCAGACACCGCCAGCCATATTAGGATTGACCAAAACAGATGCCTTTCCGTGGCGGCAATGCCACCACGGAAAGGCAGGCGGTCTTCACTTCGGGGGTCCCCTGTGGACCCCCATGGTGAAGGCGAGGTGGGGGTGCACATGGGGGGAACCTGTGGTACCACCCTGTATTTGCATACGCAATGCGGCAGGCACCGCGTGGTGCCTGCCGCTGTGTGTATGAAAATGCATACATGCATTTTTAGCATTGTGGCGGTCGGTGCTGAGAGCACCGCCCGCCGCAATGTTAAAAATGCAGGATGTGCCTGCCAATGTAGTGTGCGCATCCTAATACCCCCATGGGACCCCCACCTTTATGGCGGGCGGTCCCATTATCTGATAGGATGGTGGGCGGACTAAGTCCGCCCCTTCATCGTAATGACCCCCTTAGTCCCGACATTTTATAATTTTTTTCTTTGCATAAAATACACCTTTGTGTCTGCAAGGATGCATTTTGTTCTAAGAAATAGCGCAAAATGCAGCACAATAGAAATAGTGAGCTCATGTTGTTAACCTCTTGGCTAGGGCGGCAATTCCCCCATGGCGCTGGGAGGGAGGGGGGTCGCGCGGCGGAGTGGTTCCGTCACGGCCCCACCCACTCATCAATTTAGCTGCGCAGGCGTGGAATTGATGCAGCATGGGTGGAGCAGCCGCGCCGGAACCACTCCGTCATTAGCACAGCGCGCCCGTGGCTCGTGACGGAACGGGTTAAATACACTCTTATGGTCAGATGCATTCTCCTAAATTACTCTTTCTTACATAAGCAGTTGGTATTAGTAATTCCACATCAAAGATTAATGTGGAATTAACAAAATTACTTGGATTACTCCAATGTAATTGAAAATCCGTCCAGTCCTGCTTATTTGTTACTTGGAGAGGTCTCATATGTCTGCAATCTTCTTGAATCTGTAACCCCAGCAGAACAGTCACAACACCATCAACCAGAAAAGGAGCAGAAAGAGAAAGGGTGATTTTCTGATTAGGTTGGGTTTTCATAATGAGAAAGCAGGGAAGGAGTGTAATGAGACAGATAATGTAGAAAGTGGGCTCCAGAAATTGTTTGCAAAAGGCATAGTAAGCTCTGTATATTACATTTAGATTTGAAGATAATTTTATTAGGAACTCTCCACCAATTTAAGCAGGGCTGAACAGGAAACAACAAGCACACTGGCACCATTTTCAAACCAACCACACTCTCTTTCCCTGTCTCTTTCTAAGCATTCTCCCTCTCTTTCTCTTGTTCTTGCTCTCTTTATTCCATATCACTAGTGTTAGAAATTGGGTTTCTGGTTGGCAGAGGTATGCACCCAGGCCAAGCAGGAACCACAATCCTAGTCTGGGTAAGTAACAACACATCTTCAATTATCCCGTGCTCACCCACTGGCAGCTTGGCACAGATCAGTCAGGCTATACTTAAGAGGCAATACATAAAGTATTTGTGCAACACTTCCAACAGTAACACACTGAAAACACCAAAAAAAGACTCCAACTCAACAATAGAATTTAATGTTACAAATGAAACAAGACTAAAATGACAAAAATCCAATAAGTAGAACTTGAGATATGAAATCTGGTAAGTAGACATAATAGTGATTTTTTAATATCAATATACTTAAATATCAAGTTTAGTATATCGTTAGTATTAAATATTGATGCTCTGTATATCAATGTAAAAAATATTGTTTTTAAATGTTGTATCGAAGTATGTAATGTTGATTGAAAAAATATTGTGTTAAAATATCGTTATTGTGCTATATTTTAATATTTTTAAAGTTTGTTTTGAGTATAGTATTAGTTAGTTAATGTTATAAAAAATAAACATTTGTATAATGTATTTTAGGAGCAGCATGTTGGGTTGATAAGGGTGGGGAGTGTTTTAAAATAATTGAATACAATTTGTAATAAATTCAAAAATTAAAATATTTATTTACAAAATATATTTTTGAATTTAAAGAATATTGTTTTAGGAGTGGGATGTTGGGTTTTAGGGGATAAGGGTGGGGAGTGTTTTAAAATAATCAAATTAAATATTTATTAAATCCCCCAAAAATGTATACATTTTGAATTTATTTTTGTAAATGTATACATTTTTGTTTTTGTATTTGGAAGTTGTGTATATAGGGTATATTTTTGGTGAGTGTTTTACAAAATTGGTTTCAATATTTTACATAAATATTATTTAATATATAATTCTTTATTATTAATATTTAAACATTACAATGTTAAATAATGCAATGTTAATAATGTACAATATTATTCGATACATTACTTTATGAAAACATGATATAAATATGTATTATTTTGTTATATTTAATACAAAATACAAACTTATGAAATATTCAAACATCTATTAGATTAATATTAAGTATTAAGTCTATTATATATATTAAATCTTATTTAAATGTAAATTATAATATTTAGAGACACATATTGTTATCAAAAATATTATAAAAAGATTTCTACCAATTTTATAATATTCATTGTTTTAAAAAAAAATATATATATATACTGTACTAAAACATTATAGAAATTAGTAAAGAATCAAATTGTAATGTAGAGTACAGTTACTGATATTATATTATTTATATTGTGAATTGAATATTAGATATGTTTAGTGTTTGGCAAATTTTCTGACTTCATAGTAATTATAGTGGGCAGAGTAAATTAATTAAGTTTAGTGTCCAACACCTACCCTTATTTAATACTAATTGGAGTGAGAATAGTGAATTAATAAAGTTATGTCCAGCACCTACCCAGATTAAATGCTAACTGAAGTGGAAATAGTAAATTAATTAAGTTTAATGTCCAGCACCTACCCAGAATTCATACTAACTGGAGTTGGAATAGTAAATTAATTAAGTTTACTGTCCAGTACCTACCCTTATTTAATACTAATTGGAGTAAGAAGAGTAAATTAATTACGTTTAGTGTCCAGCACTACTCAGATCAAATGGTAACTGGAGTGGGAATAGTAAATTAATTAAGTTTAGTATCCAGCACCTACCCTAGTTTAATACTAATTGGAGTGAGAATAGTAAATTATTAAGTTTAGTGTCCAGCATCTACCCGGATTAAATGCTAACTGGAGTGGGAATAGTAAATTAATTACGTTTAGTGTCCAGAACCAACTTAGAAGTTAAACTAACTGGATTGGGAATAGTACATTAATTAAGTTTAGTGTCCGGCATCTACCCAGATTAAATGCTAACTAGAGTGGGAGAACAGTAAATTAATTAAGTTTAGTGTCCAGCACCTACTTAGAATTTAAACTAACTGGATTGGGAATAGTAAATTAATTAAGTTTAGTGCCCAGCACCTGCCCCTATTTAATACTAATTGGAGTGAGAATAATAAATTAATTAAGTTTAATGTCCAGCACCTACTCAGATTAAATGCTAACTGGAGTGGGCAGAGTAAATTAATCAAGTTTAGTATACAGCACCTACCCAGAATGCATAATAACTGGAGTGGGAACAGTAAATTAATTAAGTTTAGTGTTCAGCACCGACCCTGAATTAATACTAATTGGAGTGGGACTAGTACATTAATTAAGTTTAGTGTCCAGCACCTACCCTGATTTAATGCTAACTGGAGTGGGAATTGTACATTAATTAAGTATAGTGTCCAGCATCTCCTCTGAATTCATACTGATTGGAGTGGGACTAGTACATTAATTAAGTTTAGTGTCCAGCACCTGCCCTGATTTAATGCTAACTGGAGTGAGAATTGTACATTAATTAAGTTTAGTGTCCAGCATCTCCTCTGAAATCATACTAATTGGAGTGGGAATAGTATTTTATTTAAGTTTAGTGTCCAGCACCTACCCAGATTAAATGGTAACTGGAGTGGGAATACTAAATTAATTAAAATTAGCATCCAACACCTACCCAGAATTAATGCTAACTGGAGTGGGCATAGTAAAGTATTGAGATTTAGGGGCACATTAGGATGGCGGGCGGACTTTGCCTACCCGCCATCCTGTCATAACAAGAGACCGCCCGCCGTATGGGCGGTGGTCCCGTATGTGCCATCCGGCAGGCGCATCCTGCATCTCTAACATTGTGGCGGGCGGTGCACTCAGCACCCTTTTCCGCCCAGTCGACATGTCGACCGGGAGGAAAAGCGGTGGACGGTCTTTCCATCCGCCGCGGACCCCCCAGCCATAATAATATGGTGGGGGGTCTTTTGTACAGGGTTGGCGGGCGGATTGCCCCCGCCGAGTTGGCGGTGACTACCGCCGGCCTGGCGGGGGCAATCCGCCCGCCATCCTAATGAGGCCCTTAGTGTCAAGCACCTACCATGAATTAATAGTAACTGGAATGGGAATGGTAAATTAATTAGGTTTAGTGTACAGCACTTACCCTGAATTAATACTAATTGAAGTGGGACTAGTAAATTAATTAAGTTTAGTGTCTTGCACCTACCCTGATTTAATGCTAACTGGAGTGGGAATAGTACATTAATTAAGTATAGTGTCCAGTACCTCCTCTGAATTCACACTAATTGGAGTGGGAATAGTAAATTATTTAAGTTTAGTGTCCAACACCTACCCAGAATAAATACTGACTGAAGTGGGCATAGTAAATTATTGAGGTTTAGTGTCAAGCACCTACCCTGAATTAATTGTAGCTGGAGTGGGAATGGTACATTAATTAAGTTTAGTGTACAGCACTTACCCTGAATTAATACTAACTGGAGTGGGAATAGTAATTTAAAGAAGGTTAGTGTCCAGCACCTTTCCTGATTTAATGCTAACTGGAGTGGGAATAGTAAATTAATTAATTGTAGTGCCCAGCACCTACCCATAATTAATACTAACTGAATTGGGACTAGAACATTATGTGGTTTAGTGTCCAACACCTACCCAGAATTAATTCTAACTGGAGTGGGAATTGTATATTTATTAAGTTTAGCATCCAGCACCTACCCTGATTTAATGCTAACTGGAGTGGGAATAGTAAATTAATTAGGTTTAGTGTCAAGCACCTACCCAGATTAAATGCTAACTGGAGTGGGAATAGTAAATTAATTAGGTTTAGTGTCAAGCACCTACCCTGATTTAATACTAACTGGAGTGGGAATAGTAAATTAATTAGGTTTAGTGTCAAGCACCTACCCAGATTAAATACTAACTGGAGGGGGAATAGTAAATTATTTAAGTTTAGTATCTAGCACCTACCTTGATTTAATGCTAACTGGAGTGGGAATCGTAAATTAATTAAGTTTAGTGTCCAGCTCCTACCATGAATTAATGCTAACTGGAGTGGGAATACTAAATTAATTAAATTTAGTGTCCAACACCTACCCAGAATTAATAAAAAACTAAAGTGGGAATAGTAAATTAATTAAGTTTAGTGTCCAGCACCTATCTATATTAAATGCTAACTGGAGTGGGAATAGTAAATTAATTAAGTTTAGTGTCCTACACCTACCAACGTGGAATGGGAATATTATATTAATTAGGTTTAGTGTCCAGCACCTACTATGAATTTATGCTAACTGGAGTGGGTATAGTAAATTAATTAGGTTTAGTGTCCAGCACCTACCCTGAATTAAGTTTAACTGGAGTGGTTATATTCCATTAGATATGTAAGTATTAATTTATTAGTTTGTAGTACTAATGTATTTTAATTATGACATAGTTAGAAATTAAAAAATATAACTTTAGATATTGAGTTACTTAAAAATATTATTTAATACAGTACATTTCATTAAAACATAATTTTTAACATTAAATACACTATTAATAAAATGATACACAAAAAATAGACATTTCATTTATTTATTGATGTTTATTTATTGTAAATGATTTTGTAATGAACAAAAATATTTATTTTATTAAGTTAATATAATATAAAACAAGAAATATAGAGACAAAATCACATTTATTTTACACACACAAAATATTTTGTACAGATATATATCTTTTAATATTTCATAAAAATATAAACAATATTTTTGAACAGTGATACTTTTTTTAATACAGTTATGTAAATTTTGTAAATTCAAATAATGTACTTTTACATTTGTTTAGAAGCATTTGTGTCGATAAAAATGTAGGTCGATATTGTGTCTGTCGATATTATGCCAGTAATTCATGAAATCTAAAGAATGAACTGTAAAATAACACTTAGAAACAATTAGCGCCTATTTTGGATATCTGGTTATGCTGGACTGGGGCAAAGTTAAAAGTAGTTGAGGTCGGTCGTGATGGAGTGTAGTCCTAATGCAGGGTCCCACTTAGGCCAGCAGATTAAAAGTACCTTGATCTTGGTTACTTCAACGAAGATGCGGGTGCAGGCTAGTGATCTATTGGTGTTCCTATCACAGTAGGGGTCATGCATCGCATTTCTCCGCGCAGTAGCGGTAAAGTGCAGGTTCCATGGCTGCGGTTCTGAGGACAGTGCATTGGATCTGAGGACAATGTGCCAGCCCTGTTTCTGATGCGTCGACTCTGCTCTCACAGAGGTGTATGTGTTTGTTTTGCTGGTGCTACCACCTTAAGCCCACGTCCAAGAGTCTAGTACTGGTGTAGCACCACTTGGCAGGGCTGACTCACAAATGCAGAGTGTGTTTGTAGGAGCGGGATGGATGGAAATTTTCTTTGTCCCTGAGACTTCAAATTATGAAGCAAGCCAGCAAGCACTTGGAGTCACTCTGGGTAAAAATTATGCAGGTCCAGTCCTTCTCTCTCAGGCAGGGGAACAGCAAGCAGTAGGGCAGCACAGCAGGCAGGATCCAGCAACGCAGCAGTCAAGCAGAGAGGAAGTCCTTTAGCAGCACTGCAGTCCTTCTTCCTGCCAGAGTCTTCCCAGATCCAGAAGTGTACTGAAGTGGTGGTGTCAGAGGTCCAGTACTTCTATCCAGTTGGTTGTGGTGTTGAAGTGGTGGAAACTTTAAAGAAAGGCCTTGAAGAGCAGAGAGGTCCTCCCTTCCTGCCCTGACTCGCCACGAAGGGATATGCAGTTCTTTGTGTGGAACCAGGACATAGCCTGTTAAAGTGCAAGTGTGAGGCTTTGCCCAGCTCCTCCCTCCCATTCTGCCCAGGATGGCTCATCAGGATGTGGATGGCCCATCAGGTCACACCTAAGCTCCCTTTGTGTGTGGAAGTCTGGAGGGAATGCACAAAGCCCAGATGTCACCCGTCCCAAAGGTGTCTTCAGTGTCAGGCAGCAGATACAAAATGGCTAAAGTGGCATTTTTAGAACTGCAATTTTAAATCTGACTTCACCATAAGTTCTGATTTCAAACAGTGAGTCCAGAGACATCAAACTTGATAAGTCTATCTCTTCACAATTGGGCATTACACTTAAAAGATACAATAAGGTAACTCCAATGTTATCCTATGGGAGAAATAGGCAGTGCAGTAGTAAAAAACTAATGTGAGATTTTCTTACTACTATGGCATGTAAAACTTAAAGTACATGATCTGCTTTTCAGATACATTGCATCCTGCACTCTGGGCTACCCAGGGCCTACCTTAGGGGTGACTTATATGAATAAAGAGGAAAGGGTTAGGCTGGCAAGAGGTTTATCTTGCGATGTCGAAATGGTAGTGTAAACTGAATTTGTGTTTATCAAAAGGAGGGAAGAGGAATGATTGTCCTATCAGTTCCCCAGAACATAACAGTGTTAATCAAACGTGGATAGGACACTTGTAACCACTTTGCCAGGAGATATATATTGTAAAACCCTCATAAACGCTGTGTATGTCGAAGTAGCGGTTTATCTTATTCTCCGCCCCACACTGGCGTTGTGGCAATAGTCATAGGGTTAGACAACTTGTGCTTTGCCAGCCTCGCCCGAGGCAATCTCTGGTGTATCGTGGCAGTATAACAAATAAACAAAGGAAGAGTGTCTGTCAGGGAGGGGTACAAAGTGGTTGTAGCACGTGAAGTCTAAGGCCAGTTGTAAGTGGTCAGATGATAAGACCAATTTCAAGAAAAAATGCAAGATTTTTTCAGGAAACCCTCACTCACCCTAGTGGTGACATGCTTCATCATCGGGTCCACTGGGAGAGATCGAGTACCTCCCCGGTGTGCTACGACGCCAGGAGACTGCGGAGCAGGTTCTTGTGAGGGTGAAGAGTGAAAAAGTATAGTGAGATTAAAAATGTCTAAGGTTGTACCAAAAAATCATTTATTAGCTGGCCAACCTGACATGGTAAAAAACTTGCTATGTGTAGGGAAAACTAACCAAATAAAATATACTGGTGTTTCCCTTTTAGAGAAAGGTCAACATGTTTCTGCCCGTGATATGTGTGACTTTACAGGGCTTTCTTCAGGACCAGTTTGCGAGTGTCCCCTTGACAGGAGAGGGCGCGCTAAGGCCCACCCTGCCAAAGGTTGTGAAAGTTAAAAATAGCACTATGTGTAAAAAGGTGCAAAAAAAGAAACAAACTTGTAAGTTTGGGGATTTACCTCTGTTACGAGGAACCTAGAAGTTTGCAGAGAAATGAACCACGCCCCATAGAACTCAGGAGGGGGGTGGGAGCGACAATGGCACACCGCCCGCAACGCTCTGCACCCTCTCGGCACCTAGCTGTTCCCTCGCTGGACCTACATAGAGGTATGAACAAAAATATTTGTTATGCTTTCGTTACCCTTTTAAATTTACGTAGAGATGCTACAATTTCGACAATGCATACACGTAGTCATTTTTAAAGCGCTAATATTGACCTGACTAATCCAAAAAGTATATTCCGTTGGTTACTTGTGAACTATAACTTCGACCGCTCTTTCACATTGATGTAATTCGGGGTTCCCAAGGCCTACACGCTCAGGAGATAACCCACTTATACTCAAGAACTGTTGGCACGGAAACTGTAAAAGGCAAAGAACAAGTTTATTAAGACCCCATGGGGTGGTGGTACACTCAAACAGCACCCTTCGGTAATGCAAGAGGTATCACACCGAACACCGGTGTGACCCCGTTTATATACAATTTTGGGGCAATAAAAGATAGGCGGCACAAGTTAAGACACATTTAAGGACATATATGGTCATGTTTTGGAATACTGCCAGCTCATTGGAGGGGGCACAACTCCGCTGGTCAGTTTGGTGCACATTCCTGAAGGCTTACAGGTCAGTGGGAACTGCGCATGTGCGGCTTGACCAATACTAAAAATAGCCTGTTGCTGGGCAGGTTGGGGTGGTCAGTGGAACGGACAATGGACTAAAGGGCACGCCGGCCACGAGGCCGCTCATGATCTAAGATGGCCGCCGCAACATTCAAAATGGCGTTTTCGTATATAGCCAAGTTAAGGAGGACAACGTGTAGGTTCAGCTAATCGCTAATGCGGCCGGGCCAATTACGACAGACGACCCTTTTAGCGTTTAGCTGAATCTACCTCATAATGAACATAATCAGGATGTTCGTCCTCGATGTCTATTAACATTATTTGTGTTACCTCTTTGTGAAGCATCATTTTGTCATGGGCAAGAGCTTGTCTTGATGGTATGCAAGCTGATAAACACATTGAGCATAAAGCTGGGCCACATTGAATACATAGGCATATGAAAAACATGGCTCCCACAAGTATACACAGAATCGTCAACAGTTTCCAGCCCCATGTTGCAAGCATGGACCAGAACCATCCCGAAAGTGTCCAAGTTCCATTGTCCGGGTGTATCTCAGCTGCAATCTTATGAAGCTTGGAGATGGCATCATACACAGATGGAGAATTGTCCGGAATATACACGCAACAGCTGCTTCCGATAATTCTACATGCCCCCCCCCCCCCGATCAGCCAAAACAACATCCAATACCATCCTATTTTGGAGTGTGACAATCCTGGAAATCTGTAGTTCCTCGGTAATATTCCCCAGGGCAATAGCAGTGTCATTCGCAACAGCCTCGACAACACGCGTCAGTCGTCTGATTTTCCGGCTGTTCAGTGCAGCCCCCACAAAGGAGAATAGTCCCAGATTAAAGTCCACATACTGTTGCAATGCAGTGTCTGTTTGGTCAATGTCTTCCAGAACAACAGTTCGTTTGACCCTATTCAAGACGAAGTCATGGTACAAGGTATAATCATTGTGATACATTGGAGGGGCAATGAATACAGGAGGTAACACAAACGATACGTAGCACGTGCCCAACCACCCCAATGGAAGCTGATGGTAGCCCTTCGTTCCACAGATAAAATATGTATTTCGTGATGCAACAAATGAAATGCCATTCGGGCTATCAAACGTGAGAGTAGTATTACATTCGCTTTTCCCCACTGCAATCGAGCCCTTATTCCTGATACATAAATCGGCTTTTGTAGCAATGACATTTATAACATGGGCACTAGATACATTAATGTTCCGCTGATTGCTGTATACACGTGGGGCAGACACATTATCAGGCCTATACTCTTCCCATTCAAAACGAGTATCCTCAGCCCGGGGAAACCCATCCTTGTCATGGGAACATACTTTATTCAAGCGGAAAAGCACCCCTCCTTTTGTTGGCCATCTCAAAGTAAAGAGGAGGGTGTACCATGCGTTGCATGACCCATTATGCGAAAACGGGAGTGAAATAAGTGGGGTGCCCCCTCTCTTCTGATGCCCTGGCAACATCCCACACACCCAGCAATTTGAGGTATTGGTCATGTTATGTGTGTGGTTATGTGTGTGGTGAAGAATCTGAATGAAGCTGTTATTTAAATACGTTTGGCGGTGGCGCTCTTCATGAAAAGGCAATGTAAAATGAAAATGTTCAGAAGGAGCCGGGGTAGTCGGCAGCAAATGTTCACGTACAGGCACCACAAGTTCGACTACCCAGGCTATAACAGCTATCACCACAATAGTCAGAACAAAAAGAAAGGCACCCAATATTTTCTTATCACGAGATGCCGTTGATGCCATAGTTCAAGAATGTTCGTGCAAAGTCTCAAATAGCACAAATCGAGCACAAAGTCTCAGATACACGTACGTGTATACCTAAAAAAGAAAAATACGGTGCTGAACTCCGAGGTAGCCGTTGTTTTCTTCTCCGGGCCAAGACGGGTGTCGCTACTCTGGCAGAACTGATCCCCCCCCCTTGGAATTCCCGGTTTCCGTTTCACAAACCTGGAGCGGTAACCAACCAGTCATAAAAGGCAAAAAAATCTTCTTATCGTGGAAACAAGTTGTAGCGCTCTCGTCCGGCAGCAGCTTGGTCCGGGAAGGCTCCCTCAACTTCGGTCGACGTCACAGCTGGGCTCTTTTCTTTCTCCAAGATCTCCTTGTAATCAGTCAGTACAGCAGGAGTCACCAGATCCGGAGAGACACGGCGACAATGTGTCGAATGCACCCACCGCTTCCTGTTAGTCACTCGTACTGCGGTGCGGGTCGCAAGAAGGACCTGCTCGGGGCCCTTCCACCTGGGCTCCAAACTGCTTGCTCTCTCAAACGAACGAACCATCACGTGGTCACCAGGGCGGAGATCATGGCCCTCTCCAGTAGAGTTGTCAGGGAGCGCTTCTCGAACCTGTTGATGAATAGAGAGCAAATCATTTGTTAATCGTGCCAAATAATCATTCATCATAACACAAGGCACATCATGTATTATTCGCGGCTTGGGCAACCCCCAGATATTCATCGGGCGGCCAAACACCACCTCATAAGGCGTAAGGCCAGTTCGTGAGTGGGGTACTGATCTAAGAGAGAGCAGTGCTAGCGGCAAAGCGTCTGGCCACTTCAACGATGTAGACACCACAATTTTGGCCAACTTAAGCTTCAACGTAGCATTGTACCGCTCGACCAAACCTGCTGACTGAGGGTGGAATACAGCGTGGAACTTCTGCTGAATCCCTAACCCCTTCAGTACATATTCCACGATCTTTCCAACAAAATGGGGCCCATTATCGCTCCACAAAAATTTACAAACTCCAAAGCGAGGAAAGAATTCCTTAAGCAACACCTTAGCTGTTGTCTTTCGTGGGGTAGGCCTCAACCCATTTGCTAAAAGCACATACCACCACTAGGACGTACTTCAGGTTATTGCAACGCTCGAGTTGGATGTAATCCATTTGAAGCACCTCAAATGGTGCAGAAGGTGGAACGAACCCTCCTTTTGGAGTATGGGTCCCCTTTCCGGGATTGTGTTGCAAACATACCAGGCAGGTCTGCACTACTCTCTTTGCAGTATTAGCAATCTCGGGATGTTCCCAAACTCGTGTTAAAAGCCGAGTGATTGCAAGAGCTCCGACATGAGCCAGTCCATGCGTCATCTGGACCATCGCCTGTAAATCCACTTCTCCATGTCTTTGCTTCTCCAACAACCCTCGTCATCTAGTACCCCATCTGCTGCCCAAGCCGCGAGTTCAGATTCAGTGGCTGAATTTTGAATATCCCGTATTTCTGCTCTAGCATCACTCCATCGCTCAGCCTGTGATTGTACCACGTACATGGGGGAGCTAGTTCGGGACATGGCCGTCTGTCTTGCTATACTGTCTGCAAAGGCATTTCCTTGGCCCACTTTGTCCGTGATCTTTTTATGGGCACTACACTTCACTATCGCTACTTTCTTAGGGCCAAGCAACGCGTTTAGGAGATCACGCACTAGCTCTCCGTGCATAATGTGCTCTCCGTGCGATGTCAGAAACCCACGTTCCCTCCAAAGTAGCCCGAAGTCATGGGCCACTCCAAAGGCATACCGGCTGTCCGTGTATATGTTCACGCATAATCCGGCACTCAATTCGCAGGCTCTTGTTAAGGCTATCAGCTCTGCTGCCTGAGCCGACTTTTGGGGTATCCTAGCTGTTTCTACCACTGTCTTAAGCGTCGTGATCGCATATGCTGCGGAAGTCGTACCATCTGGCAGCCTTAAACACGATCCATCAACCCACAGTTCCCCATCCACTTCTGGAAGTGACACATCCTTTAAATCGACACGACCCTTTGTCTGTTCCTCGGTCAGGAAAACACAGTCGTGATGTTTTTCTTCCTGACCCTCCTCGGCCGGATAGGGCAATAAAGTGGCAGGGTTCAAAGTAGCGCATCTTTTCAATGTAATATGTGGCGCCAAGAGTGTCAGCTCGTATCCTGTTAGCCGTGCACTCGTAAGGTATTGGGTCTTTGTTTGGTTTAACAGGGCATCTACTGCGTGGGGAACTAACACCAACAATTTGTGTGATAACACTATTCCCTCACTCTGTCGTATGGCCACCGCTGTTGCTGCTACCGCTCGAAAACACCCAGGCAACCCTCGTGCTACAGGATCCAGGATGGCAGAGAAGTATGCACATGGTCTCTGCTTATCCCCGTGTAATTGCACTAACACTGACAACGTGCACCCATCATTCTCATGCACGTACAATGTGAAAAGTTTCGTGTAGTCTGGTGTACCTAACACGGGTGCGGAACAAAGGGCCTGCCTCAACTGCTCAAAAGCTTTCTGACATTCCTCTGTCCACTCAAGGGGCATCGGTGTAGCTTTGGACAGTAATGCTAGCAAAGGTTTTATGATATGTGAAAAACCCATGATCCATTGCCTACAAAAGGACGTCAACCCTATAAAGGCACGTACATCTCTCTACGTGCGGGGGACTGGTGTATCTAAAATCGCTTGAATTCGATCAGATGTTAATGCACGCCCCTCCTTAGACAACAGATGACCGAGGTAGGTCACCTGAGGTCTACAGTATTGAAGCTTTTTCTTGGAAACCTTGTGATTATTTTGTGCCAAAAAGGAAAGCAACGCAAGTGTGCTCTGTTCACATTGTGCATAGGAGTCAGCGGCAAGCAGAAGGTCATCCATGTATTGGATGAGCACGACGCCAGACTGCAATTTAAAAGAATCTAACTGCCTTTTCAAAGCCTGGCTGTAGATGCTAGGACTTTCAGTATAACCTTGGGGAACACGACAAAATCTATACGATTTATTATTGAGTGTAAAGCCGAACAGGTATCTGCTATCAGGATGAACAGGAATGGAAAAGAACGCATTCTTTAAATCAATAACGCTAAAAGTGGTGGCTGTCGGTGGAACCAAGGTAAGCAAGGTCGTAATATCAGACACCACCGGGTATTGGGGAATGACAATTTTGTTAATCTCTCGCAAATCAATAATAAATCGATAGATTTTACCGTCAGTATCTCTCTTAAGAATCGGAAGGATAGGACTGTTACAAACATTATAAGGGACCTCCTCCACAACCCCTGCAGAAATCAAATCCTGAACAATATGTGTCAATGCAATTTCACCTTCCCTCGAAATCTTATACTGTGGTACTCGTGGTAGAGGGGCCCCCTCCTTAACAGTAATGTGTATTGGTGGAATACGCATCTCTCCCACATCCGTATCTGAGGTCGCCCACAACGTATGCGGTAGAGAGGCCAAAGCTGGAATGTCTAAAATAGCATAAAATCTGTCAGGGTCAGGGTAATTGTCATTCAGGATAACCCGCACTCCCTCTGGAGCGCAACGTATTGTCGCTCGAAAATATTTAAGCAAATCAATGCCCAGGATATTGTCTGGGGTATGGGGTGATAACAAAAATTGGCCAAAACTGAAATATTTATCAATGCATAGTGCAAGGGGCTTGGACAATGGGCTGGGGGAGGGTGTGCCATCAAACTCTACACACGTAATCATTTCGCCAGACAGGGGAGCCCTCGGAACCAAGTTTTTCGACAAAGCGCTACGAGTAGCTCCTGTGTCGACTAGAAATTGATCAGTAGAACCCAGAATGCCCGCTGTTACATATGGACCTTGCTGATCTACCGGCACTCCAACTGATTCCTTACCCCATCCTACGCAATCCTATGCATGCACATAATCCTGGCGTTCCACATTCTCTCCCTCAGAAATTTGATATTGATTCCGTCTATCAAACGTATTTCGTTCGTCCTGGCCACGGCCCCTCTCCTCAATCTGCCTACGATCACCTCCACCACCTCTCGCTCCAGTATAACCTCCTCTTGACCTTCCACTTCCTCGACCACGCTGACTACGCTGTTCGCGAAGTACCGGACAATCTTCAGCCCAATGCCCAAACTCCTTACAATACGCACACTGATCCTCCGCTATATCCGTACGACCATACGATGCGTTTCCTCCACCTCGTCTACCTCTATCATTCCCTCTACCCTGTGTTCCCCGAACCTGCGCCAACATCACCTTCGTTTTCAATTCCTTCGCCTTTTTCTCTATACTTTCTTTAGCCTCCACTTCCTGCCGCTCATAATATTGAGCCATAGTTAACAAGGACGCAGGGGTCGCCGTGGCCCAGGAACTTTCACTCGACTTCAATCGCTTTGCAATCTCTGGTAGGAGATTAGCCACATACTTATCTACAAACAAATGCCGACCCGTATCGTCAGTTAAAGATTGACCACTGTAATCATGAAACGCCTCCTCGAAGCGTGTAAAGAAATCTGAGACCGTTTCATCGGGTTTCTGCTTGCACGACGTTAACATGGTCCAATCAATCTTTTTGGAGGGAACAAGCGTTTTTAATTTATTCAAGATAGCTGCCGGAAGGTCTAGAATTAGCTGACAAGGCTTACATGCTGGTTCTCTATCCAGGTCTGCAGCATTTATTTCTTTCCATGTTCCCCCCAATATCGTTTCATCATTATTTTTACGAATTTGCCTCCACATATCGGGTGGTAAAATTAGCCCAAAAAACAAATCTATATCCACGAGAGTCATCACACAAGACGATATAGCCCCCTCCACCCCCTCATAAAATGCCGCCGGATTCTTCCGAAGATCAGGTAAAGAATTTTTCAATGCCATGACATCTGCTCTATTCCATGGCGTGTATACCCAATTATACACAAAATACCCTTTCGCATCCTTCGACAATTTATCATCATCCGTACCTTCCCCTTTAGGTGGAACATACAAAGGCGCGGCTTCACGCATAGGCATAACATGCAACGCAGAACTCTTATCTGAACCACGGAGAGAACACTCTTTAGCCCGCCCGTTATTCTCCAATTCGGACTCCTTTTGCCTCCATTTCCGTTCCTCCCGCAATTGGATTGTCTCATCCCGCAGCTTGATCAATTGCTTGAACAGGTCGTCAACATCTGAAAGATCAAAATCACCTTTAGCCAAATTCTCACGATACACTGACAACACTTTAGGCTCTAACGTATCAGAAAGATCACGATATGCGTTTACAACTTCATCCGCCAGACTGGACAGAAAATACATTAATTCAAGATCCGACCACCCTTTCTTTTCTGTTAACAACTGCTCCTGAGTAACACAACGCTTATTCACTTTACGAGCCCAACTGCGTAAATGAGCGGACCTCTCCGCAGTAAACCTGAGAGCCGATACCCCCTTCTGGCCGAACTGATCCTGTCCATCATCCTCTGAATCCGCAGCCGGAGCCGTCGGTGAAACGTACGGAGGCGGTGACCGATCTAACAAAGAAAAATCATCAATTTCATTATTAAGGACAGGATAAAGTGGTCGGCGAATAGGAAATTGACCAGTCATTTGCAATTTACGTTCCCGTTCCTCCCTTTCTTTCTTCTCCTGAGCCTCCTTTTCCTCAAGCTGTAAAGCCTTATCCCGAGCAGCCTTGCGCTGCTCTTTGTCCTCCAAGGCAACCTCACGCTTCATTCGTTCACGCGCCGCTTTCTCCCACATTCACACGCAATCAAACATATTTTGTCTAGACCTACGTTGAAACAGACATTGCTCTACAAATTGTATTTTACTTAAATCAAACGACCCGTGTAGAGGCCATTGCAATTCAGAATCGGCCTTGGTATACTTATGCCATAATTTACTGTACATAATAGGGGGAAGGCCAAGTTTGATATACATTTCCCTATTTGGTGTTCCCTCTGGGGGAGCCGGCTGTGCTTCTGCTAACCTAATTGAGGTACCTTCACCAAGACAACACATTCCTCGGAGTGTACTAAAAACAGGCATGTTCGAAAAGTATCACAAAAGCGTGACACCGGACAAAATGGCACTTACAGTTCTTCACACGATTGTGCCGCTCAAAGGGAAAAAAAACAAAGTTAGAGAAACATCTCTACATGCCTGCCTATGTGAAGTGCACTACACATATAAGTTCAAAGATCACAAATTCACAATGTTAGCTAACTCGAATCAAAGACGTAGATCATAGGACTTCGGCAAGCGTCCGAGGACTACCTTACCGATCACAAATCACAGAATTTCAGTAAGCGTCCGAAGACTACCTTACCGAACACAAATCATAGGACCTCAGTAAGCGTCCGAAGACTACCTTACCGATCACAAATCTTACCCAAATTCCCAAATGTCCAGATTCCAACTGCCAAGGTTTTGTAAGCCAAATCAGCCAAACGGCACTTTCTCAGCGATGCAGACACTTCGAAAACTCAGTCGGAGACCGGCGCCACCTGGAAGGTCAGATCGGAAGGAAAGGAAAAAACACCGTGGCAGCCAAGACTCGGGTCACTCGTGGCAGCGCGCGCCCATGGCGGGTTTCCAAGCCTTCGTCACGACCTCTCCTTCGGGCATCCGAGTCGCCGATGAGTCCCTTCGTGGACGCCAATTGATGTAATTCGGGGTTCCCAAGGCCTACACGCTCCGGAGATAACCCACTTATACTCAAGAACTGTTGGCACGGAAACTGTAAAAGGCAAAGAACAAGTTTATTAAGACCCCATGGGGTGGTGGTACACTCAAACAGCACCCTTCGGTAATGCAAGAGGTATCACACCGAACACCGGTGTGACCCCGTTTATATACAATTTTGGGGCAATAAAAGATAGGCGGCACAAGTTAAGACACATTTAAGGACATATATGGTCATGTTTTGGAATACTGCCAGCTCATTGGAGGGGGCACAACTCCGCTGGTCAGTTTGGTGCACATTCCTGAAGGCTTACGGGTCAGTGGGAACTGCGCATGTGCGGCTTGACCAATACTAAAAATAGCCTGTTGCTGGGCAGGTTGGGGTGGTCAGTGGAACGGACAACGGACTAAAGGGCACGCCGGCCACGAGGCCGCTCATGATCTAAGATGGCCGCCGCAACATTCAAAATGGCGTTTTCGTATATAGCCAAGTTAAGGAGGACAACGTGTAGGTTCAGCTAATCGCTAATGCGGCCGGGCCAATTACGACAACTGTATTGTTTCCCTTGTTTAATTCGCCACGAGTGTTTCTATAAACAGTGTTTTTCTTTCAAAATGTACCGTAAAGTAGTATGCGTGTAAAATGAATACACCCAGTAAGCATAGAAATTCAGTATGCTTCGACCACTATAATTTAAGCCAGGTAATGACCCGTTTTTCGTCCTTAGGTGGTGAATGCTGAACCACAGTGGGTAAGACTATTAGGTTCCTAGTTACCCATCGACTTCACAAATAGTGAAAGTATTTTATCTTGTATGTGTGTTTTTTGTCCTGACGAAGGCTCCATAGACCTACGGGCCCAGTGAGCTGAAACATGTCAACGTATTCCACTAAAGTGATATGCTGAGGACCCTTAACCCAGTCCCAAGAGCATACCCATTCATTATTTTACTATAGTTGCCCAACGACGTGAATAAAGATTAGTTTGTTGATTGGAGACTATTTTTACCTTTCATGACAACTTACCAGTGGGGTAAAACCTTTTTCTCTGGATACTGCCACGATACACCAGAGATTGCCTCGGGCGAGGCTGGCAAAGCACAAGTTGTCTAACCCTATGACTATTGCCACAACGCCAGTGTGGGGCGGAGAATAAGATAAACCGCTACTTCGACATACACGGCGTTTATGAGGGTTTTACAATATATATCTCCTGGCAAAGTGGTTACAAGTGTCCTATCCACGTTTGATTAACAGTGTAAACTGAGTTGACAAGCTCTGCAATGGCAAGCCTGAGCAGTGGTTAGAGGGCTGCTTAAGTGGGTGGCACAATGAGTACTGCAGGCCCACTAGTGCAAAAAGAACAAATGCGGGACAGAATGCTGAACAATGTCAAACATTCACCCACAGTACAGGGATCTGGACCTAATTTCATCTTTTTTGCACACCATGCCATTCAAGTTTAGACACAGCCGTAATCAAATCAGTCTTGAGCCTGCTCCCCATGGGAACAGTCAAGCCTGAACTGACAGGCAAAGTCCTCCCTGGACCGGAAACAAGTATCCTAGGACCGATTTCGGGGTATCACCCCTTATCAACCAGGCTAGCTTGACTCCAGTGGCACGGTGAGGAAGGAACCCAGGCCTGGACACCCTTCCCACAAGGGCAACAAATGAAACAGTACAGAGATCAGGGCCTAAATCCATTTTATTTTATACACCATTCCATTCCAGTTTAGACCCAGCCAAATGCAAATCAGTCTTGACACTGCTCCCCATGGCACCAGTGGCTCCTGCAATGGAGACAAGGACCCCGACAGCGTAGCACGCTCCCAGGGAGACCGGAACCAAGCCCTTTAGGCAGTGGCAGCACTCACGCAGGACAGGGACAAGTCACACTATCCCCTGACACCCACCTCCACCACAGAGTGAGTGCCCTGAGGACTGTCAAGCTATGTTGAGAACAGCGCTGCAGAGGCTCTGTGAAAGGATCGTCGAGACGACCAGAAGATGGATGGCTGAGTATCGCCATGCCTCTTTCATTGCTGTTTATTTCATTATTTCACTATTTCATTTCTTGTTGCCATACATGTGACTATGGCGTGCTATGTGCGTTGCAAACCACCCTCCCCAACTTCCCAGTGGGCTCCTGGTCTGCCCCTACGTGTGCCGCCGAGCTGGACCCAAGGGTAGGGAGAGCTTTGTGACGCCCTTCGCCTCTCCACCTCCCACTTTCCTGCTTTGATGCTGGTGGAACTCTGAGTAACATTGTTGCTTGGCTCCCCAGGATGTGATGTGCTGGTCTGCCTGATCCTGCCTGCTGTTTCATGCTCCCATGACTGCATGGGTTATGAGTGTCACCTCCCCGTCATCTAGAACAGCACCACCAGCACGCTTGCTGCACCATTACCCCCCACTCTGGCTGAGGCCGCCTGTTGTCATACTGCTGTAAGGGGCCAATCCCCTGCCCATGCCAACCCTTCATAGCCCCTGTCTACTACATCGTTTTAAGTGCTAGGTCCTCCTGGTGGGGGTAGCGGACCCTCTCCCCAGATCATGCCAGCAGCACTATGGGACCTTGGCTACCTGCCCCACACTGCCAAACAAGCCAGGTGCACTTCTACTCACCCCACACCTCCAACAGACCCCAAAGACTGCTCTTTGATCCTGCACAATCGCAACCACACACTAAGCTCCTCATACTGCACTACCTACTCAAAAGTGCTCTCGCTGTGCTTTATTTCCACAAGTCTAGACCTGCGGCACACAGTTTGGTGCTCCCTGCACTGCGTTTCTCCTGTGAAACCTACCTCTCCTCCTTCCCCTTCACTCCCCCTCTCCCCCCTAGATATGTCTCTTGATACCCCCTGGTATCCTGCGTCCCACACCAGCTGGTGATAATTGTAAGGCACCCTTCATGCATGTTCGGACCCTCATTCACCTGCCCTCCCTTCCCCTTTCCCCTTTCCTCATCTCACCCTATCTACCCTACCTTCTCTGCCCCCACTTCCCCCTTCCCCTCCCTTTGTGCCCGCTCTCTCTCTGCTCCTTCCCTGCCCTCTTGTCTGTTCTTGCTTTCCCCCTATTCCCCAAACTCCCCCGGTCCTTTGACTGATTGCAGCATCTCACTGCCCACATAACTCTTGGGTCCTGCAATATCTCCCTGTCTTGCCCCCTCCCACCTCTTCACACCTAGCCCTCATTGCCTGCTCCCCCCACACTACTCACCACTACTGCAGGTCCCCAGATTTCCCATGTCTGCACTCGCCCCACGCTACCCCATCCTCTTCGCGTTCTCTCTTGGAATGCTAATGGCCTTATACACTACATCAAATGAAAAAAGGTGTTCTCCTAACTCCAGGCAAAAAGGGTGGATGTGAGTCTCCTACTTGAGACACAACTGGACGTATTAGAATCTGACAAGCTGCACCGTGACTAGGTGGGCAGGGTGATACATAGCAGTATTTCAGTACTAACCCCTGCAAGTGCAGAGTGGTAATACTCCACAAATCACTGCCCATCACAGTGGTAAAAACATGGTCAGACCAGGACAACAGATATGAGTTTGCTAAATTGCAGCTGGGGGACAGATCCCTATACGTTGGCTCGGTGTATGCCCTGACGAGGGCTAAACGCCCTTCCTTTCTTCAGCTGAACCACCTGCTCGTGGAGATCAGAGTGTCTCAGTACATCATTGGGGGGATTGGAACCATGCCTGGGATGCAGTTATGAACAGGACTGGCCTCCTGTACAAAGGGAACTAGGCGGACATGGCCCTGCTGGGAGAAATAGCCTATGACCATGGTCTAGTAGACCATTGGTGACTCCGCCATCCGAGGAATATTTCTTTCTATACTCAGTCCACAGCACACAGTCCAGACTGGATTACTTCCTCACTCGCCAATCAACTGTGGCAATTGTCAGAGACTCCTGCATCCTGGAAGCCACCTTATCTGAACACTCTCCATCCTACACTCCGTTGACTTTGGCCTGGCCTCTCCCCACACAAACTGTGGCGTGTGAACGTGCACAGGTTCCGCTCACCCCAGGGCAAGTCATAACTGAAAGTCCACATTTCCGCATACATGTCGGACAATAAAAACTCAGTGGACTCCCATAGGGTGCTTTGGGCAGCTGCGAAAGCGACAATAATGGGTTAACTTATGAGAGATGCCGCTGTATCCAACATACAGGCGCCTCTCTGCCTGACTGAATTAGAGGATGAGGTAGCCTCCCTTACCTGCCTGTACTCCTCCCATCCCACTGTGCCTAATCACCGCTGCTTAGAACAGGCCTGCATGGCCCTTCATGGCCTCTTTACCTCCAAAGCTGAGTATGCCCTCCAATGCCTATATTGGAGACACTTTGAACAGGGGAAGAAGGCAGGTGGCTTCTGGCGGCCCAACTGAGTCAACGGGAGGCTGATATGGCCATCCCTGCTATACATTCGGCAAACAGAGAGGTCCTCACCCACCCACAGGACATCGTCAACACGTTTGCATTGCTCTATAATGCGTTGTACACCGGGTAGTCACCGGCCAGCACAGAACGGGTGGCCACATTCTAGGAGAGGGTAGGCCTCCTGCGCTTATCGGACAAGGGCAGGGAGCTCTCAACAGGGGAAATCAGCAAAGAGGAGATAGCATTGTCTATCTCTGAGTTGCCCTACCACAAGTCCCTGGGAGAGGATGGCTTCCCTTCAGAATTCTACAGGTGGGTGGAGGAGGAGGTCATCAATTCCTTACATCCTTCCTTCTAAGATGCGAAGTGGACGGCCTCTCTGGGACCCCTCTCCAACAAGGCAGTGATCGCCATGATAACCAAACCCGAGAGGGACCCTTTACTATGCGAAGTTAGAGACCCATATCCCTCTTGAATGGCGATATTAAGGGGCATATTACCAAGCAATAGCGATAATTATCGCTATTGCTTGTTTAGCGAGAAAAAATGATCGCCAAGCTGCGGCGATTTTTATCGCAGATAAACCTTGGAATTACCAAGGTTTATCGCAAATGCGATAAAAATCGGAAATAATGCAAGAATATCGCTGAAAAGTCATCGATATTCAGGCATTACCGAGCTAATGCTCTTAGCCATGTTATCCACCTACCATTGGATAACATGGCTAAGAACTGCTCAGATGCAGGTGTTAGCTTTTGGAGATAGCGATGTTAGCGACTGTTTCCAGTCGCTAACATCTTGGCACGCCCACTTTGCATGTCATTAGTGATAAATATCACTGACATGCAAAGCGGGGCCCAAGATGGTCGCTATCTCCTACTAGCTGTCGCTAACTGGTGTTAGCGACAGCTAGGTAATAGGGAGATAATTTTATCTCCGCTTTCTTGGCTTTTAAAGCCAAAAAAGCGGAGATAAACCCCCTTGATAATATGCCCTAAAATCCTTGCCAGCATACTGCTTGCACTCCTGGGTAATGTCAACCCCTACCTGATTTACCACACGCAGGTCGGCTTCCTACTAGGTCGATCCTTCAGGAACCATCTCCACACTCTGGCCCACACCCCCTGGACTGCCAAGAACCTCCTGGTAAATGTGGTATGCCTCTCCCGAGATGCCAAAAAGGCATTCAACTGCATTGAGTGGGGACACCTTTTTGCCACCATGAGAAGATTTGACTTAGGAGACCAATTCATCACCAAGGTACGGCTGCTGTACGATTGCCCGAAGGGCTCAGATCAACTACGGGGGTTCCTCTCTTACAACTTACAACAGCTTCTGAATAAAGAAGAACTCTACTGGATACTGAAAACCAGAAGTATACAGAATGGACCCAACCGGGCCGAGGATTGGACCCCACTTTTATGAACTGCTGGCTGTCCCTATGTACTCTGCACAATATTTCTCTGATATCATTGAATGACTGTTCTATTGCACTATGTTATGTAATCATTAATTCAAGCCCATGACTGCTTTTTGTTCTTTAACTGACCAATCCTAGTTGCCTAGGGTAATATGTGTAATGCCAACTCCTCAAATGCGCATCTGTTATTGTATAAGCAAGTGTGCCTTCGCCTATGGGGTTGTAATGAATATTCGGCACAGACCTAAGCGAAATACCATCAACTTTAGAGCTAACCGTGATTATATACATTGGCCCTACTGACTATTCCGTCATTTTTTATAACGGGGACTTGTATGAATTATTAAATTGTGTATCGTAGTATTTTCTTGTTTTCTTCACTTCACATAGCCCCGCCAGCTTAAAAATGATCATGGGCGCAAAAATAAATACGGCTTAGGATATGGCTTATTTACCCCTCCAAGAGCTCACTGTAAGTGCAATATGATTATTCCGTTAATTATATTGACTATTTAGGCTGACAGCTCACTTTGGGAAATGGATACGTCTGGTTTAAATCACCTTAAGACATGCCGGTTCCTCCTTCCATTATTTACACGGGCAGGGTTACTCAATCACAATTGGCTGTACCAACATATGTGATCGGGTTGATATTTCCTTACTGCTCCAAAATGGATGACAGATGTGTACTCGCTATTGGTCTAAGTTCCGATCAGATGACCACATACCAGCTACTTCCTGGTTTTCGGAACAGTGTCGTCACGGCGATTTGTTCGACGGACGCGGATCGCATTGTCGGCCCGTCTTGGTTGTTTGTAGGTAAGAGCTGGCTCCTTAGTAGTGCTCAAGATCACGCGTCCGTAATCCCCAGTAGTAGGCTATGCGGAGTACTAATGCATTATGTTCCCCCACAGCTTCCCTCCAATTGAACAGGTGATATTCGTTGCCCAACAGGTAAGCTGGGTACACATTAAGTATCAGCTTAATACGGGTTCACTGGACGGGTCCGTAGTCTTAATCCATTTCATCTTCCTAATTTTAGGGTTTTCTGAGACTCAGGCTATTGGAATCTGCGACTTAATTGCAGGTACTTGTCAAATCTGCGTAGAGTTGTGGTAACAGGCTCTTACACTTACTCCACATTGCACAATTTGGTTTATAAGCGCACAACTTTGCGGTTTCCACAATTTGTTGTTTTGCATGACCGATGACAGCTGTGTAATATGCTACGCATTCACGTGGACAGAGTATTTTATGTTGGGCTTGTGTTTGTATGCTTCCTTGCCATTAATATACTATGGCTCCTTGTATTAAGGCACTGGTCAATTAATCGTGTTTGAACTCACAGATTGTGGTTATTGGCGGATGGCTACTCTAACATTCAAGAGGTGTTTGAGTGGAAAACATGCTTTATATGTACAGTTTTTTTTAAAGAAATGCCCTAATCTATGTAATTGTTTTTCTTTTTTTCCCCTTCCCATTTTCTCTTAATGTCAAATATATGGTTTGGTAATTATTTCAAGTGAAGGGCTGAGCAAGTCAATTGTGACTTTTTTTGAAAAGTAGAATGCATATAATAAATGTCCTGATGATGAACCTTTAATACTTATAGGTTCGAAACGTCGTCGACTGTATCACACTATATGCAAATGAAATGTATTAATTTATGTCAGCAATAGTGTGTTTGTATCATCGTCTGATTGGGATTCAACTACACAGACTGTTCAGTTGCCTTTGTTTTCTTTTCCTTAGTGTGTCAGTTGACATCGGCTGGTGTCCTGCTGTTAACACTTTTAAAACATTTTCAAATAATCTTTCTTACTAAAAAATAAATCTGTCCGGCTGGACAAAGAATATAGTGTCTATCTAGCCTATATTTATTCGACTGACAATTTGTACCTTGTCTAGGGACCACTGTTCTGGATATAGATTAAGTTACCCTGAGGTCCCTAGCGTATTGCTGCCTTGGGTTCCCTTGTTCACTAAAATGCTACTGTGGAGGCCTGGATCTCCCATCTGTGGAGCACTATGTCCGTGTCCTCCATCTCTCCCAACTGGTATAGTTGCTCCCGGACACCCCTCGGTGGGCCCACATGGAACTATTGCTCCTTTTGGGGCGGCAACAGTCTTAGCCTCCTTTTTAAGAGACCACCCCCCAATTCCGCCTCCTGCATCCTGTGCTGCAGGCCACGCACAAGGTCTGGCAAGGCGCTCATCGTCTACTTGGGGTAGACCACTGACTGCACCATAAGGTACCACTGTGGGGCAATGATAGTGTCTGCATCAATGATCAGGTCCTCCACGGGACACGCTGGATGGAGGCAGACATACATACCATAGCAAACACAAGGAGATGATGAATGGAGCGCTGAAACTTTTCAGACACTCACCCCCAGTCACAGATCTGGGTTGAATCCATCATCGTTCTTTAGCTCACTTCGCCACCCCAGTCAAGGCACAGCTATATGCAAATCAGTCTTGATCCTGTGCCTCATGGAAACAATCCAGCCCAAACTGCCAAGCCATTTCTTCACTGGACCGGAAACAAGCATCCTGGGACCTGTTTCAGGCTAACAGCCTTCATCAGCCAGGCTAACTTGAATCCAGTGGCAAAGTGAGCAATGGACCCACGTCTGGGGATACCTTGCCAACTTAGGGCAAACAAAGTAAACCCAGGGAGATGATGGACAGACCGCTGAAACTTTTCAAACACTCACCCACCGTCACAGATCTGGGTTGAATCTATCATCGTTCTTTAGCTCACTTCGCCACCCCAGTTAAGACACAGCTAAATACAAATAAGTCTTGACCCTACGCCTCATACATACCCTAGACCAGGTACTGCTGGACGGTGACCTGAAACCCTTTGACCATCTGAGGGAGGAGTTTGGCCTACACCCACGGCAGGCTTGGCGGTATCTGCAGTTACAGCACTGCGTTAGGCACTGTCCTGACCCTCACCCCTGGTCCTTTCAAGCCTCGACGTGGTGGACTACTTGACCACATGGGGCCGGTAGAGGGGTATGATGTTGGGCCTCTGCGGCACTCTCATGAGCCATCTTTTCTCCCAAACCCTCTCAGGAAGCCTCTGTACCAAGTGGCAAGACTGCCTATAGACTACCTTTGAAGAAGAAGATTGGGCTGACATCCTGGAAGCCCTGGACAGGGGCACCAGGGAATAGCTGAAATTCTGCCTCTTTAAATCATGAGTAGCACTGGACTCCGATGAAATTGAACAGGACCGGACCACTCCCCCATACGCACTGCTGGAGATGCCCAGACTCCCACTGAGATCTCACTCACATCCTTTGTGAATGCCCTTCAGTCCAGCCCTTCTGAGCCCATGTCAAAAACACTATGGGAGCATCCATGCTACTTCAACTCCGGCTCACTCCCCCGGCCATTCTCCTACATGACGTTAAAGACTCTCCTGACCTCTCTTGCTCACAACGCTGCCTTCTTCACAAGGAGCTGGCAACAGGCAAGATTTGTATACTTCGCCAATGGAGGTTGCCCGTGTCTCCCTCGCAGGAGAACTGGACAGTGGTGATGATACAGACAGCATCGCATGAGTGTGTTATTTGCAGTATACAGGACCAAGCGGAGGTATTTAAGCAGACATGGGCGCCCTTCGTACAGGATACCCCTGAAGTGGGGAAGCTACTATTGCCCCCCTCCCGTTGCTCTTCCTGTATGCCGTGGCTGGCATGCTAGAGAGTTGGTTAGATGACCCTTAGTGATTCTTTGTGTGGCTTTGAGCCCAAGCGCTCTAGTCAAGGCATCCACATGCTGCTGCGCTCCATTCGTAGCTGCAACCCTGGCCTCCCCTACCCATTCCTGCCTCCTCCCACCCTCCCCCTCCTACCTCCCCGTCCACTCACACCCACCCCTCTTTCTTTCTCCCCCTCCCTTCCAACCCCCCAACCTCCTCTTACACCCTCCCCACATGCTTGCCATCTCCCCTCTCCTCCCCTGCTTTCGTCGTGCTCCCTCCCCATCTAGATCATGGCCCTCTTCTTCCCTTCCCTTTCTCTCACTGCCCCCTCCTCTGGGAGACATGCAGGCATGTGGACCCCCCTCTGCTTGGGCAGCCATCACCACAACCCCACAGCCCCTTGCACAGCCCCCCTGGGATCCCATCCATCCCTCACTGTCAATGGGCCATGGCCATCCCCGGTCCGACTATGTAGGACTCCCCCACGCAACTGCCACACACCTCATCTCACATAATAAACAGAGGAGACCAGGACCCGAGGCCCACCCCCCCCCCCACAATGTGGGTGGTGATTTCTCTTCTCCTGCCCACTCATTTAGCAGATTGCTTGGACTCTCACCCCATCCCACCTATCTGCAAGGCACCATGTCCCACAGGCCCCACACCTGCAACTGCCTGAGGGATCACCCAGCATCCAGCGCCCCAGCCTGGTTAACCCTACTGCCTCTACAAGCAATTTGTGTCCCTTTTCCGGTGGTCCCCCTCCCCTTCTCCCTTTTCCATCCCTCCACTGTATTGTATAGTAGTAATTGTTCCCTTCCATACTATACTGTATCCATGCTGTGTATTTTGTTTCAATAAAAATGACGACACAAAAAAAAACTGGGGTGGCGTGGTGAGCAAAAGAACAATGGATTAAACCCAGATTATTGTGACGGGGTGAATGTTTGGATTGTTCAGCATTCTGTCCATCCTTTGTTCCTTTTGCTTTTGTCTCCCTAAGTGGGAAGGGTATAACCAGACGTGGGTCCCATGCTCACAGCACCACTGGATTCAATCTAGCCTGGCTGATGACGGGTAATTCCCCGAAACCGGTTCCAGGATGCTTGTTTCTGGTGAAGGGAGAACATATTCTTGGCAGTTCAGGCAGGACTGTTCCCATCAGGAGCAGGGTCAAGACTGATTTGCATATGGCTGGGTCCAAACTCGGGTCGCATGGTGAGCAAAAGAACGATAGATTAAACCCAGATCTTTGTGACAGGGGGTGAATGCTTGCATTGTTCAGCATTCCGTCCATCATTTGTTCCTTTCACAGGCCCAGTAGTAGCATTACATTTCCAGGTCCTGGGCACATTTAGTGCACTTTAGTAGGGACTTATAAGTAAATTAAATATGCCAATTGAGGATGAGCCAATGTTGAAAACACAAGGAGATGCTGGATGGAGCGCTGAAAGTTTTCAGACACTCACCTGAGTCACAGACCTGGGTTTAATCCATCATCATTCTTTAGCTAACTTCGCCACCCCAGTTCAGACCGAGCCATTTGCAGTCTTGACCCTGTTCGTTATGATAACAGTCGAGCCCGAACTGCCAATCCAGAACTTCCCTTACCTGATACAAGCATCCTGCGACTGGTTTCGGGGTATCACACCTCATCAGCCAGGCTAGCCAATATTACCATGCTTGGGGGAGAGAGCACAAGCACTTTAGCACTGATTACCAGTGCTAACGTGCACAGAATCCTAAATCAAGCAAAATCAAGGTCAGAAAAATGGAGGAGATAGGCAAAACTTTGTTGGGAAGACCACCCTAAGGCTGCCAGATCTGTCAAGTCAAGTCAAGTCAATAAATTTATATAGCGCGCTACATACCCAGAGGGTCTCAAGGTGCTTGAAGAAGGATGGGGAATGACTTGTCAAATAACAACGTTTTAAGTTGCTTTCTGAATGCTAGGTGGTTCTGAGTCAGGCGAAGGTGAGTGGGAAGTGAGTTCCAGGTTTTAGCTGCCAGGTAGGAGAAGGATCTACCTCCCATGGTGGTTTTGTTGATGCGAGGTACAGTGGCAAGGGCTTGGTTGGAAGATCGTAGCTGGCGGGGGGGGGGAGTAGAAGGACAGTCGTGTATTGAGGCATTCTGGTCCGATTTCGTAGAGTGCTTTGTGTGCGTGGGTAAGGAGCCGGAAAGTAATCCTCTTATTGACGGGGAGCCAGTGGAGGTTTTTCAGGTGACCAGAGATGTGTTCTTTACGCGGGATGTCTAATATGAGCCTGGCTGAGGCGTTCTGGATGCGTTGGAGTTTTTTCTGGAGTTTTGCGGTGGTACCGGCGTAGAGGGTGTTTCCGTAGTCCAGTCGGCTCGTGACCAGAGCGTGGGTGACGGTTTTTCTAGTTTCGGTGGGGATCCAGCGAAATGTTTTTTTGAGCATGCGAAGAATGTTGAAGCAAGATGAAGAAACGGTGTTGACCTGTCTGTTCATCGAGAGTGAGGAATCCAGGATGACGCCCAGGTTCCGTGCGTGGTTCGTCGGGATGGGTGCTTTTCCAAGGGCCTCTGGCCACCAAGAGTTATCCCAGGCGGAGGGGGAGGTGCCTAGGATGCGGACTTCTGTTTTGTCTGAGTTCAGTTTCAGACGGCTGTGCTTCATCCATTCTGCTACTTCTTTCATTCCTTCATGTAGGTTGGTTTTGGCAGTGTTAGGTTCTCTGGTGAGTGATAGGATCAGTTGAGTGTCGTCGGCATAGGAGATGATGTTGAGGTTGTGTTGGCGTGCGATGACCGCGAGGGGGCTCATGTATACGTTGAAGAGGGTGGGGCTGAGTGAAGATCCTTGTGGGACGCCGCAGATGACTTCAGTGGCCTCTGACTTGAATGGTGGAAGGCGGACTCTCTGGGTTCTTCCGGTGAGGAACAAGGTGATCCATTCCAGTGCTTTTCCTTGGATTCCGACGTTTCTGAGGCGTTGTAAAAGAGTGCTATGGCAGACCGTGTCGAAGGCAGCGGAGAGGTCGAGGAGGATGAGGGCGACAGTGTCTCCATTGTCCATTAGAGTTCGAATGTCGTCTGTTGCTGCGATGAGTGCGGTTTCAGTGCTGTGCTTGGCTCGGAAACCGGATTGTGAGGAGTAGAGGGATTTGTTGGTTTCGAGGAATGCGGCAAGCTGGTTGTTGACAGCTTTCTCGATGACTTTGGCCGGGAAAGGAAGGAGTGAGATAGGGCGGTAGTTTTTGAGTTCGGTGGAGTCAGCTGTGGGTTTTTTCAGGAGGGCGCTGAGTTCGGCATGTTTCCAGCTTTCCGGGAAGGTTGCGGAGTTGAGGGAGCAGTTGATGACGTCACGGAGGTGTGGTGCTATGATGGAGTCTGCTTTGTTAAAGATGTGGTGAGGGCATGGGTCAGTGGGGGATCCTGAGTGGATGGAGTTCATCAGACGGATGGTGTCCTCAGTGGAGATTGGCTTCCAGTCATTGAGGATGTTCAGGGGGGGAGGGGGACCTGCGGGGGGTTGGGTGGGTTGGTCTTTGGGTCGGTTGTCGAAGCTGTTGTGGATGTCTGCAATTTTGTTGTGGAAGAATGAGGCTAGGGAGTCGCAGAGGGCTTGAGAGGGGGTGATGTCGTTGGAGTTGGCTGAGGGGTTGGTAAATTCCTTGACGATGTTGAATAATTCCTTGCTGTTGTGGGCGTTGTTATCTAGTCGGTCCTTGAAAGCGGCTTTCTTGGCATTCCGGATCAGTTGGTGGTGTATGCGGGTGGCGTTTTTGAAGGCGTCCTTGGTGCTGGTGGTTGGGTCTTTTTTCCAGGTCTTCTCAAGGGAGCGACAGAGTTTCTTCGATTTCTTAAGATCATCGTTGAACCAGGAGGCCTTCTTGCTGCCTAGTTTGATTTGTCGTTTTTTCAGTGGTGCTAGGATGTCAGCGCTGTCGGATAACCATTGGGTGAGGTTGGTGGCTGCTTGGTCTGGGTTTGGGGAGTGGGCTGGGGGGTTTTGAAGAAGCAATGAGGAGATCTGGTCGATGGTGATTTTGTTCCAGTTTCTTTGCAGAGTGGGTTGGGGTGGTTGTTGGATGTGGGCTTGTTGTAGGTAAAGTGAACGCCGCTGTGGTCAGTCCAAAGGAGAGCTGTGGTGTGGCTGAAGGAGACATGTTTGCTGGAGGTGAAGATAGGGTCGAGTGTGTGACCTGCGATGTGGGTGGGGGTAGTGACAAGTTGTTTAAGTCCGAGGTTGGCGAGGTTGTCCAAAAGGGTGGTGGTGTTGCGGTCGTTGTTCTTCTCAAGGTGAAAGTTGAGGTCTCCCAGAAGGATGTACTCCTCGGAGGGGAGCGCGTGTGGAGTGATGAAGTCCGTGATGTCTTCACTGAATTGTGCGCGGGTCCTGGTGGCCTGTAAAGGAGGGTGCCTCTGAGTGTGGTTTTGGGGTCGATGTGGATCTGGAAGTGCAGGTGTTCAGAGTTGGCGAGATTGACGTCTGAGCTGGTTGAGATGCGAATGGATTTCTTATGGACGATAGCGATGCCTCCTCCTGTTTGGTCGGTGCAGTCCTTACGGATGATCTTATAGTCTTCCGGGATGGCAATGGTGATGTCAGGGGCGGAAGAGGCGTTCATCCATGTTTCTGTTAGGAAGGCGACGTCCGGTGAGATGGTGTCTAGTAGATTCCAGAGGTCAATAGCGTGCCTGTGGACCGAGCGGGTGTTGAGCAGGATGCATTGTAGGTGGTTGGGGTCGGATATCTGTTGTGTGTTCGTAGATGAGGAGTTGTTCTTGGTGCCGTCGAACTTGCAGGAGTTGCAGGAAAAGGGTCCATGGGTGTGTCCAGGGGCGGCTAGGGCGCAGTTTGGGGGACGGCCGGGGTTAAGGACTAGGAGGGTGGTGGCATTGTAAGTAATGCGGGAGGGGTGGACAAACCGAGGACCAGGGGGTCTGGCGCTGGGCGCGGTCCAGGCAGGACGGGCGTAGACGGGCTTACCTTTGGCGCACCTTCGGCGCTAATGGGGCGCGGTCGCTGCGCGTGAACGCTGCACGCAAAAGCAGCTGTCATATATGGGTGGTGGAGGGGGAGGGGCGAGGGCGGCTCAGCTGGGAGGCGGGGCGGGCTACAGAGGACGGTTTTCAACAACGAGCACAACAACAAATACAAACAAAATGGCAGCGGAGGGGTGAGCAATGCAGAGCGCCGGGAGTTATCGCGCTAAAAAGTGAAAGTCACTGTGGCAATTATAAACGCTAGCAAAGTGAAGCGGCAGTCAAGGCAGTCTACAGGCAATTATTTAAAGTGGGTTAACAATCAAAATTCAGCACAAGCACAATGCAGAGCGCCGGGAGTTATCGCGCTAAAAAGTGAAAGTCACTGTGGCAATTATAAACGCTAGCAAAGCGAAGCGGCAGTTCAGGCAGTGTACAGGCAATTGTTTAAAGTGGGTTAACAATCAAATTGCAGCGCAACGATACCAGATCTCGCCAGGGAAATACAATTTCCAGTCCTGTGCTTTCTTTTACTTCTGTAATATGATGACATATTTCATCAGTAAAGCTGATCATTTTATCCGACCTTCACTTAACATTAATTAATTTTATTTACCATTAATTCAGCAACATATTACTTACAATGTTCCATTGCTATTGCTTTTATTGCTAGTATTCAAATGAACCTAAGTCAACCTTTTCATGTTGATGTATTTTTCAAATGTAAGCAGAAACACATTTTAGAAAATAAGTATAAATTTGTATTCTAATTTAATATATTCTAAATAGGGTTAGGGTTAACATTTGGTGGCTGCTTCCGATTCGGGAAAAAAGCGTCTGTCCGAATCGTATCCGGAGCCCTCTCCTTACGAATGGTACATTTCTGTCCGAATCCGTAGTACGATCCGTATCTCGTCAATCCGTCCGAATCGTCGCAAACCATACGAATTGCAAGGGTGAAACCGTCCAACACGGACACTCACAGTGAATCGTACAATTCGTAAACATGCTGTATGACCCGACGAGGACGATCCGGACCGGGGTATGAGGACACGATTCGTACGGTCCACGTCAGGTAAGGGTGATTTGTACGGACAACCACACAATCACATACACACCGTACGGTGGGTACACCCCATGATCACAGGGGTACGGTGCGTACCCCTGCGATCATGGAGTACGGTGCCTACACACTGCGATCATGGGGTACAGTGCGTACACCCCATGATCGCAGGGGTACGCACCGTACCTCTGCAGACATGGGGTGTACGCACCGTACCCAGGAGGGGGGCATTCCATACCTGTTTCGAGGGGAACTCTACTTCTCCGGACGTTTTGGGCTCCCGTAAAAAAAGCGTCGTACTGTGCTTACCCGATACGAATCGTACTTGCTGGGTCGGGAAAACCTGCTTCGAACCGTACGGATGTCGCGTACAGCGGGTTCGGAGGGAGAATTCAGATGCTCCGTCCATCACCACCCCCTTTTGTACCGCTTTTGGCCGCCATAAGTGTGGCAGGGTATGCTCAGACGTGAGTCCCTTGCTCACTTTGCCACTGGATTCAAGCAAACCGGGCTGAAGACAGCTGGAATACCAGAAACGGGTCCTCGGAAGCTTGTTTCCGGTCCAGGGAAGACATGGCTTGGAAGTTCGGGCTGGACTGTTCCCATGAGGCACAGGGTCAGACTGATTTGCATATAGCCATGTCTGAACTGGGGTGGCAGAGTGGGCTAAAGAACGGTGATGGATTAAACCCAGATCTTATGACTGGGTGTGAGTGTTTGATTGATTCAGATGCTCCATCCATCACCACCCCCTTTTGTACCGCTTTTGGCCACCATAAGTGTGGCAGGGTATTCTCAGACGTCAGTCCCTTGCTCACTTTTCCACTGGATTCAAGCAAGCCGGGCTGAAGACGGCTGGAATGCCAGAAACCGGTCCTCGAAAGCTTGTTTCTGGTACAGGGAAGACATGGCTTGGCAGTTTGGGCTGGACTGTTCCCATGAGTCACAGGGTCAGACTGATTTGCATATAGCCATGTCTGCACTGGGGTGGCAGAGTGGGCTAAAGAATGGTGATGGATTAAACCCAGATCTTAGGACTGGGTGTGAGTGTTTTATTGATTCAGATGCTCCGTCCATCACCACCCCCTTCTGTACCGATATTTACACTACAGCACTCCATGTCGCAAGGACTTTACAGAAATGTCAGGAATCCTGATGTGTCTGGTGGCGTACTAATGACGCATGGCTGGAGTGTGTACGTAAACTGATGCAACTCCAGCAATGTGTTATGACAAATAGGGCGAGTCTCATGTAAAAGGCCCTGCGTCACTCCTTACACTTGCTTGAAGCAGCGGTAAGAATTGTGACGGAGGCAAGTCGTAGGAATGGCGAAGTGAAATCTCACAGATTTCACTGTGCCACTTCTACGAGGCTTTTTTACGGGGGAATACCCACTCTGCATACATTATACCTAATGCAGGTATAATGTAGAGCAGGGTTTACAAAGTGATGCATCTGCGTAGATGCATCACTTTTGTAAATAGGGTGCAGTGTGGCGCATTGTTTACGCCACCGCAGTATCACAAAAAATGTATGCAACAGTGGGGCACGCCGTCATAAATGAGGCCCTAGGGTATGAAGTGATGGTGAGCAAAATACAGGGGTATAAAATAATATTAATTAGAAGTGATAGTGGTGAAATTAGTGCTATATATCAAAGATCACACCTTTAAAAATGCAATACGTAATATAATAAAATGCCAGGATTTGAATAATGCCCCTTAACATTGTCCTACTATTCCTCTGGCCACTTTTTTCCCACTCTCAAAATGTTTCTTTTCCTGCCACAGTTTATAGCTGTATAGTGTAATATACATTTTCCAATACTATATTCCATTATTGTAAATAAATGTCCAGGGTGCACAGGACTCAAAATAAATATGTCTGTACATTGGCATTATTCCAGAAACAATTGCTTCATAATGGGCACTAGTCCTGTGACAGAGATTAATTGAATGAAACTTTTATAAAGCACCCTGCCATCAGAAAGGGTGTCCTGGCGCTGAAAAACTGGCATTGCTGGGTCAGGCTGTGGCACCTATTCCACTGAAATGTTACTAAGGTTGTGTAAGAGTAAGTCAGATATTATATTTGTTTAGTCTTTGCTTGTTACTCAGCTCCAAATAATTTACTTTTTACTGCAATAAGGGCACCTTTCTGAGAAATCCCCTTTCTTTTTTTAAATATTTTTTTATGTTATTTTTTACTCTGTGCACTGTGCCTTTGCCCCCACATACCATATTTAGTGCCTCATTTACAATAAAGTTCCATAGCACAGCGGTGCAAGCCCTTTAGATGCACCACGCTGCTGCACTTTCAAAGCACAGGGATTCAACATATTTACATTAATATGTTGCATCCCTGTGCTTTCCCCTGTGCTGGCGCACAATTGTCTGCCATGCGCCGACAGTGCAAGGATGCCTGCGTCATGGGGATGATTGTTTATGTGCAGGAAGGTGTTCCTTCCTGCACATAAACAATCTAAAATGGAGTTTGTCAGCATCTATGTGTGCTGCATCAGGACACATAGACGCAGACAAACTCAATTTCACGCAGAGTGTTACAAAGACAGGAAAATCCATGCAGCATGGCTTATCCTGTCCTTCTAAATATGGGGCAGAAAAATGCCCCGCTGTTGTTTCACAAAAAGTGAAGCACCGGCGCTGCAAGGGGTTTGTAATTAAGCCTATAAGTTGGGAGGCAATTGATGCCTTTCTTGTATTAAAATACAGTGGCCATACCGGATAGGTAAATGAGCCAATTGAATAAAACGAACATGAAGACACATGAGTAGGGAAGAGCACAGACACTATGACACCAATTACCATCGTCATGGTGCACTGCAGTCTAATGCTAGCAAAAACAAAACAGGAAAGATTGGAGGACCACTACTAAACTAAGTTCATTCTTACATTTAGTGCCCAATTCTGATGTGGTTAGGAAAGCATTCCCACCTAGGGCCTGATTTAGGTCCGGTTAGGAAGGCCTCCTAACGGCATTTGATCTTTACAAATCGGATCGGGAACGTGTCTTCCCATCCGAGGGCCAGATTACAATGCGGTTAGGAACATAGGCTCCTATTGAAATCAATGGGAGTCCAACCAAATCGTACCTGGAACCATCGGATGCATCATACTCGGTCTGACTCTCCCGATCCGAGTCGGTCGGTAACCATTTCCAAACCAATTTGATCTGGAATATTTCCTAAGCACATCAGAATCAGGCCCTAAATGTCTCCCATGTTGTAGGTGTAGAAACATTTATATGCACCTGCTGGTGCTCTAGATAAGACCACCTCCTCCTCCGGTATACTCCTGGACCTGGAAAGAAAGCATCTCCAAGATAGAATATTATCCTAACCAGTAAGAATAGAAGACTGAAACTCTACTGACTCCTGCAGTCAAAGACGGTATCAAGCTTTTCTTTATATGTCAAGCTTTATATGTCAAGTGGTTGGCTTCTTGTTGCTGCTTCAGGGACAAAAGAGGCAGAAGGGCACTTTGTTCCAAACAAGAGCAACTTTCCAAGCAGACAGAACTTTCTGGGACATACTCCTCCAGAAGACCGGGACAAGGCGCTGTGACTACCTCATCAAGGGTGGACCATTTGCTAGGCAAGACTTCTAGGTTCCTCCTGCTCAGAGCGTTTTGCAGAGAAGTAAAAGATTTTAGTGCCACCTTATAATAAATGGAACCAGTCTGGTGCAGCCCTGTCCAACAACAATATCAAGCCTTACCACCTTGTATGATTCTGAAAATCAAAAATGAGCTAGCATTCGAAAATAAAACCTGGGATCAGGAACATAGGTAGCAAAGCCACCGTGCCAGCTATAAAATACAACTTTGAACCACTCGTGAAGGATTCAGCAGGAGCTAGACAGTGACGTATCCCACTTTGGGGGACCCTCAAATGCTTTAGCATCTTGCCTCGCTGCACTCAAGCATTTTGAAAAGCCAGAAAAACATTAAACTCCTAAGTTAAAAACTTTGGGCGGTGAGACCCACTTGGCTTCTCAAATCCACACTCCATTGTGGTCGACCTAAAGTTGCTTCTTTATTCTGATCATGTGCTAACATTGACTTCCAATTGGTACTTTGTGATTTGTTGGTATTTTTACGCCTTTACTTTAAAAATGCATACCTATAATTCTTTTAATGTTGTTTGGTGCCGTTTCAACTTAGCATGCATTTCTCTGGGGAACTGCCTGTATCTTGTGCTTAGACTACTATTTACCCTAACCTGATTGTGGGTATTAAGCTTGATAGGTCAGGCTTTCCCAAATTAATAGCCCACTTTCAGACGGAATGATCTTTCATCTCATGGGGACTCATGCTAGCCACCTCCCTTGGTCTTTCTCATTGTGGGAAGCCCCCTCCAGTTGGTATAGAGATTTCAATATCTATGAAGCAGGTAGACAGTCGTGCTTGGGGGCCTGGACTGAGTGACTTGACAGTGAGTGATGATGAAGGAATCCATTGGAGTCTGACGCCAGCCATCGCCTGTTTTACCCTGTAAACCAGATTGAACCTGACTTCTCCCCATGCAGCCACTTCTCCCTTTGGTGTGCTCTGCCAGGACAGGGACCTTTACTTCAGCCTGCTCCCTTGGTGTCCAGGAATTATTCTCACTAACTGCTCTTCAAAAGCAAACCTGTTGTGCAGCTGATGGTCAAACACCAAGAAATCATGATGGACCTAACCCTTCAAGGAAACCACTGCAGTGGGGCAACAACTGAAAATAATGGTCACTAAAATCACATACCTCACCACAGACATACAATCCATCTGAGCCAAGAGAAGAGTCTTCCAGGTCTAATTGGATGGTATAGTAATTGTCTCCCAACACTAAACCCAGATGGTCCACTGGGACTCAGATTTCTGGGATCTATGGCACAAGGTTACTGAAATGGAGGACAGGAGCTGCAGGGACGATTCCCACTTCTTTATCTTCCCCAAATGAGTGGATGATGTAAGGTGCTTCTACTGTGACCTGATCCCCTGTGTCATGAGCGTCCCTTTCACACCAATACTGGAACTACAGAGGGCTCATTTAGTACACCCTGAGACCTGATCATGAACGTCATTTGGGGGTACTCAGGGTAACCTCTAGCTTGTTCCCTGCTACTCCTGGCACTCCCTATGTCTCTGAGGCCAGGGGTCACAAAAAGTGCCAGGAGAAGCGGGGAGAAAGGTAGAGGTCACAGCTGAACCCCTTGACTGCTTCCAAATGACATCCATGGCCTGATACTGGCGCCTGACCAATGTTTGCGTTTTTAAAAATGTTTACACATTTCTTTTTGCCATTTATAGTACAACAAACATTCTGAGGCATCAGCCTCATAGCAATAATGGGAAACATACAAATAAGAGGACAGGGAGAGAAGAGGGTGGATGAAGAAGAGGAAGGATGGGAGTTCACCCATCACATAATGACATCACAGTATCCGGCATTACAGGTCACAGGACAATAATATGGTATCGACATCTAGTTTTGATGGAAAGTCTTGGGAAGGACAGCAATACGTTTCAAAGATTCATAGTAAGTTGAAACGCTCCATATGAAACATACCAGCATACAAGAGGGCTGTTAACTTCTCTCCCAATCATTACTTTTTTTGGCATCAAGTTGCGTGTCTTCAGGGTAGAGGTGTATTTTGTGAGTGCGTGTAGGTCAGAAGTAGTTCCCAGATATTTCTGGGACGGGAGGTTGGGGGCATGAATTCCCAGTAAGAGGCTAATTGGTCCTGACAGTACACCACATCCTGCAACCAGGAGGTGACCCCAGGCACAGATTTCCTACCCTAGTGTCTGGCAAATTGGCATTTGGCAAGGAGCAGAAGCATTTCAGTCAAGCATCTGTGTGCAAGAGACTCATCTTTGACATAGCCTAGAGGACTGACCATCACTGTTTGTTGTGTAGAATAACCTGTAATCTGTTGTATAGTGTAATGGGGTGAGGACCAATAATCCATTACTTTAGGGCATTCAAAAGGCAAATGTATAAACGGTGCCTGAGCGGATGAGCACCTCTCACAGGGTGCCTACTCCCTCAGGCCCATACCTCACAATTTTCCGGTGTGCGATATAATGGATGGAGGAAGCTGAAATGAATGAGTTGCAGTCGAAAATTGGGGTAGACGACTGCAGTCTGCTCACAGCAATATTTCCATTGGTGAGTAGTTAGGGGAGGATCAGTATCCTCTGCCCCATGTAGCATGAAACTAAAAATAATCAGATATCCCAATGCAGAACATAGTCTGATGAGATTTCTCATCAGACTATATGTCAGGTCCAGGTCAAGAAATAAAGAATTTTCAAATCTCGGCGAGTACTCCTATCGTCTTCTTCAATGTTTCAATAAGTATGGAGGCTCGCCTAGGAGTACTCTCTGCGATTTGAAAATTCTTTATTTCTTGACCTGGACCTGACATATAGTCTGATGAGAAATCTGGCCGTATACTAGGATAAATGAGTGAAGGATACGTGTTCTGTATTGGGATATCTGAATATTTTTAGTTTCATGCTACATGGGACCACAAACA